>NC_140999.1:30329458-31529458 GCF_052327205.1 Somniosus microcephalus | reverse complement strand
GTTTTAAAAGTTTTAAATATTTAATTTACTAAAAAACTGACTAATGTACACCAATGAAATTAGTAAATGGTTCTGTGTAGTTTTTTAAAGTCATTTTCAATTATTTAAAATCAGGTTACTCACAGGTGCTGGACTGGACACCCTTATTAAAAATGCTTATTTTTTGTGATAAACCCATTTCGGCTGTATTAATTAAACTGAGCCAGGTCTCCACTCTGAAATATATCAAGGAATATTTTGTAATGCTAGGAGAAAAAAATAAACAATTACATTCTAAAACCATGCACGATTGCGCAGGTTCATGGAAGATTTTATGTTTGTGATTATGTGAGTTTGAGCAGAAATTTGAACCATAATTTCACTTTGAAAAATTAGCGCAATTTTGAGCGCAATTTGTGCCCTGATTGCCAATTGCACTCAAAGCAGAAACTCGACCCCTATCTGTCTGTTGTGTGGACATATCAACAAACCTATGTTCCCTCTAATTTTATTTGGGTGCGTGGCCCCTTTAACGATACAGTCAGAAACAATTATTTAAATACCTAATATATGCTGACGCCCACACTGATAGCCAGTGCCAGACGAAAATCTGACCAAAGACAGAATAAAACCCCACACAAAATTTAAAAGGTATATATACATTCTCAATAATAACAGATACCAAAGAACGATTTCAAGGGTGTAATCTAATCTGAGGATTTAGATGATGGCTATAAATGATTTGTGCTTTGCTCTCACAGTTTATGATGTCATGAGAAACTTTCAATTTAGATTACAGTGTCCTTTCTTGTGATCCTCCCCAAGTATCCATCATGCTCTTTATAACATTATAAAATAATGTTGACATCTTTTAATTGTATTTACCACTTGGCTAAATAATTTCTTGATTTACAATATGCACCGAGAGTACACTGAGATTTCAATATAGCTTTCGGTTAAATTGTTTACTCACTTACTCTAACTGGAATTGATGATTAGTCAACAAAAAATGGAGAAAGACAGGCAAAAAACAACAGGGCCCTATATAGATATTGATATAAACTGAAAACGTCAAGTTTACAACTCTGTTGTTAGCGTAAACTCATAATAATCGTTGTTGTACAATTACAAGTTCGCTCGATATTATAGATTTAATAATTAGCCTGTGTCGTATTGCGAGTTATGAATAATTTGATCACTTGGTCAGACATCTCTGAAGAAAATGAGTTTGCTTCTGCCATTAAAGTTAACTTCTGTATTGACTCCTGGAGCAACTGAGTAAGCACTTCAAATAAAGTTAAATAGCTAAATGTTATGTTAAAACAAAGTTGTAGCCAGTAATGAAGTGCTTATTATTCAGCAAGTTACTGCTTCCCAAGTCTGAATGAAGTCTGATCATTCTTTAAGGAAACAGAAGTGCAATAGTCAGTTCCAGCTAAACGAACACAAATCAGTTTTATGCACATTGTTTTGGTTTATCATTAGTGTTCACTTCATAGATATTTTGACTGCAATGTTAAAACGTGTTCAAAAAAAATAGGAAGCAGTGAAACCATTTTACAGAATACACCATAGTTGTGCTCGCTGAAGGTGAATTTTTATTCTAATAATTTAAAACTAGATGTGTTAGTTAGAGAATGTAGAATCTAATGCAGAATATCTTTGCTGCATTTTATCTGTACTTACAGTAAAATGTGCCGTCTTGGATAAACCATGCATTATAGCTAAAGATAGGAATAAAATGATAAAATAGAACTTTTTTGTCACTAATTAGAAATACGGTATTTACTAATCCGAGATTTTTCTTGTGAAAATGTTTAGTGTGCACATCATTATTTGAGAACATACAACCCCACAGTATCTTATAGGCCTGATAGGAATGGTATGAGTTATACTTCTGTCACATTCCCCTACACTCACTCTCCCCCATGCTCACTCACTTTAACAGTTCGTGCTTACATTGTCTTTGAGTAATGTTCTGTACATTCTGTTGCATTCCTACAACGTGAACATTTCTGAGTAATGTCTGTGACTTTTTATAAAGATATATACCAATGGTCAAAGATATCAGTGAGATATATTCTTTCCAGTTAGTAGTGATTAAAATCTGTATTAAATTACTTGGTCAAACGCACGCAGAACAAGGTTTTACTTTATTTGCCAAGCTCAGGAGTACTTTCAGTGGCGAGTTGGAAAAATGAAATGAAGTGATGGAAGAGCCTAATATACAGTAAATGGGAAACCTTCTTCTCTGGTGACCACAACAGGATGATGTGACCAGGAGGAAATGCGTTTGCTCCTCCAGTAGTTACCAGATGGATAAAATAATGGACTGCTCTCAAAGAACCCACTGAAGTCAGTCCAAGTGTGTCAGATAAGGAATGTCTAATGTACGGATTTAATCATTCTGGTTTTAGCCAAATTGTTTGAAATTATAGTAGAAAAATAAAAAAAAACTTCTGTTGGTCAAGTTGGTGGAAGATGGGAATTGGCCAGGGTTACTATACCAAATCATCATCCCACTCCAAACTAATTTAACACTGGAGTTCATTATTTTCATATAGGAAACCTCCTGCTGATTACCACCTACCACCCTCCTTCAGCTTATGAATCAGTATTCCTCCATGTTGAACACCACTTGGAAGAAGCACTGAGAGTAGCAAGGGCACAGAATGTACTCTGGGTGGGGGACTTCAATGTCCATCACCAAGAGTGGCTCGGTAGCACCACTACTGACCAAGCTGGCCGAGTCCTGAAGGACATAGCTACCAGACTGGGCCTGCGGCAGGTGGTGAGAGAACCAACACGAGGGAAAAACCTACTTGACCTCGTCCTCACCAATCTACCTGTCGCAGATGCATCTGTCCATGACAGCATTGGTAGCAGTGACCACTGCACAGTCATTGTGGAGACGAAGTCCCGTCTTCACACTGAGGACACCCTCCATCGTGTTGTGTGGCACTTTCACCGTGCTAAATGGGGTACATTCAGAACAGATCTAGCAGCTCAAAACTGGGCATCCATGAGGCGCTGTGGGCCATCAGCAGCAGCAGAATTGTATTCCACCACAATCTGTAACCTCATGGCCTGGCATATCCCTGACTCTATCACTACCATCAAGCCAGATGACCAACCCAGGTTCAATAAGAAATGCAGAAGAGCATGCAAGGAGCAGCACCAGGCGTACTTAAAAATGAGGTGCCAACCTGGGGAAGCTGCAATACAGGACTACATGCATGCTAAACAGCGGAAGCAGCATGCTATAGACAGAGCTAAGTGATCCCACAATCAACGGATCAGATCAAAGCTCTGCAGTCCTGCCACATCCAGTCGTGAATGGTGGTGGACCATTAAACAACTAACGGGAGGAGGAGGCTCCATGAATATCCCCATCTTCAATGATGATGGAGCCCAGCACCTGAGTGCAAAAGACAAGGCTGAAGAGATTGCAATAATTTTCAACCAGAAGTGACAAATGGATGATCCATCTCGGCCTACTCCCGAGGTTCCCACCATCACAGAAGCCAGTCTTCAGCCAATTCGATTCACTCCACGTGATATCAAGAAATGGCTGAGCACACTGGATACAGCAAAGGCTGTGGGCCCTGACAACATCCCTGCTATCGTGCTGAAGACTTGTGCTCCTGAACTAACCGCGCCTCTAGCCAAGCTGTTCCAGTACAGCTACAACACTGGCATCTATCCGACAATGTGAAAAACTGCCCAGGTATGTCCTGTCCACAAAAAGCAGGACAAATCCAATCTGGCCGATTACCACCCCATCAGTCTACTCTCAATCATCAGCAAAGTGATGGATGCTATCAAGCGGCACTTACTCACCAATAACCTGCTCACCGATGCTCAGTTTTGGTTCCACCAGGACCACTCAGCTCCAGACCTCATTACAGCCTTGGTCCAAACATGGACAAAAGAGCTGAATTCCAGAGGTGAGGTGAGAGTGACTGCCCTTGACATCAAGGCAGCATTTGATCGAGTGTGGCACCAAGGAGCCCTAGGAAAACTGAAGTCAATGGGAATCAGGGGGAAAACTCTCCACTGACTGGAATCATACCTAGCACAAAGAAAGATGGTTGTGGTTGTTGGAGGTCAATTATCACAGCCCCAGAACATCGCTGCAGGAGTTCCTCAGAGCAGTGTCCTAGGCTCAACCATCTTCAGCTGCTTCATCAATGACCTTCACTCCATCATAAGGTCAGAAGTGGGGATGTTCGCTGATGATTGGACATTGTTCAGTGCCATTCACCACTCCTCAGAAAATGAAGCAGTCCATGCCCACATGCAGTGAGAGCTGGACGACATTCAGACTTGGGCTGATAAGTGGTAAGTAACATTCACACCACACAAGTTCCAGGAAATGACAACCTCCAACAAGTGAGAGTCTAACCACCGCCCCTTGACATTTAACGGCATTGCCATCTCTAAACCCCCCACCATCAACAGCCTGGGGGTCACCATTGACCAGAAACTTAACTGGACCAGCCACATAAATACTGTGGCAACAAGAGCAGGACAGAGGCTGGGCATTCTGCAGTGAGTGACTCACCTCCTGACTCCCCAAAGCCTTTCCACCACCTACAAGGCACAAGTCAGGAGTGTGATGGAATACTCTCCACTTGCCTGGATGAGTGCAGCTCCAACAACACTCAAGAAGCTCGACACCATCCAGGACAAAGCAGCCCGCTTGATTGGCACCCCATCTACCACCTTAACCATTCACCCCGTCCACCACTGGCGCACCGTGGCTACATTGTGTACCATCTACAAGATGCACTGCAACAACTTGCCAAAGCTTCTTCGGCAGCACCTCCCAAACCCACAACCTCTACCACCTAGAAGGACAAGGGCAGCAGGCTCATGGGAACACCATCACCTGCAAGTTCCCCTCCAAGTTACACACCATTCTGTCTTGGAAGTATATCACCAATCCTTCAACGTCGCTGGATCAAAATCCTGGAACTCCCTCCCTAACAGCACTGTGGGAGTACCTTCACCACACGGACTGCAGCGGTTCAAGAAGGTGGCTCACCATCACCCTCTCAAGGGAAATTAGGGATGGGCAATAAATGCTGGCCTTGCCAGTGACACCCACATCCCATGAACGAATAACAAAAAATAACAGAAATATAGTACATTTAGTAATTTAGGGTCTGAATTCCTGTATTCACTAATCCTACCTAAAAATTAATGGGAGTTAAGAGTGGTGGAACATCTAGAGTAAGTACCAACAGTCCATATTTATCACTAGATAATGGTCGGAGGGGTAATAAGGCACCAGCCCTCCAGCATACAAAACTGATGGGAAGGATGGTTGTATGTGACAGTCTAGATTTGGAAGTATCACCACAGTACTGAGGGAAGTGAATCTTACAGGGGAGTTTTCTGTCCAGGAGTGTGGATCTACCTGCCATTGGCAAGCATATTGCAAAGCAGCAGGAAGAGGAGAGGGCAAGCCAACAGTGCAGAGAGCATGGGAGGTGCATGATTCACAGCAGGTATTACCACATGTATTGAGTGTACCACAGCAACCTGGGCATGGCAGAGGAGCATCATGAGGAACTACTGACTGTGATTGAGGTCTACTGTTTGATCCACAAAGACATGCAAGGATAGTCAATCATCTGCAATGCATTACAAGTAGCAATGAAGGTCACCACTGCCCTCAAGCTATTTGCCATAGTGACCTTTCAGACACCCATAAGGGACCTCTCAGGAGTCATCCATTTCATTTGGCTTTTGGACAACTGATGCTTTATTTTCTATGTAATGAAAGAAGGTTGCCTACTGTAACCCATCCTATTCAATGTCTTCATCAACAATGTGTTGGGCGGGCATTGTAAGGGACAGTCTTGAAATGGCTTGCAGGCATTTCTGAAAGTAAGGTGGCCCTCCTTTTCACAAATAATATTGTGTGTTTGCAGAGTCACTGAGGGATCATACTTAAAGATAAAAGGGCCTTCTTTGGCCTAACTGATAGATTTGTAGCAAAAAGAGGAAATGGTTGCAGGGAGGTTTGGCTCTGGCCTACATGGCCTAACATTTAGCACCCTGGAGGGGGAGTCAGCCTCATGACAAGTACATCTCTTTACAAAGAACCTAAGTTAATCAGTTGTGGTAGATAAGCCTGTTAGCATTAGACTTAGACATCTAGAATATTAAAGCGATTGTCACATCACAAGTTGTCCTTGGTAGGTCCTTGAACCATACTGAAGGCAAATGCCTGTTGGTAGCTGATGAGGAAACTCTGGATAAGGAAACTGGTGGAAAATGTTACTGGGTATAACACCACGCACTCATATATCCTACTGGGCAGGGGGTGGGGGGAGTAATCAGGGTCTCTTTCGAATCAAGCTAGTTCCAAGATTATAAGCCTGCCAATGGAAGGTTACAACCATTAAGCAGGTCCACAGAACTCCGGGACACTATTGATGAGTAACCAGCCAACCTGACTAATTAATGGGACCTGCCGCTGTGGGCTGGCACTCTTCCCACTCAGCTCCAGCTAACCCTGTAGGCTAATACCCTAATGTGTAGGATTGATCTAACTGAAAAAGCAGCAAGATGCTTATGTGCTGAAAACAGATTTGTATCTGCATTCAGATTAGAAGCATTCAGTATGCTGGGCCTTTGCCATGTACCAGATGGCCTTTCATTAACTACCGGCTTTAGTATCCCTTCTTCATCAGTGCTCAGTGTCGCACTCTTTTATTCAGAAAGATCATTATCTACTTCTCCTGTGTTGTGTGCATCAATGCTGATGCTTGCTTCAAGATTTTTGATGCTGCTCAGCTCAACAGGTGACTCTCTGGTTACTTCCTGGCCTGTGAAAAGAGCTGGCGGTACATTATGTGTACAAGAGCCCACATCCTGTAGTATCAGTGTATGTGCTTGTGTTTAACCAGTGAAACAGGCAAATGTTATTGTAACAAATCATGTAAGTCATGGAATAATATAGAGTATATA
The DNA here is from genome assembly GCF_052327205.1 of Somniosus microcephalus. NCBI lineage: Eukaryota > Metazoa > Chordata > Chondrichthyes > Squaliformes > Somniosidae > Somniosus > Somniosus microcephalus. The sequence goes on along the minus strand of NC_140999.1, from coordinate 31,522,498 downwards.
ATTAATATGGTACATACCACCAGTTCTATCCTCTCCTCCCCTCCAATCTCCACCATTGCAATGCCTTCTAAACTTTCCATCCTGAACAAATCAACCACAGCTTCCTTAATGTGCGGGGCTCCTCCACCTCTCACATGCTGTTAAATACAGTCTTGTCATGTTAGTGTTTCTGCTAACCAGTCCTATATAGGTTTGCATATACCTGTTACAGCTACTACTTTCCTTCATCTCCGCCGATGCTACTTTACAGCAATATTCATGCCTTCATTTTGTGCACCTTTTTCCAGGAAGTCCAAGTCAGGTCCTCCAGGTTGAAGCGGCAGCGTTCACCTGTCTGTCACGTACAGCCATCCTTCCCATCAGTTTTGTATGCTGGAGGGCTGGTGCCTTACTACCCCTCTGACCTGTAAAAGTGTGCTAACGTCACTCAATCATTGAACTAAATACCTCACGCAGGGGGGTTGTTGTTAAATCAACTTTATATCTGTTGGTTTTCATATATTTTCCTCAAATTTTGAAGACTCCACAGCTGGACAATGAACTTCTCAATATTTATACTAGTTAACTAGCTTCTTAGCTGCTTGAGAGGTATAAAGAATCAGTTTACAGGTACAACATAATTGCTATTTTTCATTGACTAAATCATCTGTTTGAATAGTGTATGTCCACTGATGTTGGTACCTGTATTAACTAATGTCGAAGTAGCCAAGTAATTGTTTCTTTTATTTTTAGTGTGGTGTTTCACCTTAGTTTAATAAGGCAAGCAATTCCAGCTCCCGTGTGGCCAAATGGATAAAGGCACAGACTAGTGTAGTCTGAGCCACATAAACCAGCAGGACCCTTCCGATTCAATTCGCTCCATGGACCAGCCACATAAATACTGCGGCAACAAGAGCAGGTCAGAGGCTAGGTATTCTGCAGTGAGTGTCTCACCTCCTGACTCCCCAAAGCCTTTCCACCATCTACAAGGCACAAGTAAGGAGTGTGATGGAATACTCTCCACTTGCCTGGATGAGTGCAGCCCCAACAACACTCAAAAAGCTCGACACCATCCAGGACAAAGCAGCCCGCTTGATTGGCACCCCATCCACCACCTTAAACATTCACTCTCTCCACCACCGGCGCACCGTGGCTGCAGTGTATACCGTCTACAAGTTGCACTGCAGCAACTCGCCAAGGCTTCTTCGGCAGCATCTCCCAAACCCACAACCTCTTCCACCTAGAAGGACAAGGGCAGCAGGCGCATGGGAACACCACCACCTCCAATTTCCCCTCCAAGTCACACACCATCCTGACTTGGAAGTAAATCGCTGTTCCTTCTTTGTCGCTGGGTCAAAATCCTGGAACTCCCTCCCTAACAATGCTGTGGGTGTACCTTCACCACACGGACTGCAGCGGTTCAAGAAGGCGGCTCACCATCATCCTCTTAAGGGCAATTAGGGATGGGCAATAAATGCTGGCCTTGCCAGCGACGCCCACATCCCAGGAACTAATTTTTAAAAATGTTTTTAAATGATTTAGCTGACCTCAGCCACGTCAACTGAGGCACTGCAGTTGGCTTTAGCTAGTCTAGGGACGAGAAAAATTATCCAGGTTACTATGTGGACCTCTGGAGTAAAGTGTGTGCATACATCAGATTAGAACAGGATTGGGCAGTGATGATCCTCACGGTAAAATAGTCTGAGCATACATATAAAGAGAGGCTATTTGGACGAGATACTGGAGAGTTGCTGGGGAATTATACTTCAGTGAAATTCAAAGCCTTTGAGAGAGGAGAGAAGAAAATTGGCTAATAAAGGGAAACCACTATTCTTCATCGGCATTTATTTTTGCAAGAAAATAGCACAAAGTCTTGCTACCTTGTGTACGTATATCTTCACTAACAATTCAGAAAAGGTTCTTTATTGCAATCGATGGAAATTCTTCTGAGCTGTGTTATACCGTTCCATAATAGGAAACTAACCTTTCACATCTGGGATCTGGCTTTGGATGGACAGATGATCCTAAATCAAATTAGTTTGGAAAGTGGATTAAGTTCCCAGCCGCTGCCCCTAATTTCCATACCTTGGTGACCAAATTGAGAGTGTTACAGAAAAGTCACAAGGTTATCGAAATCAGGGAAAATTGGATAATTACATAGGTGCAGCAGTTCATTGTATATTACATCTGGCTCACATTATGGAGAGATAATGTGGTCCCAGCACAGTGCTGCGGGAAGACTGCTCCTCGGGTGCTCTTGGCACATGATTGGCCTTTGGAGGCTAAAGAAACAAGGTTGAGAAACGAAGGGTGGCTCTATTGGCAGGAGTGGGACAATCCTATTTTTTTAATCTATTCTTCTTCTTAGGCAATCCCTCGGAACCGAGGATGACTTACTTCCACACTAAAAATGTGTTCTCCAGTGACTGATGAGTCCAATGTGGGCCCTACAGTCTCTGTCACAGGTGGGGCAGACGGTGGGTGGGGTGCTTGGGTTAACGTGCGCTCCTTCCGCTGTTTGCGCTTGGCTTCCGCTTGGTCCCGGCGAAGAGACTCGAGGTGTTTGGTGCCTTCCCGGATGCTTCTCCTCCACTTTGTGCGGTCTTGGGCCAGGGATTCCCAGGTGTCGATGGGGATGTTGCACTTTTTCAAGGAGGCTTTGTGGGTGTCCTTGAAGCGTTTCCGCTGCCCACCTGCCGTGGGCTCTCTTGCCGTGTCGGTGCTCCAAGTAGAGCGCTTGTTTTGGGAGTCTCGTATCAGGCATGTGGATGATGTGACCCGTCCATCAGAGCTGATCGAGCGTGGTCAAAGCTTCGATGCTGGGGATGTTGGGCTTCCTGGAAGCCCCCATTTCAAATGGGCACTGAACGTCTAGAGCACCACTGAGGTGCTTCAGTCACATACTGGGAGAACCTCTATTAAAGATAAAAGCCAGGTCCATACTGAGCCTAGTGAGTGGTAGTTATGCTGCCTCTTAGCACCACAGGTGCTTTAGGGTGCTTTAAAGAACGTTATGCAAACAGATCACTGAGCCGGCCTTCGACATCAGTACTCCCTAATATAAGGAGCCAATGCCCAATTCACCAGCATTCTGCATTGTCAACCTTTACATCTCCCCTTAGAGTGTGTAGTCCTGTGGCTGGATGCAGGTGGAGGGAAGTTCCAATCCCAAACTTTGTGCACTGGTTTATTTGTTTAACCCTTTGTTAACAAATTTTGCAATCAAGACGTTTGCATGACAAAATTATTTGTCCTGTTCAAAGGGGTACTGTGCCCTTAGCAGATTTATTAGCTTCAATTTAAACGGACCCACCCATCAGGAACAGGGCGGTTTCGGGTTGGACACTGTTTTACACCTATGCCTAATTTTACTCTCCATTGACTTCGATGGAGAGTAGTAGCAGGCGGGGTGTAAAATGGGTGCTCAGCCCAAACCCACGCCATTCCTGCCAGTCGGGTTAGGTTAAAATCAGGCTCTCATCTCTCATGCTGACTTTAAATGAAAATGCAACCTCTTTGAGCACTGTACTTAAAAGTGCCGTTTAAAACAAAGTGAAAACAAGAAATCATGGACAGAAATTCAACTTTTTTAGAGGATGTAGGGATCCAGTCGGAATACATGTGCCATACTTTGTGATATGGGCTTTATACATGTTGCATGTCAGCCTATGTTTATATTGTTGAATCTTCCTTCTATAGTTGTGCTTCCATCTAAAGAAATAAATACAATTTTATTCTCAAAAAAAGGTGATTGGGGGGGAGAAATTTGGTTGCTTTGCGCCTCCCATTGGCACCCTAAAAAGGCGCTAACGGGGCGCAAAGCAAATAGCGCCCAGGCACGGTGCCGCCAATGCCTCCCGCGAAATTCAGCAGGAGGTTAGCGGCGGCGTTAACCTTAGTGCCCCGCGGTGCTATGCCGTCGGTGATGATGTCATCGCCGTGCGCAGTGCCCTGCTCACGCCCTGGCCGCGATCTTCAGTAGCGCCCCCTGACTTACCACCAGACGCTATGTCCGACGGGGTCAGGGGGGCCCAACTGCGGCCGGGACAGCGCTAATTGAAGGCGAGGTGCCAGGCAGCCATTTTTGTTGCTGGTCGCCTGCCTGCACATGCCTCCGTTGCCTTCCCTGCCTCCTGAGCACCCCCCCCCCCACCCGACAGAGTGCCGGCTGCACTCCATAAGCCCGACACTTCTCTTGAGTACCAGGCTCTTTTGCCGGCACTCCGATCCCAGTGGCCCAGCTGGACCCCAGGTCACGCTGCGCAAGGCCCCACCCCTTTAAGAAGGGGAGGAAGGCCTGCAGTACTGCGGCACGACGTGCCACAATATTCCCTCGCAGCGCCCCAAGAATTTCGGCCGTGGGTGCTAATTTTTTCGGACCGTTAAAAGTAGCGCCCCAGCGAAGTTAGCACCCCAAAGGGGGCACGACTCAATTTTTCCCCCCACAAGGCAGAAATTCCTCATAAGTTCTGCTAGTCTCTTACAGTAACTCTAATGTGAAACCAGCAGCAACCCCCCGGGAAATGACAGCAACCCAATTGTGTTCAGTCTCCAATGTTTCTGGGAAGTTCCGACTTAACTTGTAAGGGGGGCCAAATCTCTGTTGACCAGGGATGGGGAACTCCTCACTGTGAGTTCCTGCTCCTTTGTCTCAATTGAGACCTGGAATATCTGTGGAGGCCGATACACCCAATGAAGAAATACTGGCCTCCAAATAGGCAAATGTGGGTCCCACCAATGGGGTCCAGACCAGGGAAGTGGCCTGGAATTGGAGGGTGGTGGTTGCTGGGCAACTCCCACACCAATGAAAAGCGTGTGTTGGAATTCATGACTGAATGGGGCAGAAGGACCACGAGATTAGCCAATATTGGCACTTGTGCCTCCCTTCCTTTTGTCTGCCCCCTAGGTGCTATCCCACTGATCTTGCAAATTTCTGTGAGGTTAGTAGAGAAAGTGACTGATGGGTGCAATCCCAAGGTAACTGGAGGGATCATGTCCCAAGGAATTTCAGATTTTACATTTATAATGCAGTCTTTGCCCTCTCTACCCAATATTTACACACCAGTTACACAGTAGAACAGTGAAAATATGTACTTTCCACTATGTGGTTATTCTAACATAAATTTAATCTGGATTTATAAGACCAAACAAATTTATCATCTCTGTATTTACATTGGAACAAAGAATACATCTGCTGAGGAGATAGGACACTGGAGTGAGTCTGAAGTTAACATTGTGTAAACACAAATGCAGAATCACTCACAGAATCCTCTTTACTACATTTAGCTGCACCTTAGTGCCTATTATAACCTGGGGTCACCTTGGGATCAAAGGTTATAAATTTGGTCCCAATTATACTGAAGAACTCGTTGCCTCAGGTGTCACTGCCATGATGAATTTTGACAAAGGAAACGATATTTTGATTTCATAAAGTGCACAAGTAAATGTGCCCCTCCCCTGAGGCATTGCAAAGCTGGCAATAGTTTACTTCCTTCTTGTGGAGTTTTTTTTAAATTAGTTCTTGTGATGTGAGCGTTGCTGGCAAGGACGGCACGTATTGCCCATCCCTGGCTGCCCTGAGAAGATAGTAGTGGGCCGCCTTCGTTGTGGCGGCTTAATGCAACTGAGTGACATATTAGGCCACTTGAGAGGACAGATTTCCTTCCCTAAAGGACATTAGTGAACCAGTTGTGTCTTTTTAATCAGACAGCTTCATTGTCACTTTTACTGATGCCAACTTTTGATTTCCAGATTTTTTTTTTTAATAATTCAAATTCTCATGCCATGGTGGCATTTGAGCTCACGTGTTTTGGATTATTAGTCCAGTAACGTAACCACTGCACTACCAGGTGCTTCCACTTTATTTGCCATCTGAATAGAATTAAATAAACCAACCTGGGGACAATCCTGACAAAAAGTTCTCTGTCACTACGCTAAATCCAATATTTAATAGGCAACAGAGATGCCATTCTGCTTTAATTATGCTGGCCACAGTAATGTCCTTGCTGTGCGCCTATTCAACCCACAATTTTAGAGTGGAGCTCTGGCTATGAATGTGAGACACAACTCTATCGCAAGGTGATTGTGGAAAACTCAATTTGGTTTCTGTATAGCATTGGAGACTCTTATCGTGCAAGGAATGGTGCAGTTTAAGGAGTTATTTCAGAAGTATATATGAATATATAAAATTATGCTGTGGTTTATTTCTAGTCTTGCTTTTCTCATTTGTTCCATGTGTCTTCTCTTGTCTAAGAAAGCTATTTATGCTGAACCAGTGAGTGTAAGTACAATACATTCTATTTTCACTGCAGTACAACTAAGCTATGTGCATCAGAGATGCAGATTTTACAAGGCAATAAATGACTGCTGCATACTGAATAAATAAAGAGGCCATCGGCTGAGTTGTTTATGAGAGCACAAAAGCCACTCTTGGCAAGTATCGCCAGCATGTTGGATGATTTTATTCTGTAGTCTTTAGGAGGGTTTTTGTGTGAGTTTGAAGTTAAATATAGGTGAAGATTTGTAGTAACCATTTGGTCTTGTGTTGAAGCACATGATGTTTTACACTCCTACCAAATGGGACTTCAGTAGATGAAACATGTGCTGTTTGTTGACTTGCTCAGTGGTTTGATGATGAGTTATTTTAAGATTATACTGGTCTGTTGTACCTTTGTTATAATAGGATTCCTAATAATACAGCATGAGGTGATAAAGAAATAATTATATTTATGATAGCTTGCTCAAAACTATAATAAATAGAATTATTCTTTATCCTTCCTTCCGTGTTCAGTGCAAACTCCGCTTCCAAACTCTCTTATACAGATTGACATATTTCTCCAGAGTTGATTTAACAAGTTTTTGCTAAACTGAAACACTGATAAGGGAACATCGCTAAATGCCAATGTTCATTTATATCTGTACTGTACTAAAATGTCATGTTTTATATACATGTAGCTCTACATGTCAGCTAACCATTTTAACACTTATTGTTGATTAAAACCGCTTGGATTATAATAACTGGTGAATACATCATAAAGAAGAAGAACTTGCAGATATATTGCTTCTGATCTGTTCGACACAGCATTATCTGCTTCTCTATTCCTAATATGCATTGCAATCAAATGAAAATAAGAAAGGAGTAATGAAAATAAGCAGGCATTATACTGACTATTTGCAGCAATGTTTTTAATGAATGTATTGATAAAGAGAAGTGTTTTTCATTTATATTTTATTTGACTATCTCAAAATTGATATGTTCCTGTCAGTACAGTTAATGTTGTTTGAATCCCTTACTTTTCTTTAAACAAATAAGATTTTTTTTTAAATCAACACATGCCAAACCTATGAAGATTATTTTTTTTAATTAAAAGTCTTGGGAGATGATATTACTTTTGCACCTTTGATGTTGTCCATCCTTCAGTCAGCTGCATATAACACCTGAAATATTTTGGTCATGTCCAGTAACACACAAGTCACATTTATGGATTCATTGATTTGCGCTCATTCTTTAATGAGACAAATTTACATGCACTGGTCTTAATATTCCAGGTTTACTTTATTTATGCCCATTTAATATTTCACACATCTTGATGAAGCCATCTTTCTTGACTAAAGAGCTGGAGCTTCTCTAATATTTGCTTATAACTCATTTCTTTTATACTTGAGATCATTCTTATTGCTCTTCTCTGGACTGTCTTGTTGAATAGTGACCAGAATTCAACACGGTACTCCAAATGTCATCTGATGTAAAGCTTCAGCATTATCTCTGGAGATTTATACTCTACAGCTTGGACTATATTCACCACATTGTCTAGACATTGAAAGTGGCAAGTTTATTATTACTCCCAGGTCCCTTCTAAGTCTTCCTGTGATAATTCTCTTGGCACTTATTGTATATTTATGTTGCAAATTTTCTCACCCTGCTGCAATATTTTATCTTTTTCATTTATCTTCCCAATTGCATAGCTGACCAAAATCCTTCTATAAATCTGTAGTTACAGTATATTTATCCTTCTATAAATCTGTAGTTATATTGCCTGACTATTAGTATCCCTAGCTTGGTGCAGTCTCCAGTTTTGACAAGCTTATGTTTGGCTTCAACATCCAGGTCATGAATGTAGATTGTATATGATGGGGATCCAAGCACTTACCCCTCTTGATGCCATTCAACATTACATTTCTCATATGTGCCCTCTTTTTCCTATTTTTAACCAACTTCATATTGAATTGCATGTTCTGACCTAGATTCCAGAGATTTTCATGTAACTAGAAGTCCTTCACATGGAACTTTGTCAAAGCTTTCGGAAAGTCCACATAAATTCAATCATTGGGCGTTCCACTTCTTTAAACATATTGAGAGGATTGTCAGGCAGAACTTTTTTCTTCCATATCCATGTTGGCTGTTTCTTATTAAGCTATTACTATGTATGAAGGGATTAGGAGAGAAGTCAAAAAAACAATTAGGAAAGCAAAGAGGAACTATGAAATTAAATTGTCAAGGAACATAAACAAAATAGTAAAATATTTTACAGGCACATCAATAAAAAAGGAAGGTTGGGATGGGAATAGGGCCATTAAGGGATAGACAGGACAATACCACAGGTAATGATAGGGAGATGGCAGAAATATTAAATCATTATTTCGCTTCGGTATTTACCATGGAGTTAGAACAGGTGAACATAACATTGGACGATGAGATGAGTAATGAGATAAGTGAATTAAAATTTTTTAAAGGGGATATATTAAATAAACTAATCAAACTCAAAGAGGATAAAACCACTGGTCCGGATGGATTGCTACCACGCGTTTTAAAAGAATCTAGGGAAGAGATAGCAAAGGCATTATTACACATATTTAATAATTCATTAGAAAAAGATGTAGTGCCAGAGGACTGGCGGACAGCTAACATAATACCTATATTTAAGAAGGAGAATAGAACGTGTCCAGGGAATTATAGACCAGTCAGCTTAAAATCGGTGGGAGGAAAAGTAATGGAATCTGTTGTGTCTGTGTGTTGATAGAGACACTGAAGACAGGAGTTGGTTTCATAGGTGTTTACTAAGCAAAGTCTGGAGGGGAACTAACGGATATAACACAATATACAGGCTTATATAGCCCGAGTGGCCATTACCGGCATTACAGCACACATGGGGCTCTTAAAGGCACATACACTACAGAATCCCTACTAAAAGGAGAGAATAGAAGAATATCTAGAAACAAAAAGTATAATAATGAATAGTCAGCATGGATTTCAAAAGGGAAAATTTTGCTTGACCAACCTTATTGAATTTTTTGACGAGGTAACAGAGAGAGTAGACAATAGTAATGCAGTAGATGTAATTTATTTAGATTTTCAAAAAGCCTTCGTTAAGGTACCCCATAATAGACTGATGAACAAGGTCAGAGAATGTGGAGTCAGGGGACAAGTAGCAAAATGCATTGCAAATAACAACAGAACATGCTGGAAGCACTCAGCAGGCCAGGCAGCATCTGTGGAGAGAGAAACAGAGTTAACGTTTCAGGTCGGAGACCCTTCATCAGAACTGGAAAAGGCTCGAGACGTAACAGATTTTAAGCAGGTGCAGAGGCAGGGAAAAGGGGAGGGGAGGGAAGGAAGAAACTGAAGGAACATTCTGTGCTAGGGTAGGAGGCAGAAGAGATTAAATGTTGCTAATGGGGATGGCAGAATCATAAACAGCCTGAAAAATGGGGGCAGGTGTTATAGTCTGTAATTGTTGAACTCAATGTTGAGTCCAGAAGGTTGTAAAGTGCCTGATCGAAAGATGAGGTGCTGTTCCTCGAGCTTTCGTTGAGCTTCATTGGAACAGTGTAAGAGGCCGAGGACAGAGAGATCAGAGTGGGAGTGGAGCGGAGAATTAAAGTGACAGGCGACTGGAAGCTCGGGGTCACCCTTACGGACTGAACGGAGGTGTTCCACAAAGCAGTCGCCTAATCTGCGTTTGGTCTCCCCAATGTAGAGGAGACCGCATCGTGAGCAGCGAATACAGTATACTAGATTGCAAGAAGTACAAGTAAATCGCTGTTTCACCTGGAAGGGGTGTTTGGGGCCCTGGACAGTGGGAAGGGAGGAGGTAAAAGGGCAGGTGTTGCATCTCCTGCGCTTGAACAGGAAGGTGCCGGGTGAACGGGTAGGGCTGTAGGGGGTGATTGAGGAGTGGACCAGGGTGTTTCGGAGGGAGCGGTCCCTTCGGAATGTGGAAAGGGGAGGTGAGGGGAATATATGTTTGGTGGTGGGATCATGTTGGAGGTGGCGGAAATGACGAAGGATGATCCATTGAATGTGGAGGCTGGTGGGGTGAAAGGTGAGGACAAGGGGAACCCTATCGTGGTTCTGGGAGGGAGAAGGGGTAAGAGCAGAAGTGCGGGAAATGGAACGGACACGGTCAAGGGACATGTCAACCACAGTAGAGGGGAATCCTCGGTTGAGGAAAAAGGATTGCAAGCTGGCTTCAAGACAGAAAGCAGAGAGTAGGAATAAAGGGTAGCTATTCACATTGGCAGAAGGTGGGTAGTGGTGTTCCACAAGGATCAGTGCTGGGACCACTGCAGTTCACAATTTACATTAACAATTTAGACTTTGGAATCAAAAACACAATTTCTAAATTTGCGGATGATACCAAATTGGGGGTGGATAGAAAACACTGAGGAGGACTGCAACAAATTACAGGAGGACATTAATGTACTTGCAGAATGGGCAAATAATTGGCAAATGAAGTTCAGCACAGATAAATGTGAGGTATTACATTTTGGTAGGAAGAATAGGGAGGTCACTTATCACTTGGAGGGTGCGAGCCTAGGTGGGGTAGAGGAACAAAGGGATCTCGGAGTACAAATACACAAATCATTAAAAGTTGCACCACAGGTTAGCAAGGCCATAAAAAAAAGCAAACCAAGCACTAGGGTTTATTTCTAGTTGGATAGAATTGAAAAGTTGGGAAATTATGCTAAACCTGTGTTAAACCTTGGTTAGACTACACTTAGAGTACTGCGTACAGTTCTGGTCGGCATATTATAAAATGGATAAAGAGGCACTGGCAAGGGTACAGAGAAGATTTACAAGGATGATACCAGAAGTGCGAGGGTATACATATCAAGAAAAGATGAACAGGCTGGGTCTTTTTTCTTTTGAAAAAAGGCTGAGGGGTGACCTAATAGAGGTCTTTAAAATTATGAAAGGTTTTGATAGAGTGGATGCAGAGAAAATGTTTCCACTTCTGGGGAAGAGCATAACTAGAGGCCATCAATATTAGATAGTCAGCAAGAAATCCAATAGGGAATTCAGAAAAAACTTCTTTACCCAAATAGTGGTGAGAATGTGGAACTCGCTACCACAGGGAGTGGTTGAAGTGAATAGTATAGATGCATTTAAGGGGAGGCTAGACAAGCATATGAGGGAAACTGGAATAGAGGGTTATGCTGATAGATTTAGATGAGGAAAGACGGGAGGAGGCTCGATTGGAGCATAAACGCCGGCATGGACTGGTTGGGCCGAATGGTCTGTTTCTGTGTCATATATCCTATGTAATCCTGTGTAGCTACTCTACCAAGCTATTTCTTAAAATAGTTTCTATTATTTTGCTTATTATTGATGTTAGGCTAATAGGCTCATATTTACCTGTATCAAATTTGTCACCCGTTCTGAATGTAAATACTATTTTTTCTTTCTTCCTGTACTGTGGAACCTCTGTAGTGCTTAATGATTACATTACTGCAGTCGCTAAGCATTGCACTTCTTCTGATATGTGGAATTTAACAGACAATATACGAGTTGCCTTATAAAGAAATCCTCTTGTAAGGGACATTATACTGTAACTATTATTTTAATCATTTTTAGGTAAACACAAAAACATATATAACTCAGAAGTCATATAAGGATAGTTAAATGTGTTGTACGTCATTTTAATTTGACATTTAAATGTGATAAAGCGTGCAACCCAAACAAGTGAAAGTATTTCTAATAGTCAAAGAACAATATTAACAGACTGTTACTCAATGGGATATTCCATTTATTGTGTGGATAGTGTGTGAGCTGGGGATTAATGCATTCGAATGCTACATGCAGCACTAATGGTCATGTGATACCTTCACCTATGTGTACTTGTAATATTGCTTCTATTTTATTTTCACTTTGGTAAATTATCACTACTGAGGGGGTCAGAAAATACACATGGAGTAAAATATGTCGTCATTCAAAATGGATTAACTGTTTAGCCTTGTTTTCTTTTCGACAACTCTGAACTTCATAATATTTTGCGACAGCCAAGATCGGGTTTCAAAGTGTGTTGTAAAATAAACTGATTAATGCCTTCTTTGAAACAGCAGACAATGGGATATCACACAAACATATTTTAAATTGCACAGTATGATTTCAAGCCCTTAGTTGGGACTTTCTCACAGAAACGAAGCAATCCCCTCCAGCCGGACTGGGTGAATGCCGTATCCTCCCTTTTATCTCAAAGAAAGCTCACTCGATTTTGTGTGCTAGAAAGTCAAAAGAATTAGAGTATCAATAACAATGCATTTGCATTAACTCTCTGTTGGTTGCATCCCACTGCGGGATAGCCACAGTAGTGGATTTGTTTGGATCTCAGCTGGCTTGTCTCGGATGAGAGGGTTTTATTATAATGAGGGTCAGAGAACTTCAGCAGCAAAATACGGGTCTGCTCCTCAAACAGAAAGTCGCTTGGCATCACTGTAATAAGTGGGCTTGATAATTACATGTCAGCTTGGACCCTTCCCCGCAAAGCTTGGAGTCAGATCTCGCGGTAATTTACTTACCCATTAATCTGACCAGTTGAGCCCCAGATCGCAGAAGCTGTACTTACAGAACGGAAGAGATGTTTCTTCACATGGCGACACTTCATTTTGGTTTTGGTTTGTACTATGTTTACTCAAAAAGTACTGTTTACCCTTTAAAAAGACAAACTGTGCAGGTAGAGGCCATCCTGTGTACTCAGCCAGGAACTGTGAATTTCACAGTCCCTCACATATTGATTGGTGTAGCACTCTAGATTTAACTGAACTCCTACTTTGGGTGGCTGGAATAAAGTGGAATGTGGTAACCTTAATAGCACTCAAAATTACCCTAAAATATAACATAGGAGTCCATTTATGTGATTACTGTGGCTATAAAGGGAGGATACAAGATTCACCGAGTCAGGCCGGAAGGGATTGCCCAGTCTCTGAGAAAGTCCCATCTAAGAGCTTGAAATCACACTGTGTGATTTTAGATACGGTTATATATCCCAAAATGTCCGTTGTTTCAACGAAGGCATTAATCAGTTTATTTTACAGCAAAATTGAAATCAACACATATCTATATCTATCTTCCTACATTACAAATGTGACTACACTTCAAAAGTACTTTATTGGTTGTAAAGCACTTTGGAATGTCCTGACGTATTGAAAGGTGCTATGTAAATGTGAGTCTTTTCTTCATTATGTTATTATATTAATAATCTTAGATCTGTACAAAAATCATGTCTACAACAAGTTTACTTTTTGATGCCAGATTTTTGTCACACTTTTATGTCATCTTGTATCCATTATAAATTCCTATGTCCACATTTATAACGGGATCTGCCTATGTAAACTTGTCACATTGAGGTAGATATTGACTTTTTTTAAATTTGTTTATGGGATGTCGGCATCGCTGGCAAGGCCAGCATTTATTGCCCATCCCTAATTGCCCTTGAGAAGGTGGTGGTGAGCCGCCTTCTTGAACCGCAGCAGTCCGTGTGATGAAGGTACTCCCACAGTTGTTAGGGAGGGAGTTCCAGGATTTTGACCCAGCGACAATGAAGGAGCGGCAATATACTTCTAAGTTAAGATGATGAGTGACTTGGAGGGGAACTTGGAGGTGGTGGTGCTCCCATGCGCCTGCTGCCCTTGTCCTTCTAGGTGGAAGAGGTCGCGGGTTCAGGAGGTGCTGCCGAAGAAGCCTTGGCAAGTTGCTGCAGTGCATCTTGTAGATGGTACACACTGCAGCCACGGTACACCAGCGGTGGAGGGAGTGAATGTTTAAGGTGGTGGATGGGGTGCCAATCAAGCGGGCTACTTTGTCCTGGATGGTGTCAAATTTCTTGAGTGTTGTTGGAGCTGCACTCATCCAGGCAAGTGGAGACTATTTCATCACACTCCTTACTTGTGCCTTGTAGATGGTGGAAAGGCTTTGGGGAGTCAGGAGGTGAGATACTCGCCGCAGAATAGCTAGCCTCTGACCTGCTCTGTTGCCACAGTATTTATGTGGCTAGTCCAGTTAAGTTTCTGGTCAATGGTTACCCCCAGGATGTTGATGGTGGGGGATTAGGCGATGGTAATGCCATTGAATGTCAAGGGGTGGTGGCTAGATGCTCGCTTGCCGGAGATAGTCATTGCCTGGCACTTGTGTGGCGCGAATGTTACCTGCCACCTATCAGCCCAAGCCTGAACGTCGTCCAGGTCTTGTTGCATGCGGGCATGAACTGTTTCATTATCTGAGGAGTTGTGAATGGCACTGAACACTGTGCAGTCATAAGCGAACATCCCCATTTCTGACCTTATGTTGGGGGGGAAGGTCATTGATGAAGCAGCTGAAGATGGTTGGGCCTAGGACACTGCCCTGAGGAACTCCTGCAGCGATGTTCTGGGGCTGTGATGATTGACCTTCAATCACCACAACTATCTTCCTTTGTGCTAGATATGACACCAGCCAGTAAAATGTTTTCCCCCTGATTCCCATTGACTTCAGTTTTACTAGGACTCCTTGATGCCACACTCGGTCAAATGCTGCCTTGATGCCAAGGGCAGTCACTCTCACCTCACCTCTGGAATTCAGCTCTTTTGTCCATGTTTGGACCAAGGCTGTAATGAGGTTGGGAGCCGAGTGGCCTTGGCGGAACCCAAACTGGGCATCAGTGAGCAGGTTATTGGTGAGTAAGTGCCGCTTGATAGCACTGTTGATGACACCTTCCATCACTTTGCTGATGATTGAGAGTAGACTGATGGGGTGGTAATTGGCCACATTGGATTTGTCCTGCTTTTTGTGGGCAGGACATATCTAGGCAGTTTTCAATATTGTCGGATAGATGCCAGTGTTGTAGCTGTACTGGAACAGCTTGGCTAGAGGTGCGGCTAGTTCTGGAGCACAAGTCTTCAGCACGATAGCCGGGATGTTGTTGGGGCCCATAGCCTTTGCTGTATCCAGTGCGCTCAGCCATTTCTTGATATCATGTGGAATGAATTGAATTGGCTGAAGACTGGCTTCTGTGATGGTGGGGACCTCAGGAGTAGGCCGATATGAATCATCCGCTCGGCACTTCTGGCTGAAGATGGTTGCAAATGCTTCAGCCTTGTCTTTTGCACTCACGTGCTGGGCTCCACCATCATTGAGGATGGGGATATTTATGGAGCCTCCTCCTCCTGTTAGTTGTTTATTGGTCCACCACCATTCACGACTGGATGTGGCAGGACTGCATAGCTTTAATCTAATCCCTTGATTGTGGAATCGCTTAACCCTGTCTATAGCATGCCGCTTCTTTTTAGCATGCATGTAGTCCTGTGTTGCAGCTTCCCCAGGTTGGCACCTCATTTTTAGGTACGCCTGGTGCTGCTCCTGGCATGCTCATCTATACTCCTTATTGAACCAGGGTTGGTCCCCTGGCTTGATGGTAATGGTAGAGTCAGGGATATGCCAGGCCATGAGGTTACAGATTATGGTGGAATACAATTCTACAGCTGCTGATGGCCCACAGCGCCTCATGGATGCCCAGTTTTGAGCTGCTAGATCTGTTCTGAATCTGTCCCATTTAGCACAGTGGTAGTGCCACACAACACGATGGAGGGTGTCCTCAGTGTGAAGACGGGACTTCGTCTCCACAATGACTGTACGGTGGTCACTGCCCCCAATACTATCATGGACAGATGCATCTGCGACAGCTAGATTGGTGAGGACGAGGTCAAGTAGGTTTTTCCCTCATGTTGGTTCTCTCACCACCTGCCGCAGGCCCAGACTGGCAGTTATGTCCTTCAGGACTCGGCCTCCAAACCCGCCTCCCCAGGGCTGGCAAGATCGCCCCCTAATAGTCTGTCACACTGTCATACTTTCTGTGTCATGCTTTGAAAATATGTAAAAAAGGAAAGTCAGCTTGATCTCTGATCTGAGAACCTTTCTGAGACTAATCAGTCTCCAATTGATTTGAGGTCTGTGGTCCTATAGGGAGACACTGAGTTGCTTGCAGGTACACCACAGCAGCAGAGTAATACACTGCACATTACATGGTAAAATGTTTCTGTCCTTATGAAACAATGGGGGTGAAATTCGTCTTGGTTGGTAACGTAAAATGGGCAAAACCAAACAGCAGCGCTTATTGCACTTCACCCGATTTTATGAAAAGGAAAATTGGGCAGTGTGTAAAATTTGTATTACCAATGTAGCCTGTGAGCAGTGGCGCAATAGATCCGCTCGTGAATATAGTTAAATAATCCCAACTGCAAATATAATGCTGAATTTTAAACTCAATTGTTTCACTTTTCCCACCATTTAAAATGAATGAATTCAGGAAGTGGAGTGGAACAATGAAAATAGCACATTTTCTGGCGTGTGCCTGAATTCCTTGTAATTACAGCTTGAGACGTTAGTTGGTGGTGCATTTTATGGCATTTTCTAAAGAATCCTCAGGAAGTCTCCCAGACTGTTACGCATGTAGATTCATACTCGGAACTATTTAACAAAAATTATAATGTTTCCTTCATGTAAAGATAGTTTGAACACAAGTTAAAAATCAGGGGGGCGATTTTCAACCCGCCGGATTCTCGCCCGAAAAACAGGCATCCGGCAGTGGACAATTGTGGGGTGGGGGTATCCCTTGGATGCCAAAGACCCGTCTGATGCAATTTTCACACCCACCCAAAACAGATGGAAACCAGACTCCTCCGTTTGTAATTTTCAGGAACAATTGGGTGGATTGTGTGCAGCACGTGCTCGGCCCATTTGTACCGGGCAGTGAGCGGCCTAACCATCAGTCCTTAAAGGTACCACTGGAGATGTCTCTTCAAAAACGACTTGGGATCTTTGGGGGGAAATTTTTGTGAGGCCAGGAGGAACAGGAATGCTGCTCTTGACTGTACAATAATACCTCTGCCAGATGCTGGGTGGGTCCCATATCCCTCCCTACCCCCGCGCCCCACCTCCCCCCCCACCACCCCGCCGAGTCTCTGTTCCCCAGTCTTCCCCTCTCCCTTTTACTGCTGTCTTTCCAGCTCACCCATGGAACTATTTCCTACCAGCACTCATTGAGTGCTCAGCAGCTCACCCACCATTTATGTTGATGAGGCCCAAACCCAAGAATGGTTCGGGCCTCCCGACATTAGATCCACTGACTTCGCGTTCGTTTTGGGCAGAAGTTCAAAATCGCTCCCCAGTACTTTCCTTCTAATGAAGTCAAATCACCGATGAATGCTGTCCTTGGACCCCAGCTATTCACAATATATATTAATGATCTGGACGAGGGAACTAGATGTAATATCTCCAAGTTTGCAGATGACACAAAGCTGGGTGGGCGTGTGTGCTGTGAGGAGGATGCCGAGAAACTCCAGTATGATTTGGACAGGTTGGGTGATTGGGCAGAAACATGGCAGATGCAATATAACGTGGATAAATGCGAGGTTATCCACTTTGGTGTCAAAAACAAGAAGGCAGATTATTATCTGAATAGCAATAGATTGGGAGAAGGGGAAGTGCAACGAGACCTGGGCGTCCTTGTGCACTAGTCACTGAAGGTAAGCATGCAGGTGCAGCAGGCGGTTAAGAAGGCAAATGGTATGTTGGTCTTTGTAGCGAAAGGGTTTGAGTACAGGAACAAGGATGTCTTGCTGCAGTTGTACAGGGCCTTGGTGAGACCACATCTTGAGTATTGTGTGCAGTTTTGGTCGCCTTATCTGAGGAAGGATGTTCTTGCCATGGAGGGAGTGCAGCGAAGATTCACCAGGCTGATACCTGGGATGGCAGGAATGACGTGTGAGGAGAGATTGGGTAGATTGGGCTTGTACTCGCTGGAGTTTAGAAGAATGAGAGGGGATCTCATTGAAACTTATAAAATTCTAGACAGACTAGATGCAGGAAGGATGTTCCCGATGGTCGGGGAGTCCAAAACCAGGGGTCACAGTCTAAGGATAAGGGGTAAGCCATTTAGGACAGAGATGAGGAGGAATTTCTTCACCCAGAGAGTGGTGAACCTGTGGAATTCTCTACCACAGAAGGCAGTAGAGGCCAATTCATTAAATATATTCAAGAAGGAGTTGGATATATTTCTTAAGGCTAAAGGGATCAAGGGATATGGGGAGAAAGCAGGGACAGGGTACTGAATTTGGATGATCAGCTATGATCGCATTGAATGGCGGAGCAGGCTCGAGGGGCCGAATGGCCTACTCCTGCTCCTACTATGTTTCTATGTTTTGAGACTACAGGTGGCAGATGGTTGCACATTATTTCCGCATTAGCCATCCTACTTATATTTGGAACGGGCAGTCCATTAGGGAAGTATTGTTTGGATAGTTTGACATACTAATGAAAATAGTTTATGGGCTCCTCCATTATTAATTACCTCTCTGCCTTCTTCATTCCAGCTGGATGAAATTTTGTCCATATGCAGAGGGAACACGTTTTTCTGTGGTTAAGCATTATGAAATTAAGTGAAATGAATGGTAAACTACGCTGCTTTGATTTCGTAGTTCAACTCAGGAAGTGAAAACTAAATATTGTGCGACAAGGGTTGTCATGTAGTCTTCAGAAGTAGACAATTGTGAAGCAAATGAAGACAAGAATTAGAGACCACAAATGGGAAAAGTACATATTAAAACCAGGGCTGGTCTACAACATGGATGGATATAAATGGATGAGTATTGAAGTGGAACAAGGGTAAAAGGATATATTAGTGATAAAAGGGGGATTTAATAAAAAGGAAGTTTAATACCTGGTTGTCAGTGTAATCTGCCTGTTATTTCAAGCATGGATAAAGGCTGTATAATCCTGGTGTGGCGCATAACGTGTGCTTTAATCTCGTTGATGTGTAAAATAAGGATTTTATTACCTATGTTCTGTTTAAATGGGCCTGAAATTCCTTGGGGATTCCGCTAGTCTCCCACCATAACTCCATTGGGAGACCCCATGGAAAACAGCAGCGTTCCAGTCTCCGCCACTTCCAGGAGGGGGAGGATCAGAAGCAGTGCAGCCAATGGCCAGTGTGCTGATGGAGATATGTAAGCACTCACCGTTATTCTGCTACCATTCATTATTCTATTATACTTTATTTGAGACCACAATTAGCTTCCTGAGGGAGACATTGCGTGCTATTCCACACAATCTGAGCCAGATTATTGTTACTGGTTTACTTGCCTGTGTGTACAGTATTGCAAAGGAAAGGAATATAACTGTACACTGTGGACCGATTGGAATCCATGCTTCCATGAATCACCATCGGGATATCAATATGGGAATAATTAGAATTTAGCGCATGTGTAGGAGGTAATCTAATGGAACGAGTTCTTTGCTTTGGTGGTAATAGTGAAGCGATAAAGTAACTGTAAATATTCCATTACTCTAATGCTTATTACAATGGGAAGGTTTATGATGCCAAATGATGTATCTCAATGAGGATGCTTTTATTGATGTCTTATCAGCTACTAAGTTGAACTGTGTGCTCCTGCAGTCAGAAGTGGTAACTTGTGATTTGATTTATGAGAATGGGCCTGGGGATTCTCTTCGGATTGATCTTGTGTGCACCAAGTGTGGATAAAGAGGCATCAGAAGCAACCATCTTGAACAAACACATAAATCTCGTTGCCGCCAGGTCTCCAGCACCATTATTTTTCAGTCTAAGTGGCTGCGGTGAGAACCCCGGCTTAAATGCAGCAAATTCGCAAAAGCCATTGGTTTTAATGGGGGCGGAGCTATGATCATTACTTTCTAGCTGTTCTTGGTGAGGGGTAACGGCAAAGCGGTGCTAAACTCCCAGGAAATCATGGAGTGGTGTAACTAATGGTATAAGTCACTCGCGCCATGATTTCTTGGAACAACTGCACTAGAATAATGGTGGTTGCCTCAGATACGTCATTGTCATGGTGCGCGTTTTCAGTAAATTCTGAGCCAATGTGTCGTGACAGTGAAAACGTTGCTTAAAGATTAGCAATATCAGCAGCCATCTTCACTGCCAGGTCTGGATGCAGGGTACACTACGAGGTAAATGCTCAACTTGCCACCTGGGCGTAAAACTGGCATTGTGCAGGAGCCACCCGTTATGGAAACCGCCTGATTTTCAAGCACCAATGAAATCAATGGTAATAAAAATCGGGCTGTTTCTGTAACGGGCGGCTGATCCGCAACAGCAGTTTTACGCCAGGGCTGCAAGTTGAAAGCCTAGCCCTACCACTGTAGTGTTGGCACCGACGCAACAAAATCTGAGTCGGTGGAACTGTAAATCAGAGGGCACCAGCACTAAGGAGACCGATTTTCAGCTTTCTGCTGGGGGAGAAAGAACAAAACAATGCAGAATCTGAACTAGCCGAGTTCAGGTTTGGTGAAGTTCCAGGACGCAGTCTGCATTTGTTTGTTGTCAAGGAAGTTTGTGAAGGCAATTACATGATGCGGTTACATATTGGAGGCAGCTCAAAGCACCACTGCAGTATGTGGAGCAGTAGCAGGGAAAGAAGAATGCCCTTACTGCTAGAAAACAGCTCAAACTAATTACTTCACAAAGCTCCTCAACTCCAACAAAATCCCCTCCAAATTATAGAGATTCCGAACTTTGATCATTTTTAATGCAAAAAAAGTTACTAGTTCACTTTCTGTGGAAGATATTGGGAATAAAAATTAGGAAGCATTTTGTTTAAAAGTTATCTGATTACAAATCTGTACAGAATTTTGGAAGCTTGCTTGGGAATTTTATGCCTGTGCAATAAATTAAAACTGACACTTCATTACCCCTATCTGAATGACCTTTTGAAAAGGCCTTTTAGATGAAGTGTGGTACTGTATTTCCGAGACCCTAGCGCTTCGGAATGTTTATTCCATGAAGGTACAGATGTCAAATACGATCATTAGATTTATACATGGTTCTTATATTGTCAAAAATCACTCTTTATAGTTCTCAGAGCCCCATTCTGTGTTACGTCCAGTCAAATCCACAAATTGCTTCTATGTGGTTTCACACCAGATCCCATTTAGTTTTCTATTTGTACAATAGTTTTAGTCAAAATGTTTAAATAAAACATTAAAGTAATGGACTACACGCCCCTGTAACTCATTGGGTAAATCCACTATTTTACAATATACTGAGCTATTCATGCCAGGAAGGTTCCGTGTTCAATCATTGGTCTGTGTTGAGCTAGCTGATCTCAGTCAGGCTAGCAATGGGGCACAATAATTGGGAAATGTCCCTGGACCAGGGAGGAGATAAGTCAACCAGGATTCCTGCTCCTGGTTACTATTCAGTGGCACCAGCTAGTAAGTGTGCGTACATGATCTTCAAGGGAGGACAGGATTGAGCTTGAATGTGATGTTCCTCACAGCTGAATAACTAACGTTCACTATCTAAACTCACAAATGGAGAATGGGCCACTTGGGGAAGGTATCAGAGAGTTGTTGGCACCTATGAATTTCTACAACGGCATGAATCAGTCCTTCGGGACAGGAGATGAAAAATGTAGATAACAAAAAGACTTATTTATAATTATTACACAGGTGCAGCTTGTTGAGAAGGATAGGGTAGATATGTTCTGGGATTAGGAATTGTTTTTGAAGGTTTGTGGTAATTAGATTATGGGTAGTATGACTAAGCGCGACTCACGAAGGGTTTGGTTTTTAATGGTTTTTATCTTATATTGCTTGTATTTCACACCCTTAAGTTTATTTGAGCTATCATTGTTGATCTCACTTTCTTTCATTTTGGTTTAATACCGTTTTTTATGGCCAGAACTTGAGCAGAGAAGAGTGACCTCATAAATGTGATCTGGTCATGTGGTGCACCTCATGATTGCTGGAAACAAACCTATCAGAAAGTGGTGTTTACTAGATGTTATCACACTGCTCCTGTGGTCCCACACACATACATAGTCATACACTGTGGGGGCTAAATTCGGCTGATTTGCGCCCCGTTAGCACCCTAAGAGGGCGCGGCGCCGTTAACACCGCCCGCGAAATTCAGCTCCCCGGCGAAGGTAGCACCCCCCAATTTTTACCCCACTGTACCAAACGGTAACTTTGGAAGCCGTTAGCTCCTTAATGACTTCTTCCCCCAATTTTTCTACATAATTTTACCTCTGTGAGGTTATTAATTAACATGAAGTTTCTCACAATGACATTGCAAAAGTGACTATATTTCAAAAATACTTCATTGGCTGTGCACTACATTGGGACGTCCTAAGAATGTGAAAGTTGCTATAGAAATGCAAGTTATTTCTTTCTTTAAGATTCTATTTCATTGTATCAAGCACATAGATCTCCGCTATTTTGTATCAATAACCTAATTTTTTTTTAGAATTTTTAGGTGACCCACAATCTGTGCTGCTTTACTAAATATATTGTGCCTTCTTTGGGTGTAATACCGACACAAAGGCCCGAATTTTGCCGGTGCTCAGCAGACGGGATCGGTGTTGGGTCAGCAGTGAAATTTGATTTGATTGACAGCGGGCCGGGAACCAGCTGTCAAATCGTGCACACTTGCCTTTCCCAATGTCGGGTCTGCCAGCACTGAGCAGACCCAACCAGCAGCAGCGGGGGACCTAATTTAAACAATTATTGGCTTGTTGACAAATTTAACCTTACCTTTTGACTTTAACAGCTCGCCCATGGCTTCCATGCTGCACCTGGACCCTATCTGTTAATCTGAGGCAGAAGTTGAGTGGCCATTGAATCAGCTGATGAGTGACAGCTTGAAATGTAGCATAAAAGCTCCCACTTTATACCTGTTCACTTTCTAAGTACAGAGGGTGTTGCTTTCTCCCTTTGGAACACAGATAGAGCTTTATGCAGGCTGCAAGTGCTTTCCATCCAGTGTCACCTCATTGCAGCAACCCTTTCACCATTGACAGATTGCTTCTGTCATCTCAACTTCAACTGTTATCTACTCCATCAGCATGGGTACCATTTACACTCTCTCAACTTGGTCCTCAGAATCTGACCACGATAAGCCTCAACACCAGCAGTAACAGGCACACCAGCAGCACCAACAACAACATCACCAACCTTCTCCGCAATCACCTGATGCTGCACAGGACAGAGGGTATTAACACCCGACCACATTGCTGCCCGGGAGGCCAGAGATGGCCTCACCATGGCCAGATTTATTTCACTTAATGCTGTACACCCTGGCTGCCACATGATGCACCAGGTTGGCACCACCCCACACCAACACCATTAAGCATCACTACAATGCCCAAGCCATTCCTTTCACACTCATCACCATTGCGAGGGGTACCGTTATGTCTCGCCATTCAGTGCAACTAATAAGCCACTTCCAAAGGTGCACACAAATCTGTCCAAGAATGCAAAGTGTTGAAAATAAAGGTTTCAATGTTTGACATCACATTAACAGAAACTTTACATGAACATTGGATAAAACACCCAAGTGCCTATCCTTGTCTGCTGTTGGTATGATTGCACTAGGATGAGGGTGATTGTGAGGGGTGGCTAATGAGATGGGGATGTGATAATATAGATAGAGAGGGATGGGTGGGAGTCCAAGGTAAGTTGGTGTGAGTAAGGATGTGCAGGAGTAGGGTAGGGAAGGCAGCGTGATGGGGATGTGATGAGAGGTACAGCAGGATGAGGTTGATTGTGGCATTGTACTAACGTTTCGTGATCTAATTAGATCATTGAAACGTTTGTGGCACTGCACCCAGGTCCTCCTGACCACATCCCTGATTGTACCCTCCTCTGCAATGTGCAACCAGGCTATGTTGATCTCCTGGGGAGGTCTCTTCCACCCATGGGAAGGGAAGAGGAACTCCCTGTGTGCTGTGACTCCCTCCATAAGCCTATATCCCCCTCATGGGAGAGCCTGGGCGCAGCCCTCTCCTTTGTGCAGTCATTGTCAGTGTTTGCAGCACCTCAATGCTGTATAACACTGAGAGCACAAATGTCAAAATAAATTTGGACATGGTCCCTTTAAGGAAACCAGCTGATGACACATGTCACGTCATCAAATGATGTCACCAGACCCACTTCCTGTAATTGGCTGGGAAATGCACTGGGCGGGCTTAACGAGCCCAATCAGAGGAAATTCATTTCACAGAGCCAGCAGTGGGGACGGGACCCACCACCGATGGTGCCTGCCACGGAAACGCCGAGGTCAGAAAAATTGTGGCCATAATCTAGGTGGAAATAAATTGGGTGTCCAACCATCTTAATAGATACAAATGAGTAAACAATTAGTACAATGCACCCAATGCTACAACATAATAGAAGTGGATTCTTGACTAAGATGAGTTCAAACCTTCACTTTAAATCTTGACTGACTCCATAACTGAGCTTCCCCCATGGTGTAAATTTTGCCAAGTCTGACACGGATTTCTGAGTGAGGAAGGGAGATCAGGAAAAGCAACCTATGGTTCCTTCTTGAGCCCTTCCAGACCATATTCCACCAGTGAACTAAACTGATGGTAACCACCATTGACCAGAAATTTAACTGGACCAACTACATAAATACTGTGGCAACAAGAGTGGTCAGAGTCTGGGTATTCTGCAGCGAGTGTCTCACCTCCTGACTCCCCAAAGCCTTTCCACCATCAACAAGGCACAAGTCAGGAGTGTGATGGAATACTCTCCACTTGCCTGGATGAGTGCAGCTCCAACAACGCTCAAGAAGCTCGACACCATCCAAGACAAAGCAGCTCGCTTGATTGGCACCCCATCCACCACCTTAAACATTCGCTCCCTCCACCACCGGCACACCGTGACTGCAGTGTGTACCATCTACAAGATGCACTGCAGCAACTTGCCAAGGCTTCTTCGGCAGCATCCCGCAAACCCACGACCTCTACCATCTAGAAGAACAAGGGCAGCAGGCGCATGGGAACATCACCACCTCCAATTTCCCCTCCAAGTCACACACCATCCTGACTTGGAAGTATATTGCCGATCCTTCATCATTGCTGGGTCAAAATCCTGGAACTCCCTACCTAACAGCACTGTGGGAGTACCTTCACCACATGGACTGCAGCGGTTCAAGAAGGCAGCTCACCACCACCTTCTCAAATGCAACTAGGGATGGGCAATAAATGCTGGCTTTGCCAGCGACGTCCACATCCCATGAACAAATTTTTTTTTAAACTGTGAACTGGGCCATGGTATTTTCCCATCTGAGGAGGGTCTCTGAGTTTTATAATCAAACTGGATTATAATTATTATTGTGATCAAAACAAAGCTTTTGCTTTTAAACTTTCAGCAACATTGCAGAAAAGTTGAATTCAATTTTTCACTTTTTTTCAACTGAACTCTAATTATTGAGAATTCAGGATCCCCGATGAGACCCACTCGCCCACTTTATCTGAAATTTAGCCTTTAAAACAAAAATCCTAATTTATGGCATCATCTGAGCTAACTCCTTGGAACTAGCTGGCTTCATCTTCATCACATTTAGGATGTCACACAGAACCAAAACAGTTATTTTGCAATAGGCAGTTCTGTCTTTGAAGATCCTTTCTGATACCCCAGCAGTATAGAATCATATAACGTTACAGCACAGAAATAGGCTATTCGCCCCATCAAGTCTACACTGATGTCTTTCTCCACATTTTCCTGCCTACTCCCCATATTCTTTAATATACCTCTTTGTCAAGTAACTACTTAATTATTTTAAAAATAATGAATGGACTCTGCCTCAACATTGGTTCAAGAAACATAAGAAAGAAACAGAAGAAATAGGAGCAAGAGTAGGCCATACAGCCCTTCGAGCCTACTCCGCCATTCAATAAGATTATGGCTGATCTTCGACCTCATTTCCACTTTCCTGCCTGATCCCCATATCCCTTGATTCCCTTAGAGTCCAAAAGTCTATCTATCTCAGTCTTGAATATACTCAACGACTGAGCATCAACAGCCCTCTGGGGTAGAGAATTCCAAAGATTCACAACCCTCTTTGTTGTAATATCACCGAACACACAGACCCATCTCAATCTGTGTTGTAATATCACCGAACACATAGACCTATCTCAATCTGTGTTGTAATAGCACCGAACACACAGACCCATCTCAATCTGTGTTGTAATATCACCGAACACATAGACCTATCTCAATCTGTGTTGTAATATCACTGAACACACAGACCGATCTCAATCTTTGTTGTAATATCACCAAACACAAGACCCATCTCAATCTGTGTTGTAATATCACTGAACACACAGACCCATCTCAATCTGTGTTGTAATATCACCAAACACATAGACCCATCTCAATCTGTGTTGTAATATCACTGAACACATAGACCCATCTCAATCTGTGTTGTAATATCACCAAACACATAGACCCATCTCAATCTGTGTTGTAATATCACTGAACACACAGACCCATCTCAATCTGTGTTGTAATATCACTGAACACACAGACCCATCTCAATCTGTGTTGTAATATCACTGAACACACAGACCCATCTCAATCTGTGTTGTAATATCACTGAACACACAGACCCATCTCAATCTGTGTTGTAATATCACTGAACACACAGACCCATCTCAATCTGTGTTGTAATATCACTGAACACACAGACCCATCTCAATCTGTGTTGTAATATCACCAAACACATAGACCCATCTCAATCTGTGTTGTAATATCACTGAACACACAGACCCCTCTCAATCTGTGTAATAATATCACTGAACACACAGACCCATCTCAATCTGTGTTGTAATATCACTGAACACATAGACCCATCTCAATCTGTGTTGTAATATCACCAAACACATAGACCCATCTCAATCTGTGTTGTAATATCACTGAACACATAGACCCATCTCAATCTGTGTAGTAATATCACTGAACACATAGACCCATCTCAATCTGTGTTGTAATATCACCAAACACATAGACCCATCTCAATCTGTGTTGTAATATCACTGAACACACAGACCCATCTCAATCTTTGTTGTAATATCACCGAACACACAGACCCATCTCAATCTGTGTTGTAATATCACCAAACACATAGACCCATCTCAATCTGTGTTGTAATTTCACCGAACACATAGACCTATCTCAATCTGTGTTGTAATATCACTGAACACATAGACCCATCTCAATCTGTGTTGTAATATCACTGAACACACAGACCCATCTCAATCTGTGTTGTAATATCACTGAACACACAGCCCCATCTCAATCTGTGTTGTAATATCACCAAACACATAGACCCATCTCAATCTGTGTTGTAATATCACTGAACACACAGACCCATCTCAATCTGTGTTGTAATATCACTGAACACATAGACCCATCTCAATCTGTGTTGTAATATCACTGAACACACAGACCCATCTCAATCTGTGTTGTAATATCACTGAACACACAGACCCATCTCAATCTGTGTTGTAATATCACTGAACACATAGACCCATCTCAATCTGTGTTGTAATATCACTGAACACACAGACCCATCTCAATCTGTGTTGTAATATCACCAAACACACAGACCCATCTCAATCTGTGTTGTAATATCACCAAACACATAGACCCATCTCAATCTGTGTTGTAATATCACCAAACACATAGACCCATCTCAATCTGTGTTGTAATATCACTGAACACACAGACCCATCTCAATCTTTGTTGTAATATCACCGAACACACAGACCCATCTCAATCTGTGTTGTAATATCACCAAACACATAGACCCATCTCAATCTGTGTTGTAATATCACTGAACACATAGACCCATCTCAATCTGTGTTGTAATATCACCAAACACATAGACCCATCTCAATCTGTGTTGTAATATCACTGAACACATAGACCCATCTCAATCTGTGTTGTAATTTCACCGAACACATAGACCTATCTCAATCTGTGTTGTAATATCACTGAACACACAGACCCATCTCAATCTTTGTTGTAATATCACTGAACACACAGACCCATCTCGATCTGTGTTGTAATATCACTGAACACATAGACCCATCTCAATCTGTGTTGTAATATCACTGAACACACAGACCCATCTCGATCTGTGTTGTAATATCACTGAACACATAGACCTATCTCAATCTGTGTTGTAATATCACTGAACACACAGACCCATCTCAATCTTTGTTGTAATATCACTGAACACACAGACCCATCTCAATCTGTGTTGTAATATCACTGAACACACAGACCCATCTCAATCTGTGTTGTAATATCACTGAACACACAGACCCATCTCAATCTTTGTTGTAATATCACCGAACACATAGACCCATCTCAATCTGTGTTGTAATATCACTGAACACACAGACCCATCTCAATCTGTGTTGTAATATCACTGAACACACAGACCCATCTCAATCTGTGTTGTAATATCACTGAACACACAGACCCATCTCAATCTTTGTTGTAATATCACCGAACACATAGACCCATCTCAATCTGTGTTGTAATATCACTGAACACATAGACCCATCTCAATCTGTGTTGTAATATCACCAAACACATAGACCCATCTCAATCTGTGTTGTAATATCACTGAACACACAGACCTATCTCAATCTGTGTTGTAATATCACTGAGCACACAGACCCATCTCAATCTGTGTTGTAATATCACTGAACACACAGACCCATCTCAATCTGTGTTGTAATATCACTGAACACACAGACCCATCTCAATCTGTGTTGTAATATCACTGAACACACAGACCCATCTCAATCTGTGTTGTAATATCACTGAACACATAGACCCATCTCAATCTGTGTTGTAATATCACTGAACACACAGACCCATCTCAATCTGTGTTGTAATATCACTGAACACACAGCCCCATCTCAATCTGTGTTGTAATATCACCAAACACATAGACCCATCTCAATCTGTGTTGTAATATCACTGAACACACAGACCCATTTCAATCTTTGTTGTAATATCACCAAACACATAGACCCATCTCAATCTGTGTTGTAATATCACTGAACACACAGACCTATCTCAATCTGTGTTGTAATATCACTGAACACACAGACCCATCTCAATCTGTGTTGTAATATCACTGAACACACAGACCCATCTCAATCTGTGTTGTAATATCACTGAACACACAGACCCATCTCAATCTGTGTTGTAATATCACTGAACACACAGACCCATCTCAATCTGTGTTGTAATATCACCGAACACACAGACCCATCTCAATCTGTGTTGTAATATCACTGAACACATAGACCCATCTCAATCTGTGTTGTAATATCACTGAACACACAGACCCATCTCAATCTGTGTTGTAATATCACCAAACACAAGACCCATCTCAATCTGTGTTGTAATATCACTGAACACACAGACCCATCTCAATCTGTGTTGTAATATCACCGAACACACAGACCCATCTCAATCTGTGTTGTAATATCACCAAACACATAGACCCATCTCAATCTGTGTTGTAATATCACTGAACACACAGACCCATCTCAATCTGTGTTGTAATATCACCAAACACATAGACCCATCTCAATCTGTGTTGTAATATCACTGAACACATAGACCCATCTCAATCTGTGTTGTAATATCACCGAACACATAGACCCATCTCAATCTGTGTTGTAATATCACCGAACACACAGACCCATCTCAATCTGTGTTGTAATATCACTGAACACACAGACCCATCTCAATCTGTGTTGTAATATCACTGAACACACAGACCCATCTCAATCTGTGTTGTAATATCACTGAACACACAGACCCATCTCAATCTGTGTTGTAATATCACTGAACACACAGACCCATCTCAATCTGTGTTGTAATATCACTGAACACACAGACCCATCTCAATCTGTGTTGTAATATCACTGAACACACAAGACCCATCTCAATCTGTGTTGTAATATCACTGAACACACAGACCCATCTCAATCTTTGTTGTAATATCACTGAACACACAAGACCCATCTCAATCTGTGTTGTAATATCACTGAACACACAGACCCATCTCAATCTTTGTTGTAATATCACTGAACACACAGACCCATCTCAATCTGTGTTGTAATGTCACTGAACACACAGACCCATCTCAATCTGTGTTGTAATATCACTGAACACACAGACCCATCTCAATCTGTGTTGTAATATCACCAAACACATAGACCCATCTCAATCTGTGTTGTAATATCACTAAATATAGAGAGACTTGTCTCAAAGTTTGCCATAATATTACTAAACACAGGCCTATTTCAATCTTCGCTATAACATTACTGAACACACAGGCCTATTTCAATCTTCACTATAACATTACTAAACATACAGGCCTATTTCAATCTTCGCTATAACATTACTGAACACACAGGCCTATTTCAATTTCTGTTTGTTGCACTACTTCTAAGTTCACTTACAAAGTTGTTCACGAATTGACCACCTTTTGATAAGTAATAACTTGATAAGGTACCATTACTGAGGCTTGCATCAATTTTGCTCAGTTGTGACTGGTCTGCTTGACTGTATTGACAATTATAACATATAACTGATCCAGTAAAAGGGGTTGATGACTTGTAGATCTGAGAAAGACGTTAATCATTATAGACCACCATTTTCTTTATCTAAATTATGTGGATTCCGCATTAATCATTATGTGGTGTGTGGTTTCCATATC
The DNA here is from genome assembly GCF_052327205.1 of Somniosus microcephalus. Lineage (NCBI taxonomy): Eukaryota > Metazoa > Chordata > Chondrichthyes > Squaliformes > Somniosidae > Somniosus > Somniosus microcephalus. Next base: position 31,491,698 of record NC_140999.1, on the reverse strand, counting down.
ATTGCTAAATCTTTAAAGACCTAGCCAACAGTGCTACATTGCAACATCATGTTTAGATCAGTTAAGTCCTTGAGGTATTAGTGATTTGTATAAAGTTTCTTTCCTTCTACAGACATCTTTTATAGAGTTAAACCAGCCTATCTATGAATGGCCATACAGTTGCAACAGTCACTGTAGTTCCAAAAAGTACTTCATTGTGTAAAGTGCTTTGAGGTGTTTTACTGTGAAAGGCACTTTATAAATGCAAATAGTATTATTATACATTGGCTACGACTATGTTGGTCTGCAAGTTGATTTATACTGCAAACTCTTGACAAAGTGAATCTGGCATTGATTCCACTCTGATTGAAATATGACATTGGGAACCCTAAAAACCAGAATCACATCAGAATCACAAGAGAAAGGCATTTGAGGGCAATTTCGCTAAGGTTAGTATATAGTCTTCAAAGCAGCTTTTCCATTATGAGGCTCCTTTACATAGCCAGCATTATACTGGTTTCAACTCAATTCTACTTACATACTGGACTACAATTGCATGTATAAGGGTAGCCCAGTTCTGAATTACAACTATTAATTTTAATATACCTTGATATTTATCTTCTCTAACTTTCATCAGCATAAGACACAAAAGTTTCTCAGAAGCATTCGGACAGTTTTCATTCTAGTATTGTGTAGATCACAGAATGGGCAGTTCTCCTGAATTTAAACAAATGCTTGTGAAAGTGGCTATGCTCAGATTCATACTGCTTCTGTATTGGCAGTGCAGTAATCTTGCCAGTGTTCAGTGAAGCTGTGTGGTCTGAAACCGTACTTCTGTAACAGCCAGAAAGCATTTGGAATGTTATACATAAAGTTACATGTATTATTCCTAAATATGACTACAGGACCCACCATTGTGATATTTTAAAGTTACTTAATTGGTTTCCTCTTGAGGCAAAATATGAATTATAGGGCACAATAATCATATTCACATGTAAATATAGGCTAATCCTTCTACCAGTTTACTGCCTTCACTAATAGAAAAAACCAACATAGTTGTTTTATACTATTATTTGTCTAGGATAAAAACACGATTTGGTCAAACATCTTACAGTAAATATCCAGCAGATACAAAACCCTAGTTGTCCAGAATAAGAACCATAAAATTCAGTCGACTTTTTTTCTACTAAGTATGTTTCATTATCAGTGCGAGGCGCCACCCCCTGCCAATGATTCTCTTTTGGTTTCCTGGTTCTGCTATTCTTGAACCGTGTGTTATTGAAGTTTGTCATTTATTTGTGCTTTAAGTGTCTTGTACAGTGAGTTGTATTACTTTTATTTTATCTCCGTCAGTCGGTCCCTTTTAATATGCAAATCAAGGGTCAAGGACCCCGACTGTCACTTTAGGTGGGAGTGGGCTAGTGCACACTCTGACCAGTTCCACAGGGGATGAAGCCGAAGAAGCCCAGCCAAGGTAAGTTTGGAATTACTTTTGCACGGCCCAGAGGAGCAGGACATCTCTTCCAGGCCCCACAAAGATAACCTGGGCCTCTACCACACCAGAACCCCCATCCTCCGCGATCGCAATCCCGCCCTGCCCTCCGTGTGGCCTGACATTGGGAGGCCTCAATCCGGTGAGCTACATCGGCACGCTCATTTGGTGTCCCACATTTCACCAGCCCAATGTTGACGAGGCCAGTGCCTGAAAATGGCAGCCGCCCGAAACTCCTAGTCAATGTCTGATGGGATCTGTTTCCTAAGTACCACAATTTTACGTTAAAAATCCTAGAGGTGGTGAAAGTGCAGTTTTGAAAAGGATTTAAATGAGAACAGCGGAAAATACAATTTGTCCAATAGGAATAACCCTAAAACGCTTTTAGAGTTTTTTTGTAATGAGTGCCATCTTGTACAGTGTTTTTACTGGTTTTTAGGATAGACTCAATACTAAGCAATATCAATTTTAGTCCACAAGATTCTATAGTTTGTTTAGAAAATATATGATCAGTTTTAAGCCTGTAAGATTGTCACAAGCATACCTTATACCAGGGGTGTCCAAGCATTTTGTCTTCATGGGCTGCATGGAGGCTCTACGGCGACATGAAGGGGTTGACCTTCCTGGCACTATTGCCCGGGGGTTGTCTACTTTCCAGACGCAAAAGTCCATAAAAAGGGGTTCGAGACTTGTGATGCCGGGTCTTCGCCCCATTTATCCCATTCTGGGATTTCAAGGGCTTCCCTTGAAAGTGTACTTTGGGACTGCTCTACCTGTCCATTGCCTAGTCAAAGAAAAACCAGGAAAATCGGCCCCATAAAGTTTAAATCCATGTTCCCAATAATTTGTCTATAATTTATTACTGAAGCTAACCGATCTTGGTGTTCTGTTTTAGGATTTATCCACCTGGAATGTTCAGAACAGTCCTTTCAAAAAAAGAAAATTATTCATTTATGGGATGTGGGCGTCGCTGGCAAGGCCAGCATTTATTGCCCATTCCTTTCAAAATCGTCAGCCCCATGAAATGGAAACAGGACAAGCCATAAGTGCAAATAGGCCTGACTTGCCTGGGCTTTGAGGACCAAGTGGCCAGAACCTTGGGCCATACTTGGCCCATGAGATACTCCTGGCTTCTGGGATATTTTGTTTTCTTTTGGGTGCCTTACATGATGGGTCCATATATTTATTAAAATTCACAAATTCTTTACCTATTGACGCATTGCGCTTTTTGCTGCTAGGTTGAATCACAATGATTAAACTAATTGATTGTTTTAATGCTAACTTCAAGATGAGGCAAAAACCCAATTTATCAGATCCAATCCTCAGTGTACTGCCATTATCTGACTCATCTCTGTCTCTGTTTCCAATCGCGTACTCTTGCTAATCTTGCACTTTCTAATCTCTCTCGCTCTCTGATCTCTATTAAAATGTTTTTAAGCTGTGAAATCTAAATCTGTTTTTCTTTGTATAAAATTTGTTTATGGATGAATAAAAAGACTGATTTGATCTCTCCTTTGAAAAGAGGGCCTGACAATCCATCCTTGCTTCAAAGTCGCTGGGATTGAGTGGATACTCCAGAGAGTTTTATAAGACGTTTGCTGCCTTGGTGTCCTCAGTCTTACTGAATGTATATAATTATACAACCACAAAACAGAAACTATTAGAGGAAAAGGCCCTCTGATATATAGAAATTACTGGCTCATTTCCCTTATAAACATAGACTGTAATATCTGGTCCAAAATGTTTTTGCTAGGTTTGAAAAGAAAATACCTGTCAGATTCATGGGGCCTCGGTGGGTTTTATTTACTAGTTGACCACAAGTGAAAGTCTTTAGATCTACCAGTGAAATACAAGAATAATGGAATACCAACAAAAGCTGTAAACAGAACAAGCCTTTGACTGAATGGACCTGTTTTATCCACATTATTAGTACACCATTAACTCGGGGCGGGAGTGTGGTGTGTGGGGGTTGGTAAGTGGAAAGCGTCCATGATAGCACCAGCATGAGGCCCGGGCCATTTTAACTCCACGTCCTCATTAGAAGGAGCAGTGGTGGGAATGCTTTGTGCTGTAGACTCATTTCTATGAGAGAATGTGTCTGCAGCCTACGAAATGGGCTAGAACTGCTACAGGTATCACTGTCACTGGCAGCTTCTTCATTCATACCATGGTTCGAGGCCATCTCCTCCCAAAGCTCAAAGATCTGTCAGAGTGTAGAACACTGGACCTCAAGAAATCCCTCACTGATTGGTTGTCTATAAGCATTGCCTAAGCACATCAAAGCCAACCTTGACTGCTTCTTGGGGTTTGGACCCCAAAGTACCCATAGTAACAACATTATCTGTTCTCCACCCTTGCCTCAGCTCATCCGCTACTGAAACCTTCATCCATGCCTTTGTTACCTCTAGACTTGACTATTCCAACGCACTCCTGGCTGGCCTCCCATGTTCCACCCTACATAAACTTGAGGTCATCCAAAACTCGGCTGCCCATGTCCTAACTCGCACCAAGTCCCGTTCGCCCATCACCCCTGTGCTCGCTGACCTACATTGGCTCCCTGTTAAGCAACGCCTTGATTTCAAAATTCTCATCCTTGTTTTCAAATCCATCCATGACCTTGCCCCTCCCTATCTCTGTAATCTCCTGCAGCCCCACAACCCCCCCGAGATGTCAGCGCTCCTCTAATTTTGCCCTCTTGAGCATCCCTGATTATAATCGTTCAACCATTGGTGTCCGTGCCTTCTGTTGCCTAGGCCCTAAGCTCTGGAATTCCCTGCCAAACCTCTCCGCCTCTCTACCTCTGATTCTTCCTTTAAGACGCACCTTAAAACCTACCTCTTTGACCCAGCTTTTGGTCACCTGCCCTAATTTCTCCTTATGTGGCTCGGTGTCAAATTTTTTGTCTTATAATACTCCTGTGCAGCGCCTTGGGATGTTTTACTATGTTAAAGGCGCTATATAAATATACGTCGTTGCTGTTGTAAGAAATACTACTATTATGTAGTTTGATCACCACTGCAGTTACCACGAGTGTTGCTTCCTGCTCAATGGCCGGCTGCAGTACAGATACCTCTAGGTCCATGTCCTGTGGTATCATGGGCATGGAGACAAATGCCTGTTCAATATGGTGTGTGCGTTCTAACATCCTCACCATATGATGCCTCCTCCACATTGCCACATGCAAAGTATATGTATCTCCGCTGATGATGAATTCTTTAGTATTTTGGTAATTGGTGCTGTGGCTAGTACTCCTATTTGGTTGCACCAGGAAGACTACAGCCTTCTTCATGCTCTGTGAAAACAGGAAATGAAACATAATTAGCATTTATTCATTTGGACATTGTGTTTTTATTACATAAAGTATGAAGCACTGGTTCACAGGCAGTATACATGGCGGCCTTGATGTTACAATTGGTACAATTTGTACAACGTATGATTAATGTAGTACATACCACAACTTGCATTCAAATAGTGCCTTTAACATAGAAAAAGTGCTCCTAGACATTTTAGAGAGGAAGAAAGGAATGGACTCTGAGCTTTAGTGGGAGATCGAAGGCTTGGTCGAAGGTGGTTTTTAGAGGCGTGAAGAGAGTTCGAGGAAAGGAGTTCCAGAAAGTAGAGTCAAAGGGGGAAAAGTTGGGTTGCTTTGCACCTCCCGTTAGCGCCCTAAGAGGGCACTAACGGAGCGCAAAGCAACTAGTGCCCGGGCGTGACGCTGCCCACGCCTCCCGCGAAATTCAGCAGGAGTTAGCGGCAACGCTAACCGGTTGTGCCCCGCGGCGCTACGCTGCCGGCGATGATGTCATCGCCATGTGCAGCGCCCCATTCACGCCTCGGCCGCGATCTTCAGGAGCGCCCCCGACTTACTGCCGGACGCTACGTTCGACGGGGTCGGGGGGGCCTACCTGCGGCCAGGGAGGTGCTATTTAAAGGCGAGGTGCAGGGCGGCCATTTTTGTTGCTGGCCGCCTGCCAGCATCTGCCTCCGCTCCCGTCCCCGGCCTCCTGAACACCCCCTCCCCCCCCCCCCCCCACCCCCCCGTGGAGTGCCGGCTGCGCTCCAAGAGCCCAGCACTTCCCTTGAGTGCTGGGCTCTTTTGCCGGCACTCCCGCTCCCCGGGTCGCGCTGCGCAAGGCCCCTTCCCTTTAAGGGGAGGAAGGTCTGCAATACCGCGGCACGTCGCACCACGATATTGACTCGCAGTGCCCCAAGAGGGATGCTGGGCACTTCCAGTAGCACCCAGCTTCCCTCTTGGGGCGCAGCCACTCAAGTTCCGGCGCGGGAGCGCTAATTTTTCTGAGGCGCTAAAAGTAGCGCCCCAGTTTAGCCCAAAATATTTGAAGGCTCTGCTACCAATGGTAGAGTGGAGGAAGAGTGAGATGCACAGGAAGCCACAGTCGGAGGACCAGAGGTTTCGGAAAGGCACTTAAGGCTGCGGGAGGTTGCTGTGGAGGAATTTCTAAATGAGGATGAAAATTTTTAATTCTTTGTTTTGAGGGACAGGGAGCCAGTGTAGAACAGCGAGGATGGGGGTGATGTGACATAATACAAGTCAGGATGCAGGCAGCTGAGCTTTGAACAAGTTGGACTTCATGGAGAGTGGCAGTCATGATGCCAGCAAGGAAGGCATTGGGGAAATGGAGCCTGAAGGTAATAACAGTGTGGATAAGGGTTTCCACAGAGGTTGGGGTAGAGGTAGATGGTGTTGCGAAAGTGCAATTAACTGGTCTTGGTAATAGATAAGATATGGGATTGGAAGTTCAAATGATTGTCAAACATGATGCTGAGGAAGCACACAGTTTGATTCAGCCAGAGCAAACAGTAAGGGAAGGGGATGGGGGTCAATGGGAAGGAAGTGGGGCATTTGGATGAAGCCACAAATGAAGGCATCGGTATTCCCGATGTTTAATTAGAAAAAGTCCTGGCCTATCTACGAGATCTGTTTCCTCTGCTTCTTCTTGCTGTATCACATTTAGATGAGAAGAAGATAGAATAGAATAAATTACTGAGGAGTAGAATTCATGGCCTCGATTTTAACCCCCCCACCCCCACCCCCGACAAGCAGGCAAGGGTCGGGGGAGGGGTTAAAATCCTAAAAAATCTTGCTCTCTCCTCCAAACCTCCGCCTTCCCGACCATCGTAATATCTACGGCGGGGATTCAGGCCCTTAACAAGGCTCCGGCGAAAAGGCAGCGGGGGCCTACTGAAGATTCCAAAGTCACGGCTCGATGAAGGCTTCGGCGCAGCAATGTAATGTTAACATCCACGCAGGGGGAGTTTGTGCGGTTGGCACTGCCTGCTCTAGCCACCACCTCCTACAGTGGACCATCTCCACACACAGCCTCCCTCATCTGCCTTATTTGGGCCAATAGCACATCCACTAAGGTCTCCGAAAGAGCCGTTTACCCTCTGCACCTGAACCCCATTTCCCACGGGTGGGCATGGTCCCGCTCAGAGTCATTGACAGCACCATGAGCTTACCCACAATACTGAAATTATGCTGACTCTGGAAACGTCAGCGGGGTCAGCACCAGGGCCGTCAGGCAAGCTAAAGCACTGAACTTCCAGCCATCATTATGACCCAGCAGGAAATTGGGGCCCTGTTTTCTTTAGTATCAATTGAACAAACACCATGGGCTGAATTTTAACAGCCATAAAAGGGGGGGGGGATTGGAGTCGGGTCAGATATTAAAATTAAAACATTCTGAAACCCGCCTCCAAACCAGCCCACTTCCGGTTTAACAGAGGCGGGACATGGGGTGAGCAGCCAACCCACTCCCAGGAGGCAAGTTGGCAATTTAAATATGTTAATAAGGCTGGCAGCCTCTGATTTAACCTGCTTTGGAGGTTTTACAGTGGCTGGCTGGGTTTCCCAGGCCTCGGGAAACCCGGCAGCTGAAGGGAGACGAGGACAGCTTCAGGGAGAATGTAAGTGCCTTTACAGAACTGCTTGTAGGCCAGGAGGAGCAGGAACGCTTTTCCCCAGTCCCCAAGCTCCCCCCACCCATCAGACCCCTCCACCCATACAAAGATCAGAACCCCCCCCCAAAGTGTTGGGGATCGGAGCTGCCTGCTCCTGCGGCCTGCTCCAGAGTCCTTCCTGCCCGACTGGAAGTCAAGCCTGTCAATCAGGCTGACTTCCGGGCGGGGAACCTGTCAAGTACGAAGACACACGCTGTGGAGTTTGGAGTTAAAACTCCACAGCATGCAGGGAAACCTGGACTTCCAAATTACCCGTCTGAAACTCCACCCTCCCCCCGCCTACTTAACCCACCCCTGTCAAAATCCAGGCCCACGTTTATAGATTATTTGCAGATGGCATGTAATAATTGATTTGCGACATTTATTAAGTTCAGTTAGTAACAAACTAGAAAAGACAAAATTTTAAAGCATATGGCTTGTATTCATCAGCCATTTGTGATTTACAGCCTACAGCTATCAAACATTTCCAGATCAGAGGGAGCAGTCAAGGAACTTTTCGTGCTTAATTACGGATACAAAGTGGCACCAATATTGATATATGATTCCTCTTAAAAATCAATCTCAAGTGCTGGGAAGCATATCGTGAAAGAACAGTGATAAATCTACATTAATTGAAGTTTATGCAACTGTTACATAAATTTTGATTAAATTATTAGCAAAGAGTTGTGATTGGGTAATTTTTCATTAGAAAACTACAGATATACATCGCGCTTCAGCCAGTGTCGTCCATGCAAGTCTTCTGAGTCTTCAGAGCACAGAGTGGGATTAAAACGGAGTGTACTTAAACAGAGTGTTTTATTTGGGAATTTGGAAAGAGTGGGAATTTGGAAAAGAGGGGGAAGGAGTTGCTGCTTTTTGCCTTCACTACTTGTGGTGCTTTGTGTTACAGGTAGATATTTAATTTCAGTACCCTCAACTTAATCTAGATCAAGTAAGTAGTCAAGAAACTACACTGTAAACTAAGTTACCTAATTACAAATTTAATTAAATAAAAGAAGATCATATAGGGATGGCAGTGCAGGTGGTGTGCCGCAACTGCAGCCAGTGGGAGTTTGTGGAGAGCATTGTGATCCTGGACAACCACATTTGCAGTAAGTGCCTGCATCTTGAGGAACTTCAGCTCAGAGTTTTTGAGCTGCAGTGCGAGGTGCAGACATTGCAGGGCATCAGGGATGGGGAGAGCTACCTGGACACTTTGATCCAGGAGGCAGTCACACCCCTTAAGTTAGGTAGTGGTACAGGTCTGGTTAGTGGTCAGGGACAGGAGGGTGTGACTGCAACTCAGGCAGGTAAGGGGACCCCAGGTTCAGTGCTATAGGAGCCTCAGCCTTTGCTCTTGTCCAATAGGTATGAAGTTCTTGCTGCCTGTGTGGATGAGGGAAAAGCCTGCAGGATGGATGAGCAAGCTGACCATGGCACCATGGTGCAGGAGGCCATTCAAGTGGGAGGAGTGAAAGGGAATGTAGTTGTGGTAGGGGACAGTATAGTCAGGGGGTTAGATACTGTTCTCTGCAGCCACGACCGAGAGTTCTGAAGGTTATGTTGCCTGCCCGGTGCCAGGGTTAAAGACATCTCCTCATGGCTGGAGGAGAACTTGGAGTGGGAGGGAGAGGATCCAGTTGTCGTGGTCCATGTAGGAACCAACGACATAGGTAGAACTAGGAATGAGGTTCTGCTGAGGGAGTTTGAGGAGCTAGGATCCAAATTAAAAAGCAGAACCTCAAAGGTAATAATCTCTGGATTGTTACCTGAGCCACGCGCAAATTGGCATAGGGACAAACAGATTAGAGGTTTAAATGCGTGGCTCAAAGAGTGGTGTGGGAGGAAGGGGTTTCAGTCCAGTACTGGGGAAAGAGGAAGCTGTTCCGTTGGGACGGGCTCCACTTAAAACTGGGCTGGGACCAGTGTCCTGGTGAACCGAATAACTAGGGCAGTAGACAGGACTTTAAACTAATGAAGGGGTGGGGGGTGGGAGGATTCAAAAAAGAGTAAATTTAAAAGCAGCAAGAGAAATGTCAAGGCTCTAGAGCACAGTAGAGTTCTGAGTAAAAATAAGCAGAGTGGCTCAGGAAGGGACAGAGAGAGTAACAAAGGTAATAAGGCATCAGTGACTAAGATGACATCACGGAAAAATAGAAATAAGTCAAAGCTAAAGGCACTATATCTGAATGCGCGAAGCATTCGCAACAAAATAGATGAATTAATAGTGCAGATAAAAATTAATAGGTTTGCTCTAATAGCCATTACGGAGACGTGGCTGCAATGTGTAAAAAATAGTATTAGATCAAAGCAAGAGGCTTATAATGTTGCAAAATGAGTAGTAAGCCTGAGGATTGGGAGGAATTTAGAATTCAGCAAAGGAGGACCAAGAAATTGATAAAGAAAGGGAAAATAGAATATGAGAGTAAACTAGCGAGAGACATAAAAACAGATTGTAAAAGCTTCTATAGGTATGTAAAAAGGAAAAGATTAGCAAAAGTAAATGTGGGTCCCTTACAGACTGAGACGGGAGAAATTATAATGGGGAATAAGGAAATGGCAGAAAAATTAAACAAATACTTTGGGGGTGATTTTGCCAATGGGGGCGCGTTGGAGGCGGTACTACTGCTTGTCGGGTTTTAGTCCCGCCTCCATTGACTTGTGGCCAACCCACGCTATTTTCCCTTGATTGATCTTGTTAAGCCTGCCCAGCAGGCTTAGCAGGCCAATTAAGGGAAAGCCGGTGACAGAGAACGTCAGCGTATGACGTTTTATCTGTCAAAACTTTTTTGACAGATGAATTGTCATCAATTGACAGCTTTGAGAAGCTGTCAAACACTGACATTCTCTGTTGTTTGGTGAGTTCTTGTACTCAAGACTCACCAAACCTATTTTCTGAGCAGAAAGCAGATGGCTGTTGCATCAGAGAATGCAGCAGCCATTCTGTCATCTCTGCCGTGGAGATGCCGGAGCCTCCGCATCCCCAACGATTGAAGCCTGCAGGAAGAAACAAAGGTAAGGAAACTTTTTCTAACATTTTCACTTACCTCACATACTTACCTCTCCACACTTGCACCCATCACTTACCTCCACAGCGCATTATTGGACCCCTCCGACCCCCGCAGACCCACTGCTCGCCTCGCTGACCCTGGCGGGGTTTCCCGATGTCGGGAAGCCCGCACCTCTGTTGGTAAAATTGAGATAATCCTCTTAACTGCCTGTTAACTACCTGTTAACAGGCAGTTAAATGGCTGTAATCCCCTTCCCACCTGCAAGAGATGGGACCCGGTGCGGGTCGGGTACCTGCCTCCTGGGAAGATGGCACGGAGGCGGGTTGGTGGCAGGATGGGTACCCACCCCCAGATTCTGCCACTTTCCCAGCAGTCCCACCTCCAAACCCGCCTCCCTAGGGCTGACAAAATCGGCCCCTTTGTGTCTGTCTTCATGGAAGAAGATGCAAAAAACTTCCTGGAAATAGTGGACAACCAAGAGTCTAGTGAGAATGAGGAACTGAAAGAAATTAGTATTAGTAAAAAAAATGGTACTGGAGAAATTAATGGGACTGAAAGCTGATAAATCTCCTGGACCTCATGGCCTACATCCTAGGGTTTTGAAAGAGGTGGCTATAGAGCTAGTGGATGCATTGGTTGTCATTTTCCAAAATTCCATAGATTCTAGAACGGTTCCCGTGGATTGGAACATAGCAAATGTAACCCCACTATTTAAGAAAGGAGGGAGAGAAAGGCGGAACTACAGACCAGTTAGCCAGACATCAGTAGTAGGGAAAATGCTAAAATCTATTATTAAGGACATGGTAACAGGGCACTTTGAAAATAATAATAGGATAGGAGTCGACACGGATTTATGAAAGGGAAATTGTGTTTGACGAATCTGTTAGAGTTTTTTGAGGTTGTAACTAGTAGGATAGATAAGGGGAAACCAGTGGATGTGGTGTATTTGGATTTTCAGAAGGCATTCGATAAGGTGCCACACAAGAGGTTATTAAATAAAATTAGGGCTCATGGGATTGGGGGTAATATACTAGCATGGATTGATTAACGGACAGAAAACAGAGAGTAAGAATAAATGGGTAATTTTCAGGTTTTTATTTGTTTATGGGATGTGGGCGCCCTAATTGCCCTTGAGAAGGTGGTGGTGACAATTGAGTGGCTTGCTAGGCCATTTCAGAGGGCAGTTAAGAGTCAACCACATTGCTGTGGAGCTGGTGTCACATCTAGGCCAGGTAAGGACATTAGTGAACCAGATGGGTTTTTACAACAATCTGCTAGTTTCATGGTCACCATTACTGATACTAGCTTTTTTATTCCAGATTTATTTAATTAACTGAATTTAAATTCGCCAGCTGCTGTGGATGGGATTTAATACTTACATCTCTAGATTAGTCCAGGCCTTTGGATTACTAGCCCAGTGACATTACCACTATGCTACTGCTCTCAGGTTGTAACTAGTCTGGTACCGCAAGGATCAGTGCTTGGGCTTCAGCCATTCACAATCTATCAATGATTTGGATGAGGGGACCAAATGTAATATATCCAAGTTTGCTGATGATACAAAGCTGGGTGGGAATGTAAGTTGTGAGGAGGATGCAAAGAGGCTCCAAGGGGATGTAGGCAAGCTAAGTGAGTGGGCAAGAACATGGCAAATGGAATATAATGTGGAGAAATGTGAAGTTATCCACTTTGGTAGGAAAAATAGAAAAGCAGAGTATTTTTTAAATGGTGAGAAATTGGGAAATGTTGGTGTTCAGAGGGACCTGGGTGTCCTTGTACACGAATCACTGAAAGTTAACATGCAGGTACAGCATGCAATTAGGAAAGCAAATGGTATGTTGGCCTTTATTACAAGAGGATTTGAGTATAAGAGTAAAGACGTCTTACTGCAATTATATCGGGCCCTGGTGAGACCACACTTGGAGTATTGTGTACGGTTTTGGTCTCCTTCTTTCTTAGGCAGTCCCTCGGAACCGAGGATGACTTGCTTTCACATTAAAAATGAGTTCACAGGCGACTGATGAGTCCAATGTGGGACATACAGGCCTAGAAATTCAGTGCCCTTAGCACCGATTTTGCGGCGCTAGAGGGCCTAGCGCTGCAATTGGCGCCGGTTCCTAAATTGCCTGGGGCCCTTCCGCGGCGGTAGACCGGTAGCGCTGCGCCGGCACCGATGACGTCATCGGTGTGCGCAGCGTCCCGGTTGCCGTGGTAACCCGGCCCCAAGCCGAAATTCAGTTGCGGCCGCCTCGCCAGTGGCAGCCGCAACTAAGACTCCGGCAAACGAGTGTTGCCGGAGTCTGCGCCGGCGCTTTAAGGAGGCGTGGCGGCCGGCCGCTTTCCCGCCGGCCGCCTGCCCGCAGCTCCCTCCCCGGACTTCTCCCCCCACCCCCCCCCCCCCCCGGAACAGATGCAAGCCCGGCACTTGTCCGAGGTGCCGGGCTCATTTTTGAAGAGATTTGCGCGGGCCGCGGCCGGGTGCAGGCAGCTCCTCCTTAACGGAAGGAGGAGGCCTGCACTTCCCGAGCCTGCCGCACCGCAGCGGGCGCCGCAGCACCGGAATAGCGCCGCAATGCGGCGCGTTGCGCCAGTTTTCAGGCGCTAAAACCCTTCAGTAGCGCCGGCAGCCGTTTGGGCGCGGCGCTACTGAATTTTTGGCGCGCGCAAAGGGACTTAGCGCCGGCGCTAACTTCCGGCGCTAAAGCCCTGGCGCAGCGCAAACTCAATTTCTAGGCCAAGGTCTCTGTCCAGTGACTCCCTCCTTAGGTTAGAACAGATTGCAGCTGCAGGTGAAGTTACAGAAGCGATCTGTCACTGGTGAGAGGTTCTCCCAATGAGGTGGGACTAGACAGCCAATTCAAAACTTGTTACCTACAGAAAAGTGTAAATGCATTAAAACTGATTTTCCCAACATTTTCTTACCTCTGAAACTCACCAGTGCACCATTGGATCCTTCACACCACTTCTGCAGCTGTCATCAATGCAGAAACATTACAGCAGACTCACAACACACCACACTTACCTGACGTGGTGTCCGGACGTCAGGAAACCCGAGGCAAAAGCGGCAAAATTGAAAAAGAGCCTGTTAACAAGTATCAAGTACCTGTTAATAGGCAGTTAAGTGGCTATAATCCTCTTCCCGCCACTAGGTGTCGGGTACATGCGCAAATCGGGGACCCAACACTTGGGAAGATTGATTGGAGGCGGGTTGACAGCGGGTTTCCTACCCACTGTCAATCTTTGCGATTTTGACAACAGTCCCGCCTCCAAACCTGCACTCTGAGCGCTGGCAAAATTCCAGCCAAAGTATTCTTAAGAACCATACCCATGTCTTCTGCCTCCACACACAGGTTACCTTTATGCTCTCTAATAGCCCTACTCTTACTTTAGTTATCCTCTTGCTCTTAATGTATTTATAAAATACATTTTTGTCTTCATGAGGTCTGCTATTGAAATATAAGTTCTTATTTTATATTTGATATTCAACTATACTCTACAATGCTAAATTGGCATGAAGACTGTTTCAATTGACCAATTTTAAGTGTTGCCTGCATTGAGAAGTTATACATCTGTAACATAGTTCCCTTTAACCTAATCTGTTTGGCACTATTTCATATGCTCCATGGTGGAAATATTGGAAATTGACTTTCTGAGCTTATACAACACTCAAACTAGTGACAGGAACGGTAGCATCGTGGTTATGTTACTGGACTAATGATCCAGAGACATGAGTTCCAATCCCACCACAACAGCTGGAGAATTTAGTTAATTAAATAAATCTGGAATAAAAAGCTAGTATCAGTAATGGTGACCATGAAACTGCAGGATTGTCGTAAAAACCCATTTGGTTCACTAACGTCCTTTAGGGAAGGAAATCTGCCGTCCTCACCTGGCCTGGTCTACCTGTGACTCCAGACATGGTCAACATGTGGTTGACTCTGAACTGCCCTCTGAAATGGCCCAGCAAGCCACTCAATTGTACCATATGGACTGCAGCGTTCAAGAAGGTGGCTCACCACCACCTTCTCAAGGGCAATTAGGGATGGGCAATAAATGCTGGCATTGCCAGCGACACCCACATCCCAGGAACAAATAAATAAAATGTGCTGTTTAGACCTTCTCTTGGATCTCAAGCTTGTGATTGTATTTGTGTCCTGCATGTCAGTAACATTGCAGTTTTAAAGTGCTATCTCCAGACTGAACTACCTGTCAAGCATGATTTGAAATTAATTCAAATCATGGTATATTCAATAACATAGATGTTACACTTAAAATGTGGCTGGATTCCAGACCAGTTTCGATCAAATGTAAATCAACACCTTAACTTCAAATGAAGCTACTAGCCCCAATTTTAAGCTTACCCGGCCGGCAGGTGGTTTGTTTTTTATTCGTTATATGGGATGTGGGCGTCACTGGCAAGGCCAGCATTTATTGCAGTGCATCTTCTGCAGTGCAGCTACGGTGCGCCGGTGGTGGAGGGAGTGCATGTTTAAGGTGGTGGATGGGGTGCCAATCAAGCGGGCTGCTTTGTCCTGGATGGTGTCGAGCTTCTTGAGTGTTGTTGGAGCTGCACTCATCCAGGCAAGTGGAGAGTATTCCATCACACTCCTTACTTGTGCCTTGTAGATGGTGGAAAGGCTTTGGGGAGTCAGGAGGTGAGACACTCGCCGCAGAATCCCTAGCCTCTGACCTACTCTTGTTCCCACAGTATTTATGTGGCTGGTCCAGTTAAGTTTCTGGTCAATGGCGACCCCCAGGATGTTGATGGTGGGGGATGCGGCGATAGTAATACCGTTGAATGTCAAGGTGAGGTGGTTAGACTCTTGCTGTTGGAGATAGTCATTGCCTGGCACTTCTGTGGCGCGAATGTTACCTGCCACTTATCAGCCCAAGTCTGAACATCGTCCAGGTCTTGTTGCATGCGGGCATGGACTGTTTCATTATCTGGGGAGTTGTGAATGGCGCTGAACACTGTGCAGTTATCAGCGAACATCCCCATTTCTGACCTTCGGGTCGTACGCTCATTTTACATCCTGTCCGATTTTACTCTCCATTAATGTCAGTGGAGGGAAAATCGGATGGAGTCCAATAGGCGTCCAATATTCCCATCCGGTGGGTTAAGTTAAAATTGGAGCTAGTCTGCCTATCTTCCCAAAAATAGAGTACAATGTGGGGCTCCAGAGTAACTGATGTAAGTGTTTGAGTCAATTGTGGCAACCGACCTCCCACATTCACGTCTCTGTAAATTCAACCTGATGTAGATTTCTATGCAGATGTCTTTAGATCGGGTTAGATGATATATTTTCAATCCATTGGTCTGAAACTCTTTATTCTGATAGCAACCATTTCAAATCACATTGTCCCAGAATTTGCGGTGAGCGGCGAAATGACGGCGCTCGCCGCTGGACCCGAAGTACGCGTCACTCAAAGAACTTTGGGTTTTCCAACCTTCAGTTCAAATCAACAAACTCTAGTGGGGATCCCCTTGTTCAAACTGCTGTGATGGCAACAGGCTGTCTAAGCAGCCAATCAAAACGCAGAATTCTCACAGACAGCGAACAAGGAAGTGAGTAAGCTCTTAAAATTCTAAGGCCTAGAAATTCAGTTGTTAGCGCCAGCCGCTAGCGCCTTAGGAGGAGGAGAAGTGGGGTGCTAAGCGGCTGGCGCCCAGGCGCGGCGCGATCTGTGCCTCTCGCGAACTTCACTCAAGATTTAGCGGCGGCGCAAAACCGCAGCGCCCGCTCAGCTGCGCGCGCAGATCCTGACGTCATTTCATGGTGCAACGCCCTTGGTGCGCCCCGAACCGGAACTTCAGTGGCGCTGCCCTTCTGTGCGCCTGGCGCCCCCAGCGACTGGTAGAGGGGAACGGTTCCCAGTCGCTGCGGGGCGCGGGGGGCGCTATTTAAAGGGGACTCCTCCTGCATTATAAGTGGCAGCCATTTTGTGGCAATCCTGTGTGAGAGACGGATATTTGGAGAGAGACAAAGGGAGAGAGCTTTCTGCTTTGACTCATCGCTCGCACAGGTACTTCTGGCTTCAGGCCAGAGCTTTGCACTTGGATTTAACTTTCAGTGCCATAGCCTTGAGTCGCCACATATAATGGGGGCTGCAATGGGTGGAAACGTTGGCTTACTGCATTGCATTCAAAGGGCTCAGAGACGCCGTGAGAGAGTGCCAGTTATGGCCAGACGGAGAAGGGCCAACAGGCGTCGGCACAGGAGGCCTTACCCACCCAGGGTATACCGCCAGCAGTTCTCATATCTGAACATGCCTGAGGAGCAGTGTGTTCGGAGGCTGCGATTCAGAAGGGAGGTGGTCACTGAGATCTGCCACCTGCTTCGCAGAGATCTGCAGCCACAGCTGAGGAGCAGGACGTCTCTGTCGGTGGCAGTGAAGGTGACGGTGGCTCTCAACTTCTATGCCACCGGCTCCTTCCAATCTGCTACTGGGGACATTGCCAAAATCTCCCAGTTCGCGGTACATTGCTGCATCCGCCAGGTGACCAATGCCCTTTTCAGAAGGAGACGTTAGTACATCTCCTTCCCCATGACCCTGGACAAGCAGCAAGAGCGTGCAATGGGATTTGGAGGAATAGCGGGCTTCCCCATGGTCCAGGGCGCCATTGACTGCATGCATGTGGCTTTGCAGGCACCTCTAGAGAATGCCGAGGGTTACCGCAACCGGAAGGGCTACCATTCGCTCAACGTCCAGTTGGTGTGTGACCACAGGCAGCTCATACTAGCTCTCAATGCCCGCTTTCCAGGCAGCAGCCACGATGCCTTCATCCTGCACCAGACTTCTGTGGCAGACATTTTCAAAGCTCAGGCTCACCCACGAGGATGGCTTCTCGGGGACAAAGGCTATCCTTTGTGCACCTGGCTGATGACCCCACTCCGTGCGCCCAGCACCCCTGCTGAAGAGCGATACAATGACAGCCATCAAGCTACCAGGAACATCATTGAGCACACAATCGGCGTGCTCAAGCAACGGTTCTGCTGTCTGGACTGTTCCGGAGGAGCCCTACAGTACTCGCCTGAGCGAGTCTCCCATTTTGTTGTAGTGTGCTGCATGCTGCACAACCTGGCTATCCTCAGGACTCAGCCACTGCCAGCAGACATTGGAGGACCACCAGAGGAGGAGGAGGAGGAGGAGCACCAAGACGGGAGGGAGGCACAAAGTGCAAGGGCCGTCCGTCGGCGGCTTATTGCAACTCGGTTCTAGGCCCCCTCTCAGGGAATGGCTTGTGCGAATGAAAGAACATGAATGGAGCCGCTCCGCAAGCCCTCAGCCGGTCAAGGCAACAAATAGTTCAAAGTGCAAACATGGACAATGTGATTAAAGAAAATTTTTTACTGTGTAAACTCTGTGCCCTTCCCGCATGACAAACTAATTCAGATAAACCCCCAAAAAACAGTCAGAGACATAGCTGGCTCTCACAACCATCAGAAAATGAAAAAAACAGTTAAACAAAAATGACCATGATCCTTGGCCTTCATATAAAAAACAAACACAACAGTCTCGGCCTTCATATATTAAAAAAAAAACATTCTCGGCCTTCATATATAAACACAACATTTGGCCACACCTACTTTTTCCCCTGTGAGGGTGATCCGCCTCGCTTCCGCGAATGGCCCCTTCCCGCCCTGCAGCTCCTCCTCAATGGGACCCCAGTGGCTACAACAAGGCTGGGGGAAGGCTGCTGAGGGTCAGATGGTGAGATGCCAGATGCCCTTGGGGGACGGCCTGGACCAGCTCTGGGCCTAGAGGGCCCGGCTGCTGACTGCTCCAACTCTGCTTGGGCGGCAGCAGTCTGTCCTACGGGTGGTGGCAGCTGCAGTGGAGGAGTGACAGTGTTGGCTGCAGGAATGCTGCCAACCTGACAGAGCACAGACACTCCTTGGTCGGCTGATACACTGGCACTCGCACGGGCCAGCACTGCAGCATGTGCAGCAATCTGCTGAAGCACAGACTGCTGGCTGCTGCGGCGCGGCGAGGGCCCCGGCGATGCCTGGCCGATCCAGCGAGGGTGGCAGCAGTTAGTGCCCGTGTGGCCCTGATCTGTGTCTGCATCAGACCAGCCAGTGAATGCACGGCACGACTGAGCACTTGGCTGGAAGCCGCCTGTGATGCAGCGAAGTCCTGCTGACTCCTAGCCTGTGCTGCCGCGAAGTCCTGCAGACTCCTTGCCTGTGCTGCACTGAATTCTTGCAGACTCCTGGCCTGTGCTGCCCCGAATTCCTGAGCACTCCTTGCCAGTGACTCTATGGAGTCAGGCATCCTTGCCACTGCAGCCATGAGCTCAGTGTGCCTGCGCTCAGCTTGGGCGCCCATTTCACCAAGGAGCCACACCTCCTCTGCGCTCACCGTAGCAGGACTGGAGGCTGCACTCACCCTCCGGGGAGAAGGCCGCCAAGCTTCCCCACCCCTCCCGCGTTGCTGCAGCCCACTGGGCCCCGGAGCTTCACTCTCCTCAGACCCTTCCCCACTGCTTCCCTCCAGGGAAGACGTGTCCCCATCATGGCCATGGGCTGCCTCGGCTGAGGGTGGCACTGATGGGCCGGCTTCCTCTTCCTCCTCCTCGAATTCAGAATCACTGACTGTGGCAGCTTGAGGGCCCGCCTCCTCACCTGGCGAATCAGCATCTGAAAGCAGGGAGGCACAAGAGTTGCTTTAGAGTGAGGACAAGGCGGCAGCGAGGGAGGCATGAGTGCTGCTATGCACTGCATTGGTTCGATAGTGGCAAAGGATGCTGGTGTGAGGCACAAGTGGAAAGAGAGAGGTCAAAAAGGTGATGACCTTACCATTGCTGTCCAGAACAGGGTCGGCAACTCCACTGGCGACGGGGCCAATCAGCCGGCCTGCCATAATGCGCTCCACACGCTGCTCCAGGTCGCTGAGCTCTTTGAGGTCAGGACGGCCTCCCCCGGTCCATCGCTGCTGCCTGCGATTGTGGGCCAGCTTGCCATGCAAGAGAAAGGACGGCCTCTAAGTACAGTGTCAAGCCCTGATCTTGCCTGCACTGCCTCCCATGGTGGAATAGCCCTGACAGTGTCGAGCCCTGATCTTGCCTGCACTGCCTCCCATGGTGGAATAGCCCTGACAGTGTTAAGCCCTCATCTTGCCTGCACTGCCTCCCATGGTGAAATAGCCCTGACAGTGTCAAGCCCTCATCTTGCCTGCACTGCCTCCCATGGTGGAATAGCCCTGACAGTGTGTAAAGTGCTGAATGTGCAAGTGGTTTTCATGAGAGTCCCATAGCTCTTGGATGAGGGCTGGGCATTGGGGCTTTCAGGTCCCTTTGGCCAGAAACTGAGGTGCACATACAGGGATGAACAGGATAGTGGAAAGGGTACTCACCCTGACAACCCGAGTGAGGTCGTTGAACTTTTTCCTGCATTGAAGTGGAGTCCTGGCAACCATGCTGTTGGTGGTCACCCTGTTTGCCACCTCCCTCCAGGCTTTTTGGCATTTGCTGGGAAGCGGCCTCCTCCCACTGTCAGGGAAGAGGACAGGTCATCTGCGCTCTACTGCGCCAACCAGTAGCCTCAGGGCACCCTCGCTGAAGCACTCCGCTCGCTCCCTAGCATTATGCATGGTCCTAGGCGTAGAAATAATGATCCAGCAATGGTCAGGCCTTGCTCCAGGGCTGCAGTGTGCAGGGCGTGGCAGCCAAACAAGTCCACCCTCCCCCTTTAAGAGCTGACCGGCGCCAGCGTGTCTGCCTTCAATCAGCAACTCGCTGCACCTGCGCTGCGCCCGCCCTCGGTGTTAGTGCCTCGGCTCGCCGGCTTAGCGCCTTATGATAGTCGTGCATCGCCTGCTTTAGCGCAGCAGCAACCTCTTGGGGCGATGCAACTCAATTTCGGCGAAGGTGGCGCTAAGTTGCGCCGGGCACTAAATTTAGCGAACGCCTGGCTGTAGCGCCCCAAATGTGGCGATACTGAATTTCTAGGCCTAGCTTTTTAAAAATGTTAGAGAGAGCAAAAGAAAGATTGGGACTCTCACATGGGGATAAGGCAAACCTGAAATAAAGTTGGACAAACTTTTTTTGAAAAGTTTCTTAATTTTAATTTTTATTAAAATGGGCAAATTTCACACTGCACAAAATTAAAATTTGTTTCCCAGGCCCTTAACATTTGTTTAGCAGTAAAAATTTGTCAAAACCCCATTTACACCTAATCCCTTTGGGTCTAACTTTTGGTGGGGAATTTAACAGTGAACTTACTGTGGAAGAGCTGAAGTTTTCGTCAGTTTCAATGATTGGGAAGGATTACGCAGATTGCCAGCTCTGCGGGGGGGGGGGGGGGGCGGGGGGCGGGCATAGCGTAGCCTATTTCAGAGCTGTCAATGACAGACCGCAACTTCAGGATTTCTGCGTGTGTCAAATCCCGAAGTTGCGGTCAGTTTCAAAGGCGGAATGACGGTTAACGCTGTTAGTTTGCTGTCATCCGGACCGCAAATCTGGCGCCAATAGCAACCAATGAGTTCCACTTACAGGCTTCCAGAACCTGCTGTCTGTTAAAGCTTACAATTTTTAATGAGGACTAAACAGTTGTTAAACCAGAGCTTTTCAATGCAAAACAGCAATAACAAGTTACAGATCTTGATCGCTTGTTATTTTGTAAACAAACTTTGCTGGAATGCTTTTACCTCCAATATGAAGCTTCAATTCTTAATCGGCAGAAAAGTTTGGACACAGTCTCCTCCTGATAATTAAAAATCATATTTATGCTAAATACGCTTTTCACCATGTCCTGGATGTTGTTGTCTTGACTGCTCAACTCTTGCTGTACTCTCGTAACACCTGCTGGAAATGAGAATTGTGTGGTGTGTTTTTTGTTACTAATGAAGCCTGTCCTCCCCAGCCCTCAATGTTCGGCAAATTGTAATAGCTTCAGCATATCACACTTTAAAATGCAAACTTCCAAATAACAAAGAGATCGAAGCTGATGCAGATGTTATGAAATGTGGAGTGATGTTGTAACAAGAGGTAAAGAAGGCAAAAATGTTAAATATATGCTTGACATTTCAGTTGATAACAGAAACTTGCTGATAAGATCACATAATTACAGTGTGGTTATGTACAGTTGATGTTCACAAAGATGAATGCTGGTTTTGAATAGTTTGGATTTAGAGGTTAGAATATTCAGAACTGTTTGCTTGAGTAAAGAGCTTTACATAAATTAGCGTAAGGATTTAATACAATCAAAGAAACATAATATGGTTACAGCGCAGAAGGAGGCCATTCGGCCCGTCGAGCCCGTGTCGGCTCTCTGTAAGAGCACTTCAGCTAGTCCCACTCCACCCACCCCCCTTTCCCCATAGCCCTGCAAATTGTTTTCTTTCAGGTACTTATCCAATTTCCTTTTGAAAGCCACAATTGAATCTGCCTCCACCATCCTTTCAGGCAGTGCATTCCAGATCCTAACCACTCGCTGCATAAAAAAGTTTTTCCTCATGTCGCCTTTGGTTCTTCTGCCAATCACCTTACATCTGTGTCCTCTGGTTCTCGACCCTTCCACCAATGGGAACAGTTTCTCTCTATCTACTCTGTCGAGACCCCTCATGATTTTGAACACCTCTATCAAATCTCCTCTCAATCTTCTCTGCTCTAAGGAGAACAACCCCAGCTTCTCCAGTCTATCCACGTAACTGAAGTCCCTCATCCCTGGAACCATTCTTGTAAATCTTTTCTGCCCCCTCGCTAAGGCCTTCACATCCTTCCTAAAGTGCAATGCCCAGAATTGGACACAATACTCCAGTTGAGGCCGAACCAGTGTTTTATAAAGGTTCATTATAACTTCCTTGCTTTTGTACTCTATGCATCTATTTATGAAGCCCAGGATCCCGTATACTTTTTTAACCACTTTCTCAACCTGCCCTGCCACCTTCAACGATTTGTGCACATATACCCCCAGGTCTCTCTGTTCCTGCACCCCCTTTAGTATTGTACCCTTTAGTTTATATTGCCAATCCTCGTTCTTCCTACTAAAATGTATTACTTCGCATTTTTCTGCGTTAAATTTCATCTGCCTCGTGTCTGCCCATTCCACCAGCCTGTCTATCTCTATCACTATTCTCCTCACTGTCCACTATACTTCCAAGTTTTGTGTCATCTGCAAATTTTGAAATTGTGCCCTGTATACCCAAGTCCAAGTCATTAATATATATCAAGAAAAGCCGTGGTCCTAGTACCAACCCCTGTACACCATCCTCCAGTCCGAAAAATAATTGTTCACCACTACTCTCTGTTTCCTGTCACTTAGCCAATTTCACATCCATGCTGCCACTGTCCCTTTTACTCCATGGGCTTCAACTTTGCTGGCAAGCCTATTATGTGGCACTTAATCAAACGCCTTTTGGAAATCCATGTACACCACATCAACCGCATTGCTCTCATCAACCCTCTCTGTTACCTCATCAAAAAGCTCAATCAAGTTAGTTAAACACGATTTGCCTTTAGCAAATCCATGCTGGCTTTCCTTAATTAATCCACACTTGTCCAAGTGACTGTTAATTTTGTCCTGAATTATCATGTCTAAAAGCTTCCCCACCACTGAGGTTAAACTGACTGGCCTGTAGTTGCTGGGTTTATCTTTACACCCTCTTTTGAACAATGGTGTAATATTTGCAATTTTCCAATCCTCTGGCACCACCCCCGTATCCAAGGAGGATTGGAAGATTATGGCCAGTACCTCCGCAATTTCCACCTTACCTTCCCTCAGCATCATAGGATGCATCCCATCCGGTCCTGGTGACATATCTACTTTAAGTACAATCAGCCTTTCCAGTACCTCCTCTTTATCAATTTTAGCCCATCCAGTATCTCAAATACCTCTTCTTTCACTATGACTTTGGCAGCATCTTCTTACTTGGTAAAGACAGATGTGAAGTATTCATTTAGTACCTCAGCCATTCCCTCTGCCTCCGTGCATAGGTCTCCTTTTTGGTCCCTAATCGGCTCCACCCCTCGTCTTACTACCCGTTTACTATTTATATGCTTATAGAAGACTTTTGGATTCCCTTTTATGTTAGCTGCCAGTCTATTCTCATACTCTCTCGTTGCCCCTCTTATTTCCTTTTTCACTTCCCCTCTGAACTTTCTATATTCAGCCTGGTTCTCACTTGTATTCTCAACCTGACATCTGTCATACACCCCCTTTTTCTACTTCATTTTACTCTTTATCTCTTTCATCATCCAGGGAGCTCTGACTTTGGTTGCCCTACCTCTCCCCCTCGTGGGAATGTACCTCGACTGTACCCGAACCATCTCCTCTTTAAAGGCAGCCCATTGTTCGATTACAATTTGGCCTGCCAATCATTGATTCCAATTTACCCGGGCCAGATCCGTTCTCAACCCACTGAAATTGGCCTTCCTCCAATTAAGTATTTTTACTCTAGATTGCTCCCTGTCCTTTTCCATAGCTAATCTAAACCTTATGATACTATGATCACTGTTCCCTAAATGTTCACCTACTGACACTTGCTCCACTTGACCCACCTCATTCCCCAGAACCAGATCCAGCAATGCCTCCTTCCTCATTGGGCCAGAAACGTACTGATCAAGAAAGTTCTCCTGAACACACTTCATTCTCCTTAACCAATACTGCCACCGTACCTCTTTTCTTTCCTTCCCTATCTTTCCTGAACACCTTATATCCAGGAATATATAGTACCCAATCCTGACCTTTTTTGAGCCAGGTCTCCGTTATTGCCACAACATCATATTCCCATGTGACTATTTGTGTCTGCAGCTCACCAACCTCATTTACCACACTTCGTGCATTTACACACATGCACTGTAAACCTATCTTAGACCTTCTTGTATTCTCTGATCCCAACTAATACCATACTCTAGTGCTGTCTGTCTCTTCCCGATCCTTTGTGCACCTTGTTTCTCCTTTCTAATGCTACATCCTGGTGCCCATCCCCCTGCCAAATTAGTTTAAACCCTCCCAACAGCACTAGCAAACCCACCCGCTTGGTCATTGGTCCCGGCTCTGTTGAGGTGCAACCCATCTAACCTGTACAGGTTCCACCTCCCCCAGAACCAGTCCCAATGTCCCAGGAATCTAAAGCCCTCCCTCCTGCACCATCTCTCCAGCCATGCATTCATCTGCTCTATCCTCCTATTTCTATACTCACTAGCTCATGGCACCGGGAGCAATCCGGAGATTACTACCTCCTGAGGTCCTGCTTATTAATCTTTTTCCTAGCTCCCTAAAATCTGCTTGCAGGACCTCATCCCTCTTTCTACCTATGACGTTGATACCGATATGGACCACAACCTCTAGCTGTTCACCCTCCCCCCTCAGAATGTTCTGCAGCCACTCTATGACATCCTTAACCCTGGTACCAGGGAGGCAACATAGCATCCTGGAATCGCATCTGCGGCCGCAGAAACGCCTGTCTGTTCCCCTAACTATTGAATCCCCTATCACTATTGCTTTCCCGATCTTCCTCCTCCTCCACCCCCTGTACAGCTGAGCCACCCGTGGTGCCATGGACTTGGCTCTGGCTGTACTCCCCAGTGGAACCATTGCTTCACCACTATTTAGAACTGAGAGTGAGATGCACTCAGGGGACTCCTGCACTACGTGCCTGGGCCTCCTTGTCTGTCTGGAGGTCACCCATTCCCTCTCTACCTGCACACTCTTCACTGTGGGGTGACCACCTCCTGAACTGTGCTAACCAGGTAGCTCTCAGCCTCACGGATGCACCGCAGTGACGCCAGCTGCTGCTCAAGCTCCGAAACCTGGAGCTCGAGCTCCTCCTGCTGACAACACTTCCTGCACACGTGGTTGTCCAGGACACGGGAAGCGTCCTGGAGTTTCCACATGGCACAAGATGTGCATTCCACGGGACTGAGTGCCCTGCCATGCCTCTATTTAATAGACTATTAACTAACTTAACAGAAATAAACTCAAGACTTAAAAAAAAATTGCCAGCTACTCACCAATCAGCTCCTTCCCTTGTGCGCTCTCGAGCCTACCTTTATCTCTGACCACTCCTCTCGCTATTATTCTTAATATTAATTTAACAATTTATTTATAGTTAAGTTTTTTAAAAAGATTGTGTGTAGTAAATTAAATACTTAGCTCAATTTCCTCTCGACCCACCACTGATTATGACGTCACTTTGTGATTTTTCTCTGGGTTTGTTTCACTGCCGCGGGGCTCCTTTTAAACTGCGCCAGTTCCCACTCTTTTACTCTGCCTATGGTGTAAGCTTTCATCCTACATAACAAGTTACTGTATTTCAAAAGTAATTTGTTGGCTGTGAAACATTATTGGACATCATTAAAATGTGCTAAGGTGTACAAAATGTAAGCTTGTTTTTTCGAAAAGTCATCGACCTGAAACGTTAACTCCGTTTCTCTCTCCACAGATGCTGCCCTGGCCTGCTGAGTTTTTCCAGCGTTTTCTGTTGTTATTTTTGTTTTTTCTTTTGTTCCTTTCTCCCTTCCCTTCCCTTTCCTTTTCTTCCCTTCCCTTTCCTTTCCTTCTCTTTCCTTCCTTCCTTAAACATTGGCCTCTACCACAGAAGGCAGTAGAGGCCAATTCATTAAATATATTCAAGAAGGAGTTGGATATATTTCTTAAGGCTAAAGGGATCAAGGGGTATGGGGAGAAAGTGGGGACAGGGTACTGAATTTGGATGATCAGCCATGATCGCATTGAATGGCGGAGCAGGCTCGAGGGGCCGAATGGCCTACTCCTGCTCCTATCTTCTATGTTTCGATGTAACATTGTCAATTTAAAAATCTAAAACTCTACTGATTTTTGCAAAGTTCATCAATCCCATTCCCTACACAATTAAAACATTCCATTGAGACCTATTGTAATATATTGGGATTTTTATCTATTTGATCTAGAATGTACTTTATTTAATTTATATTACGGTTGCTGTTATAAGGTCAGGTTCAGATTACTAACGCCTCAAGATACACAAAGCCATCTAGAATCTTAATTAGGGCAATTAGGTGGAATTACCAAATGAAACAGCTAACAAAATTGTGTACTTTGGCACATTATATTTGTTTTCAGACAATGTGGAATCATTGAACACATCCTATAGCAGTTCGCACCCTTAAATGCAAGAATGGTTGTCATTCAGTTCACCCAGCAGGGAGCTTAGGTCATCAAGCACTTGGGTGCCTCAGGCTCCATATCGAAGGGGGAGATTTTCAATCAAGTCAGTAACTTTGACTGGCAGCTTGGCAGAACATAAGAACATAAGAAATAGGAGCAGGAGTAGGCCAATCGGCCCCTCGAGCCTGCTCCACCATTCAATAAGATCATGGCTGATCTGATCCTAACCTCAAATCTTCTATCACTCTCCATCCCACCCGAACCCATGTGATCTCCCGGGAGAGGCGAAAAACCAGATAAAAAGCCCAATGGCCAATTTGGGAGAAAAAATCTGGGAAATTCCTCTCCGACCCATCTAGGCGATCGAAACTCTTCCAGGAGATCACTCTGTCCCCAGCCAGGAACAGGAATAAAACCATCTCCTGAAATCTAACACAGAATTAGAACACAAGAAGTAGGAGCAGAACCAGGCTACATGGCCCTGGGCCCGCTCCACTACCCACAGGGCCATGACCATTCCGAACCTAGACTCATGTCCAATTTCCTGCCTGCTCCCCGTAACCCTTAATTCCCTTTACTTCTAGGAAACTATCTATTTCTGTTTTAAATTTATTTAATGATGTAGCTTCCACAGCTTTCTGGGGCAGCAAATTCCACAAACCTACCACCCTCCTGAGTGAAGAAGTTTCTCCTCATCTCAGTTTTGAAAGAGCAGCCCCTTATTTTAAGATTATGCCCCCTAGTTCTAGTTTCACCCATCATTGGGAACATCCTCACCGCATCCACCCGATCAAGCCCCTTCACAATCTTATATGTTTCAATAAGATCTCCTCTCATTCTTCTGAACTCCAATGAGTAGAGTCCCAATCTACTCAACCTCTCCTCATATGACCACCCCCTCATCCCCGGGATTAACCGAGTGAACCTTCTTTGTACTGACTCGAGAGCAAGTATGTCTTTTCTTAAGTATGGACACCAAAACTGTATGCAGTATTCCAGGTGCGGTCTCACCAATACCTTGCATAACTGCAGCAATACCTCCCTGTTTTTATATTCTATCCCCCTAGCAATAAAAGCCAACATTCCATTGGCCTTCTTGATCACTTGCTGCACCTGCATACTAACTTTTTGAGTTTCGTGCACCAGGAACCCCAGATCCCTTTGTACTACAGTACTTTCCAGTTTCTTGCAATTAAGATAATAACTTGCTCTATGATTTTTCCTGCCAAAGTGCATAACCTCACACTTTCCAGTATTGTATTCCATCTGCCAAATCTCTGCCCACTTACTTAGCCTGTCTATGTCACTTTGCAGGTTTTTTATGTCCTCCTCACTCACTACTTTCCCTCCCATCTTTGTATCATCTGCAAACTTTGATATGTTACACTCGGTCCCCTCCTCCAAATCGTTAATATAGATTGTAAAGAGTTGGGGACCCAGCACTGACCCCTGTGGAACACCACTAGTTACTGATTGCCAGTCTGAGAAGGAACCATTTATCCCAACTCTCTGCTTTCTGTTAGAGAGCCGATTCTCCATCCACGCCAGAATATTACCCCAATCCCGTGATTTTTTATCTTGAGCAATAATCTTTTGTGTGGCACCTTGTCAAATGCCTTTTGGAAGTTTAATACACTACGTCCACTGGTTCTCCTTTATCCACCCTGTATGTTACTTCCTCAAAGAACTCAAGCAAATTTGTCAAACATGACTTCCCCTTCATGAAACCATGCTGAGTTTGTCCCATTAAATTATGTTTATCCAAATGTCCCGTTACTGTCTCCTTAATAATGGACTCTAACATTTTACCAACCACAGATGTTAGGCTAACAGGTCTATAGTTTCCAGCCTTCTGCCTACTACCCTTTTTAAATAAGGGTGTTACATTAGCAGTTTTCCAATCTGCCGGGTCCTTTGCTGAGTCCAGGGAGTTTTGGAAAATTATTACCAATGCATCCACAATCCCTACCGCCACTTCCCTCAAGACCCTAGGATGTAAGCCATCAGGTCCAGGGGATTTATCCGGCTTAAGTCCCATTATTTTACCAAGTACCACTTCCTTAGTGATTTTAATCGTATTTAGCTCCTCTCCCCCTAGAGCCCCCTGTTTGTCCAGTGTTGGGATATTCTTAGTGTCCTCTACCGTAAAGACTGATACAAAATATTTGTTCAGCGTTTTTGCCATCTCCATGTTTCCCACCATTAATTTCCCAGTCTCATCCTCTAAGGGACCAACATTTACTTTAGCCACCCTTTTTCTTTTTATATAACTATAGAAACTTTTGCTATCCGTTTTTATATTTTTTGCTAATTTACTTTCATAATCTATCTTCCCTTTCTTAATCAATCTTTTAGCCAATCTTCAGCACATAGAACTAAGAGATGGGTCAGAAATCAATCTTTGGCTCTCTCCCTCTATTTGGAGAAGGCAGTCCAGGGGAGTTTGAGCCTGGAACAGTTAGAGACAGAGCAATCTCACTTTTTAGACAGCGAGAGTAAGACTGTGAGACTTCAAGCTGAGATATCAACAGATAATGCCTATAAGACAAAGGGATAGTTCAGAGTCTGCTACCTTGTGAGTGAGTTTAGCCCACAGCAGGGGAAAAGGCACATGTTTTATTGTTTTATGATACAAGGAGTGAAAGGGATTTAATTGAATCTCACTGTTCATTCATAATATTTTGCATAACATAAACCACTCTGTTAATTTACAATTGGCCCTGTCTCACTAAAGTGCTTTTCACTCTGCCTTCCGAAGAGATAGGAGGATACATATGGTGCTGCGCATGAGATCACAATATCCACTACATAGAGTCATAGAATCATAGAGTTATACAGCACAGAAAGAGGCCCTTCGGTCCATCGTGTCCACGCCGGCCATCAAGCCCTGTCTATTCTAATCCCATTTTCCAGCACTTGGTCCGTAGCCTTGTATGCTATGGTGTTTCAAGTGCTCATCTAAATGCTTCTTGAATGTTGTGAGGGTTCTTTCAGGCAGTGAGTTCCAGATTCCAACCACACTCTGGGTGAAAAGGTTTTTCCTCAAATCCCCTCTAAACCTCCTGCCCCTTACCTTGAAACTATGCCCCCTGGTTATTGACCCCTCTACTAAGGGGAAAAATTCCTTTCTATCTACCCTATCTATGCCCCTCATAATTTTGTACACACAAGAGGTCACATAGTAATGATCTCCAGGTCATACTATTGTGGTATACCAGGTGCTCTCCAGATTGTAGGGGATGTGAGGTCCACTTACAGTAACAATCAATCATGCTGACTCGAGATCTTTTGGATGTCATTAAGAAAGTGATGATTTCTTTAATAGACCAAGCAGTTTCATTCTTGTTTATATCTTGTCTGCATTTTAAGATATTTTGAGACAAGGGGCAGCACGGTGGCATAGTGGTTAGCACTGTTGCCTCACAGCGCCAGGGACCCGGGTTCGAATCCGGTCTCGGGTGACTGTCTGTGTGGAGTTTGCACATTCTCCCCGTGTTTACGTTGGTTTCCTCCGGGTGCTCCGGTTTCCTCCCACAGTCCAAAGATGTGCGGGTTAGGTTGATTGGCTATGATAAATTGACCCTTAGTGTTAGGGGGATTAAATACGTGGGGTTACGGTGATAGGGTGGGACATGTGTTGGTGTAGGGGTTACGGGGATCGGGTGGGATATGTGTCGGTGCAGGCTCGATGGGCCGAAATGGCCTCTATCTGCACTGTGGGGTTTCTGTGATTTCTGTGATATTCAACACTAAATATTGAATGTTTATGAAGTGTTCTTTATAGTTTGCCCTTTTCTCATATCTATATATCTGAGCGGATTCCCTAACCTTTTTCTCTACATAATACCACAGAGTATGCAATAACGACTGTACAAGTAGAAGCTTGTAACTTTCAGAATATGATGCATTGATTTCTATAAATAGCCACAACCTGGATTCATTGCTATAAAATCATCTGTATTTTGCTTTTGGTTAACATTGGCAGAACTGTGAATTTTCAGAGTGCAGGGTCTAGTCATTCATGCAGTGAATCATAGGAAGTGTAATATCACTGTGGACAGACAGTGCCTTTGTTAATCCTTTCAAGATTCTGGAAACAATTATGTGTTATTTCAAAATTACTCTGGAGCAAAGTATATTACAAACTACAAGGAAAATGTATTATTTCAAAGGTTTGGGAAATATTTATAATCATCAATAATAAATTCAGGACGTCAGATGTATAAAATATTATCCACTGCCTTTAATAGCTTAGCGTAATAAAGCTTTTATTAAAGCACTAAAAAAAGCAGAGAAAAACCATCAATAAAGTTAATCATTTAAAAATGCCATTCATCACCCATTTCTTCTTAAATAAAAAAACATGTCAATTAATAGTTCTGTCAAGTAAATAGCAGGCAGTAAAACAACAAAATTAGAACCATTTTTCAACACGCTAAATACTTTCCTTCCTGTTCACTTTTAGCATTAGATTCCTGTTAAATGATTTACGTTTAGCCCAGATTACACGTTATGCCATGTTTACAGCCCAGATTACCCATAATCACATCGTGCAGTATGTCCTACGTGGCTGCTGTGGCAAATACTTCTTGGCTGACAACCAAAAGTTGAGGGAAACTCTTTAATTAGCGTCTAATTAAAATGGTGGGTGAGCTCAACCGCCTATCACTGTTTTAGTCAGGTTTTGTCTGTGTTTGACTGGGGAATACTGCTGACACCGGTAACTTGCCCATGGGCCACCCAGTTTTTGATGACCAGAGTGCCGCCATATTATAGCTAGAAGAATATGTTAAATTACAATTTATCGAAGCCACAAACTATATTTGAAATACATATTTAGAGTGTTTTGAAAGTAGTGAAACAAAATATTTTGTTAAAGAAACAGAACATCTGTGTGGGGTCTGATTGGCTATTGAAAATTCAATTTCAATTCACTAGCCATTCACCTCAGGGACTTGAGAATGCTTGCTACTGACGAGGAGTGTAATGGAAAGTGTTCCATTTTCAAGCACTAATATCCGTCACATACCTGCATGAACAGAAAAAGTTCACTTTAATCTGAAATTGCTGTCAACAGGTACCACCCACTAGGCCCCAGAACCCCACCGATTTATATTTAAAGTTTACTACAGAGACACATACTCACGTATCATATCTTCACATTTAAATTGGATATCTCTTGTACTCGATGTATGGGCAAAACCTTACTGCCTATTTATTGTTCTAGTTGAAAATGTGAGACAGCTATTGTCAGGCGTCTTCAGTCACATTTTAGGGTCGGTTTTACAAATTGATGACCCTGCTTCATGTGAGCTTCATGCTCTGGGACCGCATGTGGAGACTAGGAGCATGGAGGTCAGTATGTCCCACAACATTTCCCATGTATTTAAAATCAATGGATGGAAAAATCCTGCAAAACACAGGACACTGCAACAAAATAGAATCTATACAAAGGTAACAAAGGGGCCAGAATTGCCCTTCTAACAAAAGAAATTGGGAGAATGCCATTCACAGAATCACATTCTCAGAAATCACAAGTTTCAAAGCCACGCCATTAATTTCATAGGAAAAAACAAAGCGTTTTGATTTTTGTTAAAAGGAATTTTGAGTGAGGAAAGATAAAAAGGCACGAGGCTGACTAATAACCTTTCGGGTGATAACCTGATAGCTTCTATTTTCAATAAAGTCAGATTAAAACAGGAAGCTGCAATTCTCCAAGGGAGTTTATGGGCTCGATTTTGCCAGGCCCGAGAAGGCGGGATTGGAGGCGTGTGAGTTGTTAAAATCGCCAAAAATGGCAGGTGGGCCCGATCCCGCCTCCATCCCGCCTCCATCCCGCCTCCAAGCAATTTTCCCAAAAGCGTGTTTTCTGACCACCTTTCCATCCCGCCTCCAAGAGGCGGGATAGGCCCTTAAGGCCCTTAACAACCACTTAATAGCCTCTATAATCCCATTTTGAGAGGCATTTCCAATTTTTAGTCATTCCCCCATCCCTCACGCCTCCTCTGGAACACGCCAGGTAATGCTGGTGGCCTCACAATTGCTTACGAACAGCTGCAGCTCCACCATTACAAAGGAGTTTTCACCAATGATCATTTGCAGGTGGCAGAACTTTGTTTTTTCAGGTCTGGGGGAACTTTTAGCAGGCATACTCAGTGTTGTGGAAGCTTAGAGCCTGACACCCATCTCCAGTGTGACCTCCTGGGAAACCCCTCTCCCCACCTTGACTAAGCGCTTCCTCAACTGAGGCATATACCAGAAGCATGGGAACCATTTATCCACTTTCCTCCTGGACATCAGATTCGGATGAAGACCAGCCGCGGCAGCAGCAGAACCATGAGCAACAGCACCAACAGCAGGAGCATCAACAGGAGCGCCAAGCTTCTAGTCACCCACCTGAAGATGCACAGGCCAGAAGTCACCAGAGCATGACCATATTGCTGCCCGGGATGCAAGGAATGCACTCATGTTGGTCACATTGGCTTAGCCTGTACAATCAAACACTTTTGCCTCGCACCTTCTTACCAGAGCATCGACAATGGACAAGAACCTGCAGATTCCTATCACTCTGACCACCATACTGACGATTGCAAACTGCTCTAAGCCCTCAATGTGGAAGTCCCATTTGCAAAATGACACAGGCTACAACTTCAACAGTTTGCCATCAGAATTTTTTTATCACAACAAGCAACTGGTGGCATTTCAAAAATAAACACAACATAACACCCAAGTGACTACCCTTGTGACTACTTGTGCATTATCTTCCTCTTGCGTGTGCTCCTACGTGGTGCTTCCCCTGTGGCTTCAGCAGATGTGGAGGCCCGTTGCTCACTTTCTTGCTGCTCCTGTCTCGACACCTTTGGCAGCCGTCCTCTGGGGTTGCGAACCTGATAGGGCTCGGCAAGAGTCTGCTGCTCCTGCGGCTGTGCAGGGGATGAGACACCCATCTCAGTTGGGTGAGGACTCTGGTGGGGCTCTGACCGTGGGCTTTGCAGTGGCATGGTCGTTTGAGCGCTTGAGAGGAGCCCCCACTTCCTTGTTGTCTGCCACCAATATCCCTCTCATGGGTCAGCCCCACTTCAGAACTAGCAAGTGGCTTGACAGCCCCTTGCTGCTCTTCAGGGGGGCCATGAGGACCCATTTCTGCACTGGAAGTCCTACTCCAGAGGACTTCTATGAAGGTCTGGTTTCTATGTTCAGTAGCCGACCATCGCTCCTCAAGAGATGACAGTCTATTCTGAACAATTACCATGTTTTCTACACTCTGGCGACTTAGCTCCTCCATGGCCGTAGCCATCCTCTCCTCTACTGTAGCCCTCCTTTCCACGGAGGTTGCCATCCTTTCCGTGGTGATGCAGTCATGCGCCAATGCCTCCACAAAGGCTCTGCTCATGTTCGTGATGGACTCCTCCATTCGCTCAACACTCGCAGCGACCCTGGAGACAAAACCGGCCAGAGAATCCTGCACCTGTTCCTGGAGTTCCAGCACCGCTCTCGTTCTGGATGGACCTGGAGGCACAGGGTCGACATGCAGCTGAGCTGAGCTGGCAGAGTCCTGCACCCTCCGACGAGGACTCTCCACTGCTGTCCCTGTCTCCACAATCTGCTGATGCTCACTTGTGAGCTGTGATACACCAGGTGCCAACACCACTGTATCTCACGAAGGTCCCACCGAGGTGTGAGTGTCTGCGCTGATGCTGGGTGTGCTGAATTCTGCTGAGGCTGCACCCTCAGAGGTTGCAGCTTCCTCTGAGGAGTCTGGAAGCTCAGGCTCTTCATCCTGGACAGTGGGGACGGGGGCTTTCGATGGTCCTGTGGGGGAGTAAAGGAAAGAGTTAGAGATGTGAGGTCAAGGTTACATGAACATTGAATAGTGCAGATGATCATAAGTCAATCTGTTAGAGAATCAGATTCATTATCAGTGACTCATGCAATGTCAATGAGAGAGGTGCCAAACTATTCTGTCACCAGCTTGCTGCGATGCGCCCATCTGTCCGTCCCCCACTTGGGAATCCTCCTCGATCCCGACGATTTCCAGGGCCACCTCCTCCCAGGCAGTGAGCTGGGCTACTGAGGGTGGCCCTCCTCCTGTCATGGCTCTTTCCCTCTTATTGTGGGCTCTCTTTTCCTGCAATGAGGGACACAAGTGGAGTTTGAGTGAGAATGAAGGAGTGAGTGTAGATAATCCATAGCATAGATGCTTAGAAGGATACAAAGGACCATCCCTGTGTGTTGAAAGTTGTTGTTGTCATGGCATCACAGTGATAGGGAGTGTGAGGGCTACATGGTCGAATAGTTAAGTGAATGTGACCTTCGAGAGAGAGGGAATGGGTAAGGGTGCAGGCATGTAAGTGTCAAGTGGCATGTGGAGGAAGAGGTTGGCAAAGCAGAGTGCTGGTGAGGAGAGGCGATGGGGATCAGATTGAGGGTGATGGGAAACTCATACTCACTTTTCCTGTGCGGAGAAGATCACAAAACCTCTTCCTGCATGGCAACCAGGCTCTGCGGCTCAACGAAATGGAGTTGACCTCCTGGGCCACTTGCAGCCACACAGCTTTTGTCTGCTGGGGTGGCTTTTGTCTCCGAGGAAGGGAAGAGCACCTCCTTATTACATCTGGCTCCGTGCACCAGAGCTTGGAGGGAGGGCTCATCAAACCAAAGTGCACACTTTTACTTGATCGTGGACATTGTCGGGAAATTAACACCTTCATACAATTTGCAGAGCCTTTGCAGTCTCCAGAGGAAGCAAGGCTGCTTGCAGGTCTTAAATCCAGCAGCATTGATGACGTCACCAGAGGCGACTTTCTGTATGAAAAGACTCATTGGGTCAGGTGTTCCCACACGCAGGAAATCAATTGCCCAATTAGGGGAAAATCCCACTTTTTCAGCACTTCACTTAGGAGTCGGGGTCCTGACACGATTTCCACCTGACATGCCCCAGCCCCCGCACACTGACAAAATCCAGCCCAATGCCTTCAAATCCACCCCCATCCTGGGATCCAATTAGAAATTGCTGTGGTAATGTAATTCTAGGGAATCAGTCAAGAATGATTGATACAGGAAATTTGCTTACGCAGGGATTCCAGGTTTGCCTCAGAGGCTGAGAAACTTGATGGAGCTTTCTTTTGAAGAGGAAAGAGTTATGTAGAGTCCATGACAAAGCAGATTGACCATATTTTAGGCAAAGAACAGGATTAATATCAAAATGACATGCTTTTGCCTTGTGGGAAACTAATCATAAATGTCACTCTGATATGTGCATTGATACAAGTGCATGATCTATAAGTGAATTCATAAAAGTACTTGAGACTAATTTCTCAAAGAAAAAAAAAATGCTAATCTGGTGAAGAACGTCCTTAAATGTGTGGATGTAGCAATAGCAGCAAACAGGTATGGTGGATAAAGAATAGTTCTGTTGTCCTACCTATAATAATCTGGTTTTCTAGTTCTAGATTACAAGATGAAATTACACCAAGTTTTATTGTGACAGAAAGTAGAGGTTCAGCAAAGTAAAGAAACTGTTGGAAGCTAATAATAACTACCTGTTCTCTCCACCACCTCTCATAACAACGCTGATCGTATCTTTGCTGCAGTGAGTTCTATGTTGTCTTACAGTGATGTCACTTTGATTTTGCTAATGAGAATTATGCATGGAGCAATTTCATAATCCAACTCATATTGAATTTAGGGATGATGACCTGGATTTTACTCTGGGCAGAGAGTAATGAGTAACATGTGTACGGCTTCCCATTGCCGCAGTAACTGACAGACTGGCTACCTGACAATGTTCTGGTGATATGGTGGCCATTTATTTCTAGCTACTGTTAGGCAAAGGGAGAGAATGGAAAGGCTGCCTTTGGGTGGCATTGAGTGCAGTCACATTGTTGTGCTAAAAATTCCTACTTTGTTCAATGGATAGAGGTTTATTTGAAAAATGAAAGTTGACCTAGTGGAGCCAGCCATTAATCAAAACCACAAAAATCAAGGGATGACTTAATATTTCCATTGACTCACTCTGAAATAGGAGTGGGTCTTTGGCGTAGAGGTAGCATCCCCGCCGCTGGGCCAGAAGGCGTAAGGTTTCGAACCCCGCTCCAGACAGTCCCGGCAAGTGGAGTCAAAGCTCCGGCTCTAAATTCTGGGTTGACATCCAGTGGGATACTTGTGGGTGTGGGTGGCCCCCCCCCCCTCGTATAGGTTGTGGGAGTCCGTAAAACCCTCCCGCCTAATGGCTGGTACGAAGATGGTTACGGTCACGGAAGGAGCGTTAACGTGGCCAGAAATCCTTCCACCACTTCATACAGTTCCCCAAAGGGAACAGTGTGAAGACACGTATGACGATGACTCTGAAATCATTTTATCTTCCAGTAACCTACTTCCGTAAAAAGAAATCTAGGCATTAACAGTTATCTGAAGTATACAGTACACAACTATTTGGGGCAAGGACACTTTATTATGATAATGTGTTCAGAAAAAGAGCTATTTGAATCTCACAACAGCTATAAAACTCAGTGTTTCAATGGACAAATGTCACATTTGATTTAAACACACATACTGATTTGCCTTGGCAGGGATTTTAATTACCCCAATGAAGATAAACACTGTTTTCCCAAGTTATGCAGGTTGGGGCAGCTTGCCATCATTTTTTTTTTTTGTTTAAACTCTTTGAGAGGGTACTGACTTATAAACTGAGTTCAACTAAGGCATGAGAGTGCAGGGAAACATATCCCCACCAGTCAGAATATGCTACATATTGGACTATTTGAATGATAAAATAATCAGATATTCTCCACAATACAAGAGCTGACGGCAGAATCCTGAATGGTATCTGGAAAATCATTAAAGAACAGTTTAATGAACAAAGTGTGAAATGGAAAGTTCAAGGTGAAAAGGAATATGAAGATAGCAATGGTCAGGGAACAAGTATAAACTGTAGAATGGCAGCAGTAAAGAAACCTGCAATTGTCTTTTGTCATTTATGAGAACTATAAAAATACTTTATTTAAAAAAATTGAGGAATTAAAAGATGAGAGAAAGTATTAATGAAGGAAATTATGTTACAAC
Source organism: Somniosus microcephalus (assembly GCF_052327205.1). Lineage (NCBI taxonomy): Eukaryota > Metazoa > Chordata > Chondrichthyes > Squaliformes > Somniosidae > Somniosus > Somniosus microcephalus. Next base: position 31,454,100 of record NC_140999.1, on the reverse strand, counting down.
ATTATCCTTTCACTTCTGGAAACTCAATTCAACCCTGCAGATTTTAATTACCAAGTCATTCAGGCAGTCACTCCTGAGCCATAGAATAGATTTGTACCTAACATTGAGCCAAATCTTGCTGGAAAAATAACGACGTGTTTACGATGCATGCCATTATTAACATAGAAACATAGAAGATAGGAGCAGGAGTAGGCCATTCGGCCCCTCGCACCTGCTCCGCCATTTAATGAGATCATGGCTGATCATCCAAATTCAGTGCCCTGTCCCTGCTTTCTCCCCATATCCCTTGATCCCTTTAGCCTTAAGAAATATATCCAACTCCTTCTTGAATATATTTAATGAATTGGCCTCAACTGCCTTCTGTGGTAGAGAATTCCACAGGTTAATGAGGAAATCAACCAGCAAGTTCAGGGGATTCAGAGAGCCGGCGTGAGTTACGAATCTCCAGAAATTGCTGGTTGATTTACACCACTCCGCCCCTTGCTTCGCTGGATTTGCACATTGATTGCCCAGGAAACTTGCTGCAGTGTTAGGGCTAGTAATTAAGGTAAATATCCTTTTAATGACATGATAATTGTTAATGCAATGCCAATCAACCTCTCTGGCCCAGAAAGGGAGGAATTTAAACTGTTCAGTCTCATTCCTGCATGTAGGAAATTCTTTTTAGAGATTTAAAACATTTTACATTTTTATTTTCTTACTTTTCCTTTCTGTCTCTTTTTTCTCCCTCTCTTAATCTAATCTTTCTTTCCCTCTCTTTACTTCTCTTTCTGTACGTGAGTTGACTCTAATTTACTCACTCTAATTCACCCTCCTTCTCTGTTGTTCCTCTGTTTCATTCTCAATCCTTATGGCCCCAAATTTGCAATCGGAGGTTTCCCACGGGCGGATGTCTCCAACCTGTAAAAAAATCTACGAAGGTACCTGGTGGCCCAGGAGGTATGGAGGCTTGCGATCCTGGGCCTCTCTGGGTACGCGCGGGCAGAAGACCACGTATCCCAGGGGTGCAGCCGGCTCGCAAGCGCCCCTGGGATCACGTGGGCCGGCCCAATCAATAAAAGAAGGGAATCCCCATTCATACTTATGGGAGTTGCGTACATACGGAATCCCCATAAGTATGAATAGGGATCATTTAAAAGATACACGAACGTATGAAATAAATAAATAAATAAAAATGACATATTTAAAATGAATTAAAATGCCATATTTTAAACAAAACTTTAATTTTTTGACATTTTTTATATGTTTTAACGGGGCTAAAAATAAACTTACCTTATTGGGCAGTGTTTTTAATGTATAAATGAGTGATAACATTTTATTTTTCTAATTTTTAAAACTCTTATGCTGGTAAAAGTAGGCCTTATGCCTGCTTTTACCAGGTGTAAGAATTTCACAAGCATTCAGCGGACGGAAGTTGGGCAAAATGCGCAACTCTCCACCCGCGGAGACCCATCTCCGGAGATGCGGAGGATCTGTCTTGACAGATCGCAAGTGACGGGTTTTAGCGTTTGCGCTTTGCATGCCCAAACCCGGAACTTGTGCGGCCCCTACGGGCGGGTACACACCTTGTACGCACCCGTAGGGGTCACAAAATACAGCCCATTATCTCATTTGTTAAGGAGGTAGACTGTTGATACCGTAGTTCGCTAAGGCCCCAGGTGCCCCGTTGTCCTCGCCGCACTGTTATGCCCTGTTATCACCTCACACTTCCAGCAAGTTACGCCGCAAAATTATTTCAAGCTGAAGGGTGCAGGAAAATGTCTAAATAACGAGGCCTGTCGCAAGATGCCCCTCCCCAGCAAGATTTGGCCCATCCTTAATTCAACAATCTTATTGAGAGAACACAGAAAGAACATTGCAAAGGGAAATTTGACACTGACGCAATGTAAGGTGATTTTCAGAGATTAAATTAGGACATGTTTTCAGGGCACTACAATCTGAAATTGCTGTCAGCAGGTATCACCCACTAGACCCCAGAATCCTGCCAATTTATTTATATTTATAGATTACTACAGAGACATATATTCACTCACCATATGTTCACATTTGAATTGGATACAGTGAAGATTTTGCTGGGTCAATGGCCAGGTCCACTGGTTCACTGATGCGCAGCGAATGTTGAAACATTGGGCTGATCTTTTACATCCACCTTAGAGGGCGGACGGAGCCTCGGTTTAATGTTTCATCTGGAGTGCAGCACGACTGACAATGCATCACTCCCTCAGTACAGCACACATTAAGCCTACTCCATTTCCTTTGACACTGCAGTACAGTACTGAGGGAGTGCTGCACTGTCAGAGGTGCCGTCTTTCGGATCAGACGTTAAACCGAGGCCCCGTCTGCTCTCTCAGGTGGATGTAAAAGATCCTATGGCACTGTTTCTAAGAAGAGCAGGGGAGTTCTCATCAGTGTCCTGGCCAATATTTAACCCTCATTCAACATCACTAAAAACAAATTATCTGGTCATTATCACATGGCTGTTTGTGGGAGCTTGCTGTACGCAAATTGGCGGCCACGTTCCCTACATTACCACAGGGACTACACTCCAAAAAGTACTTTTTGGCTGTACAGCGCTTTGGGACGTCCTGTGGTTGTGAAAGGCACTATATAAATGTAAGTCTTTCTTTCTAGGGTAAAAGCAATCGGGTCCAGCAGCACTATCAGCTTTAAGCACATTGGCCTAGAAATTCAGTTGCGTTCGCCAGCCGTTAACGCCATAAGAGGGGTATATTTCCAGCGCTAGGCACTTAGCGCCCGGGCGCAGGCCGATCTGCGCCTACGCCCAAATTCAGTAGACATTTAGCGCCGGCGCAAAGTGTTTGCGCCCGCTCAGCTGCGCGCGCAGCTTATGACGTCATTTCGTCGTGCAACGCTGTTTGTGCGCCCCAAACCGGAAATTCAGTGGCGCCCGCCCAATGTGGGCGTGGCGCTGTTAAGAACTGTGAAGTGGAACGCAACAGAGGCCCTGTGGGCCTCGGGGAGCGCTAATTAAAGGGCACTTACACTGACCTATAAAGCCCAGCCATTTTGCTGCAATGACTTTACTGCTTTGGATTTCTGGACAGAGACCAAGGAACAGAGCTTACTGATTTGGGACAACATAGGAGAGGTATTTTTGGCTTCTGGCCAGAGCTTTGACATTTGAATCATTGTGATTTCACTGTTTGCAAGTTTATTATGGGGGCTGTATGGGGTTCCAACCCTCAGTTGCAGCATTATGTGCGAAGGGCTCGCAGATGCTGTGTGAGAGGGCCAGCCATGCCTAGATGCAGAGGGGCCATCAGGCGTCGGCAACGTAGGCCTTACCCATTCAGGCAATACCGGCAGCAGGTGTCCTATCTCACCATGACTGCGGCGCATTGTGTTAAGAGGCTGCGCTTCAGAAGGGAGGTGGTTGCAGAGATCTGCCAGCTGCTTCACAGAGATCTGCGTCCACAGCTGATGTGCAGGACGTCTCTCTCGGTGGAAGTGAAGGTCACGGTGGCTCTGAACTTTTATGCAAGCGGCTCCTTCCAAGCCGCTGCTGGGGACATAGCGAACATCTCCCAGTTCGCCGCGCATCGCTGCATCCGGCAGGTCACCGATGCACTTTTCGCAAGGAGACACCAATTCATCTCCTTCCCCATGACCCTAGAGAGGCAGGAGCAGCGTGCAGTCGGATTTGGCAGGATCGCGGACTTCCCCATGGTGCAGGGCGCCATTGACTGCACGCATGTGGCTATGCGGGCACCTATCGACAATGCCGAGGATTACCGCAACCGGAAGGGCTACCATTCCCTCAATGTACAGCTGGTGTGTGACCACAGGCAGCGCATCCTAGCTGTCAATGCCCGCTTTCCAGGAAGCAGCCACGATGCATTTATCCTGCGCCAGACTACTGTGGCTGACATGTTCGAGGCACAGCCTCCACCAAGGGGATGGCTTATTGGGGACAGGGGCTACCCTTTGTGTACATGGCTCATGACCCCGCTCCGCGCGCCCAGGACCCCAGCGGAGGAGGCATACAACGAAAGCCATCAAGCCACAAGGAACATCATAGAGCAAACGATTGGCGTCCTCAAGCAACGGTTCCGCTGCCTGGATCGTTCCGGCGGATCTCTACAGTATTCGCCGGATAGAGTCTCCGAGTTCGTCGTCGTGTGCTGCATGCTGCACAACCTGGCTATCCGCAGGACTCAGGCACTGCCACCTGACGTTGCACCACCACCTCAGGAGGACGAGCAGGAGGACCATGAGGAGGAGGAGGAGGAGGAGTACCAGCCCAGGAGGGAGCCCCAAGGGCCGTCCGCCGGCGGCTTATTGAACGACACTTCTAGGCCCCCTGTCAGGGAATGGCCTGTGGCAATGAACGCACCTGAATGCAGCCGCTCCGCAAGCCCTCAGCCGCTTAACACAACAACCACTTGAAACATGACACCTGGACATGCTGAATAAATAAAAAGCTTTATTTTACAAACTCAGGGCCCTTCCCACATGAAACAGAAAAACAGACGAGACCCCCAAAAAACAGTCAAAAACATCTGTCACTCCCACAACCTGGGGAGGAATAACAAAACTTGCCCATCCAATTGGCCTTCATCATCGGCCTTACAAAAATAAGCCCCCCCCTCCACAACACAAACACCCACATAAAAACAAAAAATGCCTTCATCTTCGGCCTTACCAAAATAAGCCCCCCCCAGAACACAAACACCCCCATATAAAAAAAACCGCTATCACCACACTCTACTGGGTGTGCCGAGAGGGCGAGTCCTTATGCAGGCTTCTCCGGCCCCTGCCCGACCTGCTGCTCCGCCTCAACCTGGGCCCTGTGGGTGTGGCAAGGCTGGGGGAAGGCTCATGAGGGCCACAATGCGTGACGGCAAATGCCCTTGGGGGTCGGCCTAGACGAGGCCCGGCCCGGGAGGGGCCGGCTGCTGACTGCTGCAGCTGTGGCTGGCCAGCATCAGTCTCAGCAGCAGCTCGTCGCACCTTGGCTGGGGGAGTGGCAGTGTCGGCTGCACCAATGGGGGCAAGCTGGCTGATGCCAGGCGCGCGCTGTTCGCCAGAGACACTGGCACTCGGCCGGGCTGGCAGTGCAGCAAGCGCAGCAATCTGGTGGAGGCCAGACTGCTGTGCTGCAGCAGGGCGGCGGGTGCCCTGGCGATGCCTCCGCGCCACAGCGAGTGTGGCAGAAGTGAGTGCCCGAACTGCCCTGGTATGTGCCCGCATCAGATCTGCCAGTGTCTGGACGGCACCACTCATGGACTCGCGACTCGCGTCCTGCGCTGCCGCGAGTTGCTGGACACCCCTGTCCTGCGCTGCCGCGAGTTGCTGGACACCCCTGTCGTGTGCTGCCGCGAGTTGCTCGACCCCCCTGGCCTGTGATTCCCCGAAAGCGACCACACTATGAGCCAGGGACTCAATGGCCTGAGGCAACTGTCCCACAACCCCCATGAACTCCTTGTGGCGCCGCTCCGACGCCGCGGACATCTCATCAAGGAGGCGCACCTCCTGGGCGAGGACCGTCTCCGGACTGGAGGGCGGACTCTCCCTCTGGGGAGAAGGCCGCCGAGCTGCCCGACCCTTCCCGCGTGCCTCGACCCCACTGGGCCCAGGAACTGCCCTCCCCTGCAACACTTCCCCCCTCTGGGGAGAAGGCCGCCGTGCTGCCCGACCCTTCCCGCGTGCCTCGACCCCACTGGGCCCAGGAGCTACACCCCCCTGCAACACTTCCCCCTGCCTCTCCTCCAGGCCAGACGTCTCCCCTCCATTGCCATCCCCTGGCGCGGATGAGGGTTCCCCCGATGTGCCGCCTTCCTCCTGGTCCTCGTCATCCTCCTCCTCCAAGGGCCTGGCACTCTGAGCTTCAGGGACCACCTCCTCCTCACCAGCTGAAAGCAGGAAGGCACAAGAGTAGCTTTAGAGTGAGGACAGGGCGTCAGCGAGGGAGGCATGAGTGGTGGCATTATGCGCATTGGTCGGACAGTGGGAAAGGATGTAGATCTGAAGCGCAAGGGCAACGAGAGAGGTCCAACCAGTCATGTCCTTACCAGTGGGTCCCAGTACAGGGTCCGCATCTCCAATGGCAACAGGGCCAGTCACCCGGCCACGCATGAGTCGAGCCACGCTCTCCTCCAGCTCACTGAGCGCCTGGTACTGGGGACGGCCTCCCCCGGTGGCAGACTGGCTCCTCAAATTCCGCGCCAGCTTGGCCTTCAAGAGAAAGGACGGCCTCTAAGTACAGTGTGGTGTCCTGTTGCTGTGTGCACTGCCTCCCATGGTCGAATAGCTTGGCCAGTGTGGTGCCCTGTTGCTGTGTGCACTGCCTCCCATGGTCGAATAGCTTGGCCAGTGTGGTGCCCTGTTGCTGTGTGCACTACCTCCCATGGTCGAATAGCTTGGCCAGTGTGGTGCCCTGTTGCTGTGTGCACTGCCTCCCATGGTCGAATAGCTTGGCCAGTGTGTTAAGTGCAGAAAGTGCTATTGATGATCATGCCAGTGTCATAGCTGCGGGAGGAGGGCTGCCCATTAGGCCTTTGAGGTCCCTTTGCCCATAATGTGAGGTGCACATGCAAGGATGAGGAGGACACTGGAAAGGGTACTCACCTTCACCATCCGAGTGAGGTCGTTGTACTTCTTGCGGCATTGGTCCGCACTCCTGGGGACATCGCTGGTGGATGACACCCTGTGGGCGATTTTCTTCCAGGCTCTCCTGTACTGCCTCCTGGGAGCCTTCTTGCCACTGTCCGGGCACAAGATCTCTCTTTTCTTTTCCACACCATTAACCAGCACCCTCAAAGCATGCTGGGAGAAGCGCTGCGCTCGTTCATGGGCCTTCTCCATGGCTTCAGGCGCTATTTGGGTCCACCAGCAGTGTTGAGGCCTAGCTGCAGGGCTCCACTATGCAGGGCGTGGCAGCAGTCAAAGTCGACCCTTCCCCCTTTAAGAGCTGGCCGGCGTCAGGGTGTCTGCTGTCAATCAAAACATGACCGCACCTGCGCTGCGCCCGGCCTCGGCGTTATCAGTCCGCATCGCCGGCTTAGCGCCTGAAGATAGCAGTGCAACGCCAGTTTCAGCGCTCGCCCAAACTCTTGGCCAAATCTACTGAATTTCGGCGAAGTGGCCTACACTTTCCGGCGGGCGCTAACTTTAGCGACCGCCCGACTTTACTGCCCCAAAAGTGGCCAGACTGAATTTCTAGGCCATTATTCTTAGCTAAAACTATTGCAGTTACTTCGATTGAAGACATTTTAGCTGTGGTTTGCTGCAACAATGTAAGGCTGTTTTCTCAGCGTCATTTTCACTCCTTATCTGAGCACATTTCTTCAAGTCAGACATTTTTCAGATTTTGCAGGTAATGCTCTAAATAAAAGTGCAAAAACATTAGCTTGCAATTAACAGACTGTGAATGAAGAGTAACAGGTAATTCAGGGAATGAAACAGATCATTCTGTTCTACTAAACCCTGCATTGTGGACCGGATTCTTCCTTTGTAGATTTATGGAATGAACAAACATGAGAATATGTTAAGTAGATGCCTGCGTGATTTCCATTTTATAAAGAATTCATTGCACAAGACCAAAGAGAAATGGTTAATTAAAGTCATGTCTGGATTACATTCCTTGATCATTGTGGATATTTTCTTTTTTAAGAACTTATAAAACTAACAAATCAATTGAAAAATCAGCTGCATTCATACATTCTGTTATTTTTAATCTTTCAACTTTTGTGTGTAGGGTGGGTCTCTCTTGGGATGTGTGAAGAGGTTATAGCTAGCAAATTGTTATGCCATAGTTTTCACAGACCACACATGTGGCTCAAAATAGACCAAAATTTACCACCAGTTTTCTAAGGCTGTAGCTATACAGTAAAACAGCTTCAATGTGCATTGATGGCAAAAGTGACAGCATAATTGGGATGTCTCATACCTACAAATACAAAAATGTAAAACCACCTTGAATATAGGTAGTCTCATGCCACTTGAACTGTGTATCGACTGCAGTGCAAATTCAGCTGAATCCAAAGCAGCCCATGGAACATCCTGGGGGGCTATATAAACTCAGTTGCAATGTTTTTAACATTGTGAGAAATTATATTGCTGCTCATTCTTTCCTAACATCAAAAGTTAGTCACCCACTCTACAAAAAAAAAGTGGAAATGCTAGAAATACTCAGCAGCTCTGTGCAGAGAGAAACAGAGTTAACTTTTCAGGTCGATGACCTCTCATCAGAAATAGGTAATGTACTGCACAGGTCGCCATTATTTCTAGGCTCGGTGCATGGTGTAGTTAGCAGTACAACTCAGACTTACTGGCTGAGCATCACTCAGTACATATACCAGTATCAGCTTCGCTCAGTGGTTTGACCCTTGCCTCTGAGTCAGTAGTTTGTGCTTTCAAAACCCCACTCCAGGACTTGATCGTACAATCTAGGCTGAAGATTCAATGCAATGTTGAGGGACTACTGCATTGTTGGAGGTGCCATCTTTCAGTTGAGGTGTTAAACCAAGCCCTTTTCTTGCCTTTTCAGGTGGCCCTAAATGACGTGGTTGCTCTATTTAAAGACAAGTAGGAAGTTGTCCTCGCCCGCATTCATCTGTTAAGTAACACTATCTCACTTGCTGCTTGTGTGTAAACTGGCTGCCATGTTTGCCGATATAACAGCAGTGACTACATTTCATACAGTAATTCATTGGCTGTAGAGCACTTTAGGGAAGTCCTGAGGATATGAAAGGTGCTAAAAAAAGGTACACGTTCTTTCTTGCTTTATACCAGTCTGAGATGAATAACAGTAGCAACTGATTCCCAATGCCAAGTATTAATTTTCAGATTTGTGTAAGAGGTATGACAGACAATAAATTCATTGACGCCTGTGGTAAACAACAATGACTAAAAATATTTGCAGTCAGCTATTATGTGTTGTGTGAATAAAAATATATTGGGCTGAATTTTAATGGGGAAGGCAGGTTGGGAGCGGGAGGGGGGCTCCAAAGCGGTCGGGAAACCTGGAAGAACGGGTTTCCCGTGGGCCCTGCCAAATTTAACGGCAGGGCCTGATTTGCATGGATAACCTCTGTTTCCCACCCGCAGCCAGTCAGATTGAGAGGCTGACTGGCTTGTGGCGAGTAGGCCTGCGGCACTAGGCCACAGAGAGGAGGGAGGGATCACGTGAGGGGGGGGCCGAGGGGCGGCCGGGGGAGCACGGTGGGGGGGGGGGGTCACTGAAGGATCGGGGGCCGGGACCAGCATGGGGGTTGGGGGTGTCACTGAAGGGATCGGGGGCCAGAGGAGCACGGGGGGAAGGGAGTCCGAAGGGTTCGGGGGCAAGAGAAACACGGGGAGTGGGGGTTGGTCTGAAGGGATCGGGGGCAGGAGCAGCACGGGGAGGGCCGGAGGAGCAATGAGGGCGGGGGGGGGGGGGGGTGTCAGCAAAGATTGGCAACCGGAGGAGCATGGGGGAGGGGAGGCCTCATGGGGGATCGGAAGGCCTGGGGGGAGGCATTGGAGGCCTGGGGGGAGAATCGGAGACCTTGTGGGGGGGTCTCTGATCGCAGGGTTAGGTTAGGTAGGGACCCTGGATTCAGGAGGTAAGTGTAAAGGCACTTACCACCAGGATCCAGCAGCCCTCACCTTACATTAGCTGGCGGGTTTCACGAGGCCTGCAAAACTCGACCAGCTGAAGTTAAATTCAAAATGGAAGTTAAAGGAGAGGCTTCCAGCCTCATTATAATATTTAAGTAGACGACCCGCCTCCTGCCAGCAGATTGGCGTCCCGCCTCTGTTAAAACCGGAAGTGTGCGGGTTGGAGGTGGGTTCAGGTCGGGATTCCGATTTTTAACACAAAGTTCTCACACGCCCCCAACCCACCCGATTTTTCTTTAGGTTAAAGTTCCCCCCAAAGAATGCAGTCTGACTGATATTATGCATGATCCAACCAACAAACCACTGACATTAGGGAAACCCATGAATGAGAGTGGCAGCATTGTTTAGTCTCTGGATTGCTATGGTGTGTATTGCTGACGTTAGTGAGTCTTACTTGAAGCTGTTATTCGTCATTCTTTCGCTCAGATTTCCACAAATTATTTATTTGTTTCTTTTCTTGTTTTCAGGACGTTTATTCATTGACAGTAATAAATATAAAATATCAACAACAATCACATATTAACCCTAGAAATCTGATTAAACAAAATGCCATTACCTACCATTCTATAATCTTAGCCTCCTGGAATATATGTTTTTTCCACTAAAATGGAAAATATCATATAACCACATTAGAGCTTTGCCTTTCTCCTTCAGCAGTTGTATAATGTACATGAATGAGTACTGTTGCACCAAATAAAAGACTGGGGGGTTAAAGAAAGAACTTGCATTTCTATAGCGCCTTTCATGACTTCAGGAGGTCCCAAAGCACTTTACGGCCAATGAAGTATATTGGAAGTCTAGTCGCAGTTGTAATGTACTACGCACAGCAAGATCCCTCAAACAGCAATGAAATATATGGCCAGGTAATCTGTTTTAGTGATGTTGGTTGAGGGATAAATATTGGCCAGGGCACCAGGACAACTCCCCTGCTCTTCTTTGAATAGTGCCATGGGATCTTTTACGTCCACCTGAGGGGGGCAGATGGGGTCTTGGTTTAATGTTTCATCCAATCAAACACAGATATTTTATCACTTCTATTCAATTGTACCTTGAAATTATTTTTTTAATTAGCACCCATCTTGAAGCTATTCCCCTTCCTTAGGGAAAGAGTTAATGCGACTGTCCGGTTTTTGTTTCATTCAGTAGAAATTGAAAGGCGGCCTCCTAGATCACAAGAAAGAAGTTTTAAAACAGGCTTCACAAATTGCCAGTGAGGGTGAGTGCAGATGAAGCAAGAACACCTCCTGGATAGGATCCCATTCTCAGGAAGAGACTGGCGTTCATGGAACTGATTCCACAGGAGCTGTCAGCAATTTGGCACATCATCCAAGTGGCCATTCTTTGTTTGTGAGCCCAAATAGTGAGTGTTGGGAGGATCTTCAACCATGGAGGGCACCACAACTGAGCCCGATCTTGACTTCACCTAATGTTGACACATGCACATGACTACTTGGAGCAGGAAACCAGCTTGTGGTTAGTGAGCTGCCCGCATAAAATGCACTCCTGATTAGGCAGCTTGACAATATGGAGGTTGGGGCAGCTGAATGCAATGGGCCTCCAGCAGTGCCTTAAAGGGGAGGGGTATTAGTACCAGGAATAAAAAGAAACCGGACTTTGGAGCAGCAGGCAATCTGTGTGTGGAATCTACAATAACAAATACATTAAATCAGAAAGGCTTTGAGGTACAATACTCACAAGTGACTCCCACAAAAAATGTCTCCCAAAGCTCTATCCAGATTTTCCTGATTGCAGCTGAGGATCTTTTTAAATTATTGTTGGAAATGTCTGCCTCCTGACTTATACCACCCCATAGGTGGTGGGCGGGAACAGGAACTGGCAGTAGTCAGGCAGGCGGCGGCAGAAATTGTGTCGGGGGGTCCTGACTGCGTCATCTGACCTCTGTTTCTTTTGGGAGCTATAGCTGTCGGAATGGAGGTCCACCAGAAAATCAGGATTTTTTTTAACTTATTTGTTTATGGGATGTGGGCATCGCTGGTAAGGCCAGCATTTATTGCCCATCTCTAATTGCCCTTGAGAAGGTGTTGGTGAGTTGCCTTCTTGAACCTCTGCAGTCCGTGTGGTGAAGGTACTCCCACTGTGCTGTTAGGTAGGGAGTTCCAGGATTTTGACCCAGTGACGATGAAGGAACGTCAATATACTTCTAAGTCAGGATGGTGTGTAACTTGGTGGAGAACTTGGAGGTGGTGGTGTTCCCATGTGCCTTGTCCTTCCAGGTGGAACAGGTCGCGGGTTTGGGAGGTGCTGCCGAAGAAGCCTTGGATGGATGCAAACGTAGCATTAAGTAAGCGTGGCTACTCGCCCCTGGATTTTGGTCCCATTACCAACTGACCTACCGCGGTAGAAAGATGAAAATCACCCCACGGACTGTGGATGGTGTGGACTTGAGGGGCTGAATGGTCTTTTCTCACTCCAGACTTTATTATGAAGAAGTAGGTAACTTTCCTACTTCTCGCAGTCAAACATTAAATAGTCTGTTGAGCATTGCTGTTACTTACCTTATTGTGAATTTGGAAAGTATGTGCTGACAGCAGCAAGACTCGGAAAGTGGCGCTGTCGGACAACAGGAGACTCCTTGGAGTGTGAAGGGCAAGTTAATTGGTGAACTGCTGCCACTGCTTTTTTTATTATGTTGACACTCAGATAAAATCAAAAGGCTTGCGTTTGTGATTCTGATCTTCAGTTTATTCTTCAGCATTTTAAATGTTGTTTTGGCTTTTCTTTTATAAGTATGCAATTGGTGATTCTGTAGGAATTGTCTTATGAAAATTAAACTGTTTGGATTCCATTCCACAGTCTTCACCAGCCATAATGTTACTTCTCTGCCCATTGCTCTTGTCAGTCCCTTGCTGGTTGCAGTCCTGCCCATCCATTGCTAGGAAGTTAACCCTTGGTGGGTCACAGACACACGTTCCTGCTGAATGTATGAATGCCTTGAAGGACAGTCATTGCAATTCAAATGAAGAAGCTTGTCTCATTTTACAGTGCTCCCTAGTACTGCAACCCATTGCCTATCTTTGGATGGTTGATAATAAAAACGCAGAGCGATAATGAAAATGAGTATGGGGAGATAGAGTGGCACTAATCTGGCCTGGGTTGCTGAAACAACATTTGCCTACGTAAGATCGGACTCTCTCAAAAAAATAATGGGGTGTTGAGATACCGCGGCAAACGTGGGAGTCGAGACCAGAGCTAGTAAAACAGAACAGCTTTTTATTTCAGCCTCATGGCAAAACAGCAACTGGAAGAGCCCGCGCCTGACTTAAATACTCCCCAGACAGGAAGTGCTCCTGGCAGCCTGTCCCTGTGGGAAACAAGTTGCTGGAGGAAAGGGCCCCTGGTTGGGGGCGTCTGCTTAAACTGTCCGTACCGCCGTGAGCGGATTGTGTCCAGTGGTGGCGTGTCGCCACAGAGCTCCCCCCAGAATCTGCTTAGGAGGAGTGGACGAGTCGTGACGGTGGTCTGATGGTTCTGCCGCAGCGGCTCTGCGTGATCGCCGGTCTAGTTGGCGGGGCCTGGCGGTTCGCCGCCGGCTGTGCTGGCTTGCTGGCGGGACGGCCTCTAGTTGGAGGCCGGGCCACGGGGACCTGTTCCCCTGGTTCTGTGTGTGCTGGTTTGAGCCGGTCGATGGAGACTGTCTCGACCCTGTCGCCGAGTCGCAGCTTGAAGACCTTGTCCCCGGTTTGTAGTACTTCGTACGGTCCGTCGTACGGGGGTCGCAGGGTTCCGCGGTGCGCGTCGTGTCGCACGAAGACGAAGCGCGCCTGCTGTAAATTTGGCGGAACATGAGGTGCGAGTTCGCCGTGTCGGTTGACCGGAAGTGGGGTGAACTGCTGAGCGGAAGAGAAAAAGTTGAGCTGCTGCTGGTCGGCCGACCAAGGCGTGGTAGCCTCCGGAAGGAATTCGCCTGGGACGCGCAGCGGTTGTCCGTAGACTAACTCCGCTGCCGAGGACTGGAGGTCTTCTTTGACCGCGGTGCGTAGGCCTAGTAGTACCCACGGTAGGCGGTCAGCCCAGGTACTGTCCTGCAGGCCGGCGTGGAGTGAGGCCTTGAGTGACCGGTGGAAGCGTTCACAAAGCCCGTTGGCCTGCGGGTGGTATGTCGTGGTTCGGTGGAGTGTCACACCGAGGTTGCGTGCTGTGGCCGTCCAGAGTTCGGAGGTGAACTGGGCGCCTCTGTCGGAGGTTATGTCGGCCGGTACGCCGAACCTCGCTACCCAGGTGTTAACGAACGCCCTGGCGATGTCGGCTGTGGTGGTGGAGGTCAGCAGCACTGCCTCAGGCCAGCGTGTGTAGCGGTCGACCATCGTGAGGAGATAAGTCTGGCCTTGCGATGGCGGCAGGGGCCCGACGATGTCGATGTGTACGTGGTCGAAGTGGCGGCTGGGTACCTCGAAGTCTCCCGGGGTGCTTTTGTATGCCATTGTACCTTAGCCCGTTGGCAGGCGAGGCAGGAGGTGGCCCAAGTCCGAACATCTCTGCTGAGGCCGCGCCAGACGAAACGCTGGGAGAGGAGTTTGACGGACGCGCGGGAACCCGGGTGGGAGAGCCCGTGGAGCGCGTCGAAGACGCGGCGGCGCCAGGTTTCAGGGACGACCGGCCTGGGTTGGCTGAGTGTGATGTCGCAAGTAACTGCCGTGGATTCGGGCCCGTGCGCGACCTTGGCTAGGCGTAGCCCTGGCAGGCTGGTAGCCGCCGAGAGGAGGTCTGGGTCCGTGAGCTGGGCCACTGCTAGTTGCGCGTAGTCGACCGCGGGGTGATTCGCGCAGATGGCGGGACGGGAAAGGCAGTCGGCGACAACGTTGTCTCTACCGGAGACGTGCTGGATGTCCGTGGTAAACTCGGACACGGCCGCGAGGTGGCGTTGCTGCCGAGCGGACCAGGGTTCGGTGTGCTTGGCCATCGCGTATGTGAGTGGCTTGTGGTCCACGTACGCGGTGAAGGGGCGGCCTTCCAGGAGGAACCTGAAATGGCGGACCGACAGGTGGAGCGCGAGAAGCTCGCGGTCGAAAGTGGAGTATTTGACCTCCGGGGGGCGCAGTTGGCGGCTGTAGAAGGCAAGTGGCTGCCACACGCCATTAACCCACTGCTCGAACATGGCTCCAACCGCGTGGTCGGAGGCGTCGGTGGTGAGCGCGACCCGGGCGTCGGCCCTCGGGTGCGCGAGCAGAGTGGCATCGGCGAGCGCATTTTTGGTGGCATCGAAGGCGGCTGACGTGTCAGTGGTCCAGGCTACGGCCATCTTGCCGGATTTACCTCGGAGGGAGTCGTATAGGGGCTTCATGAGGGCTGCAGCTCTGGGGATGAACCTGTTGTAGAAGTTCACCATCCCGAGGAACTCCTGGAGGCCCTTGATGGTTGTGGGGCGGGGGAACTGCTGGACGGCCTGCACCTTGTTGGGCAGGGGGACGGCCCCAGCAGGGGTGATGTGGTGACCGAGAAAATCAATCTCGGTTAGGCCGAATTGGCACTTCGCCGGGCTGAGGATGAGCCCGTGTTGGGCTAGGCGCCCGAACAGGACGCGAAGGTGTTCGAGGTGTTCCTGTTTGGAGGAGCTGGCCACGAGAATGTCGTCTAGATAGACGAATAGAAAGTTCAGGTCCCGCAGGACCGAGTCCATAAGGCGCTGGAAAGCCTGGGCTGCATTCTTGAGGCCGAGGGGCATCCTCAGGAACTCGAACAGGCCGAATGGGGTGATGACGGCCGTTTTGGGGATGTCCGCGGGGTGTACGGGGACTTGGTGGTAACCGCGCACCAGGTCGACTTTGGAAAAGACGGTTCGTCCGGCCAGTCGGGCCGAGAAGTCCTGGATGTGAGGCACCGGGTATCGGTCGGGGGTGGTGGCGTCGTTAAGGCGGCGGTAGTCCCCACAAGGGCGCCAGCCTCCGCCGGGCTTGGGGGCGATGTGGAGGGGCGAGGCCCAGGGGCTGCTGGAGCGGCGGATGATGCCGAGTTGTTCCATGGTGGTGAACTCGGCCCGCGCGATTTCCAGCTTGGCCGGGTTGAGCCTGCGGGCGTGGGCAGAAACTGGAGGGCCGGTGGTGGGGATATAGTGCTCCACCCCGTGTTTGGCGGCTTTGGCCGAAAAGGTCGGGTTGGTGAGGGCGGGAAACTCGGCTAGGAGTGCCGAGTAGTCGTCCACGGCCCTGGCAAGGCAGTAGGTCGTCAGGCCAGCCGAATGGTCCGGGGTAAAGGCGCCGGGGATGGTGGCCATGGTGTTGGCGTCGACGAGGCGGTGCCTCGGAATGTCGACAAGGAGGCCGTGGGCACGTAGGAAGTCGGCGCCGATGAGTGGGCAGCGGACCTCGGCGGTGAGGAACTCCCAGCGGTAGCGGCGGCCCGCGAGGTCGAGCGTGACCATGCGGGTGCCATATGTGCGGATGTCCGAGCCATTGGCGGCGGCCAGCGTGATACCTCGTGTGCCGCGTTGGATTTCGAGGGCGGAGGCGGGGGTGATGCTGTGCTGGGCCCCTGTGTCGCACAGAAATCGCCGGTTGGTTCTGTCGTCCGTGACGTACAGTAGAGGCCCCTTTTGCCCCACGGCCATCACGGGGGCCGGTGCGGGTGGGGGAAATTGAAGGTACACGGTGGCGTGCAGCGTTGGGCCCTAGTGCCAAAACGGGTGTGGTAGTAACAGTGGCCCGGAGTGGTAGGGCGGGCGGGCCTGGTGGGCCGGGGAGACCGCGTGGTCGTTGCCGCGAGGTCGGGCGTGACGTCGCGCGCGGACTGTGCAGAGAGCAGCCGGTTGGCCTTTTCTGCTATGTCATTCAGGTCCGTGGAGCCAGACTCCACAATGAGCGGGCGGATGCTGGCGGGAAGCTGCCGAATGAAAAGCGTGCGAAAGAGGGCGCTGGGGGGCTTGTCGTCCGCGAGGGACAGCATGTGGGAAAGCAGGTCTGATGGTGAAGCGTCACCGAGACCGGGGAGGTCAAGGAGTTGGCTGTGGCGCTGGTAAGAGGACGTTTGAAATTTTTTAAGGAGCGCAGCCTTCAGATGTTCGTACTTGCCAGTCTGTGGTGGGTCCTGCAGCGCTGCCCAAACTTTGGGGACGGTAGCGTACGTGAGCGAGGAGACGAGGTAGTCGTACTTCGTGGTGTCGCCTGTGATGCCTTTCAGCCGGAATCTGGACTCGGCTTGAACGAACCAGGCTTCGGCCAAGTTTTCCCAAAAGTCTGGTAATTTAACCGTGACTGCGTTTGTATCCGCCATGCTAGCTTAGGATTCGTCCTGAGCGTCGGGGTCACCAGTGTTGAGATACCGCGGCAAACGTGGGAGTCGAGACCAGAGCTAGTAAAACAGAACAGCTTTTTATTTCAGCCTCATGGCAAAACAGGAACTGGAAGAGCCCGCGCCTGACTTAAATACTCCCCAGACAGGAAGTGCTCCCGGCAGCCTGTCCCTGTGGGAAACAAGTTGCTGGAGGAAAGGGCCCCCGGTTGGGGGCGTCTGCTTAAACTGTCCATACCGCCGTGAGCGGATTGTGTCCAGTGGTGGCGTGTCGCCACAGGGGTAAATTTTTGTCTCCAATGGAATGAAAAACGGACGGTTCTGTAACAGACAGACAATCCATTCCGCCAGATTAACGCCCAATGAAGACGAAAATTTACTCCAGGAATTCATTGTGCGAGGTTGCCAGCCATGGTCAGTGGTAGCACTGTCACCACTGAATCAGAAGGTTGTGGGCTCAAGTCCCACTCCAGAGACTTGAGCACAAAAATCTAAGGTTGACACTCCAGTGCAGTACTGAGGGAGTGCTGCACTGTTGAAGGCAGCATCTTTCAAATGAGACGTTAAACCGAGGCCCCGTCTGCCCTCTCAGGTGGACATAAAAGATCCCATGGCACTATTTAGAAGGAGAGCAGGAGAGTTCTCCCCGATGTCCTGGTATTTATCCCTCAACCAACATCACTAAAAAATAAACAGATTATCTGGTCATTATCACATTGTTATTTGTGGGACTTTGCTCTGCGCAAATTGGCTGCCGCATTTCCTACATTACAACAGTGACTGCACTTCAAAAAGTACTTCATCGACTGTAAAGCGCTTTGGGATGTACTGAGGTCATTAAAGGCGTTATATAAATGCCAGTCTCTCCCTTTCTTTCTCTAACCCTTCAGTCATTTTCTTCCTTGGCTTTTCCCATTAAATACCACAAACACTAGTATTGCCAGACAAGAGACAGGCAGTGGGCCTTCGTTTATGACTTGCCCCCTGATTTATCACTCTTCCTTCAGTGCAAAATACAACAGAGGTGCCAGACATAAGAAGCCAACTGAGAACGCAGTAAACTCAAACTTTGAATTAATGTTTTTAAGGAGAGACAGGAGTCCTTGAAGGAGCCAAATAAATCACAGATTCTTATCAGTTTATGGATTAAAATGTTTGAGCTACTCAACGATTGCAGCATTAGCTGTAATTTTATAACTTTTGAGCACAGTGTAATACTTAAATTCTAAGTATCAGTGGGGGAACAAGCAGCAAAAGGAATTGAATTAAAACCAGAAGTGAGATGGAAATAAAAGAGCTAAGCTGAATTGCGTTTCTATGGTGTGAGAGATGGCAGGCTGCCAAGGTGCCCATGGAACCTCCTACTAAAATGCAGCATGAGGTCCCTAACTGTGCCACCAGCAGATGATACAGGCTGAAGCAATCCTGAGAGCAGCCAAGGAGAAAGGGGGAATTCAGTATGGAGATTGTACCATTTCTATATACGCAGAGCTCTCTCGGAATAGTTGGAGCAGCATAGAACATATTGAAGTGGCTCTTGGAGTAGCAGGGCTGATGTGATGTATACTTTATCCTGTCCACCTCAAGGTGCTACAGTGCACAAGCAACTCTGCAATTTTACTCCCTCCCCACCCTAGACCAAAGTGGGAAGTTTCTTGGATGCTCAATTAAAAGACAGCAGAATATGAACAAGCAGCATGAAAGACAGAGGTGACAGAGCACTCCATCCTGTGGAGAAGTCCAGGAGGAGAACATTATACAGTGGTTTGGGGGGCGCGGGAGGGGGTAACCTTGCCAAGCAAGTGGAGCCAGTCCTTCTGGAGAAGTCTCTGGCAATTCTTGAGATGGTGGCATTAGGGCTGGCGGGCAGGGTCGGGGGGGGGGTTTGGGGAGAAAGATTCATCCGAAGCAGAGAACGACGGTGCTAGCCAGCCTTGAGAGTTTAAAAGTTATAAGACTGACAGCCAGCTGCACGTGGGCAGTTGTAGCTAATAAATCTTCTTTGATTTATTTATGTTTGTTTTTTGTTTCAGGAGCATTGTACCAATTAAGTACAACTCCCTGGATTTGTGGTATGGATGATTCTGATTAGGGAACCTCTAATGTGGGTTTTAGGGATTATTGGGGTTGGTGGATGTGCGGTATACTCTTTGGCCATGGGACAGGAACTATACTTCCCACTCACAACCTCATAGGATGCACTCTTAAAGTGGATTTTTTTTAAGCTCCTCTGAGATTAATCCCAGTGATTGAAGGAATTCCCTATTATAACTGCGTGGATAATAGGCAGTGCCCCAGTAACACTGAATATCACAGCTCTGGACTGCCCTCAGTTCTGGAGACTAAACACTTTCTATACAGCTTGGGATGGTTAAACAAAAGCAAACTTTGTGAATCTTTGAAGGTTAATGATAAAGAAACGATGGGTCCATCACTGTCCTAGAATCATGTATTGGAAAAACAGGCAGCAGCTCGTCAACTACAATTGAAGAAAATAATTTCCTGACTGAAAGATACTTTCAAGCCACACCCCACCAGATGTGGAACTGGACCTAGCACAAGTAAGAAGAAAAGCTACCAGCTTGCCAACTGTTGAGGGGAGTGGGGGGTGGGGGGGTGGCGGTGGATGGTGAAGAACCCTCTTGTTCACTAGGTCCCAGTTCTATGTAGAAAAAAATAAACCAGAGTATAACATGATCATAACACAAAAACAAAATACTGCAGATGCTGGAAATCTGAAATGAAAACAGAAAATGCTGGAAACACTCAGCATCTGTAAAGAGAGAAACAGAGTTAACGTTTCAGGTCGATGACCCTTCATCAGAACTGAAAAAGTTGGAGATGGAACAGATTTTTAAGCAAGTGTAGGGGCAGGGAAAGGGGAGAGGGGAGGAAAGAACAAAAGGGAAGGTCTGTGATAGGAAGGAAGGCAGGAGAGATTAAAAGACAAAAGGGATGATGGTGCAAGGCAAAAGGAGATGGTAATGGGACA
Organism: Somniosus microcephalus; assembly: GCF_052327205.1. Taxonomy (NCBI): domain Eukaryota; kingdom Metazoa; phylum Chordata; class Chondrichthyes; order Squaliformes; family Somniosidae; genus Somniosus; species Somniosus microcephalus. Next base: position 31,434,242 of record NC_140999.1, on the reverse strand, counting down.
AGTTAAGAAACAAAAGATGACTCTAGATGAGGTGTAAATGGCAGTGGCAGAATGCACCATCATCCCTTTTGTCTCTTAATCTCTCCTGCCTTCCATCCTCTCACAGACCTTCCCTTTTGTTCTTTCCTCCCCTCCCCCCTCTCCTTGCCCCTACACTTGCTTAAAAACCTATTACATCTCCAACTTTTTCCAGTTCTAACGAAGGGTCATTGACCTGAAACATTAGTAATGTGATCATGTTCAACTATGAATGTGATACTTGGTTAACTGGGGAGGGAGCATCGAGATACTTAAAATAACAGCAACTTGCATTTATAATAGTGCATTTAATGTAGAAAAATGTCCCAAGGTGCTCACAAAGGCCTAATCAAAAGAAAATAACCCTGCCAAAGAAGCTATTAAGAGGTGATGACAAAAGCTTGGTCACAGAGACGTATTGGAAAGATCGTCTTAAAGGAGGAGAAAGAGATGAGAGGCAGGGTGGTTAAGGGAGTGAATTTCAAAGTGTGGCACCTAAGCGGCTGAAGGCACGGGCGCTATTGTGGCACCGATGGGAGAGGGGATGCTCAAGGGGCCAGTGGCAGTGGAGCGGAGAGTTCAGGGGAATTGTAGGGCTGGAGTAGGTATAGAAATGGTGAAGGGCAAGGCCATGGAGTGTTTTAAACATGGATTTAAAAAATGAGTTTGAAGCGTTGGGGGACCAGGAGCCAATGTAGGTCAACGAGAATAGGGGTGTGGCTGAGTGGGACACAGGATGGGATATAATATGGACAGCAGAGTTTTGGATGAGCTGCCATTTACGGAGGGAGAAGGATGGGAGTGCAGCAATGAGAGCATTGGCACCTGCAGGTGACAGAAGCATCTATGAGGTTTCCAACAGCAAATGGGCTGAGATAGGAGTAGAAGTGGGTAATGTTACGTCATGGAAGTAGACGGCCTTTGTGATGGAGAGAATATGGGGGTCGTACAATATGCACTGCATATTTATTTCAATAAACTTTTTAATAAAAAATAAGTTTATAACAAAATCAACAGGATCAACTTAAATAACCCTCCAAATCATACTGTTCATTAGCTATTTTCCCATTGGCACAATAGTCAAAATGGCTGCTGAAGCAACCCCCTTCCTAATTAGAAATGTCAGTGACTGCTGTCTCAATGTCAGTGTTCCCCAAATTTAACTTTATAACAGGATTTCACAACAGTGCCACATTTACACAGTATTGGAGAATTGGGTATAAATACTAGGCATTAGTATTATCATGGCATACCAACATATCTATATTCAATGCTGTCCCAACTTTTATTATTTTTTCAATTATACTCCTTGCACAATCCCTCATCTGAGTAGATGGTTTTATGTGTTCTCTGCAGCATTGCTTTTTGAGTTATTTAGTGCTGTGCCATTTTGTTGGCTTCTAACCATGAATTTACTGTCTCAAGTCATTTATTTTCTTGTTGCTCATTCTAACAGTTACTTTTTTTTCAGCCAATCCTAATTAAATTTTTGCATCTTTTGAGAAACACAGACACTGTTTATGGATTTCTTTAGGCTCTCAGTTATTGCTCGTGTATCTTTTCAAACCATCCACATAGACTAGCTGATTAATGATGATTTAATCCAGGGTTTTTCTTCCTCGGAGAAACTGTCAACTTTGATACTGTTTCATTGTGTGCTGAATAAAGCGAGGGAAAGATGTACTGTGCAGAGAGTGAATCCACTTTGAAGATTTCTGTCTTGCTATTGATCTCTTTTGTCTCAGTAAATAAACATTTGTAATACTATTCCGTGTTGCTATTATTTGCTTTGATTATAGTTTATTCCTATAGTAGTAACATACCCACCAGAGGAATTTTCAGTAATCTGAATCATGATTGTGAGCCTCATTATTCAACCAACTGTTAGACATCTGTGTTTTGAGTTTTAGTTGCAAAATTATTGATTTTTCTCTAAGAAGCTGATTTTCCTAACTCACACCAAGTCCCGTTCGCCTATCTCCCCTGTGTCACTGACCTACATTGGCTCCTGGTTAAGCAACGCCTCGATTTCAAAATTCTTATCCTTGTTTTCAAATCCCTCCATGGCCTCGCCCCTCCCTATCTCTGTAATCTCCTCCAGCCCCTCAACCCCCCGAGGTATCTGCACTACTTTAATTCTGCCCTCTTGAGCATCCCTGATTATAATCACTCAACCATTGGTGGCTGTGCCTTCTGTTGCCTAGGCACTAAGCTCTGGGATTCCCTCCCTAAACCTCTCTGTAATGTATGTACCTTTAAGGGGGGAACTACTTTCTACAGCTCATGTATACTGTAGTACCGGCAGTGACCACACCTGTATATAACGCTGAGTAGTAATCTGTTGTTTCAGTTGCAGTTTGAGCCACGTTGAGTAAACACCTGTTGTACCATTCTCCGCAGTCCGTTTCTTATTATACACGGATGTAACAGTGGCGACGAGGCAGGTTCGAACCTACCTGCAACTCTGCATCACCTCCCGGGGATTCGTTCCTGGAGATCAGTGGATTGGAGGTCAAGGCCAGAGACTCAGGCATCGACCACGGGCAACCGCCCAGTCATCCAGCAGAGACTCGGGAATTGCGGGGGAGGCTGTCGAGAGCCAGGCTTGGCTTTCCAGTCGAGGTGGTCCAGTGAAACGGGCTGGCAACAGGTAGTGCGCAGACCCTTCCCGGATGGCGGCGGGCTAGAGCTCGACCGAGTGGCACAGCAAAAGGCCGAGCAGCGTCGACGGGGAGAGAGAGAGAGGGCAGAGCGCACAGGGCGCAGCCGGTGTTCAGGGGCCGAGCAGTGTCGGAGAGAGGGAGAGAGAGAAGCGCACGAAACCCACAGGATGCCGCCATTGCCACGAGAACCGCCAGGAGCGGCGTCAGCAGCAGCGGGGGAGGAAGGAAAGCGCGGGAGATGCCATTTTAAGCCATTGGGAGACGCCATTTTAAACCACACCCAAAATGCCGAAGAGTGGCAGAATCACCGCATTTGACAATGAAGTCAAAGATTGGACTACATATGTCGAACGAATAGAGGTGTACTGCAAGGCAAATGAGGTGTTAGATGACAAGAAAGCGTCAGTATTGTTAAATTTAATGGGTGCAAAGACGTATGGTTTATTACGAAATCTAGTAACCCCAACGAAGCCAATGGAAAAGAGTTTTGAACACATAGTAACGATACTAAAGGAACATTTAAATCCCACACCGCTGCTGATAGCAGAAAGATTCAAGTTTCACAAACGGAACCAGCATAAGGATGAAAGCAATGCTGATTATTTAACAGAACTGCGCAAACTATCGAAACACTGCCAGTTTGGAGCGGGACTGGCAGATACCTTAAGGGACAAGTTTGTGTGTGGGCTTCAAAGTGAAGGAACCCAGAAACGGCTTTATCTGAAAAGGACCTTATGCTGGAAAAGGCTTTCAGCATTGCGGTATCATATGAAGCAGCAGCACGGGGCGCTACAGAGATACAACAGAGACCACAAGAATATGGCACAAACAAAATGTCATATGGAACAGAGAAGTGCTATCGCTGCGGCAGAACAACACACAACTAGAATGATTGCTGGTTCAAAGACAAAAGTGTGCAGACAGTGTGGAAAAGTAGGACACATAGCACGAGTCTGCAGGTCGGGAAAGAAAACCAGCAATAAGAAACCGACCAAAGGGAAGTACAAGAAGGTACATAAGATAACGGAGAATAGTTCAGACGAACAAAAGAGTGATAACAACTCCGAAAGCAGGGAACTGAGTTGTCTGAAACTACATACTGTGATCACAATGGAGGATCACCGAACCATTTGGGTCACTCTCAAGATAGCAGGAGTCCAGGTAAAGATGGAATTGGACACAGGATCAGCTCTAACAGTTATAAACCGACAGGACTCCGAGCGGCTATTCTCACACATACCCTTGAGAGACACAAAAATTATTTTGAAGACGTACACGGGGCAAAAAGTCTACCCCAAAGGAAAAATTAGGGTGACCGTTATATATAACGGTAAGGAAACACTAAAACTAGACCTGTATGTATTGCAAGATGGAGGACCACCATTACTGGGACGTGAATGGATCCGGAAAATACAACTGGATTGGCATTCCATACAGGCACTGACTGTGGCTGACAAAAAGGATGACGACGTCACACCTGGGCAACTGTCAAAGATCCTAACTGATGCGAAAGAAGTGTTCCAGCAAGGACTCGGAACACTAAAAGGCATGACAGCGACGATTAAAATTGAAGAAAACGCAAGCCCAAAATTTTTTAAGGCCAGACCGGTACCTTATGCGATCCACCCAGCCGTCAAAGCAGAGCTGCAGAGTCTGGAATGTTCAGGTGTACTGTCCAAGGTAGACTGGAGCGAGTGGGCTACACCCATCGTCCCTGTGATGAAAAAGTCGTTGAGCAGCACGCCTGGGGAACCAACGAAGGTTCACATCTGTGGGGACTTTAAGGTAACAGTGAACCCGGTCCTTCACACCGTACAATATCCACTTCCGCGGATTGAAGATATTTTCTCCTCGCTATCTGGAGGGAAACGCTTCACTAAGATTGATCTGGCCCAGGCATATCTGCAAATGGAGGTAGAAGAAGCATCAAAAAAATACCTCACAATCAACACCCATAAAGGTCTCTACCAATACAACCGGCTGGTATTCGGGGTAGCATCAGCTCCAGCTATTTGGCAGAGGGCAATGGAACAAGTCCTGCAAGGGGTCCCAGGGACCCAGTGTTATTTGGACGACATCCTGGTCACGGGCGAAAATGACAGTGATCACCTTGCCAACCTGGAGCAGGTGCTCACTAGATTGCAGGAATATGGGCTCCAAGCTAACCGCCCCAAATGCGAGTTTTTTAGAAAACAGATCTCATATTGTGGCCACGTTATCGATAAAGAGGGGTTACATAAGTCCCCAGAGAAGATTGAGGCAGTAGTCAAGGCTCCAGCACCGGAAAATGTGTCACAACTGAGGTCATTCCTCGGGCTGGTAAACTACTACCATAAGTTCTTGCCAAATTTGTCTACAATACTACTCCCACTGAACACCCTACTGCAAACTGGGGTGCCATGGAAGTGGATTGACGAATGTAGACGAGCTTTCCAGAAGAGCAAAACACTAATCACATCGAAAGAGGTATTGGCCCATTACAACCCAGCATTACCAATTCGGTTGGCATGTGATGCGTCACCCTACGGCATTGGAGCGGTGCTGTCGCACAAATTCTCAGACGGCTCAGAGAGGCCAATAGCCTTTGCGTCACGATCACTAACCTCAGCCGAGCATAACTACGCCCAGATTGACAGGGAGGCACTCAGCCTAGTGTGGGGAGTGAAAAAGTTCAATCACTATCTGCACGGGCAGAAATTCACCTTGCTGACTGATCACCAGCCTCTTGTCTCCATTTTTAATCTGAAGAAGGGCGTTCCGGTGATGACTGCGCAATGACTACAAAGATGGTCACTTTTTCTAGGGGCGCACCACTATGAGATTGAATATAAGGGCACGAAACAGCATGGAAATGCTGATGGGCTATCACGCCTGCCACTGCCTACTGCGGAGGAAGCACCAGCAGTGGATCCTGTCGAAATATTCCATTCGACTATAGTTGAATACCTACCGGTAACTAACGCTTGTATCGAAAAGGAAACCCGAAATGACCCGACACTGTCTCAGGTATATGATTTGACGGTGAAGGGATGGCCAGCACATGGCGACTCACTGTTGCCAGCATTCTCGACAAGGAGAGAACAGCTGTCAGTGTGCCGGGGGACCTTGATGTGTGGATCCCGAGTGGTAATTCCACCCAAGTTAAGGGATAGAGTGCTCAATGAGCTTCATGAGGGTCATCTGGGAGGAGTAAAAATGAAAAGCCTAGCCAGGGCTTATGTGTGGCGGCCGGGAATCAATAAACAAATCGAGGACCTGACCAAGAGCTGCTCAGGATGCCAGAAAGTCCAAAATGCACCACCACAGGCCCCTCTACACCCATGGGAGTGGCCCTCATCTCCATGGCAACGGGTGCATATTGATTTTGCTGGTCTATTCATGGACTCAATGTTTTTAATAGCCATGGATGCGCACTCGAAATTGCCTGAGGTCATCAAAATGTCCTCCACCACCACGGAGAAAACTATTGCAGTCCTACGGACCATTTCTGCCAGGAATGGCTTGCCAGAACAGATTTGCTCCAACAACGGACCACAGTTTGTGTCCGAAGAGTTCCGGAGGTTCTTGGAAAAAGAATGGGGTAAGGCATTACACATCCGCCCTGTATCATCCAGCCACAAATGGATTGGCTGAGAGGTTCGTACAAACCTTTAAGAAGGCAATAAAGGCTATGTACAATGACAACATTCCGCTGCAGCACAAGGTGGACAATTTCCTGTTCGCCTACCGGAATGCGACACATGCAGTCACCAACCAGGCCCCAGCCATGATGTTGTTTAACCGAAGGTTAAGATCTCGCCTGGATTTGCTCAGACCAAACGTACGAAGAGATGTTGAGAGTAAGCAATTCCAGCACATCCATGAGAAGCCAACAAGGAGCTTCAATGTAGGTCAACCAGTCTTGGCCCGCGACTACCGAACAGAAAAATGGCAGCCAGGAACGATATGCACACGGCATGGGCCCACTAATGTACACATTGCTGACCAGATCCTAGAGTCACAGGAACAAGTCAACCCCATGCCTCGCCCATACGTACCTGGTGATGAACCCGACGTACAGGTAGCATCTACCCCAGAAACAGTAACATCGGAAGCTGATGAACCAACCGACGACAGGGGGCCAGAATCGCCTCCACAGCAAGAGCAAGACACTCGGGAAAGGCGCTATCCAGAAAGGATCAGGAAGCCTCCCCAAAGACTGAATTTATAAATAGACTATTTACAGCTAATGTTGCATGTTAAAAGTGTTAATTGTAATTAGTTTGATATTTAATTGTTAAATGAGTGTTATGGTACTGTTAATCTAAAAGGGGAGGAATTGTAATGTATGTACCTTTAAGGGGGGAACTACTTTCTACAGCTCATGTATACTGTAGTACCGGCAGTGACCACACCTGTATATAACACTGAGTAGTAATCTGTTGTTTCAGTTGCAGTTTGAGCCACGTTGAGTAAACACCTGTTGTACCGTTCTCCGCAGTCCGTTTCTTATTATACACGGACGTAACACTCTCCACCTCACTACCGCTCTTTCCTCCTTTAAGACGCTCCTTAAAACCTACCTCTTTGACCAAGCTTTTGGTCATCTGCCCTAATTCCGCCTTATGTGGATCGGTGTCAAATTTTTTGTCTTATATTACTCCTGTGAAGCGCCTTGGGACGTTTTACTATGTTAAAGGCGCTATATAAATACAAGTTGTTGTTGTTGTACAGTCAGTCTGATTTCTTACTCTGTGTAATCCATGTAAATAAGGTCTTCCACTAACCAAGAAGGTGGAAACCAATGTGCGATTTGTTACTGTTGGTTACAATTGGAACCTTCCATATTTACCTTAATTGAGAGGTTAGTCTGCGCATTGGATATCAAACCCGTAGCTAGCACTCCTTCGAATCTTTAAGCTATTTTTAATTTTCTCAGAAATACTTCTACAAAAACAGTTACACTTGTTTTGCTTTGACATGATTGTGATCAAAATTCCTTTCCTGTCTCTCTGGACACCCTTGAATGTGATAAACATATCTGTTGCACTGTTCTCGTCTTGCTATCAGAAACATCTGTTTGAATGGGGTTTTTTTCCCTCTGTTGATTCCATTGGTGTATTCACATTGTAATTCTCTGCAGTGCCTCCTCTTCTACCTGTTTAGGTTTCACCTCGAGTTTTTTGATCCTGTAAGTTTTGCAAAATTCAGGCAGTTCCCCCCCCCCCCGCCACCCCCGAAGATTATTTAATTAAAAGAGACCCTGATTGGACTGATTTTAAAAATCCAGGGGCACACAAAATGGCTGCGGTCAACCTCGTGACCAAAAGCCTGTAAGTTCCAATTGTGGACTCTGTGACAAGCTAACAGCTTGGGTATTTTTGATGTCTGTGAGATCACGAAACCAGACAGAATTTTTACATTTATGTATTGGGAGCAAACTCAGTTACATTCAGGCCCCCGTTTACAGGCCATCAAGTTTGTTTACTCAAACGATCCAAATGATCAGCGGAGCCATCCAGGTTAGGCTGGCCCCATCCAGGAATCTGTTGAACAAAGGAGAGCAGTTATGGGACCGTTAGAAGCTATTACCGACCATCTAAGTCGATGGGCCAAGATCGACACCTTTTGTTCAATTCCAACCCGCTCAAATCAGACAAAGAATGAGCTGATTTAGCGCGTGAGGTGAGGGCTACCGAGAGGAGTATAACTATGGCGCCTCAGGAAGCCATGCTCTCTCTCTCTCCTCGACTCCCGCGCCCTGCCTGCCACCACCCCAGGAAGAGTACCTACGAAGAAGAGCCCGTCCCGAGAGGTGAAATACCCTGCCAGAGACTATTTTATTACTGGGGTATTTTCACCTGGACGGTACCCTGTGCAGCATTGAAACCACGTGGCATCGAAAGGCAGCAGGGCAAAAAAGCAAGATTCTCGTCTGTTTAAACGACTCGGACTGGTGAGCACGGAATTCTGACCCCTCATAAGATAGTGTTAGATCCGTGATTCTGAGAGTATGATTTTTTCAATAACCACACGGATGCTGTAACTTAACAATCAACAGGTATTTACTGGAGTAGGGTAGTCTCAAGACTGGGGTACTGAGGCATGCTCAAGGCTTATATACAGGTGTGGTCACTGCCGGTACTACAGTATACAGGAGCTGTAAAAGTAGTTCTCTCTTAAAGGTACATACACTACAATTCCTCCCCTTTTAGATTAGTAGTACCCATAATATTCAAATAACAATTAACACTTTAACATGTACATTAAACAACAATAGTCCATTTATAGATTCAGTCTTTGGGGCGGCTTCCTGATCCTTTCGGGATAGCGCCTTTCCTGAGGTTCTTGTTCTTGGTGCGGAGGCAATTCTGGCCCCTTTTTATCGGTTAGTTCATCGGGTTCCACTGCTACTGGTTCGGAGGTAGATGCTACCGGTATGTCGGGTTCATCCCCAGGTACACAAGATATGGGGTTGACTTGTTCCTGTGACGCTAAGATCTGATCAATGTGGCGTCTCACAATGTTCTCCCCGACATCCACTGTGTACATTAATGGCCCCTGCCGTGTGCATATTGTTCCGGGTTGCCATTTCTCTGTTCGGTAGTCACGGGCCAAGACTGGTTGTCCTACTTTGAAGCTCCTTGTCAGCTTCTCATTGATGTGCTGGAATTGTTTATCCTCAACATTTCTTCGCACATTTGGTCTAAGCAAGTCCAGATGAGATCGCAAACTTCGGTTAAAGAACATCATGGCCGGGGTCTGGTTGGTAACTGCATGTGTCGCGTTTCGGTAGGCTAATAAGAAATTGTCCACCTTATGTTGTAGTGGAATTTCATCGTCGCACATGGCCTTTATCGCCTTCTTAAAGGTTTGTACGAACCTCTCAGCCGATCCATTTGTGGCTGGATGATATGGGGCGGATGTGTAATGCCTTACCCCATTCCTTCTCATAAATTTTCGAAACTCTTCGGACACAAACTGTGGTCCATTATCAGAGCAAATCTGCTCTGGCAAGCCGTTTCTGGCAAATATGGTCCGTAGGACTGCAATCGTTTTCTCTGTAGTGGTTGAGGACATTTTCATCACCTCAGGCCACTTTGAATGAGCATCCACTGCTATTAAGAAAATTGAGTCCATGAATGGACCAGCAAAATCAATATGCACCCGTTGCCATGGAGAGGAGGGCCACTCCCATGGGTGCAGAGGGGCATGTGGTGGTGCATTTTGGACCTTCTGGCATCCTGAGCAGCTCTTGGTTAGGTCTTCGATTTGTTGATCGATTCCCGGCCACCACACATAAGCCCTAGCAAGGCTTTTCATTTTCACTCCCCCCAGATGACCTTCATGTAGCTCATTTAGCACTCTCTCCCTTAACCTGGGTGGAATCACCACTCTGGATCCACACATCACTGTCCCCTGGCATACTGACAGCTGTTCTGTTCTGGATGAGAATGCTGGCAACAGTGAGTCGCCATGTGCTGGCCATCCCCTCAACGTCAAATCATATACCCGAGACAGCGTCGGATCATTGCGGGTCTCCTCTATATCCGCGTTCGTTACTGGCAATCGTTCAATTATTGATGAATAAAATATCTCGATAGGGTCCACTGCTGGTGCTTCCTCCACAGTAGGCAATGGGAGGCGCGATAGCCCATCAGCGTTTCCATGCTGTTTCGTGCCTTTATATTCTATTTCATATTGATTCGCCCCTAGAAACAGGGACCATCTTTGTAACCGTTGTGCCGTCATTACTGGAACGCCCTTCTTAGGATTAAAGATGGAGACAAGTGGTTGGTGGTCAGTCAGCAAGGTAAACTTCTGCCCATGCAGATCGTGGTTGAATTTTTTTACTCCCCATACTAGGCTGAGGGCCTCCCTGTCAATCTGGGCGTAGTTGCACTCGGCTGAGGTTAGTGACCGAGACGCAAAGGCTACTGGCCTCTCCAACCCGTCTGGGAATTTGTGCGACAGCACCGCTCCAATACCATAGGGTGATGCATCACATGCCAAACGAATTGGTAGTGCTGGGTTGAAATGGGCCAACACCTCTTTTGATGTGATCAATTCTTTACACTTCTGGAAAGCTCGTCTACGTTCGTCATTCCACTTCCATGGTACCCCTGTTTGCAGTAGTGTGTTCAGTGGGTGTAATACCGTGGACAAATTTGGTAAGAACTTATGGTAGTAGTTTACCAGCCTGAGGAACGACTTCAGTTGTGACACATTTTCCGGTGCTGGAGCCTTGACTACTGCCTCAATCTTTTCAGGGGACTTATGTAACCCCTCTTCATCGATGACGTGCCCACAATACGAGATCTGCTTCTGGAAAAACTCGCACTTGTGGCGATTAGCTCGTACCCATATTCCTTTAATCTGGTGAGCACCTTCTCCAAGTTGGCGAGGTGATAACTGTCATTTTCGCCCGTGACCAGCATGTCGTCCAAATAACACTGGGTCCCTGGAATCCCTTGCAGGACTTGATCCATCGCCCTTTGCCAAATACCCGGAGCCGATGCTACCCCAAACACCAGCCGGTTGTATTGATAAAGACCTTTATGAGTGTTAATCGTAAGGTATTGTTTCGAGGCTTCTTCTACCTCCATTTGCAAGTACGCCTGGGCTAGATCAATTTTGGTGAAGTGTTTACCTCCAGTTAGGGAGGCGAAAATATCCTCAATTCGTGGAAGCAGATATTGTACCGTGTGAAGGACTGGGTTCACTGTCACCTTAAAATCCCCACAGATGCGGACCTTCTTTGGTTCCCCAGGCGTATTACTCAGAACGTTCTGACGAAGGGTCACCGACCTGAAACATTAACTCTGTTTCTCTCTCCACAGATGCTGCCTGACCTGCTGAGTATTTCCAGCATTTTGTGTTTGTATTTACATGAGGGTTTCCTGGGTCAACTCAGTTGCATACCCATCAGAGTTATCATTAGCATAAATCCCATGTAAGCGCATGAAAACTGGGATACTGCCTTAAAAAGATAGTTTGGACTAGGGGACAACCAGGTAAGGAAGGAGCAGTGCTCAGCTCATTCACTTGATTCTCAGATCAATTCACTATATTGCCTCATCCAGCATTTTATCATACTTTTCAAGAATGTTTCCAGCAGGACCCTCTGGAGCAAGCAGCCAAACAAGGCAGCAGAGTATGGCACCCAGGCACAGAAGGACAGAGTTTTACTAACTTGGGACCCCCAAGTCCTCCTCGAGGAAATGGAATTGGGTGACCATGCCAGCAAGCCTGCCAGGAATGTCACTCATGCCACCTGAGAGGTGGCACCGGTACTTACATAGATACATAGAAGATAGGAGCAGGAGTAGGCCATTCGGCCCCTTGCGTCTGCTCCGCCATTCAATGAGATCATGGCTGATCATCCAAATTCAGTACCCTGTCCCTGCTTTCTCCCCATATCCCTTGATCCCTTTAGCCTTAAGAAATATATCTAACTCCGTCTTGAATATATTTAATGAATTGGCCTCTACTGCCTTCTGTGGCAGAGAATTCCACAGGTTCACCACTCTCTGGGTGAAGAAATTCCTCCTCATCTCTGTCCTAAATGGCTTACCCCTTATCCTTAGACTGTGACCCCTGGTTCTGGACTCCCCGGCCATCGGGAACATCCTTCCTGCATCTAGTCTGTATAGTCCTGTTAGAATGTTATAAGTTTCAATGAGATCCCCTCTCATTCTTCTAAACTCCAGCGAGTATAAGCCCAATCGACCCAATCTCTCCTCATACGTCATTCCTGCCATCCCAGGTATCAGCCTAGTGAATCTTCGCTGCACTCCCTCCATGGCAAAAACATCCTTCCTCAGATAAGGCAACCGAAACTGCACACAATACTCAAGGTGTGGTCTCACCAAGGCCCTGTACAACTGCAGCAAGACATCCTTGCTCCTGTACTCGAACCCTCTCGCTACGAAGGCCAACATACCATTTGCCTTCTTAACTGCCTGCTGCACCTGCATACTTACCTTCAGCAACTGGTGCACAAGGACACCCAGGTCTCGTTGCACTTCCCCTTCTCCCAATCTATTGCCATTCAGATAATAATCTGCCTTCCTGTTTTTGACACCAAAGTGGATAACCTCACATTTATCCATGTTATATTGCATCTACCATGCTTTTGCCCAATCACCCAACCTGTCCAAATCATACTGGAGTTCTCGGCATCCTCCTCACAGCACACACGCCCACCCAGCTTTGTGTCGTCTGCAAACTTGGAGATATTACATCTAGTTCCCTTGTCTAGATCATTAATATATATTATGAATAGCTGGGGTCCTAGGACCGATCCCTGTGGTACCCCACTAGTCACTGCCTGCCACTCGGAAAAAGACCCGTTTATTCCAACTCTTTGCTTTCTGTCTGCCAACCAGTTCTCTATCCAAGTCAATACCTTGCCCCCAAACCCATGTGCCTTAACTTTACATGCTAATCTCTTATGCGGGACCTTATCGAGTGCCAACTCTCTCAGGACTGCAGACCAGTGCCACAAGAGGTTCAACGTCCTCAGCATAGAATCATAGAGCAGTACTGCACAGAAGGAGGCCATTCAGCCCATTGATTCTGAACCGGCTCTTCAAACACACTCCCCTGCTCTTTACCCATATCCCCGCAATTGTTTTCTCCTTCAAGTATTTATCTAATTCCCTATTGAAAGCTACTATAGAATCTGTATCCACCACCCTATCGGGCACTGCATTCCAAATCCTAACCACTCGTTGCGTAAAAAATCTTTTCCTCGTGTCGCCTCTGGTTCTTTTGCCAATCACCTTAAATCTGTGCCCTCTGGTTATCAACCCTTCAACCATTGGAAGCCATTTCTCTCTATTTACTTTAGCTAAACGCCAGCTGCCATGCAGCAAAGGGCTGACACATCCGGCGGCAGTGACGGCCAACTATGGCCTTAACCCTGGTTGCTCCGCCTTGCAGGCATGCTGTAATGCAGTGCAGCAGCATAGGAGGCCATTTTCTTTGCAAGGACCTCATGCAGCATCATCTCTACTACAGCAGGTGGTTGGGTGCTGGACTGCTCCATCATTTGCCTGCAGCATTGTGTCTGCATCCTGGGTTTCCTTTCCCTTCATTTTTGCTTGTCATTTCTTGGTGCCTCCGTAAACATTGCTGATGGATTGAGAGACCTTCTGAGTCTTTCCAAAGGCTTTCAGAATGTTTGTCCACATTCCCCTTCAATTGTTCCTTTACCTTAAAATTTAATTTATTTAAAATCATAGAATCATAGAATGGTTACAACACAGAAGGAGCCCATTCGGCCCGTCGAGCCCGTGCCAGCTCTTGCAAGAGCACTTCAGCTAGTCCCACTCCCCCGCCCTTTCCCCATAGCCCTGCAATTTTATTTCTTTCAGGTACTTATCTAATTCCTTTTTGAAAGCCACGATTGAGTCTGCCTCCACCACCCTCTCAGGCAGTGCATTCCAGATCCTAACCACTCGCTGCGTAAAAAATGTTTTCCTCATGTCACCTTTGGTTCTTTTGCCAATCACCTTAAATCTGTGTCCTCTGGTTCACGACCCTTCCACCAATGGGAACAGTTTCTCTCTATCTATTCTGTCTAGACCCCTCATGATTTTGAACACCTCTATCAAATCTCCTCTCAACCTTCGCTGCTCCAAGGAGAACAACCCCAGCTTCGCCAGTCTTTCCATGTAACTGAAGTCCCTCATCCCTGGAATCATTCTCGTAAATCTGTTCTGCACCCTCTCTAAGGCCTTCACATCCTTCCTAAAGTATGGTGCCCAGAATTGGACACAATACTACAGTTGAGGCCGAACCAGTGTTTTATATAGGTTCATCATAATTTCCTTGCTTTTGTACTCTATGGGCAGGATTTTCATTCAGGAGATGGGTTGGAGGCGGGACTACAACTTTCAGGGTTGTAGTCCCGCCTCCATCGAGATGTGGCCAACCCACGCAATTTTAACTTGATTGACTTTGTTGAGCCCGCCCAGCGGGCTCAGCAGGTCAATTAAGGGCCACCCAGCAACAGGTGATGTCACAGACTGAAATTTCATCTGTCAAGAGGTTTTGACAGAAGAAATATCAGTGTTTGAAAGCTATTTGAAGCTGTCAAACACTGACAGTCTTACTTCTAACCTGAGTCCTTCTCCACAGACTCAGTTAGAAATCTCTCCTGCACAGTAAGTTGAAGGCTGTCACTTTTGACAGTTCACAGCCATTCTGCTTTCTGTGCCGGTGAGATGAGGGACTCCCGAGACCTAAAGGAAGGAAGGCTGAAAAGGTAAGAAAAGGTAATTTAAACTTCTTTAATCACTTTAGACACACCAAACACACTTACCTTTGCACTCATGCACACATCACTCACCTGAACACCGTCATCTCGACCCCTCCAAGTCCTTCAACCCGACGGCCCGCCTCCTCTAACTTGGCGTGGTTTGGAGCCGTCGAGAATCCCACACTTCAACCTTAAAAATAGGGATTAGGCTAAAAACTGCCTGTTAACTACCTGTTAACAGGCAGTTAATTGGCACTAATCCCTTCTCGCCTCGGGTAGGAGGGTCCCAGTGCGGGGCGGGTACCCGCCTCCTTTGAAACTGGCATGGAGGCGGGTTTGGGTGCGGGATGGGGTCGGGACCCCTGATTTTGGGATTTTAACCCCCCACACGCCTCCAATCCCGACTCCACGGCCCAATGAAAATCCTGCCCAATGCCTCTATTTATGAAGCTCAGGATCCTGTATGCTTTTTTAACCACTTTCTCAACCTGCCCTGCCACCTTGTTCTGCTCCCATCACTAGTGGGCTCCCTGCACTGTTCCAAATCTGTACTTCAAGCAATGCAACTGAGCTAGCCATGGGAAAATTGAATGCAAGTAACACATTTCCATTTGAGTCTGTCAATTCCCATTCCAGCCTAAACTGGGTCAGTATCAGAAAATCTAGGCAAATAATTGTTTCTGTATTTGTAACACTGTAAGGTATTGGTGAGACCGCACCTGGAATACTGCATACAGTTTTGGTGTCCATACTTAAGAAAGGACATACTTGCTCTCGAGTCAGTACAAAGAAGGTTCACTCGTTAATCCCGGGGATGAGGGGATGGACATATGAGGAGAGGTTGAGTAGATTGGGACTCTACTCATTGGAGTTCAGAAGAATGAGAGGCGATCTTATTGAAACATATAAGATTGTGAAGGGGTTGGATCGGGTGGATGCAGGGAGGATGTTCCCGATGATGGGTGAAACTAGAACTAGGGGGCATAGGCTTAGAATAAGGGGCTGCTCTTTCAAAACTGAGATGAGGAGGAACTACTTCACTCAGAGGGTGGTAGGTCCATGGAATATGCTGCCCCAAAAAGCTGTAGAAGCTACATCATTACATAAATTTAAAACAGAAATAGACAGTTTCCTAGAAGTAAAGAGAGTTAAGGGTTACGGGGAGCGGGCAGGAATTTGGACATGAGTCTAGGTTCGGATCGGTCATGGCCCTGTGGGTAGCGGAGTGGGCCCAGGGGCCATGTAGCCTGATCCTGCTCCTATTTCGTGTGTCTAATTCTGTTAGATTCAGGAGATGGTTCTGTGATAGTGGATTGGCGGTTAGGATCAGATCAGCCATGATCTTATTGAATGGCGGAGCAGGCTCGAGGGGCCGACTGGCCTACTCTTGCTCCTATTTCTTATGTTCTTATGTTCTTATGTAAAATAAAACACAAAATAAAAAGCTTGCATCAATTTAACACACAAAGGCAAAAATCTACAAGTCATTGAAGTGTTAAAGGCCCATTTGTTTCTTCTCGTCAAAGCATTGTTCCATTTTTAGCTTCATCTCTTTTCCGACCATTTTTGTTGTCTGTATTTTTATTACAAACATCAACATCACAGGGTCATTACTCAATTTTTCAATAAAGAAAGGAAATCACTTTACCCACAATCTCCTGACCATTCAGTGGCAAAATTATAGCCTAGCAATGGCCACTGGCAATACCAGTGCATAAAACTCAGTGCGATTGTGTTATTCTTTCCATTGTGTTCATGAATTAACATGGGAAACATGGGCACAATCTGTTCCTCTTAAAATAAATGGGTTTTTTTATTTCTCGGCTTAAAAAGCTTTGTTATTTTGGGTTTGGAAAAAAACAGACATTTTGGAACTAATTCAGACAGGAAAATGATTTTTTGTACAAAGACACAAGTTGGAAACTGTTTTGTCCATGTTAGGGCCTGAACACGTGAATAAAGAACAGTGCAAATGTTATGGTGACTTTTTAATCATCATTTCTCGATCATTTTTTAAATGTATTTTGTCAGTGCTCGGGAATGGAACATTTTCTAGACCAATATTAGAACTAACTTAGGTTACACGTTGAGTAAAGCTCCATTGCACTGCCCCAACAGTAGCTTGAGGAGAGCACCCCTACTGCACCAGTCTGAGATTCACATTTCTCACACCAGTATCTCTGATTGAAGTTACAAATCAGTCCCAAATTATGGGCAATTTTGTGCTGTGGAACTTGGCAGAGAGTAAACTCGTTACTTAGAATCCATCCAGTAATCAGTTATAGGAGACTTTCATCCAAGGTATCTAGGCTGGATTCTAACCCAGATTATAATGGCAAAGAAACCGTGTTATAACCCACTTGCACTGCCCAGTACCGATTTATAACATTTTGAATTAATCTACTGTATATCGTAGAATCTCAAAATAGATACTGAGCAAAGCAACTCAGCCCACTTTCTTTCATCCATCCAGAGACTGTAGTCCTCCTGTTGTGGCATCCAACTGCTTGTTAAATGATTTGATGGATTATACCTCCACTATACTATTAGAAGTTCACTCCAAAGGGTAGATTTGAACTCTGGCAGCTGGCCAGTGGAGCATGCGGGCTAGCCAGCCGATCCTTCCAGCGGGTGGCCTGATCCATTTCGCAGGCTGGGCATCATTACCACACCGCTGGTGAACTGCACACTTCAAATGGACGTCCCACTACAGTTCACCGCCTCCCCACCGGCGCGGTATCGGGCAGCCCAGAGGTTCACCCAGCCAGCAGAAGGGTAGGTGCTGGGGGAGGGGAGGGGGGTAGGCTCATGGAGGGGAAGGTGGGATGCCAGGAGTGGCAACGACCCATATTATTCTTGAGGGGCCCAGAGGAAAGCTCCTGCTCCTCCTAACCCCAGAAAAATTATTTTTCACTTACCTTTTTGGAGCCTCTTCCTCTTCAGTGCCCAGTGCAACTGGGCAGAGTGTGTACGAGGTTGTTCAGCAGTAATTATCACTTATTACGCTGTTAAAACTCACTTACTCCTGAATGCACCAGCCCTAACTTTTTCAGCTGTTGTTAGTGGGGAAGTATTGGGCAAGTACAGTAAGTTCACGCTGTTGCAGTCATTTGAATGCCGAGTCTATTGGCAAGGACTGCAACAGCGCACCCTGTGAAGGAGCAGGATATCTCTGATAGCACCTTCTGGATTTCCGTATTTAACTGCGCATGTGCGGACGCCTGAAGTTTCTATCCGATTTACCCTGTAATAACCGCAAGCGCTGATATCCTCACCAATATTATTACAGAAAAATCCAGGCCAATGGCTTTGGTTTCCCAATGTTTAATTGGAGGAAATTGCAGCTCATCCAGAGCCAGAGGTCGGACAAGCAGTCTGAGTTAGAACTGGGTTTTGTCAGAGTTGTTGTGGAACCTGACACTGTGGGCTGGATTTTCAATGAGGAGGCGGGTAGGAGGCGGGACTACAACTTTCAGGGTTGTAGTCCCGCCTCCATCGAGCTGTGGCCAACCAACGTGATTTTCACTTGATTGACCTTGTTGAGCCCGCCCAGCGGGCTCAGCAGGCCAATTAAGGGCCACCCGGCAACAGGTGACATCACAGATTGACAATTCATCTGTCAAGAGCTTTTGACAGATGAAATATCAACGGTCGATGGCTGTTTGAAGCTGTCAAACACTGACAATCTGTACTCCAAGTTAATTCCCTCCTCTCAGGATGATTTAGAGGTCTCTCTGGAACAGAAAGCTGAATGCTGCAATGTTTGGCAGATCGCGGCCATTCTGCTTTCTGTGCCAATGAGATGAGGGACTCCCGAGACCTGAAGGAAGGAAGGCTGTAAAGGTAAGTACATGTAAGTAAAACTTCTTTAAACACTTTACACACACCAAACACATTTACCTCTGCACTCATGCACACATCACTCACCTGAACACCGGACATCTCGACCCCTCCAAGCCCTTCATCCCGACGGCCCGCCTCGCTAACTTGCCATGGTTTGGAGCTGTCGGGAATCCCACACTTCAATAAAAATAGGGGTTAGGCTAAAAACTGCCTGTTAAAACAGGCAGTTAATTGGCACTAATCCCCTTCCCGCCTCGGGGAGGCGGGTCCCAGCGCGGGTCAGGTACCCGCCTCCTTTGAAACTGGCTTGGGGGCAGGATTGGTTTGTGCCCCCCGATTTCAAGATTTTAACCCCCCACACGCCTCCAATCCCGCCTCCACGGCTCAATGAAAATCCTGCCCTGTGTCTTCGGATCATGTCGACGAGGGACAGCATGTAGATGAGAAATAGCAGCAGGCCAAGAATAGATCCATGGGGGACTCCAGAGGTAAAGGTGCAGGGGCAGGATGAGAAGTCATTGCAGGAGATTCTCTGGCTATGAGGGTAGTCCCACTCAGCTGGACAACGGGGGAGAGGCGTTGGAAGAGGACGGTGTGGTCAACCGTGTCACAGATGCAATTGCCTGGATCTGTTTTGTCAGGTATTTTGGAAAGGGCACTACATTAGTTTGGTTCCAATCTAATGAGACTCTCCAGTGTTCATCAAGTCCCTCGTAATGACTAGCAGAACTCCACAACTCTCGTCCTACATCTACCAATCTCTTTCAGTACCCTGGGAAAAAAATACCATACATCCCTGAAGATTTATTAGCTTGAGCCCTTTTAACTCGTTTTTCCATCTTATTTATGTTGAAGCCATTAATCAAACTTGAGTTATCATTGATTAGGAAGGGCATGTTACTTGGTCCTTCCTTAGTGAACCTTACAGTAATTAATCATTTGGTATATCTCAACTATATAACGCACATTCTCAGTTTTGCATCTTTTAGGTTCTCAGAATTTCTTACTGTTCAAACTATACTTCAAAGTAATTCATTATATAGGAAGGGCTCTAAGATTTTCCTAAACTGCGGTAGAAATATACGTTTTTTTTTAAACTCTGTAGCCTGTGTTCTCTCTCACACGGAGTCCTAAGCACCCATTAAACTTTCCCACCACCTGATCCTTGCCAACCTCCATTGGCTCCCTGTGCTTCCACCAATCGATTTCAAGATCCTCACCCTTGTCTTTATTAGTCCAGTGGCCCCTATGCATTAGATTTCAGCAATACTCTCCAACTGCACTCTCAATCTGAAACAGTGTTTGTTCCATGCCCATCAGAGGCAAGTGAATTGGACACTATTCCTCTGCTGTGCCTCTCTACCTCAAAAATGGTCAGTGCCAGTGTTTCACTGCAACCTGGGGTGTGTGAGTGGTCAGTGTTAGTGTTTATCTCACTCTGGGGTGTGTGAGTGGTCAGTGCCAGTGTTTATTTCACTCTGGGGTGTGTGAGTGGTCAGTGCCAGTGTTTAACTCACTCTGGGATGTGTGAGTGTTCAGTGCCAGTATTTATCTCACTCTGGGATGTGTGAGTGGTCAGTGCCAGTGTTTATCTCACTCTGGGGTGTGTGAGTGGTCAGTGCCAGTGTTTATCTCACTCTAGGGTGTGTGAGTGGTCAGTGTCAGTGTTTACTTCACTCTGGGGTGTGTGAGTGGTCAGTGTCAGTGTTTATTTCACTCTGGGGTGTGTGAGTGGTCAGTGTCAGTGTTTATCTCACTCTGGGGTGTGTGAGTGGTCAGCGCCAGTGTTTCACTGCACTCTGGGGTGTGGGAGTGGTCAGTGCCAGTGTTTATATCACTCTGGTGTGTGTGAGTGTTCAGTGCCAGTGTTTATCTCGCTCTGGGGTGTGTGAGTGGTCAGTGTCAGTGTTTATTTCACTCTGGGGTGTGTGAGTGGGCAGTGCCAGTGTTTATTTCACTCTGGGGTGTGTGAGTGGTCAGTGCCAGTGTTTCACTGCACTCTGGGGTGTGTGGGTGGTCAGTGTCAGTGTTTATTTTAATCTGGGGTGTGTGAGTGGTCAGTGTCAGTGTTTATTTCAGTCAGTGGTGTGTGAGTGGTCAGTGTCTGTGTTTATCTCACTCTGGGATGTGTGAGTCATCAGTGCCAGTGTTTATTTGACTCTGGGATGTGCGAGTGGTCAGTGCCAGTGTTTATCTCACTCTGGGGTGTGGGAGTGGTCAGTGCCAGTGTTTATTTCACTCTGGGGTGTGTGAGTGGTCAGCGCCAGTGTTTAACTCACTCTGGGGTGTGGGAGTGGTCAGTGCCAGTGTTTATATCACTCTGGTGTGTGTGAGTGTTCAGTGCCAGTGTTTATCTCACTCTGGGGTGTGTGAGTGGTCAGTGTCAGTGTTTATTTCACTCTGGGGTGTGAGAGTGGTCAGTGCCAGTGTTTATTTCACTCTGGGGTGTGTGAGTGGGCAGTGCCAGTGTTTATTTCACTCTGGGGCATGTGAGTGGTCAGTGCCAGTGTTTCACTGCACTCTGGGGTGTGTGAGTGGTCAGTGTCAGTGTTTATTTCAGTCAGTGGTGTGTGAGTGGTGAGTGTCAGTGTTTATCTCACTCTGGGATGTGTGAGTCGTCAGTGCCAGTGTTTATTTGACTCTGGGATGTGCGAGTGGTCAGTGGCAGTGTTTATCTCACTCTGGGGTGTGGGAGTGGTCAGTGCCAGTGTTTATTTCACTCTGGGGTGTGTGAGTGGTCAGTGTCCGTGTTTATCTCACTCTGGGGTGTGTGAGTGGTCAGTGCCAGCGTTTATCTCACCCTGGGGTGTGTGAGTGGACAGAGCCAGTGTTTATTTCACTCTGGTGTGTGTGACTGGTCAGTGCCAGTGTTTATTTCACTCTGGGGTGTGTGAGTGGTCAGTGTCAGTGTTTATCTCACTCTGGGGTGTGTGGGTGGCCAGTGCCAGCGTTTATCTCACTCTGGGGTGTGTGAGTGGTCAGTGCCAGTGTTTTTCTCACTCTGGGGTGTGTGAGTGGTCAGTGCCAGTATTTATTTCACTCGGGTGTGTGAGTAGTCAGTGTTAGATCCGTGGTTCAGTGGATAAATAATCACACGGATGCTGTACATTAACAAATAACAGGTCTTTACTGGAGGAGGGTAATCTCTGGACTGGGGTACAGAGGCATGCGCAAAGCTTATATACCGGTGTGGTCACTGCCGATACTACAGTATACAGGAGCTGTAAAAAGTAGTTCTGATTAAAGGCACATACACTACAATTCCTCCCCTTTTAGATTAATAATACCCCCTTAATATTCAAATAACAATTACATTTTTACATGCACAGTAAATAACAAAAGTCCATTTATAGATTCAGTCTTTGGGGTGGCTTCCTGACCCTTTCGGGATAGCACCTTTCCAGAGGTTCTTGTTCTTGGTGCAGAGGCGATTCTGACCCCTTTTCATCGGGTAGTTCATCGGGTTCCACTGCTACTGGGTCTGAAGTAGATGCTACCGGTATGTCAGGTTCATCCCCAGGTACTCGAGACATGGGGTTGACGCGTTCCTGTGACGCTAAGATCTGATCGACGTGGCGTCTCACAATGTTCTCCCCGACATCCACTGTGTACATTAATGGCCCCTGCCTTGTACATATCGTTCCGGGTTGCCACTTCTCTGTTCGATAGTCACGGGCCAAGACTGGTTGCCCTACATTGAAGCTCCTTGTCGGCTTCTCATTGATGTGCTGGAATTGTTTGTCCTCAACATTTCTTCGCACATTTGGCCTGGGCAAGTCCAGACGAGATCTCAACCTTCAGTTAAAGTACATCATGGCCAGGGTCTGGCTGGTAACTGCATGTGTCGCGTTTCGGTAGGCTAATAAGAAATTGTCCATCTTATGCTGTAGTGGAATTTCCTCATCGCACATGGCCTTTATCGCCTTCTTAAAGGATTGTACGAACCTCTCAGCCAATCCATTGGTGGCTGGATGATACGGGGTGGATGTGTAATGCCTTACCCCATTCCTTTTCATGAATTTTTGGAACTCGTCGGACACAAACTGTGGTCCATTATCAGAGCAGATCTGCTCTGGCAAACCGTTTCTGGCAAATATGGTCCGTAGGACTGCAATCGTTTTCTCTGTAGTGGTTGAAGACATCTTTATCACCTCAGGCCACTTTGAATGAGCATCCACTGCTATTAAGAACATTGAGTCCATGAATGGACCAGCGAAATCAATGTGCACCCGCTGCCATGGAGAGGAGGGCCACTCCCATGGTGTAGAGGGGCATGTGGTGGTCCATTTTGGACCTTCTGGCATCCTGAGCAGCTCTTAGTTAGGTCTTCGATTTGTTGATCGATTCCCGGCCACCACACATAAGCCCTAGCAAGGCTTTTCATTTTCACTCCCCGCAGATGACCTTCATGTAGCTCATTTAGCACTCTCTCCCTTAACTTGGGTGGAATCACCACTCTGGATCCACACATCACTGTCCCCTGGCATACTGACAGCTGTCCTCTTCTGGATGAGAATGCTGGCAACAGTGAGTCGCCATGTGTTGGCCATCCCCTCACCGTCAATTCATATACCCGTGACAGCGTCGGATCATTGCGGGTCTCCTTCTCTATATCCGCGTTTGTTACTGGCAATCGTTCAATTATCGACGAATAAAATATCTCGATAGGGTCCAATGCTGGTGCTTCCTCCACAGTAGGCAGTGGCAGGCGCGATAGCCCATCAGCGTTCCCATGCTGTTTCGTGCCTTTATATTCTATTTCATATTGATTCGCCCCTAGAAACAGGGACCACCTTTGTAACCACTGTGCAGTCATTACTGGCACGCCCTTCTTAGGATTAAAGATGGAGACAAGTGGTTGGTGGTCAGTCAGCAAGGTAAACTTCTGCCCATGCAGATAGTGGTTGAATTTTTTTATTCCCCATACTAGGCTGAGGGCCTCCCTGTCAATCTGGGCGTAGTTGCGCTCGGCTGAGGTTAGTGACCGAGACGCAAAGGCTACTGACCTCTCCAACCCGTCTGGGAATTTGTGCGACAGCACCGCTCCAATGCCGTAGGGTGATGCATCACATGCCAAACGAATTGGTAGTGCTGGGTTGAAATGGGCCAACACCTCTTTTGATGTGATCAATTCTTTACACTTCTGGAAAGCTCGTCTACGTTCGTCATCCCACTTCTATGGTACCCCTGTTTGCAGTAGGGTGTTCAGCGGGTGTAATACCGTAGACAAATTTGTTAAGAACTTGTGGTAATAGTTTACCAGCCCGAGGAACGACCTCAGTTGTGACACATTTTCCGGTGCTGGAGCCTTGACTACTGCCTCAATCTTGTCAGGGGACTTATGTAACCCCTCTTCATCGATGACGTGGCCGCAATACGAGATCTGTTTCTGGAAAAACTCGCACTTCTGGCGATTAGCTCGTAGCCCACACTCCTTTAATCTGGTGAGCACCTTCTCCAAGTTAGCGAGGTGATCACCGTCATTTTCGCCCGTGACGAAGATGTCATCCAAATAACACTGGGTCCCTGGAATCCCTTGCAGGACCTGATCCATCGCCCTTTGCCAGATAGCCGGAGCCGAGGCTACTCCAAATACCAGCCGGTTGTATTGATAGAGACCTTTATGAGTGTTGATCGTAAGGTAATGTTTTGAAGCTTCTTCTACCTCCATTTGCAAGTACGCCTGGGCTAGATCAATTTTGGTGAAGCATTTACCACCAGATAGCGAGGCGAAAATATCCTCAATTCGTGGAAGCGGATATTGCACCGTGTGAAGGACTGGGTTCACTGTCACCTTAAAATCCCCACAGATGCAGACCTTCTTTGGTTCCCCAGGCGTATTACTCAACGACCTCTTCATTA
This sequence comes from Somniosus microcephalus, assembly GCF_052327205.1. Lineage (NCBI taxonomy): Eukaryota > Metazoa > Chordata > Chondrichthyes > Squaliformes > Somniosidae > Somniosus > Somniosus microcephalus. The sequence continues at coordinate 31,409,612 of NC_140999.1, read as the reverse complement.
CAGGAACGATGGGTGCAGCCCACTCGCTCCAGTCCACTTTGGACAGTACTCCTGAACGTTCCAACCCTTCCAGCTCTGCTTCAACAGCTGGTCTGATCGCATAAGGCACTGGTCTGGCCTTCAGAAACTTTGGGCTTGCATTTTCCTCTATTTTAATTGTTGCTGTTATTCCTTTTAGTGTTCCTAGTCCCTCCTGGAACACTTCTTTTGCGTCAGTTAGCATTTTTGACAGTCGTCCAGGTGTGACGTCGTCATCCTTTTTGGCCTCAACCTACAGTGCCTGTATGGAATGCCAATCTAATTGTATCTTCCGGATCCATTCACGTCCTAGCAGTGGTGGTCCTCCATTTGGCAATACATATATATCCATTTTAGGTATTTCCTGGCCTTTATATGTCACTTTCACCCTTATTTTTCCTTTGGGGTAGACTTTTTGCCCCGTATACGTCTTCAAGACAATCTCTGTAGCTTTCAAGGGTATGTGTGAAAATAGCTGCTTGTAGTCTCTTTGATTTATGACTGTTAGAGCTGACCCTGTGTCCAATTCCATTTCCACTTCGGCTCTGTCTATCTTGAGTGTAACCCAGATAGTCTGGTGATCCTCCATTTCGGTTACATTATGTAGTTTCAGACAACCCAGCTCCTTGCTTCCGGAGTCTGTGTCACTTTTCTGTTCGTCTGAACCACTGTCCATCACCTGGTGTACCTTTTTGTACTTCTCCTGTGGAGATTTCTTACTGTTGGTTTTCTTCCCAGACCTGCAGACTCTTGCTATGTGTCCTGCTTTCCCACACTGTCTGCACACTTGGTCCTTGAACCAACAATCTTTCTGGTCATGTGTTGTTCTGCCGCAGCGATTGCACTTCCCTGTTCCATAGGTCATTTTGTTGGTGCCATATTCTTGCGGTCTCCGTTGTATCTCTGCAGCGCCCCTTACGGCTGCTTCGTGTGATACTGCCATACTGAAAGCTTTGTCCAGTGTAAGGTCCTTTTCTGATAGAAGCCGTTTCTGGGTTCCTTCACTTTGTAGCCCACACACAAACTTGTCCCTTAACGTGTCTGCTAGTCCCGCTCCAAACTGGCAGTGTTTCGATAGCTTGCGCAGTTCCATTAGGTACTCAGCATTGCTTTCGTCTTTGTGTTGGTTCCTTTTATGGAACTTAAATCGTTCTGCTATCAGCAGCGCTGTGGGGTTTAAGTGGTCCTGTAGGATTTCTACTATGCTTTCAAAATTCTTGTTTACCGGCTTCTCTGGGGTTATTAGATTTTGCAGTAACCCATAAGTTTTTGCACCCATGAAATTTAACAGAACCAGTGCTTTATTAGCATCTGGCACTTCATTCGCCCTGCAGTACACCTCAATACGTTCCACATATGTCGCCCAATCTTCGACTTCATTGTCGAACATAGAGATACTGCCACTCTTCGGCATCCTTGGTTGTGCGTTAACTATCACCAATGGCGCCTCCCGCACTCTCCCTTCTTCTCCGCTGGCACAAAATGGCGTCTCCCGCGCTTTCCTTCCTTCCCGCGCTCGCCCTTCTTCTCCGCTGCGGCTTCTCAAAATGGCATCTCCCGCGCTCTTCCTTCTTCTCCGCGGCTCAATGGCGTCTCCCGCGCTCTCCCTGCTTCTCCGCGGCTCAATGGCGTCTCCCGCGCTCTCCCTGCTTCTCCGCGGCTCAATGGCGTCTCCCCTTGCTTCGCCCCGCGGACCCAGATCAGCCCGTGATTCCTGGCTGTGCTCTGCGCATTCTTCTTTTGATATTTTTCGACGCCGCTCAGTCTAGAACCCGGCTGTTTCTTACCCTCTCTCTCTCCGATTTGCGGTATTTTCCCTCGACGCCGCTCGGTGTTCAACCCCCGGCTGCGCCCTGCGCTCTTCACCCTCTGTCTTACCCCGTCGACGCTGCTCGGCTCTCTCTCTGCCGTCGGTCGGCTCCAGCCGCCGCTGCTCGGGAAGGGTCTGCTCTGGACCTGTCGTCGGTCTCTTACTGCTCGTTGTGGCTGGGGAACCAAGCCCGGCTCTCCACAGCCTTCCCAGCAAAGTTGGATCTCTGCCTGACTGCTCGGCGGTTGCTCGTGGTCGACGCCCGTGTTCCAGGCCTCGACTTTTTTTTTTATGTTGCAGGTAGATTCGAATTGACACTCGTCGCCACTGTTAGATCTGTGGTTCAGTGGATAAATAATCACACGGATGCTGTACATTAACAAATAACACGTCTTTACTGGAGGATGGTAATCTCTAGACTGGGATACAGAGGCATGCACAAAGCTTATATACCGGTGTGGTCACTGCTGGTACTACAGTATACAGGAGCTGTAAAAAGTAGTTCTGACTTAAAGGCACATACACTACAGTCAGTGTCAGTGTTTATTTCACTCTGGGGTGTGGGAGTGGTCAGTTCCAGTGTTTATTTCATTCTGGGGTGTGTGAGTGGTCAGTGCCAGTGTTTATCTCACTCTGGGGTGTGTGAGTGGTCAGTGCCAGTGTTTCACTGCACTCTGGGGTGTGTGACTGGTCAGTGTAGTGTATGTACCTTGAAGAAGGAACTATATTCTGCAGCCCCTGTATACTGCAGTACCAGTAGTGACCACTCCTGTATATAAGCCTGTGTAGTAACTTTGTATAGTAGTTCCAGTTTTGTCTCCATTCAGTAAACACCTGTTATAACCAACTTCTGCAGTCCGTGTCTCAATTACACACAGACGTTACACTGGCGACGAACAGATCCGAACTTACCTACAGTTCTGCACCACCTCACGGGGATCCATCCCTGAAGTGAAGTTGTTAGAGGTCGAGGCCAGAAGGCGGAAATCCAAAAAGAAAAAAAAACAAACAGAAGAAACGGGCGTCGACCGTGGACAACCGCCCTCTGATTCATCGAATTCGAAGATTTGCAGGAGAGGCTGTCGAGAGCTGGGCTTGGTTATCCAGTCTATGGTGTTCCAGCTAATCGGGCTGGTGGCAGGTAGTACACTGATCCTTCCTGGGCTGCGGCGGGCTAGAGCTCGATCGGGTGGCTTTTCAACGGGGCCGAGCAGCGTTGTCGGGAAGAGGAGAGAGAGAGGGTGGAGCACACAAGGCGCGGCCAGTGCTACGAAGCCGGGCAGCGTACAAACCCAAGAAGAGGGAGGAAAGTGTCCCATAGGGTCTGCTCTGACGACGGGAACAGTAATTAAAATAAAAGAAATTAGAAGCGCAGAAAGCCGCGAGGAGCTGCAGTTTGCCACGGGGACCGCGGAGAGTGGCGTTGGCAGCAGCGCGGGGGGGGAAGTGTGCGAAGACCATAGGGCGTCGCCATCAAGGCATAAAAATGCCAGCAACAGCGCTAGCAGCAGCGGAAAAGGCAGAAAGCGCGGGAGGCGCCATCTTAATCCAGCGGGGAAGAAGGCAAAGCGCAGGAGGCGCCATTTCGTTCAATCGGGGAAGAAGGCAAAGCGCGGGAGGCGCCATCTTAGATCTCCAAGATGCCGAAGACTGGCAATATCACTGCCTTCGATAATGCAATAGAAGACTGGACCACGTATGTGGAAAGAGTCGAAGTATATTGCAAGGCAAATGAAGTAGCCGTTGAGAAAAAGGCATCAGTACTACTAAACATAATGGGCACAAGAACGTACGGCCTATTGCGGAACCTGATCATTGCAGTCAAACCGATGGCGAAGAGTTTTAACGAAATTGTTGATATCCTACAGGAACACATAAATCCTACACCGCTGCTGATAGCAGAAAGATTTAAATTCCACAAGAGAAATCAGCATAAAGATGACAGCAATGTTGATTACCTTACAGAACTACGCAAGCTATCAAAGCACTGCCAGTTTGGAGCAGGACTGGCAAATACCCTACGGGACAAATTTGTCCGTGGACTCCTGAGTGAAGGAACCCAGAAGAGGTTACTCTCAGAGGAAGAGCTGACGCTAGAGAAGGCTTTCAGCATGGCAGTATCGTACGAAGCAGCAGCCAGGGGAGCTGCAGAAATTCAATAAAAACCACAGGAATACGGCACCCACGAAATGACACGGGGATTTGCAAAATGTTATCGCTGCGGCAGAACTAACCATGATCAGAAGGACTGCTGGTCCAAAGACAAAATATGCAGGCAATGCGGGAAGATGGGACACATTGCACAACTTTGCAGGTCCGGGAAGAAGACTAATGACAACAAAAAGACTACTACGGAAAAGTACAGGAAAGTACAAAAGATGACGGACAGTAGTTCCGAAGACCAGAAGAGCGATAGTGAATCCGGGAACAAGAGACTAAGCTGTCTCAAACTACACAACGTAATTGCAAAAGAGGATCACCGAACCATTTGGGTCACCCTCACGATAGCAGGATCCCAAGTCAAAATGGAATTGGATACAGGATCAGCCCTGACCGTCATGAATCGACGAGACTACGAGCGGCTATTCTCACACATACCCTTGAAAGACACATCCATTGTCTTGAAGATATATACGGGGCAGAAAGTATACCCCAGAGGGAAAATAAGGGTGCCTGTCGAATACAACGGCAAGGAAATACAGAAATTGTATCTGTACATACTGCAAGATGGTGGACCACCATTATTGGGACGTGAATGGATCAGAAAGATAAGTTTAGACTGGCACTCCATTCAGGCACTGACGGTGGCTGGTAAAAAGGATGATGACGTCACACCTGGACGATTGTCAAAAATCTTGGCTAACGCTAATGAGGTATTTCAACAAGAACTGGGAACTCTTAAAGGCGTAACAGCCTCAATAAAAATGGAAGAGAATGCAATTCCCAAGTTTTTCAAAGCAAGACCGGTACCGTATGCAATTCGCCCAGCCGTCGAGGCAGAGCTGGAGAATCTGGAGAATGCCGGCGTGTTAACTAAGGTAGACTGGAGCGAGTGGGCGACACCCATCGTTCCTGTCATGAAGAAAACGTTAAACAATAAATCTGAGGAGTCAAGGAAGGTTCGCATCTGTGGGGACTTCAAGGTGACTGGGAACCCAGTCCTTCACACAGTACAGTATCCTCTTCCGAGGATAGAAGATATTTTCGCCTCACTATCTGGAGGGAAACGTTTTACAAAAATTGACCTAGTGCAAGCATATTTGCAGATGGAGGTTGAAGAATCTTCTTGGAAATATCTCACGATAAACACTCACAAAGGTCTTTACCAGTATAATCGACTGGTATTCGGAGTTGCATCAGCTCCGGCTATATGGCAAAGAGCGATGGAACAAGTCCTGCAAGGGATTCCGGGGACTCAGCGTTACTTGGACGACAGCCTAGTGACGGGTGAAAATGCAGTGAACACCTTGCCAACCTAGAGCAGGTGCTCACTAGACTAAGAGAACATGGGCTACGAGCCAATCGCCCCAAGTGCGAGTTTTTTAAGAAACAAATATCGTATTGTGGCCACGTGATTGATGAAGAGGGGTTACATAAGTCCCCTGACAAAATTGAAGCGGTAGTTAAGGCTCCAGCGCCTGAAAATGTGTCGCAACTGAGGTCATTCCTCGGATTGGTGAATTACTACCATAAGTTTTTGCCGAACTTGTCAACAATTCTGCACCCACTGAACGCCCTACTACAAACTGGAGTACCATGGAAATGGAGCAATGAATGTAGGCGGGCCTTTCAGAAGTGTAAAGGCCTGATCACTTCAAGAGAAGTATTGGCTCACTACAACCCATCACTACCGATAAGACTGGTGTGTGTTGCGTCTCCCTATGGCGTTGGAGCGGTACTGTCACATAAATCCCTTGATGGTTCAGAGAGGCCGATAGCTTTTGCGTCACGCTCGTTAACTGCAGCCGAGCGTAACTATGCCCAGATTGACAGAGAGGCCCTCAGCCTGGTGTGGGGGGGTGAAGAAGTTCAATCACTACCTGCACGGACAGAAATTTACTCTACTAACTGATCATCAATCTCTTGTCTCCATTTTCAACCCTAAGAAGGGCGTCCCGATAATGACAGCACAACAGCTACAGAGGTGGTCCCTTTTCCTAGGGGCACACCAATATGACATCGAGTACAAAGGAACTAAACAGCATGGGAATGCTGATGGATTGTCGCGCCTACCGTTGCCGACGGTGGAAGAAGCACCTGCAGAGGATCCTGTGGAGATATTCCACTCGACCATAGTCGAATGTCTACCTGTGACGAATGCAAACATAGAAAAGGAAACACGAAATGACCCGACACTCTCCAGGGTCTATGATTTAACGGTGAAGGGATGGCCAGCACATGGCGAACCACTGTTGCCAGCATTCTCGCCGAGAAGAGAACAGCTGTCAGTGTGCCGAGGAACCTTGATGTGTGGATCCAGAGTAGTAATTCCACCCAAATTGAAGGATAGAGTGCTCAATGAGCTTCATGAGGGTCATCTGGGAGGGGTAAAAATGAAGAACTTAGCCAGAGCGTTTGTGTGGTGGCCAGGAATCGATAGAGAAATCGAAGAGATGACCAAGAGCTGTACAGGATGCCAGAAGGTCCAAAACGCCCCACCACAAGCCCCTCTACATCCATGGGAGTGGCCCTCATCTCCATGGCAAAGGGTACACATTGATTTTGCTGGTCCATTTATGGACTCGATGTTTTTAATTGCGGTGGATGCACATTCAAAGTGGCCAGAGGTAATGAAAATGTCCTCAACCACCACAGAAAAAACTATCACAGTCTTACGAACCATCTTCGCCAGAAATGGGCTGCCTGAACAGATTTGCTCCGACAATGGACCACAGTTTGTGTCTGAAGAGTTCCGGAGGTTCTTAAAGAACAATGGTGTTAAGCATTACACATCCGCCCCATATCATCCAGCCACCAATGGATTGGCTGAGAGGTTCGTTCAAACATTCAAGAAGACTATCAAGGCAATGTGTAATGAAGACATACCCCTACAACACAAGGTGGATAACTTCTGGTTTGCCTACCGGAATGCGACACATGCGGTTACCAACCAAACTCCAGCCATGATGTTCTTCAATCGAAGACTACAATGCCGCTTGGATTTGGTTAAGCCAAACATCAGAAGAGATGTGGAGAACAGGCAGTTTTAGAATATGAATGAAAGGCCAACCAGGAGTTTTAAGATAGGTCAACCAGTTTTGGCCCGGGACTACCGCACAGAGAAATGGCAGCCAGGAACGATCTGCACACGGCAAGGACCTCTAATGTATACCGTGGACGTTGGAGAGAGCATTGTAAGACGCCATGCTGACCAGATTCTAGAGTCACTGGAAAACGTCAAATCTACACCACGATCCTATACACCTGGTGATGAAACCAAAGTACCAATTGCATCTACCTCAGAATCGGTGATATTGGAAGCAGACGAACCAAACAACGACGTTGATCCCGAATCAACTTTGCCAGAAGAACCTGATACCCCAAAGAGGCGTTATCCGGACAGAATCAGGAAGCCTCCTCAAAGACTGAATTTACAATTGATTAACTTCAGCTAATGTATACAGCAACTGTAATTGTAAATATGTTATTTAATTATTAATCGAATGTTATGTACTGTTTAGCTAAAAGGGGAGGAATTGTAGTGTATGTACCTTGAAGAAGGAACTATATTCTGCAGCCCCTGTATACTGCAGTACCAGTAGTGACCACCCCTGTATATAAGCCTGTGTAGTAACTTTGTATAGTAGTTCCAGTTTTGTCTCCATTCAGTAAACACCTGTTATAACCAACTTCTGCAGTCCGTGTCTCAATTACACACGGACGTTACAGTCAGTGCCAGTGTTTATCTCACTCTGGGGTGTGTGAGTGGTCAGTGTCAGTGTTTATTTCACTCTGGGGTGTGTGAGTGGTCAGTGTCAGTGTTTATTTCACTCTGGGGTGTGTGAGTGGTCAGTGTCCGTGTTTATCTCACTCTGGGGTGTGTGAGTGGCCAGTGCCAGTGTTTATCTCACTCTGTGGTGTGTGAGTGGTCAGTGCCAGTGTTTATTTCACTCTGGGGTGTGTGAGTGGTCAGTTTCAGTGTTTATTTCACTCTGGGGTGTGTGAGTGGTCAGTGCCAGTGTTTGTTTCACTCTGGGGTGTGTGAGTGGTCAGTGCCAGTGTTTATCTCACTCTGGGGTGTGTGAGTGGTCAGTGCCAGTGTGTATCTCACTCTGGGGTGTGTGAGTGGTCAGTTCCAGTGTTTATCTCACTCTGGGATGTGTGAGTGGTCAGTGCCCGTGTTTATCTCACTCTGGGGTGTGTGAGTGGTCAGTGCCAGTGTTTATTTCACTCTGGGATGTGTGAGTGGTCAGTGCCCGTGTTTATCTCACTCTGGGGTGTGTGAGTGGTCAGTGCCAGTGTTTATCTCACTCTGGGGTGTGTGAGTGGTCAGTGCCAGTGTTTATCTCACTCTGGGATGTGTGAGTGGTCAGTGCCCGTGTTTATCTCACTCTGGGGTGTGTGAGTGGTCAGTGTAGTGTATGTACTTTGCAGAAGGAACTATATTCTGCAGCCCCTGTATAGTGCAGTACCAGTAGTGACCACCCCTGTATATAAGCCTGTGTAGTAACTTTGCATAGTTAGTTCCAGTTTGTTTCCACTCAGTAAAGACCTGTTATAACCAACTCCTGCAGTCCGTGTCTCAATTACACACGGACATAATACTGGCGACGAGCAGATCCGAACTTACCTACAGTCTGCACCACCTCATGGGGATCCATCCCTGAAGCGAAGTTGTCAGAGGCCGAGGCCAGAAGAAAGAAAGAAAATAAATAAATAAATAAAAATAAAACGATCAGAAGAAACGGGCGTCGACCGTGGGGCAACCGCCTCTGATTCATCGGAGTGAAATATTTGCAGGAGATGCTGTCGAGAGCGGGGCTTGGTTATCCTGTCGATGGTGTTCCAGCTAATCGGGCTGGTGGCAGGTAGTACACTGATCCTTCCTGGGCTGCGGCGGGCTAGAGTCCGATCGGGTGGCTTTTCAACGGGGCCGAGCAGCGTTGTCGAGAAGAGGAGAGAGAGAGGGTGGAGCACACAGGGCGCGGCCGGTGCTACGAAGCCGGGCAGCGTACAGACCCGAGAAGAGGGAGGAAAGTGTCCCGCAGGGTTGCTCCGACGATGGGGAAATAAAAGAAATTAGAAGTGCAGAAAGCTGCGAGGAGCTGCCGTTTGCCACGGGAACCGCGGAGAGCGGCGTTAGCAACAGCGCAGGGGGAAGTGCGCGAAGACCATAGGGCATCGCCATCAAGGCATAAAACGCCAGCAACAGCGTTAGCAGCAGCGGAGAAGACGGAAAGCGCAGGAGGCGCCATTTTGTTAAATCTGGGAAGAAGGCAAAGCGCGGGAGGCGCCATTTTGTTAAATGGGGGAAGAAGGCAAAGCACGGGAGGCGCCATCTTAGATTTCCAAGATGCCGAAGACTGGCAATATCACTGCCTTTGATAATGCAATAGAAGACTGGACCACGTATGTGGAAAGAGTCGAAGTATATTGCGAGGCAAACGAAGTAGCCGATTAGAAAAAGGCATCAGTACTACTAAACATAATGGGCACAAGAACGTACGGCCTACTGCGGAACCTGATTACTCCAGCCAAACCGATGGCGAAGAGTTTTAACAAAATTGTTGATATCCTACAGGAACACCTAAATCCTACACCGCTGTTGATAGCAGAAAGATTTAAATTCCACAGGACAAATCAGCATAAAGATGAGAGCAATGCTGATTACCTTACGGAACTACGCAAGCTATCAAAGCACTGCCAGTTCGGAGCAGGACTGGCAGATACCCTACGGGACAAATTTGTCCGTGGACTCCTGAGTGAAGGAACCCAGAAGAGGTTACTCTCAGAGGAAGAGCTGACTCTAGATAATGCTTTCAGCGTGGCAGTATCATATGAAGCAGCAGCAAGGGGAGCTGCGGAAATACAGCAAAAGCCACAGGAATACGGCACCCACGAAATGACATGGGGATTTGAAAAATGTTATCGCTGCGGCAGAACAACCCATGACCAGAAGGACTGCTGGTCCAAGGGCAAAATATGCAGGCAATGCGGAAAGATGGGACACATTGCACGAGTTTGCACGTCTGGGAAGAAGACTAACGACAACAAAAAGGCTACTAAGGAAAAGTACAGGAAAGTACAAAAGATGACGGACAGTAGTTCCGAAGACCAGATGAGCAATAGTGAATCCGGGAACAAGAGACTAAGCTGTCTCAAACTTCACAACGTAATCGCAGAAGAGGATCACCGAACCATTTGGGTCACCCTCACGATAGCAGGGTCCCAAGTCAAAATGGAATTGGATACAGGATCAGCCCTGACCGTCATGAATCGATGAGACTACGAGCGGCTATTCTCACATATACCCTTGAAAGAGACATCCATTGTCTTGAAGACGTATACGGGGCAAAAAGTATACGCCAGAGGAAAAATAAGGGTGCCTGTCGAATACAATGGCAAGGAAATACAGAAATTGTATCTGTACATACTGCAGGATGGTGGACCACCGTTATTGGGACGTGAATGGATCAGAAATATAAGTTTAGACTGGCACTCCATTCAGGCACTGACGGTGGCTGGTAAAAAGAATGACGACGTCACACCTGGACGATTGTCAAAAATCTTAGCTAACGCTAATGAGGTATTTCAACAAGAACTGGGAACTCTTAAAGGCGTAACCGCCTCGATAAAAATAGAAGAGAATGCAATTCCCAAGTTTTTCAAAGCAAGACCGGTACCATATGCAATTCGCCCAGCCGCCGAGGCAGAGCTGGAGAATCTGAAGAATGCAGGTGTGTTATCTAAGGTAGACTGGAGCGAGTGGGCGACACCCATCATTCCTGTCATAAAGAAAACATTAAACAATAAGTCTGAGGAGCCAAGGAAGGTTCGCATCTGTGGGGACTTCAAGGTGACGGTGAACCCAGTCCTTCACACAGTACAATATCCTCTCCCAAGGATAGAAGATATTTTCGCCTCACTATCTGGAGGGAAGCGTTTTACAAAAATTGACCTAGCACAAGCATATTTGCAGATGGAGGTTGAAGAATCCTCTAGGAAGTATCTCACGATAAACACTCACAAAGGTCTTTACCAGTATAATCGACTGGTATTCGGAGTAGCATCAGCTCCGGCGAAATAGCAAAGAGCGATGGAACAAGTCCTGCAAGGGATTCCGGGGACTCAGTGTTACTTGGACGACATCCTAGTGACAGGTGAAGATGACAGTGAACACCTTGCCAACCTAGAGCAGGTGCTCACTAGACTAAGAGAACATGGGCTACGAGCCAACCGCCCCAAGTGCGAGTTTTTTAAGAAATAGATATCGTATTGTGGCCACATGATTGATGAAGAGGGGTTACATAAGTCCCCTGACAAAATTGAAGCGGTAGTTAAGGCTCCAGTGCCTGAAAATGTGTCGCAACTGAGGTCATTCCTCGGATTGGTGAATTACTACCATAAGTTTTTGCCGAATTTGTCCACAATTCTGCACCCACTGAACGCCCTACTACAAACTGGAATAGCATGGAAATGGAGCAATGAATGTAAGCGGGCCTTTCAGAAGAGTAAAGACCTAATCACTTCAAGAGAAGTATTGGCTCACTACAACCCATCACTACCGATAAGACTGGCGTGCGATGCGTCTCCCTACGGCATTGGAGCGGTACTGTCACATAAATTCCTTGATGGTTCAGAGAGGCCGATAGCTTTTGCGTCACGCTCGTTAACTTCAGCCAAGCGTAGCTACGCCCAGATTGACAGAGAGGCCCTCAGCCTGGTGTGGGGGGTGAAGAAGTTCAATCACTACCTGCACGGTCAGAAATTTACTCTACTAACTGATCATCAACCTCTTGCCTCCATTTTCAACCCTCAGAAGGGCGTCCCGATAATGACAGCACAACGGCTACAGAGGTGGTCCCTTTTCCTAGGGGCACACCAATATGACATTGAGTACAAAGGAACTAAACAGCATGGGAATGCTGATGGATTGTCGCGCCTACCGTTGCCGACGGTGGAAGAAGCACCTGCAGTGGATCCAGTGGAGATATTCCACTCGACCATAGTCGAAAGTCTACCTGTGATGAATGCAAACATAGAAAAGGAAACACGAAATGACCCGACACTCTCCTGGGTCTATGATTTAACGGTGAAGGGATGGCCAGCACATGGCGAACCACTGTTGCCAGCATTCTCGCCGAGAAGAGAACAGCTGTCAGTGTGCAGAGGAACCTTGATGTGTGGATCCAGAGTGGTAATTCCACCCAAATTGAAGGATAGAGTGCTCAATGAGCTTCATGAGGGTCATCTGGGAGGGGTAAAAATGAAGAACTTAGCCAGAGCGTTTGTGTGGTGGCCGGGAATCGATAGAGAAATCGAAGAGATGACCAAGAGCTGTACAGGATGCCAGAAGGTCCAAAACGCCCCACCACAAGCCCCTCTACATCCATGGGAGTGGCTCTCATCTCCATGGCAAAGGGTGCACATTGATTTTGCTGGTCCATTTATGGATTCAATGTTTTTAATTGCGGTGGGTGCACATTCAAAGTGGCCAGAGGTAATAAAAATGTCCTCAACCACCACAGAAAAAACTATCACAGCCTTACGAACCATATTCGCCAGAAATGGGCTGCCTGAACAGATTTGCTCCGACAATGGACCACAGTTTGTGTCTGAAGAGTTCCGGAGGTTCTTAAAGAACAATGGTGTTAAGCATTACACATCCGCCCCATATCATCCAGCCACCAATGGATTGGCTGAGAGGTTTGTTCAAACATTCAAGAAGGCTATCAAGGCAATATGTAATGAAGACATACCCCTACAACACAAGGTGGATAACTTCTTGTTTGCCTACCGGAATGCGACACATGCGGTTACCAACCAAACTCCAGCCATGATGTTCTTCAATCGAAGACTACGATGTCGCTTGGATTTGGTTAAGCCAAACATCAGAAGAGATGTGGAGAACAGGCAGTTTCAGAATATGAATGAACGGCCGACCAGGAGTTTTAAGATAGGTCAACCAGTTTTGGCCCAGGACTACCGCACAGATAAATGGCAGCCAGGAATGACCTGTACACGGCAAGGACCTCTAATGTATACCGTGGACGTTGGAGAGAGCATTGTAAGACGCCATGCTGACCAGATTCTAGAGTCACTGGAAAACGTCAATTCCACACCATGATCCGATACACCTGGTGATGAAACCGAAGTACCAATTGCATCTACCTCAGAATCGGGAATATTGGAAGCAGACGAACCCAACAACGACATTGATTCCGAATTAACTCTGCCAGAAGAACTTGATACCCCAAAGAGGCGTTATCCGGACAGAATCAGGAAGCCTCCTCAAAGACTGAACTTATAATTGCTTAACTTCAGCTAATGTATATGACAACTGTAATTGTAAATATGTTATTTAATTATTAATCGAATGTTATGTACTGTTTAGCTAAAAGGGGAGGAATTGTAGGGTATGTACTTTGCAGAAGGAACTATATTCTGCAGCCCCTGTATACTGCAGTACCAGTAGTGACCACCCCTGTATATAAGCCTGTGTAGTAACTTTGCATAGTTAGTTCCAGTTTGTCTCCACTCAGTAAAGACCTGTTATAACCAACTCCTGCAGTCCGTGTCTCAATTACACATGGACATAATAGTCAGTGCCAGTGTTTATTTCACTCTGGGGTGTGTGAGTGGTCAGTGCCAGTATTTAGATACATAGAAACATAGAAGATAGGAGCAGGAGTAGGCCATTCGGCCCTTCGAGCCTGCTCCGCCATTCAATGAGATCATGGCTGAACATCCAAATTCAGTACCCTGTCCCTGCCTTCTCCCCATATCCCTTGATCCCTTTAGCCTTAAGAAATATATCCAACTCCTTTTTGAATATATTTATATGTGAGTGGGCAGTGCCAGTGTTTATCTCACTCTGGGTGTGTGAGTGGGCAGTGTCAGTGTTTATCTCACTCTGGGGTGTATGAGTGGTCAGTGTCAGTGTTTATTTCACTCTGGGGTGTGTGAGTGATCAGTGTCCGTGTTTATCTCACTCTGGGGTGTGTGAGTGGTCATTGACAGTGTTTATCTCACTCTGGGGTGTGTGAGTGGTCAGTGTCCGTGTTTATCTCACTCTGGGGTGTGTGAGTGGTCATTGACAGTGTTTATCTCACTCTGGGGTGTATGAGTGGTCAGTGTCAGTGTTTATCTCACTCTGGGGTGTGTGAGTGGTCAGTGCCAGTGTTTATCTCACTCTGGGGTGTGTGAGTGGTCAGTGTCCGTGTTTATCTCACTCTGGGGTGTGTGAGTGGTCATTGACAGTGTTTATCTCACTCTGGGGTGTATGAGTGGTCAGTGTCAGTGTTTATTTCTCTCTGGGGTGTGTGAGTGGTCAGTGTCAGTGTTTATCTCACTCTGGGATGTGTGAGTGGTCAGTGCCCGTGTTTATCTCACTCTGGGGTGTGTGAGTCGTCAGTGTCAATGTTTATTTCACTCTGGGGTGTGTGAGTGGTCAGTGTCAGTGTTTATTTCACTCTGGGGTGTGTGAGTGGTCAATGTCAGTGTTTATTTCACTCTGGGGTGTGTGAGTGGTCAGTGCCAGTGTTTATCTCACTCAGGGGTGTGTGAGTGGTCAGTGCCAGTGTTTCACTGCACTCTGGGGTGTGTGAGTGGTCAGTGCCAGTGTTTATCTCACTCTGTGGCGTGTGAGTGGTCAGTGTCAGTGTTTATTTCACTCTGTGTGTGAATGGTCAGTGTCAGTGTTTATCTCACTCTGTGGCGTGTGAGTGGTCAGTGTCAGTGTTTATTTCACTCTGTGTGTGAATGGTCATTGACAGTGTTTATTTCACTCTGGTGTGTGTGAGTGGTCAGTGCCAGTGTTTCACTGCACTCTGGGGTGTGTGAGTGGTCAGTGTCAGTGTTTATTTCACTCTGGGTTGTGTGAGTGGTCATTGTCAGTGTTTATTTCACTCTGAGGTGTGTGAGTGGTCAGTGTCCGTGTTTATCTCACTCTGGGGTGTGTGAGTGGTCAGTGTCAGTGTTTATTTCACTCTGGGATGTGTGAGTGGTCAGTGCCAGTGTTTATTTCACTCTGGGGTGTGTGAGTCGTCAGTGCCAGTGTTTATCTCACTCTGTGTGTGAATGGTCAGTGTCAGTGTTTATTTCACTCTGGGGTGTGTGAGTGGTCAGTGTTTATTTCACTCTGGGGTGTGTGAGTGGTCATTGTCAGTGTTTATTTCACTCTGGGGTGTGTAAGTGGTCAGTGTCAGTGTTTATTTCACTCTGGGATGTGTGAGTGGTCAGTGCCAGTGTTTATTTCACTCTGGTGTGTGTGAGTGGTCAGTGCCAGTGTTTATTTCACTCTGGGGTGTATGAGTGGTCAATGCCAGTGTTTCACTGCACTCTGGGGTGTGTGAGTGGTCATTGACAGTGTTTATCTCACTCTTGGGTGTGTGAGTGGTCAGTGCCAGTGTTTATCTCACTCTGGGGCATGTGAGTGGTCAGTGCCAGTGTTTATCTCACTCTGGGGTGTGTGAGTGGTCATTGCCAGTGTTTATCTCACTCTGGGGTGTGTGAGTGGTCAGTGCCAGTGTTTTTTTCACTCTGGGGTGTGCGAGTGGTCAGTGCCAGTGTTTATCTCACTCTGGGGTGTGTGAGTGGTCAGTGCCAGTGTTTATTTCACTCTGGGGTGTGTGAGTGGTCATTGCCAGTGTTTATCTCACTCTGGGGTTTGTTAGTGGTCAGTGCCAGTGTTTATCTCACTCTGGGGTGTGTGAGTGGTCATTGCCAGTGTTTATTTCACTCTGGGGTGTGTGAGTGGTCATTGACAGTGTTTATCTCACTCTGGGGTGTGTGAGTGGTCAGTGCCAGTGTTTATCTCACTCTGGGATGTGTGAGTGGTCAGTACCAGTGTTTATTTCACTCTGGGGTGTGTGAGTGGTCAGTGCCAGTGTTTATCTCACTCTGGTGTGTGAGTGGTCAGTGCCAGTGTTTATCTCACTCTGGTGTGTGAGTGGTCAGTGCCAGTGTTTATCTCACTCTGGGGGTGTGTGAGTGGTCAGTGCCAGTGTTTCACTGCACTGATGATGGGCTGTGAATGTGGTCAGTAGCTGCCCTCTCGTTCCCCTTTCCTCCAGTGGCGAAGCAGCTGGTCTCCACTGAATGATTCCGTGAAACAGCACAGATAAAGAACTCAAATTCTGGGGAATCACAGGCACAAATCCAAGCCCTGACATCTGTATATTCCTTCTCTTCTCACTAACCACTTATTTTCATTTTTCTCGTGTGTTATTTCCTGGTGACCAATGTTTGGCTGTAATGTACCGCCACCTTGTGTCACTGTGCAGAACTGTAATACACATATATTGGGGTAGAGTGTCTTGCATTCACTGCATTCATATTATGTACATAAGATATAATATATACACACACAGGCACAAATTACATCCTATACCAGTACACGTTGGGTGCAAGGAAATTTTCTGAGAGCAAGATTGTGAATCTTAGTCATTGAAAAATAGAGATGAGAAGGAAGTGACTTTAAAGTCTCTCTTTAATGGATACCTACAATGTGAATTAATTTGCTGCATGATTTCTGTTGTTATATCTAGATACGCACTGATACTGTATTTCCTCCTTCGTGTTTGCTGGTGTTTTATTTGAGTCTTAATTGGGTTCAGGTCAGACACCCGTTTCACACCCCGCCCTTTCCTTTTCATTAACCTCAATGGACGAGAAAATCCAGCGGAGCATATAACGGGCGGCCAATCCGCTGCCGCCCATTTTACATCCGCCCAACATCACAGAACATTTGTGCATAAATTTGATTATCCCATGTTAGTCTGGCCTCAACCAGGCAACGTATTTGTGTATTGAATGCACTTTTAACAGGCTCCAAATTCTCGAATTAATGCTTCCCCTCTGATGAAACACTAACATATGCCGATACATTGGCAAAGTATCATCTACTGTACGTGTCTACACTGTACATGAATACTGTGACATGTATTTTGATACCTGTGGTTAGCAAGTTTAATAAGCCTTTATATTTATTCCAATGTTGGGAGGACTCATAAAAATCAACATTTCATTGTGCAGTACACACGTCTGTTGCATATACGACAAATAAAATTGAATTGAATTGAATTGAATTTATGTGCCTGGGTGAAGGAGCCCGTGTCAGCACAGTAATATTGAGTCATCAACAGTCCCTGCTTTGATAAATTGTGTTGCAGCAAGATCCTGTTGATGAACTACAAGAAGGGAATTAATTTACAAAAACACTATCACCTCCTGATTGTTTTCTACAAATCAAGTAGATCCCGGCCTTTCTGATAATCCAAACTTAATGGGTAAAATTCGGTATTGTTCCATCAGACAGGAGTGCTATAATTGGCAGGGTCCACACATAACTTGATTCGAATGGGCTTACTTTCCTGGTCTCACACACACTGATTTACAGTTAGGTTATGTAAGCATTAATTGTATTGCTGGTTTGGCCAAATTTGACGGAAGAAAAGATATATGGCCCCAATATACATTCCTCCCTCCTGTCCAGGCCTCCAGGTACCCAAATATAGTGCAGCAACTCATTAGCATGGCCCAGTCGCAGCCCCAGCACTGGACCACCCCCTTGCAGGGCTTTGTACCAAGAAATGGCCACAGCTACAAGCCTGAGAGGCCTGCAGTTGTGGGACTGGCTGCTGGCCTTGGTGAATCATGACACTTTGTTTAACAACAGCAGCCAGAAGGCCTTCAGTCCTGGAGATGCAAGGAAAGCCTGCAAAAGAAAGGTGCCATTTACATTTGCAACCTCCCTTTCCTTAACGCCTGGTCCCTCAGATCCTCTGATGTGAGGGGTCCCAGGAACAAGGCCCACTGCCGGCTATTTGGGGTGTAACTGCCCTGCCACTTCATTACCATGACTGCAGTGGCCCTGCGCCTGTTCTAGGCACAGGCCCAGGGGCACCTGTGTGGGAAGCTGAGGAAATCCCAGGACAGCATAAAGAGGGCTGAAATCCAACTGCCCCTTTTTCTTTCCATAGCATCTGTGAAATAAGTGTTCCTCAGGTGCCAGGGAAAGCAAAT
Source organism: Somniosus microcephalus (assembly GCF_052327205.1). Taxonomy (NCBI): domain Eukaryota; kingdom Metazoa; phylum Chordata; class Chondrichthyes; order Squaliformes; family Somniosidae; genus Somniosus; species Somniosus microcephalus. Next base: position 31,391,599 of record NC_140999.1, on the reverse strand, counting down.
TCCTAGCCATAAAGTTCATTAATCCCACCTGGATCGCGGGTAAATTTCCAGACAATCTGCTTCAAATGGAATGGAAATGAGCCCATCGAAGCAAAAGATTGTTTAAAAGAGAAAGGCCTTGATTTTCAGTGTGCCGTGAGGTGGGCTTTTAGGTGTGCGGGGGGCTAAAATCCCAAATTCGGGGGTCCCGACACCATCCCGCCCAAAACCCGCCTCCACGTAAGTTTCAAAGGAGGCGGGTACCCGCCCCGCACTGGGACCCGCCGACCCAAGGCGGGAAGGGATTAGTGCCAATTAACTGCCTGTTAACAGGTAGTTAACAGGCAGTTTTTAGCCTAATCCCTATTTTGAGGGGTGTCGTGAGGGATTCCCGACGGCGCCAAACCACGCCAGGTTAGAGTAGGTGGGCCATCGGGTTGAAGGACTTGGAGGGGTCGAGATGTCGGTGTTCAGGTGAGTGATGGGTGCATGAGTGCAAAGGTAATGTTTGGTGTGTCTAAAGTGTGTAAAGAAGTTTAAATTACCTGTATTTACCTTTACAGCCTTTCTTCCTCTAGGTTTCGGGAGTCCATCACTCAGCCGGCACTGAAAGCAAAATGGCTGCGATCTGTCAAAAGTGACAGCCTTCAGCTTTCATTGCCGGTGAGATTTCTAACTGAGTCTGCGTAGAAGGACTCAGTTAGACAGATGAAATTTCAGTCTGTGACGTCACCTGTTGCCGGGCGGCCCTTAATTGGCCTGCTGAGCCTGCTGGGCGGGCTCAACAAGGTCAATCAAGGGAAAATCGCGTGGATTGGCCGAATCTTGAAAGTTGTAGTCCCGCCTCCTTCCTGACTGCTAAATGAAAATCCAGCCCAAAGTATCCATACATTGATAAGTTAGTACAGTGAAACCTGTAAAATTACAGACACCTAAGGGACTGGCATCAGCTGTCCTTTTTTTTGCAGGTGTCCTTATTTTCAAAATGGTCATTGTATACATTGTAAAAATGTTCCCAACAATCTTGAAGAACCAGCTGAGATTATGACCAGCACCTAATCAGCTCCAACAATGCTAAGAACTTACATTTGGAAGCAGATATAACAAGAAAACTGATGTGCCAAGTACAGTACCTGTACAGTGGAACCTGTTCCTAATGATACCCTCAGACGAGGGACAATCGTACCACAGGGGGTCGGTGTGTGAGCATCTTCTGGGTCCCTGTGGGGTCAGTGTGTGAGCATCTTCTGGATCATTGTGGGGTTGGGTGTGTGAGCATTTTCTGGGTCCGCATGGGGTCGGGTGTGTGAGCATCTTCTGGGTCTGTGTGAGGTCGGGTGTGTGACCAACTTCTGTGTCCGCGTGGGGTCGGGTGTTTGAGCATCTTCTGGGTCTGTGTGGGGTCGGGTGTGTGAGCATCTTCTGGTCCACGTGGGGCCGGGTGTGTGAGCATCTTCTGGGTCTGTGAGGGGTCGGGTGTGAGCATCTTCTGGGTCCACGAGGGGTCGGGTGTGTGAGCATCTTCTGGGTCCACGAGGGGTCGGGTGTGTGAGCATCTTCTGGGTCTGTGTGGGGTCGAGTGTGTGAGCATCTTCTGGGTCTGCGAGGGGTCGGGTGTGTGAGCATCTTCTGGGTCCACGTGGGGTCGGGTGTGTGAGCATCTTCTGGGTCCGCATGGGGTCAATGTGTGAGCATCTTCTGGGTCTGTGTGGGGTCGGGTGTGTGAGCATCTTCTGGGTCTGCGAGGGGTCGGGTGTGTGAGCATCTTCTTTGTCTGCGAGGGGTCGGGTGTGTGAGCATCTTCTGGGTCCGCATGGGGTCGGGTGTGTGAGCATCTTCTGGGTCAGCGAGGGGTTGGGTGCGTGTGCATCTTCTGGGTCTGTGTGGGGTCACGTGTGTGAGCATCTTCTGGGTCCGTTTGGGGTCAGGTGTGTGAGCATCGTCTGGGTCTGCGAGGGGTCGGGTGTGTGAGCATCTTCTGGGTCTGCGAGGGGTCGGGTGTGTGAGCATCTTCTGTGTCTGTGTGGGGTCGGGTGTGTGATCTTCTTCTGGGTCCGCGAGGGGTCGAGTGTGTGAGCTTCTTCTGGGTCCACGAGGGGTTGGGTGTGTGAGCATCTTCTGGGTCTGCGAGGGGCTGGGTGTACGAGCATCTTCTGGGTCCTGTAGGGGGTGGTGTGTGTGGTCAGCTTTGCCTCTGACTCCTGAGTGGTTCGAATCGCTCCCACTCCCTTGGTTCTAGACCGTGGACTTATTTGGGGGTTGTAATGAAATTGCAACAGACAACTGAGTTGGTGAAAAGAACTTGGATTTTATTTGAGACAATAAAATATACACAACACAACAATCTTATCACTCTAAAAGGGGGAACACTTCGGAATATATGAGGGAGAATAACAATATACAGAATACTTCACCCCTCCCAATCACTACACTAACTAAGTTGGACTCCAGAGGACCAGGGATAATGCTCACCAAATGACTTCCTTGACAGTTGTAGAGGTTCGTGATTTCAGGGTTCTCTAGGTGTGGCGGTTGGGGCCTGCCGTACCCCGGACGCGGTAGAAGATTTCACCTGCGCTGCTTTTTCAGTCTCCGCGTGTCCGCTGATGCGGTCGGGTGCGTATTGGCTCTATCGGGTAAGTACCCAATTTCTTTTGGTCAGAAATAGGGTCTAGAGTCTTTTCATCAAAATCTTACCCAGGGATAAGTCAGAATAGTTTGTAGAGTGGAAACAAACTTGCGAATCTTCGGTTTCTTCCAGGTTGGTTTCTTGTCAGTCGCTGTGGCCCAATATTACCTAGTTGCTGGTAATATTTTGGTTGTTTGTTTCTTGGGGCCCTTGGTTGCCGCGAGGCGTTCGGTGATGTCATCTCCTGGCTTGGATGCTTTTGTGCTCCTTCTCCGAATCGATCTCCTTGACCGAACAAACCGATTCCTCTTTCTTTCCTTCCGTTCTCCTTCCGTTGATTGAATGTTTTAACTGAAAAAGCAGGCCCCAATTATACCATTTGAGGTTTGGGAATGGCCCCCCAGATTCTCACCAACTTCTACCGGTGCACCATCGAGAGTATCATGTCCAGCTGCATCACTACCTGGTATGGCAACTGCACCACCATAGACTGCAAGGCTCTACAGATGGTGGTGAAAGCTGCACAACATACTATAGGTATTAAATTACCTACTGTGCAGGATATCTACCCCGAGAGGTGCCGGGGGAAGGCCCTGAGAATCATCAAAGACGCGAGCCACCCCAGCCACAACCTCTTCGCCCTGCTCCCGTCCGGTAAGAGATATCGAAGCATACGGTCTCGTACCAGCAGGTTTCGAAACAGCTTCTACCCCCAGGCCATAAGACTCATGAACGAATAATTTATTATTATTTATTACTGTTGTTTTATTTATTATTTCTGTATTTCTATTAGTATTTTTATCGTTGCTATGCTATATTTATTCCAATGTTGGGAGGACTTGTAAAAATCAACATTTCATTGTGCAGTACACACGTTTGCTGCATATATGACAAATAAAATTGAATTGAATTGAATTGAATTGAGGCCTTGCTTATCTGCCCGCCAAATCTTCTCTGGCCCAATATTCTTATACCATTCTGACATGGTTTATTAACAGTCCAAAAAATCCCTTCTTTAGGGTAATCTTCTTGGTTTTGGGGAATCTGTTGAATTTTGCGAATCTTACATTCCCTCCTGTGATACTCTATCCGCTAGAGTATCATACTTGGTGAGCAAAATTTCCGATCTCCGAGAGCCAACCTTCCCCTTTTTATCTATCTAAAACCCAAAAACACATACATTCCCCTTTTCTGGTGTAGTGTTCAAAATATATATAAGTTACGAAAATCCGGTTACATTCACATCCATGCATGGAGGGGGTCCAACACCTCTGCACCACTTGGAAAAATATTGTACACACATAGGAAGAAAATAATCACACATAGACTCATCAACCTTTATTTTTAATAATGGTTAAGGTTTGTTTTATACCTGGTCGTAGACTTTATTTTTATGTTTGTCCCATGCTCCCTCATGTTGAGATCGGAGCATCCTGTCCCTCCCCTTGCACTTTGTGCACAATAGATAGAAAACTATACCGAGCTGGCAGACCACTAAAATGTGGGAAGCCAGTCTGATCCAAGAAGGGACCTCTATATTTTCAAAAATGTCCCACCAGGGTGGAACTACAATATCCAAGATCTTGGCCCCTATCTCAACTGTCTTCTGTTCTAATGTATAGAAATGCTTCTGTGATATGACCACTGCTTTTAATAGGGCAGTAAGATGCTCGGGTAGAGGGGGAATTTCATAGCCGAAATGTGTTACGTAATTTTGCAGGTTGGTGATGTTTTCCATGACAGTGAGGTGAACAGTGGAGGGTTCAGGAATGGGGACAATCCGTTCCTGGGCCACTTGAACTTCTGCCTCGGGTTTAAAGCAGAAACTGCTGTCACTCACCGGACACCAAATGTGCTGTCCATGCTGGTAGTGGGGCGCACTTGTGGTGACACAATATGTCCCACCTCCTATGAATGCTACCTGTGGGGGAACATGGCCTTGTGCCATTACCTCCATGGTACAGTTCACAGGTTGTGCGCCAGCAGCTTTAAACCAGCACTGTGGTCTTGAATAGGCGTTCAAGTGCTGGGGACACAGCCGTCTCCGGCAGCCGGAGAGGTCTGTACCTGTCATAGCTTGCTCCCACTTTATGACATAAGGTGGGACCTCTGCGAAATGGACGTGTGCACCCCCTTGAATGACTCCAATGTTCTCCACCCTGTATACCAGTGCGGGTCGGGCTGTCCCACCCATGACCGGCATCCTCACTACTATCCCCATGATAGTATGGTTGGAACGTCCACAATCTACTGGGACAGGGTAGGCTTCAGAGGCTAGACGAAGCTGACACAGGCTCAGCAAATTACTAAACGCGTGGATAGATGCGAGGTGCTTGTTGCTAATCCAGGAGGGGACTAAACCCTGTTTTAAATCCTCCAGGTTGCTGCGGCCCTCGCCCAGCAACCATGCCCCATACAGCACGCACACCTCATTCTGTGCAGCTTGATCCGAAGCATTCCTGTCTTCCCGTATGAGTGCATTCACTGTTTTGGCATGTTTCTCCAGCTCAGCGATAATCTCTTTTAAATGGACCATCATGGCTTGGTCCTCATGTAGCTCTGAGCCTACCACTGTGTTCTCCTCTGTTAGGATTTTTCTTAATTGGGTCTTTAAACCATTTATCTGGGTTTGTAGCTCTATATCGTCTAGGCTATTTATTACTGAGGATCCTGTACTATAAGTTGTGAAAATAGGTTCCCCTTCTTTTTCTCCCCGCGCCCATATTATGCTCAGGGTGTAAACTGTACAGTTTCGCTTTGTCTACATTGGCAAAGTCGAATTCATAAAATTTTCTGAACATTTCCTTCAGCAGGGCCTGGTATAGCTATTCTGTCTCCTTAGGGCACCACACAGGTAAGTGTACCTCGGTCAGGTTCAGGATCACTGAGGCCACTGCATAGTGTACCCCCTGGTACAGTAACTTGTCAGTTGGCACTAACACTAACCCATTCCCTGGTCCCTTGGTGGCGGTAGGACACCTCTGTACTATAGTCCGTGATGTCGTGGTCGTGGGCAGGGGCTTCCGGGGGCGGGTTACGAGTTCGGTGGCATTGACTGGGATCAGGGAGTGTGGGATCGCGCACGCATGCAGGCTGGAATCCCACTCCATCTCCTCCACGGCATCTTGCCATTGTCTGTGGAAGATGATGGATATGCCTGCGGGGCAGACTTTCTCTGACCCCCACATACAAATGTAAACTCCCTGTTCCGACTTCCACCACTTATCCCAACACACACTCACTCCCCCTCGGGTCCCTGTGATCGTATGGTGGGTGCCGTTCCTCAATCATTCCCAGTCGACCGTACGGTCCCCTATGTCTCTGCTCAGCTTTCTGAGCCACCACCACCTATCCAGGGGAATCCATCCCTTGCATGTCAAACACACACGTTTCCCCTCAGTGACACTGACCCTTGTAGCAACGACCTGTACCCTGGGGCACGGGATGGAGGCCTCCCCATACGTGAACCCAGTCTGGCTGGAGTACTGAGTGGAGTTAGACCCCAGCCACCCTGGCCACCTTCCCTCATGGAAGTAGATAGCAAGCTCCTCCACACCCCGTTCGCCACCCCCTGCGGTAACGATCGGTGCTCTCTCTCCCGAGCATCCATAGATGTGGGAGTTCTCTACGTCTCCTCAGTCACAGATGCTCACCCCTACCAGGGCGAGCAGGAGCAGAAACTTTCCCATGCCGATTTCCTTTCTGTAGGGACACATAAACAAATAGCCACGTCCCGAGATGTTTCTCTGGCTTGACACAGTTATCGAGTCTCGAAAACTTAAACCTTTCATAAACTAAAATTAAACAATAATAATCCTAAAACTACCAACTGTAAAACACACTTTAAAATTTACCAGAAAGCTATATACATCCGCTGCCCATCTCCGGACAGCCAGGCTAATCCCTGTTAGGCCTCTGCCTTTTGTAGAATCTGGGCAGCTTGTACGATTGGGCGTAAGGTGGCCTGTGCAACCGGACCTGGAGAGTCCTTCTTAAAAGACCTGGGAGTTTCCCTGAATCCCAGTTAATCGGGGAGTGTGCCCTCCTGTGCTGCAGCACACTACCCCCTTCAGTGTGGCTGTTGGCTCCCTGTCCTGTCCTGTGGGTTCCGCGCAGCCTGGTGCCGCAGGCTGGGGATCCTTGTCTCTCTCTCTGCCCAACGCTACCTCTCCTGTGAGTCCCTCACCGTTGGAGGCGGCTGGCTGGGGATCCCTATTTTTAGGCTGATCCCTTACCTTGGGCATTCCTTTTTGGGTTGTGGCCCTCCCGGGGCTAGACCGTTTGAACTGGTACACAGGTGACCATGGTAGTTTTTGCTGTGGTATGCGAGGAGACCTCCTTAGGGCTCCGGTTACTGGGGGCGTGTCCCAAATAATTGGTGGGAGGGCCCCTCCAATAACACAAGCCACTGCCCCCACCGGTGCGGTCTGTGAGTTTGCCACAGCTGCAGGCTGATGAACTCTATCTTTAAAACGGTTTACCCCTGCTGGCCGTCCCCCTTTCTCGGTTTTAAACAGTTTACACTGGTTAATGTAACTAGCAGCCTGCCAGTGAACCTGTTTTAAAGTCTCGTCCACTGCCCCGAACGGGTCTTCTATGGACTCCCCATTCTCTCTCTTTACCAGGACAACCTTAAGGACGGAATCCTGGGCTTGGACCTGCTTTAAGTCCGTGGCCAAAGCTAACCCATGTGTGCCTCCCTTGTCTCGGATTGCGGCTACCGGACCTGCTCTACAGGGATCCCAGAACTCTCCTTCCCTGGCCCCCTGCTTGGCCACCTCATCAGTCTTTTGGTTACCCTCCCACTTGGTATGGAGGGATCCTAAATCTATGGCCAAAGGTTTGGCCATTTCCCCAGCCTGCTCGTTCCCTGTGAATCCCATTAGGCTAAATGGGACCTTGTTAGACCTGGGTGAATTGGTCGGGTCTTCCGAATGGACCACCGTGCTGGAAGCTCCAGTGTCCACCAAATATCTCCCCTGCACCGTCTCCACCCCCATCTTAACACAGGGCCTACCCCCCTCATCGTATTCAAGGGGACACAAGTCGACAGGCTGCGCTGGTTCTAGTCATAGGTCTGGGTTGTATGGGGCAGATGGGGTTAAAGCACCAGTGGCGGTGGCTACCTTCCCTGGGCCAGTTAATAAAACTCGGATCACAGCTGCTATTGAATCAAGCGTGGGGGGAGAGGTCGGTGTTTCTGTTTTTGGAGCAGGAGCTGGGGAGTTCTTTCCTATGTTATCCTTCCATGGATTCCTACAGTCCCTTCTCCAATGCCCATTCTTCCCGCACCCAAAGCAGTTACGCTTCATATCGGAAGGGTTACCCCCTTCCTGGTGCCACTCTTTCTTACTCTGGCTAGGTTATATTTCATATACTTCTCCTTTTGGTGGGTGCTCTTCTGTCCCTCTACCGTTCCGGTAAGCCAGGGTCAGTTGTCTGACCACTGTCTCCTCGGTGACCCGGGGGTCTTTCGGGTCAAACCAAAGTTCAGCCTTAGCTCTGATCTGCGGCAAGCTGTTTGCCACCAGGCTTTGGAGCCAGTGGGCCAGCTCATTCTGGTTCAGGTTAGTCTGGTCGAGATCCCCATTACAGGCACTCTTATACACAGGCCACAGCCTGTCTGCGAAAGCCTGTGGGGTCTTCCCTGCTCATTGTGTAGTCTTCTCCACCCGGGAGAAAGGATTACCATCGTTCACACCCGTGGCCTCCAGAACTTCCTCCCGGATAACAGCGTATCCACCCTGCCCTTTTTTACTCTCCGCAGAGAGGGACTGGTACAGCTTGCCATCCAGGGAGAAAAGGAGCATTTTGGCCATTTCGGAGTCATTGCACTCGTTGATGCCTGCTGCCTGTTCCACTTCCATGAAGTGGACTGAGGGGTCTCCCTTGTGGGTGAGTTTGTTCAGGTGGTTTACCATAGCCCTAAGCTGTTGGGTACCGTGGGGAATCACGAATTGGCTTTCAAGGGGTCCCTGACCCCCACCACCGCCGGGCGGGCCAAACTTTTGCTGCCGAGCCGGGCACATCGGCCTCAGCTCCGACCTTTCCTGCATTGGCTTGCCCTCTGCTGCCTGCTGCCAAACCGAGTCAAAACCCGGTGCCACAGGTGGTGGTGGTGCGCTCTCTTCCCTGCCCTCCCTACAGATTGCCTGTCCTTCCTGCTGCCCAACCGGGTTGTTCCCCGGCGCCACAGGTGACATCTGACCAGTTTCCCCTTCTACTTCCAGGCCCACCCGGGCTGCACCCGGGCTCACTAGGCATACCATGCCCTTTGCCCTGGACAGAGCAAGGTTTAAACTGTCGATCTGCTTTTGGCAGGGGCCGTGATCTCCCGCTTCAAAACCCCTCGTGCTTGCTACCTTATAAGCTGCCTGTACGTCTCTTAACCTCTCTTCCTGTTCTTTTATTTGTCTTGTAAGGCGGGGGTTCTCTTCTCGTAACACTAGTTCATTACTTTTGGCTTCGGTGACCTGACACCGAAAGTATTCCTGTTTGTTCCTATGTTTCTCTACTATCTGTAGTCTTTCCTGATTTTGGGTGTTTAATTCCTCCAATAATCCTTCCCCTGCTAGAGCCCTTGCTTGAGACAGCTGAGCTGATTCTCGCAGCTCTTCTGTTAGTGCCTCAATGCGCTTGTCTAAAAGCTGGATCTGTCGCAGGGAGCAGACCAACCAGATGGCTTTCTCCACAGACTTTTTATGATCCTTGCTCTCAGTCCATTTGGCTGCAGCGTCCATGGGATGCTCAGCGTGCAATAGACTGAGCACCCATTTCTTGGTGATATTCACTTTCTCAAACACATAAGAGGAAATCCTCTCTTCCATCTTCATTCTGTCCTCAAAAACAGTGTCTACTGCATCACATCCCTTTTGCCAAGCTCCTGCCACGGTCGCCATTATCTGTAGGGGGTGGTGTGTGTGGTCAGCTTTGCCTCTGACTCCTGAGTGGTTCGAATCGCTCCCACTCCCTTGGTTCTAGACCTTGGACTTATTTGGGGGTTGTAATGAAATTGCAACAGACAACTGAGTTGGTGAAAAGAACTTGGATTTTATTTGAGACAAGAAAATATACACAACACAGCAATCTTATCACTCTAAAAGGGGGAACACTTCGGAATATACGAGGGAGAATAACAATAGACAGAATACTTCACCCCTCCCAATCCCACTACACTAACTAAGTTGGACTCCAGAGGACCAGGGATAATGCTCATCAAATGACTTCCTTGACAGTTGTAGAGGTTCGCGATTTTGGGGCTCTCTAGGTGTGGCGGTTGGGGCCTGCCGTACCCCGGACGCAGTAGAAGACTTCACCTGCGCTGCTTTCTCAGTCTCCGCGTGTCCGCTGATGCGGTCGGGTGCGTATTGGCTCTATCGGGTAAGTACCCAATTTCTTTTGGTCAGAAATAGGGTCTAGAGTCTTTTCATCAAAATCTTACCCAGGGGTAAGTCAGAATAGTTTGTAGAGTGGAAACAAACTTGCGAATCTTCGTTTTCTTCCAGGTTGGTTTCTTCTCGGTCACGGTGGCCCAATATTACCTAATTGCTGGTAATAATTTGGTTGTTTGTTTCTTGGGGCCCTTGGTTGTCACAAGGTGCTCGGTGATGTCTTCTCCTGGCTCGGGTGCTTTTGTGCTCCTTCTCCGAACCGAACTCCTTGACCGAACAAACCGATTCCTCTTTCTTTCCTTCCATTCTCCTTCCGTTGATTGAATGTTTTAACTGAAAAAGCAGGCCCCAATTATACCGTTTGAGGCCTTGCTTATCTGCCCGCCAAATCTTCTTTGGCCCAATATTCTTATACCATTCTGACATGGTTTATTAACAGTCCAAAAAATACCTTCTTTAGGGTAATCTTCTTGGTTTTGGGGAATCTGTTGAATTTTGCGAATCTTACAGTCCGCGTGGGGTCGGGTGTGTGAGCATCTTCTGGGCCTGTTAGGGGTCGGGTGTGTGAGCATCTTCTGGGTCAGCGAGAGGTCGGGTGTGTGAGCATCTTCTGGGTCCGTGAGGGGTCGGGTGTGTGAGTGACTTCTGGGCCCGCGAGGGGTCGGGTGTGTGAGCATCTTCTGGGTCAGCGAGAGGTCGGGTGTGTGAGCATCTTCTGGGCCCGCGAGGGGTCGGGTGTGTGAGTGACTTCTGGGCCCGCGAGGGGTCGGGTGTGTGAGCATCTTCTGGGTCAGCGAGAGGTCGGGTGTGTGAGTGACTTCTGGGCCCGCGAGGGGTCGGGTGTGTGAGTGACTTCTGGGCCTGTTAGGGGTCGGGTGTGTGAGCATCTTCTAGGTCAGCGAGAGGTCGGGTGTGTGAGTGACTTCTGGGCCCGCGAGGGGTCGGGTGTGTGAGTGACTTCTGGGCCTGTTAGGGGTCGGGTGTGTGAGCATCTTCTGGGTCAGCGAGAGGTCGGGTGTGTGAGTGACTTCTGGGCCCGCGAGGGGTCGGGTGTGTGAGCATCTTCTGGGCCTGTTAGGGGTCGGGTGTGTGAGTGACTTCTGGGCCCGCGAGGGGTCGGGTGTGTGAGTGACTTCTGGGCCCGTGAGGGGTCGGGTGTGTGAGCATCTTCTGGGTCCGTGAGGGGTCGGGTGTGTGAGTGACTTCTGGGCCCGCGAGGGGTCGGGTGTGTGAGCATCTTCTGGGCCCGCGAGGGGTCGGGTGTGTGAGCATCTTCTGGGCCCGCGAGGGGTCGGGTGTGTGAGCATCTTCTGGGCCCGCGAGGGGTCGGGTGTGTGAGTGACTTCTGGGCCCGCGAGGGGTCGGGTGTGTGAGTGACTTCTGGGCCCGCGAGGGGTCGGGTGTGTGAGTGACTTCTGGGCCTGTTAGGGGTCGGGTGTGTGAGCATCTTCTGGGTCCGTGAGGGGTCGGGTGTGTGAGCATCTTCTGGGTCCGTGAGGGGTCGGGTGTGTGAGCATCTTCTGGGCCCGCGAGGGGTCGGGTGTGTGAGCATCTTCTGGGTCCGTGAGGGGTCGGGTGTGTGAGCATCTTCTGGGTCCGTGAGGGGTCGGGTGTGTGAGTGACTTCTGGGTCCGCGTGGGGTCGGGTGTGTGAGCATCTTCTGGGTCCGTGAGGGGTCGGGTGTGTGAGTGACTTCTGGGTCCGCGTGGGGTCGGGTGTGTGAGTGACTTCTGGGTCTACGAGGGGTCGGGTGTGTGAGCATCTTCTGGGTCCGTGAGGGGTCGGGTGTGTGAGTGACTTCTGGGTCCGCGTGGGGTCGGGTGTGTGAGCATCTTCTGGGCCTGTTAGGGGTCGGGTGTGTGAGTGACTTCTGGGCCCGCGAGGGGTCGGGTGTGTGAGCATCTTCTGGGCCCGCGAGGGGTCGGGTGGGTGAGTGACTTCTGGGCCTGTTAGGGGTCGGGTGTGTGAGCATCTTCTGGGCCTGTTAGGGGTCGGGTGTGTGAGCATCTTCTGGGTCCGTGAGGGGTCGGGTGTGTGAGTGACTTCTGGGTCCGCGTGGGGTCGGGTGTGTGAGCATCTTCTGGGCCTGTTAGGGGTCGGGTGGGTGAGTGACTTCTGGGCCTGTTAGGGGTCGGGTGTGTGAGCATCTTCTGGGCCCGCGAGGGGTCGGGTGTGTGAGCATCTTCTGGGCCCGTGAGGGGTCGGGTGTGTGAGTGACTTCTGGGCCTGTTAGGGGTCGGGTGTGTGAGTGACTTCTGGGCCTGTTAGGGGTCGGGTGTGTGAGCATCTTCTGGGCCTGTTAGGGGTCGGGTGTGTGAGCATCTTCTGGGTCCGTGAGGGGTCGGGTGTGTGAGTGACTTCTAGGTCCGTGAGGGGTCGGGTGTGTGAGTGACTTCTGGGCCTGTTAGGGGTCGGGTGTGTGAGTGACTTCTGGGCCCGCGAGGGGTCGGGTGTGTGAGTGACTTCTGGGTCCGTGAGGGGTCGGGTGTGTGAGTGACTTCTGGGCCCGCGAGGGGTCGGGTGTGTGAGCATCTTCTGGGCCTGTTAGGGGTCGGGTGTGTGAGCATCTTCTGGGTCCGTGAGGGGTCGGGTGTGTGAGCATCTTCTGGGCCCGCGAGGGGTCGGGTGTGTGAGCATCTTCTGGGCCTGTTAGGGGTCGGGTGTGTGAGCATCTTCTGGGTCCGTGAGGGGTTGGGTGTGTGAGCATCTTCTGGGTCCGTGAGGGGTCGGGTGTGTGAGCATCTTCTGGGCCCGCGAGGGGTCGGGTTGTGAGGGAATAAGCCATGTTTCAGGCAGAAACAGCATAATATGAACAGAATACTGATATTAATACATGATATACTGGGTTTAAAAATCTAAAGCCTCGGAGACACAGCCTGTAAACAGAAATACAGGCTTCTGAGATAAAGATCAGTTGATAACAAAGTTGTAAACAAGCTTTGAAATGGAAATTCGTTAAATATACTAAAACAATGAAAGATTGAAGCAAACCATTGGTGCTTCCAAAAGGTCTACGGTTTGCAATCAACACAATGAAAATGCCCAGTTTAAAGTGTTAAGAAAAATGCATGAAAGAAACACTCTGGTCAAAGTGTCTTTAATTTAGACATAGTAAAAACCATAACAACAAGGTCACTTTGAAGATATAGGGCTAGATTTTCCTGGAGCCGTCAGGCGGGGTTTCAGGCATGTGGGGGGGGGGGGGGGGAAATCCCGAATTTGGGGCTCCCGCCACCATCCCACCCAAAACCCCGCCCCACGTAAGTTTCAGGGGCGGCGGGTACCCGCCCCGCACTGGGACCCGCCGAAACCAGGTGGGAAGGGATTAGTGCCAATTACCTGCCTGTTAACAGGTAGTTAACAGGCAGTTTTTAGCCTAATCCCTATTTTGAGGGGTTTCGTGTGGGTTTCCCGATGGCTCCAAACCACGCCAGGTAGAGCAGGCGGGCCGTCGGGTTGAAGGAGTTGGAGGGGTCGCGATGTCGGCGCTCAGGTGAGTGATGGGTGCATGAGTGCAAAGGTAAGTGTGTTTGGTGTGTCTAAAGTGTGTAAAGAACTTTTACTTACCTGTACTTACCTTAGCAGCCTTTCTTCCTGTAGCCATCAGGAGCGCATCACTCAGCCGGAACTGAAAGCTGAACGGCTGCGATCTGTCAAAAGTGACAGCCTTCAGCTTTGAGTGCCAGTGAGAGTTCTAACTGAGTCTGTGGAGAAGGACTCATGTTAGAACTCAGAGTGTCAGTGTTTCACAGCTTCAAACAGCTGTGAGACACTGATATTTCATCTGTCAAGAACTCTTGACAGATGAAATTTCAGTCTGTGACGTCACCTGTTGCCGGGTGGCCCTTAATTGGCCTGCTGAGCCCGCTGGGCAGGCTCAACAAGGTCAATCAAGGGAAAATCGCGCGGATTGGCCGGACGTCGAAGTAGACGGGTCAAAAACCCGAAAGGGGAAGTCCCGCCTTCTTCCCGACAGGTTCGGCAAAATCTACCCCATGACTTCAATAGATACACCAAGCAATTACATTGTGTTTGTATTGAACTTGGAGCAGTAAGGAGAGTCACAATGTCTGCTAAAAACTAGTAAAGCCAATATTAAGAATTGAATGAAGAATCTTCGATAAGAATGGCATCAAACAGAAACCATTGCTGTCATTGTTTTTATGATAGTTTTTGGAACACCTAAAGGTAGAGAAATAATTATGCAAGCAATAGTTGAATTGACAGTAAGATAGAAAGCATTCAAACAGAGGTATCAATAAAGGCAATTAGCTGACATCAGCAGAGAACGTCAAAGAAGAAACCACTGCCAAAAGAGTATAAAACATAGACCTTTTCAACAGAAAGGCAGAACTCGCTGAACGGGCAAAGCGTTTCTCAACTCTTCAGAGGCATCTCTGTAAATCTTTAACTATGAGACTCAGGAAGTCAAAGTAATTGATTTTGGTGGATGTTCTGGATTTAGAAATAAGTAAGAAATGTAGAAATGTAACGAAGTAAAGATTTGAAAATAAGGATCTCTGAGAAATAAGAAATGTAAGCTATCTGTATTTTGAATTGTTAAAGTTGCGACTGATTCAGCAGATGTTAAATGAATGTCGGCTCTTAAATAAAACTATATATTTTTAGAATAGTCTCAACAGTAATTCTGTATAAACTCATGAACCCAAATTCTGTAAACTCTTTTGTAAGGAGTTGTAGAATTCTGGGGGAGTATTCCGGAACCTCATAATATCTGGAAAGTTACAGTCTAGTTCAACTTATTAAAAGTACTATCTGGAGGACGATAACATCTTCAGTCGTTCCTTTCCTTTAGTGAGAGATAGCCTGATCCTTTAGACCCATTTAAGCATCTTATGGAATTCGGCTATCTCTAACTTAAGTTGAGGGTGAACGTCTGGGGAATACGCCTGATCTGGGATAGCCTAAAAGGGCTAGGACTGCAATTATCCCTTCAGGATGTGTGAGCATCTTCTGGGTCTGTGAGGGGTCGGGTGTGTGAGCATCTTCTGGGTCTACGAGGGGTCGGGTGTGTGAGCATCTTCTGGGTCAGTGAGGGGTCGGGTGTGTGAGCATCTTCTGGGTCTACGAGGGGTCGGGTGTGTGAGTATCTTCTGGATGTACGAGGGGTCGGGTGTATGAGCATCTTCTGGGTCTACGAGGGGTCGGGTGTGTGAGCATCTTCTGGGTCAGCGAGGGGTCGGGTGTGTGAGCATCTTCTGGGTCTACGAGGGGTCGGGTGTGTGAGCATCTTCTGGATGTACGAGGGGTCGGGTGTGTGAGCATCTTCTGGGTCCGCATGGGGTCGGGTGTGTGAGCATCTTCTGGGTCTGCGAGGGGTCGGGTGTGTGAGCATCGTCTGGGTCCGCGAGGGGTCAGGTGTGTGAGTATCTTCTGGGTCCGCGAGGGGTCGGGTGTGTGAGCATCTTCTGGGTCCGCAAGGGGTCGGGTGTGTGAGCATCTTCTGGTTCTGTGAGGGGTCGGATGTGTGAGCATCTTCTGGGTTTAAGAGGGGTCGGGTGTGTGAGCATCTTCTGGGTCCATGTGGGGTCGGGTGTGTGAGCATTTTCTGAGTCAGCGTGGGGTCGGGTGTGTGAACATCTTCTGGGTCTGTGAGGGGTTGGGTGTGTGAGCATCTTCTGGGTCTGTGTGGGGTCGGGTGTGTGAGCATCTTCTGGGTCCACGTGGGGTCGGGTGTGTGAGCATCTTCTGGGTCTGTGTGTGGTCGGGTGTGTGAGCGTCTTCTGGGTCAGTGAGGGGTCAGGTGTGTGAGCATCTTCTGGGTCTGTGTGGGGTCGGGTGTGTGAGCATCTTCTGGGTCTGTGTGGGGTCGTGTGTGTGAGCATCTTCTGGGTCTTTGTGGGGTCTTCTGGTGTGCGTTGTCAACAAGGTTGCTTTTGAAAGCAGGGACAGTGGCTGTAGCGGGTGCTTCATACCCCGATACCAGCATGGACTGATAGGAATCCATATTCACTCCATCAGTCATCACGATCTTCGGACTCAGAAACAGTCGGTGCTTTGAACATTTTAAATTGTGATGTCAGACCATGTCCTGTGTGTTAAGTTGGAAAAGGGCTTGGTGCATTAAAGACTGTCCATAGTTTGTAATTTGCACGTGTCCGTGGATTTCGGGTGCAGCTTGTATATTTTACAAAGTAAGTTATTTGGGACTGTCAATAAGTTTCTGCAGGTGTCATTTTTTGGGAGTGTCTGTTCTTACAGGTTTCACGGTACTCACTGATACTATCATTGAGCAGGCGGAGTCTGCAAGGTTTTAATGAAATGAGCTCAAAAGATATTAAACAGGATGCGCATTTATTATATACTAGCTGGAGTGCCCGGCGGTGCCGAGGTTTTTTTGAGGGCATGTTATGAAAAAAGTAGAAATAATTTTTATATATATAAATGAGTTTGTCTGTCTGTCTGTGTGGGAAGGAGAGAGAGAGAGAGAGAGGGAAAGAGAGAGAGAGAGACACGGGAGGGGGAAGAGAGGCCCGGGGATCAAGAGAGAGACTGGGGGGAGAAGAGAGAGACAGGGGGGAGAGAGAGACTGGGGGGGAGAGAGTGACTGCGGGGAGAGAGAGAGAGAGAGAGACTGGGAAGAGAGAGAGAGAGAGACTGGGGGGAGAAGAGAGAGACTGGGGGGAGAGAGAGAGAGAGACTGGGGGGGAGAGAGAGACTGCGGGTGAAGAAGGGCGGCCGCCATTTTGTGAGGTCAGCGGGAAGTTCCCTCACCCTCTCTCTCTCCCTCCCCCTCTCTCTCCCGCCCCCTCTCTCTCCCTGCCCCTGTCTCTCCCCTCTCTCTCTCCCCGCCCCTGTCTCTCCTTGCCCCTCTCTCTCCCTGCCCCTCTCTCTCTCCCCCTCCCTCCCCGCTCTCTCTCCCTCCCTCTCTCTCCCTCCCTCCCCTCTCCCTCTCTCTCCCTCTCCTCTCCCTCCGACTCACCACGGTACCAGAACGGAGCATATCCGACACCGGGAGTCCGGGTGCCCATCGCTCCAAAGCGAGCCCGGGGTTCCTCATGGTTAACGCGGCGGGCCTTTGGACCCGGTTGGCCGGGCGGCAGTGGAACGCCTTTCGCTCCGGACTCGCATGTCCGATATCGGTCGGGGACGGCTCGTGTGAAAGCCCCGGTTTTCCCGGTCCCGCACTCACGGCAAGAGAGAGAGGGGAAAGGAGAGAGAGAGAGAGAGAGAGAGAGAGAGAGGGGGAAGAAGAGAGGGAAGAGGAGAGAGAGAGAGAGAGAGAGTGGGGGGGGAAGGAGAGAGAGAGAGAGAGAAATGTTTTAAGCTTCAGGCCCGGCCGGTCTGCAATGGCCGCCACTCACCTCAGTAACGGCAGTTTGAAGGATTAGGTCCCGCCCACAAACACCATGAAACGCCCCCCCCGTGATGCACCGATTGGTCAACCATCAGGTCACTGAACTGTAGGATTGGTCAACCATCACGTCACTCAACGCTAATGAGCGATAGGATTGGTCAACCGCTAATGAGCGGATTTTTTTCCGTTTTTTGAACGTTTTTTGTCTACTGTCCGAACAATTTTTGTCTGACCAAAAAGTAAAGACACCTAGTAGACTCCCCTAATCATAAGCTTTCTTTTGATATAACATATGTGTAGGTACGCTCTATAATTTTTGAGTGATGCTCGGACAGACAGACAGACAGAACTATCCTTTTATATATATATATACTAGCTGAAGTGCCCGGCGGTGCTGAGGGTCTTTTGAGGGCATGTTGTTGTTGGATGAGAGAGAGAGAACAACTGGGGGGAAGAGAGAGAGCGACTGGGGGGAAAAGAGAGAGCGACTGGGGGGAAGAGAGAGAGCGACTGGGAGGAAGAGAGAGCGTGACTGGGGGGAAGAGAGAGCGCGACTGGGGGGAAGGGGGGGAAAGGAGGGGGGAGGGAGGGGAGGTGGGGGAAAGGGGAGGGGAGGGGGGAAAGAGGAGGGGAGGAGGGAAAGGGGGGGAGGGAGGGGAGGTGGGGGGGAGGGGAGGGGGGAAAGGGGAGGGGGAGGGGGAGGAAGTGGAGGAGGGGGAGGGGAGGAGGGGAAGGGGGAGAGGGGATGGGGAGGGGGAGGGGAAGAGGGGGGGAGAGGAGGGGAGGGGTCGGGGAGGTGGAGGAAGGAGGGGGGAGAAAGGGAGGGGGGAGCCAGCAGACCCTCTCCCCTCTGCCGGCGATGGCTCCGCTGAGCTCCGTGCCGCCCCACGCACTGACATGCCGAGCGCAGCGCCCCGGTCAGCCCGAGCCCCGCCATCCCGAGGCTGGGCCTGAGACGGCCGATTGCGGCTGGCCGGGCCCGGTTGCCTTGGTAACCCTCCTCCCCTCTCCGCCTCCAGATCTCCGGGACCGGGCCTGGGCCTGAGCGGCTTGAGGCGGCCGATTGCGGCTGGCGAGCCCGGTTGCCGGGGTAACCCTCTCCGCTCCCGCTCCCCCTCCCCTCCCGAGTCCTGCCCCCACCGAATGAAGCGCGAGGAGCTTGCAGTGAGCCCAGCCAGCCTTTACCAAGATGGCTGGCCGCTGGTTCGGAATCGGGCCCAGCGGGGGGGGTGGGAGGAGCTTGCCACAAAACAATTGCCTAGGGTCCAGCATGGCTGGCAACAGACGCCCAGGCTTCGAGGCCTACCTGCAAAAACGGGGAAAGGTAGCAAAATTAATGAGATTAGATAAAAGATT
This sequence comes from Somniosus microcephalus, assembly GCF_052327205.1. Classification (NCBI taxonomy): domain Eukaryota; kingdom Metazoa; phylum Chordata; class Chondrichthyes; order Squaliformes; family Somniosidae; genus Somniosus; species Somniosus microcephalus. The sequence continues at coordinate 31,372,926 of NC_140999.1, read as the reverse complement.
TAGAAAGTAATTAACTTTTTTTAAAAACAATATGGCCTAGAAATTCATTATAGCCACTTTTGGGGCGGTAAAGTCGGGCGGCCGCTAAAGTTTGCGCCCGGCGCAAATTCGAGGCCACTTCGCCGATATTCATTAGCTTCGCCCTAAGAGTTTGCTCGAGCGCTAAAACTGGCGATGCACGGCTCTCTTTAGGCGCTAAGCCGGCGGCCCGGGCGCTAACACCGGAAGGTGGGCGCAGGGCAGGTGCGGCGAGCTGCTGATTGACGGCAGACACTCTGGCTCCGGTGAGCTCTTAAAGGGGGAGGGTATTTGTGTTGTTGGGGAGGGCTTCACCACCGCCACCGCCACCACCACCACCACCACCTCCTCATCCATCATCATCTTTGTCTCTCACAAAGTGTTGCAAAATGGCTGCCTTTTCTACTGCAGGAGTGCCCTTTAATTTGCGCTCCCCGCGGCCCGCCTCGGCTGTGTACCGTTCCACTTCACAGTCGTTCGGGCCGCCAGGCGCACAATGGGGCAGCGCGAGTGAAGTTCCGGTTCCGGGCGCACAAAGGGCGTTGCACGACGAAATGACATCATGATATGCGCGCGCAGCTGAGCGCGAGCAAAGACTTTGCGCCGGAGCTAAATGTCTACTGAAGTTGGGGCAAGGCGCAGATCGTGCTGCGCCCGGGCGCTAAGCGCCTAGCGCTCGAGATCTGCTCCTCCTAAGGCGTTAACGGCTGGCGCAGCCAACTGAATTTCTAGGCCTATGTGTTTTAAAAGCAACTTTTTTTTTAAAGACGCAGAAAGCGGGAAAAAGAAATGAAAAGTTTGGAATCAAGATGGCGGCGACTCACCTCGGTTCATAACGATAAGGCCCGCCCACACATGCACCGATTGGTCAACCGTCAGGTCACCGAAGTGTAGGATTGGTCAATTGTCCCGTCACTCGACTCTAGGAGGGCCCGCCCGCACGCGCCAGGAACCCGCCCCCGCCACACAGCGTTTGGTCGACGTCGGGTCGCTCGACCGTACGATTGGTCGACCTTAATGTCACTCTATTGCTAATGAGCGGATAATGAGATGCTAATGAGCGGAATTTTGAACGTTTTTTGGATACCGCGGGCGCAATTTTTGTCTCGCCGAAACGTAAATACGCTTATGACTGTTCCGGAATCGTAAGCTTTCTTTTGATGTAACGCACGTGTAGGTACGCTCTATAACTTTAGAGTGTATAGCCGGACAGACACACCGAAGGACAGACAGACAGGCAGACAGACAGATCTATCCTTTTATATCTATAGAAGATAGATTTGTCAAACACCGGCTGTACCATCTGACGGTGAGGATGTGTTGAGGCTGATTTATTGTGGGGTGGAAATTGCAGTCGGAGGCTTGTCGCGGGCAAACCCCTCCGAACTGCAAGGCACTCCGCACTTTCCTGATTGCGCCGGACCTTCGAACACTTGCACTCCTGGACCTCTAGGTGTAGGCCTGTGTAAAGGCCCACGTATCCCAGGGGTGCAGATGGTTCACAAGTGTCCCTGGGATCACGTGGGCCGGCCCAACCAATGACAAAGGGGGATTCCCATTATGCTTATGGAGTTTCCATTTACATACGGAATCCCCATAGGCATAATAGGAATCCCCTAAAAAACACACTTTCACAGCACTGAAATAAAAATAAATCATCACATGTTCAAAATTAATTAAAATACAATTTAATTAAACTTTTAAAACAAAAATTTAATTTTGTTGAAAAATAAGTTTAAACATTTTCAAAGGGGCCATAAATAACCTATACTGATTTTAAAGGTTTTTGAATGTTTAAATCATTTTTTTAAATGTATTTTAATATTTATTTGAACCCTTACGCTGGTAAAAGAAGGCCTTATGCCGGCTTTTACCAGGTGTAAGGGTTTGGTGGGTATTCGCTGGGCAGTAGTTGGGCAAATAGCTCAACCCTGCCTCAGCGGATGTCCATTTCCTGCGGATTCGTATGAGCAGAATCTTGACAGATCGCAAGTTCCGGGTTTTCGAGCATGCGCATCGTGTGCAGAAACCTGGAACTTGCGGGGCACTTACAGCATTGGCCCCAAAATATCCGGGCCTATATGTTTATATGGCAGTAGGAATAGACTATGTACGTCAAGCTTGACACATTCAAATTAGATCAATTCGGAAAAAGGCTTTGAAGACAGACACTGAAACAATCATAATTAGCTGACCGGGCCAGTGTTCTTTTTCCTCGCTTTCTCTCTCTCTCTGTCTGAACAATCAAAGTGAAAATTACCTGCGAGCTCATTTTGGCTCCTCATACTTCACAGTGCAAACCTCCCAGGGTAAGAGAAAGACATTTTCTGGATGCAAAGGGAAAGCTGCTGTTAGACAGAAGTATGGCATTAGATTTCTACCAGGTAATGTAATGTTAGTTAGGAGTCGGCTCCAACCAAGCAGTCCAGAGGAGCAGCCATATTCATTACCACAGAATGTCAAACTGTGGTTTGGCTAAATGTAGTCAGTGTTCTTGGTATTGCCAATGACAGAAACGGTGGCAGAGAATGAGGGACAAAATGAGCAGTGAGGCCCACTGCCACCTCACCACCCGACCTGTGTTTGCCTCCTCCCTGCCCTCTTGGGACAGTGGCTGCCTGCTCCTTCCATGCCACCACCCACCCCCCGCCAAATGCATACTCATGGTGTCGGGATGGGGTGGGGCTTGGCTCCCCAGCCCACTTCCCTCATGTCTATCGATTATTATCGCCCGTCCCCGAGACCACCTGGTAGAAAGTGGTGCTAGGTTCGGGATAGCGGTAGAAATGCTGCCAAGGTCTCCCGAGGCTCTGTAGCCGCCTCCCCTCCCTTTATTTCGCCCCCCAGCACTTACCAGCTGAAGGCCCCAGGCTCAGCCAAAGCATTCCACTAAGTTCTTCCAATCCTCAGGGTTTTACTACCCCTTTAATCCCACTCCCGGCTCTTGCACCGCTGGCCACTGGCAGGCTCCCGCTCAGAGGAGGGAATCATGCCCGGAGCCTGCCATGTGTGGGAAATGACCCCCAACTGAGGAAAATAGGTTGGGGGTCAGGGCGGAGTTGGGTGCATTGTGGGTGGAAGACCCACCCTGCTGCAACTCCACCTAATCCATCCCATAATGTTCATGCTGTCATCGGAACCTGATCTGCATATTTAAAAAGGAACCAGCCAGCTTTGGGGGCGTGTCCCTGCCGTCTGCAATCTGAAATTGTCATCAGACAGAATCGGGGCAGGAACGGAGTGGGTAAGTCCCCGGTTCCATTTTAACTGCTCCCCCCCACCAGGTTTCTTTTGGGCGATCAGCCCCCTCTCCCCACCACCCATCTTGCACTCAGATTCTATCCTCAGTCTTCACAGCATCATTTCAGGTTGTTTTTAAGCTGTGATACCTCTGTTTGAGGCACTGAAGTTGAGTTTGCCTGAGCTCATCCGTGTCTCACTTGACCTCATCTAGAGAAGCTGAAATAATGCAGATGAATTTGTATCACCCCTTTCGTATTTGGAAATGATCACAGAGTGACCAGAAACCTTCCTTCTATGTAGCGATTAATATTGAGCAAGCAGTATAGAATGGAGGAAGATTCGGTGCCAAATAGATATTCCCATCATATTGGCTCCCCATTAACAGAGCAGCTAGGACTCTCCTGCATTGTCCTGTTTGGAGCAGTAAGACTGACTGTGTAGAGGAAGTTGTCCGAGGACATTGTCAGTTGGCAATATATCAGTTGACTATTTGTCACATGAACCTGTGATCTGAAACAAATGAGGGCAGAACTTCTTTCCTTCCACCTTCCCCAGCCCAGTATAAATCAGGCAGTACACTACGGCACTGCACTGACTGGAGTACAGTGGGGTTCAGGTCCTTTGCATAAACTGGCATTCACCTGGGTGTCAAAGAACAACCAGTTGGCCTCCAGCCCCTCTGCTGCTCCTTGCTAGCCCATAACCATTTCCAACTTGCCTTTCTGGAGATGCTAGGAGATTGCTGGCAGCCACTATCAGCTCCTCTGATCTGAAGGGTCTGGTCACAGTCTCTAATCTGAAGGATCTGGTCACATTCTTTGATCTGAAGGATCTGGTCACAGTCTCTGACCTGAAGGATCTGATCACAGTCCCTGATCTGAAGGACCTGGTCACATTCTCTGATCTGAAGGATCTGGTCACAGTCTCTGATCTGAAGGATCTGGTCACAGTCTCTGATCTGAAGGGTCTGGTCACAGTCTCTGATCTGAAGGATCTGGTCACATTCTCTGATCTGAAGGATCTGGTCACATTCTTTGATCTGAAGGATCTGGTCACAGTCTCTGATCTGAAGGATCTGATCACAGTCTCTGATCTGAAGGATCTGGTCACATTCTCTGATCTGAAGGATCGGATCACAGTCTCTGATCTGAAGGATCTGGTCACATTCTCTGATCTGAAGGATCTGGTCACATTCTCTGATCTGAAGGGTCTGGTCACAGTCTCTGATCTGAAGGATCTGATCACATTCTCTGATCTGAAGGATCTGATCACAGTCTCTGATCTGAAGGATCTGGTCACATTCTCTGATCTGAATGATCTGATCACAGTCTCTGATCTGAAGGATCTGGTCACAGTCTCTGATCTGAAGGATCTGGTCACAGTCTCTGATCTGAAGGATCTGGTCACAGTCTCTGATCTGAAGGATCTGATCACAGTCTCTGACATGAAGGATCTGGTCACATTCTCTGATCTAAAGGATCTGGTCACATTCTCTGACCTGAAGGATCTGATCACAGTCTCTGATCTGAAGGATCTGGTCACAGTCTCTGATCTGAAGGATCTGGTCACAGTCTCTGATCTGAAAGGTCTGGTCACATTCTCTGATCTGAAGGATCTGGTCACAGTCTCTGATCTGAAGGATCTGGTCACATTCTCTGATCTAAAGGACCTGATCACAGTCTCTGATCTGAAGGATCTGGTCACAGTCTCTGATCTGAAGGATCTGGTCACAGTCTCTGATCTGAAGGGTCTGGTCACATTCTCTGATCTGAAGGATCTGATCACAGTCTCTGAACTGAAGGATCTGGTCACAGTCCCTGATCTGAAGGGTCTGGTCACATTCTCTGATCTGAAGGATCTGATCACAGTCTTTGATCTGAAGGATCTGGTCACAGTCTCTGATCTGAAGGATCTGGTCACAGTCTCTGATCTGAAGGATCTGGTCACAGTCTCTGATCTGAAAGGTCTGGTCACAGTCTCTGATCTGAAGGATCTGGTCACATTCTCTGATCTGAAGGGTCTGCTCACAGTCTCTGATCTGAAGGATCTGGTCACAGTCTCTGATCTGAAGGGTCTGGTCACATTCTCTGATCTGAAGGATCTGATCACAGTCTCTGATCTGAAGGATCTGGTCACATTCTCTGATCTGAAGGATCTGGTCACAGTCTCTGATCTGAAGGATCTGGTCACAGTCTCTGATCTGAAGGATCTGGTCACAGTCTCTGATCTGAAGGGTCTGGTCACAGTCTCTGATCTGAAGGATCTGGTCACATTCTCTGATCTGAAGGATCTGGTCACAGTCTCTGATCTGAAGGGTCTGGTCACATTCTCTGATCTGAAGGATCTGATCACAGTCTCTGATCTGAAGGATCTGGTCACATTCTCTGATCTGAAGGATCTGGTCACAGTCTCTGATCTGAAGGATCTGGTCACAGTCTCTGATCTGAAGGATCTGGTCACAGTCTCTGATCTGAAGGGTCTGGTCACAGTCTCTGATCTGAAGGATCTGGTCACATTCTCTGATCTGAAGGATCTGGTCACATTCTTTGATCTGAAGGATCTGGTCACAGTCTCTGATCTGAAGGATCTGATCACAGTCTCTGATCTGAAGGATCTGGTCACATTCTCTGATCTGAAGGATCTGATCACAGTCTCTGATCTGAAGGATCTGGTCACAGTCTCTAATCTGAAGGGTCTGATCACAGTCTCTGATCTGAAGGATCTGGTGACAGTCTCTGATCTGAAGGGTCTGGTCACAGTCTCTGATCTGAAGGATCTGGTCACAGTCTCTGATCTGAAGGGTCTGGTCACAGTCTCTGATCTGAAGGATCTGATCACAGTCTCTGATCTGAAGGATCTGGTCACATTCTCTGATCTAAGGGATCTGATCACAGTCTCTGATCTGAAGGATCTGGTCACAGTCTCTGATCTGAAGGATCTGATCACAGTCTCTGATCTGAAGGATCTGGTCACAGTCTCTGATCTAAAGGATCTGGTCACATTCTCTGATCTGAAGGATCTGATCACAGTCTCTGATCTGAAGGATCTGGTCACAGTCTCTGATCTGAAAGGTCTGGTCACAGTCTCTGATCTGAAGGATCTGGTCACAGTCTCTGATCTGAAGGATCTGGTCACATTCTCTGATCTGAAGGATCTGATCACAGTCTCTGATCTGAAGGATCTGGTCACAGTCTCTGATCTGAAGGATCTGGTCACAGTCTCTGATCTGAAGGGTCTGGTCACATTCTCTGATCTGAAGGATCTGATCACAGTCTCTGAACTGAAGGATCTGGTCACAGTCTCTGATCTGAAGGGTCTGGTCACATTCTCTGATCTGAAGGATCTGATCACAGTCTCTGATCTGAAGGATCTGGTCACATTCTCTGATCTGAAGGGTCTGGTCACAGTCTCTGATCTGAAGGATCTGGTCCCAGTCTCTGATCTGAAGGATCTGGTCCCAGTCTCTGATCTGAAGGATCTGGTCACAGTCTCTGATCTGAAAGGTCTGGTCACAGTCTCTGATCTGAAGGATCTGGTCACATTCTCTGATCTGAAGGGTCTGCTCACAGTCTCTGATCTGAAGGATCTGGTCACAGTCTCTGATCTGAAGGATCTGGTCACATTCTCTGATCTGAAGGATCTGATCACAGTCTCTGATCTGAAGGATCTGGTCACAGTCTCTGATCTGAAGGATCTGGTCACATTCTCTGATCTGAAGGATCTGATCACAGTCTCTGATCTGAAGGGTCTGGTCACATTCTCTGATCTGAAGGGTCTGGTCACATTCTCTGATCTGAAGAATCTGGTCACATTCTCTGATCTGAAGGATCTGCTCACATTGTCTGATCTGAAGGGTCTGCTCACATTCTCTGATCTGAAGGGTCTGGTCACATTCTCTGATCTGAAGGGTCTGCTCACATTCTCTGATCTGAAGGGTCTGGTCACAGTCTCTGATCTGAAGGATCTGATCAATACCCCTGATTTGAAGGGTCTGGTCACATTCTCTGATCTGAAGGGTCTGGTCACAATCTCTGATCTGAAGGGTCTGGTCACATTCTCTGATCTGAAGGGTCTGGTCACATTCTCTGACCACAACCTCTAACACCACCTGTCTCTGGGTGCTTCTCCTGCTAGGCATGCAGCAGGCAAGAACCCAGTAAAATGGTGTGGGAGGTGTTTTGATGTCACTCCTCCATCATTAACATACAAGTTTAATGCTCCTGCCTCAGGACATGCATGTCGAGTGCAAAAGAGCCGAGACCTGGTATAACAGGTGACTTATTGAGGTCTTTAAACTTGCATACCAACAGGAGTAGGTCATACAGCCCCTCGAGCCATTCAATCAGTTCATGGCTAATCTGTACCTCGACTCCATTTACCCACCTTTGCCTTATACCTCTTGAAACTCTTACCTAACAAAAATCTCAGCCTTGAAAATTTCAATTTCAATTGATCCAGCATCCATAGTCTCTTAGAGGTGAAAGTTCCACATTTTCACTACCCTTTGTGTGAAAAAGTGCTTCCTGATTTCACTGCTGAATGGCCCAGCTCTAACATTAACATTGTCCCCACATCAAAGGACATCATTTCTCTGTATCTACCCTATCAAATCCCCTCGCCATTTTAAACACCTCTATTAGATTACCCCTCAGCCTTCTAAACTCAAGGGAATAGGAGCCAATTTTATGCAACCTGTTGTCATAATTTAACCCTTTAAGCCCCAGTATCATTCTGGTGAATCTGGACTGGGCCCCCTCCATGGCCAAGATATCCTTCCTGAGGTGCGGTGCCCAAAATGGAATGCAGTATTTTACCTACAGCCTGCATAACCTCCGCTCCTCTGATAAAGGCCAACATTCCATTAGCCTTTTTGATTACTTTTTGTCTCTGACCACTAGCTTTCATGTGATTTGTGTACATGGACACCCATAAAGCTAGGCTGACACTCCAGTGCAGTGCTGAGGGAGTGCTGCACCGTCAGAGGAGCCGTCTTTCGGATGAGACGTTAAACCGAGGCCCCGTCTGCTCTCTCAGGTGGACGTAAAAGATCCCATGGCATTATTTCAAAGAAAAGCAAGGGAGTTATCCCCGGTGTCCTGGCCAATATTTATCCCTCAACCAATATAACAAAAGCAAATTATCCGGTCATTGTCACATTGCTGTTTGTGGGACCCTTGCTGTGCACAAATTGACTGCCACGTTTCCCATATTACAACAGTGACTACACTTCAAAAGTACTTCATTGGCTGTAAAGCGCTTTGAGAAGTCCCGTGGTCGCGAAAGGCGCTATATAAATGCAAGTCTTTCTTTTTTTCTTTTGCCACAGTTTTTTGCCCACTGCTATAATCTGTTTATGTCCCTTCCTGCTCCCAGCTCTCTATATCAGTGACTTGGATGAAGGAACATGTGGCAAAAAGCTGAGGCCCCAGTGCAGATCCCTGATGAAGACCGCCTGTCACATCCCGCCAATCAGAGTATGTTCCCTTTATCCCTGCTTTCTGCTACCTCCAATTCTGTGTATTTTCCCTTCTGACTTGTTGCCATGTCCTGAGTGTTAATATGCATTGTAATCTCTCCCATGCACTCAGTGCACATCTAAAGAAAAAAAAAGTTGCATTTATAGAACATCTTTCATCACCTCAGGATGTCCCAAAGTGCTTCACAGCCAATGAAGTATAAATGCTCTGATGATTAACAACTTTTTTTTTTAAACGATCTGAATGGATATCTGGTTAGGGACAGGACTGAGGGTTAGAAGGATATTTACAGTTTGAGATTATCGAGTGCTGTTTGGAATATGATGGTTCTCAAGTTGCTGGAACCATGGAACTGTTGATGTAGAAATTGTACAATAGGCTAGATGTTTTTTTTGGAGTTTCAGACACATAGAAACATAGAAGATAGGAGCAGGAGTAGGCCATTCGGCCCCTCGAGCCTGTTCCGCCATTTAATGAGATCATGGTTTTGATTGATTTACCTTTTTGGAGGCTGGGGGGAAACTTTGCAGGACCTTCTTGAGATGAAGTGTGTAGAGCCTCTGATAGAGCCGACAGTATAGGGGTGGTAGAAAGACTGCTTTGATGGGCTAAATGATCTTTTATCATTTCCTGCTTTCTCATGGTCTTAATTTTATTCAGTCTAAAAGAGGGACATTTATTGGTGCAATATAATTTTTTCACCACCAGATGGCAATGTTGCACTCTGAGTAACAATCTGTTTTACGCAATGCAACTGCGCCATCTGCTGTGGGCCCACTTGTTAAAAACACTGAGATCCTCTCGGGGTGCATTTACACTGTAGCTAGGGCCACCTTTAGGTTGCCTGGTTCCTGACTGGCAAGAAGTGTAACAGTCTTGGCGAGGAAAGCTGGGCGCTGCCTGGATACTGGTATGGGATGGAGCTTTCTGCCAAAACCTGAGAATTTAAACAGGATAGGGAAGAATCTCTGTACTCAACGCGGTTAAATTGAAGTTAGGCCCAGGAGCGCTTTGTAAACTGGGTTTGACTACGCAGCACTGGATTAACACTCCAAGTGGTGAGTGCAGGATTCTCACTCCACTTAGCCCCAGTGTCTGCTTTCGGCCCAGGCTCCAAGTTGCTAAACTTGTAGTATAAATAAATGCACCTTTAAACTTTCTGGGCCACTGCTTCTTGCTGCAACTCTCCCAGTCTGTGTGTTTGGGACATCAATATCTTCTTCTTCTTCTTAGGCAGTCCCTCGGAACCGAGGATGACTTGCTTCCACATTAAAAATGAGTTCTCAGGTGACTGATGAGTCCAATGCAGGACCTACAGTCTCTGTCACAGGTGGGGCAGACGGTGGTTGAAGGGGTGGGTGGGTGGGGTGCTTGGGTTGACGTGCGCTCCTTCCGCTGTTTGTGCTTGGCTTCCACTTGCTCCCGGCGAAGAGACTCGAGGTGTTCGGCGCCTTCCCGGATGCTTCTCCTACACTTTGTGCGGTCTTAGGCCAGGGATTCCCAGGTGTCGGTGGGGATGTTACACTTTTTCAAGGAAGCTTTGAGGGTGTCCTTGAAGCATTTCCTCTGCCCACCTGGGGCTCTCTTGCTGTGCCGGAGCTCCGAGTAGAGCGCTTGCTTTGGGAGTCTCGTATCAGGCATGCGGACAATGTGACCCGTCCATCGGAGCTGCTCGAGCGTGGTCAGAGCTTCGATGCTGGGGATGTTGGCCTGAGCAAGAACACTGACGTTGGTGCACCTATCCTGCCAATGGATGTGCAAGATCTTGCAGGATCAATATACCCTGCAGCTATGATGCATGGATTTCTGTAAATACACAGCGGATCAGTAAAGAGCAAATTTAGGTTAGGGTTTTGAGAAAAGTCCTTTGTCAGAACTCTGATGTGAAACGTGAGCCTGTCTTTTGTCTTTACAGATGCCGGCTGTCCTGTATTTTTCCAGCATTTTTTTGTTTTCGTTTCAGATTTCCAGCATTTTGCAGTTTTCCCCCTTTTATGATGCATGAAATGTTATGTTTGTGCAGAAGTGTGAAAATTTCGATCATGGAAAATGCACACCCCCTGTCTACGCACAAACCTTCCCCAGTGGCACATGCATCAGTCCGTGCTGTGCATTAAAAAATAACACCAAGGGGGTAACTTTGACTTTGGGCGCTGGTGGGGCACTATCAGATCAGCCACCTGTTGTACTTTCTTTCCTAATTTCATAAATCGGGAGAGTTGTATAACAGGCGGCTGATCCGATATCACCTGTTATCATCCCAAACTCAAAATTACCCCCCAGGAGTTTCCACTATGATTTGCTGAAGCTTTTCTTTTACGTGATGGGCTGTTTGTTCCTTCTGCTTCATAAATAGCATCTTAGAAATATAACAACCTTTCAAAGATAACTGGGCAGGAATCCTGCACTGCTCCTGTTTCCACACATGCTGTGCGGATATTGGATCTCCCTGGAAAAAGTGTACATTCTGGAAGTTGCTCTTCCCAAAGTATGAAAGATTCGGATGGGTTGAAACAGTCTTTGCACAAGTGAAGGGCACATCATCAATGTGTAGCATTCTATTATTGTACGGTGAATTAAGTCAGGTATGTAAGGCATTGCGGGATGTGTCTTAGAATCACAGATCAGAATTGCAACAGCATCAAAGAGATGGCAGCTGTAACTGTGGACGACAACACAAAGTGAGGTTTGAACAGTTTAGGACAGTCATCTGAACCTGACAGCCTCCAGCTCATTGGCTGGTACTTGTCATTTTCAACATTACACACAGTATTTTAATGGAATGTGTGAAGGGGGACATTTTTGGCAAACTCCATTTTCTCCACACATCTAACCCATCACATTTTATCACACAGCGAGTTGTTGTGATCTGGAATGCACTGCCTGAAAGGGTGGTGGAAGCAGATTCAGTAATAACTTTCAAAACGGAATTGGATAAATACCTGAAGGGAAAGAAATTGCAGGGCTACGGGGAAAGAGCGGGGCAGTGGGACTAGTTAGATAGCTCCACCAAAGAGCCAGTACAGGCACGAAGGGCTGAATGGCCTCCTTCTGTGCTGTTTCATTCTATGATTCTATAATTCTAAGATCACAAAGACCACTTTCGTTCACCTCCATGTCGCATACATCACCTCTAACTCTCCGTTAGAACCTTAACCCGTGATTTTACATCATGGCTGGACTTCTCCAATGCTCTCTTTGCCTGCCTCCCTGCTTCCACCATCTGTAAGCAGCAACTCATTCACAGTGACACAGCCATGTCCTCACCCGCACTAACGCCTCTATCCCCATCACACCCTGTCCTCACCCGCACTAACACCTCTATCCCCATCACACCCTGTCCTCACCCGCACTAACGCCTCTATCCCCATCACACCCTGTCCTCACCCGCACTAACGCCTCTATCCCCATCACACCCTGTCCTCACCCGCACTAACACTTCCATCCCCATCACACCCTGTCCTCACCCGCACTAACACTTCCATCCCCATCACACCCTGTCCTCACCCGCACTAACGCCTCTATCCCCATCACACCCTGTCCTCTCCCGCACTAACACTTCCATCCCCATCACACCCTGTCCTCACCCGCACTAACACCTCTATCCCCATCATACCCTGTCCTCACCCGCACTAACGCCTCTATCCCCATCATACCCTGTCCTCACCCGCACAAACACCTCTATCCCCATCACACCCTGACCTCACCCGCACTAACACTTCTATCCCCATCACACCCTGTCCTCACCCGCACTAACACCTCTATCCCCATCACACCCTGTCCTCACCCGCACTAACACCTCTATCCCCATCACACCCTGTCCTCACCCGCACAAACACCTCTATCCCCATCACACCCTGACCTCACCCGCACTAACACCTCTATCCCCATCACACCCTGTCCTCTCCCGCACTAACACTTCCATCCCCATCACACCCTGTCCTCACCCGCACTAACACCTCTATCCCCATCATACCCTGTCCTCACCCGCACTAACGCCTCTATCCCCATCATACCCTGTCCTCACCCGCACAAACACCTCTATCCCCATCACACCCTGACCTCACCCGCACTAACACTTCTATCCCCATCACACCCTGTCCTCACCCGCACTAACACCTCTATCCCCATCACACCCTGTCCTCACCCGCACTAACACCTCTATCCCCATCACACCCTGTCCTCACCCGCACTAACACTTCTATCCCCATCACACCCTGTCCTCACCCGCACTAACACCTCTATCTCCATCACACCCTGTCCTCACCCACACTAACACCTCTATCCCCATCACACCCTGTCCTCACTCACACTAACACCTCTATCCCCATCACACCCTGTCCTCACCCGCACTAACGCCTCTATCCCCATCACACCCTGTCCTCACCCGCACTAACGCCTCTATCCCCATCACACCCTGTCCTCACCCGCACTAACACCTCTATCCCCATCACACCCTGTCCTCACCCGCACTAACACCTCTATCTCCATCACACCCTGTCCTCACCCACACTAACACCTCTATCCCCATCACACCCTGTCCTCTCCCGCACTAACACCTCTATCCCCATCACACCCTGTCCTCACCCACACTAACACCTCTATCCCCATCACACCCTGTCCTCACCCGCACTAACGCCTCTATCTCCATCACACCCTGTCCTCACCCGCACTAACACCTCTATCCCCATCACACCCTGTCCTCACCTGCACTAACACCTCTATCCCCATCACACCCTGTCCTCATCCGCACTAACACCTCTATCCCCATCACACCCTGTCCTCACCCGCACTAACACCTCTATCCCCATCACACCCTGTCCTCACCCGCACGAACACCTCTATCTCCATCACACCCTGTCCTCTCCCGCACTAACACCTCTATCCCCATCACACCCTGTCCTCACCCACACTAACACCTCTATCCCCATCACACCCTGTCCTCACCCGCACTAACGCCTCTATCTCCATCACACCCTGTCCTCACCCGCACTAACACCTCTATCCCCATCACACCCTGTCCTCACCTGCACTAACACCTCTATCCCCATCACACCCTGTCCTCACCCGCACTAACACCTCTATCCCCATCACACCCTGTCCTCACCCGCAGTAACACCTCTATCCCCATCACACCCTGTCCTCACCCGCACTAACGCCTCTATCTCCATCACACCCTGTCCTCACCCGCACTAACGCCTCTATCCCCATCACACCCTGTCCTCACCCGCACTAACACCTCTATCCCCATCACACCCTGTCCTCTCCCGCACGAACACCTCTATCCCCATCACACCCTGTCCTCACCCTCACTAACACCTCTATCCCCATCACACCCTGTCCTCACCCGCACTAACACCTCTATCCCCATCACACCCTGTCCTCACCCGCACTAACACCTCTATCCCCATCACACCCTGTCCTCACCCGCACTAACACCTCTATCCCCATCACACCCTGTCCTCACCCGCACTAACACCTCTATCTCCATCACACCCTGTCCTCACCCACACTAACACCTCTATCCCCATCACACCCTGTCCTCACCCGCACTAACAGCTCTATCCCCATCACACCCTGTCCTCACCCGCACTAACACCTCTATCCCCATCACACCCTGTCCTCACCCGCACTAACGCCTCTATCCCCATCACACCCTGTCCTCACCCGCACTAACACCTCTATCCCCATCACACCCTGTCCTCTCCCGCACTAACGCCTCTATCCCCATCACACCCTGTCCTCACCCGCACTAACACCTCTATCTCCATCACACCCTGTCCTCACCCGCACTAACACCTCTATCCCCATCACACCCTGTCCTCACCCGCACTAACTCCTCTATCCCCATCACACCCTGTCCTCACCCGCACTAACGCCTCTATCCCCATCACACCCTGTCCTCACCCGCACTAACACCTCTATCCCCATCACACCCTGTCCTCTCCCGCACTAACGCCTCTATCCCCATCACACCCTGTCCTCACCCGCACTAACACCTCTATCTCCATCACACCCTGTCCTCACCCACACTAACACCTCTATCCCCATCACACCCTGTCCTCACCTGCACTAACACCTCCATCCCCATCACACCCTGTCCTCTCCCGCACTAACACCTCTATCCCCATCACACCCTGTCCTCACCCGCACTAACACCTCTATCCCCATCACACCCTGTCCTCACCCGCACTAACACCTCTATCTCCATCACACCCTGTCCTCACCCACACTAACACTTCCATCCCCATCACACCCTGTCCTCACCCGCACTAACACCTCTATCCCCATCACACCCTGTCCTCACCCGCACTAACACCTCTATCCCCATCACACCCTGTCCTCACCCGCACTAACGCCTCTATCCCCATCACACCCTGTCCTCACCCGCACTAACACCTCTATCCCCATCACACCCTGTCCTCTCCCGCACTAACGCCTCTACCCCCATCACACCCTGTCCTCACCCGCACTAACACCTCTATCTCCATCACACCCTGTCCTCACCCACACTAACACCTCTATCCCCATCACACCCTGTCCTCACCCGCACTAACACCTCTATCCCCATCACACCCTGTCCTCACCCGCACTAACACCTCTATCCCCATCACACCCTGTCCTCTCCTGCACTAACACCTCTATCCCCATCACACCCTGTCCTCACCCGCATTAACACTTCTATCCCCATCACACCCTGTCCTCACCCGCACTAACACCTCTATCCCCATCACACCCTGTCCTCACCCGCACTAACACTTCTATCCCCATTACACCCTGTCCTCACCCGCACTAACGCCTCTATCCCCATCACACCCTGTCCTCTCCCACACTAACACTTCCATCCCCATCACACCCTGTCCTCACCCGCACTAACACTTCTATCCCCGTCACACCCTGTCCTCACCCGCACTAACACCTCTATCCCCATCACACCCTGTCCTCACCCGCACTAACACCTCTATCCCCATCACACCCTGTCCTCACCCGCACTAACGCCTCTATCCCCATCACACCCTGTCCTCACCCGCACTAACGCCTCTATCCCCATCACACCCTGTCCTCACCCGCACTAACGCCTCTATCCCCATCACACCCTGTCCTCACCCGCACTAACACCTCTATCCCCATCACACCCTGTCCTCTCCCGCACTAACGCCTCTATCCCCATCACACCCTGTCCTCACCCGCACTAACACCTCTATCTCCATCACACCCTGTCCTCACCCGCACTAACACCTCTATCCCCACCACACCCTGTCCTCACCCGCACTAACACCTCTATCTCCATCACACCCTGTCCTCACCCACACTAACGCCTCTATCCCCATCACACCCTGTCCTCACCCGCACTAACGCCTCTATCCCCA
Organism: Somniosus microcephalus; assembly: GCF_052327205.1. Taxonomy (NCBI): domain Eukaryota; kingdom Metazoa; phylum Chordata; class Chondrichthyes; order Squaliformes; family Somniosidae; genus Somniosus; species Somniosus microcephalus. The sequence continues at coordinate 31,356,818 of NC_140999.1, read as the reverse complement.
TCACACCCTGTCCTCACCCGCACTAACACCTCTATCCCCATCACACCCTGTCCTCACCCGCACTAACGCCTCTATCCCCGTCACACCCTGTCCTCACCCGCACTAACGCCTCTATCCCCGTCACACCCTGTCCTCACTCGCACTAACACCTCTATCCCCATCACACCCTGTCCTCACCTGCACTAACACCTCTATCCCCATCACACCCTGTCCTCACCTGCACTAACACCTCTATCTCCATCACACCCTGTCCTCACCCACACTAACACTTCCATCCCCATCACACCCTGTCCTCACCCGCACTAACACCTCTATCTCGATCACACCCTGTCCTCACCCGCACTAACGCCTCTATCCCCATCACACCCTGTCCTCACCCTCACTAACACCTCTATCCCCGTCACACCCTCTCCTCACCCTCACTAACACCTCTATCTCCATCACACCCTGTCCTCACCTGCACTAACACCTCTATCCCCATCACACCCTGTCCTCACCTGCACTAACACCTCTATCCCCATCACACCCTGTCCTCACCCGCACTAACACCTCTATCCCCATCACACCCTGTCCTCACCCGCACTAACGCCTCTATCCCCATCACACCCTGTCCTCACCCGCACTAACACCTCTATCCCCATCACACCCTGTCCTCACCCGCACTAACACCTCTATCCCCATCACACCCTGTCCTCACCCGCACTAACACCTCTATCCCCATCACACCCTGACCTCACCCTCACTAACGCCTCTATCCCCATCACACCCTGTCCTCACCCGCACTAACACCTCTATCCCCATCACACCCTGTCCTCATCCGCACTAACGCCTCTATCCCCATCACACCCTGTCCTCACCCGCACTAACACCTCTATCCCCATCACACCCTGTCCTCACCCGCACTAACGCCTCTATCCCCATCACACCTTGTCCTCACCCGCACTAACACCTCTATCTCCATCGCACCCTGTCCTCACCCGCACTAACACCTCTATCCCCATCACACCCTGTCCTCACCCGCACTAACGCCTCTATCCCCATCACACCCTGTCCTCTCCCGCACTAACACCTCTATCTCCATCACACCCTGTCCTCACCCGCACTAACACCTCTATCCCCATCACACACTGTCCTCACCCGCACTAACACCTCTATCCCCATCACACCCTGTCCTCACCCGCACTAACGCCTCTATCCCCATCACACCCTGTCCTCACCCGCACTAACGCCTCTATCCCCATCACACCCTGACCTCACCCGCACTAACACCTCTATCCCCGTCACACCCTGTCCTCACCCGCACTAACACCTCTATCCCCGTCACACCCTGTCCTCACCCGCACTAACGCCTCTATCCCCATCACACCCTGTCCTCACCCGCACTAACACCTCTATCTCCATCACACCCTGACCTCACCCGCACTAACACCTCTATCCCCGTCACACCCTGTCCTCACCCGCACTAACACCTCTATCTCCATCACACCCTGTCCTCACCCACACTAACACCTCTATCCCCATCACACCCTGTCCTCACCCGCACTAACACCTCTATCCCCATCACACCCTGTCCTCACCCACACTAACACCTCTATCCCCATCACACCCTGTCCTCACCCGCACTAACACCTCTATCCCCATCACACCCTGTCCTCACCCACACTAACACCTCTATCCCCATCACACCCTGTCCTCACCCGCACTAACACCTCTATCCCCATCACACCCTGTCCTCACCCGCACTAACGCCTCTATCTCCATCACACCCTGTCCTCACCCGCACTAACACCTCTATCCCCATCATACCCTGACCTCACCCACACTAACGCCTCTATCCCCATCACACCCTGTCCTCACCCGCACTAACACCTCTATCCCCATCACACCCTGTCCTCACCCGCACTAACACCTCTATCCCCATCACACCCTGTCCTCACCCGCACTAACACCTCTATCCCCATCACACCCTGTCCTCACCCGCACTAACGCCTCTATCCCCATCACACCCTGTCCTCACCCACACTAACACCTCTATCCCCATCACACCCTGTCCTCACCTGCACTAACACCTCTATCCCCATCACACCCTGTCCTCACCCGCACTAACACCTCTATCCCCATCACACCCTGTCCTCACCCGCACTAACACCTCTATCTCCACCTCGCCTGTCGTCACCAAGCTCGAAAGACATCCCATGTACCCAAAATTGACTTTATTTTAGTTTTCTCCTTCAAAGCCCTCCACAGCCCCACCCCCACCCCATCCACCATGATTGTCTATGTCCCTGTGCGCCCACACTGATCCTCCAACATCAGCCTATCTCTCATTATCTGCAATCGGTCACCACGCTTTCAGCCACTTTCCTCCCACTCTCTGGATTTCCCTCCCTCGGCCTCTCTGCCGCAACAGTGTGAAGGGGTGTGCATTCAGGGAGGTGGCCTGTAACCTCTCTTCAGGCCTGGCAGCAGCTCCTGTTTTCAGTTCTGACCTCCTGCATCTCCAGGTCATTTTGTTTTTTCAATTTCCCCCATTTTCTTGCCTTTTCCCTGTGAGTGACTTTTCGTGTACTTTTTCAATGCTTGAGCTGTTTACATGTTCTTATATTCTTTTAATCGCTTTCGTTGCATCGCAGTGATGATGTTTTATATAATCTAGCATTTCCTGCATTTGATTAAGCAGCTTTCAGATCATAAAACCCATTTACTTCCTCTCTGTGATTGGAGTATCTGTTGTTTCCTACCCTCCTTTATGGCCAATCAGTTGCCAACAGCAAGGGAGGTATTCAACTCTATTTGCAGCAAATATGCACAGAAAATTGCAGAAAATATTGGTTTGATTGGTTGTAGTCAAGTCTGCCGATTAATTGGTGTTTTATTGATCCATTCTGACTGTTTTTAGTTCCATTCAGAAAATACAAATTGTGACAATTGCACCAAAATCACTGCCAGAATATCCATTGTGTTACAGTAACATCACCACAGAGCCGGGGAGTCCAGCATATGGTTTTCTTTCTTATTTCCACCCGTGGCTCTCTTTTAGATCTCCTTGTGCTGCACAAATTAACCCAGTCACGACGACACGTTACCAATCTGCTCTCAGACCTCTGAAAATGCCACTCTGTAAGATCTCTGGAGTTGGTGCTGATCCTCCTTCTCTCCCGTCCAGTGCTTCTCCATAATGGCACAGCCTGAAGAGAATCACGGGTGAAAAACCATATCCTCGCATTTTGTGACAGTGGATTGGGGCCCAGCATCCCTGCTCCTGGTAGGCAGGGCCACAGGTATGTGACCATGACCCCCTCTGTTGTGTCAGTGCAGGGAGTCACTGAGCAGAATCCAGTCAATTCCCCACAGAGAGCAAAAAAGCACAAAAATGCCACTCCATACCTCCTCCTAGATACCTCCTTGAAGTTGGCTTTAGGGAAACCTCATTTTAATAAGAGGGAGTCACACCTTGAAAGAAGACGCATACATATTTCAAAGAAAACACTTCCAGATATGAAACTATTAATCTGGGTTGAACAGAACCACAATGTACATATGCATTATTCAGTGTTTCAGTGCACAGCAAATTGCATGCTTAAAAAGTTATAGCTGCACACTGTTCTAGTTACTTTTCAAAACTGTTCTAAAGAACAGTCTCTGTGAAAAACAACAATGTGTGTGCCTTCTGTCGCCATTAACTGCTGGAGCCTTACTCTGCCTTTCAGTTATTATCTTGCACTCATCCAGACAAAAGCACATACAAACATTGGAGAATATGCAGAGAAGAGACTGATCCCTAGTATTAAGAGGATAAGCTACAAGTAACGATTCAAGCTCCACAGTCAAGGAAGAATATGGTTGAGGAGGGATACATAAAATGTTATAAATGATATAAATAAGGTAAATTCAGAATATTATTTATTCAGGAAAGTATGACAAGAGGACATCAATTTAAATGAGTGAAAATACACTAGAAAGAATTTATTTCTCAAATGGTGATAAATGTTTGGAATAATGTGTGGGGCAGAGTAAACATTGGGAACTTTCAAAATCCAGCTAGATTAGGAGAGAGACTGAAAGGTCACCAACCTGAAACGTTAACTCTGTTTCTCTCTCTACAGATGCTGCCTGACCTGCTGAGTATTTCCAGCATTTTCTGTTTTTATTTCAGATTCCGCCGTATTTTGATTTTGGAATAGCAGAGAGAGTATTGGAGCGAAGGGGGCTTCAACAGCTCGCATTTGGCTTTGGTTTTGTAGTTCTGGTTGATCTCCCGTGGCGTTGCCAAGTCTTCAGGTCTTCAGGTCATGGAGTTAGGGAGCAGGGCATAACTGGATCAGGCATGAGACATATTTAGTCCTAATTTTAAAGAAAATGCATTCTATCCTTAATTTTGAAAGAATAATTAATCTGTCATGGCATTGCATACAGGGGGGCAGCCGTGGCGAATCCAGTGCGGCCGGAGCAGACAGCAGCCGCAAACTCTGCACCCGTCTTCATCCCACCTCCTCCAGGTGATTTTCCGTTGATTGGGCTTGTTAAGCCTGCCCTGTGAGGTTCCCGGCCAATTAAAAGGAAGTGGGTCTAAAGATGTCATCTGATGACGCGTCATCAGCCGGTTTCCTTAAAGGGGCCATATCCACATTCATTTTGACCATTGTGCTCTCGGTGTACTACAGCAGTGAGGTGCTGCAAACACTGACAAGCACTGCACAGAGGTGCAGGGCTGCACCCAGGCTCTCCCATGACACCCTCCATATGCTTATGGAGGGAGTCACTGCACGCAGGGAGGTCCTCTTCCCTTCCAATGGGTGACAGAGACCTCCCCGGGAGAACAAAACAGCCTGGTTGCACATTGCACAGGAGGGCACAAGCAGGGATGTCGTCAGGAGGACCTGGGTGCAGTGGCACAAACCTTTCAATGATCTCATGAGATCACGAAACATTAGTACAAAGCCACACTCACCTTCATCCTCCTGTGTCTCTCATCACACCCCCATCACTCTGCCTTCCCTACCCTACTCCTGCACATCCTTACTCACACCAACTTACCTTGCAACTCCACCCATCCCTCTCTATCTACATTATCACATCCCTATTTCACTAGCCACCCCTCACACTCACCCTCATCCTAGTGCAATCATACCAACCAACAACACAGAAGGGTAGGCACTTGGGAGTTTTCTCCAATGTTCATGTAAAGTTTCTGTTAATGTGCTGTCAAACATTGAAACTTTTATTTTCAACACTTTCTGTTCTTGGACAGATTTGTGTGCACCTTTGAAAGTGGTTTAGTGAGTTGCAGTGAATGGTGAGATATAACGGTACCCCCCACAATGGTCATGAGTGTGAAAGGAATGGCTTGGACATTGTAGGGATGCTTTACGATGCTGGTGTGGGGTGATGCCAACCTAGTGCATCATGTGGCAGCCAGGGTGTACAGCATCAAGTGAAGTAAATCTGGCCATGGTGAGGCCATCCCTGGCCTCCCGGGCAGCAATGTGCTCGGGTGCTGATGCCCTCTGTCCTGTGCAGCATCAGTTGATTGCGGAGAAGGTTGCTGTTGTTGTTGGTGCTGCTGGTGTTGGTGCTGATCTTGGTTGGATTCTGAGGACCAAGGTGGGACAGTATAAAGGGCACCCATATTGATGGAAAAGATGTCAGGTGAAGTAGAGATGACAGAAGCATTCTGTCAATGGTGAGAGAGTTCTTCCAATAAGGTGAGAGTGGAAAGTGGAAAGCCTGCAAAATCTGTGCTGGAAATGGACTGAGAAATAGCTTGTGCCTGAGGAAAGTGATGATCTGTCAGGTGGGAACTTTTTCTGTACATTTGAAACTGTCAAGTAATCAGCTGGAGCAATGGCCATTCAACTCCCGCCTCAGGTTCACAGACATGGTCCCCGAGCAGCGTGGACCCCGTGGACTAGCAGTGAAAGTTAAAAGGAAAGGTTAAAAGCATCATTAAGGGTCTGTCAACAACCCAATAATTGGTTTAATTGGATCACCCACCTTTGCGGGTCAGGTTGGATCGGAGATCACACACACGCCATTGGGAAAGTCGCATTGCAGTAGCTTGATAGCGGGTTCCAAATCCGCTGTCAAAAAAATCAAATTTGCCACCTGACCCGCCACCGATCCCACCCGCTGCCCACCCCACCCCCCCGCCCCGGGAAATTCCGGCCATAATGTCTAGTTACTGCAGAATTGGTTAGAAATTTATGAAAAGATGATTTATGTAGGAAGCAAATAGAGATGATATTTACCTCATTCTGCTAAAAGTAATTACACACCATGTAAAGGCTAACCTGCTGTGTATGTGATACAGGATCAGTGCACAGTATGTACAGTAATCACACATCCACGGAAACAGACGGATACCACTTTATTTAGTTGATTTCCGTGTCGATCTGATATCTTTTCTGAATACCGCCTCTTTAATCAACAGCTTCTCCCATACTTGTACATCAGCTCCTCCACTATGATGAGGTACAGCCACCTAGTTTATAGCAAATCTACATACTGACAGTGATAGCGTGCCTGAGGAATCAGTAGTTGGAATTCCTTTGTATGCCTACGTGTCAAATCTCTGTGTGCGCTATTTTAACAAAGTCATAAACCCACTGCAAAATTTCAACCCTCAGACATGAGTGAATTCTTGGCCCTCACCTGTGAAAGGGTTAAAATAATAAACGTCAGTCATCAGTGTAAGAAATGTACTAATTACTCAATCATTTTGTTGATTAGCATTTATAATTTATGGAAGTAAAAGTCACTTTACAGTCCACCACTGACCACTCTTATTGGTGACAGATCGCCACAAGATCCCCTGTCCCATATACATCTGACCCCAAAGCTATTTCAGCTGCTGATTCTCTCACTCTGACACCACTGAATAATCCCTCTGTTCTAACGAGGGATAAATCTATTCATATTAACATTACACTAATTCTACTCAACATACCCCTACCCCATGGTCACTGTCACTGCCCATGGACAACTTTGCATCTGTACTTGTGGGAAGAAGCAAAGTACCAATATGTGCAACCTGGTTTTATACGTCCTGCAAATGAGAGGAAACTTGATCTGTCAGATGTCAGCATTGTATATTTGGGGAACCTCATTGGACTTAATCAGAAATAATGTCAATGACTGAGCAACATGTTGCACTGCATTTCTTTGGCAATGCAAGACCAGAATAGATCACATTCAAACAATAGATGGAGACAAATGGGCAGACTTGGGCAATTTATTTGATTACACCTAATGGACTGAATCTCCCATGTTGCATATTGCTAGTCCCACAATAACATTAGCCAGCCCAACTTTCATCAGCCTCTAACCAACGAGTCACAGAGTAAGGGACAATATTAATATGGAACAAGTAATCAAATCCTGGGATTCTGCTGGATGCTCCTCTCTTCTTTTCAAAGAATCACAGAATCACAGAAACCCCACAATGCAGATAGAGGCCATTTCGGCCCATCGAGCCTGCACCGACACATATCCCACCCGATCCCCGTAACCCCACGTATTTAATCCCCCTAACACTAAGGGTCAATTTATCATAGCCAATCAACCTAACCCGCACATCTTTGGACTGTGGGAGGAAACCGGAGCTCTCTCTGGCTTGCCCTGCCCTGCCCTTAGCCCAGTAGCCAGGATGCTTTCCCAGAACAGCCCCAGACCTGTGCCACACTGGCTTTGCTAAATACATTAACGATGCCAAAGACAATCCTAAAGCAAGTAAGGAGTCGAGTAGTCGAGAGGGTGGGGAAGCAAAGGTGCTGGCGATAAAGAACCTCATGCCTGAATCTGTGTACTTTGTGCAACAGTTAAAAGATAGTTTTATCCAGTATTAGAAAGGCAATTTAGTGAAGAGAGATGCAGAGAGAGAACAGTGACCGCAGCAGTGTTTTTTTAAACCCCCTCAGGTGTGTTGAGAGCTTGGAGTCTATTACCAGAATGCCCTTGGTAAAGATTAAAGGTGCTAATGTTTTCTAGTTTTGCAGGGCTTCCGTTCTCCTTTTACATGGTTATGTGGAACGTTCCCTCTGGGTTGCAGAGTGCAGATATAAATAGATTGTGTTTTCTAGGGCGGATCCTGCAATCCAGTACACACAGCACATTGCCACAATCCTGCTGAAGTAAGCCTCCCACTCAATGTACCAACAAACATAGACAACAACAAATAAAGCAGTCCCTTGCTAGCCTTATTACTTACTACCCACAGCATGTGGGAGCCTAATTAGTGTTTTGCGCAACTAAACCGCTGTTTAATTTGAAAGATAAGTCCGAAACATTAGATGAAATATTACTTTTCAATATACTGTGTGTGATTTTCATTTTTTGTTGTTATAAACTCCTAAGTACATAAATCCTTTTGACCAAGCTGCTCGTATTGAGACCCCACATGGCCTTTGCTGGAGGAGATGATTTTGCTTTTAATAACAGTATTTTTCTTTTCTCTGTGACCCGCCCTTATTTTTGGAAGCCACAAACATATTTCCATATAAACTCATTGTTTGTATACATGTAAAGGGTTTGTTTTAATGTGGTTACTGTCCCCCCCACCCCCCCCCACCACCCAAATGTTTCCCGCAAAGGCAATTGGGATAGAAAGTGCGTTTAATCCATTATTATAGGAAACCTGAATAAGATCATATGTGATTCCATTTTGAGATCAGCTTCTTCCCCTTTTATTATAGTCTCTGGTATGGTTAAGCAGTGATGACATCAACTCTGTTCTGTAGTAAACCAGTTGATCTCATCAGAAATGCAATCCTACTGAAAATGGAACAACCACACAATAAAACCACTCTGTATGAAAATCAGATTAATTTACAATGGATTCATTGTTTTCCTCCTCCTATTTTATAAGATTACTGCCTTCTTAAAACCAATTGTTTTCTCATTAAAGTTAAGCTGACCCTATTACTATAGACCTTGACTGTCAGTTAAAGGTACCATTCCCTTACCAAGGACTTGCCGATTCGCTTCCCATACATTACAATGGAAAATCTGATGTTTTATTACAGCTCAGACTGTGGTTGTTTTATAGACAATGAGTTAAAGCCAGCGTTACAACTGGTTCCTCGGTGGATTAGTAGAAAGTATTTTAAACCAAAGCAATAGTCAGAGTTTTAATTGCATAAAGATAGGCGCGTATAGTGAATCTATGAGAATAATTGCAGCATGAGTACTTCAGTAGATGTCACATGACCTCCTCTGTCACCCACCTAATGGCACAAGGCCTGGACTGTAAAATGGCCTGTGAGTACCTAGAAATATAGATCATTCATACATCAGTGAACTGCGGTTTACACCAGATGATAAAAAGCAGTACAACTGGCCTTTTACACAACAACTTGTGTTATATAAATTCAAGTTGTTGTTGTTTAAAAGGCCAGTTCTGCCCCTTTTTATCATCGAATGTAAGCTACATTTTACTGACATACAAATGACTTATGGAGTTGAGGTCAAAGATCAGCCATGGTCTTAGTGAATGGCGGAGCAGGCTCGAAGGGCCATATGGCCTACTCCTGCTCCTAATTCTAGGTACTGACGGGCCATTTTACTGGTAAATGTGGACTCACACACATACATTCTAATGATGTTTGACGTAACCATTTGGATGGAGTCAGATTTTTACTTGCCATCTTACTAAGAGGTTTGTCCTCTATCTTCACTGTAGTGTATGAACACAAAGGCTTTGTCTTGGAATGGGGTCTGACAACTGATTAATTAATAAAGATAGAAAAGGAAAAGAATTTGGGTTTGATTACTCATCGGTCACTGCAAGTACTCAGTCACTCTGAAGCGGTTGTCAACAAGACAATTATTTTCTGACGAAAGGTCATCGACCTGAAACGTTAACTCTGTTTCTCTCTCCACAGATGCTGCCTGACCTGTTGAGTATTTCCAGCATTTTCTGTTTTAATTATGTACTGGGATGCATCTAAAAAGAATTTGATTCTAAATCAAAACAAGTTATACTGACTGACATGAATCTTGTCATTCATGTGAAAATGACTTATGTAATAATACTGGGCAGCCTGCTGGTGGCGCTGTCCAGGGAGAGTATAAATACTCGGGCATGGGCCCAGCTTGTGCAGGACATTACATAAGAACATAAGAAATAGGAGCAGGAGTAGGCCAATCGGCCCCTCGAGCCTGCTCCGCCATTCAATAAGATCATGGCTGATCTGATCCTAACCGCCAATCTACTATCACAGAACTATCTCCTGAATCTAACAGAATTAGACACACGAAATAGCAGCAGGATCAGGCTACACAGCCCCTGGGCCCGCTCCGCTACCCACAGGGCCATGTCCGATCCGAACCTAGACTCATGTCCAAATTCCTGCCCGTTCCCCGTAACCCTTAATTCCCTTTACTTCTAGGAAACTGTCGGGCCTAGAAATTCGGTAGGCTTAGCGCCGCATTTGAGGCGCTAGAGGGCCTAGCGCCGGAGTTATGGCCAATTGAGAAATTCCCTGGGGCCCTAAATCGGCGTTGCACCGGTAGCGCTGCGCCGGCACCGATGACGTCATCGGTGTGCGCAGCGTCCCGGTTGCCGTGGTAACCCGGCCCCAAGCCGAAATTCAGTTGCGCCCGCCTCGCCCGTGGCAGGCGCAACTAAGGCTCTGGCAACAGAGTCTTCCCCCAGTGTGCGCCGGCGCATAAAGGTGGAGCGGCGGCCGGCCGCGTTCCCGGCGGCCGCCTGCCGGCCGCGTTCCCGGCGGCCGCCTGCCCGCACCTCCCTTCCCGGACTCCTGCATTCCCCCCCCGCGGCCCTGATCAGTGTCTCATGCGAGCCCGGCACTTCCCCGAGGTGCCGGGCTCAGATGTCGGGTCAATCCGCCGGACAGTTGTCGGCTGCAGGCAGCTCCTCCTTAACAGGAGGAGGAGGCCTGCAGTTCCCCCGCCTGCCGCACCGCATCGGGTGCCGCAGCGGGGGATTAGCGCCGGGAAACCCAAGTTCACGCCCGTTTTGAGGCGCTAAAGGAGGGTTTTAGCGCCCGCCGCCGTCTGGGCCTGGCGCACCCGAATTTTCGTCGTGCGCTGCCGCATTACCGCTGGCGCAAACTTTCTGGCGCTACAGCCCTGGCAAGACCAGAACCCAATTTCTAGGCCTCTATTTCTGTTTTAAATTTATGTAATGATGTAGCTTCTACAGCTTTTTGGGGCAGCATATTCCATGGACCTACCACCCTCTGAGTGAAGTAGTTCCTCCTCATCTCAGTTTTGAAAGAGCAGCCCCTTATTCTAAGACTATGCCCCGACATTCTTTAGCAGGAACTAGTGAAGGACACAACTAGATCTCCATGTTGAAAAACAGTTGATTAAAGCCTTGTTTAATACTCAGACCAAGTTTTCTTACGTCAGTTACCTTGTAAAATCATTTTGAGCTGGTCAAGAAAACAGTGATGAGAATGACCCTGGCACTCAGGACACCCAAGTTATAAGGAGAGAGTTGCAGAGCTGAACTGTTCTCATTAGGGAAAAGAAAGTTGAGGACAGGGATGATCAGATCTTTAAAATGTAAGAAGCATAATAAATTTCAGCAAGCTTTTTATTTTGAACTGTGACTTCTCCTGCCCTCCACCCTATCGTAGACTTCTCCTTTTTGTTCTTTTCCTGCCCCCTTTTCCTGTACTTGCTTAAAAGCTGTTTATCTCGAACATTTTCCAGTTCTGATTAAAGGTCATCGACCGGATGTATTGGCCCAGAATTTTCTGGGAAAATAATGGCAAGTTCCGGCAATGCCACTCAACAGCGGAGTCCCAGAAAGAAAATAATTGAAACTGTGGAGTCTCACTCCTGCAGCTAGTAAATTGTTCCTAGAAGTTTTAAAAATTTAACTTAAAATATTCTTACTTCTCCTTTCTGTCTTTCTTTTGCGCTCTTGCTTAATCCAATCTTTATTTCCCTCTCTTTATTTCTATTTCTGTATCTAATTTGATTCTAATTCGCTCTATTTCCTTCTCTGTCATTCCTCTGTTTCTCTCTCTAACCAAAGTTCTATATAAATTTAACATTACCCCCCTGATTTTTGTATTCTATTCCTTTAGAAATGAAACCAAGTACTTATTTTCACTCTATATGGTCTTGTCAACTTATGTTGCTACTTTTAATTTTATTTTAATTTTAATTTTAATTTAATTTAATGATTTATATATCTGTATTCCCAGATCTCTTTGCTCCTCAACCTCATTTGGTTTCTTACCTTCCAAGGATTAAGCGGCCTCCTTATTCCTCCTACCATTTGCCATTTATCCGCCCACTATGAAAGCCTGCTTATGTCTTCTTGTATTTTGTTGCAGTCCTCCACATTATTAGCTATACCCCTCAATTTGGTATCATCTGCAAATTTCGGGAGCATTAACATCTATTAGCATATTAAAATTAAGCACTTGAACATTTTAAGCAAGAGCACCTAAATGGCCAGCTGGAAAATACACCAACATTAAACAGTCAGTGCATTGAAGTGAAAGTTCATGAGTAAATTGGTAACTTTTTTTAAGTTTTTGAAGTTGTAATTACAATATCCTTCTTCTTGACCTACTTTGGATAGAACAGAGAACTCTCTGAACCCGTACTGTACCTTACTAAGATGCCACAGCATTTGGAAAAAAGTGTACTTTCTGCAAAACAAAAGCTGCCAGTTGCTATCTGCTACATTACTTTCCTATCTTTTCATGCTTTTCCTTTTGATATTTTCAATCTATTTATAATTTAAAAGTTCATGTGCTGTCACATCTCAAAAGTTTCACAATTCAGGGCATCATACTTCAGGATATCTCATGACTAAGTCAAAAATTCATGATTGGCTGAAATGAGGATGTATCTGTTAAATTACCAATCAAATATGCGATTGCTTCAATGCGAACGTATCAAAAGCAGTTTGATTCAGTTGGTAACTACCAATGAGGAACAAGTAAGCAGAAAAAAAACTGAGCAATCAAATCAGACATTCTTTTTTTCAAAGCTATCACTCACTAAGCATCAAATACCAAAAAACGAGTAATCAAGTTGTTCAAGTAACTTTTTCATTCAGTTTCTGCCCACTACAATGCCCAGAGCGTACTACGACAGAGGCAGAAAACATACAAATAACAACTGTGAGGCACAAGTGGCAAATTTAATTTTCTGCTGTTTGTACAGTTTATGAAGTTAAATAGCGTTGTTCGGATAAGGCATTTCTGTTGTTGCTGAAAATGACCAGTGTTTTCACTGGGGCCAGAGGTTTATCAAGTGCCTTGGTGTTGACTTTGGACATCACAGCTGGAGACAGGCTGGTGCTGTGGCAAACAATCAATGGGTTGTGTTTTGGTCACTGGAGATATGACCGTTAGAACTCTTCACTGGTACCTTCAGCAAAAAAGAAAAATCCACCGTGGCTTGAGGGAGGAAAATATATTTTCTAATCATGTAAATAACGGATTAAAAAAAAAGAAAGATGGTTTTGCGGAGGGAGGAGAAAATTATTAAATACTGAAATGCTACCATGGAAAGTACTTTATAATGTAAACAAGTGGACTGAACATGTTTTAGGAAGGGTCGAATAAAGTTACTTGCATCAAAGTAAGTTTTATAAAATGTTAAATAAGTAGCATTAAAAATATATCTCTCTGTATCACGAATGGAATATTTTTAACCATGTGATAGCCTGCTTACATAAATTTGCATAATTGCAGCAATGGATGAACGAACCACTGTTACACTTGGGGCATGTCGGGATGGCAGTAAACCTCAAAGATCCACTCCAGGTCCCAGAGTAGGAATATCACAAGATATTTAAAGATGAGGAAAGCAATTTGGCCCAGCTGAGAAAAACCCTAAACTCCCCCCGTTGCAGCATCCAATTGGTTCTGAAATGATTCCCAGGTTTCTACCTCCAGTATTCCACCGAGAAGCCCATTCTATGCATTGGAACTTCCTGATAGCAGTCGTAAATTTGCCTTTTACCGGTTCCAACATATGCCAGCTTGTCCTACTCTCAATTTATTTTGAAGTAATTTCCTGGATTTACCTTTTTCCATATCATTTATTATCTTGCCCATCTCTGTAATATCAATCCCCTGGATATCTCCTTTCAAGGATGACGGAACAACATTTCTCTAGTTTTTCTTCTTGGCTCACCTCTAATAGTAGGGATTAGCCATGTGACACTTCTCTGCACTGCCTCCAGTGCCTGACTGTCTCACTGACGAACTGGACAAAGTTCTCTGGTTTCTGACCAGAACAATGTGAGCATGATTTCCTCGGGCTTATACTCTACTCTTTTTGATTATATAGTTCATCATTCTGTTTGCTTTGTAAATTACTGTTCTGCAGTGGTTGAGCATAGAGGCTATTGGTCCTACAAAAATAAACCAAATATGTGCAAAATGTACTGTGGTGCAGTTGATATTTCTGTCCATCATATCCTGCTGTGGTTTGTTACATGTGAAAATACTTTTATGCCTTAATGAATTCATTATCAAATTCCAACCATAAAGTAAATCTTTGATCTTTCTAATTTAGTTTCTTTGTTATTTTTGTCTTTTCTTAGTATCTCAGATCATCACATGATGCTTGCTTCCTTTACAGTTTCTACTTTGTTCAGTTACCTCAAACTTTTCTCCATATAGGAAAATGGCGATGGGACCAATAGCTCTTTGTTTCCAGTCCTGTGGCAGAGGCCTGAGGTGTGAGGTGGACAGAGAGTCAATTTATTTCCTTAATCGAGACATTTTGTACTCATGAAATTCCCAAATAGAAAGAAGCTACATTGTGCCATTGTAAAAGGAATTTGTGCCCATTTTAAACATGAAGCAGTTAACCCTTACTCTGCTGGCAACTACAGGGAATTCCAGGATCTCTAGGCCGGCCGTTTTGTTTGAAGAACAGAACCATTTTTAACAGAAATAAAAGACAATTAAGCCCAATATTTTTTTGGCTGGTCCCGACCCTATCTTATCACCAAACTCACCAGTCCCTCCAGTCTTCAAAAAATAGTTGGCTCTTGAATTCATTTGTGTACTGTCTGCTTCAGCAGCCAGTCCTGATACTTATTCCACAAATCTGAGTTCCCTCCCACTCCTAACTTTAAAAAATGTAACCTGTTTCACTGGTAGTTGAACCCTTCACCAGAGGGAACAATTTGCCTGGATTAGTTTGATCAATCTTCTTTATAATTCTGAAAGCTTTAATTAGTTCAATTTGAAGCTTCCTCTTTTCCAAAGAAAAGAAGCCCAAATTCCTAAACTTTTTGATATGACTTAAATTGCTGATTGGAATCATCACAACTGCTCCCCTGTTTATGTACTCAAGGTCAATAATATCCTTCCTATGATCGGCTGACTAGTATCACATACACTACTCCAGATACAGTCTAACCAAATTCTTGAACAGCAACAATACCAACTTTTCTGATTTGTTCTCTGTCGCTCTGCTAATATTTCCATATTAGTCCTCCCAAAGTGCATCACTTCACACTTCTCCGCATTGAACTCCATCTGCCATGCTTCTGCCCATTTCACCATCCTGTCTATGTCATCCTGAAGCCTATAACTATCCTCTGTCACTATCTACTGCTTTGCCTAGTTTCCTATCATCTGCAAACTTTAGAATGCTGCTCCCTAAACCTGAGTCTAGGTCATTTATAAAAATTGAAAAGAGTAACAGACCCAAAACTGACCCTTGGGGAACACCACTGCCAACCACCTCCCAGTCTGAAAAACATCCATCCTCCACCACCCTCTGTTTCCTGTCACTGATACAATTCCATATCCATACCATCACTTTCCCCTTAATTCCATGGGCTTCAATCTTCTTAATAAGCCTCCTGTGTGGCACTTTGTCGAATGCCTTTCAAAAGTCCATATATACATCGACTGCACTACCTTGATCAACCTTCTCTGTTACCTCAGAGAATTCAATCAAGTTAGTCAGGCATGATTTGCCTTTAACAAATCCATGCTGGCTTTCCTTGATTAAACTATCCCTTTCCAAATGAAAGTTTATTTTGTCCCTGATAATGGTTTCCAATAACTTCCCCACCACCAATGTTAGGCTGACTAGCCTGTAGTTTCCTGGTTTATCCCTCTCCCCTTTCTGGAATAGGGGTATAACATTAGCAACACTCCAGTCCTCCGGCACTACTCCTGTATCCAATAAGGATTGAAAGACCAATGCCTCTGCTATTTCTACCTTTACTTGTTTCAGCAACCTAGGATACATTCCATCCGGACCAACTGACTGACCAACTTTCAGTAATGCTAATCTTTTTAGTACGTCTTCTAATACTATCCTGTCCATAACTTCCCTCTCCTCTTTTAGTGTAATATTCACATCATCCGTTTCCTTTGTGAAGACAGATGTAAAGTACTCATTTAATATTTTAGCCATGTCTTATGCCTCTACATGAAGATTTCCCTTTGGGTCCTTAATAGGCTCAACTTTTTCTCTCACTAACTGCTTACACTTTATGGGCTAGAAATTCATGTGGTTTGCGCCACAAGATGGCGCTAAAATGCTGTTGACAGCTGTAACAACAGATGATGCCGGTTCCAGCGCCGCATGCCATATCAGTGTTACCTCGCCATCATGGAGGTCGTGATGTCTGTGAGTGTGCAACGCTCACTGGATGTCCAATCTCCCAACTTCATTATAGCCACTTACCTTACCGGCAGCGCAGAACAACGACAGGGAGAGCTGGTGTCTACCAGCAGGAAGCAGGCTGCAGCAATGATATTTAAAGGCACCATCCCCAATCAGCTCCAACTAACATGGTTCTGCAGTTTCAGTGCCTGTTTGCTACTTCCTGAAACTGAAACAGCTTTCTTTAGTTAGTTTTGGTGACAGGGAGTGTTGATACAAATGCAGAAGTCACTCATTATTTGTTGAAGGCTTCTGCTCACAACACTTCCTCACAGTCATGGGGGCTGCGGGATTACCTCAGGAGGATGACGAGGCAGAGGAGGAGGAGGACAAGGAGGAAGAGGATGAGGAGGAGGACAAGGAGGAGGTGGGGGAATAGGAGGGAGGGCGGAGGCAGCAAGACAATTGGCCTTCTGGATGGGCTGTCCGTGACCGGCTCATCAGATTCTGATTCACATGAATGAAACCCCAGATCCCCGTAGCTCACCACATCCCCATCATACAATCCCTGTCTCATAGTGTATATATATTCCAAACACACTTAACTATAAACATATCACACATATGACATGAATTCTAATAACTAATGACCCTTGTGCCTGCCATAGTTGAATAGCTGTCATTGTGTGCAAGGTGTGAGATGTGGGTATTAGTGATGCTAGGTAGAAATTGTTGGTGGGTGAGTGCTGGGGCTGTGGTGCATTGAGCTGTGTGTGAAGCTTGTGGTACAGATGGTGGTATGTAGCATTTGTTGAAACCTTCACTCACCCTGACCAACCGTGTGAGCTCGTTATTCTTCCTGCACTGGGTGTGGGTCCTGGGGAGCACTGTGCTGTCCATGGTGTGGCGTGCCACCTGCCTCCACATAGTCCAGCAGACTTGTGGCGAGGGCCTCCTGCCAGTTGGCAGGTACAGGACCACTCACCTTCTCTCCATCACTAAAACCAGTGCCTCCAAAGCTTCATCCGAAAACCTCCGGGCTCTCTCCCTGGGGCGGCGATCTGCCATCAAGATATGTAAATAAGTGTTCCTTCTCCTTGTCCTTCTTCTTATGGTTGTGAGGCAGCTGCACACCCAGCAATGCTGAGAATGAGGTGCTGCAGCATCAATTAGCCTCCCCTTTAAGTAGTGAAAAAAGCCGGTGGCAATCATTACTTGAGTTTAGACTACACCTGATATTGTTTCATCTGACAAGAATCATGACGGCAGTCATTTTATTGAGGAATGAGGATGAATTTTGCGTGCAGTCTAGATGATTTTCAACTCACGCTACTTAACCATTTTTAGTCTAAACACTGCCCATTTCTTGGCTATAATAAATGTCTAGCCCTATATGCTAATCAAATGTTTTAGGGTCCAATTTAATGTTGCCTGCTAATCTTTTCTCGTAACCTCTCTTTGCCTCCCGTATTAACTTTTTCAATTCCCTCCTGTAATTTCCATAGTCATCCTGGTTATTAACTGAATCTTGCTCCTGACATTTGCCAAAAGCCTCCTTTTTCTGTTTTAGTTTAACTTTTATTTCCTTTGTCCTCCAGGGCGCATTAGTTTTGGATGCTCTACCTTTTCCCTTCAAAGGAATGTGCCTAGTTTGTACTTGAACTATCTGTTCCCTGAATGTCCTCCATTGCTCCGTTACTGCTTTACCCTGCAATCGTCTTTTCCAATCTATCTTCTTAAATCACTGAAATTAGCTCTTCCCCAGTTGAGTATTTCTACCTTTGATATTTTCTGGTATCTTTCCACAATTACTTTAAACCGAATTATGTTGTGGCCACTGTTAGCTCATTGGTCTCCTACTGTAACACACTTCACTTGCCCTAATTCATTTCCCAGAATCAAATAATAATCTAGGCTGATGTTTTAGTGTAGTACTGAGGGAGTGCTGCGTGGTCAGAGGTGCCAACCTTCAGATGAAACATTAAACCAAGGTCCTGTCTGTCCTTGCAGGTCGATCCCATAACATTACTCAAAGACTAGGAGAGTTCTCCTGATGCATTGGCCAATATTTATCCCTCATCCAATATCACTTAAAGAAAGAATTGGTCAATTATCTCATTGCTGTTTGTGGGACCTTGCTGTGTGCAAATTGGCTGCCACATTTCCTTACAGTATTTAATTGAATGTAAGAGCTTTAAGATGTCCTGAAGTTGTGAAAGCCATTATGTAAATAAAATGTCTTTCTTCTTTCTAACCACGATCCTGCAAGCCACATATGGCTGAAGTGTGGCTCTTTGAAGTCCAAGGAACTTTTACAAACTCTCACACGTACATTCAGAGAATAAAATATCCACTAGAATGGTTTTTTTAACTGTATCAACACAATATCCAGCCATCTCAGACACAGATGCTTGAGATGAGCTTACTAATTCCCAGCCCCATGACATGTTTGCCCACTGGTTTTAGTAGAAGGCTGAAAGCCCATTTGAGCATTGAAATCTTGCAAGACTTCAACAAACTTCATAAGAGGAAACACCTGAATTCAAATCTGGGGAACTCCAACACGGGGCATATTTCTCATCAGTTAGGGAAGGACATTTCTATCCAAGTCATTCAGATTTAGGACAAACATTTTCTTCTGCAATAACTGGTTATTCTTTTCTTTGACTCACATTCTATCAGAAAAGCTGCATATGGGTTGTGTGCAGCAATTCAGAGGTTTATGCAAAGTTTAAGAGTTATGTTAGAGTCAACATGGATTTATGAAAAAATAATTGTGTTTGACAAATCTGTTAGCGTTTTTTGAGGTTGTAACTAGCAAGATAGATAAGGGGGAACCAGCGGATGTAGTGTATTTGGATTTTCAAAAAGCATTTGATAAGGTGCCAAACAAGAGGTTATTACACAAAATTAGGGCTCATGGGGTTGGGGGTAATATATTAGCATGGATTGAGGATTGGTTAATGGACAGAAAATGGAGAGTAGGAATAAATGGGTCATTTTTGGGTTGGCAGGATGTAACTGGTGGGGTACTGCAAGGATCAGTGCTTGGGCCATGCTTTTCACAATCTATATCAATGACTTCGATGAGGGGACCTAGTGTAATGTATCCAAGTTTGTTGACGATACGAAGTAAGATAGGAAAGTAAGCTGTGAGGAGGATACAAAGAGACTGCAAAGCGATATAGAAAGGTTAGGTGAGTGGGCAAAAACAGGGCAAATGGAATATAATGTAGAGAAATGTGAAGTTATCCGCTTTGGTAGGAAAAATATAAAAGCAGAATATTTTTTAATAGTGAGAGCCTAGGAAATGTTGATATTGAGAGGGACCTGGGTGTCCTTGTACATGAATCACTGAAAGTTAACATGCAGGTACAGCAAGCAATTAGGAAAGCAAATGTTATGTTAGTCTTTATTACAAAGGGATTGGAATATACGAGTAAAGAAGTCCTACTGCAATTATATAGGGTCTTGGTGAGACTACACCCAGAGTACTGTGTACAGTTTTTGGTCTCCTTACCATAGCATGGATATACTTGCCTTAGAAGGTTCACTAGACTGATTCCTGGGATGAGGGGATTTTCCTATGAGAGATTGAGCAGACTAGGCCTATATTTCCTAGAGTTTAGAAGAATGAAAGGTGATCTCATTGAAACATTAAATTCTTAAAGGGCCTGACTAGGTGGATGCTGGGAGGATGTTTCCCCTGGCTGGGGAGCCTAGAACCAGGACTCACAGTCTCAGAATAGGGGGTTGGCCATTTAGGACTGAGATGAGGAGAAATTTCTTCACTCAAAAGGTTATAAATCTTTGGAATTCTCTACCCCAGAGAGCAGTGGATGCTCAGTCGTTGAGTGTATTCAAGACAGAGATCGATAGATTTTTGGATACCAAAGGAACCAAGGGATATGGGGATAGGGCGGGAAGGTGGAGTTGAGGTAAAAGATCAGCAATGATCTTATTAAATGGCGGAGCAGGCTCGAAGGGCTGATTGGCCTACTCCTGCTCTTATTTCTTATGTTCTTCTGTTAGACATTGTGTCTTTAAATTATTTTTAATTCTCTTAATTTCAATCTCTATAATTTTTTTCCAATGTGGTGAAGTTCACTAGTATTAAGTGTTGAGAAATATTTTCATCCCATGTTACTATGTTGAAAACTCTTTTCCAGTAAACAATTTCCTGTTTCTGGTTCTTGAGTCCATCCATACTGATCATTTAACACTGCCTGTCTGTCACCAAACGTGACATCAGGACAATTCCCAGACGACCCCCAATGAGACTACTCTGGCCTGCAATCTCCTGATCTCTCTCCACTATTTCTGTGGTCTGCTCCCCTGCTCCCACTCTTTGCCGCCCCCACCCCACCCCCTCCAACATCTCTCCCCATACAGCACTGTGAAAACACTCCAGCAAATGGAGAGAAGGTGTTGCAGTAACAAACAGGAGAGAAGGATACAACACAGGAATGAAAAAGAGAAAGTGAAAAGAAATGAGAGAAAGGAAGTGAAGGAGTGGATGAAGAAAGGGAAGTGAAGGAGAAGAGGCCGTGGTAAAGGAAAGTGAAAGAGAGGAGCAAGTGAGAAAAAGCAAAAGGGGGCGGGGTGGGTGGGGTTGCATGCAGGTGAGGCCTGGGAGTTAAAATTGCCTGGGCCTCACACTGCAGAGGTCAATGGGGTTTGCCGCTCGCCTTGGTTCCCACCTGCTTGATTACAGCTCGGAGTTAAAATCGGAGCTTCTGTGTTGTTAGCTGACTATTTCTATTGCTCTTTACTGTTTGGACAGTGAATGTTGATGATCTTGCTGCTTGAACAGGTTACCTGGCTTGTACTATAGCAAAGTACTGCAGATGCTGGAACTCCGAAATAACAACAGAAAATGCTGGAAAAACTCAGCAGGCCAGGCAACATCCGTGGAGAGAGAAATAGAGTCAATGTTTCGGGTCAAAACCCTTTGTCAAGACAGGGAATTTTCCTGTGCTTTTTCAGTCTTGGCAAAGGGCTTTGACCTGAAACGTTGACTCTATTTCTCTCTCCACGGATGTTGCCTGGCCTGCTGAGTTTTTCCAGCATTTTCTGTTGTTACCTGGTTTGTATTCCCTTGAGTATAGAAGATTGAGGGGTGATCTAATCAAGATGTTTAAAATGGCAAATTAATTTGATTGGGTAGACACAGGGGGCTAGATTTTCGGGGAGCTGTCAGGCAGGGTTTCAGGCGTGTGGGGGGGGGAAATCCCGAATTTGGGTGTCCCGGCACCATCCCACCCAAAACCCCGCCCCACGTAAGTTTCATGGGCGGCGGGTACCCGCCCCGCACTGGGACCCGCCGAAACCAGGCGGGAAGGGATTAGTGCCAATTAACTGCCTGTTAACAGGTAGTTAACAGGCAGTTTTTAGCCTAATCCCTATTTTGAGGGGTTTCGTGTGGGTTTCCCGACGGCTCCAAACCACGCCAGGTAGAGCAGGCGGGCCGTCGGGTTGAAGGAGTTGGAGGGGTCGCGATGTCGGCACTCAGGTGAGTGATGGGTGCATGAGTGCAAAGGTAAGTGTGTTTGGTGTGTCTAAAGTGTGTAAAGAACTTTTACTTACCTGTACTTACCTTAGCAGCCTTTCTTCCTGTAGCCGTCGGGAGCGCATCACTCAGCCGGAACTGAAAGCTGAACGGCTGCGATCTGTCAAAAGTGACAGTCTTCAGCTTTGAGCGTCTGTGTGAGTTCTAACTGAGTCTGTGCAGAATGACTCAGCTTAGAACTCAGAGTGTCAGTGTTTCACAGCTTCAAACAGCTGTGAGACACTGATATTTCATCCGTCAAGAACTCTTGACAGATGAAATTGCAGTCTGTGACGTCACCTGTTGCCAGGTGGCCCTTAATTGGCCTGCTGAACCCACTGGGCGGGCTCAACAAGGTCAATCAAGGGAAAAATCGCGCGGATTGGCCGGACGTCGAAGTAGGCGGGTCAAAAACCCGAAAGGGGAAGTCCCGCCTTCTTCCCGACAGGTTCGGGAAAATCTACCCCAGAGAAACTATTTCCTCTGGTGGGGAAATCCAGAAGAAGGGGAGTCAATCTTAAAATTAGAGCTGGGCCATTCAGGAATGAAATCAAGAGCCCTTTCACACAGTGGCTAATGGAATTCTGGAGCTCTCATCCCCAGAAAGGCTGCGGATGCTGGGTCAATTGAAATTTTCAAGACTGAGACAAAGATTTTTCTGAAGGAATCAAGGGATATGAAACAAAGGCGGGTAAATGGAGTTGAGGTACAGATCAGCCATGATCTAATTGAATGACAGCAAACAGGCTCGAGGGGCTGAATGGCCTCCTCCTGTTCCTATGTGGAGGGAGATAGTTGAATTAACACATAGTTGTATTGACTGAATTGCTGCAACACTATAGATTTTTAGCAATGTATTTAGTTTTGTTGTTCTGGTTACGTCCGTGTAATAATAAGAAAAGGACTGCAGAGAACGGTACAACAGGTATTTACTCAACATGGTTCAAACTGCAATTGACTGTACAGATCACTACTCAGGGTTTATATACAGGTGTGGTCACTGCCGGTACTACAGGATACAGGAGCTGTAAAAAGTAGTTCTCCCCCTTAAAGGTACATACATTACAATTCCTCCCCTTTTAGATTAACAGTACCATAACACTCATTTAACAATTAAATATCAAACTAATTACAATTAACACTTTTAACATGCAACATTAACTGAAAATAGTCTATTTATAAATTCAGTCTTTGGGGAGGCTTCCTGATTCTTTCTGGATAACGCCTTTCCCGAGTGTCTCGCTCTTGGTGCGGAGGCGAGTCTAACACCCTGTCATCAGTTGATTCATCAGCTTCCAATGCTATTGTTTCTGAGGTAGATGCGACCTGTACGTCGGGTTCCTCACCAGGTACGTATGGCTGAGACATGGGGTTGACTCGTTCCTGTGACTCTAGGATCTGGTCAGCATAGCGTCTCACAATGTTCTCCCCAACATCCACTGTGTACATTAGTGGCCCCTGCCATGTGCATATCGTTCCTGGTTGCCATTTCTCTGTTCGGTAGTTGCGGGCCACGACTGGTTGCCCTACATTGAAGCTCCTTGTCGGCTTCTCATTGATGTGCTGGAATTGCTTACTCTCAACATCTCTTCGTACATTTGGTTTGAGCAAATCCGGACGAGATCGCAACCTTCGGTTAAAGAACATCATGGCCGGGGCCTGGTTGGTGACTGCATGTGTCGCATTTCTGTAGGCTAACAGGAAATTGTCCACCTTATGCTGCAGTGGAATGTCGTCATCGCACATGGCCTTTACTGCTTTTTTAAAGGTTTGTACGAACCTCTCAGCCAATCCATTTGTGGCTGGATGATACGGGGCGGATGTGTAATGCCTTACCCCATTTCTTTTCATAAATCTTCGAAACTCTTCGGACACAAACTGTGGTCCGTTATCAGAGCAAATCTGCTCTGGCAAGCCGTTCCTGGCAAAAATGGTCCGTAGGACTGCAATAGTTTTCTCCGTGGTGGTGGAGGACATTTTGATCACCTCAGGCCATTTCGAGTATGCATCCACGGCTATTAAAAACATTGAGTCCATGAATGGACCAGCAAAATCAATATGCACCCGTTGCCATGGAGATGAGGGCCACTCCTGTTAAGTCTGTGTGTTATATTGAGAATTACTACACAGACCACAAGAGTAAAATTTAACAGGTCTTTACTAATCGAAGGTCAGGGCGGAACTGCCCAATAAATCATTACACAGCACTTATATACCGGTGTGGTCACCACCGGTATTACAGTATACAGCAGCCAAGATAAAGTAGTGCAACCCTTAAAATAGTTCTCTTAAAGGTGGAACGGTCACATACACTACAATCCTCCCTTTTTAGGTTAACAGTATATATTCCCATTAAACATAACATCATAACATATATATACAACTTCATGTAAAAACAGTTCACAGATTCAGTCTCTCTGGAGGCTTCCTGACTCGGTCCGGATAACGCCTCGGTGGTGTAGTAGTTTTCAGTGGTGTAGTAGGTTCTTTTGGCAAAGTCGATTCGGCTTGAATGCCAGTGTCGGGTTCATCTGGTTCCAGTACCACCGGATCGGAGGTAGATACTATGGGTATCTCTGCTCCATCATTAGGCGTATAGAGTTGTGGTGTAGGTTGTCCCTTTTCGGATGACGCTACGATCTGGTCAGCATGGCGCCTTATTATGCTTTCACCAATGTCCACGGTATACATCAGCGGTCCTAGTCGTGTGCAAATAGTTCCAGGCTGCCATTTCTCGGTACGGTAGTCCCGGGCCAAAACTTGTTGACCTATCTGGAAGGTTCTAGTTGGCCTTTCATTCATGCCTTGAAATTGCCGGTTCTCTACGTCCCTTCTGATGTTTGGCTTGATCAACTCCAGTCGGCATCTTAGTCTTCTATTGAAAAACATCATGGCGGGAGTTTGGTTTGTGACCGCATGTGTTGCATTCCTGTACGCCAACAAGAAGTTATCTACCTTATGTTGTAGATTTATGTCTTCATTACCCATGGCCTTTATGGCCTTCTTGAAGGTCTGGACAAACCTTTCAGCTAATCCATTGGTGGCGGGATGGTATGGGGCGGACGTGTAGTGCTTAACCCCATTGCTTTTTAAGAACTTCCTGAATTCTTCGGACACAAATTGCGGTCCATTATCAGAACAGATCTGTTCCGGCAGCCCATTCCTGGCAAATATGGTCCTTAATACTGTGATGGTTTTTTCCGTGGTGGTGGAGGACATCTTTATTACCTCCGACCACTTGGAGTGTGCATCCACCGCGATTAAGAACATTGAGTCCATAAATGGACCAGCAAAGTCGATATGTACCCTTTGCCATGGAGATGAGGGCCACTCCCATGGATGCAGAGGAGCTTGTGGTGGGGCGTTTTGGACCTTCTGGCATCCTAGACAGCTCTTGGTCATTTCTTCGATGTCTCCATCGATACCTGGCCACCACACAAACGCTCTGGCTAGGTTCTTCATTTTCACTCCACCCAGATGCCCCTCGTGAAGCTCCTTTAGCACTTTATGCTGGAGTTTGGGTGGAATCACCACTCTGGATCCACACATCAAAGTTCCTCGGCACACTGACAGCTGTTCTCTTCTTTGCGAAAATGCTGGCAACAGTGGTTCGCCATGTGCTGGCCATCCCTTCACCGTTAAATCGTAGACTCGTGAGAGAGTCGGGTCATTTCTTGTTTCCTTTTCGATCGTAGAATTTGTTACTGGTAGACATTCCACTATGGTTGAGTGGAACATCTCCACTGGGTCCACTGTAGGCGCCTCTTCTACCGTTGGCAACGGTAGGTGCGATAAACCATCAGCATTCCCATGCTGTTTTGATCCTTTGTATTCTATGTCATATTGGTGTGCCCCTAGGAAAAGGGACCACCTCTGTAGCCTTTGCGCTGTCATAATGGAAACGCCCTTTTTAGGGTTGAATATGGATACCAACGGCTGGTGGTCTGTCAGCAGTGTAAACTTCTGGCCCTGCAGGTAATGATTAAACTTCTTTACTCCCCACACCAGGCTGAGAGCCTCCCTATCTATCTAAGCATAGTTGCGCTCAGCGGAGGTCAATGATCTGGATGCAAATGCGACTGGCCTTTCCGAGCCATTTGGCAACTTGTGTGAGAGTACTGCTCCAATACCATAAGGAGAAGCATCACAAGCTAAACGAATAGGTAGCGTTGGGTTGAAGTGAACCAACACTTCCTCTGAGGTGATCAATGTCTTGCTTTTGCGAAAGGCCTTCTTACAGTCCTCGCTCCACTTCCATGGTACTTCTTTCTGCAAAAGAGCATTCAGCGGGTGCAGCACCGTGGATAGATTTGGCAGAAACTTATGGTAATAGTTAATCAACCCTAGGAACGATCTCAACTGGGATACATTTTCCGGAGCGGGAGCCTTCACAACAGCTTCGATCTTGTCAGGTGACTTGTGCAGCCCCTCCTGGTCAATGACATGACCACAGTACGAGATCCGTTTCTGAAAGAACTCACATTTCTGTCGATTAACTCGAAGGCCATATTCCTTCAACCTGGTGAGCACCAGTTTCAAATTTGCAAGGTGTTCCTCATCGTCATCTCCTGTAATCAGGATATCGTCCAAGTAACATTGAGTGCTTGGAATTCCCTGTAATACCTGTTCCATGGCCCTCTGCCAAATTGCTGGAGCCGAAGCCACTCCAAAAACCAGTCTATTATATCGATACAAGCCCCCGTGCGTGTTGATTGTGAGATACTGGCGCGACTCTTCCTCAACTTCCATCTGTAAGTACGCTTGCGCCAGGTCTATCTTGGTGAAGCGTTTCCCGCCAGACAATGAAGCAAAGATATCCTCAATCCGCGGAAGCGGATATTGCACCGTGTGAAGCACCGGATTAACTGTGATCTTGAAGTCTCCACAGATGCGGACCTTCCCCGGTTCCCCTGGCTTGTTACTCGATGAACGCTTCATGACGGGAACAATGGGCGTGGCCCACTCACTCCAGTCCACCTTAGACAGTACTCCTGAACGTTCCAGCCCTTCCAGCTCAGCTTCCACAGCAGGTCGTATCGCAGAAGGTACCGGTCTGGCTTTGAAAAATTTTGGGTTTGCATGTTCTACAATCTTGATTTTTGCCTTAATTCCTCTCGGTGTTCCCAGTCCCTGTTGGAACACCTCTTTAGCCTCATCCAATATTCTGGACAATCGTTCAGGTTTGACATCTTTTTTTCCGGAATCTACCGTTATTGCGTTTAGGGAGTGCCAGTCCATATTTATTTTCCTGATCCACTCCCGTCCCAGAAGTGGTGGACCTCCCTCAGGTAGTACATATAAGTCCATTCCTTGGTGTTCTTTGCCCTTGTGTCTCACCTTGACTTTTATCTTTCCGATGGGGTATACTTTTTGCCCCGTGTATGTCTGCAATCCTATCTCCGTATCCCGTAGGGGAATATGTTTGAATAACTTTTTGTAATCTTGCTTATTCATGACCGTCAACGCCGATCCGGTGTCCAATTCCATCTTCACTTGGACTCCTGCTATCTGCAGTGTGACCCAGATAGTTTGTCGGTCAGCTTCCTTACTCACGTTGTGAATTCTCAGACTACCCAGTTCCTTGCTGTTGGAGTCTGAATCCGAATTCTGTTCATCTGAACTCTTCTCAGCCACCTTATGTACCTTTCTGCACTTTTCCTGTGGTGACTTTTTGTTGCTGGTCTTCTTTCCTGACCGGCATACTTTAGCTATGTGACCAAGCTTGCCACATTTTCTACATTCCTGGTTTTTAAACCAGCATTGGTTCTGATCGTGTTTTGTCTTCCCACAACGATAACATTTCGTTGTACCCAAAGCCATTTGATCTACGCCGAGTACCGCTGCCTTCAGCTGCATTTCCGCAGTGCCTCTCGCTGTGGCTTCGTGCGATGCTGCAATAGAGACAGCCTTATCAAGTGTAAGATCATTCTCTTCAAGCAGCCGCTTTTGTGTTCCTTCTTTCGACAATCCGCACACGAATTTGTCTCTCAGTGCCTCTGTCAGACTTTCCCCAAACTGACAGTATTTCGCTAGCTTACGCAGTTCAATTAAGTACTCCGCGTTGCTTTCCTCTTTCAGTTGCGTTCTCACATAAAATTTAAATCGTTCCGCTAACATCAGCGGTGTGGGGTTCAAATGATCCTTCAGGACAGCAACAATATTAGCGAAAGTCTGATCCGCCGGTTTAGCTGGTGATAGAAGATGCTTCAATAGCCCGTATGTCTTTGCACCCATTGAGTTTAGTAAGGTTAGTGCTTTATCTTCATTTGATATTTTATTTGCCTTACAATATATCTCTATGCGTTCTACATACGTGGCCCAATCTTCAACATCTGGATTGAAATCGTTGATGTTACCACGCTTAGGCATCCTCGCAATCTTCTTGAGAAACAAAAAGAATTTTTTTCTTTAACTTTTTTTTTAAATGCCGGTTTCCCGCGCTTGTCTTCTTCCCCGCCCACGAAAATGGCAGCTTCCCGCGTTTGCCTTTCTCCCCCGCTGGCTGTAATGGCGATTGCCGTATTGCTGCGTTCGCCCTCTCCAGCGGTTCTCGAATCGTGCCTCCCAGCCCCTCTTGCAGTCCGGTCATTTCCCCCCCGGCTGCGGCTGAGTTCTCCGCGGTTTTTATTTTATTTTCTCCCGCGCCTTTCGCTGTCCCGGTTGCTGCGCCTCGCGGCCTCGGTAGCTGCCCGGTCTTTTTCACCGGTCGCGGTCGAGCTTGCTCTCGACGCTGTTGCGTCTCCCAGCCCGCTTGCAGCCCGGTCTCTCACACCGGCTGCGTTTGCATTCACCGCGGCTTCCGTGCCTTACGCTGCCCCAGTCTCAGCGCCTCTGGCCCCGACTTCTGTCCGGCTCTTTTCCCCGGCCATGGTCGAGTTCTCCGCCCTTATATCCTCCGTTTTTTTATTTTCTCCCCTACTCACAGTCAACGTGGCCGACTTGCTGCTCGTCGCTGATCGGCTTACCCACCACCGTGATAGAAGGGATGATCACTGCCTGTTGCTGATGGAAGGCTTCGTGTCAGAATTCTTCCTTTGCTCTGCAGACCTGAGTCTTTTCTCAGCAGAATGATGAGGACGGATGCCTCCTCTCGACGCCTGTTAAACTGCCATGGATGTATCTCTGCCACAGGGTAAGATCGTACTCGTCGCCACTGTTAAGTCTGTGTGTTATATTGAGAATTACTACACAGACCACAAGAGTAAAATTTAACAAGTCTTTACTAATCGAAGGTCAGGGCGGAACTGCCCAATAAATCATTACACAGCACTTATATACCGGTGTGGTCACCACCGGTATTACAGTATACAGCAGCCAAGATAAAGTAGTGCAACCCTTAAAATAGTTCTCTTAAAGGTGGAACGCTTACATACACTACAACTCCCATGGGTGTAGAGGGGCATGTGGTGGTGCATTTTGGACCTTCTGGCATCCTGAGCAGCTCTTTGTCAGGTCCTCGATTTGCTGATCGATCCCCGGCCACCACACATAAGCCCTAGCAAGGCTTTTCATTTTCACCCCTCCCAGATGACCTTCGTGAAGCTCATTGAGCACTCTCTCCCTTAACTTGGGTGGAATTACCACTCGGGGTCCACACATCAAGGTCCCCTGGCATACTGACAGCTGTTCTCTTCTGGGTGAGAATGCTGGCAACAGTGAGTCGCCATGTGCTAGCCATCCCTTCACCGTCAAATCATATACCCGAGACAGTGTCGGGTCATTTCGGGTCTCCTTCTCTATACCAGCGTTAGTTACTGGCAAGCATTCAATTATAGTCGAATGAAATACTTCGACAGGATCCACTGCTGGTGCTTCCTCCGCAGTAGGCAGTGGCAGGCGTGATAGCCCATCAGCGTTTCCATGCTGTTTCGTGCCCTTATACTCAATTTCATATTGGTGCGCCCCTAGAAAAAGGGACCATCTTTGTAGCCGTTGCACAGTCATCACCAGAACGCCCTTCTTTGGATTAAAGATGGAGACAAGTGGTTGGTGGTCAGTCAGCAAGGTGAACTTCTGCCCGTGCAGATAGTGATTGAACTTTTTCACTCCCCACACTAGGCTGAGGGCCTCCCTGTCAATCTGGGCGTAGTTACGCTCGGCTGAGGTTAGTGACTGAGACGCAAAGGCTACTGGCCTCTCTGAGCCGTCCGGGAATTTGTGCGACAGCACCGCTCCAATGCCATAGGGTGAAGCATCACATGCCAACCGAATTGGTAGTACTGGGTTGAAATGAGCCAACACCTCTTTTGATGTGATCAATGCTTTGCTCTTCTGGAAAGCTCGTTTACATTCGTCACTCCACTTCCATGGTACCCCCGTTTACAGTAGGGTGTTCAGTGGGTGTAGTACGGTAGACAAATTCGGCAAGAACTTATGTTAGTAGTTCACCAGCCCGAGGAACGACCTCAGTTGTGACACATTTTCCGGTGCTGGAGCCGTGACTACTGCCTCAATCTTTTCAGGGGACTTATGTAACCCCTCTTTATCAATAACGTGGCCACAATACGAGATCTGCTTCTGGAAAAACTCGCATTTGTGGCGATTAGCTCGGAGCCCATATTCCTTCAATTTAGTGAGCACCTGCTCCAGGTTGGCGAGGTGATCACTGTCATTTTCGCCCGTGACCAGGATGTCGTCCAAATAACACTGGGTCCCTGGAATCCCTTGCAGGACTTGTTCCATTGCCCTTTGCCAAATAGCCGGAGCTGATCCTACCCCGAACGCCAGCCGGTTGTATTGGTAGAGACCTTTATGAGTGTTGATCGTGAGGTACTGTTTCGAGGCTTCTTCTACCTCCATTTGCAGGTACGCCTGGGCCAGATCAATCTTAGTGAAGCGTTTCCCTCCAGATAGCGAGGCAAAAATATCTTCAATCCGCAGAAGCGGATATTGTACAGTGTGAAGGATTGGGTTCACTGTCACCTTAAAGTCCCCACAGATGCGAACCTTCTTTGGTTCCCCAGGCGTATTACTCAACGACCTCTTCATTACAGGAACGATGGGTGTAGCCCACTCGCTCCAGTCCACTTTGGACAGTACACCTGAACGTTCCAAACCTTCCAGCTCTGCTTCGACGGCTGGGCGGATCACATAAGGTACCGGTCTGGTCTTAAAAAACTTTGGGCTTGCATTTTCCTCTATTTTGATCGTCGCTGTTATGCCTTTTAGTGTTCCGAGTCCCTGCTGGAACACTTCTTGTGCGTCAGGTAGCATTTTTGACAGTCGTCCAGGTGTGACGTCGTCATCCTTTTTGGCATCTACAGTTAGTGCTTGTATGGAATGCCAATCTAGCTGTATCTTCCGGATCCATTCACGTCCTAGTAGTGGTGGTCCTCCATCTGGCAATACATATAGGTCCATTTTTGGTGTTTCCTTGCCGTTATATATAACGTTCACCCTTATTTTTCCTTTGGGGTAGATTTTTTGCCCCGTGTACGTCTTCAAGACAATCTTTGTATCTCTCAAGGGTATATGTGAGAATAGCCGCTTGTAGTCCCTTCGGTTTATGACTGTTAGGGCTGATCCTGTGTCCAATTCCATTTTCACTTGGACTCCTGCTATCTTGAGCGTGACCCAGATAGTTTGGTGATCCTCCGTTTTGATCACATTTTGTAGTTTCAGACAACCCAGCTCCTTGCTTCCGGAGTCTGTATCACTCTTCTGGTCGTCTGAACTACTCTCCGTCACCTTATGTACCTTCTTGTACTTCTCCTGTGGAGATTTCTTGCTGCTGGTTTTCTTTCCCGACCTGCAGACTCTTGCTATGTGTCCTACTTTTCCACACTGTCTGCACACTTTGTCCTTGAACCAGCAATCATTATGGTCGTGTGTTGTTCTGCCGCAGCGCTAGCACTTCACTGTTCCGTATGACATTTCATTTGTGCCATATTCTTGCGGTCTCCGTTGTATCTCTGCAGCGCCCCGTGCTGCTGCTTCGTGTGATACTGCAATGCTGAAAGCCTTGTCTAGCATAAGATCCTTTTCTGATAGAAGCCGTTTCTGAGTTCCTTCTCTTTGAAGCCCACACACAAACTTGTCCCTTAAAGTATCTGCTAGTCCCGTTCCAAACTGGCAGTGTTTCAATAGCTTGCACAGTTCCGTTAAATACTCAGCATTACTTTCATCTTTATGCTGGTTCCTTTTGTGAAACTTAAATCTTTCTGCTATCAGCAGCGGTGTGGGGTTTAAGTGGTCCTGTAGGATTGACACTATGTTTTCAAAATCCTTTTCTACTGGCTTCTCTGGGGTTACTAGGTTTCGTAGTAAGCCATATGTTTTTGCAGCCATTGAATTCAACAATACCAGCGCTTTCTTGTCATCTGGCACTTCATTCGCCTTGCAGTATACTTCTATGCGTTCGACATATATCGTCCAATCTTCAACTTCATTGTCGAATGCTGTGATACTGCCACTCTTCGGCATTTTTGGGTGTGGTTAGACTGGCTTAAAATGGCGTCTCCCGCGCTTTCCTTTCTTCCCCGCTGCAGCTTAAAATGGCGTCTCCTGCGCTTTCCTTTCTTCCCCGCTGCGGCTTAAAATGGCGTCTCCTGCGCTGCTGCCAATGCCGCTCTCTGCGGTCCTCGTGGCAGTGGCAGCACCTCGTGTTTTCCTGCGCGCCTCTCTCCCCCGTTGACGCTGCTCGGCCCTTGACCACCGGCTGCGCTCTGCTCTCTCTCGTCTCTCCCCCCCGTTGACGCCACTCGGTCCTGAACACCGGCTGCGCCCTGTGCGCTCTGCCCTCTCTCTCTCCCCCGTCGATGCTGCTCGGCCTTTTTCTGTGCCGCTCGGTCGGGCTCTAGCCCGTCGCTGTCCGGGAAGGGTCTGCGCAGTACCTGTTGCCAGCCCATTTTGCTGGACCACCGTGACTGGAAAGCCAAGCCTGGCTCTCGACAGCCTCCCCTGTGATGCTCAAATCTCCGCTGGATGACTGGGCGGTTGCCCGTGGTCGACGCCCGTGCTTCTGGACTCGACCTTCTTCCACTGTTCTCCAGGAGCGAATCCCTGGGAGGTGATGCAGAGTTGCAGGTAGGTTCGAATCTGCTCGTCGCCACTGTTATGTCCGTGTAGTAATAAGAAAAGGACTGCAGAGAACGGTACAACAGGTATTTACTCAACTTGGTTCAAACTGCAATTGACTGTACAGGTCACTACTCAGGGTTTATATACAGGTGTGGTCACTGCCGGTACTACAGGATACAGGAGCTGTAAAAAGTAGTTCTCCCCCTTAAAGGTACATACATTACAGTTCTGGCATCCCTGCGCGGTTGGGCTCAGTCACACTCGTCACTCTTTAAATTCAATATCTAGGCATTTTTGAAATTAATAAAAAGTAGGAATACTGGTATGGAATATTATTATATTTAAACTGTCTTCTACTGGATGCTGATGATAAAATAACAACTGATATAGGAACAATGATAGAATGATGCCACAAGGTATACTGTATTTGTTGATCTAAAGCTATGTTATGTGCGTAACATCACTTGGTAGTTCATTCCTTCATTAAGCTCGGAGTTTCATCATGTACTGTAGCTTGTTCGTGCAATGTGTTGGCTGATCTTCCGAATTCTGATAAGGTTATTTTTGAAAAATTGAAACAACATAACAGTTGTATTCTGTAAGAAATTACCATTGCAGAACAGTGGGGCATTCCTTGTGACAAAGTTTTTACAATTGTATTGTGGTCACATGTCAGTTGGTTCACACTGTAAAACATAAAATATATGAAAACAATTTAATATTTTAATTATGGCATGTTTCATGAAACGGACTTTGCAGCAAATATTAAATAACTGTGATTGATGCAACAAAGCCAAGGTTAAAAGGCTGTTGTCGCTGATTGCAAATATGACATGCATCCCATAATGCACTGTGCGATTTCAGGAGTCAATAAATAGTCCACCACATTTAAACCACATCTACAGGGTATAAGGGGGGAAAAATTCAGTATTGCCCTGTTTGGGGCGCGATTATCGGCCGGGCGCAAAGATTAGCGCCTGGCGCTAATTATCGCCTCCGACTGCAAACTTGGCTTTTATCGCCCCTGGAGGTGATTGGAGTGCTAAATCAGACGCTTCACACCTGTCTTAAGACGCAAAGGCCGAGGCCAAGGAGCAATAATCCTGAGGATTGGGAGCAATTTAGGATTCAACAAAGGAGGACAAAAGGATTAATTAAGAAGGGGAAAATAGAATATGAGAGTAGGCTGCAGGGAACATAAAAACTGACTGTAAAAGCTTTTATAGGTATAGGAAGAGAAAAAGATTGGTGAAGTCAAGCGTAGGTCCCTTGCAGTCAGAATCAGGGGAATTTATAATGGGGAACAAAGAAATGGCAGATCAACTAAATACATATTTTGTTTCTGTCTTCACAAAGGAGGACACAAATAACCTCCCAGAGATGCTGGGGAACATAGGGTCTGATGAAAGGGAGGAACTGAAAGAAATCAGTATTTGTAGGGAAATGGTGTTAGGGAAATTGATGGGATTGAAGGCCGATAAATCCCCAGGGCCTGATAATCTACATCCTAGGGTACTTAAGGAAGTGGCCCTAGAAATAGTAGATGCATTGCTGATCATCTTCCAACATTCGATGGAATTTGGAACAGTACCCATGGATTGGAGGGTAGCTAATGTTACCCCACTATTCAAAAAAGGTGGTAGAGAGAAAATGGGGAATTACAGAC
This sequence comes from Somniosus microcephalus, assembly GCF_052327205.1. NCBI lineage: Eukaryota > Metazoa > Chordata > Chondrichthyes > Squaliformes > Somniosidae > Somniosus > Somniosus microcephalus. Next base: position 31,322,016 of record NC_140999.1, on the reverse strand, counting down.
CGGTAAGCCTGACATCGGTAGTGGGGAAAATGCTAGAGTCCATTATAAAAGATATACGTAATAGCAGAGCACTTCGAAAACAGTGACAGGATCGGACAAAGTCAACATGGATTTACAAAAGGTAAATCATGCTTGACTAATCTACTGGAATTTTTTGAGGATGTAACTGGTAAAATAGATAAGGGAGAACCAGTGGATGTGGTGTATCTGGACTTTCAGAAGGCCTTCGATAAGGTCCCGCATAAGAGACTAGCGTGTAAAGTTAAGGCACATGGGATTGGGGGCAAGGTATTGACTTGGATAGAGAACTGGTTGGCAGACAGAAAGCAAAGAGTTGGAATAAACGGGTCCTTTTCCGAGTGGCAGGCAGTGACTAGTGGGGTACTGCAGGGATCGGTCCTTGGACCCCAGCTATTCACAATATATATTAATGACCTAGACAAGGGAACTAGATGTAATATCTCCAAATTTGCAGACGACACAAAGCTGGGTGGGCGTGTGTGCTGTGAGGAGGATGTTGAGAAACTCCAGGATGATTTGGACATGTTGGGTGATTGGGCAGAAACATGGCAGATGCAATATAACGTGGATAAATGTGAGGTTGTCAACTTTGGTGGCAAAAACAGGAAGGCAGATTATTATCTAAATGGCAATAGATTGGGAGAAGGGAAAGTGCAACGAGACCTGGGTGTCCTTGTGCACCAGTCGCTGAAGGTAAGCATGCAGGTGCAGCAGGCGGTTAAGAAGGCAAATGGTATGTTGGCCTTCGTAGCGAGAGGGTTTGAGTACAGGAACAAGGATGTCTTGCTGCAGTTGTACAGGGCCTTGGTGAGACCACATCTTGAGTATTGTGTGCAGTTTTGGTTGCCTTATCTGAGGAAGGATGTTCTTGCCATGGAAGGAGTTCAGCGAAGATTCACCAGGCTGATACCTGGGATGGCAGGAATGATGTATGAGGAGAGATTGGGTCGATTGGGCTTGTACTCGCTGGAGTTTAGAAGAATGAGAGGTGATCTCATTGAAACTTATAAAATTCTGACAGGACTGGACAGACTAGATGCAGGAAGGATGTTCCCGATGGTCGGGGAGTCCAGAACCAGGGGACACAATCTAAGGATAAAGGGTAGGCCATTTAGGACAGAAATGAGGAGGAATTTCTTCACCCAGAGAGTGGTGAACCTGTGGAACTCTCTACCACAGAAGGCAGTGGAGGCCAGCTCATTAAATATATTCAAGAAGGAGTTGGTTATATTTCTTAAGGCTAAAGGGATCAAGGAGTATGGGGAGAAAGCAGGGACCGGGTACTGAATTTGGATGATCAGCCATGAGGGGCCGAATGGCCTACTCCTGCTCCTATCTTCTATGTTTCTATGTTCCCTTAGAGCGCTGGCGGAGCTCATGTGATGTCAGTCAGCAATGGAACACAGACACAATGGCACCGGCCAGTTCTTAAAGGGGAGGGCCGATCTTGCTCTCCATCCACATCCTGCTCATTGCAGCCTTGAATCTCGGCCTGGAGAGACCTGTACATCAAATCTGCTGGAAAGAACAATGGAGAGGCCCAGGGAAAGAGCTCAGAATGCAGCCCCCACTATCTCTTCTAAATCGAAACAAGGGCAAATCAAAATGAACCTGCAAAGTGCTGCTCAGTACCCAAAACTCCTTCACACAGTGTTGAATCTCTCCAGAAGTCTCTCTCTCAGAATGCGTGGTGCAAAAATGTCACCAACAAAAAAAGGCAGGAAGCGGTCGCCTTTAAATAGCGCTCCCCCAGTCCCTTCCTGACTGCAAAATGCTCCCCTCAACCTGTCGTTGCTAGCGGCAGGCGGTAAGACAGGGGGCACCACTCAATATCCGGTCCGGGGTGCTAGCGGGGCGTTGCACGCTTGACTGACGTCACGATCTGCCGGCGCAGGAGATCGTGGCGGTAGTGTTTAGCGCCGCCACAAAATGTCTAGTTAATTTCGTGAGCGGCGCAAACATCGCCGCGCACGGGCGCTAGTTGCTTTGTGCCCCATTAGTGCCCTCTTAAGGCACTAACGGGAGGCGCAAACCAACTGAATTTTTCCCCCCAAGAGGTTTTACTTTCTTGGAGGAAGGAGACGTTTTAGGAACAGTGGTTAAAAGATCCAAGTGATAATGGGCTAAAATAATCCATTGAAAGGGCTGGTGTGTGTAGAGCACCATATTACAAGCCTTTCAACTTCTTCGTTTCAGACAATATGATCTAACCTATTTTTAAAGGCCATAGTTTGGCATTTTATTGCTTTAATTAACTGCATTATGATGTAAAGTCCATAAATTCATAGGTGCTCTTGTTCACTAAACTGCTATTGAACATATCAAATCAATATAAATCCATGGGAAAGGTAGCCAGCACTTCAAAGCCAGCGCTAAAGTCAGCTACTTATTTCACACCAAGGCTCTTTATAGTAGTTTTTACTTGTTTTTTTAGTTACCTGAGAATGTGTAGCACCGTGGCATCTGGTGCTCATGCTGGTGAAAGCATTTAGTGTAAGAAGGAGAATGATTTAATTGCTGGATGCCCATTGTTGGCTGTGTTTACTCTACGGAGGGGTCCTCGGCCCACCTCTGTACAGTGCTGCATGACCACCTGACGAAACTGCAGACCACTGTGGAGAACAAGGTCATCCATGGCCATCTGCTCTGGCGGCCCACTGGCCAAGGTCCTTCTCAGGCATAGCTCCCCTATTGATGCACTGTACACAGGAACAAAACACACTTGCATCAAGCACTGTAAGGGTTAATTAAAGTTGGTTTATCTGATCCTGAAATATATCCAGAGAGTTCTTTTGTATAAGGCAGTTTAAGGTAGTTGGGGAGAAATGATACTATATTCATGAATCTTGCATGTTTTACACACTGCCTGGTTTCCTTTTCCATGGAAATCAATAGAAAAGATTGAGTGGGGTGTAAAATGTGATGCCGATTCGCTATCGAGCATTTTGCACTGCTGCCCAAGATCAATCTCACCCCCGTGACTTACAAACAGGTGCACTAGAGACAGGGCAAGGACACAACTGAATGGAGGTGGATTCCCTTGCAGCAGCCGTTTTATACAGGTGCTTAGCCTGTACAGCGCTATTCAGGTGCGTGAATTGCATTATAGTCGCCTCACCTCATTTGCATTGGAATTGGGCCTTTAAGGATCTTGGTACACAAATGGCTTGCAAGCACCTGAGGTACGTCCAGGTCACATTTTACAGCACTGTATAATAGGTGACACTCTCTAGCATTCCGCTCTCAGCCAGCACAGTTCTACAGGCAGCAAGGATCATATTATCAGCCAATGGTTCTAAAGGATCCTTATATATAGCTGCAGATAACTATCTATATAACTAATGTATATTATTCATGTAGGTGCAGTAGTGAAATATAGAATCTGTTTACAAATCTGTAGATTACTGAATTGCAGAATGTTGGGCTGAATGATGGGTGAATGCTGACCATTTATCTTTAGTCTCCTGTTGCCACCCCTCACCTTTTCCCCCACCAGCTGTTATTTGCCTGTCCTGACAACTCGGGTTGTTAGTCATTTCGCACCCACAATAGCATCTGCTTGCTATATCACAGAAGACATAAATTACCGATCGCGAAGAGGTTGAAGGAAACAACCTCAATGCTTCTCGGTGTCATTATTTCACTGCATGGTGAGTTTTTGTATTGCACTGACATCTAACAGTACGCCACTGATGAATTAAGCGGCCTTTTCCTTTATTAATTTTTTTTCCTTTTTTCTTTAAATCCCTTCTGGCTGCTTGAGTTCTGCAAATACTCTGCTGGTCTTTCAGGCTACAGAAGCAGACTCCGAAGGAATGCCATGTGTACAAATAACTATTTTCTATTTTACTTCAGTTAACTTTCAAAATCTGTGCTGTTAATGGTGTAAACTGTGCATGGGGACAGGTTGTTATCAGGTAGAGTGTTGCAACAATCTGCTCTCTCCATTACAGTGGCACAACTCATAAGAAAGAAGAAAAAGCTTGTGTTCGGTTATCAGTGCTGCGGAAACTGAAATAGTCTTTTGTGTAGGTGCGCAATAAGAATCCATTTTGCTATTCATCACACATTATAGATGTACAACCACATATTGTGGGAGATTGGCTACACAGTAGTGATTGATGTGAAGCTGCTGCTCACTATTTTCACAGTTGGAAGTTGGTCTGTCGGGATGCCAGGCTCCCCTGGAAACTCCCACCAGTTCCGCCTAGCAGGCGTGCTTGTCGTTAAGTGGGGTCCACAATGCCGTATTCCAACAGTAATCAGTCTGAGAGGGAGCAACGGCCAGCAGTATCTCATTACTAGAGCAGCCAGCAACCAAAGTTTTGCTCTTCAGCCACATTGGACAGACTGACCCAGTAATGAAGGATCAAGGTGCCTCTCTGGAATAGAGGTATCCTGCTGGGACGGTCCTCCCAGTAGTGCTGTCTATGATGCACGCACCCACACCTATTAGTGAAGTGATGACAAGTCCAGAAACTCAAATACGTTTTGTCCAAGAAAATTCAACTTGTTCTGAAGAATTGACTCTGAATCAGTTCTACTTCTACAGGCGGTTAGAAAGGCATATGGGATACTTGGGTTTATTAACAGAGGAATAGAGTACAAAAGCAAGAAAGTTATGCTCAGCCTTTGTAAAACAAGGCTTAGGCCCCAGCTGGAGTATTGTGGCCAATTCTGGGCATTACACTTTAGGAAGGAGGTCAAGGCCTTGGAGAGGGTGCAGAGGAGATTTACGAGAATGGTAGCAGGGATAAAAGACTTTAGTTACATGGAGTAGAGAAACTGGTGTTTTTCATATAGAACTTCTCTCCAAACTTGAATAATGGTATAGTGCTGCAGAACTTGGTACATACTCAGACCTTTGGTGGAGAAGGTGGAGCGGGGTGGGGGGGAAAGTGGGAGGGGTCCTACAACCCGCCTGTTGATCTTTCTCTTTTTGTAGCTGGTGGACCCATTGTACTTTGCCAACATCTTCTGTTTTGATTTCAAATCTGATCGACAAGTTTTCTGTGTTTCCATTGTTCTCATTGTTTTGTTTTTTCCTTGGGCCGTAGCCATTCACACATTCCTTGTTTCTCTAATATCCTTAATTCCGTTAATGTTTCTTCCCATTACTTGACGAAGATGATCTGTTACCAACTATCACTTCATTCAGATTTCCTTCCTGTGTGTGTTTGTTCGTTAGTATCCTCCCCCCTTTTCTGCTTCTATTAATATGCTTGTTCTGAAGGAGTGAACAAGCCTAAAACATTGACTGTGTGCTCTCTCAGCAGATGCTGATTGATTTACTGTGTACTTCCAGCTTTTTTCTGTTTTTGGAATATAGTTGATCTCCTGTGACATTGCTCACGGACAAGAAAAAATATAGGTCTCCTATAACTATTTTGCTGCTTCCTTACTACTCTAATTCTTTTTGTGTCACTCTGTCTGTCTGTCGTTCTCTCTCACTCCCTTTCTCTTCTCCCCCATCTGTTTGGATCTCACGCAGTTTTCTCATTGTGGTGTCTGAATCACTGATTCCCTTTCTTATTCTCTCTCCCTTTCTCCTCGCCTTTGCCTGTTCTTTCCTTTGTACATCTCTAGTATCTCTGTAGCTCTTGTGCATGTTATTTTACTGATGTACTCAACAGATATTGACTCTCTCTTGTCTTGTACAAGGCCCAAGGTAAACAGGAAGAAATGGACCACCATATATCGGGCTGGGGATAGGTTTAGGAGAGGGTACTGCAACAAGGGGGATTGAAAGAAAAGGTGAGGCTAAGGAAGGGCTGGAGAGGGTGCAGTCAGGTGGAAGCAAATGACAGCAGTTGGAGTGTGGAGGGAGGATGCACATCCTAAGAAGAAAGATTTCCATTTATATAGCACCTGTCTCATGCTCAAGCTATCCCAAAGCACTTTATAAATTACTTTTGAAGTGTAGTCACTATTATTTGCAGAGAAATGTGGCAATCAATTTGCGCACAGTAAGGTTCATTAACAATGAGTTAAATAACTAGTTCATTGATTTTGGTGATGGATACAGGCATAGACACTTCATTAATTTTCCGCTGAGTTTATGCTTCCAATCCTTTGTCCCCTCCCAAAATGCATTATCTTATATTTTTCTGTATTAAATTGCATCTGCCGCCTGTCTGACCATTGCATTACCCTGTTTATGTCCTCTTCACTGTTTGCCAAGCCCTCTATTTTTGTAGCATCAGCAAATTTCAATAGCATCTTCGCAATGCCAAAGTCTAATTCATCTAGTACTAAAGTGAAACCGGCACTGACCCCTCCCCCTCCTTCAGGACAGCACTTCCAAACCTTCTTCAAGTTGAGCAATACCCATTGACCTTAATTCTTTTGCTTTTTATCTGACAACCAACTTTTTATGATAGGAGCCAAATTTCCCTCAAATATTGTAACCCAGGCCCATCAGGGATGTTAAGAACAGAAGGCCATTGATAAGAGACAGAAGGTGCGTACAGTAAAGGAGTGTTTGAAAGAGGGAAACTACAGTACAGACTGAGGGTGAAGAGTAACAGCTATTTTCAAAGTTAGAAGTCAAAGGGGACACATGGCAGCAGGAAGCACCAGCAGGACAGGACTCATGAGTAGTTGGAGTGGGGAGCCGTTCTTCTGAGGTGTTGTAGTCCTTCGTGGGATCAGGTGTCAGGAAGCCTTGGAGATGGCAGAACACATTGACTGGACCTCTAGATGAAGTAGAAGTAGAACTAAGAGGGGCGGGAAACTCGAGCAGCAAGAGGCCTCATAAATGGTAGGAGTTGTCCTGTAACTGAAGGAGAAGCTGGAGCAGGTGGGAACTTGGCATCATGGAGCACAGCTAAACCAGGGCAGAGCAGCATGGCAGTGAAGAGCATCAGCAAGCCGCGACTAAAGAAAAATCATAGAAAAAACCCATTGTGTGGTGGAATTGGGAGTCTTCACGGTGGGGAGTGATTTTAATGCAGCCGATAGTTTTAAGGAAAGTTTAAGGAGAGAAGATTTTTAAAATGACGTTTAACAGAAATTAAACTTTATGAACTGTCAGCAGAATTATAGATTTGGGAAATTGTCTGAGACAGGTTTATGGCTCTCTACCGTAGTGCCACTTGTGGATGAATTATGCATAGCAGGCATGAATAGTTATTGAAACGAATGTGCAGGGATAATATGTAGACATTACTCAATCATTACAAAGGTGTGACAAAATCGTACAATTTGGAGAAACCCAAGAATTGTATGGTAGGTGGAAACCAGTTCAATTTTGTTCTGATGCACCTTCTGTCCAGTAGGAGTCAGCAATGATACAAATATTGAAGATCAGTAAATGTGAGCTTGAAGCCTTTTATTTATGATCTAAAGAAAAATAAGCTTGTTCTGTAAATTTTGTCTCATTGCATTATGCCATGGGTTTCAGTGTTTGAAACTGCACATATGCTGCCCTTTAAAAACAAATTAGTACAATTTAGCATTATTTTTTATTTATTTTCTCCTCCTTTAGGTCTCCCAGCACCATGCATGTGTCCTTTCTAAAGCTGTGACATAAATTTGGAAAAAAGCACAAATTGCATCATTTTTGCTAATCAACTCATAGCAACATAAGTTTTTCTATTTTATTTATAATTTCCTGAGATTAAATAAGGTGATATTCGTGGATGAACACTTAAATCAGTTTGTTATTTCAGTGGCGGGAGAAAGAGTAATATTGTACAAACGTGTTAACAGTAGTCCCTAATCTCTATTGTCTAATCTTTCGGAGAATTACCTTGAATACTTCAGTGGAATTATATTAGTGAAAAACTGGACTGATTTTGCGTTCGGTGTCGGGATGGGTGCGAGTCAGCTGGTTTCCAGGGTCCAGTCCCACCCCCAGCTGCCTCCGCTCCACAGATGTGATTTTCCCTTGATTTGCCTTGTTAAGCCCGCCCTGCCTTGCGGGCTTAATGGCCAATTAACGGGAAGCGGGTCTGATGATGTCATTTGATGATGCGTCATCTGCCAGTTTCCTTAAAGGGACCATGCACAATTTTATATTGACAGGTGATTTCTCAGTGTTTGACAGCATTGAGGTGCTGAAAACACTGACAATCACTGCACAAAGGTGAACTCTCCAATGACTCCCTCCATATGCTGGAATAGATGGCAGCTGCAGTTGAGATTACAGAAGCGATCTGTCACTGGTGAGAGAGGTTGTCCCAATGAGGTGGCACTGGACATATAGTTGGATTAAAAAACTTGTAAGCTAAAGAAATCTGTATATGTTTTAAAAATGCAGTAACCAACATTTTCTTTGCTCTGAAACTCACCATGTGCGACATTGCATCCTTCACACCACTTCTGCAGCTGTCATCTTTTCACATACATTACACCAGACTCACAACACACCACACTTACCTAGCGTGGTGTCTGGATGTCGGGAAACCCGACCCAGATATGGGAAAATTGAAAAACAGGCTGAAAACTGCTGACAAGTACCTGTTAATAGGCAGGTAATTGCCTTTAATCTGTTTCCCGCCACTAGGTGTTGGGTTCATTTGCAAATCGGGGACCAGACACTTGGGAAAGCTGTTTGGAGGGCGGTTTGGGACCCGCCTCAATCAATAGGACTTTAACCTCTGACCTGCCTCTGAGCGCCGGCAAAATCGTGGCCTTAGTATTTGTTGAGACCACAGAGACTTTACACAAAATATCACTATTTACTTATTCAATATATTGGCCTGGAATTTGCAGTCAGTGGCAAAGCGAAGGTGTTCCCTGCTAGCCCCGAAGTACGCTTCGCACAAGGAGCTCGCAATCCCGGTGTTGAGAACTTTGGGTTTTCCGACCTTCAGTTCAAATCAACAAACTCTAGTGGGGATCCCCTTGTTCGAACTGCTGTGATGGCAACAGGCTGTCTAAGCAGCCAATCAAAACGCAGAATTCTCACAGACAGCAAACAAGGAAGTGAGTAAGCTCTTAAAATTCTAACTTTTTAAAAATGTTAGAGAGCAAAAGTAAGATTGGGGTTCTCACAAGGGGAAAAGGCAAACCTGAAATAAAGATGGACAAACTTTAAAAAAAAGTAAAATACCTTTTTGAAAAGTTTCTTAAATTAATTTTTATTAAAATGGACAAATTTCACACTACACAAAATTAAAATGAGTTTTCCTGGCCCTTAACATTTGTTTAGCAGTAATAATGCTGTAAAAACCCCAGTTACTCCTAAACCCTTTGTGTCTAACTTTTAGTGGGAAAATTAACAGTGAACTTACTGTGGAAGAGCCGAAGTTTTGGTCAGTTTCCCTGATTTGGGTGATTACACTGATTGCCAGCTCTGTGGGGGGCGGGAGGGGGGGGACACAATGCAGCCTGTGTCAGTGCTGTCAATGACAGATCACAACTTCAGGATTTCCGCATGCGCCAAATCCCAAAGTTGCGGTCAATTTCAAAGATGGAATGAGGGCAAACGCTGCCAGTTCACTGTCATCCCAACCACAAATTCTGGGCCAATGTATTGATTACTAACACACTAATACTTTACTGCCAGTTAGCATTGCTTTGTGGAGTTTTTTTTGCTAAAAGCTACACATTGTTTTATGTGTGCTATAGTTAACAAATCCGGCATGTCACCACGTGGCATAAAAAATTTTCATTCGAATCCATTGTAGGTGTTACTTAAGTACTTTGTATATACTTATATATACTCTACTTTCATTAAGTTGAGGAGAAATGATTGGAGAAAAGAGAAGTCTGCTCAGTTTTTGCATCCGTCTGTTCAAATAATTACAATAAATTGCTGTGTAAGCCATTTTGTTCACATTTTGCAGAGTTATGGATACCAGAGAGTGAATTACAAATCTGTATCCCAATCAAGGGGCTCAGGGGAGGTCACAACCACCTTGTCAATCATTTGAACCCTAAGATTACATAGCTACCTTTAGCTCAGTTCCTGCTACCTGTAAATACTTCACAACAAAGAACATAGTTGCAACTGGATCAAGTGTAAATGAAGGTAGACTTGCAATTAATAACATTTGGGTAAGAAGTAAGGAGTGTCATGTGTCATAGTTTGGATATCTCTCAAATTCCATCACTAGGTATACTTTGGTGCTGGTGCTGAATTTCTGACAGATAAAAGTACCTTATGAACAGCAGCAGTAGTTCTTTTATATGTCCTTCAGATGTGGGCAACACCGTATTTATTGTCCATCCCTAGTTGCCTAGAGGACATTAAGAGTCAACACATAGTGTAGGACTGGAGCCAGAAGTGAGCCAGACCAGACAGGGCAGCCCACAAATGACCAGACTTTTAAAAATTCAATTTCACAGCTAGCTGTGTTGAAATTTAAACTTTCAACCTATGGACTGCTAGTCCAGTACCAGTACCACAATCATTTGGTGACCATACCCAATAGGATAGTATTAGGGAAGGGAACCAATTTCCTTGTGAAGAATAGCAGCAACGTTGGCCTTAAAGGCCTTAAAAAAATAGGTAATTCTAATAAGTCTCTTATACATTTGGCAATTGCTAAGCTTTCAGGTTTAATTTTTGTCATTGAAGTTTTTAAACTGTCATTACAGACCATATTTTCTCTGATCCGCTACATCATGGCTGCTGAATCTTGCTGTGTGAGATTACATTCTATGCTAGGAAGACGGGAGAAATAAAATGAATTTTAATCAAAGCGGCAGTTTAAATGAGAAATAATAGCTTGCACATCAGCAGGGAATTCACTGTGCTGTATCGAATACGTTCTGTACCACAGTTACAGTGTTCACTGTGGGCAAATTAATTTTTTCAAACAATTTTGAATTTTTTGCAGATCAAAAGCCATCAGCTCAGCAGTATCAGTACTTCCCATCCCGCTGTGTGTCTGTTTAGTGTACATGATTCTGCACATTGATTAATCTGGAATTCCCAGTAAATGCTTCTCTCTTATAAGTTAGCCTGATACACTCGTCTGAATGTATGCAAAGTAAAAAAAATTGTTTGTAACTTGCTTTGAAAATGTTTTTATTTCTGTTTAACCATCCTTACAAAAGGTTATGAGTACCTATTTCATGGAACTCATTTTTCCTGCTTTAATCTTTGTATTACATAATCTGAGGTTATGCCAATCCATCTTCAGAAATAATTTGTTCCCTTCACAAAATTGGCCATCTGTAGTAATACTGAAATAAGACAGGCGTCTTGAGAAGCAAACCAAAGCTGACCTGGATCCCAAAATAGCCATTAATGCTTTGTGATGGTGAGTAAAGTGAATTTCTGACTGTATATATATATTGGGAGATTTTCCGCTCCTAATAATAACAGGAAGAGCTTTCTTTTCAATGCATATATTTTTCACTACTCATTAACATCTGGGAAACAAAAGCAATGGGCCAGTTCTCCAGTTTCTATCACAGAGTGTTCATGCCATGCAAAAAGAAAATCATTACTGATTGGGTGCAGTGGTTTCCTCATACAGGTATCATAGTTTCTTCACAAAAATCTGAGCCATTTGTTCAAAAGTTCAAAAGCGTTTTCTCTGGTTCCTCGGTGGACACTTTTGTTAATAGCCCATAAGACTGGGGCCCGATAGCCAATGAGAAAACACTGACCTTCTTTCCCTTGTTAATGAGTATTTGCAATAAACCCTTGCTTTACCTACATCACATTTGACAATCTTACAAATGTATGACATTTTACCTGTGCCTGATCATCTGAAAACAATGAGGTAGAAATTTGTTTTAGGGTGGTAGCACTGGAGATGGAGCACGCGGTGTCCGCCGGCGAGCTCGAGCTCTTTCGTGACCGGTGGGCGCCGCGGGGACTGGAGTGCATAATTGGTTTAAACAACCAATCTTTAATTTAATGGGTTAAGTCTTGTTTCTGGGTTTTTTGTTAGTGTATCTGTTTAATGTATTTTTTATTGGTTTAACAAAAGAGGAGCACAAAACGGTCGGTATCACATCAGCCACCTGTTTTATGTCCTGCCCGATATTCTGTTTTTTTTATTTGTTCATGGGATACGGGCGTCGCTGGCAAGGCCAGCATTTATTGCCCATTCCTAATTGCCCTTGAGAAGATGGTGGAGAGCTATCGCCTTGGATCACAGAGGGCAGTTAAGAGTTGCATAAGAGAAGTCAGTTACATTGCTATGGGTCTGGAGTCACATATAGGCCAGACCAGGTAAGGACAGCAGATTTCCTTCCCTACAGGACATTAGTGAACCAGATGGGTTTTTACGACAATCCAGTAGTTTCATGATACTAGCTTTTTATTCCAGATTTTTAAAAATTTAATTAACTGAATTTAAATCACCCAGCTGCCATAATGGGATTTGGAACTCACGTCCTCGGATTACTAGTCCAGTAACATAACCACTACGCTACCCTACCCTACCCCTAGCGTATTGACTTCAATAGAGCTGGATATCTGAGTGTATAACAGGTGGCCAACGTGATACCGTCTGTTTTGCACTACCACCCAAGATGGATTTTTACCCCAATATGTCCACCAGGGCTGTACTCTGCTCTTTATTACCGTTCTCGTTGTTGCTGTAATACTTCAGTAAAAACCATGTGGACTATTTAAATTTTGCACACAAGTTCTGAACAACAAGAAGATTTTTTTCTCTATTGCACAAGCTTTTCTACCAGGACCAATCACCTCAGACGTTCTGGTCAAAACAATGCATCCTCCCTTGATTAAAAACTTATTAGTTTCCACCACCAGATGGCAATAACTCCTAACCATTTTTATACATCAATACATGACAATGGAGGGCAGGTGTTTCATTGTTTATCAGTCAGGTGGATGTATTTGTGGGGATGGGGAGGGGGGGTGGAGGCATTTTGCTGCACAAAATGTGTATTAGTAGGGGCAGAGGTGTATCAAGGGACTATTTTGGTATTGGTATGTCGGGGTGAAGCTGTATCAGTGGGCTGAAAATATCAGTGGGCTAAAGGTGCAACAGGGATGAAAGTGTAATTGGATGAAAGTGTATTAGGGCTGAAGGTGTATCAGTGGACTGAAGGGGTATTGGGATGAAGATGTTTGCATGTCATGAAGCTGTACCAGGGTTGAATGTCTATCAGTGTGATGAAAGCATATCAGTGCCATAGTTGTATATCAGCGTGATGAGCAGCTCCTCAAGGGTAGTAATTTTAGAATTATTCCCAGTACCATCTGCTAGAGAATACAGGAATAGCAAAATAGTGTATGCCTGGAGAGATTGTGAGAAGGGAAGGAATCATATTCCAAGGACACTGGGGCCAGTTCTGAGATGAGAATGGCCTAGACAGGATGAATGGGCTTCAGCTGAGCAAGCCTGGAACTGATGTCCTTGCTAGCAGAGTAATTAGTGCTGTGGGGAGGGTTTAAACTAATAGGGCAGGGGTGCAGAAAAATGCAACGAGAGCAATTAAAATTGGCCATTCAATGAAATTAGTCAGCAGGTACTGTCTTGAGAAGAAAATCAGGATAAAATCTTAAGTTAAATATAGATTTTAAAGAATAAGGTAAGGAAGCAGAAAGGAAAGGAAAAGGGACAATGAGTGTAGGAAAAATAAATGGATTAAAACAAGTAAGATTTCCAAATGGACAAGGTGGTGCGAGTTGCATCTGCATAAATGCACAAAGTATTGTGAATAAAATTGGTGAGCTAGAGGCACAAATTACTATTGAAAGTTGAGCATAATAGCATTGACGGAGATGACCTAGGTTAGGGCAAGACTGGGAGCTGAACAGTAATGGTTATAAAATATTCAGGAAGGATAGAATAGGAAAAAAGAGGGGTGTGGCAGAGTTAATCAAAGATTTCATTACAACACAGGGATGATGTAGAGCATGGTGTAAAAGATGAATCTATTTGCTTAGAATTAAGGAATATGAAGGGAATTGTTAGTCTATTGGAAGTATATAATAGACTGCTGAACAGAGGAAAGATGATAGAGGAAGACGTATGTAGACAATTTAGAGAAAAAGGCAGCAGCAGTACACATATAATAATAGATAGATGGCATTACTTATCCAAAGATAAACTGGCATAAGAGTAATGTAAGTGGCAAAGAAGGGAAGCAGTTTCTACAGTGTGTCTAGGACTGCTTTCTAGATTGTTACATTTTTAGTCTAACGAGGAAAGAGGCTGTGCTGGAACTAGTTCTAGGAAATCTAGACAGACTAGATGCAGGAAGGATGTTCCTGATGGCAGGGGAGTCCAGAACCAGGGGTCACAGTCTAAATATAAGGGGTAAGCCATTTAGGACTGAGATGAGGAGGAATTTCTTCACCCAGAGAGTGGTGAACCTGTGGAATTCTCTACCACAAAAGGTAGTTGAGGCCAATTCATTAAATATATTCAAGAAGGAGTTAGATATATTTCTTAAGGCTAAAGGGATCAAGGGATATGGGGAGAAAGCAGGGACAGGGTACTGAATTTGGATGATCAGCCATGATCTCATTAAATGGCGGAGCAGGCGCGAGGGGCCGAATGGCCTACTCCTGCTCCTATCTTCTATGTTTCTATGTTTCTAAATGAATTAGCATAAGTAGGTACGGTAAGAGTGGGGGAGTATCTGGGAAACAGTGACCATAACGTAATTTAGGTTTGTTATAAAAGCTGAAAAGGAGCGGGAGCAGTCAGAGATAAAGGTTCTTGACTTGAAAAAAAGCCTATTTCAATTAAATGAAAAGGAAAAAAAAAAGCTCATTTAAACTGGAAAGAAAAACTGGCAAATTAGACAGTGTACAAACCATGGGAAACGATCAGAAAGGAGGTGATTGGGGTACAGACTAGTCATAGTTCCACCAGAAGTAAAGATGATGCAGCAAAAGCTGGAGTTCCTAGGATGAATAGAGATATTAACATTAAAATGAGAGGGCCTTTGACAAATCTAAGGCTTCGAACACAAAAGAAAAATCGACCCAAAGATAGAAAATATAAAGGGTAAACAAAAGATTAGAACAGTTTAAAGAGGGTATGATGGAAGATGACAGGTAACCTAAAAAGAAAATAGTAAAGGATTTTATAAACATACATAAAAATAAAGAATAGTTAAAGGGTAGAGCCAATGAGAAATGAAAAAGAAATCCTCTTATGGAGTAGGAATGAGTGTCAGATATATTAAAGGAGTACTTTGCCTCAGTTTTCACAGAAGTGTGTGGTAGGGGGATGAAAGGACACAAGAGAAGGAGCTGGAGCACTTGGATAGGATAATTATAGAAAAGGAAGTTGTACTGAAGAAATTGGTGGAAGTCAAAGTGAAAAAAGCACCAGGTCCTGATGGCATGCATTCTAGAATGCTGAGGGAAGTCAGAGAGGAAATAGCAGAGGCTCTGACCACAATCTTTCAAACAGCCTTAGATATGGAGATTGACAAAGAACTGACGGGTTGCCAATGTAACACTTCCCCATCTTCCCTCTCAGATGGACCTAATAGTTCCTATGGTACTATTCAAAGAAGAGCAGGGGAATTCTGTGTGTGTCTGGGCCAACATCTATCCCATAACCAACATTATTAAAACAGTTTCATTGGCCATTTATATAATTTCTGTTTGTGGGAACTTTCTGTCTGTAAATTGGCTGCCATGTTTCCTTACATTAAAACAACGACTACACTTCAAAAGTACTTCATTTGAGATGCCCTGAGGTTGTGAAAGGCGCTATAATAGTTCCTTCATTCAAGCCTTTTGTTCAAAAAGGGATACATCAGTTAACTACTGACTAAGCACTTTAACAATTGTAGTTGGTGAGCTTCTACAGGGCATTATACTGGATAAAATTGATACTCAACTAAAAAGTTATGTGTTAATTAAGGACAGCAAGCATGGATTTGGAAAAGGCAAGACATGCCTAACAAATTTATCACGTTCTTTGAGAAAATAATGGAGTTTATTAATGAATGAAATGCAATGGATGTTGTGTATATGGATTTTCAAAAGGCATTTGATAAGGTGCTACATGGGAGGCTTGTTGATCAAATTAAAGCAAATGGCATTAAAGGGAATGTGACGGCATGGATAGGAAGTTGGTTAAAGGTTAGAAAGCAGAGAGTTAATGAATATTGTTCAGACTGGAGAGATGTAATGGGGGTCAGTGTTTCCACCATTGCTCGTCTTAATAAATTTTTAATGGAAAATATGGTCCGGTCTTGGTAAAAGGGCACAATATAAAAGTTTGCAGATGACATGAGAAGAGAGAGCATGGTTAACTGTGAAAAGGATGTAAGCAACTTAAAGAGGATATAGACAGGTTAGTAAATTGGGCAGATAGATGTCAGTTGAAATTTAACCAAGTGAAATGTGAGGTGATACATCTTGAGAGGAAGAATAATAAGAGAACATATACAGTAAGTAATAAAACTTTAAAAGTAGAGACGCAGAAAGACTTAGTTTAGATACATAAATCTTTAGAAGTGAGAGGACAAGTTGATAAAGCTGTAAAAATGTATATGTAAAGGATCCTAGATGTTATAAACAAGGATACATAGTAAAAAGCAAAGAGGTAATACTAAACATATAAATCATTGGTTAAGCTATAGTTAGAATATTTGGGCCAAATTTACTGCCCCTCTCCCATGTTAGCACTGGACAGGAATGGAGTGGCAGTGTGCTGTAAAGGAGGTATATGGGGCAGAAGTATATCGGGGTGAAGGTTTATGAGTGGAGATATTTTGAGGACATGGGTGTATTGGGGATGGGGGGAGGTGTTACCGTGCCATCAGTGTTTCGTCATTGCCACACCTGAATCTTAACTTGCCTGCACCCTCCACAGTTGTTCACTGACCTGCCGAGTGTTTCCAGTATTTGCTGTTTTTGTTTCCAAACTCCTTTTACTCATTCACGGTGCTTGGAAATCGCCTCGGTTGCATTGAATGTGGACCACTGTGAATCAGGGCCGGCGAAAGAGGCAGAAAACCTAACTGTTCGCCGTGCTCCTCCTGTGACATTTGCTGTGGAGGATTAAAGGGATGAATTTGGTTAAGGCTGTAAATTTCCTAGGTATCCTCCCAAGCACGCTAGACAAACAGCTTGTATTGAGCGTAAATACTTGAAACAGAAGTGAACAACTAAACGCATAGACACGTAACAAACACATACTTTAATCCAAACTTCAGTTATGTTTCAATGCCATATATCTTCCAGTAACTTATTAGTACAGCTATTGTATTTACGGGTAATTACATTATAAAACAATACAATTAACACTTGCTCGATAAATATGTTCTTAGGTTTTTTTTTTAGCATAAACGCTGAATTTATTTCCTTTGGGTTTTCTCCTAAACTCTAACCCACGAAATAAAATGTCGGGTTCCAGCTGCGAGAGGAGTGTGGGGAAAGTCTGCCTTGATCGAAAACTTTTTCTTTCTGGTGCAACTTACTACCTCGCGCCCTGTCTCGAAGCGGCAGATATCTCGGTGAATAATTTATTCCTGTCTGCTGGCAATCCTTGCTTTCTCCCGGGGGTCTGCAGCCGAGCGCAAACGTGCTGTCTAGTTTTGTTGAAGCTTTATTACTGGCAGGTTAATCCGCCAGCCATGGGACCCGAGTGTGGGCACCCTTAGAGTGGAGAGTTGACTACCGTGTTGCCATTTTTTTTCCCAGGGACTTTGCCTGCAATTTTCTGGGTCTTCTCTGCTCTCTCTCACACACACCCAGCGGTTCTCTGAAAAGATGTGTTGCAACACTGCGCAATTTTAATCAGAAATGAGTTGCTGTTCTGTGTTTATTTCAGGTCACCGGCAATTTATATTACACAAAGCAACAAGCGCCTGCAGGTTGCAATTTAGGAATGTTGCCACTATAAAAACTATTTGTCGTTATTTTTTGTGTGTATGTTTGTAGTTAGTAACCTTACCGTCTGAATGATTCCAGTCAGAAAGCTTTACAGTATCAGGGAATCTCTAGAGTTTCAGTAAAAGAATCCCTGCTTAACACCACAGTACGGTAACTAGGTAAGGTCGATTCTGTAACTTGGAAAAATTTTAAAATAACTGACACATTTATAAAAGCTTTTGGCAAACTGTACCGTGGATTCAAATTTTAAAAATACGTGTACAAAATCATATGTAAGTATGTTAAATAGTCTAGATTATGTATTTCTATAACTTATTTATTTATATGCTGTTAGAGCCCAGCAGAGATACGGTCATGAACTATGTGACTGTTTCAATTCTCAACCGTACTTTAACACTTAATTGGCGGCTAAGTCTGAATATAACGGGAAGCTTGTGTATATTCGGTGGTCTCCGCATTGAATTCCAGTGACCGCTACCAGAGATTGTGGATACTGTATCACTTGGAATAGTCAACTGTTTACCGGATTTCATCCATCCTGCGGTATAAACATTGTACCAAATTACTAGCTATGTGCTAGACTTTCAAAAAATCAAAACGATAGGAATTTATGTCAATAATTGAATAAGTTTAATATCATATGAAACTTTCCTTACTGTGGGAGGGGAGTTGCTTCTGGTGAGGACTGGCCAGACACAAGTAGACAGACTCTGACCTGATATTACTGGTACTTCCCTGAATTTGAGTCAGACCATTTCACTTCTGCTAGACAATTGTGCACCAAATTAGCACAGACCATTTGAACCAGTGTCTATGCTGATCAGTTAGATGGGGGATTTTACAAAAAACCTAGTAATTACATAATTACAGTACTGACAAAGCTCCACGTTTTTGCAGTCACTGTTTTTGCGAGAGATTCTGACTGTAACTATGGAATTATAAATTCTTCTGGCAAACAGATCAAAATCAAATAGAAGTGAAGATCAAAGTACAGAGGAAACAGAATCCTGGGATGCTGCAATGCTGGGTTTTGAACTTACAGCAGTGGAATACTGATTGGAAATATCAAGTAACTTTATACCAGTTAAGTAGCATTACCTTTACAAAAAAGTAGATGAGAGTAAACTGGTGAGTACGTTTGTTAGAAAGCGCCAACAAACTTTTCATTAATTGGTATTACAACTTAGTCTTTCCCCCATGCTAAATTTGTCCATGGAAATTGGTATTAAATGTACTTGTTAAAACTTTGTTAAAACTTTGTTAACCAATCATAAGAGAATTCAACCGAATTGCTGGATAGAAACAAAAAGTGAATGATTATCTCACATGCTGACCAGTGGGCAAGATTTTAATTACTGTGTAGCTCTCATTCAAATTAAGTTTTTAAACAGAATATGAATAACTGCAAGTGATGACAGACAAACAATTAAAGCATTGTTATTAAAATCCATTGTACAGAACACAGTAACTGCATTTTGATATCACTCTGTTGACACTAGTTCAGGTGCATTGGACGACTATCAGGTGTCACATTTTAGTGTCCCATGCTAACTGATTATTGTCCATGAGGACATGATGGAGTCTAAATGCAAAAAACAGTGTTAGTGTCTTCTGTAATAAGATCAGTTATCATAAAGATGATGTGAGTTCCCAGCACACTCTTTGCAATAGGTCCATTTTAGGTCCAATTGTCTTGTGTGATGTCCATTGTACGGTGCACCATCGAGAGTATCCTGTCCGGCTGCATCACTACCTGGTATGGCACCTGCACCGCCATAGACCGCAAGGCTCTACAGATGGTGGTGAAAGCTGCACAACATACTATAGGAATTAAACTACCTGCTGTGCAGGATATCTACCCCGAGAGGTGCTGGGGGAAGGCCCTGAGAATCATCAAAGACGCGAGCCACCCCAGCCACTACCTCTTCGCCCTGCTCCCATCCGGGAAGAGATATCGAAGTATACGGTCTCGTACCAGCAGGCTTCGAAACAGCTTCTACCCCCAGGCCATAAGACTCATGAACGAATAATTTATTATTATTTATTACTGTTGTTTTATTTATTATTACTGTATTTCTAATAGTATTTTTATCATTGTTATGCCATATTTATTCCAATGTTGGGAGGACTCATTAAAAATCAACGTTTCATTGTGCAGTACACACGTTTGCTGCATATATGACAAATAAAATTGAATTGAATTGAATTGTCAACTTGCAAATAGAAACTCTCCTTTGGCACAGAGCTAGTGCCCTGTGCTGTTCAGTTTCTCTTCTTCCACTCAAGTTCAGCATTTCTTGTTGCAGGGTTACTGCACCTGGATGCATAATCTTAACTTTGCACATATGTGAAATTGAGATAGAATTCTATCAGAAGAGGGAAATACTTTTGAGAAATAAAAGCATCATTCACTAATTTCAACATATTATGGAGTTTTCATTTCCTGACTGTATAAAGCTGCAGACTAATAAGTATGCATTTTGAATCTGTGTTCATTTTTATTGAAATTCTATCTGAAAATACTTGTCATTAGAATTATTTTTCAAAGAACAGGGAAAATAAATCTCTTTTAGTTTGTTGCATTGCAAACCTGAAATATTAAATAAATAATTCCAATTATAGAAACTTACAGCACAGAAGGAGGCCTTTCAGCCCATTGTGCCTGTGCTGGCTCTTTGAAAGAGCAGTCAGGCTTAGTCCCACATTTCCACTTTTTGTCCGTAACCCTGTAAGTTCCCCTATGCAGAAGCAAACGGTTTGTTAACATTTATATCTGTGTCAATCTGCCATATATTAAAAATTGGCACAACAGTACACATTTCCTCATGGCCATGCGCTCTGCCTTCACACTTTTTGATTGGCTGAATTAAAGACAGTAAATTACAACTCTAACTATCCTGACTCACCTGTAACTACGCAGACGCACAAAAAAAAACTACCAATCCTGAAACTCAACCAAACAAATTGCTTAAAGAAATCTCAGTCTTTCCACCCACCATCTTTCTTCTTCTGAACTGAAAAATCTAATGTCCAAAATAACATTTGGAAAATAATAAAAGACATAACATTTACATATTTCATAATAACATGATTGAACTTGTCTATAAAATTGTCTTGCGTGTCTTTGAATAACTTTACTGCTGTTTTTGCTTGTGGGGGTCAAAAACTTGGTTTGCAACTGACGATTTTTCCCTGAACTATTACTCTGGTAACTAAAGGCAGATGCTACAGTGTGAGCATGCGTAGAATGCCCAGCAAATGGAAGGATATATCTCTTTATGGTGTAAAAGGATTTCTGAGTTTCCCTAAATAATTTGAAAACAAGCTGTAGACTGATATTTTTTTAAGTCAAATTTCACATATGTTAGCAATCTTTAATTCAGAAAGATAACATAGTCAGACAGATAGTGAGATAAATTCAGTATTGGTACCTATACTTAATTTTATTACATTTTCTATTAATCATTGTTTTCAAATTCTATTTATTTTTCTCAGGATATTTCCTCATGTTTTTCCTTTTCCAAACAACATTTTTTTTCCTTTGCCAAACAAAAATAAACAGGTTGAATTTTGAAAGTTTTTCAGATGAACACAAAAGGGCAATTTTAACCCTGCCATGGGACTTGCCCATCGAGGTCCCATTTGAACTTAACCTGTTCTTCTGAGCAGGTGGGGGTCCTTCTTTAAATAAGCCGATCAAGCTCCAATTACATCATCGAGGCCCTGACTGCTATTTTATCCAGAGGCCTGCGCGGGAAGCCTCAAGGCCATCCTGAAACCCCCTTCCAGCCACTTACCTGAGTGCTGGTACCCATTCCTTCGATCCCTGGCGGCTGCCGCCTGGCATTCTACTCCTGCCTATCGGCCAGCTGGCACTTCGGTAGGACATTGACGGGGCCTATGCAGATGAGGCCTGGGAGTTAAATATTCCTGGGCCTCACTCTGCCAAGTTCGGGATGGTTAGCCGCGCACCTCGGCCCCACCCGATTCCCACCCTGGGGCTGAAGACTTTAATCAATCACTTGTGTTTTTGTTTATGGTTAGAAAATTAAAATAAACATTCTAATTAATCACAGCTGTGTAATTTATGTAATTGCAGTGTGTAATGGAAAACAAAATAATGGGATCTTAAAAGGCTTTTTGAGTAAAAATGTTTCAGATGCAGTCAGTAAGTCTAAAATCTTGCTAATCCAGATTTTGCCCTTCCATGCCTGTTCTTTGCGACCACAGCTTTCCCTCCCTGCTGCTTCCCACCCTGCTGTTTTCCCTACCTTATTCTTCTTCTCATTAAATCTCCAGACTTGTCTCTCTCTATGGCTCGCTTCATGAGCCCTGTCTCAGAGGTCTGGACTAATAAACTTTAAGATTATGAAAGGATTTGACAGGGTAGATGTAGAGGCAATGACCGGGATTTTCCCATTTCTCACCCGCACGGTCTGGGGCGGGGGGGACGGCGGGAAGCTGTGGAGTTTTAACCGACAGCGTGTGTGTGGCGTAATGGGTAGGTTCCCCACCCGGAAGTCAGCCTGATTGATCGGGTGGGGAATGCAGGTGGGACACTGCAGCAACAGTTAAGTGCCGGGTTCAGGTGAGGTGGGGGAGCAAGCCCGGGGAGTGGGGAGGGGAGGGTTGGGGTTGGGATCGGGTTTTAGAATTTTCCAACTTTCACTTACCCCACCCCCCACCTCTAACCCACCTGTTTTTTTCCTGTGAAAATTCCCCCCAATGTTTCCACTTGTGGGAGAAACCAAAAACTAGGGGCCATAAATGTAAGATAATCACAATAAGAAATTCAGCAGGAACTTCTTTACCCAGAGAGTGGTTAGAATGTGGAACTCACTACCACAGGGGGTAAGTGAGGCGAATAGCATAGATTCATTTAAGGGGAAGCTGGATAAACACATGAGGGAGAAAGGAATAGAAGGATATATTGATAGTGTGAGATGAAGAGGGGAGGGAGGAGGCTCATGTGGGGCATGGACCTGTTGGGCCGAATGGCCTGTTTCTGTGCTGTATATTCTTTGTAATTCTATGTAATCCAGAGAACGTGCATTCAAATCTCACCATGGCAGTTTGAAAGATTGATTTGAGACTAAATAAATAAACCTGGAAATGTATAAAATAGCTGAAATCAGTAAACGTATCAGGCGGATTGTCATAAAAACACAACTGGTTCATTAATGGCCTGTGTTAGCTTTCAGTCCCACACCAATGTAGTTGACTCTTAATTGGCCCCTGAAGTGGCCTACAGTTAAAAGTTTTTAAAAATTGCAGCAGTTCAAGAAGAAGGTCCACCGCCTTCTCAGTGCAATTAGGGATGGGCAATAAATCTCAGCCTTGCCAATGACTTCCACATTTTAAATGATACTCACCTGACCTTCCTACTGAAGCCGCCATTTCTCTCTCCACTGGATTGCTCCTGCTGACTGCAGCCTCCTCAGCCTGCTGCTTCCAACCCTGCCCTTATCCCCTTCCTACTACTTCACCATTCTCCAAACTATCTGTTTGACACATCAGCCTTTACTGCTACAGCCTCCAATGCCACTGCCTACCACATCTACCTCTGCTCCTCCAAGTCCATTGCTAAATTGGCCAATTCCTGACTTCACAGCTCGCTGCCACACTCCCTCCCCTCTTTTTCTTTCATTCTATATGTCTCTCTCTGATCATTCAAGACCATCACTGAATTTTCTGTTTCCTGCATCAATTACTGCCAACAAATCCAGCTGCTATTTCCTTCTTCTGCTCCACCCATTCCTTGTTCCTGTCCTTCTCCTTTATCTATTTCCAATCCTTCACTCTGAGACCACCCATTCCTATGCTCCTCCCACTTCCTATTACCCATCAATCCCTCAAATACTGCATTTCCTTTTTACCCCCAAATCCTCACCCCAATGCTCTCTACCTCTCCTTGACTACACACTGCCTCTTCACACTTCTACTCCAAAATACCCACTATCCCCTCAAACCTTCAGTGCTTTCCTCTGCAACTACTCACTCTCACACAATCCTCACTTCGAAGCTCTTTTAACTGCTCCCATAACCACTTCCAAATCTTTACAAACCCAAAGCTACCCCTCCCAAAACAATACCTTTCGCATACTGTACAATGCCACAGAATATCCACTGCCTTATAAAACACCATATCCTCCAACTTCCTGTGTCATGGTATAGAGATCACCCGTAATATTTTTAAAACAGTACAATAAAGAACGGTTCCTTTCCATGATATTCCAGCATCACATTTACTGCTTTATGCTCTGGCATCACTCTCTAATGTCACACTTTCTAAATGATTGAAACAAAAAAAGTCACAACTCTTGACTATCCAGAATTACCTGTAAATCTGTTGATTCATGAAAATCTACTAAACCTGAACCTTAACCAATCAAATCAATGTGTTCTTTCAACACTTTCATCCACCATTCTTTTTCTTTCAAACCCAAATATCCATGTCTCAAAATAAGGTTTCTAACATAATAGAAACATAAAAAATTACATATCTTACATTATCATGGTTAAATTGCCTTTTGCATCTTTGAGTGTCTTCATTAATATTTTTTCAAAAAGGCCTGTTTGCTTGAGAATCGTTGGGTGTAGTTACCACCTAAATCCGATACGATGGCCACTAGTCCTTGGCTTTCTAGCCCAGTTTTTGCTAGCCGAGCATTCTGTTGCACAAATGCGAACAGATCCAATTTC
Organism: Somniosus microcephalus; assembly: GCF_052327205.1. Taxonomy (NCBI): domain Eukaryota; kingdom Metazoa; phylum Chordata; class Chondrichthyes; order Squaliformes; family Somniosidae; genus Somniosus; species Somniosus microcephalus. The sequence continues at coordinate 31,297,550 of NC_140999.1, read as the reverse complement.
ATTTTTGATCCCTTTCCTATTTTTCATTTTTCTGCAGTTTGTTTTTATTTCACTTTCACAACCTGCTTATTTTTTTTGTGACCACTCCACTTTTCCCACACAGGACCCACAACATGGCCCACTGACCATCCACAATCGGCATCTATTTTCCTCAGGGCTCACTTTTTCCTCCTATTTTTATATCCTATAACTATTTTAATCCTGGTTTGCTTCCGCTTTCCCCGATCTGAATTTTACCTAAGCTGTCAAATCGGATCATCCCTCCATAGACTCTGACCACATAATCCACAACTGTGCAACCCCACCCTATTTTCCAAACATTGGTTAGGCTGCAATTAGAATATTGAGTACAGAGATGGGAACCCTACTTAGGAATGATGTCAAGGCCATGGAGAGTGTGTAGAAGAGATTCACTAAGATGATCCCAAGGATGAGAGGCTTTAATCATGAGGCATGATGAGAGCAACTGGCATTCTTTTAATTAGAACAGCGGTTAAGAGAAGATCTGATACAGGTGTTTAAAATTATGAAGGGTTTTTATAAGGTAAATAAATAATAACTATTTCCACTGGTTGGTGAATCTTAACTAGAGGCATAAATTTAAGATCCTCATCAAAAAACAAAGTGAGAGATTAGCAGAATTTCTTTTATGTAGAGGGTTGCTGGAACATAGCTTTTTCTGAAAACTGCCAAAGGTAACGGATTAAATGGCCTCTTTCTGTGCTGTAAAATTCTGTGATTCAGCCTCATTGCACACCTTGGCACTTTCTCCATTATCCTTTGGATGTCTGTTCAGTTTAAGTGGGGGCATGTGACCTCACATTCATGGCCAGTGGAATGGTCTTCCATGGCTGTTTCACCCTCTCGTTATTGATGGAATGCCTCTCTACACTGAGCATAGCCGTTCTCCTTGCTCCCACATCATCAATTATGAATTGCAAATCTTTTTCTCTAAATCATAAATCATGGTTTCTGCTGTCTGCAGTGTTCCTGCATTTCTCACTGGATTGGCCCATAATATTCTATCTGTATGGATAAGTGACTATCAAGCCTGCTAAGCAACACTATTGCAGGTACTTTCAAATTTGACATGCAATGGTGCATTACTTTTAGCACACCTGAGCATCCAGAAAGCTTACCAGATAAAGTTGTGCATTCCTGCCAATACACTAGGAAAATTGAGTAAGCAATTTAACTCCCAATGACTCCTTCTGTGCACCAAAAGGAATTTCACCCCATGATGTCAGGTGTCCTGGGTGCTCTCAGCCAACTGTTGTGGCGAGCAGGGAACCCATTCTTCTTGATCGCGAAGACTGATCTTGGTACTCCAGGGTAATTAAAAACTTCAATACTGGCCAGGACTTCAGCCAGAATATAAATCATTTTGCACAATTAAAATGTTACTGAAACTCACAGGCAAAATAACTGAAGAAATCTTTGATCACCATTAGATTCTTCTGGATTGCTGTACGTTTTCATTTTAAAACAAAATAACTTGTATATCTTGTTTCATTGCAGAGGTCTTGCACTGTAGTGTTTTTGTCTAAGTGCTGAAGCATATAACTCATTTGATTCTTTTGGTTTGTTTCTGGAAAGCACTGTACTCAATGGCCCGGATTTTGTGGTCAGCGGTGATGGGACGGCACTCGCCGCTGACCTCAAAGAAAGTTACCCACAAAGATTTAGCGGGCTCTGTGATGTAAATTTCCCCTATTCTGATGTCAGTCTGTGGTGTCCAGGAACAGTGAAGTCATCAAGCAGGCTGAGCAGCCAATCAAATTGAAGAATTCTCATAGACAGCAAACCTGGAAGTAAAAAGCACTGATTATCATTCATTTTTTAATCATTTTACAAAGAGCAAAATAAAGATTGGGGTATACACATGGGATTAAGGTAGAAGCTGAAGTATCATTACCAAACTTTTAAAAATTAAAATAGAAATTATTTTTTAATATTTTAAAAATCTATAGAATTTTTATCATGCAATGGCAGGAATGACACTCCGCACTTATAAAAAAAAATTAGGGCCAGAAAGGTTGTTCAGCAGTAATTATGACATAGTATGCCATTAAAAACGCAGTTACACCTCATTCAACAAGGCTTAACTTTTTCGATGGTTTTACAACAAGAATAGTGTGTAAAAACTTGAAGTTCACGTCAAATCACTGATTCTGTGTTAATTGCATGGGCGAAGACTGCAACAGCGCACCCTGTGGAGGAGCAGAGTATCACTGACAACATCTTCCGGATTTCCGAGTTTGACTGCACATGTACAGACGCCAGAAGTTGTTGTCAGTTTTACACAGTAATGGCGGTGAATGCTTACAGTTTTGCCATCATTTCAACCGCAAATTCCAGGCCAATAATGTCTGCTCCTTCCTTCTATTTTTTCAACCCCTAGGATTTGGCAAGCTCTCGAACCTGTTTTACCATTTACTACAGTAATTTCATTGTCTGTTTCATTGTTTACAGCATCTGTGCTACAATCTTTCCATGCCTGTGGCATTAATCTGATGGGGACTGGATTTTATTTCACTTTGTCTTCTCATGTTTTCTTGCAAACAGCAGAGACATTTTCCTTCAGTTAATTAATAATTTGGGAAACAGTACAGCATTGGTTAGAGTGAAATTTAGAACAGTGGGTAGAAATCACAAAGGAGACAATTGTTCGGCTACTTTAGAGATAGCAGATTTATAAATGCAGGAATATGTTTACTGTGTTTGTGAAAATATTTTATGGTGCCTTGTTTTCAGAAACCTCTGTCTATATGCTACCTGCTAATTCCATTTAGTACTTGACTAGCAGATGTTGGGAATTAATGAGAGCTACGTAAACATTACAAAGATGCTGATGTGGATTCATTCTGTAGTGAAAACTCCCATCTTGAGAAAATAGATTCAAGTATTTTCTACAAAACAGTCTTTGTCTTTTTCCTTAATTTGTCATTTAAATTTATTTCTATTCTCTCCTCTTTTGTAACCTTCTGGGCTCCCTTGACAAGACAAATGGTCAACTGCAGATAGGTTCCCAGGTTGTGCCACTTGCCACTCTGTGGTCAACTGGTAAAGGGACTGACGAGTGCAACCAATTGGGAACATCCGTCGGTTTTCCCACCAGTTGCCTCTGCTTGGCACTGTCACTAATGACTTGGTTGAGACTGGAAACTTGGCATTTGGGAGACCCTGAATCTGGTTTGGTGTGGCAATATGTGTACCACCACACTACGACTATGTAAACAGCCCTTCATTACTGAATTGTGTATCCTGTCCTATGCTGGATTATAGTAGGCCAGATTGTTCTAGTCTGTTCATAGTGTCATGGTACAAGTTTGCACTCGACGTGTCCTATTTCCCATTGTGTACAGGAAGAAGCCTTCTGCATTCTCTGCTATTGATTGCAGTAGCCTATTTGCTGAAATTAAAGATACTGCCCTTTGCAGCAACAAGACTGAGTCTGTATTAGCTACATGTAATGTGAATCCACACCTGGCATGTAAATTACATATTACAAGCCTTTCCTACTCATACTCGATCAAGCATAATTTGAAATAGTAAAAACCTATATTTGCAACATATCTCTAGAAGCTGCAAAATCTCAGTGCAACTTCTAGGAATGAGCATCAGATTGAATTCCACACGTGAAGGGATCCAATTTGGGGAGTTCAGGTTAGTTTTTCTTGTCCAGTTATGGTTCGCGAATCTTGTTTCTTTTTTTCTTGAATGCTACTGTCCGCATATGGAGGGACAAAGTGACTTCTGTGTACAGTAAAGTTAGAATATCCTGCCATGAGTCTGCCAAACATCATTGGCACATGCTGGCCAAGTAGCTGCCATTAGAACCAACGTAAAAATGAAAACAATAAATAAAATGAAAGTCTGTCATGGAGCAGATGTACGAGTCCTTGTGGCTGGAATACACCTATCTGATCTTAATGTGGCCTTGTAATAATAAAACATTCATCCAATCCCTAGAAGTATAATAGAGAGGGAAATATGCAGGTCTATGGTGGTAGTTTATCTGTTCAATCCAAGATCATTTGCTCATATAGGGGGAGGTCGTATGTAGCCTTGTGTTAAATATATGCCTGTCTGGCCCTTGGAAATCTAGGATCATATTTTCCTCTATTTGCTCATTTTACTGGAAGAAATAGACATGTATAAATAGTTTTATAATATACCAGTTGAAAGTGTAAACAAAATATTCTATGTTTAGCTCTGCTCTAAGAATGTTTCCTGTTCAAAAATGGGTTCAGCAATATTATAAAAGGAAAATAGCATTTTGCTTGTTATGATCTTGTTTAAAGCCAATCATGAGAAACTCTTAGCGAATTATGCAAGGGGAGGATGTAAAGGAAAACTGAGCATTGACTCTAGGTCACACCTGGCTGTAATCAGTTGTACAAAGGACAAGATTTTGAGATGTCACCATAGCACTGATGGCAGTGAATAGCATTGATGCAGCAGACAATGCTGGGTAGCTTTTTGTGCAGTAGGAGGAGTGACCCATGAGCACAGAGGGAATATGAGGCACATGCCTCACAGAACAAACTACCTCAGACAGTTGATCTTCGGCTACATAATCATCTGGCCATGACAGAGGAGTAGTGCATTAGAAGGCTCATGCTCATACTCGGCAGCATGTGTGACTGAGGGGTACTAACTGGCCCACAAAGGCTTGAAAGGATAATAAATCATTCACATTGTGCTACCAATGGCAGTGAAAGTCATCACTGTCCTGAACCTTTATGTCACATGATCCTTCCAGGCACTCATAGGCAACATCACAGAGGTCAGCCACATTGCTTCATTGATTTAAGTCCTGTTTTGCCATACCTACTTCAAATACATCCCTGCTGGCATCCCTTGGGTATGGTCATCGATTTTACACATGTAGCCATTTCAGCACCTTGCCAATAATCCTATGACATACCTAAATCTATTAATCTGCAGATTGGAGATGGGCATAGTCGTGTTAGTAAAAACTGACGAGGAGGACTCACCCTTCCTGAATCTCCACTTCTTCCAGCTTCCCGCCTGGCAGGTTTTCAGTGTGGAGCTTGAATTACAGCTCCTGTGCTCAGCAACAAAGCTGACATTATTCACTGGGACTATCCCAGCAAAAGTATGACACTGCTCTGAATTCTTTCAATATGAGTATTGAAAGCCAAGAGAATCCCTATGTATTTTCAAGTTTGAGCTACCTGGAGTGCTGAGCCAATAAGGGAAATACCATAGAGTTGTTGTGAAAATTGGGATTTAGGAAAGAATAAGGCCCCAGTTATTCTGACAATCACAAGTCAGATCAAAGCCAAATCCAACCTGTAACTGCCAGTGTAAATGTAAATTATGTACCTGACTTGGTTCTGGCTTCAAGAAACTCGCCTCTAAGACAAGTTTCATGCTGGGATCAATTTAGAGGTATTCTCTTCCCCCATTCAGCAAATAGCATTATTCCTACTTTCCCTACTATATCCACCCTATACTGCTTCCTACAGTTACTAGTACCACTGCAGCTATCCAATCGAGAGCAGGCAGTACGTACAGAACAGCTGCAGACAATCCAGCCAGAGAGTTTTGTAGACAGAGGAACTGCAACTCTGCACAAACACCATCATGTGTGTTTCAGTAAGTTGTCTTTCATTTTGTGCTGGCTGTAATTCATGCACATCATCATGGGTGTAACGTGTTTATGCACTGCTACTGGTAAGAATATTTTTTTTAAAACTCGGGTCACCGTTAAAGAGTAAACACTGTCAGCCCTTTTACAAATTAAACTGTAAGAATTGTTAAGATTAATATTTTTGTATTTCTGAAGTTTTTTTTCTAAACTTTTGTTTAAACAGCTTTGGAGGAGATGGCAAACCCAATAGGGTAAAGGAGATGAGTGGAGATCAAGTGAATTTGAAACAACAAAAAGAGGCTGGATACATCTGCAAATCTGGATGTCTTTTGCACATTAAACAATCCAAGCCATCCACTTTCAACAGTACCTAGATCAAACCAGACCCACCCAACAGGTAGCTCCTACCCTTTGGCCAATCAGTGGCATGCAGATTGCTGCCAATATTAAATGGCTCCCTTAGTTCTAATTTTAAACTGCCAGTACAAGAGGGCACAGAAATGGTAAGTGGGACAAATTACTAAGTAGGAGGACAGGGCACTAAGAGCATATGCAGTTATCTATTGGATGCCTCTTGGGCATGATGGAACTGCCCCAGAATATAAATAAAATGCATCAAGTTCAGAATATAGCTTTAGGGTCTTTCTGTAAATGAGGGGTTACTGTCATAAGTGTGGGGTGTTTAGGCTTCCTCACATGCTTAGTGATTTCTCCAAGCCAATTCTCCAGTTATGTTGTCAAGTTTCACAGTTTGAATAACAATGCTATCGTGCAAACAGATCAACGGAGGATGCAATCACAACTGCTCTACACTCGGCACTGAATCACCTAGATGGTAAGGAGACCTACATCAGAATGCTGTTCATAGACTACAGCTCAGCATTCAACACTATCGTCCCCAACAAGCTGGCCACCAAACTCCAAACTCTTGGCCTGAACACTTCCCTCTGCAACTGGACCCTGGACTTCCTAACAAACAGACCCCAGTCTGTCAAATTAGGTAACCACACCTCCCCCCCCCCCCTTGACCCTGAACACGGGGGCCCCACAAGGATGTGTGCTGAGCCCCCTCCTCTACTCCCTCTTCACCCACGACTGTGTGGCTGTTAAGGGTTCCAACACCATCATCAAGTTTGCGGATGACACCACGGTAGTAGGCCAGATCACCAACAACGATGAGTCAGCCTACAGGGAGGAGGTCCAGCATCTCGTGAAGTGGTGCGCCGATAACAACCTGGCCCTTAACACCAAGAAAACAAAAGAAATCATTGTGGACTTCAGGAAGTCCAAAGGCGGAAGTCACACCCCCATCCACATCAATGGGGCTGTGGTGGAAAGGGTGGACAGCTTTAAGTTCCTCGGAGTCCACATCACGGAAGACCTCTCCTGGTCCCTCAATACCTCCTCTCTGGTGAAGAAGGCCCAGCAGCGCCTGTATTTCCTAAGGAGGCTGAAGGGATGTAATCTGTCACCCCTGATCCTCTCTAACTTTTACCGCTGCACTATAGAGAGCATCCTGACAAACTGTATCACAGTATGGTATGGCAGCTGTAGCTACCATGACCGGAAAGCCCTGCAGCGGGTAGTCAAAACTGCCCAACGCATTACCGGCACCCGGCTACCGACCATAGAGCACATATACCAGAAACGCTGTCTACGGAGGTCATGGTCCATCATCAAAGACCCTACCCACCCCAGCCACAGTCTGTTTGCCCTCCTGCCATCTGGGAGATGCTACAGATGCATTCGCACCCGTACGACCAGATTTAGGAACAGCTTCTTTCCCAGGGCTGTCATCCTACTGAACTCCACAAATAAACTCTAAAGCCTGCACATCTGCCAATGCACTTTATTATGGTTATATTTATGTTAATATACTACAAGCCAAATGTATGTTGAATGTTTAAATGTCTTAATCCAAATGTACACTCTCGGGAGCTGCAAGCCTACATTTCGTTGTACTGCACTTGTGCACTAACAATGACAATAAAAGTTGATTTGATTTGATTTGATTTGATTTTCAAAAAACCTCAAAGCAAAAGAGAGAAGACAAAGATGCAATTTTTTTTTATAACTGACCTTTTTTTCATCATCCTCCTCTTCTCTAGAAAGCATTGACTCCTTACAGGAATACTGTGTCATAGATACCTCACCAATATGCCCATTATTCATATGGGAGTCTTGAAAGTTGAGTGTTCTCAACCCAATTGACTCCAGGTGAGGCAATAAAGCCAAGGCTGATCTTATCTTCACCTGATGGCCATACACATGCGCGTCCAGCAGGGGTCACTATCTTGGAACACCTGGGCATCAAACCTGGGACCCTCCTGGCCTGTACAACTTTGCTACTCACAGTGATTATCTCTAACTGGATTTTCTTAAAAAGGGTTCCTAATAATGAGACTGTTTATTTAAACTTCACTAATTAATACTTGATCCCTTTAGAAATTGGGGCAGTGTGGCTATTTCCTTGTTTCTGCCAATCACTGGTGTTAATTAAGACCAAATCACAGCAAAAATAGTGACGACTGACTGGGAACTTCTGAAATTCTGCTGCCAGTGATTTCGTCCTGCAAAGATACAGCTTGTAATCTTAGAACATACATGGATATTGAGTGCACAGCATGTCTGACTTTAGAAATAAATAAAATGATATATTATTTGGTAGCATAACACAGAGTTGTACCAAGGCAGTGGTATTAGACACAATGGTAACTCGGCTAGTGAGGATTTGCCAGAGCAGTAGGATGCAACTTCATGCTTGTGACTCCCCAAACCTGAGACAAGAAATTCTATTGGGTGGTTTACTAATAAAACAAGATTATTTCCCTCCATTTACCAATCTACATCATTTTGAGCAATTTCATGTTTATTAAATGGCTTCAGCATAATTGGCAGGGGTTCATTGTACTGTTATTGTATGTACAAGCGGATTAATTAGTGCTTAAATATGCCACCAATACTGCCAGTATAACTTATCCAACTGCACAACAATATCTTCATTAAAATATGGCATAAACTGCCCAATTGCAGAAGTGTGATTAAAACATGGAATCACACAGCATCAGAACTGAGATGGAAATGACTGGCGGAGAGCCATTTGAGTACATTGAGTACATTTGAACTGAGGATGTTGTTTATTTTTATTAATGATTTATTTGAATGCAATAGACGTTTGCCACTGATGTCATTTTGTGATCTGTAGTGGAAACTATTTTCCAACACATGGCAGGTTTTCAGCCAATCACATCATGTGTTTGTCCCCCAAGTTATATAATATTTTGATGAACTCACACATAGAGATGATAGCTGGTTCTTCTGGCACCTAATTTATCTAAAAAATGTTTAATGATTAAGATATATAAGCAACTGAAGTTTTGTAATGCTAACATCTGGTATTGCATAAAAGTAAAATAATTTTAGAAAAGTGAAAATCAAAAACAGGCTGGAGACATGTAAATCAGCAGCAGTCATATTAGGAGACATAATGAAGGTCAACACTAAGTCTAATTTTGAAAATAAATAGGTTATCCCTCAGTGATGCCAGTGTGCTTTGCAACAGATTGGTAGGATACAGCTTGGCAATGCCAGTGTGAGGTGACATTGAGTGGCAGGATACAATCAGTAACAGTAACATTGGCAGAAATTTGAGATAAAACATACCTCTTGGCCTTCCAATAGTGTATAGCATTAGGCATTCTGAAACAGAGCGTATATAAGTAAACATTAAAAAAATTAAAATGCAATTCTTTTAAATAGTGGTTTTTGTTCATACATGGCTAGTGGCCTGGTAGGAACATTGTAATTGAGTTTGGGCAATGGGACAGAGGTAACTAGTGGCCTGGTTGGGACAGTTGAAATTAAACTGGGCCAGGGATGACAAGTGACCTGTTCGAGACAATAGTAACTTAGTTAGAGCAGAGTGGACCGGTACCTTAGTGGGGATGCTGGTAACTGAGCTGGTTCCAAGGTTATTAGTGGCCTGGCAGGCACAGGAAGTTATCTTTTCTTACGCGCGCATACTAATAAGATGCTATTTAATAATGTGTTATATTTGTGTTCTGTTGCTGTCACTGATATTTTGAATGCATAACAGTGGGCGCAAAAAGTAGCATATTTTATTTCTGGGTGCAAGAACAGATTGTGTGCTGTTCCTGGACTTTGATGCAGAGCACAGAGAGGTCGTGCACAGCTGGTGTACTTGAATTGGCTGTTGGTGGAGGCGTTGCAGGTGTAGTTTCAGTCACTTTATAAAATACAACTTATTTATTCCAAGTGTGGCATAAATAGAATTTTTTGTTTTCTGAGAAGCATTTAATCATTCTGGGTTATTTCTCTGGGGTGAGTATTTTTATTGTCACTAATATGGGTGTTTCACTATTACATAGTAAACCTCCATCATTTGAAGAATACCACATCAGCTTTTCCATGTCTTGCCCAAGTACCAGCCTCTTCCATATCTCTACATATCCTCAGTCACACTCTCTCCTCATATTTCCTTCGTATTCCTGCAGCTCACAATCTGCTTCATTCACTGTCTCTCCCTCTCAAATGATGCCTGTCTACTTTCCCACCTATCCCTTTCTCTATCCCTCCCAATAACTTTCCTCAGCTGTTAACACGGGACTACATCCTGAAGTTCAGTGTAATATTGCAAGACTACTCCTTACCCCAGCTACTTCTACATAAAAAGAAAATCCTAAATGAAGCAAATATTTCAACAATAAAAATTATTACAATAAAAAAAAATCTTTACAATGTGGGGTATCTGAAACAAATGTTTGAATCATTCTTAGTAAGCTTCCATTCTCATTGTTATTCTATACTTATGCTAAGCATGGCATTATACAAACAATTAAATATTTTAGAATGTATAGTTTCTTTTTTACATTCTATAGCCAAACATCTACATTACCAATTAAATTATATCAGACACCTTCAGGCTAAAGTAACTACCATCTGTAGTACCATGTCATCTGCATCACACAATCTCTATCATCATATCATTCAATGGGGTAAGCCATGGTCTAGAAATTATTGTTTGTGTATTAGTGTATACATTTTTAGAGTGTCCATATGACATTCTCAGTCTGTCATTTAATTGAAACATTAAACCATTTATTTTAAATGGAGAAGACCACCATTAAAATATTTAAGCATCTGTACACCAATTTTGCAACCAGTAATTTCTAGGTTTCTTTCTATTTGATTCATCTACCTAGTTGTTTCTATTTCACGCACCAACTATGGCCAAGAGAGCAAATGAGCAACCCGAGTTCCACCAGTGCCATTTAACACTGGTCACTCGAGCTATGTAGAGTGGCCCAGGGTGACTCTTTGATTATATCTCTGCCCTTTAGAAGGTGACAGCACTGCTTTGCTCTTCCCCACAACAAAATATCTCTGTGACTCAGCGGATGAAGGGGAGAGCAATTGTGGGTGTTAACCCACAAATACCCGCTCTGCCTCACCATAGGTTAGTGCGTTGATGTGCAGCATCACCATGCTGCCAACAATGAGCCGTTTTATATAACTTAATATATGTATTATTATAAAAAAAACAAAGACATTAGAAATATCTTCCTTCATTAACCCATATTTGCTTTCTGCTTGCACTGGCTTTTGCTAACATTAGTAAAAGGAGAGGGGAACAAAATGAGTTGCCTACAAGGAAGTCTTAATTTATTCATAAATGTTATTCATAACATCAGTCTGGAGGCTCTGTTGAGAGTCCAGAACCACTCGGGTTTCAATCACACTTGATGGTGTGATCAGAACCAATGCCTTGTAACTCACTGTCAGCTCTCTTGGATTGATTCTACCTTGTTATATCAATGTGGTTTAATAACCTCTGTTGAGCGACTTATTGACATGTATGCATCATGGGTTTGTAACTACTCCCTTAATGAGAAGAAAAATCTTAATTGCCTTCTGTGTAAATTTGGGGATGTAATTGTAAAATAATTTTCTAATGGCACAATACATTTGGAGCGCCAGAACACTGTGCCATGGAATTATGCGATGTATAGCTCTCTGTCTCAGTTGTGGCATCATGTTGAGCTGCTAAGATTCAATATTGCTAAGTCTTGGTTCTGCAAGGAAGAGGTTGAAGGTGGGAGAATTAAACTGTTACCTGGTGCGGTGGAGGGTGCCCTATTAAGGGGAAGATTAGGACAGATAGTCCCCATCATCACTTGAAGCTGACACTGCTCCAAAATGAAGGTACCCTGATGCCAGGGATCTATTCACTAAAAGGTGAAATTAGCCCAAACTGTCGGGACATGCATCCCTACAATGCTGCATGCTGCGTATCATGAGTCCCGTAGTACTTCTGTACACAACTGTAGTGTGAAAGGAAGGGGCGAAATAGCTAGTATGTATTTTATTATTTACTTACTTGAATCATGTTGACTTGAAATAAATTCATTCTCTCTGTCATCTGGGATTATATTAGGGACACCTAGAATATATTTCCTATCTAAAGATTTATTTGGAGTTATTAAAGTAAATGTACACCAAGTGCCAGTTATTTTGAATCTAACCATCTCCTCGGGGATTAATCCCCTTCTCCTCATCTCTCAACTGTGGGTTCCAAGTACTAATTCTGGCTGAATTCCGGTTAGAAACTCTTTTTGTATCAAATGTAAGCAGAATTGTTTCTTAAGACTTTCAGTATAGTAATTCCCCATGAAATGGATTATGTAACAATTCCTTTAACAACGTGTTTCATTTCACGATTGGAAATGATTAACATGAGAGGATTGTATCCCTTGCCTTCCGGGTCAGCACAAATAAAGTCTTGTAATTGGAAAGTAAAGCTTAAGTGGTACTTTTCAATCTTTATGTCAGAGTGTATGTGTCCTTGTTTGGACTGATGTCTCCGAACAGCTGGGGTTTAGCTGATAGCGCCTTTAATAATTGCTTCCCTCCTCTCTCTCTCTCTGCGGCTAACTTTCTGCAGCAAACTCAACTTTTTGAGTTGGCAATACCTGTTCACCACATAGGTCTTTCCGGCATAATATAAATGACACTAGTTCTGCAAATAACTCTATCAGACGTGATTTTTCCATTCATCTTCGATGGAAGACTATTATTTGGTTTTACCGAGTCTGTTTTAAGGATTAATTCTATTAAATAAATGTGTGCGCGGCGTAGAAATCCTGAACCTTCCTCAAACTCGCGCGCGAAGTGAAACCCAAGTTGGTGCTGCTGTATAGCTCGCACCTATTGGAGAATCTCCATTTTCTGATTCCTGTTCCCTAATTTACAGTTATCAATAATTGAAAGTGTAATCGTGTTCACACAAGGACAGCGAACATAGTTTTATTAAATATTCATAATCAGCAGCTTCAGTCCGACGTGCTAGACTCCTTGTCGACTCTTGTTCTAAACTGATATTCCAAACTTTTAACAAAGTGCATTCCATTCAGCAGAACGCGCTTGCTAAATGTACAGTGTGCCTTAGTTAATTTTTTTTTGAGCTGGTCTGTTTAAATATTTATTGAGAGGTATTACTGGAAATATTTGGTAGCAGCTACAGTGCTCGGATTGTGTTTCCGGATCCTGCACCCTGTCAAAGCCTACTCGTCCTCCCTCTGCTCGTCACCTCTTTCCTAACCTGCCGTCTCCCCAGGGATATTTTGTATATCGTTGCCTGAAAACTTGTGCCGCTGGATCTCCCCCGCCACCACCCCCCCCCCCCCCCAACTATTCTCTTTGTAAACAAGTTAGTTACAAACATTTGTTAAAACATTTACTGAGTTCAACAATTGAAATGTATGCGCCTTCTCCAACACGGCTGTAACCTGATCCCGTGTAACATTGCGGAACTTCGAAGTTATCAAGTATCCTTCTCGACACGTATAATATTTGATCACTTCATGAGTTGTTAGGAAACCGTGCGGCTCCTGTATTTTCGCTGACCCCATTACTATGTTTTTTTCAGAGCCTCTCCTTGGGCTACATTGAAATCCAATAAAATAACATAATGGCTGCTCTAGGTGGTGCCAAGCAATTTCCTAGCGACTGTCTTATTTGTATCGTTTCGAATGTTAGTAATCTCCTTGTGAGACTTCCCCATAGATTTATCTTAAGTTGTAGGAAACGTTTTTTGCAATCCATTTTAAAATCGACCTGTACAAGTCCTCGACAGGAGTTCATTGCAGAATGGAGAAAAGCAGTATCTAAATTGTTTCCAACTTTTTTTTTGATTGCCTGTGGGTGTGAGATATGCAAAATGAAATGCAGCCTTTCCCATTCAGAAACAATGTAGTTTAATAATTAGCACCGCTACCCTGAAATAACTGTCGCCCAGTATGAGGCACTTGTGATTTGCAGGACCTTACACGATATATTTCAGGGTGATATATTACAATTTTCAAGTCCCAATTATTCTTGGGGAGTCATGTCCTATGTATTAACGCAGGAAGAAACGAAATATATATATTTCCACAATTGCTTTATTCGATTTCATATTTTGGACTGCATCACAACAGATTTGACTTGTTTATGTTATTTGTCACGATTAGTTATCTATTTGGATAGAATAGCGATTTATAAATCAATACATATGTTGCATAACTTGCAGTATAGTATATCCGCAGAAATAGAAACAAAATGTATAATAACGGCGTTGCATCATAGACCATCGTAGCCTACAGAATGCTAGAAAGTGAACTCCAAACCCAAGGAAATACCTGACATCACCGGCCTGTTCCAGGCCGAGTGTGCGCGGAGCAACTGACAGGTGTATTTGCAATGACCAAGTCACCCATTTTCATCTTTTAAATTAAGTTCTTTCAAAAGTTGTTTCGTCACTTTGTTAAATTTAATATCAGGGCAACCCCGATTTTATAAACGTAGGGTCCAAAAAAAATCAATTCAATGTATCCCCCCCCCCCCCCAATGTTTGCAGTCACAGTTTTCTGGTAACAAACCACTTTCGTCTCATTGACTTCAAAATCAGTTGTCATTGCTCAGTTATTTTTTTGACTCAATTAGAAAGTGTGGATTCAGTGGTGAGGTTTTTTTTTATATATCCTAGTTTGGGTATCGCACACGGAAAGTTAATGCTGTACAATATCTGCACTAAACAGCAAGATGGCATTAAGGCTCGCTTCGGGGTTCCGCAATTCCGTTATGTCAGTGCCATCCTAGTCAGTGGAACAAGAAGTTGTTTGATGTTAGTTTTAGTTGCAACCTGCAAACATTGAATGGTAAACGTAGCTTTAATTCAGGAAAAAAAATAACATGGAATTAATTGGATGCCATTTCTAAAAGATACTAAAAACCAGACATCTAACACTGGAAATTCCCGCAAACAGAAGACGTTGGAAACACACAGCAGGTCAGGCGGCATCTGTGGTGAGAACAGACGAGTTAACATTTCAGGTGTGGACCATTCACCCGAACTGTTGTTGCTTGTCAGTTGGTTATACTCTGGTTGTAGTGCAATTGAAAGGTTTACGTCAGAAATTTCAAAACAAATTACAATTCAAGAACAGATCTGCATTTTATTCTATTTGTTTTTATCTACGGCCAAATACTTGCTTTTCTCTCAATCTGGCCTGGCATTCGAGTTCTTCTGCACTAAAGTAGTAACTGAAAAGAGTTACTGGTCTCACTCTGTATGTGAATGTTAATTACCACCATTGAAGCGTTGTCAGTGTCTGATAAAAGTTCAGTGTTCGAGGAGCTCCAGTAGATATTACCTCTGCTGGGAACAGGTGCAGGTAACATTTTTCAATCGGTTTAACTTTGCCTGGAACAAGCTGCCATCTGTCCCATAGAAACCGGGCGCTTCTGAGATGTAAACTCGCTTTCTAATTCACTCTAAAAAATGTGTAAGTTTCCTGAAAAGTATATAAAGCATTGTAATATTCAGTCAGTCGATGACATTAAGCAGAGAAAATTATTCTCTATTAAGTTCCATTTTCTAGACATCAATTGATTATGCATCTGCCATTGTGATTTCGGTCTGATCAATTCTTAACTGTTACAGTTGCCAGTCCTCTCATTTTAAGCGTGAAATTTGCGTGTTAATGTTTTATCAATAACTCATTTTACAATGAAATGAATTGTATTGCTGTATGTCCTGGGAGGTTGATGAGACACACTTGCTACAAAGTTTCCCAGGGACAGTCATTATGGTTGAGGGGGTGATCTAATCGAGATATTTAAAATGATAAAGTAGATACAGAGAAACTATTTCCTCTGATAGGGAAATCCAAAACAAGAGGACACAATCTTAAAATTAGAGGTAGGTCATTTAGGAGTGAAATCAGGAAGCACTTTTTCACAC
This sequence comes from Somniosus microcephalus, assembly GCF_052327205.1. Lineage (NCBI taxonomy): Eukaryota > Metazoa > Chordata > Chondrichthyes > Squaliformes > Somniosidae > Somniosus > Somniosus microcephalus. Next base: position 31,281,630 of record NC_140999.1, on the reverse strand, counting down.
AAAGGGTATTTGAAATCTGGAACTCTCCCCCAAAAGGCGCTGAATGCTGGGTCAATTAAAAATGTCAAGACTGAAATCAATAGTTTTTTTGATATGTAAGGGTATCGAAGGATATGGGACAGAGGCGCGTAAATGGAGTTGAGGTACAGATCAGCCATGATCTAATTAAATGACAGAACAGACTGGAGGGGCTGAATGGCCTCCTCCTATGGAAAGACATGGAGTTGGTATATTTTTGGAAACAATGAAATTGCTTCTGTGACAACACTACTTTAAATGAACTTTCCCCTCCAATTCGAGATCGATTCGTGTTTTTAAAAGACTTTAAGCAGCCAATTCACTCCCCAAAAATTGCAAAACGAAATTACCTAGCAATATATGATGGAAAAGCTCCTGATCGTCACATCATTCCCACTTTTATTCTACATTTTTCGGCGTGATCGCGATTTCAAGTCTATAAATTAAAGGTGTATTTCCTGTGTAGTTATAGAGCAGTTCTTATGATTAACTCTTGTTGCGAGACACCGTAGGCTGGACTACATGTAAAAGTTTATTTTTCCTATTTTAAAATAAATATTGCCCTCTTTACTGATGTAACTACGTTGATTCTTTTTTTTAAAAATCAGCTTGATTTTTAAGAAGCGATATTAGCCCAATCGTTTAATTTGTTTCTCCTTCAAAAGAAAAGTTGTTTTAGTTGAGAAACGACTATTTGTGGTATTACAGCATATTTGTCCTTTAGTCATTAGAGAATGGGAACTATTTATTTGCGTGATCTTGATTTTTTTTTTAATGTTGAAAAATCCCGTTTCCCAAAGCTTCAGCCTGCAGGCATCGCCACATCGCGCCGTCCAGCACCACGTGCTCCTCCCTTAGATACTTTGCAGCATTGCTCCAACCTCGAATTTAACTAAAGATTGCTCGGTGTACAGGCGTGGTTGAATAACGACGCTCTGTTTTATTTCGCTGGCAAAAAGAAAAATATAAAGCGATGCACACAATCTCCTCTCTGCAGCGATGGTTGTGTGCAAAAAAAAAAGCTCAGAGCGTATAGTAATGAAGTGATTTTCCTATGCAAATAAGCCATTGCGGAAATAAACAGCACGCCTCGCTCGCTCGCTTTACTTCTGTAATATTTTTATACTACGCCATCAACTCATCACTAAAGCGGCCAAGGCAGCCCTCCCCCATCTTTCTCCTGGGCAATCAGGACCCGCCGGTTGCCTTCACTTTTCCATCGGATTTGTTAGAAGAAGCGAGAGAGAGAGAAAACAAAACACACACACACACACAAAACACAGAGCCAAGACCGAGGGCAAATATTTCTCTGGATGAAGTAGGAGAATTGCAAAGGAATACAAATGGAGCGTTAGGCACGCTTCTATTTCGAGTGCAAGTTGATTACGTACTTTCGCATGGCAATGGTACGTATATTTATTTCACTGCCCGGTCGGATCGGGGTTGTGTGTTGGTTCTGCTGTCTGTCTGGGTGTTGCAGTTGCCGCTCTCTGTTGCTTGTGTGATCGGGTTTGCGCCAAGATTTTGTGGTGTTTTAAAGGGGAGGGGGAAGAGAGAGAGAGAGAGAGAGAGACAGACAGAAAGCAAAAGCGCTGAGCTTGGCAGATTTCCCATCTGTGAGCAGTTTGCTTGCCAGCTGAAATGAATTTGTGCGTGATCTGTATACGTGTGCATTGCCGACGTACATTTCGAGCCCAAGTTCAAGCGTGTGTGATCGGAGCGGCAATGGCCGAGGAGCTCGGAGGAGCCGCCGGCTTGAACTTGACTCGTGAACCGAGACGCTGCCACCAAGGCTGGGACGCGTTTCTAATCCACCTCCCTTTTAAAGGGACATTACTTCTTTTTTCGGCCTGCTAAACATGCCCAGTACACCTTTGCTAAAGCTCACAGTCATCTCCCAAGTGTCATTAAATATCTTTTTTAAACCCCCAATTTGAAAAGTTCGGTGCATAGATTTTTGACTTTCAGTAGTTTTAAAATAGATTTCCCAGCCCACATTAACAAAGTTCGGAGACTGAAGCAGTACTGTTCTAGTTTTATATTTAATATGCTATATATAGGCCCAGAAAATAGATTGGCTATTTAAATTCGCCGTGACCAGCCGGAAATGCATTCGTGTTAACTGCAAATATTGAATAATTAGCTAGCTGTTTAGGAATCCTTAGTTCCCTTTCTTTAATATTACTCTTAAATTAAACACTTACAGAAGAAAGGGTTTCTGCAGTATGTTATTGTATAGTGTAATGTTTGTGTAAAAGTACCAAGTGGAAGGTGGTTTGATCTATAAAGTTTACTTCAGAGAATATCGGTCCGTCTGCATTTTAATCAGTGATGTATAAAACCGTGTGTAAACCAGCGTTTAAAATAACTTTCACTATTCTGAAATTCCATCCATCTGCAGGCCCATGCAAACTTCACATATATTCTTGAGCTGATGAATATTGTGGTTAAATTGTTAGAGGCAAAAATGCTGTCTGACCTACTGAAGCGACATGCAGATTGCACTTGGCATCACGACCAGGAGAGATAATAGTACATGCCTGTAATCCAGGTCGTTAGAAAAAGCATTTAATTTTTAAGAGATCAGATTTTATTTGAATATATATGGCAGATATAAAATGCTGTGCCCTTTGCCTTCCGTTTTGGTGGCTCACTATGCAGTCATAATAGCATGCTCTCATCTGCTAAGGAAACAATGCGTCGGAATAGCTCGGTGAAGTGGCCACATTGCGTTGGTCTATTGGTGCACAGAATGGTTTGTGCTGATAACGTCGGTTAGTGAAAAGAAATGCACTATTCGGCAGAGTAAACAATCAATTTTATTATGCGCTTTAGGCTACCCTTCCCCACTGACACCCAGCATTTAATAAGCACACAAATCATGGCAGTGCTAAAATCACTGTACAATTATCCACGCCAAGGTCTCACTGTATTTATATTCTGATACATTTAAAGGCACGTCTTTTAAATAGGAGAACCATGTACGTACGCAAATTGCTATTTTTCTGCCGGGAAGCAATAATTGTTTTGTCGGCCTGTTTTAGAGCGCATTTCCTTATGTAACAGTACACTAGCTTCCAAGAAAGTCCTGTGCACTGTCGTTACTTTACAATTAACTTCGACTTTTGCAGTTTTGATTTGACTGATTCTGTTTAAAGATTTGAACTTTATCATAAAGTTGAGAGGACAGAGAAAAATGTGTTTGGGCTCGCGGATTTCACTTCACTCATGGGGCATTTTTGGGGGGGGGGGGGGAACTGGAGAACAATATTTCTGTTCTATATCTTCCGGCAGAATTATAAGGATAATAATTGAAACATTGCTGCAAAATGTGTCGGATAGAAAACAATCCTCTATTAGCGGGCCCTGTATGGGAATGTTGGCTTTTATAATTTTGTCCATGGACTTAATTGTTGTGAATTTTTATAATACCATTTACGGGTGAGAAAGAACAGCGGGAAACAAAATTGCAATGAAGCTTTTTTTCTCTCCAGCACTGAGTACCGTTGTGTGTGTCAGAACGCAGTGACTTGTGAGAGCTGCGTTGCGTCTGGGGGGGAAAGTCTCCCTTTAAATCGCGGCTCTTAAAGCGGCGCTAACTTTTTTTTATTCTGCCCCCACGCGCCTTTTGGCGAACGGTTATCGGGGGAAAAAAACCAATCGCAAGCAGCAAAGAGTTAAACCAAAAAAAAAGAGGAAAAGAAGTTGGGTTTATTTACATCGCCGGCTGTTTCTGAGTGGCCTCGGTCCATTGGCTGACAGCGGGCTCCGAGTGGTGCTGAAATTTGGGTCTAATGGCAGAAATTGCCTGAAGTCAGATGTGTTTGGGGCTTGGTCAGGACGGTCGCGTCATTCCCGGATCGCTCTCCTTTATTCCTCTCCTCTCTCTCTTTCCCTCCCTCCCTCTCTCTCTGTCCCTCTCACCGGCTGACAGATGAAGCCCGCTTTCCAGAGCCGCTTTCCTTCAGTTACTCCTTGATCAGATCCGCTTCTATATATATATATATAGAGATATATAGATATATTTTTATTATTATTATTTTTTTGGGGGTGGGATTTAGACGCTGAGGCGAGATGTCACGATGATCCAGTAACTTTTGGATGATCTGAGACTTTGGTTCCAGGTCGGGATGATGTATTCTCCGCTCTGCCTGACTCAGGTATGTGAGGCGATTTATTAATAAATTCGATTATTGATTATTGATCGCGGTGGATGGGTTCCCTCCTCCCCCTCTCACTTTTCCATATTAACCGCATTGTATTTTCCTGGGGACGCGGTTACTGTTAAAAATGGCGGGACAATTTCTGCAGCATGCTTTCCGTCAGGAGTCGGGACCGTTCGCCAGTCCTGATTTCCCCTCCTGGCCCTCCTGGCAGTGCCTGCAAAAGGAATCCAGATTACTGATTAAAAAGGCACGCATCAAAAAAAACAACTACTGGCGTCCCGAAAAGCGCACGTTTGACTCGTTCCAACTTTGCCCAGTCCTGTGCAGAACACTTCCACCCGCTGCTACCAAGTTTTACAAAATTGTTTCTGAAATAGGAAGAACTTCTGCAGCGCAGAGCGAATTCCCCAATCCTTCAAATCTCCCCCCTCCCACTGTTTTTATTGGAGGCTACATATTTATTTCTCAAGTTTTTTTTGTTTAAACCCTCCAAAATTATAATTCAATCATTCTGAAGTGTAATAAAGTAAGGGAATTTTTTTGGGGGGGGGAATCAATTTGAGCAAAGCAAGTAATGCTGTGTATTTTAGCAGGTGTCGAGCTTCTCCAGTAAGGAGCACATTTAGTGCATTTTTGGAAATCCTGCAGGTTAAAGTTGCTTATTGCTTTGTAAACTCTGTTTTCACTAAAATCCATTTGCTCCCTGGTGCAGGTTATTTAATCACATTTATTTTCTCAGTAAAGTTATAATGATTTTAAAGTTTCAGGTGTATAATCGTCATGTAATTCAGTAAGGGAACCCTTCGCCTTATCGTGTTTATTCATACAGTAACACTTTTTACGCAGTTATATATTTACTTATGTTCTAGTTGAATGTATTACCTGGTGGGAAAGGTTCTATTAGTTGCATACTGAAGTTGTTTTATTTAACAGAGACAAGGTATAGTGGTGATTTTATCTGCAATCGGGTACTGTCATTTCACTTGCTCCTTCCAGAAATTTCAGTTTGCATACTCTTGAAGAGTCGTTTAATAAATGCAGCAAGGTAGTAAATTTCACCTGAAAAACTTTGCAGATTCGGCTTCCTCTTTCCTTACTTCAGCTATGTAAAGTTATACTTCAGAGCGATTGACTTACAAGGAAATAGAAGGATTGATTTCTAAATTAAAAACCTCAATAACGACTGGAACATAAGATGTAAATAAAGAGATCTCTAAAGATGCCATAAATTTATAATTCGTTTGTCTGCATTTTTTTCTAAGAATCAGGAATGTGAAATCTATTTTGAAGAGGGAGAGCAGCTTGCAGTAATCTGAAAGCAGTTCAAGTGTAGCTAATCAGTCCAGACAGTCTGTATCGGATAACAAAGCTGCATTATTGTCCTATTAATTATTTAAATAGTTTCATGGTCTAGAAGCATTATAAACATTCTTTAATAATAACAGACAAAGGGAACTTCCCATATAGAACAAGAAGACATTTCATCTTGTGTTTTAAGGTGAAACGAAAGTGAAAGGGTTTGGCATAATGTACACATAATTCGGAACCTGAATGCTCATTTGGTAGTATACTTTATTTACTTATTCAGTCTTACTATGTTCCTTTCCTTGCAGTATTTTCTTTGTCACTTCTTCATTCTTTCATTAAATATATCAGCCCTTAAGAGACATTTCTTATTTCTCTCCACTTCTTTGCTTTTCATTTCTTTCTTTGCGTCTTTGTTAATTATCTGTTCATCCGTCTTTCACTTGTTCCTTCCTCTTCTTTGCCATTCTGATACCCTTTTCTGTTCCTGCCCGTTTCCATTCCTTTACATAAAATATATTGGAAGACCATGCAAAAATGTATATTACTGCTAATATCCATATTTCATTTGTTAACTTTGAAGAAACTCACTGCCAGTGGACCACTGAGCCTTGAGAAATTGCCTGAAGTAAAATAGGAAACAATGTTCATATGTGCATCATATCAAAACATATTGATTTGAGAAACTATCTTTATAGTCAGGTCTGTAGTGTTAGTTGTAGTCATAGTGTAAAGGCATGTAAAACAGTGCGAAACAGTGAAGTTGAGGCCTGTGGCTTGTGGGTGTCTGCGCTATAATTTAGAATGGGCAACAGTAGGTGTTAGGTACAAAATTAGTTTTCACAAATGGCCTGGGTCTCTAAACATTGCTTTGCTATTGCTCGTTTTTGGGGGAAGAGTTTACTAACATGAATTTAAGTGGATTGACGTTTTCTTCCAATAGTATCTTGTCAGGTCTTGTGTACAATGTTGTTTAAGTTAAAATAGGTGTTATCTTGAATATTATCTCAACATTTCTTAAACACAGAGATACAGAAAGAATGTGAATGTTGTCTGGCCACAGTTTCTGACACCTTGCTACAGTAGTAATATCAGTAGCACAGAATGTGAATGACCAGGTAACATCTATTTGCAGTACAATAGTACAAGATTGTGTTATGCGTACATTGGTTGGTTGAGAGAGCAAACAATTAGTTCATTTGTTTTTGTTATTAATCATTTTTAATTAAATAGTGGAATGGGCTCAACATATTGTCCTTTCAACTCGAGTACCTAAATTTGAATCCTGCATAGACGGATCCAATAGGTTCATCTGCTGGTTGTGAGCACTCAATGTGGAATGCATGTGGGCTGCCATAGTTGCCAATTTACACAAACCATTGAGGGAATAGGTCTGAGGCATATTGCATATATATGTGAGTGGGGATGGGTGGTCACAGAATGCACATACATTAAACTGAACAGATTCAAACTTCCCGTGCGCTGAGGAACTGTGGTGACTGATGGGGCAGCTTCCTGGAGTATGAAAAGTTTGAATCCACTGTTTTAACAACAAATACACAGTCAGGCAGGCCAGCAGCTGTCAAGTCCCCGCAATCAGCCCACCCTGAACAAGGCAAATGCAGTCATCTCTGAGGCGACTACCTCTACTCACCTTGAGGCGGGCTTGTTTGCCAGAATTGGTTTGCCCACTTATACATGTTTGGAATGAAATAAGCAGATTCAAAGTTCCCGCTTTCCATCAGTCACCTGGGGCATCAGAAATTTGAATCCACTAATTTAATTGAAAATCGGACGAGCAGTCTGTAGGCCAGCAATGAACCTACCCTGAGTGAGGTGACTATCTGTGTGTACAGTCTCAGTGCAGTTATTAGTGGATTTAGGCCCACAGTATAAATCTGCTCATACTTTTGATAAGTAGCGAAAATTTCTCAAAGTGGCCTGATGGTGCTGAGAATGCAAAACAACAACTTGCATTAATATAGTCCCCTTAAAGCTTTACAGAGGAAGCCAGATCTTCAGGTTGGAGATCAGGCATAGTGCTGGGGCAGAGTAGAGAGAGCTTTACTTCGCAGCTAGAGGCGATATATCTAACCTGCCAGTGCTTGATGCTGACAACGGAGATCAACATGAAAAAAATGATCCAGTCCCTTCAAAAAAAAACTCACAAAAATGAAAAAGACAAAAAATGACAGTTGGTTAATTAGTACTGCACAATTACGGCATTTGAAATTAATGGCATATTACATATTATTAGTTTTAAACAAGTACCACGGATTAAAATGACTTTGCTCTTCACCTACTGAAATGCTGTTTTACGTGGGTTGTTTTAACTATAAGAGTACCAGTAGTCCCAGGGAATTTTTTTGTCTCCCTAGGCAGCTGGTTTTAACTAAGACACAATGAAGGGCAATATTCAACGCACAGACATCCCATTTTGCACCTGAAAAATGGGCGGCCAAGAGTTGAAAATTGGAAAGGGTACCTCGGCGGCCCCATTGCTGCCCAAGACCTGCCTCATGCCATATTCAGATCACCCTGTAAACGGGGACGCAATGCTGCTTTACTATGCAAATCGGGGTCCTACTGCCGGCCCAGGCTCGTCCCTTTGGTTCAGCCTCTTTCTCCCTCTCCCACCCAAGATCTACTTCCAGGCCGGCTCGGTGGTGGTGCCAGCTGGAATTTGTGAGGCCCCTGTTTGACGAGCCCACAGCTCGCCTCTTCCGTTCAAAGCAGGCCCAATACCAAATTTGGCACAGGCCTCGAGCCGTTTCTTTTTCTCTTCTTCGTATTCTCCTTTATTTCCCTCTGACCATTTTTTTCTTGATTATAATTTTACTTTTTTCAACCTAGACTCATCTGTCATATCTTTTCTAACATTTTTCTGCTCAAAATTAAGTTTCAACCTTTAACTAGCTTTTTTTTCTTTGTTTCACCTAGCTTCTAGCTTCCACTCGCCATTGTGGAGGTGGGAGCAAGTTTCTTAAAACAATATATATTTCAGTTGACAGGAAACTAGCTTTAAATGCCAATATTCCAGCCAATCACAATTCCAGAATGTATAGGTTGACATGGTCAGTATTTGATGTCAAAACCTGAAAGAACTGGTGCTGATGAGTAAACTCACAGAGTTAAAAGAAAGAAAAGTGATTGTATACAAAAGGTTTAATTTTTCAGAATAAAATTTCTGCTTTGAAAACATCAAACTTTATTGTTTCTTCAAGGTTGTTTTCATTGGAGAGAAAATAGGGGAAGGATATGTTCCAGATCTTTTAAAATGCTGAAATATTGTAGAAGGACTTCTACAGACTTCAAGAGGACTAGACAGGTGAAATGGGCAGACACACGACAGTTGAAATTTAACACAGAGAAGTGTGAAGTGATACATTTTGGTAGGAAGAATGAGGAGAATCAATATAAACTAAATGGTACCATTTTAAAGGGGGTGCAGGAACAGAGAGACCTGGGGGTGTGTACACAAATCATTGAAGGTGGCAGGACAAGTGGAGGAGGCTGTTTAAAAAGCATAATGGATCCTTGGCTTTATTAATGGAGGCCTAGAGTACAAAAGCAAGAAAGTTATACTAAACCTTTATCAAACAGTGGTTGGCCTCAGCTGGAGTATTGTGTTCAATTCTGGGCACCACATGTTAGGAAGGATGTCAAGGCCTTTGAGAGGGTGCAGAGGAGATTTACTAGAATGGGAGCGGGGGGAGGGACTTCAGTTATGTGGTGAGACTGGAGAAGCTGTTGTTGTTCTCCTTAGAGCAGAGAAGGTTAAGAAGAGATTTGATAGAGGTGTTCAAAATCATGAATGGTTTTGATCGAGTAAATAAAGAGAAGCTGTTTCCAGTGGCAGAGGGCCGGTAACCAGAGGACCCAGATTTAAGGTAATTGACTAAAGAACCAGAGGCGACACGAGGAAACATTTTTTACACAGCGAGTTGTTGTGATCTGGAATGAACTGCCTGAAAGGGTGGTGGAAACAGATTCAATAATAACTTTCAAAAGGGAATTAGATAAATACTTGAAGGGGGAAAAAATCGCAGGGCTCTGGGGAAAGAGCGGGGGAGTGGGACTACTTGGCTAGCTCTATCAAGGAGCCGGCACAGGCACGATGGATTGAATGGCTTCCTTCTGTGCTGTATCATTCTAAGATTCTATTCAATGATTTGATGTGTAAGCACATAACTTGAGGACGACAACTTTAAAATGAATGGGGCCTAAATTCAACATCATTGCGCTGTTTTGCGGGCGTAAAACAAGCGCAATTCTGGCAAATTTAGCAGTAGGAAGACCCGAAGACCCGCTCCTATTTGCGCATGCACCAAGGTCACTTCTAAATTGGGCAGGGCTTTTTCTTTTTAGGCGGACTCCTTTTGCAAAATTTGTTTAAAGTAGCCAGAGTTTGCACTGTGCAAGCTCCGACTATTTTCTCAGGCTCGACAGTGGCCTAACCGGCGGACTGCTGGGGGCTGTACCAATTGCACTCGTTTCTGGTGCTAATGGATTTAATCCCCAGTAAGTCTTCAGCCAGCCTAGAGAGTGGGGAAAAAAATGTTTTTCCTCACAGTGGAATAGGCTCCCAGCAAAAGCAGCTAGTGGAACTGGGTATATATCTGGTTAGGAAAGGTATTGGAAGTGATATGGATAGGTATAGACTCTGACCATCAAATACTCCATGGGATATGATGAATGTTTTGCATTTAGCAACTGGGTTGAATGCAGTGGGGGTGGGGGAAGCACCACAGTTAAATAAATAAGAGATGTGGAGATGGATAAATATTCTGAAGTTTTGCCTAATTATCTTTGGTGATCAGTATGTCTTTATACGGAATTTCCCCTGGTGATATTAAATACTTGGGGTAGGACCTATGATTTGATGAATTGTACCTGGTCTCTGGAACGAAGAGGTTTGATGCACCAAATAGTATTTTCTCGCTTTCAGTTTGCTTTCTATGTTACAATTTGGTTGTAAAATGTGCGTGGAGCAGTGTTTTAAACCATATCAAAAACAAACAAAAAGTTAGAGTGTGTAGTAAATTTCAAACTAATATTTTTTATTACTGATGCTACATATTTGGAAACATGATAGAACATTGCTCAGGCAGACCGAGTATTTGTTATATATTGGAAACCTAAACTAGCCTGTTTAGGTTTCTTCGTTCTCCCTTCCAAGAGGGAAAATCAAATAATTTACTAGCAGTGTGTTTAATGTTACAAATTCTTGGGGGACTGTGTTGCATGCTGGCCTTTCACTTTTGCAAGTTGTTTGAATTTATTCCAGACTGATGGGCCCTCTGTTGGCTATAAAGATCCTATTTGAAATTAATTTAGACAGTTCGATCCAAAGCACAAACTGTCCCTAAGTCAGCAGTTATTGGCACACGCATTCAGAGAGGCTGGAGGATGCTGATGATGGGAATGGATAATGACACACTGGTGTCGTATGGGGTGCTCCTCTGAAGTTAGAGCTAAGGCACATTGTTGGGACATAGTGGAGGGAACTTTACTTTGCTTCTAGTTGTGCTGTACCTGACTGAAAGTTGATACTGGGTGCCTGAAATGTGAAAGGTGTCCTATTTCCCAGCACTAATATTCCTCACTTTTGATAAACAAAAATTCATCGAAACAAATGCAGGGAGGAGAAGAAATTTCCCTAAGGAAATCCGATGAAGGAATTGGTCAGGTCATGCTGTTTTGAAATGATGACACTGACAGGACTTTAGAATTGCCTCAGTTTATTCCAAATGGCTACCCTGTCATCTCCATGGACAGCGGTAGCTTAGAACAGTGGTCATTTCTCAGGCACCCTTGCTCCCATGACATTTCTGCATTTTCCTCCATCAGGAAAAAGGAATTTCTTCTAAACCTGTCACTGAATCTGTCTGTCCTTGATGGGCAGGGCAACACACTGAATAGATATGGCAATGGTACTGAATGTTTTATTAACAAATTACAGCCTTACTTTACTCTTGTTTCTTTGGGGGTTTTGTTGCTCACTCCATTTTGTGAAGTTGCAATATTTTTGAATGTTTTGCTCTTTATCACATAAGAGCCTTGATCTTAATATTCTGCTCACCAGCCATTGCTGGGAACAAATCAATATAGGAATCAATCAAAATCTCCTTTTGAGTCAGCATATTAAATGATATGTAACATTTTGACTTAAATATATAATGGCAAATAAATCCTATTTGTACTAAACAGGCGAGTATTGTATTTCAGAATATTAGCACATTTCTTGGAATGCAGAATTCTCATGCAAGGATGTTGTTATTGCTGGTGGATCACCTGCAGTGTTGCTTCTGGTCTCTGGGGTTGGGACCATGGGGTGGGCAGGTAGCAGGGAGATTGTGAGCAGTGTGGTGGCAGCAAGTAGAGTCAGCCCAGGAGTGGGAGCCAGTGGAATGCTGCCGTGCCAGGCCAAGTGCTGAGAAGAGAGTGGGAGCGCGATGAGGAGACTGTGTGAATAGGAAAGCCATGACATCAGATACTATTCGGGGTTTATTCATTTTGGAATGTACTTTATACATTTATACATAGTAATGAAATGTAACCGGTCCACCCGTCCATTGTGTTCCGTCCAACTGTAGCCCCTAACTCGAGTCTCTCGAGATTCCTGAGCCACTTACTAGGGAAGAGTAGCTGAGGTGGTTACCATTGCCTTCCTAACAGTTTTTATCTTCAGAGTACCACTTCCTAGGTGGTCTGCAGCCAAGGCCAAAGAACCCTAACAACCATTTTACGCTGGGAGGAGGGGGGAACCCACACCTATCAGATACAAGTACCCCCACTGGATGTCAGTTCAGTATTTAGAGCCAGCACTCCAGTCTCCGCTCGCTAGGGCTGTCTGGAGTGGGACCTGAACCCAGCCCTCTGACTCTGAGCCAGTAATGCTACCACTGAGCCAGTGCTCACTCTGTCTGGATGTGAGTACCCCACTGAATGTCCGCATTTAGAGATCTTATTCTAGTCTCCACTCACCAGGGTTATCTGCAGTGAGGCTCGAAACTTTCACCTTCTGACTCGGAGGCGGGAATGTTTACCACTAAGCCAAAGGCTCACTTCATGTACGATAGCAAATCACTTCATGTAAGTGGTAACCACTGTTACAATCTACCAGTTTAACTTTAATAATGACTATGATGCAGAGAGCTCTCATAGTAGCTGTATGGCACAGAAAACAATGGTACAATGTGTAGGTCACAAGAATAACTAATCAGAAATTACACTCTATACACTAGTCACAGTAGAAACACACAACCAATTAGAAAGATTAGACATGAGTCTTCAATGATCATGTTAGATGAGAATTCAGATAGATGGGCAGTAAAGGCACAAAATTATTATATGGATAGATATATTCCAGAATGTGGTAAATCATTAGGGATGTTTGGGAAGAAGCACAGCTGTGGGACTGTAACACTGTAGAACAGTTTAATCTGCCACCGTAGCAATGAAACATGGCAGCAGATATGCAGATCTACAGTACAGCAAATCTGGAGAAAATTTTAGATCTGCGATACTCGTATTAGTAATTTTATATTAATATCACATTTTGACACCGTAGTCACAAAAATTGCCATAGACGTGTGTTTCTATTGCCATCTTTGATCATTTGCAAACCAGATATTCAAAGGTTGTGTAGTATAGTATTACATTTGTGAGCACATGTGGGTGAAGTTGGTCAATGCCAGGTGTAAAGCGGGTTGATAGCGAGTCCTTACTCTGTTTTTACACTGTGCCAGAGTTTCTTTTCCATGGAAAAGAAAATAAGACACAGTGTGAAACTGGCTGCGAGGAGGGAGAACATATGATACACAATCTAGCAAGCCACAATCCAGTCTGATGGATGTAAACATATAAACTAATAGTAAACCTGCAACAAGCAGCTATAACTGCACCACTGCTTTTATGTAGAATTTTTTTTAGATCATCTTGTTCGCCAATTTTTAAGGACTGTGGTTTCTGCAGCAACACAGAAGTGAGTAATGAGGAAATGGATAGAAAATGCACAAAACTCTATTTCTACTGTGATCCCTTTTGGCTGTAAATGCAAGCCATTTACAAATGCAACAAAGCAGAGAAAACTAAATATTTAATTTGTCGGTGGTCTAATGGGAGACTGTACAGTCTTGTTAAAAGTTGTACAATCTTACTCCGTTAGGCATTGTTTTCCCTTAATACTTTTGTCCTAAATCTTTGAACAGAATTGTTCTTGAATGAAAACCAATGAGAATATACTATTAACCCTTACCTAGGAGATTATTCCAAATGTACCACCCTTTGAGTAAATACATCTTTTCTAATATCTGTCTAAGATTTACTTTTGGCAAATTTAAATTTACACTCTCTTGTACTGGCCTTACATATCTTGGGGTCATGCTCTTGGTTCATCTTGTCTATAGCGTTTAATACTTTAATCAGTTTGATAGGGTTAGGGGCTCCTTTAACTCTGTATCCTCTTCAATACATGTCCATCCCAATGTCTGCCATTGTATCTCTCAAGAATACTCTGTTTCCTTTTTTAATACAACCCTTGTTCAGACTCTTGTTATTTCTGGATTCCCATGATTTTTAGTTTTGTTAGAAGTCCTTCCTGCGAGCATTTGTGAAATGTTTTCTGAAAATGCAAATAAGCTACAGTAACAACAGGTTGAATTTGCTTAGTCCTTTTAATGTAATGAAACATCCCAAAACTTTTCACAGAAAATGGGCGCTGTGCCAAGTTTGAGAGATTAGGAGGGGTGATTCAAAGCCTAGTTGAAGAAATGGATTTTGAGAAGATCTTTAAAGGCAGAGAGAGAGGTGGCGAGTATTAGAGAAGGGAGAATAGGACTGAGGCAGCTGAAGACTCTGCCATCAGTGATGGGGCAAAGTGGTGGTGGGGGGGTGGAGTGGGGTGGAATTAACAGAACTCCAAAGTCACAGGAATATAGTGTTTGAGAGGGGTTATAGGGCTGGAGGTGGGGAAAATCCATGGAGGGACTTATAGATGAGAATTTAAATTTAAGGTTTCGGGGGAGGGGGGGGGTGACAGTGAAAGTTAGGAAGAAAGAGGGTGATGGGTAAGTGGGTCTTGATGCAGAACATACGAACAATGACAGACAGGCAAAGACCCTCTGGTCCATCGAGCCTGTCCCACACAATTGCGATACCTTGTGTATCACAACATAAAAACTCCACCCACCCAAAACCAGGTGATCTCCTGGGAGAGGCAAAAATAAATAAAAAACCCAGGCCAATTTGGGGGGAATAAATCTGGGAAATTCCTCTCTGACCCATCTAGGCGATCGAAACTAGCCCAGGAGATCACTCTGGCTCGGAATTCCCTGCAGTACCCACCTTCTGTAAGAGGTGATCCCCGCCCCAGCCAGAAACAGGTCCAGCTCTCGCTCGAAGGAATTCAGAGAATCAGCATTCACCGCACGAGACGGCAGCCTGTTCCAGAGGTCCACTATTCTCTGGGAAAAGAACCACCTCCCGACATCTAACTGAGATCTAGCCTTATACAACTTAAATTTGTGACCCCCTTGGTCCTCTCTAACCTATTAAATTGAAACAAACTGTCAACTGGAACACAATCTATTCCCTTCATTATCTTATAAACCTCAATCAGATCACCCCTAAGTCTACTTTTCTCTAAAGTGTAGGGTCCCAACTCTTTTAGCCTATCTTGATAACTAAGATCCTTTAGACTGGGAATTAGTCTAGTGCCCTCCACTGCACCCTCTCCAAAGCCTCAATATCACCCACCATGTGAGGAGACCAAAACGGGACACAGTATTCCAAATTCGGCCTGACTAAGACACAGGCAGCACAGTTTTGGACAAGTTGGTGTTTATGGATGGAGGAAACTGGAAGGCCAGTAAGGAGGGCTTTGGAGCAGTCAAGTCTGGAAATGACAAAGGCATCAATCAGTGATGGAGAGATGGAGCGGGCATTGTTGAGGAGGTGCAAATAAGTGGTCCTGGTGATGGATAGCATGTGGAGTTTAAAGGGTCAGGGGTGGGTATCATTGGTGTACATAGCGAAACTTGCCCCATGCCTCCGGATGATGTTACTAAGGGACAACATAAGTCAGAGGGGATTCAACCTTATTTGTAATGTCCTCAAACTAGTTGAGAAGGTTTGTCATGCAGAATTTACCTCTTCTAAATCCATATTGGCTGTTTCTTCTTAAGCTATTTGTACATAGGCACTTGTGCAACCCACTCCTTAGAATGGTTTCCAGTATTTTAACCCCTATTGACGTTGGGCTAATGGGTTAGTAGTTGGCTGGCTCAGATTTATTCTCCTTTTATAAATATAGATGCTCGATTTGCTAACTTTCAGCAGCAACCAATCATTCTTTGATGACTATAGCCAGTGCCCACAAACTTCTTCCCTAATCTTCACTCTCGGATATTTGTCACTTGATTCAGGGGATTGGTTGATTCTCAGTTTCTTTAACTCACCAAGTATTTCCTCCACACTAATTCAAACTCTTGTATACTATTATACTACAGTCCAATTAGTTAGCAAGTCAGTATTTTCTTCCTTAATGAATATTTCTAGAAAATAATTAATTGATGCTACTGTTTTTCCGTTATCTTAAATTGCTCTACCACTTTTATCCTTTAGATGCTAATTTTCTTATTAATAACTCTTGTGTTATGATACTGAAACAAATGTGTTATTATTATGCTTAACAGCCTTTTGCTAAGTTCATCTCTTGTACTCTCCAAGCTCTGAAAATGAACAGCGGTATATTTTCATGTGTTCAGACAACATCAGTTACTACGTCTTCAATATCTAGAATGCTTGGAAGTTAATCATTCAGTGGTCAATCCATTACTTGAAAGCAAGAGATCAGAATATCTCGTTGAAATTGGGAGGGAAGGTTCTCCTTTTGAGGAGGACACCACAAAATCATCTGCAGAAAAATAACTGACAGCACAAGGAGGAAACTACCAGATTCAGCCATGATGTTGGCTTTACAAATCTTTGCTGTGATTAGTGATAGGGGAGGAAACGTATGCTGGAAATGTCCCACCCTGCTGATAGACAGACCATCCTGTTCCAGATAGCATAGTTTCCATACCCTAAATAAAAGGTTAACAGTTGGATGTTCTGTTTGGGGGGGCGGGGGGGAACAATGTTAAAGCCCAAAATGTAAGAAACATCTGATGTAACACCAGTAAGTGAAGTGTCCATTCAGGAGAAATGGTTTAACGGATAAATTTGATGGCCAGCATTGTGACATTTTTTAAGTGGGGGCCGTGCGCCCTCCCCCAGCCAGCACCTTAGGCTGTAATTTCTGGCCTCCTTTGGCAGGTGGTACCTGAAATGCACCCCTAGTGTTGCCGGTTCCTGCTGTCATTATTTAAATTAAGTGACTGGGAATGACGGCCATGATATATCCACGGTAGCAGCACTGGAATCATTGTTTCATGAAAGTATTTGATCATCAATATTTATATCTCTCCTTGTAACCTGCAATCCAATTCTTTACCAGATATTGAGCTCTTTTCAATTTTGGCAGTAGCTGCTTTTGATGGGAGTCTATTCCACCTACTTTATCTACTGCTGTACAGAGAATCAAAATCTCAAGTCTCATTTGAGACTTTTTTTTACTTGTGTCCTCTGTTTCTATGAACATAATTTTAATTAACTAGCTTGCTTAGGGCTTCCCCCTTTCTTGGCAGGTTGCACTGTATAAACTGAACCATACAGATCAGAAAGTCCCTGATCTGTGCTGAATTAGTTCACTTCAGGCATGGGAGTGCACTGGATGCACTACATTTTGCTTAAAGGTGCCTGGTTTGGGGAGAAGAAAAATGAGCCTGGGATTTTTGTACTTGATCTTTATCTAATGACTTCTGCTGGAAGGTGCCTGTATGTGAACATTATGCCAGGATGGGGATGAACCCAGCTCTGATGTCTCTTTCTCCTCCACACCCCCCAAATAGCCTGCCAGTAATCATTCACAAGGCTTCTAGGTGAAGAATGGTTTTGAGGATGAAAGGTAACCTCGCATGAGTTACCCCCTTAAAGACAGGAGAGGAGGAAAGGGGTAAAGACTGGCTGAATAAGGCTTGCTAAATCAATAGTATCCATCTCTTTCAGCATTTCTAAATGCGAAGGGCAAGACTTCTGCTGTTTGCTATTTATAGCAAAATAATTAATGTATCCATTATACGCTGTTTTGCTATTAATAATGAACATGAAAGCCATCCCCACAGAACACATTTCTTTCCTTCTCTCTGACAAAAACAAGCTTGATCATGTAAGTCTGCCATCACAATTTCAGAGTTTTAACTCTGAGAATCATTCTTGTTTTTTTCTGAACATGCTCCAATCCATTAATATCTTTCTAAATGTGGCCTTGCCATTGAGGTGTGCTGGACGAAAGTAATCTTTTTCCATTTAACAGAAGCATTTAAATTTATATAATGCCTAGTCCTTGGGATGTCCCAAAGTGCTTTATAACCACCGGATTGTTTTAAAATTGCAATCACTATTGTTATGTAGACAAACACGGCAGCCAATTTGCAGACAGGAAGGTCCCACAAACAGCAGAGTGACCAGGTGATCTGTTTTTTGATGGTGCCGGTTGAAAGAGGAATGTTGGCCTGGACACTGTGGAAACCCCTTGCTCGTCTTCAAATAGTGTCACTTATTATTGAGCTTACTGCTAGAAAGAAGCTCTGAACATCCAGTTATCTCGGTATGAGTAAATATGCAAGTCATTTCTTCTTAAGTAATATGCAACTACAGCAGATATCTTGGTGAATACTTACAGGATGGAAGCTAGCTCAAATAGGAGCTGGCTGACTGAAGTGAAAACTCTAGTTATTTGAAGCAAGATTATAATAGAGGCATATGGTAAAAATGGCTCGATATAATTTGTTGCATGCATTCAGTCTCCCAGAAAGATGCCTGTACTGTTGGACTCCAAGAACCCATTTGTGACATACTTGGGAGTCATGAATAATAGGGCAAAGATCCACTTGCTGCCTGACCTGAACTGAGTTATTGAATCCTGTGATCTCTTCTCCACCTCTTGGAACAACATACGGCTTTGTGGAGTGGATTAATTGATGCTTGTAAAACTGAGCAAACCTGATTCAAAATAGATCAAATAATCTTGAGTCACAACTTCAAGAACCCAATGTTCTGAGGTTAGATTGTTCCATTGGGATACAGACTGAGTTGGTATTTCCTTGACGATGTGGTACCATGGAATGAAACACACCACTAGCATGAGGCAGAGTACTGCTGCTGGGCAGTGGAAAATAAAGAGCGTCAGGAGCTGAATTCTGAATGGAACCACAGGACAAATGTGCCAATTAACAAGCAAGCTCACTATGCATTGTTTATCCTGTACAAGTGTAGGGTAAAACTATAGAACTATAGAAATATTACCACAATGCAGCTTGTTATCTGCACATTGCCCATTCAGAAGAATCCTAGGGGTAAAAATTGAAAGGGGGGCGCTACCTTCGCCGGGGCGCTAAAGCACCCCCGTGGAGGATTTTCCCAGATAGCACCCTGAGAGGAAGGAGGGGCGCTACTGGAAGTGCTCTGCATCCCTCTTGGGGCGCTGCGAGGCAATATTATTAAAGGGGATGGGCCTGGCGCAGTGCATCCTGGCGCCCAGCTGGGCCACCACGGATCGGGAGTGCCGGCAAACGAGCCCGACACTCAAGAGGAGTGCCGGGCTCATGGAGAGCAGCTGACACTTCACAGGGGCCGGGGACCGCAACGGGGGAAGGTGCTGGCAGGCGGCCAGCAATAAAAATGGCTGCCCACCACCTCCCCTTTAGCGCCGCCCCGACCGCAGGTAGGTCCCCCTGACCCCAGCAGACATAGCGTTCGGCGTTAAGTCGGGGGGCGCCACCCAATATTACAACCGGGGCGCGAGCAGGACTCTGCGCATGGCGATGATGTCATTGAATTTCGCGGGAGGCGTTAGCGGTGCCGTACCCAGGCGCTAGTTGATTTGCGCCCCCTTAGGGCGCTAACGGGAGGCACAAATCAACCGAATTTAGCCCCCCTAGTTTTTAGTGGCAGTTTTATTTAGTAATAAATGAACTATGCTGAATATACTTCATTTGTCACCATGAGCAAAGAGGGCATGGAGCATATTAGATGGTGCTAGTTTTTGGCCTTGCATGTATATGACTTTGAGCTAATGGGCTGGATTTTCTCAGCGGTGTAGGCTTCCAGTCCCGTTCCCGGCTGCAGCCGCTCTATCAAAGCTGGCAATGGGATTTTCCCTTGATTGGCCTTGTTAATCCCGCCCTGTGGGCTTCCCGGCCAATTAACAGGAAGCGGATTTGATGATGCGTCATTAGCCGATTTCCTTAAAGGGACCACAGCCATATTGCGTTTTTGACAGTTGTTCTGTCAGTGTTTTACAGCATTGAGGTGCTGCAAACACTGACGAGCACTGCACAGAGGTGGACGGTTGCACCCGGGCTCTCCAATGACTCCCTCTATATGCTTATGGAGGGAGTCACAGCATGCAGGGAGGTTATCTTCCCTTCCAAGGGCGGACGAGACCTCCCCAGGACACCAGTGCAGCCTGGTTGCACATTGCACAGGAGGGCAAAAGCAGGGATGTCGTGTGGAGTCCCTGGCTGTAGTGGCACCAACCTTTCAATGATCTCAGTGGAACACGAAATGTTACTTCAAAGCCACGCTCAAACTCACCCTGCTATGCCACTCAACACACCCCCATCACTCTGCCTTCCCTACCCTACTCCTGCACATCCTTACTCACACCAACTTACCTTGCACCTCCACCCATCCCTCTCTATCTACATTAACACTTCCCCATCTCACTAGCCACCCATCACACTCACCCTCATCCTAGTGCAATCATACCAACTAACAACACACAAGGGTAAGCACTTGAGAGGTTTAACCAATGTCCATGTAAAGTTTCTGGTAATGTGTTGTCGTACAGTGAAATCTATATTTTCAACACTGCCCCATTTTGGATGGATCTGTGCGCACCTTGAGAAGTGTCTTACTGAGTTCCAGTGAATGTTGAGACATAACCCCCCCCCCCCCCCCCGCTATAGTGATGAGTGTGCATGGAATGGCTTGGACATTAAAGGGATGTTTTACGGTGATGGTGTGGGATGGTGTCAACCTGGCGCATCATGTGGCAGCCAGGGTGTACAGCGTCAAGTGAAGTTAACCTGGCCATGGTGATGCCATTGCTGGCCTCCAAGGCAGCAATGTTGCCAGGGGCTGATGCCCTGTGTCCTTTGCAGCATCAGGTGATGGCAGTTGGTGCTGCTGGTATGCCTGGTGATGTTGGTGTTGGGGCTGAGCGTGGAAGGAATCAGAGGAGCAAGGCGAGAAAATTTTTCAGGCACCGATGTTGCTGCAATAGATGGCAGCTGCAGGTGAGATGACAGAAGCGATATGTCAGTGGTGAGAGAGGTTGTTCCAATGAGGTGGCACTGGACATACAGTTGCCTCTCAACACTTGCAAGCTAAAGAAATCTCTATAAGTAACCAACAGTTTCTGCGCTCTGAAGCTGACCATCTGCAACATGGCATCCTTTACATCACTTCTGCAGCTGTCAGCTTATCAGATACATCAGAGCAGACTGAACTCAAGCCAGGGTGAGCTGGCGTGTTCCCTGAGCAGCGGCTAACCCGTGGGGGAGCACCTAAATTTGGAAGGAAGCCTCAAAATACCATTAAATTGGCTGTTAACAAGCCATTTAATGAGCTCAATTGTCTCCCCCCACCGCTTGGTGTCGGGTCAGTTCTCCTTTGACAGACCCGACACCTGGGAGACTCGCGTGGAGGCGGGTTTCCTACCCGCTGTCGATCTTTGCTATTTTGACAGCGGACCCACCTCCAAACCTGCCCTCTGAGCGCCGGCAAAATCCAGCCCAACTTCTCTGCCATTTACTTGTGGTCGGCATACTTCACACTCAGGCTACAATGAAAACTAAAAGCTATTTATTGTTGAGTAAAATGTCGAGAAAAAAAGATTAGATTGCAAAGTAGCTCTGTTTTTAGCAATTTCCTAATGGGGACGTTAAGCTAAACTACCAGTATTCAGGTCCTGTAAAAAGGGGTATCATAGATACTTATGCACGAGGGAAACAGAAATGATTCTTAGGCCCAATTTGAATGTGCTGTGATTTTAGTAGCCTGCAAAAGAATGATAAAAGCTGTTGCTTCTAAGCAAAGATAAATTAATTCTAAACCCGATTTTGCTTCAGTTTAATTGATTCTAAAATGTATTGTGCTACTCATCATTCTCAAATTGTTTGCCTAATGTTAGAAGCCATGCATTTTAATGAAACAGGACAGTTTGTTTTAACATATTTCTTCAAAGGAAATGTTAAGAAATTTTGCATTGCTGCTGAAAACAGAATCTGAATTTTGCCGGTACATTCTTTGTGCGTTCGTCATTATTGCTTATGTTGGATCACTACTGCTTTCAGTATCAAGGTACGGTTAAAAAGTAATTCAGCAACACTTCAAATCTTTTTTGCATTTTAGTTATATTTCCTTTTAATGCTGTTTTACACAGTCACTAGCTGCTTCGGCAAAAAAAAAAGCTACATACAATTTAATAATGAGCAGTGGTTTATGAAAACGACTCTACGGAGTGACATCAAACCTCACAACCCACAATCACCACAGGTATGAGTGGGCGATGAGCTCGGCATCATGAGTGGGATTTCCTATAATGTAAACAACTGCTCTTTCATACATATTCCTTCTGCCACACACATTTTGAACAAAAAAATTAAATATATCTCTAAAGTCTACATATTAGATGATTTGCTTCTTCTCTTGGCTCCGAGCTGGCATATACACGGCAGAAGTGGTGCTATCACAGCAACATTGCCTCGCTTCATTTTTCCCCCTCTTCACGTTATGTCTCTCTACGCCATACAGCGTTTTTTCACCAAAAGAGAAGGCAGTGACTTGTTCACTGAGCTCAGCTGGTGCCACGCTGTAACTAGTTATAGTTCCTAATTTGCTGAATAGAGCTGTTCTTAAAGCAGCTCTGTGTATTCATGGATCTACTCTTCTGCTGAGAAAAGCACCCAGTGTACAATGCAGGGTCACTTTCACCAGCAGGAGTGTAAAAGTAGCAGCCAAGAAGCGTGGCTGCCAGCTCCTTGCTTGCCACAAGGCCTCTCCTCTTTGTAGTAATAATATAGCAGTTTTACCAGTACTTGCCAATGTTATGCCTTTACCAAAGCTCAGCAAAATTATGGTCTGAAATGGTGTTGAAAAATATATATTTTTAAAGAAATGCACTCGTGCCAGCACACTATACTTACCTTTAAAATAAATCTGATCAGGCCAGTCAGCCCATGTAGCCTTCTCATCTAAAGTCCATGTCTAGCTATTCTATCTTGGACCTCCCTCCAGCACCAGTTATTAATCCCCTACTTTAGGGACATTATGTTTCTTTCGTAACTTACGCTGGAAAAAAAAATCAAGCAGTGTGGTTAAATATCTCTAAGGTGAGTCAATAACCAGAGGCCACAAATGTAAGAACATCACCAAAAGAAGGAAGGGTGGGTGATGGTAGGAGTTTTTTTTAACACAGAGGTTGTTAGGACATGTACCGGAAAGAGGGTGGAATCCAGCTCCTTTTTTTTAAAGATTCCACGTGATCCTGAATCAGCTGCCTTCTCTAGGAATTTTTGCATTTATGCCATCTAGTCTTTATGTTCATTGTCCAAGATAATTTGTTTAGTTCCACTTCATCTATACCATCCATTATTATACAGGAAATTCTTGTTTAAACGCCGCCTAAATATCCAGAATTCTCTATTAACCGGCAAAATTCTCACTCCGAAAACAACACCTCAATAACTGGCAATGTTGCCGAGTCTGAGTCTCCCGCGGTGGCCGAGTTAGTCAGTGGGGGTAGTTCTCCAAACTGCCACTACTCAGCTTCTTGGCGCTGTCAGAAGTCAGAACACCTCAATACCCCTGTAACAGGAGTCTGACTCGCCCGCGCTGCCGGTAGTCTCTTCTGATCTACCATTTTACAGGGGTACTGTGTGTCTCCCACGCTACTGGTAGTCATTGCATTGCATTACCCTCAACTGGCAGTACTGTACTTAATCAAGCATCTTCCACCATCCATTTAACACAACATTTTGTAGGTGAGTACCCAATTACTGTAAACTGCACATTTCTTGATTTTTAAATTTTTCTTTGTTAAAAATAGCCTCGGTAGATAACCCTCTCCGTCATCCGGAATTTTTGATCAACCGGCAACACACCGGTCCCGTCGGTGCCGGATACCAAGGAGTTTCCTGTATTGTGTTTTTTCCCAGCAAAAATCACTTAAGTCACATCTGCTTTTCTGCATAACTTAATCCCCTAAAGCCTGGAATCACGCTGGTCACTGTTCTCTGAACCCTTTCTGGTGTATCATCATCTTTGAGGTAGGGTGATCAAAACTGCATGCCATACTCCAGAAATAGTCTCAACATTCATTTGTACAATGTCAGTATAACTGTTCTGACTTGCCCTACACATGCACCTTAGTATCTGATCTGTCTTTTTAATAACTACCTTAAACTGATCTAATGACTACTCAAGTCCTTTCCCTTCCAGCCTCTACTAATGGAGATTCTTTCATGCTATACGTACATTTATGGTACCTGTTCCTTTTTGCATGAATCTACTTTTATCCATATTAAAATGCATTTGCCATATCTCAACTCATCAATGTAATTGGTCCAAGTCTCTCTGAAGATAGTCACCTTTCTACTCATTACCTTCCCAGGTTGCTTTGTGCCATCAGCAAGTTACTTAATACTACCACAGAGACCCTGTTGCATATCATTCAAAAACCTGGTAAATAGCAGGGGTCCTAGTGGAATTCTGCAGTTGATTTTTTCCACTCTGCCTTGTTTCCAAGTCAGTTCTCAATCTCTTCAGACAATTTGTCGACTATTCTATGAGCCTTGTTCTGACCTCACGTGATGAGTTTTGGAAATCCAAGTAAATGACATCTACTGGATTGCCCTCATCCACTAGTTATCATTGCAAAGAATTTGAGTAAATTTGCAAGGCATGCTCCACTATTTCTGAAACCAAGCTGATTGCTCCTTATGATAACTTTGTTCTTTATATGCGCAGTTGTAGTATTCTGTACTCAATCATTTTACCTCGTTTGGATGTTAGGCTGTAATTGCCTGTAATTACCAGGTTCATGTATTACTCCACTTTTGAATATTGGAACTATTTTGAAGTTCTGTGGATGATTTTGAAGCAATGACTACTAAGACTTTACTGAGTTTTCTGGTAATACCCTGTACCACATTTAGGTAATGCTATGATATGAATCCCCGTCTGCAACTCCCTGCATAATAACTTATTGAGCCGAAAATAGGAGGCTTCCTTTCATGGAGGGTGGGGAGGAAATTTGGTGAGAGCTTCCCACGTTCTACCCTACGTAAACTTGAGGTCATCAAAAACTCGGCTGCCCGTGTCCTAACTCGCACCAAGTCCCGTTCACCCATCACCCCTGTGCTCGCTGACCTACATTGGCTCCCGGTTAAGCAACGCCTCGATTTCAAAATTCTCATTTTTGTTTTCAAATCCTTCCATGGCCTCGCCCCTCCCTATCTCTGTACTCCTCCAGCACCACAACCCCCCAAGAAACCTGCACTCCTCTAATTCTGCCCTCTTGAGCATCCACGATTATAATCGCTCAACCATTGGTGGCCGTGCCTTCTGTTGCCTCGGCCCTAAGCTCTGGAATTCCCTACCTAAACCTCTCTACCTCTATTTCCTCCTTTAAGATGCTCCTTAAAGCCTACCTCTTTGACCAAGCTTTTGGTCACCTGCCCTAATTTCTCCTTATGTGGCTCGGTGTCAAATGTTTTGCCTTATAATACTCCTGTGAAGTGCCGTGGGACATTTTACCACATTAAAGGCACTATATAAACACACGTCGTTGTTGTTGACTTACCTGAACACTTCCTGATTACAGACCAGCAGTCGCTGAATTCCAGGTGGAAATCACTGGGGCATGCCTGTAGGCCACAGATCACACGTGCAACTCAGTGGACGCTGATATGATGCAAAGAGGATGTTGCTAAAAATCCTGTCAAATCAGTGAATCTTGAGGATGTTGCATAGTCCAGCAGACTATCACCTTCAACCCCAAGTCCCATAGTTCTCATAAACATCCTTTATCTTCCTAACTCGAGGACCATCCCCAAGTAGCCTCATTGCTAGACCTCCAATTCCTAGTGCTCTCTCTTCACTGTACATCGTGAACAAGTTCAGTAGAGTAAAACAAACTTTCTCTTGCCTTGCTGTGTGGAGTCTACACATTATATGTAATTATGCATTTTCATTCCTCTGTTTTGCTTCTTTCTCTTCATGCCACGCATTTCCCTCATTTATCCGGAAAGGAGAGAACATCCCAAATTTTCTGTGACCGATCTAGTATTCATGCTCCCATCCACAAAAAGTAATGTTCACCATACAGATTTTAAGCATCATGTATTGACCATTTGGGCCTACAGGAAAGTATACACATCTTCAAGTTCTTTGTGTGTTCTGACACTAAAACAGCAACAACAAAAAAATGAGGGAATAGTTACAGGCAGCCTCTAATAGGGCAGAGGCTAACATAAACCAAATAGTAGAAATATACATTGCAAAGGCACCATTGTGCGCACTACTGGATTTGGCAGCACTGCCCTTGTCAGCCATTACATATCAGAAGTGCTATCTAAACATACAGGGATACAAAACATTCTCAGGATTAATCCAGAATTATAACAAAAAAAAGGAAGGGGTTAAATAGTTGACCATTAACAGTGGTAGCAAAAAGGATACAGATACAGATTGAAGATATTTCAAATTGGCGTAGCCTAATGTAGATACCCCTTGTGCATCAATTAGAAAAGAACAAAGAAATGCTATATACATTATTAAGCTTACAAGATGGGAACATGTCATAGCAGATATAGCTAACATTGGAAAATGTTTACTTTGACCAGGAGTGTAGTTTTAGCTGTTAATTTAGAACAAAATAAGAAAGCCAAATTCTTCACTATGTTAGTATAAAATATGCCCAGCTGTATAGATGAAGGCATACTCAGGTTGCACATTGATGAGAGAAATGTATCCAGAGTGCTTTAATGGTCCAGTATTAATTTTCAGTTCCAGGATCAAATATTTACGAGCAGCAATAACCAGTTTCCCTTAATTATATTTAGTGTAAAGGGTACCTGGAGAAATCCAATGGTAAATCAGAGGCAGCTATTGCCCCTTTTGATAAAATTCAAGTTATGCAGATTGCCAGCTGGAAGTAGTCAGAAGAGGAAAATGGGCAGTATGAAGGCAAAAACCCAAACAGAGGAATGAAAATATATAAATTATACAAGGCGTTTGTAGACACTACACAGCAAGATGAAAGAACATTCTTTTTCCTCGTACGATAGCAAAATACTGCAGATGTTGGAAATCCGAAATAACAACAGAAAATGCTGGAAAAACTCAGCAAGTCAGGCAACATCCGTGGAGAGGAATTTGAGTTGACGTTTCGGGTTTGACCCTTCTTCAAAACTGGAGAGAAAAGGAACTAGATCGAAGGCAGGGCTGCGATACTGAGCTTGCTCATGTAGAGCTATTTCTGCTCCATCCTTGTCACGTGTCAGGTCGCTGACTGCCCGGTGCTAGGGGCATTCTTGGTATCAGACATGATCCTTAACACGTTTAAGGATTCTTTAGCTGCTTTGAGCTGGTGAGGAATTTAGTGGAGTTGTAAAATTATTGGATGGTGTGGGGATTAGGAGAGACTTAGCTGTCAAAAGTCTCTCACAATTCTAGCAAAGCCCCTCTGAAGTTGAAGCAATTAATTTGCAAGGAACTGTAAAATGTTAAGGAACCTTCCTCCCAAGCACAGGAAGAGGGTGGCATTTTCCTGGGTTCCTGTTCACCTTGGGGTGGGGGGAGAAACAAACAGACAGAGGTCAATTTGAATTTGAATGGGTGCTTTCCAAAGGGCAACGATTATCAAGCAGGGCTATTTCTTCCAGTGGCAGTTGTTTAAATTCTTAGTGAGTTGTTGATATGTCTTTATCTCTTCATGGGTGCTAATGATTCTAGAGTGTTTGCATGGGTCCTGGTTGTCCAGCTAGAAGGAGGAACTATTAATCTAGCAGAGTAGATAAGCAATCAAGTGTTCAGACTCCAAAGTTGACCCATGTGGTTCCTCCTGTAACTCTTGACCGGGAGTGATTTTATTCCCCTGTTGGTGTCTTCTTCCACAGATTATGTGCTGTATGACTCTGAGAGACCTGAATATTTAGTAACAAAGACTTAAATTTATCCATAGCAAAGTCTGCTTCAGGATTACTGCTACTTGGTACATTGTGGAGAATAAAGACGTCAAGCTACTGTAGTGGGGGTCTGTAATCCTTTGCCTTACCAACGTTGGATCACCAATGCACAGATATTGGGCACGGGCTCACAGCCACACACTGCCTGATTTGCTCAAAAGGGAACGCAAACATCAGGAGAATTATTGGAGCACTTTTGCGTATCTCCTAGCAACAGGGTCCAAGCAGCATTGCCGGGGGCTGAGAGCTGGTCACCCTCTGGACCGCAAGTAATGTGAGACCAGGGAAAAGGAGAACAAAACATGAAAAGCACGGGGTTTATCTTTTTTTTAAAGTAGAGAAGTTTCTATGTTTGTTTTTATTTATTTATTTTTAGTGCAAGGTCTGTTTAGGCGGAATGACAATGGAATTGGCCCAAACATAAACTTCAATCAATTATTTTACTAGAAGCAGTGATTGTTCAACGATTAACAGAACAGGTGTATGAGAAGTCACCTTGTGTCAATACACTCTTCAGCTCTGAAGAAATATGAAACACGCTAGAAAGACTGATGAAATACTTGTCATTGGAATACTTTGTCAAAGTGACAATGAGATAAGAAACCAGGAAAGGACTGAGTTCAGCACCTGCAGAATTCCTTTTCAATTGGAGTGGGGTATCCCTTTTTCTCAAAAGTCACCTGTTTGGGGCTACAAATTGAGATGCAAGAAATTCAGAAGAGGTCCCAATTCTGTCAACGACATAGGGTGTAAATGATGCTCTGGATAGTGATTTCAGAGTAAGGATATTTTGTTGACACTTGGCACTGCAGGAGTTGAATTCGATAGCATTCATTGCCTTGGTCCACATTATTTCCCTTTTTAAAAATTAATTTAGCACAGGGGTTTAACAAAGCAAATTGTGGCAGGAGTTCTCAGGCTGCAGATAACTGTTGTTTCTCAAGTTACAAAAGTAACTGTCAGTGTATTAAAGTGCTCAAGTCTTTGGCTTATTTGATAAGCGTCACTCATGTTTAGCTCTCTGATGGCAGTTACTATTTCTACAATATGATTTGCATATCTTTAATACATTAAAAATCTTACATCTGTGTGCATTTCCTGTCTACAAAAAGTTACTTCCTGTTATGTTTTTGTCATAATTTTGTGCCAATTTTTTCCTCCACTATAATGTCCACATTTATAATGGAAACTGTCTATGTAAACTTGTCACACTGTAATTGGACCCTCTTGCCAGCGCTGGCCCTGTACCACCTCCATTTTATGTCTGCCAAGTTGCCAGCATGTACTGCAGAGAAATCCCTTTGCTCCAACCAGTTCTACTTCTCAAATTGCCCCAAGTTTTGCTACTTAACTATAAATAATATCAAGTCACAGTATCATATAAAAATAATGGAATGCCTGATTAAAATGGGGACTGAATTACATCTGTGCACTCTGGTACAATTATCTTCTGCCCTCTTCACCTGAAGACAGCACTTGGTCTTTTTTTTAAATTTGTTTATGGGATATTGCCCATCCCTAATTGCCCTTGAGAAGGTGGTGGTGAGCCACCTTCTTGAACTGCTGCAGTCCGTGTGATGAAGGTACTACCACACTGCTGTTGGGTAGGGAGTTTCAGGATTTTGACCCAGCGACGATGAAGGATCGGCGATATACATCTAAGTCAGGGTGCTGTGTGACTTGGAGGTGGTGATGTTCCCATGCACCTGCTGCCCTTGTCCTTCTAGCTGGAAGTGGTCACAGGTTTGGGAGGTGCTGCCGAAGAAGCCTTGGCGAGTTGCTGCAGTGCACCTTGTAGATGGTACACACTGCAGCCACGGTACGCCGGTGGTGGAGAGAGTGAATGTTTAAGGTGGTAGATGGGGTGCCAATTAAGTGGGCTGCTTTGTCCTGGATGGTGTCGAGCCTCTTGTGTTGTTGGAGCTGCACTCATCCAGGCAAGTGGAGAGTATTCCATCACACTCCTTACTTGTGCCTTGTAGATGGTAGAAAGGCTTTGGGGAGTCAGGAGGCGAGACACTCGCCACAGAATACTTAAGCCTCTGACCTGTTCTTGTTGCCACAGTATTTATGTGGCTGGTCCAGTTAAGTTTCAGGTCAATGCTGACCCCTCAGGATGTTGATGGTGGGGGATTCGGCAATGGTAATGCCATTGAATGTTAAGGGGCTGTGGTTAGACGCTCGCTTGTTGGAGATAGTCATTGCCTGGCACTTGTGTGGCAAGAATGTTACCTGCCACTTATCAGCCCAAGCCTGAAAGTCGTCCAGGTCTTGTTGCATGCGGGCATGGACTGCTTCATTATCTGAGGAGTTGTGAATGGCACTGAACACTGCAGTCATCAGCGATCATCCCCATTTCTGACCTTATGATGGAGGGAAGGCCATTGATGAAGCAGCTGAAGATGGTTGGGCCTAGGATACTGCCCTGAGGAACTCCTGCAGCGATGTCCTGGGGCTGTGATGATTGACCTTCAATCACCACAACCATCTTCCTTTGTGCTAGGTATGACTCCAGCCAGTGGAGAGTTTTCCCCCTGATTCCCATTGACTTCAGTTTTACTGGGGCTCCTTGATGCCACACTCGGTCAAATGCTGCCTTGATGTCAAGGGCAGTCACTCTCACCTCACCTCTGGAATTCAGCTCCTTTGTCCATGTTTGGACCAAGGCTGTAATGAGGTCTGGAGCCGAGTGGTCTTGGCGGAACCCAAACTGGGCATCAGTGCGCAGGTTATTGGTGAGTAAGTGTTGCTTGATAGCACTGTCGATGACACCTTCCATCATTTTGCTGATGATTGAGAGTAGACTGATGGGGCAGTAATTGGCCGGATTAGATTTGTCCTGCTTTTTGTGGACAGGACATACCTGGGCAGTTTTCCACATTGTCGGATAGATGCCAGTGCTGTAGCTGTACTGGAACAACTTGGCTAGAGGCGCAACTAGTTCTGGAGCACAAGCCTTCAGCATGATAGCCGGGATGTTGTCAGGGCCCACAACCTTTGCTGTATCCAGTGCGCTCAGCCGTTTCTTGATATCACGTGGAGTGAATCGAATTGGCTGAAGACTGGTTTCTCTGATGGTGGGGACCTCAGGAGGAGGCCGATATGGATCATCCACTCGGCACTTCTGGCTGAAGATGGTTGCAAACGCTTCAGCTTTGTCTTTTGCACTCACGAGCTGGGCTCCACCATCATTGATTCCCAAGTGTGCAATGCAACAGTGGATCAACTAGTCCTTACTGTACATTTTGGAGTATGTAGGACTAATTGCAGTTGGCTTAAGTATCAATACTTGTTTGAATTTGTTCAAAATAACAGGTGGGTGGAAGTGAGTAGCAGAATTTTTGATGTTCGATTATTGCATTTCAGAATCTCAACTAAACCTCCTCGATTAAGCAATAGTCTTGTAGCTCAGTTGTCCTGTCTGCCTACACATTTCGAGTAAAAATCTGTTTGTCTACTAAACCAAATTTAGCTCGGAGTATTTCTTTCATACAGGATACCAGATCTTTTACTGCTTAAATGACTTGGAGTTTTTTTTCCAGGTTGCTATTTTTATTGAGGCTGGCACAAACTCACTAATGCACCATGGCTACCCATTTGTGTCCGTAACTAACTATGACTATTCTTCTATTATTGTACAGATTCACTAATTTCTGTCAATTTTAGGTAAATTCAATTTGAAATTAAAACCCAACAGGACTAATTCTGAAGTGGGATAATTTATGGATAGAATATTGAAATAAATTTTAAACCCTATCCACACTGAATAAATAACTCATTCTACAATAGTGATAACTTCAAGGTTTGTTCCCAGCCCAGTCCCATGGTGTGCCTTTTTAAATTTCTCTCCTATCTCCCCTCATGTTCTCTCTGAACTCATCTTGCCCCTGAGGCCCACCACCTGTTCCCTTGACCCCATTGCCACTAAACTTTTGAGCACCCAACTTCCCTTCCTGGCCCCCATACTACCTGACAATGTCAATGGTACCCTCTCCTTGGGTACTGTCTCCCTTCCTCCTGTAAAGCTCCACAATCACACCCTATTCAAAAAAACACCCTTGACCCCTCTGTCCATGCAAACTACTACCCATCTCCAACCTCACTTTCCTTTCTAAAGTCCTTGGGACGTGTTGATGCCTCCCAAATCCATGCCCATTTTTCACGCAACTCCAAGTTTGAATCTCTCAAATCGGGTTCCCCTCCTGCCACAGCACCAAAACACCCCTAACTAAAGTCACAAATCGTATCCTCTGTGACTGTGATCATGCTGTATTTTCTCTTTGGAGCCTTTGACATGGCCGACTACACCATCGTCCTTTAATGCCTCTTCCCCGTTGTCCAGCTCAGTGGGACTGTCCTTGCTAGTTCCACTTTTACCTCTCCAGTCCTAGCCAGCGCATCTCCAGCAATGGTTTCTTTACCCGCGCCTGCACTACCTTTGGAGTCCCCCAAATATCTATCCATGGCCCCCTCCTCTTCCCCGTCTTCATGCTGGTCCTTGGCCATATCAGCCACAGCAAAGGGGTCAGCCTCCACATGTATGCTGATGAGACTCCGCTATACCTCTTCAGCATGTCCCTCGACCCTCCACTGCCGCTGTGCTGTTCAGACTGCTCGTTTGACATTTAATCTTTGATGAGCAGCGATTTTCTTAAGTTAAACATTGGGAAGACTGAAGCCATTGTCTTTGGCCCACTCCATAAACTCTGTACCCTTGCCACCGATTCCATCCCCCTTCCTGACCATTGCTTCATGCTGAACCAGACTGTTTACAACTTCGGTATCCTATTCAATCCTGAGCTGAACTTCTGACCTATCCTTTCCATCACAAAGACCGCCTACTTCTACCTCCATAACTTCGCCCACCTCTGCCCTTGACTTAGCCCATCTGCTGTTGAAACTCTTATCCATAGAGTCATAGAGTTATACAGCACAGAAAGAGGCCCTTTGGCCCATCGCGTCCGCGCCGGCCATCAAGCCCTGTCTAATCTAATCCCATTTTCCAGCATTTGGTCCGTAGCCTTGTATGCTATGGCATTTCAAGTGCTCATCCAAATGCTTCTTGAATGTTGTGAGGGTTCCTGCCTCTACCACCCTTTCAGGCAGTGAGTTCCAGATTCCAACCACCGTCTGGGTGAAAAAGTTTTTCCTCAAATCCCCTCTAAACCGCCTGCCCCTTACCTTGAATCTATGCCCCCTTGTTATTGACCCCTCTACTAAAGGGAAAAGTTCCTTTCTATCCACCCTATCTATGCCCCTCATAATTTTGTATACCTCAATCAGGTCCCCACTCAGCCTTCTCTGCTCCAAGGAAAACAACCCCAGCCTGTCCAGTCTTTCTTCATAGCTGAAGCGCTCCAGCCCAGGTAACATCCTGGTAAATCTCCTCTGCACCCTCTCCAAAGCAATCACATCCTTCCTATAGTGTGGCGACCAGAACTGCACACAGTATTCCAGCTGTGGCCTAACCAGCGTTTTGTACAGCTCCATCATAACCTCCCTGCTCTTATATTCTATGCCCCGGCTAATGAAGGCAAGTATCCCATATGCCTTTTTAACCACCTTATCCACCTGTTCTGCCTTCAGGGATCTATGTACATGCACACTAAGGTCCCTCTGATCCTCTGTCTTTCCTAGGGTCTTACCATTCATTGTGTCTTCCCTTGCCTTGTTAGTCCGTCCAAAATGCATCACCTCACACTTTTCAGGGTTAAATTCCATTTGCCACTGTTCCGCCCACCTGACCAATCCATCTATATCGTCCTGTAGCCTGAGGCTTCCCGCCTCGCTATTTACCACCCCACCAATTTTCATGTCATCTGCGAACTTACTGATCATACCTTTTACATTCACATCCAAATCATTAATGTAGACCACAAACAGCAAGGGACCCTGTGGTACCCCACTGGACACAGGCTTCCAGTCACAAAAACAACCTTCCACCATCACCCTCTGCCTTCTGCCACTAAGCCAGTTTTGGATCCAATGTGCCAAGGCACCCTGGATCCCATGGGCTCTTACCTTCCTGACCAGTCTCCTATGCGGGACTTTATCAAAAGCCTTACTGAAATCCATGTAAACCACATCCACTGCACTACCCTCATCCACACACCTAGTTACCCCATCGAAAAATTCAATCAAATTGGTCAGACATGATCTTCCCTTGACAAAGCCATGCTGGCTATCCCTAATTAATCCCTGCCTCTCCAAGTGGAGACCAATTCTGTCCCTCAGAATTTTTTCCAATAATTTCCCTACCACTGATGTTAGGCTCACTGGCCTGTAATTCCCTGGTTTATCCCTACTACCCTTCTTGAATAATGGTACTAAGTTAGCTGTTCTCCAGTCCTCTGGCACATCCCCTGTGGCCAGAGAGGTTCTGAAAATTTGTGTCAGAGCCCCTGCAATCTCCTCCTTTGCCTCACATAGTAGCCTGGGATACATCTCGTCCGGGCCTGGGGATTTATCCACTTTTAAGCCTGCTAAAACCGCTAGTACCTCCTCCCTCTCGATGCTAACATGTTCAAGTATATCACAGTCCCCCTGCCTGATTCCTATGTCCACATCGTCCTTCTCCAGGCCTTTATCACCTCAGACTTGATTATTCTAATTCTTTCCCCGCCACCTTTTGCTAACTTCAGCTCATCCGAAACTGCTGTCTATAATATTTTCCACTCCAAGTTCTGCTCACCCATCATTCCTGCCCTTGCTGACCTACATTGGCTCCTGGTTCTCCAAAATCTCCAACTTAAATTGATCATCGTCATGCAGCACTAGAGCTGTGTTAAAATAAATGCTCTCCAGTATTGCACCCAATGATATATTGTTAGTTGACTAAATGATCCATTAAGATACTGAGTGAGCTTTTTTGTCTGTCATTGCAGTGCATGTGGCTGGGGATCATGCTGTCTGCCTGCACAATGCTTGTACAAACCTATTTATCAAGTAAAATTAAAATTAGCTCAGAGATTTTGTGTGATCCTGGACACTGGATCTTTCTATTGCCTGCATGACTCTTTTTTTTGTTGTCTAGGATGCTATTTTTAGTGAGGCCTGCACAAACTCACCATGACAGCGTGGCTGCTCGTCTGTCTCTGTGACTGACCATGATGGCGCGTGAAAACAATCAAGTCCCGGGTGAACTTTAGGACAGCGTTAGACTTTTGGGTTGGGAAATTTGCCATCTAATTTAGACAAAAGAATGACACCAGGAATGCTGAGAAACATTATCTTTGACTATGGTTGCTGTTCTGTGGGAAGAACTCAAATCCGCAGATTACAAGTTGACAATGCAGTTTTCTGTACTAAAGCTCCACCCACAGTTTGGTGATTATTGTGGCTACAGTGTAAAGAGGCCTCACTACTGTTCAACAAGATATGTATGTAGGAATGTCCATTTATTTATATATACTGTGTATCCCTGATCCTCAGTGCATAGTTACACTGAAATGAAAGTCTTACATTTTCTTTATGGAGCACATATTCATCCCTAACTTTTTATTAGTGTTCTATTTGATAATCATCCCATCATTAGTACATTTAACTGTAACCTGTTTCGTTGGGAAACACATGCTGAAGGTCCTATTATTAGTGAGATGATTACACTGGGAGAGTGACTGTGACTAACAGTTACTCTTGTGTATTGGTATTGGATTTCGAGCTCTCCCTAGGAGAATTGGAGGAGTTGGCGTGAGGTGGCAATTTCCCCACTCACTCTTAGGATTGTGCTCCTTGAAATTGCGAACATCTTAATGGGAGTAATCGGAATCAAAGAGGGAAGACCCCCCCCCCCCCCCCCAGTTGTAATTTGAAACAGCCTGCAACGTTGTGGTTTAAAATACAAAGGCCCACCGACATTTTATTTTCAAACAGGAAGGACTAGTGGATCACCAAACCTCATCGGCTTAAGGAAAAGACAGCCTCAAAGAGAATCTGTGTTTGGGTGTGCTGATCAATCAGAAATAGTCCCTGTGTTGACCTTGCATTAAGTCAGCCACGTTCAGTATGGTGTGAACTGCATGCATGTTTGTTTTGATAACCTGCACCTCCTTCTTCTTAGGCAGTCCCTCGGAACTGAGGATGACTTGCTTCCACATTAAAAATGAGTTCTCAGGTGACTGATGAGTCCAATGCGGGACCTACAGTCTCTGTCACAGGTGGGGCAGACGGTGGTTGAAGGGGTGGGTGGGTGGGGTGCTTGGGTTGACGTGCGCTCCTTGCGCTGCCTGCGCTTGGCTTCCGCTTGCTCCCGGCGAAGAGACTCGAGGTGTTCGGCGCCTTCCCGAATGCTTCTCCTCCACTTTGTGCGGTCTTGGGCCAGGGATTCCCAGGTGTCGGTGGGGATGTTACACTTTTTCAAGGAGGCTTTGAGGGTGTCCTTGAAACGTTTCCTCTGCCCACCTGGGGCTCTCTTGCTGTGCCGGAGCTCCGAGTAGAGTGCTTGTTTTGGGAGTCTCGTATCGGGCATGCGGACAATGTGACCCGCCCATCGGAGCTGATCGAGCGTGGTCAAAACTTCGATACTGGGGATGTTGGCCTGAGCAAGAACACTAACGTTGGTGCACCTATCCTGCCAATGGATTTGCAAGATCTTGCGGAGGCAGCATTGGTGGTACCTCTCCAGTGCTTTGAGGTGCCTGCTGTACATGGGCCATGTCTCTGAGGCATACAGCAGGGCGGGTATCACTGCTGCTCTGTAGACCACGAGCTTAGTGCCGGGTTTGAGGTCCTGGTCCTCAAACACTCGAATAACCTGCACCTATTCTACAGAAAGCACAATTCTGATATATCAGAACAGACGTGGATGTATATTTTTGGTCTTCAGTTATGAGACAGGAAACAGTTAAGCTGTGCTAGCTGCAGAATGCAATCCACACGTTCAGAGACTAATTCGCTTTGATACCATGTGTTACTTTGCAAGGTACTAAATGTATATTTTGTACTTAAAAGGGGTAATGACAATGCACAGTCGAGCTTCACATTTGTGGTGGCATGGACTCGCTGTGAACTCAACATGCTGGAATTTTGGGAGCAAGCTGGCCCAGGAGCTGAGCTTGCCCAAGCATCAGCCCCTGTGAGTATTGGATTTCTTTTATGCCACTGAAAATCAGGGAAATTCCACTCTGGAATTTTTGCTGGCTCACATTAGAAAGGGTTAAGCAAGAAGCAGCAGCATTTTTTGTGATGATTTAGGACAAGGTTATAATATTGCTAGCGATCTGCGGTGTAGCTGTAGAGTGCAACAGCCAAGGCAGCAGACCCATCTTACATTTGCTGCCTGCCCTTTGCTATGAACTCAGCAACAATAGACCTTTGTGCACATGGACTTGGATAGATATACAGAGCCCCGCTCCTCGAGTTGTTCATTTTTAATATCAGGAGAGAATGGGCCAAAGCATCTGGTGCCTCATAACGTCAAAAGATTGAAAAGTAAGTTTATAAAGTCCCACCTTAGATACTTTTTAAAATGCATCTTTGCTCTGGGCTGCAGAGCTAGCAGTGTGAGACTGACTACCTGTGCAAGGTGGATTGCATCTCTCGTTTCAGTGCAGTCCGGATTCAGATCGCAGACCCAGCTCCTCAATTATACTGCTATTTTCATGTCGTTAAACACACTTCGCATTGAAACTAAAGTAACAGTATAACTGCACCTTAAATATTACCACAGATTTGATTAAATCATTTTAATTGATTGGCAAAATCCTACCCTAAAGCTGTTAATACAAGCAATGGTAAGACTGTGCCTTGGAGAGTATATGGCCCTCTATTTTGTATCATTAGTGAATTTGCTTCCAGAGATGATGGTACTGTAATTTGTTAATCTGAACATTGTTATTCACAACACTTGATAATCCAATACAGTTTAGGACAAGAAGTGTTGCAAACTTTTATGTAAATGTGGTTTGTTTATCCAGCATTTTACGCAATCTGTTAGGATGTACTAATGTAATCAGAGTGGGGATGTGTAAAAATCAGCCAAATGAGGCAAGGCTGCCACAGGATGTTTCAAATTTCAGTATCCAAAAAATGAATGATGTATGTTTCATAGATCCGTTACTATCTTTGATGCTGGCCTAGTCTGGATTAGTTAAATTTGAACATATCGCAGTACGTTGTTGAATTATTCTCTGCATCCTCCCTTCGTGGTCTTGCCCCTCTCTATCTCTGTAACCTCCTACAGCCGTACAGCACTCCAAAAACTCTACCTTCCTTCAACTCTGGGCCCTTACGCATCCCCCCCTCTCTTCGCCCCACCATTGGTGGCCGTGCCTTCAGCCGCCTAGGCCCTAAGCCCTGGAATTCCCTCCCTTAACCTCTCTGCCTCTCCTTCCTCCTAAAACCGATCACTTTGATAAAGATTTTACTCGCCTGTTCAAATATCTCCTTTGGCTTGGTGTCAATTGTTGTCTGATTCCGCTCTTGTGAAGTGTATTGGGACATTTTGCCACATTAATGGCACTATATAAATGCAAGTTGTTGTTGCATGTAACAAAAATACAAAGATTAACAGTATAGCAATGAAAAGGGAAAATGATGTGTAGCCATCGGAGATGTTAACGCTCTACAAGTTATGTTTGGTTGTTGTATGAGAATCTGTGTCCTCGCCGTTATCTGAATCATGACCTGTAACTTTGTATATTGTGAAAAAATGGACATCTGTTCAGAACTTCGGTTCTTTGTTCGATAAAAGCAAAAGAGTGGAATGCTGTAAAATAACAAGCTTCAATTCACAGCATTAGTTTTGTATTAGACTGAAATCCTCAACACCTTAAAAGGGATATCACCATGCATAGTGATGAGTAGTGACAGAACAAGATTTCCTTGTCTGGTATGTTTTTATTCAATAACCACTGGTACAAATCCAACACTTGTTCCATCATAAACTATGATCAAACTGGGAATGGTTTAACAAGTTACTGGTTTAGTTCAATTCTATTAGCTAGGGTTTCTTTTTTGCATATTTTGAATTGCTTGGTTATCGTTTTCCTGTAACTTCAGCAGATGTACTGTAGTTTAACTAACTAAGGAGTGAAGTCACTGGACTGATGGTGCGTTGTATTTTAACCAGTGGCGTAAGTAAGTGTTGAGGTGGTAGCTTTGGCTTCTCATTGGCTGTAGTATAGCTGATGTGACCAAGCAGATTCGTTAAATTTCTGTTTTAAACTTTAGTCATTTCTAAAGAATGAGCTGTCCCATAGATTCTTCAATAACACTGAAAACCTACCCGGCATTTAGATGCCCAGGTGTGCAAGCATTAATTTGACAAGCTCCACCTGCCTTACTGCACGATGTGGAGGTGGCAGTATAACTGCATCACTATCCGTAGGTACCTCTCTCAAACCGGTACTTACAATATAACCGCACCGTACATAAAATGATGTACTGTGTTTTTAAATGTGCATTTGTGTGCTGTATCCTTAAATGACAACACAGTAACAGGATGTTTGTTTAGTAGGTAGGACTGTCACAAGATAGCACAATAGTCAGCAGTTAGATTGCCGAGGAAGGCGTTGCCCAATACTGAGAATATGTTTTATCTGTTCTGTTAATCTGAAATTCTGAAAGGTGACAGAAACCAAACATTAGGAAAAGGGTCACAGATCCCTGTTTAATGAGACTTCCTAGTCCAGAGAGAGATCAGAGCTGGACAAAGCTGATTAAAATTCATGCTGCATATTTGTTTCTACATTCAGATGTAAAGTTGGTTAAAGATTTGTTCAGTAAAATAGCAAGAGCTCTTAACACTGGAGGTGTTCCAAAAGAGTAGGTGAGAAAATCTTTCACTTACAATTGCAGAGCTATATTCCCATGACGACATGTTTGCGGCACATGTATAATATTTATGTCACCTGATTACTATGATTACTGACAAGTATCTGGGAGAGCTTTTCCAAAATCTTTTGTAACTCTTATATATTGCTATAATGACCTGCCAATATAAAATATAAGAAGGATGCCCAAAGTTATTAACCACTGCGTCTGAAACTGTGTTATCTCTTATCAGGATGAATTTCATCCATTCATCGAGGCACTTCTTCCACATGTTCGTGCATTTGCCTACACGTGGTTCAACCTACAAGCTCGAAAACGAAAGTACTTCAAGAAGCACGAAAAGCGGATGACAAAGGATGAAGAGAGAGCAGTGAAAGATGAGTTGCTGAATGAGAAAGCGGAGGTGAAGCAGAAGTGGGCCTCGAGGCTGCTTGCAAAGCTGCGCAAGGACATCCGTCCTGAGTACCGCGAGGATTTCGTGCTGACCATCACTGGGAAGAAGGCTCCCTGCTGTGTTCTCTCCAATCCGGACCAGAAAGGCAAAATAAGACGCATCGATTGTTTACGGCAAGCGGATAAAGTTTGGAGGTTGGATCTGGTGATGGTGATCCTGTTTAAAGGGATCCCTTTGGAAAGTACTGATGGAGAGCGTCTGGTGAAGTCACAGCAGTGTAGTCACCCCATGCTGTGTGTGCAGCCCCATCACATAAGTGTTTCAGTTAAGGAACTTGATTTATACTTGGCATACTTTGTGCAAGAAAGAGGTAAGTGACAGCATGATTAGTTTTCAAGGTTTAACTTGTGCCTTTTCTCCACCGTAGCACTCTACAGTCACTGTGAAAAGCTTGCAAAGATTGTTTGTACAAAAGTTATGCTTTTTAAAATGGTGATCTCACTAACTGATTACATTATATTGCACTGGGCATGAGCGTCTGCAGAAACCCTGCATAAATAACGGGCAAAACAAAACTGACAAGGTCCCATTGCCAAACTGTAGCAAGTGGCATTCACATGGAAAAACACTACCTGAATGTGTCAAGAGCCTGATGGAGAAATGCTTCATTAGTATAATGAAATGTTATTTTGGGTGCTAAAGTTTTGATTTTACAGGTCAGTTATTTAAAACTATTTTAATCCGAGCCCAATTGTGTACCTTTAAACTGCCATAGTTTGTTAAGCACTTTTTTTTTTACCTGATTAACGACTAGATTATAAGGAATTATGAAAAACATTGTTAACAAATTCTCATAACTCACAGAATTATGTTCTGGTTGAAACCAGGCTGCCCCTCAAATCTTGTCAAAGATAGAGTCTGCTAGATTACAAGTATTCTATGTGACCATATGTACTACAGAATTAAGGGAACCCACTATAGCTTAGAAATTAGTGTTACTAATATTAGTAAACTAACACGTAACGTGTTGAAAAATATTTCTCTTTTTGCTGTTTTAGCCAAAGCGTTAACTCATTTAAAATAAACAGATTAATGCCTACATTAAGATAGTGAACCCGACTGTATTAAATATTCATCTGCTAATATTGATGGCAGTGATTTCTAGCGTGGCAATTTTAATGCTTTTATCTAGTATTAAAACATAAAATTTGATTTTTTTTAGTGTGTAAGTTATTTTAATGGAGGTTTGCTTTCCTGGAACTTCATGTTCCTGTGCAATCAGCCCCCTCGATTCCTGTGGGACTGCATTAACTGGATGCAAATAAGAGCCTCTCAGTTCTGCAAGTGAAGTACATTTCAAATTCAGAGGTTAAAGAGACAATATCCATTTTGTTCACATATGAGCTTATCAAAAGCCTCATTTACACTGCGAGGTGACTTTCCATTCTGATCTGAGCTGGAAAGGACACCGCCTTGTTTACATATGCTTCTGGGCTAACCCAATTCACACACTAGCTGGTATCAAACTGCTAATCCACTATATGTTCTATAGAAGTACTGAGGACCAAAATGTCTACCAAATCTTGAATAAGAGTTTTTCTTACAGAGGGTGCAGTGCACAAATTCTGGGCTGAATCAGTGTAAAACAACAAAGACTGTAATATCCCTGTGCTGTTCTTCCCGGCACAGCATTGCTTTACTGCTCTTAATTGGAAAAATAAGGGATACTGTGATTTCATACTGTAAGAGATAAAATATTATCTGTTGTCCTTAAAGCACTTATAATTTGGGGTGTGGTGTCAGTTGAACTTGGCAAGTCTCTCTCACTCAGTAACTGCTCTCACCTTTCAGGTTATTTGTTAGCAGCAGGCAGGTTTACCAGCATATCTTGTGCAAGGATTTCTCTGTATTTGCTGTTTGATTGTTTGTTTAAAGACCCATATAGAGCAGATAAGAAACAATGGCATACTAAGAAATAAACACACTGAATGCTATTGGACCTCATTACAGGTGAATGAGTTTTGTAATTCAACAGCAAGAGGTAGTTTATTTCTTTAGAAAACACTTGGCATCATTTATTTTGCGTCTAACACATGCTGTACAACTTAGATTTTCTATATTTTAAATAATTGTTTCCCCACGTGGGCAAAATTTGGAGATGTGAAGTAATAGTTCAGATATCTGATAAAGGGGCTAGATAACACTCTACTAGTCTTTGGAGAGATGCGAGTCAAACAGGTAGGTAAGTTGACAAGTTAGAGAGGTGTTGGTTACCAGGGAACGTGATCAGGGCAATGCAGGGCCCAAGGCTTTTTTAATATATAGTGATGGGGAAGAGGAGAAAGGAGATGGAGACAGTTTAAGTGGTCTCCGTCAAGATGGGGAGGTTATATGATGATCCAGGAAGTGATGGCAATGCAACTGCTCTTCCTCTCTCCTGTGCCGAGTAGCACATGAGGCAACCCATTGCTTCCTCTGCTTTTACATCCAGCAGATCATGCTCTGGATTATTTCTGTAATGGACACCCCTTTATAAGTGGACAGATTGTTAATCTGATCAGGGGGGACCA
The DNA here is from genome assembly GCF_052327205.1 of Somniosus microcephalus. Taxonomy (NCBI): domain Eukaryota; kingdom Metazoa; phylum Chordata; class Chondrichthyes; order Squaliformes; family Somniosidae; genus Somniosus; species Somniosus microcephalus. Next base: position 31,239,047 of record NC_140999.1, on the reverse strand, counting down.
GCTAGTTGTGATGGGGGAGGGGGATAGTCACTCCACTCCTATTGGTCGTCAGTACCCCCGCTAGATGTCAGCCCAATATTCAGAAGCCGGAGTACTGGTCTCCTTGCCGGAACTGCGATGGGGGAGGAGACACTCCACTCCTATTGGTCAGCCCAGTATTCAGAGACCGGAACTCTCATCTCCGCTCACTGAGGCTGTTTGGAGTGGGGCTCGAACCCATAATGTGCTGACTCAGAGGCAGGTGAGCACTAAGCCAAGGCTCACTCCACAAGTAGCACTTCAGGGTGAAGTAAAATTAAAATAATTGCCTGTTTTGGGAAGATTTTATAGTAAAAGAAATTAGCAGCCATTTTGGATGAGGAATTGCACAACACAATTCAGCTCACAAACAGCATGGTGCTGTGAATCATAACTGGGAAAGCTCTTGATAACCCAAAAGTTGTATTACTAAACCTTACTTCTAATTTCTGTTATCTTGAGTGAAAAACAACACACACCAAATGTTATGTAAGAAATGTATCTATTTTTGTATCTTCATAATGTAAGAGGCTGTTTGGTGTGTGATTAACATGTCATTTCATTAGCAATGATATAATTGAGCTAGATCAAACAGGAGTCTCTACTCTCACACAGTGTTTCATGAAAGCAGTCTTCTCACCCCGTTCAACACACACACACAGAGTAAAGTGGAATTGCTCATTTACTTCATCAAATCTTGAGACATTTTGGAAAATACCTTCTTTTAAAAAAAGTCTGCCACACCTTTTTTAATATTTAACCTTTTTCTCCTTTCAGGACCATTATAACAAGAGCTGTAATGTTGGTTAGTGAGTGACAAACAATCCAGTAATATACTTTCATAACATTGCTGGAGTTTCCCTTCAACACATCATCACTGACAGCACTTCAACATAAATATGCTTCAGTTGTCATTGTGCAACTTTACTGACATTTCATCAAAGGTTTCAGACCACCTTTATCAGCAGCCTCTGGCTTCATGCTCAAGATTAATGACCAATTTGCATTGTGCAAACCCACAAGAACAACAGCAGAGTTAAAAGGTTAGATACTCTGGGACTGAGCACCCTGCCTTCCGCCACTTTATCTAAATGAAAATCAAGTCTTTCCTTGGCCAGTGCTTTCATTGCCCTTTATTTCAAGTTTACTTGTGAAAAGATGAGTAAATTAACTAAAAGATACGCATCAGTGTAAGGCTTAGTTTGGATTAGTCATTTGTGTTGAGCATTTTCTAGATTCTAGTCATACTGATCTGTGTAGAGAAGTCTTCTGTACACCCAGTGATGATTGTCACAAACTGTTCTGTACTAATTGCTTCTCCTCTACTCCGGCCATTTCTTCACAATGTTACTCCAGTAGAATCTTCAGCAGCTAGGAAATACTGTCGCACCGCATCAAATTATGATGGCTGCAGAATTTATTATACTGTCAGAATACCAAGACCAGCATGTTGCGAATATTAAGATCAGTGCATTATTCAGCCCATTAAAGATAACGGCCCAGAAACAAAAACCTTATTGTTGGATTTGTGAGTAGATTGTGATTCAAGAAAACAAAAATCAATTAACCTGGCTCAAAGGGATATCATTCAGAGCTTACAATGAATTGTGCACTGTTCAGAACAAGATAGTGATTCTTACTCTTGACATGCTTTGTATCATGTGCAACACGGAGGTAGGAAGTAAACCAGCAGAATGGTAACATTGGCGCAGGGCCTGCTATGAACTATGGTTTTTCTAAAAGCCTACAAGTAAAACCGAAATATTGGAAAAACTTTTAACTAATCTCTCGACAAACTGTGCAATTCAACAAATGCCAGTTATCTTGACATTAGGATGGCTGGAGTTTGTATTGTTACCTCAGAGTCAGCTTGTGTTGTCTGCCTTTTGCGTACAGCAGTCAGATGATTTAAGTAATGTTTTAATCCCATTTTCTCTTTGTGGTTTCACAACCTTTCTAATCCGGTGTCCTCATCCCCCACGATTCAGAAGCTGTACCTTTACATAGTCTACCCTTGCAGATGGTGGGTGATCTGAGTTAGCAATTACCCAATTGCAGTAATCTGCACACTGGACTTTATGTACGATGTTTAGAACTGCCTTGGTAGGTGGAATATCAAAACACAGCTTACAGCTTTGACAAGCTAAAGTGAGTAAAATATTTACTTACAATTTGAGAAGCAGAAATAAACATTGTAAACAGGCAACACTAAACAGTATAGTTTGCAATGATAGTCAAAGATTAAGAGCATAAGAGGTTAATTTTACCCTTTTTATGCATCTATCTCTGCAGAATTTGAGGTATAGTCTTCAGTTTAAACAACAAAATTCCAAAGATAATATGCTGGCTTTCTCCAGCACTATATTTTGAGTTCTTGAGATCTTTCCTTTGTCAGGATTCAGTGGGGACCCTCCCCCTGAATCCAAAGAGATGGCCTTTTTTATCCAGTAATTTATTGTTGATGTTAGACTACAAGCAAACATTGACGATATCAACATTCATTAACACAATTGGCAAATGAAGTTGGGTTATCAGACGAAACACAAGAATATTAATTTCAGCAGATCATTAGCAAAAATGCTTTGCTTGCTCAACCGATTTCACAGGGATCGAATAACTTCCCGAAACACTTCCCGGCAGTCAATGGGCTGTCCAGACACTTCAAACATGCAGCCCGTTTATTTAGTTGCAAACTACAAGCAGTTATTATACAGTCTCCTCTGCAGAATGAGAGACGTTGCTCGCCACAACTGAGTGCATAAATTATCATTCCAAATGAATGATCTTAACCGAACACAAGGTCAGAGTTTATCCTCATTGGTATTCTAGACTGGTGGAGGACAGGGAGCAGGTGGCAGTAGTTTTAAAGAGACAGGAAAGAAAATACTTTGATTTTTGTTATGTTAGTTTACAAAAGCATACAAAACAATAATAGGACACATTTTTCACTTTCATCAAAAATAGTATGAAATAAATTCATGGTAGTTAATTCAGTGCATTGCGCCCCCCTTCCCCCCCCCCCCCCCCTTACAAAAAATTGAGCATCTTTAGGGAAACTAGTCTAATTGGGGCAATTCAGCAGCGTCATCCCAGAGAGGTACTTTTGTAAGAAGTGCGGTTTTGAATCCTCTTTTGGATAACTTCAAACCTGCAGTTATATTTGTGAAATTCCCTTTGTGTAACTGGGTCCCCATTTAAACGAATATCACAGACATTAGCTGGCTGGTTACAACATGCCAGCTACAGGATATTCGTTAATCTCCAGACTGTGCAATGCCTCTGGAGGAGATGAATTGCATTGGCAAATTAAGCTTTCTTTTTACTGGAGCAGATAATTGGATACAATCCTAGAATAAGAAGTGTTAATCTGCAGCTGCAGTTTCTCAAAGAAGGATAAATATTTTGATTTGGGCAAATATGAATTATCTAGCAGGTTCTGGAGTTGAGCATACATTTTAGTTTTACTTTATTCTAATCCTAAATACGCTCACTTTTTATTTTTAATACTTCCTCTGCAGGATCAGCTTATTTCCCTGCAGCCTCCCACAGCTTGGAAGCCAGGATAGCCTTGTCTCTGGAATCCACAATGCTCACAGTGTGGGGAGCCAACGATGTCAGTTTTAACTTCCCCAGTATGGGATCCTGCCACAGGCTTTCACTCTAGTAGATTGGGTGAGAACTGACAAAACTCATTCACAACTCGAGCAGATGGATTTGAGTGTCAGGCCATCCTGGGACTCGATCCCACAGCCGTAGACAGTTCACTGGCAGTACCATTGAACTGCTGTAATCAACCAAAAACCTGCCAGGCACCTTGGATCAAATTCTGGCCATTCTGCTACTCGCTATTAGCTAACCACTGTAGGGTTAGCAGGCACAGCTGTCAGATCTGCGCTGCTGTTGTGTCTTTTGTTAACCCAGAGATTTTCCTTGTGGAGTAACAGAGCTGGGAATTATACCTCGGTGTATATGAGATCACCAAGTTCCCATAGCACTATACCTGGTAGTTGGTGTGTGAAAATTGGGTAATATGATTGAATGCAATGTGCAAATTGAAACTATTCAATGAAATATTCAAACAGAAAAATGTAATGTCTGCTTGGATGGTTCAGATTTAAAACGGAATTTCTCAGCTGTCAGGCCGGGTTATACAGGGATAGAAAAGGCTAATCATAGTGTTCAGCTCAAAAACAGAACATGAAAGTGTTGGCAGGGATACAACATTGGGGAGAGATTAAGTTTATAAAATGTATATACTTAAATGGCACCAAGAACTGAGCAACACTATGAAATCTGAAATGTTACACTTATGGTACATGGTAAAAATTAGTTTGGAGCTAGCTTTAATGCCAATAGTGAATAAGAGTGGGACAATAGTGTTCGCTCTTCTGGACCTGATTTTAAATGTGATTTAAGTTTGATTCAGTGATGCTGAGGATTTTTTGTGTTAAGTACTGTACAAAAAAACTTGCTTTGCTCATGTATGTGCCAGGGTATGATTTCATACGTACAGGACTTTGAGCATTGGATACAACTCTGGGAATAAGGAAGAGACGGCTCTTCAGCAGAATGCACGTCTTGGGCACATTCAGTACATTGACAACAGGCCGGAATTTGCGGACGGAGGCGTAGCTCTGGAGCACGCCTCCAACCTGAAAAAAATCCGAACCCACCTGCTGGCTCCTGGGCTTCGGAGACTTCGGCTCTTGGGCCTGCAGGTCCGCTGTGAACCCGCCGCCACGCGCCTTTCACCGATGTCAGATCTTGTTTAGAGATGATTAAGAACACATTTGAGCTCACCTTTTGATTTTAAGTGCTCGCCCACGGGGTCCTCGCTGCTCGGTGATCACATCTGTTAAGCTGAGGCGGGAGTTCAGTGGCCATTGACTTAGCTGTTGAGTTGACAGCTTCAAACCCCACCTTACAGAGATATCTTCCCTCAACCACAAGCTCTTCCTCACTGGGGAGGCCTCTTCTGCCCATGGGAAGGGAAGAGGACCTCCCTGCGTGCTGTGACTCCCTCTGTAAGCATGTGGAGGGCATCATGGGAAAGCCTGGGTACAGCCCTGCACCTCTGTGCAGTGATTGTCATTGTTTGTAGCACCTCAATGTTGTAGAACACTGACAGCACAAATGTCAAAATAAAGTTGGCCATGGTCCCTTTAAGGAACTGGCTGATGACACGTCATCAAATGACATCACCAGACCCACTTCCTCTAATTGGCCGGCAAATGTGCTGGGAGGGCTTAACAAGCCCAATCAAAGGACATTCATTTCCGAGGCCGGGATGGAGGCAGCAGCGGGGTCGGGACCCGCCACCGATGTCAGCCGCCACGGACCGGCCGAGGTCAGCAAAAGAGAGGGAAAGAAGGATTGAATTAAGAGAGAGAGAAAAAAACAGCAGAAAGGAAAAGTAAGAAAACTTTTAACATTTTACATTTCCAAAATCTGCAACAACAATTAAAACCTGAAGGAATGAGACTTCACATTTGTAATAGTTCATTTTCAGTGCCAGAGAGGTTGATTGGCAGTAATTAACATTTATCACATTGTTAAAAGGGTACTTAGACTGAAATGGACGAGACTTAACTTTTTGGGCCGAGTTTAGTTTGCATCTACTGCGCAAATACAGCAACTTCACGCCGCTCAGTGCGTTTCAATGATGAGGCAGACTACAAGATGCCGTTTTCCCGAAGCTAACGGCAGAGCAGCGCAACTCGGACAGCAACTTTTGGATATTTGAGTTTAACTGCGCGCATCTGCCTGAAATTGCTGTACTATTTGTGCCTAAATAATAACCACCACCATTAGCTTCACTATTATTTTGGCAGCAAAACCTGAGCCATTGATTTGTTTCTGGACAAATTGGGGTAAATTTTAACTTGCTAAAGGGAATTTTGTTTACTTAACAGAGAGAAGCTCTAAATGGTGTAATTTATGTGCAAATTACAAAAACACCTAACTGCTCCAGGTGTACTACATGCAAACAGCTATTAGCTATTGGTGATATTCGGTTATGACACATAATGCATTGGCAGAACGTTCTTCTGATATTAAATGACTTCCACTTGAACAACAGTAACAGTTCAAATTAACCCCCGTCTTCCCTGGGTTCATCCTGACCAATGGTTTTTAAGTCCCTTAAGCTCCAGCCATTCTTTTCGAAGGGCTCTTCACCTAGATCAGCATAACAGATCTCTCGTCAGCTTATTTTCGATTTATAAACTTGACAAGTACTGTAGATTGTTGACCAAGAAATCACATGGCTTTGCTACAGTAAATGGCAGGAGCAGCTGCTGGCTTTATATCAGGTACTGCATGTACTAGATCAGGTTACTGATTCAGAACATATTGATCATGTTTCAGCTGTATCGATGTGTCTGGTCAAAAGTAGCATTTCAGATCCTGGGCACAGGGAGCTGTGGGATAAGGTGAGCTGGTTTAGCCTCAGAAACAGTTCATGCTGGTAGAAAATGAAGTAATACTACCAATCATCTGTAAGTCCTGTTTGCATTGGCAAGTTTTTACTGATTGAATCAAATATGTGGACTATTGTATAACTCTCATTCCTATCTCCTCATTTTATCAAACTCATACTGAGACACACTGGGAGGGTTGGGGGGGGGGGGATTTCCTCTCATTGCTTATTTTAGCAAATAAGTAGCCATGAATGAAAAGTGTTACACTCGCATCTACATTTTGTTAACTTTAGTGAACAACAACAATTTGCATTTATATAGCACCTTTAACGTAGTAAAACGTCCCAAGGCGCTTCACAGGAGCGTTACCGAACCAAACTTGACACCGAGCCACATAAGGAGATATTAGGGCAGATGACCAAAAGCTTGGTCAATGAGGTAGGTTTTAAGGAACGTCTTAAAGAAGGAAAGAGAGGCGGAGCGGTTTAGGAAGGGAATTCCAGACTTAGGGGCTTGTCATCTGAAGGCATGGCTGCCAATGGTGGAGCGATTAAAATTGAGGATGCACAAGAGGCCAGAATTGGAGGATCACAGATATCTCGGAGGATTGTAGGGCTGGGTGAGGTTACAGAGATGGGGAGGGCCAAAGCCATAGAGGGATTTGAAAATAAGGATGAGAATTTTAAAATCAAGGTGTTGCTTAACTGGGAGCCAATGTAGCACAGGAGTGATTGGTAAATGGGACTTGGTGCGAGTTAAGGTACGGGCATCAGAGTTTTGGATGAGCTTAAGTTTATGGAGGGTGAAAGATGGGAGGCCGGCCAGGCGTGCGTTGGAATAGTCAAGTCTGGAGGTAACAAAGGCATGAATGAGGGTTTCAGCAGCAGATGGGATAAGGGATGGGGGGGGTGGGGGCGGAGTTGGGTGAGGTGGAAATAGGCGGTCTTAGTGTTGGCGCGGATATGTGCTCGGAAGCTCATCTCAGGGTCAAATACGACATCAAGGTTGCCAACAGTCTGGTACAGCATCAGACAGTTGTCAGTTAGAGGGCTGGAGTCGGTAACTAGGGAACAGAGCTTGTGGCGGGGCCTGAAGACAATGGCTTCGGTCTTCCCAATATTTAGTTGGAGGAAATTTCTGCTCATCCAGTACTGAATGTTGGACAAGCAGTCTGACAATTTAGAGACAGTGGAGGGGTCAAGAGAGATGGTGGTGCGGTGTCGTCAGCGTACATGTGGAACCTGACGTTTTGTTTTCGGATGATGTCGCCGAGAGGCAGCATGTAGATGAGAAATAGGAGGGGGCCAAGAATAAATCCTTGGGGGACACCAGAGGTAACGGTGTGGGAGTGGGAAGAGAGGCCATTGCAGGTGATTCTATGACTATGACTGGATAGATAAGAATGAAACCAGGAATGAAAGACAGGAATTTCACCCCCAAGATCTTGCCCCATTGGACACAAGCTTCGGAACAGAATGTGGTTAGTATTCGAGCAGTGTAAACTCGATCGAGGGGTAAGGCAGCCCCAGTGCTGTCCTTGGATCTGGCTGGGGCTGGGCGAAAGGAGAGATTTAATACAGCCTTTAAAAAAAAAAATCTTCTTTCAAAGCTAATTTTATTGCAAAATCATATTTTTCGACATACCTGTTTTTAAATTTGCAAAATGAATCTTGTATTTGTGAAATAACAACAGAAAATGCTGGAAAAACTCAGCAAGTCAGACAACATCCGTGGAGAGAAATTTGAGTTGACGTTTCGGGTTTGACCCTTCTTCAAAACTGGAGAGAAAAGGAACTAGATCGAAGGCAGGGCTGCGATCGGACAAAAGAATAAAAGAACCAAAAGAAGTAAAAGAGATTAGAAGCTAGATGAGATGGTAATAGGCTGTGATTAGGTGTAAAGTGTACTGGCAGGGCAAAAGATAGCTGCCAGGTGTGAGAGAGAAACAAAAGGAAAGGGGGGGGGCGGAAAGGAAAGGAGTGGAAAAATATAAGTGAAAATGAAATAGGGGCCGAGGTTATGATCTGAAATTGTTGAACTCGATATTGAGACCGGAAGGCTGCAGACTGCCTAATCGGAAGATGAGGTGCTGTTCCTCGAGTTTACGTTGAGCTTCCGTGGAACAGTACAAGAGGCCAAGGACGGTGAGGTCCGAGTGGGAATGGAGCGGTGAATTGAAATGACAGGCGACCGGAAGCTCGGGGTCACCCTTACAGACTGAACGGAGGTGTTCCGCAAAGCGGTCACCCAATCTGCGTTTGGTCTCCCCAATGTAGAGGAGACCGCATCGTGAGCAGCGAATACAGTATACTAGATTGCGAGAAGTACAAGTAAATCGCTGTTTCACCTGGAAGGGGTGTTTGGGGCCCTGGACAGTGGGGAGGGGGGAGGTATAGGGGCAGGTGTTACATCTCCTCCGCTTGCACGGGAAGGTGCCAGGCGAAGGGGAAGGGCTGTTTGGGGTGATAGAGGAGTGGACTAGGGTGTCTCGGAGAGAGCGGTCCCTGCGGAATGCTGAAAGGGGAGGGGAGGGGAAGATACGTTTGGTGGTGGGATCACTTTGGAGGTAGCGGAAATGCCGGAGGATGATCCGTTGAATGTGGAGGCTGGTGGGGTGAAAGGTGAGGACAAGGGGAACCCTATCGTGGTTCCGGGAGGGAGGGGCAGGGGTGAGGGCAGAGGTGCGGGAGATAGAACTGACATGGTCGAGGGCAGTGTCAACCACGGTAGAGGGGAATCCTCGGTTGCGGAAAAAGGAAGACATGTCTGAAGCACTGGTGTGGAAGGTGGCATCGTCGGAGCAGATACGGCGGAGGCGGAGAAACTGGGAGAATGGAATAGAGTCCTTACAGGAAGCGGGGTGGGAGGAAGTGTAGTCCAGGTAGCTGTGGGAGTCAGTGGGCTTGTAGTAAATATTGGTCGATAACCTATCCCCAGAGATGGAAACGGAGAAGTCGAGGAAGGGAAGGGAAGAGTCAGAGATGGACCATGTGAAGGTGAGGGAAGGGTGGAAATTGGAGGCAAAGTGAATGAAATTGTCAAGTTCGGGGCGAGAGCAGGAAACGGCACTGATACAGTCATCAATGTATCGGAAAAAGAGGTGAGGGAGGGGACCCGAGTAGGACTGGAACAAAGATTGTTCCACATAGCCCACGAAAAGGCAGGCATAGCTAGGACCCATGCGGGTACCCATGGCAACACCTTTGATTTGGAGGAAATGAGTGGAGTTAAGCATTTTCTGTTGTTATTTCGGATTTCCAACATCTGCAGTATTTTGCTATCGTACTTGTATTTGTGAAACTGATTTGATGATAATATCTAGTTCATTGAAAATATAATTTAAAAAAAAAATTTCAAAAGCATGAAGGATGCTAATGTTCCTGGCTGGAATCCTGAAGGTTTTATTGGAATATGATAATCACTGAACTTAAAATAGTTAGTGGCACCAATCAAGGAAGGAGCAGTGGAGCTGGTAGGGTTCAGTGGTCAATATTAATTAAATATTCAGTCCAGTAACTGCTGTTAGACTCCATTAGTATTCTTACAGAAAGTGTCAGCGGGTAGTGCCCTGTCTGAAGCAAAATCCTGATTGTGCAGCTTACTGTGACTAAATGAAGTAACTCAGTTTATCTCTGAGTTAGCTCAGGTAGTAACCTATCCAGGAAGAACATAATGCTCTATCACTTAACCAAACAGCAGTGATCATGTTGCAGTTTGATCAATTCAGCTGGCTTTGAATCCTAATATTAGTATCCAGTTACTGAGAGTTGAAGCAAATAATTTGGGATTGATGTTCGATGTGACACGTTGGATGTTGTATTCTGCAAATTATTACTTTTATTTGACAGCTTTGAACCCTGCTTTTTAATCCATTTGTATCTATTGCCTGCACTAGGGGACTTTCTCAGAAGCAGGTATCTCAACAACAGCAACTTGTATTTATATAGCGCCTTTAACGTAGTAAAATGTCCCAAGGCTCTTCACAGGTGCATTATAAAAATAAAACTGACACCCGAGCTACATAAGGAGAAATTACGGCAGAGAGCTTGGTCAAAGAGGTAGGTTTTAAGGAGCATTTCAAAGGAGGAAAGGGAGGTTTAGGGAGGGAATTCCAGAGCGAAGGGCCTAGACAGCTGAAGGCACGGCCACCAATGGTTGAGTGATTAAATCAGGGATGCTCAAGAGGCCAGAATTAGAAGAGCGCAGATATCTCTGGGGGGGTGGGGTTGTGGGGCTGGAGGAGATTACAGAGCTAGTGAAGGGCGAGGTCATGGATGGATTTGAAAACAAGGATGAGAATTTTGAAATTGAGGCGTTGCTTAACCGGGAGCCAATGTGGGTCAGTGACACTGGGGTGATGGGTGAACGGGACTTGGTGCGAGTTAGGACACGGGCAGCTGAGTTTTGGATGACCTCAAGTTTATGTAGGGTAGAACGTGGGTCATTCAGCATTCCTGATCCCATTTGTTAACTGCACCGTATGTTGGCATGTAGCTATTATTATCTCGCATGCATTTGACCTGGCGTCCCAAACACCTGCATGCTCTTCAATATCTCTGTCCCATGCGGATGTAGCCAGCTGTATTAACATTACACACCATTGACCAGCTGAGACAAAAATTCCATGTTGTGCTATAGTGAATGTTCCAGGAGATTCTAATGCTAGATTTGAAGACAGTGAGTCAATTAAAGCACAGAGCAAGAGCCAAGGTCCCCTAATCAAGCATAAAATGTACTAGAGCATTCATTATAATTGTTAGTGGATTGATAGGACATTAGCAAGTGCCAACCACTAAAGGCTGTTTAAGAACAAACTTTTGATCTATTAAGCCGTTTTAATAATATACTCTTTTATTACATGTTAATGCCCACTTTCTTAGCCAATTACAGTAGATCACTTTATTGTAGTAATCTATCTGCGGTATCAAACCACCCAAGTACAATGCTGAGCAGTCTAGTTCCCCATGTTTGCTTACAGTGGAAAACACAGCAGTGAACAAACTGAAGATAAGTTGGCTTATCAATACACAGAGATAATTTTCACCAAATGTATTGATAAGTATTTTCAACTCCTACAATTGGACTTCAGTCCTAGAGTTCAATCCATGATCGATAATTCTTTATTGCGCCCTGTCGCAGTTTGGGATCCTTTGATCAGTTTACCACAGAAAGAACTTGAAGAAGAGTTACTTTAAAAGTTATGTTTCAGAAGTATAATAAGTTTAAAAATAAAGGGTGTCTTAGGTGGTACTTAGGATTCTTGCTTTGATGTTGTTTCCTTATAGACTGTAAATAATAAGCAGTATGCCTTGCACCCATTGGGGTCGATTTTCCTAGAGCCGTCAGGCGGGGTTTCAGGCGTGTGGGGGTGGCGGGGGGGGAAATCCCGAATTTGGGGGTCCCGACACCATCCTGCCCAAAACCCCACCCCACGCAAGTTTCAGGGGCGGCGGGTACCTGCCCCGCACTGGGACCCGCCAAAACTAGGCGGGAAGGGATTAGTGCCAATTAACTGCCTGTTAACAGGCAGTTTTTAGCCTAATCCCTATTTTGAGGGGTTTCGTGTGGGATTCCCGACGGCTCCAAATCACGCCAGGTTAGAGCAGGCAGGCCGTCGGGTTGAAGGAGTTGGAGGGATCGCGATGTCGGTGCTCAGGTGAGTGATGGGTGCATGAGTGCAAAAGTAAGTGTGTTTGGTGTATCTAAAGTGTGTAAAGAACTTTTACTTACCTTTAACAACCTTTCTTCCTGTAGCCGTCAGGAGCCCATCACTCAGCCGGCACTTAAAGCTGAACAGCTGCGATCTGTGAAAAGTGACAGCCTTCAGCTTTGAGTGCTGCTGAGAGTTCTAACTGAGTCTGTGCAGAAGGACTCAGGTTACAACTCAGACTGTCAGTGTTTCACAGCTTCAAACAGCTGTGAAACACTGATATTTCATCTGTCAAGAACTCTTGACAGATGAAATTGCAGTCTGTGACATCACCTGTTGCCGGGTGGCTCTTAATTGGCCTGCTGAGCCCGCTGGGCAGGCTCAACAAGGTCAATCAAGGGAAAATCGCACGGATTGGCCGGGCGTCAAAGTAGGCGGGTCTAAAACCCGAAAGTTGTAGTCCTGCCTTCTTCCCAACAGCTTCAGGAAAGTCGGCCCCATTGTGTCAGAAGGTTTCTGAACTTTTTCTGACTGAACAGTCAGGAAGAAAGCAGAATGTCAAACAGCTAAACAGCAGTCGAGCTTTCTCAGTGGAGAAGCTGGTGGGGCAGAAAGGTCCCAGCAAAAGGCAGACTCAAAAAATTTAAATGCAGGGGCGTTCTCTGTTTAAGACCACCCTTAAGCAAGACAACCAACTGAAGTGGGGTAGCAAAGCGTGTTCATTATTTTTATATTATTACGTGGAGATTAGTTGCATCAATTGAACAAAGTGAATCTGATCATGCCTATTGCTTTGTGCTTTCACTTTATTGTACATAAAGGCAGCTTAATGATTCACATCAAATCTTGCTTCATCTAGTGTCAACTCAGTCTGCGGTTGGAGGGATTCGAAGAAATATAAGTGCAAAAAACACACATATCCGATTCAGGTCACAAGGGAGATTCATTATTGCACCCCTGGATCATGCTATTGTACAAGTAGATATAGGGTGGTGTGAGTCCACTACTGTAAAGGTAAGACCGTTAGATCACTTAAGGGAGAAACTGACCCCTGAACCCAAGAAGAAAGCTATAGCAGCTCTCCTCAGGTCTGCCATCTTCTTGCACATTTGCATGGGCGATGACATTTACTCTGGCAGTCACTTCCTCCCAGCTGTACTGCTCTGCTCTGCTCTGGGGAGGGTGCCCTGGGGTAGCAAAGAAGGCCCTCCTTGCATCAACTTCATGGAACAGCACCACCTTTGCTGCATCAGTTCTTCTGCTTGAACCTTCCATAACCAAACAAGACACTCGGGTTTTCTTCCAAAATAGTTTTCTCAGCACTTTCTTATTCTCTCTAAATAGCTGCTGTAGTGCTCAGGAATTCCAATCAGGTGCATGTGAGCTCCTGGTGGAAGCCTGCTGGGTAAACAGACAAGCAATTACATTGCAAAACTAATTGCCCAATCATGGAAATTGAGGCAGCAATAACTGTGTGCAACATGTCTGGTGGATGTCCCACTGCTCACTGTTTCCACGCTGATATCACCCAAATCAAAAATTTACACAATAGGTACAAACTGGTAAAAAGGAAGCTCAGGACAAATGTAATGATGCACTTTTTTGTGCAAATAGTGATTAATACCTGGAATAGTCCACAAAAAATGTCCACAAAAAGCAGGACAAATCCAATCTGGCCAATTATCGCCCCATCAGTCTGCTCTCAATCATCAGCAAAGTGATGGAAGGTGTCGTCGAAAGTGATATCAAGCAGCACTTACCAATAACCTGCTCACTGATGCCCAGTTTGGGTTCTGCCAGCACCACTCTGCTCCAGACCTCATTACAGCCTTGGTCCAAACATGGACGAAAGAGCTGAATTCCAGAGGTGAGGTGAGAGTGACTGCCCTTGACATCAAGGCAGCATTTGACCGAGTGTGGCATCAAGGAGCTCTAGTAAAACTGAAGTCAATGGGAATCGGGGGGAAAACTCTCCAGTGGCTGGAGTCATACCTAGCACAAAGGGAGATGGTTGTGGTGGTTGAAGGTCATTCATCACAGCCCTAGGACATCGCTGCAGGAGTTCCTCAGGGCAGTGTCCTAGGCCCAACCATCTTCAGCTGCTTCATCACTGACCTTCCCTCCATCATAAGGTCAGAAGTGGGGATTTTCACTGATGATTGCAGTGTTCAGTTCCATTCACAACTCATCAGATAATGAAGCAGTCCATGCTGCATGCAGCAAGACCTGGATGACATTCAGGCTTGGGCTGATAAGTGGCAGGTAACATTCGTGCCACACAAGTGCCAGGCAATGACTATCTCCAACAAGCGAGCGTCTAACCACCACCCCTTGACATTCAATAGCATTACCATCGCTGAATTCCCCTTATAAATATTCTGGGGGTCACCATTGACCAGTAACTTAACTGGACCAGCCACACAAATACTATGGCAACAAGAGCAGATCAGAGGCTAGGTATTCTGCGATGAGTGTCTCACCTCTTGACTTCCCAAAGCCTTTCCACCATCTACAAGGCACAAGTCAGGAGTGTGATGCAATACTCTCCACTTGCCTGGATGAGTGTAGCTCCAGCAACACTAAAGAAGCTCAACACCATCCCGGACAAAGCAGCCCGTTTGATTGGCACCCCATCCACCACCTTAAACGTTCACTCCCTCCAGCACCGGCGTACCGTGGCCGCAGTGTGTACCATCTACAAGATGCACTGCAGCAACCCACCAAGGCTTCTTCAGCAGCACCTCCCAAACCCACAACCTCTCCCACCTAGAAGGACAAGAGCAGCAGGCGCATGGGAATACTACCACCTCCAAGCTCCCCTGCAAGTCACACCATCCTGACTTGGAAGTATATCGCCGTTCCTTCATCGTCGCTGGGTCAAAAACCTGGAACTCCCTCCCTAACAGCGCTGTGGGAGTACCTTCACCACACGGACTGCAGCAGTTCAAGAAGGTGGCCCACCACCACCTCCTCGAGGGCAATTAGGGATGGGAAATAAATGCTGGCTTGCCAGCAACGCCCACATCCCATGAACGAATAAAAAAATATAGTCTTCTGGGTAGTGGAGGTAAAAGTTCTGGAATCACTTGAAATGTAGTTAAATGCTGCAATGGGGGGAACTAGGATTGGATGAATGTAATGGCCTCCCACATCTGCACTTGCACCTATGATGAAGACATAGAGGCTATGTGCACTTTCCATGTGTGCTTCGAATTGAGATGCTGCTCCCTGTAAACAGTGAATATTAATGATGAAATAACAACAGTAAATGCTGGTCAATTAGCAGGTCAGTCAGCATTTGAAAAGAGAAAAGACGGGTTAACATTTCCAGTGTCGACCCTTTTGAAAAGACTACACCTGAAATATTAACCTGGTTGTTTTTCCTTTTCACTGGCAGACCTCCTGAGTACAGCACTTTCACGATTTTCTGTTCCTATTTCGGAGTTTTTTCTTTTTTTATAACATTAATTATGAGTTGCTAAAGTTGCACAATCTCTTTTCAAAGTAACCAACTTCTCAGTTTCATGAATTCATAATCAACACACAAGGACGATAGGGAACCAACTAGAACAATAAAAACAAAATGAAATACAGTCAAGGTAAACTGATTGCACGCTGCTGTGGATTTGTGTACTTACATATATTTCATTTTAATCATACAATAGGTCCTATGCAGTTTTGAAAAGTACAGTAACATTAGTGTTGTTAAACTGTTATTTCAGATATGGAGTTAAGAATAGTTAGTTTGAGATCTAACAGAGCATGCTGCCTGTCATAAGTGTTATGAAGCGGCCTGGCTTTAGGTTCTGGTAGCTAAACTCCCTTTATGAAGGGAGATAGCCTGGCTGGTTTAAACTATTGTGCGTTACACTGCAAAAAAAAAACCAAATCTATTAAGCTGCCTCTGTACGTTGTGAAACCAAGAGGCAGTTCACTGTTCTTGACCCCAGTCGTCTGGGTCAAGAAACGGGACTCAGTCACTTGACTTCTGTAGGAGTCCGTCCAGTGGCAGCACCAAAGGCAAGGGAGTTTGACTTTTCACTTTTCCTGCTGAGGCCCTGGCAGCCTGAGCTAAACAAACTGTCGCAGGGCCACCCTGTTGGCTGGGCCGGCTGGAGGCGGTCTCTCAGTTATTTGGTGTGGTTAGATAGTGGCGCCTTTTCATTGTTGCTTTTGTTTGTTAATGAGTTGGCTTAAGTAGACAAATTGAAGGGTCACCCACATGCAGTTGGCAGTAAATGCAAACAAACTCACTCAAAACACAAGCCTGGCTTGCTCCTCTTGAAATTATTTAGACCTGGGGGCTTGAATCTTTTTCTTAAATGTAACGCCTTCAAATTATTTGTTTCTTTGGGCCTGCCCGTTGTAAGTCGATGTAGGATGTTACATAAAAATATAAAAGTACACTGCCCACTCTTTAAATTTCAACAATTATTTACCATGCTTATATTCTATCAGAAAGGATTTGAACTGCAGTACAGTTACCTGTTTCCTGACACTGTTCATCTCTAAATCACCCTGAGCTGAGAGATCATTGCCTCCTTGAATTTATGAAACCACGCCAAGGTACAACAATGTGAAAGTTAGAAGTGATAGGAAATTACATTTTACAATTGTATTTCTTCAACAAATTTATGACAGCAAAAGACACAGTAAGCTTGAGTAGCGACTGTTAGGGGGACATGCAAAAGATGAATTAATGTTCAATAAAGTGGGTCTTTCTTCAAGGATTTAATTGCAAATATAATAATGACTAAAACATGATTTTACCAAATGAGATTGGATTTGTGTAAAGGGGCCTTATACTGGCAAATGAGGATCATTTATTCAAGTAAATTGCAGCACTGCTTTTACAGACTTTCACTGCAGACAAGTCAGCTCACAATTTGCAGGCCGGAGAGGGGATTTCATTGACCCAACAAGTCTATCAGTCTCTCACACAAACACTGAGCTGAATAGGAGCAGCAGCCATTGCACCCATTGTGGTTTAATATGTTTTCCATTTCAAGGCTGATCAATTGTGTTTAATAGATTGTTCAATAGATGTAGTGACATGTGCTGCGTCAGTCCTCCACTCCACACCTACAGAATGTTGCTTCCTTGGCACTTCCACAAAAGCAGCAGGCTACTTCAGAGGCCACATGCAAGCCAGAACTGATTTAAATTGGTTACACTTTACTTGTACTACAAACCTGAAATGCTCAATAATGAACATTTAAACGGAGCAAGCTGTTTGGAGATAAAACATGACATGAAAAACAAGACTGATTTTTACATTTAAGAAGGGCAGTTTTCACTGATAAAATCAGTTTTGTATCCATCTTGCATTACCAACATCATCTTGGATTTTACTGAGCTAATGCTGTCACTATGGCAACAAGTTTAAGGTATTCTAAGTTGCATTATAAACATTGTGCTCCTCTCTGTTCTACCTTGACTTTAACAGACAGGCCCTTAATCATAAAAATGATTGAACCAGCTGTTGCATAGCATCCAATCCATTTCCCCTTTCAAGATCAATTTTTGAGGCTGCAACTCAGCTCTCTGTGAGGGTCAGTCGTTCAAACCTAATGTTCTACTGTGTTCAATTTTTTAAAATTCCCTTTGCCTTAGGCTACAAGGTAATAAATATAAAACCCTATGACTAAGAGCTCACAGGACAGTGTGTAATTGTATAATACTGTACAGATTAATCCAGTAACCGGCTAGATAAAAAACAGCCTCACATCAGCTGCCATGTGATGCTATAATTCTCTAGGTCAAACCTCACCATCAGCATTAATCCAGTATGTCCTCTCACTCCAGCCATACAGTAGTACTCAATGTTTTGGTACAGAACTGTAAGAAAACTATTTTTGAAAGAAAAACCATAACTAATCTTCTACGGTATATATATAATGGAGAAAGCAGTAAGCCAGGCAGGAGACTCAGATAATACTAATAAACTGCTCAAAATTTATGATGCCACTCGAGCGCCATCTTCTAATTCTCATTTTAGTCATTCTACATAGTTCCACATTCCATACATTTTCATAAATTACTGTTTAAGATTAACTCAATGAAGTGTTATCAAACTGCTGATGTTTCTCTGCACCTCTGGAAGTATTACTCTGCATTGTCAGGTTCCTTAATTCCTGCCCCCTTCTTTTTTCTCACCTCCTGAAGGCACCAATGACAATGTGAACTGGTAGTCTTTGATACCTTTAGTGGCCATTTTTCATGTGTGAGCTTAAACAGCGCGTGTGGTCACTCTATTTGCCCACGGGGCATCACAGCTGAACTTGACCCTGTCCTCATCTGATGTTCTCGCACATGATCTTTCCAATAACGTCACTGGATAATAGGCACTCTGTCTGATTTCTCCATCTCCGCACCCCCCCCCCCCCAGCCTTCGGGCACAGGCCAATTATAGTGATTCCATTGCTGTTCTGCCTGAGATCAGCTAACATGGTGCAGGAATTTGAGGAAGTTTAGATTTATTGAATGATATATGTTGGGAGTCTTTGGGCTAGAAATTCGTCTCGGTCGGTGGCACAAAACGGGCGGTATGGGATCGGCCGCCCGTTATACGCAGCGCCTGATATTCACTTCTATTGACTGCAGTGGAACAGGCGCTGTGTATAACAAGAGGCTGATCTGTTACCGCCCGTTCTGCGCCACCGCCCAAGACAAAGTTCTAGGCCTTTGTGTTTAACTGCTAGTGTACTTTCCCCCACACCAGTTTAGCATTAAATGTGAATTTGACCAGTTTTCACTAAGCTTCTGAATTCAGGTTGCAATAATAAGGGTCCCACCACCAACCACAGTCCCTGGGCACTCCACTTAGGCGTTCCCCAGCTCAACATCATTCCCCTGACATGTACCTTCTCTGTTCAACTCTTCAGACAGTTACTCTTTCATCCCCAGGTTTTTCTTTGAATTTGAACCACTTCACCCATCTTTTGCGCAGAACTTTTAGAAGACTAGGTACACCACATTGTATGGGTTTCCATTGTCCACTTGGGGTGTTGCTTCCTCAAAAAAATCAACAAGACTGCCGGCTGCGATTCAAAATAGTGTATTTTTGGCTGTTAATGAGTATGGAATATGGTACAGTAAACTCTTATCCGGCACCTACGGGACCAGGACGGTGCTGGTTGATGAAAAATTCTGGGTAACAGAGAGGTATACCTACCAAGGCAGTTTTTAAACACAAACAAAAATAAAAACCACTGACTAACTCGGCCACCGCGGGAGACTCGGACTCGGCAAAACCAGTGCTGGATGGATTCGGCAGGATTACCAGCTATCTATTTTGCCGGTTATTAAAGTATTCCGGATGATTAAATGCCATTTAAACAAGAGTTTACTGTACTACTTTAATCTGGAAAAAGTAAATCATTTTAATAATTGACAGATTTATATTTAGAGTGTGGTGATAGTTGAATGTTGTTGAGCTGTTGGATAGCAGTATCATGTTAGATAAATCTGTGATTGCATAAAATGCATCTTGTTTTAAAATTCAGCATGTATTTCATTTCTGGGATATTTAAAGATTGAATGTTCCCCTTGCCAATTTTCTCTCTCCACACCTGGAGGCATTGTCTTGTACTGGGGTTACGGTTCAAAAGATGTCAGATGCTCTCCATTACTGTGGCCAAGTGATTATTCTTAACGTGAGTATTTGCGAGCTGTTCAGCTGTTGAGGGCATCACAGCTGAAAATAATTACCTCATCCGACGCACACCCGCACCGATGCACACTTTCCAGAAGAAGTCACTGGATAGTGACCAGAGGCAAGAACCCTGGCTGACATTTCCATTCCCTGGTGTACTGAGGGCAATTGTAGCACTTCAACTCCTAAAATTACCGAAATCACCAGAGACTGTAAAGCAAACTGGGACCTTCTGCTCTCTGAAGCTTAGTGCTCCATTGGCGTAGGTCACCGAGGGAGCTCTGAAATTTGTACAGTTGACTTGAAATTGAAAAGTTGATCATCAGAAAAATGATAATGGGCATGTTTCTGGAGAGGCAGGCCACTGAGTGTATTTGTACTTGAGTCGGATTTGTAAAATATACTTGTAAAGTACCCAACCTGATAACAGATATTACTTCCACTTCCAAGTGATAATTTTGGTAATAAAGTAGATGAATTTATATGCTGCCAAAAACACCTTATTGAAACAAACACAGCAAAAAAAAGTCTTAATGTGTATTGCATGGATTTCACTTTGATCGTTGCTTGTGTATCTTGGCAGATTTTGTCTTACTTACTGACCCTTTGCCCTAATTTGTCCCTCTTGTCGCTGGCCCAAGGCTTGTTTTATGCTAGCTGTAATGAGAGGATTAGCAGCCATCAGATATTGCTCCAGCACAAGGAGGCCAGTACCCAGAGCTGGCAGGGGACCCCTTTGGCAAAATCATGCAAACGAAAATTGGGAATATTGTTTCATTACAATTTGTTTATTTTTGCTTCTGCTGTCATTTTGTTGGGTTTGATGTTCTGATTCTGTCTGACCAGCTCTAAGCAGAATTCATGCGTTTACTCCATAAAGCAGAAAATGTTTCCAACAACACTAAAGAAGCTCAACACCATCCAGGACAAAGCATCCCGCTTGATTAGCACCCCATCCACCACCTTAAACATTCACTCCCTCCACCACCAGTGTACCGTGGCTGCAGTGTGTACCATCTACAAGATGCACTGCAGCAACTCACCAAGGCTTCTTCGGCAGCACCTCCCAAACCCGTGACCTCTACCACCTAGAAGGACAAGGGCAGCAGGCGCATGGGAACACCATCACCTCCAAGTTCCCCTCCAAGTCACACAACATCCTGACTTGGAAGTATATCGTCGTCCCTTCATCGTCGCTGGGTCAAAATCCAGGAACTCCCTCCCTAACAGCACTGTGGGAGTACTTTCACCAGACGGACTGCAGCAGTTCAAGAAGGTGGCTCACCACCACCTCCTCAAGGGCAATTAGGGATGGGCAACAAATGCTGGCCTTGCCAGCGACGCCCAGATCCCATGAACGAATCAAAAAAAATATAGTGGAGTTTCAGCAGATGTGGCTCAGGACTCATGATTGAGAGGAATTTTATAATCATTGTTTGCTTTATTCCCAGTTGATTTTTTTTCAGTTACTTTTTCTTCCTTTAAGCCCTTCTGTGTCAATGTCCAACAAAGAGCCTTTTCTCTCAGGCCTCTGCCAGTGGTGCCTTGCAGCTGACAGCTATGAGTGACCTGAGATGACTTGTATTCTGAATTTCCGTCCCTAGTTGCTGAGAAGCACTTGGGGGGAATTTTAACCTAAAAAAACAAGTGGGTTGGGGTCATGTGGGAAGTTAAAGTGTTAAAAATCTGAATCCTGACCAGACCCGCCGCCAACCCACCAACTTCCAGTTTTAACGGAGGCGGGATGGGGAGCGGGCAGCCAATCCGCTCGCAGGAGGTGGGTCGTCCATTTAAATATTATACTGAGGTCGGAAGCCTTTAATTTAACCTCCATTTTGAATTTAACTTCAGCTGGTCGGGTTTTGCAGGCCTCGTGAAACCCGCCAGCTAAAGTAAGGCGAGGACTGCTGGATCCAGGAGGTAAGTGCCTTTACACTTACCACCTGGATCCAGCGTCCCTACCTGACCCACCCCCGCAATTGGACACCACCCCCACCCCCCAGGCTTCTGATCCCCCCTATGAGGCCTCCCCTCTTCCGGCCCTCCGATGTTGTCTGACCCCCCTCCCCCACCGCCCCGCCACCTCCTGGAACCCCGTGCGTCTCCTGGCCCTCCGAATGGTGCTCCGAACACCCCCGATTTGTTGCTCTGGCCCCCGATCTTTGTCGACCTCCCCCTCCCACCCCTCCGCTTCTCCAACCCCCTCTGGCCCTCCCCATGCTCCTCTGGCCATCGATATTTCCCTAACCCTCACTCCACGCGTCCTCTGGCCACCGATCCTCACCTGATTTCCACTCCTCCCCCCCACACTGTGCTGCTCCTGGTCTCCAATCATTCCTGAAACACCACCCCCCTTGTGCTGCTCCCAGCCCCCGATCATTCCATCCCTCCCGAGCCCCCCCACCCCGCTCCTAGTGCCGCAGGCCTACCCGTCTGCAGCCAGCCAGCCTCTCCATCTGGCTGGCTGGGGTGGGAAACGGAGGCTTCCCATGCAAATCAGGCCCTGCCTTTAAATTCAGCAGAGCCTGTGGGATACCCTTTCTTACAGGTTTCCCAACCGCTTTGGAGCCCCGCCCCCTGCTCTTAACCCGCCTCCCCATTAAAATTCAGACCTTTGTGTTCAACTGGCGCATCTGCTTGACTGGTTGGCTAAAATCTGGGCCTATATATATATAAACATGCTTTGTACCGCTCAGTGGCATAGCATATCGGTACCCCAGGGTAATGCACCATGCTGATGATTTTTGCTATTTTTTGAGTGGATTGATGGCAGCTCTGCAACAGATGATAGAGAGGGTCCTCCCTCTCCCACTTTAAAAAAAAAACTAAAATATGTTCCAACAAAAATGTTTGTTTAAAATGGGCAAAAACCAGGTAAAACTGAATTTTCTTACTTTCAGTGAGTTGTTATAGCCCTGTAGGACAGCCATGTCGGTTGTTTTTCTGGATTTCTGCAGGATTTCTTTGATGATGGGGAGTTTGGGTAGGAATGCAAGGAATTCATCCTTGTATTAGGGATTATTTGGCATTTCTGCAAGATTTCCCCCTGTTAGAATTAGAGATGATTTGCTGATCTGGTAACAGCATTTGGAGAGATGACAAAATTAAATTTGAAATCACTTTGTTAGTAAAGAGTAGCTTCAGGATAGAATCGCTTGTAAGGTGCTTTGCTTTGTTTATATATAGAGCAGGGCACAGTGGTGTGAATGTAATGTAGTGACATTGTGCTGCCATTACTAATTATTTATGTTTTAATAAAATTAGGATCATAATTTACTGAGCACAGTTGGGGAAACAATCTAGAATATAGATTCTATCACCTGATGCGTACGGAGTTGCTCACTATGTGGTGTAGTAGGGACTGTGTTTGTTCTCTGAACGGGGCTTTTCTCCCAAAACCCCAATGAAGTGAAAACACTTCTTCAGAGGTTCAGTCACTTCAAAACTGTTTGCTCAACCTTTATTTCTGTAATCATATTCTATGAAGTTTAAAAAAAATAGATGTAGCATTAGTCATTTTAGCCATTTCCAATTAAGCATGACTGTGTCGTGTAACTTACTGAAGGATAACACTGTCAATATATTTATCATTCTCTGTGAAAGGAGTAATAACTTGTTTTCCACCTTGCATTCTCTACCTCTGTTAGTTACCTTTTCAAATAAAGGTGAACACTTATATTACTGCCATATTCTATATTTTTTTTAAAAAGGAGGAAACCAAATACATATTGTTGGCTCCCTTCAGAAGTCCTTCTGTTGGATGAGTATATCACTGCTGATTCATCTCTGCCTCTTTGAGTTAGTAATACTACTGGTAATCAAATTGTTCAAACTGGGTCACATGGGTTCATGAAAGCATCTTTCAAATAAGAAAGTGGCAGTGTACACAGCAGCGTACAAGTGAAGTGTAAAAGATTTCTACTCCTCCCATCTCAAAATGTGTTGTACATTTGAAGTGTGACCTTTGTAGCACACAACCAGCCACTGCTGATAAAAGCTTCTTGATTCTTACAGAAGCTATGTGTGCACAAGTTTGAATTGCTAATTAGTAAAAAAGAACATGTGACCAGAACTAAAACTAGGAGAAAGCTGTTCTTTTACTCTTAACAGGATTGGGCGGCTTCTGTATAAAGTTGCGAAGCTTCAGGTTCCGTGCCTGTAAGGTAGAGGGTATGAAATTGTGGTCAAAATCATGACCAGGGAGAGATGAGCAAGATTGGCTGGCAGGGGGGTGCGGGGTGGGAAAGATGGGGAATGCCAGTGTGATACTGGGTAGGAGGAATTTAGAATAGGGCTACAGCAAAGTAGAATCAAGCCAAAGTGTGTCTGATCAGGACTGGGGGAGGAGTGAAGGAAGAAGAAAAACTTGGCTTGAACCTTGCATCAAGGACCTTGAAACTGACATTTTAGCTTTAAACCCAAGTCTACTAATTAAAGCTTCATGGCATTATTCCAATACTCATCTTAAACAAAAGAACCACATATTGGTAATCATAGTGCTGCAGTATGAATATTCCTGTAATTGTTTTCATATAAATGTAATTTTCTTTTTTTACCCGAGATGTTCCTGTTAAATCTTCTATGGATCCATCACTATGACCATAATTACCATGGGGTTGAATTTCCGTGGGTGTTCTCCCAATTATCCACTGTAACTTTAGTGGAAGGTCCATGCTTATGGTGTTTCTCTGGGGTATCCGCGGATCTTCCACCAAAGCTACAGTGGACAATTGGGAGAACACTGCAGATATTCAACCCCAATATCTTTAGACATATGGCCTGTGATTCTCACAGTAGAGACAAAGGACACAAGTCATGGTTTCAGAGAATTCCAATGAATTGGCTAAGCATGACCTGCTGCTCCTGAAACCTTGCTGGCTATCTCTCTAATTAACCACTGTATCTCAAGATGGCCCGAATGCTATCCCTCATTATAGTTTCAAACAATGTCCTCACAATTGAGGTAAAGCTTACAGGTCTGTAATTTCACCATTTATCCTAAGCCACCTTTTTAAAATAGGAGTCACATTTGCTACTTTCTAATCTCCTGCAATATGACTCGAATCCAGTGAGGTGTAGTAAATATGAATGAAGGGATAAACACGCTCCTGAGCCAACTTCATCAGCACCCTGGGGATGATGGTTGTCAGAGCCTACGACCTTATCCATCTGATCTTCTGCAACTTCCACAATGTGTAAACTCCCTTGCATCTGGCATTTTTCCACCTATTTCATTTGTTAACAGTGTTAGAAAGAATTTGTTAGGTATTTGAGCATTGCCATTGTGTCCAAATGTGCTACTACAACCTTTGCTTGCTACTGACCTGCGGGATAAAAGGCTTCTTTATGTTTGCCGTTATGATTTGTTGGTGTTCTCTCTTGGCATCTCTCTGCACTTCAAACATGGGCTGGCGAACAGCAAATGTAATGCCTATCTTCAAAAAGGGAGCTCAATCTAACCCAGGGAACTACAGACCAGATAGCTTAACATCAGAGGTAGGAAAGATGCTAGAATTTTTGCTAAAAGATTAGGTATCAAAATATCTAGAAATGGAGAATATAATTACAAAAAACTAGCATGGATTTCTAAAGGAAGAACATGTTGAACCAACTTTATTGAATTCTTTGAAGAAATAACAAAGGGTAGACAAGGTCAATGCAGTGGATGGTGGTATAACCCGTGGAGTCGGGATTGGAGGCGTGCGGGGGGTTAAAGTCCAGAATTTGGGGGTCCCGACACCATCCCACCCCCAACCCGCCTCCATGTAAGTTTCAAAGGAGGCGGGTACCCGCCCCGCACTGGGACCCGCCTGCCCGAGGCGGGAAGGGATTAGTACCAATTAACTGCCTGTTAACAGGTAGTTAACGGGCAGTTTTTAGTCTAATCCCTATTTTAAAGCTTGAAGTGTGGGATTCCCAACGGCTCCAAACCACACCAAGTTAGAGGAGTCGGGCCGTCGGGTTGAAGGATTGGAGGGGTCGAGATGTCGGTGTTCAGGTGAGTGATGTGTGCATGAGTGCAAAGGTAAGTGTGTTTGGTGTGTCTAAAGTGTGTAAAGAAGTTTACATTACCTGTACTTACCTTTACAGCTGTCTTTCCTCTAGGTTTCGGGAGTCCATCATCTAACTGGCACAGAAAGCAGAATGGCTGCGATCTGTCAAAAGTGACAGCCTGTAGCTTTCTGTGCCGGTGAGATTTCTAACTGAGTCTGTGTAGAAGGACTCAGGTTAGAAGTAAGACTGTCAGTGTTTGACAGCTTCAAACAGCTGTGAAACACTGATATTTCATCTGTCAAAATGTCTTGACAGATGAAATGTCAGTCTGTGACGTCACCTGTTGCCGGGTGGCCCTTAATTGGCCTGCTGAGCCCGCTGGGCGGGCTCAACAAGGTCAATCAAGTTAAAATCGCGTGGATTGGTCGCATCTCGATGGAGGCGGGACTACAACCCCGAAAGTTGTAGTCCCACCTCCTTCCTGACTTCTGAATGAAAATCACCCCCATGGACTTTCAGAAGGCTTTCAATAAAATGCCATATAAGAGACTCATGACAAATGTTAGGGAATGTAGAATCAGGGCCCAGGGAGCAGAATGGATTGGAACTTGGCTACAAAACAGAAAACAAGAGGGTAGGAGTCAAGGGAAGTTTCTTGGACTGGCAGAAAGTGGGAAGTGATGTCTTGCAGGGATCCATGCTGGGATCTGAGCTCGGTACAGCAAGTCGTGGAGAATGGTAGTGAGGGGATTCACAAGCTTCTGAGCCAACTCCTTCAGAATGTTTGGAAGACAGTTGTCAGAGCCCATGGCCTTATCCACCTGAGCTTCTGCAACTTGCTCCATGTGTCATCTCCCTTGTGATTTTAAATGTTTTAAAGGTGTAAAAGGCAAGTCTTATTTGCCAGTTTCATCATTAAACTGTATCTGGCATTCTTCCACCTATTTCCTTTGTTAACACTGTTGCAAAGAATTTGTCTGGTATTTCAGCAATTTTCAGTCACCACCTCCCCATTGTCAGTGTGGCCTTTGCTTGTTTCTGACATATTTCAGGAAGGCTTTGCTGTTCTTTATGTTTATCATAATGTTTTGTTGGTGCTCTCTCTCATTATCTTTTATCATTTCTCAGCCTGTTGTTACAGATCCCCATTTCCTTACTTGGCTTATCACTTATTCCTCGTTAACTATTCCCAAATCCACTATAACTCCCATTTGCATTCTGATTGTCCCTATTGTACATCCCACTTAATTTTGGGAAGACTGAAATTCCTATGATCACAACCGAAGACCTAGCAGTCATCTGTTTTGTGGCCATCTGGAGCAGTAAATCTACCTATACTCCTATCACTAACTTTTTCCCTTTTCTGTTTTCCATATTCAACCAATGAGACCAGGTATCATTTCCAACATTCTTTTTCTCAAATACAGTTATCACTCCTTGATAAACCACGGTTGCCATCCCGTCTTTCCTTCCTGAATTATTCATAACCCTGCAAGTTCATTCTTTACTCATCTTTCTTCTAAGTCAAGTTTGTTACTCCTACAAGCTCTACTACTACTACGCAATTCCATCCATCTGCTCAGCAGCGATGTCTACTTGTTTCCTATTCACTATCGCTTCCCGCTCACTCATTTTGTGCCTTATACTCCTTGTATTTATATACATACAACTTAGTTATCTTCACAATCATTATTGTGCTTTTGCTAATTATTTTGCTCTATCCCCTGTATTTCTGAATATCCATGGCTACTTAGCTGGAATTGTTTCCACCCTGCTTACTCCTTGGTCTTTCTAGTCCGTTAGGTGCCTCTTGCTCCTCTGGTCCTTACATACCCCAGTGTTGTTTTACTTCAGATCTGCCCATTAGCAGGTTTAACCCAGTTACAATCCGGTAGCGTTGTATATGATTAATTTGATGAGGTGCTGAGGACAAAATTGGTTATTGTTGGAGAAAAGGGTTAATTTAGAAGGGAATGGTTAAATAATCCAGTATAAGTTGGAAATATTCTTTTCACATATTCCCTGCACCGTTGAACTCTTCCAAGAATATTTTATTGTGTTTGATTCTGAGGAAACACTTCATGAGCAGGAGTCTTGTAATGCTAGTGTGAGCCACTCATACCACAATACACAAGTATGTTCAGTACTAAGTGTCCAGGTCACTACACTGCCACCATAGTCAGAAAATAGATTGAATTATTACCAGTGATAGTAGAAAAAGCTTCTTATAGCTAAAATTGTAGAAGAGGTTCAAACATTTCATTCACTATCTAATAGGGCATACCAACATTTTAAGGAGGCTAGTTAAATCTTGCAGGAGTCCAGACAGTTGATAAATAGGACATTGACTTTTTCAAAATGAATGTATGACTGAATTAAGTGACTTCATTTTAAGGGCCACCCAGAGCTAAAAATCAAGAGCTTTGAGCCCTGGGTTAACAAAAACCATGAGTAACAACCAGATAAAAGTTTTTAGAATGCAAGAATTTGTTCACTTGTGGGGAAAGGGGGAGGAAGTCTGCGTGGATCTGTTTTTCTTCAGGCCTTTTCGCTCAGCCCTGATGTATCCCCTTTTTATTTTCTTCAAAGCGCCTTACCTCCTTGAAGTCTTGTTTAGGTAGACAGATGGGTAATAACCATGGACTGTCTATAATTTTCATGACCGAATTAATCAACATTCAGATTCTAACAGGTCGACTGCCCCTGCTATGCTATGACTGCCTGTGACGGGTTTTTTCCCTGGAGATTCCCTGAGCACATGGTGTTTCAATGTTTGTCAAAACTCTGAAGCTCAGAATGGGTCTCTCAGGCAGTATCTACTCTCTGTCTGCACTGGAACAAAAACCCAGATTCAAGAGATTATGAAACTATTATCATATAATCGCTATGATATCAAACCATTGATCTGCATTTGTACCATCTTGATATAGAACTCAGCCCAAGCAAGCAAGATGATGTGTATCTTTAAGCTTTGTACTGTTTATCATCATTCAGATTTTTGTAAATTTTTGTTGTAACTAAAAAAAATTGTTAGTATAGTGGTCATTTGGGAATAGAAATGGCTATTACTATAGAATGTAAAGTGTTCTATAGTTCGGACATCATTGAATTGCATGCACAACCCGAGTGATTGCAAATTCCCCATTATCTTTATGTTGAAAATATGAGTATTGCTGATGACGTGGGCTAAAAATAATGTGGGTTGCAAATGGTGTTAAAGCTTGGACATGGGAGCAGACTGTTTAATCACATGTTTAGGACCAGGTCCCTCTGAAGTACGGTCTATGTTTGCTAAGGGTTAATGGTATATCCTCTAAGTACACATAGTTTCAGACAATGGGATCACTGTTCCCTGTCTGTGATGTCTGAAAGAAAATTATCTCCGCGATTCTAATAAAAGAATAGTCTAAGAAAGCCAAGCATGCTGAGCTCTGTGATTCCTGAAAGGGATTCCAGCACAATGCACTGTGAAATGCAATGGAGAGAGCACTAACCACGTTAAAAACTGAAAGGCCTTTAGAATCAATTAATAAATGTGCTGAAGGTCCCTCTGACATTTCCCTGCTACCTGCGTCCTAGTTAGAGAGCCCTTCCCGTGGAAAAATAAGGGCCTGTGTTAATTAATGATCATTATGTTCTTTTGATGAGTGTTGCTGCTCCCTCATGCTTGTCGGGGTTGGTAGCTCCTAACCTTGGATTATATGGAAAGGTCATGGTTCAAAGTCAAAGCCACAGCAGTATTAAGGTAATCAATCTTCTGAATTGGTTTGCTGTGACCAGCAAGGCAGAAAGGAGGTTTGCTGACTGCAGAATCTGGAGGAAGAATATTACTTAGGACTAACGGACCTTAAATCTGGCTGGCAGGGCCACCCCATCATTTCATCAAACAAAAGTTAAAATACTGGAGAAAAAGAAAATTAACTTCCATTTTCTGAGGGAAAGCCCTGCGTATGTGAAGCTGGCAACAGATGTGCAACATGCATCATTAGGAAAAGCTATACAAACATCTGGAAGTGTTCCCGCTAAAATTTGTGTTATATCGGCAGGCATGGTTAATAAATTGAACATTTAAGCTCCAGGGGTCATAAATAAATGTACATATAGATTAAAAAATAAAAGTAACAAAAAAGACTTTGGTTACAGAAAAGAGGTGAAGGCAATATTTTGTTTCTTTCTCTGCCTATATCCATCATAACTTAACAACGCCAGACAGCTGATCTGTAAAGCTTCAGGTGATGAGTCACCTTCACATCATTCAGGATGCACACATTGGGGGCAATTTTAAATTTGTGCGATAGTGTAAAATTATGAATAACATAAATGTTAACTTTATGTTAACTTTGGTCTCCTTACCTAAGAAAGGATATATTTGTCATAGAGGGAGTGCAGCGAAGGTTCACCAGACTGATTCCTGGGATGGCAGGACTGTCGTATGAGGAGAGATTGGGTCAACTAGGCCTGTATTCACTAGAGTTTAGGAGAATGAGAGGGGATCTCATTGAAACGTATAAAATTCTGACAGGGCTAGAGAGACTGGATGCAGGGAGGATGTTTTCCCTGGCTGGGGGGTGTAGAATGAGGGGTCACAGTCTCAGGATACGGGGTAGGACATTTAGGGCTGAGATGAGGAGAAATTTCTTCACTGAGGGCGGTGAACCTGTGGAATTCTCTACCACATAAGGCTGTGGAGGCCAAGTCACTGAATATATTTAAGAAGGAGATAGATAGATTTCTAGACACAAAAGGCATCAAGGGGTATGGGGAGAGAGCGGGAATATGGTATTGAGATAGAGGATCAGCCATGATCATATTGAATTGAATGCAGGCTCGAAGGGCCGAATGGCCTACTCCACACTTTTGTACTCTATGGGCTGGATTTTGATACTGGAGGCGTGTAGGAGGCGGGACTACAACTTTTGGGGTTGTAGTCCCGCCTCCATCGAGTTGTGGCCAACCCACGCGATTTTCACTTGATTGACCTTGTTGAGCCCACCCAGTGGGCTCAGCAGGACAATTAAGGGCCACCGGCAACAGGTGACATCACAGATTGTCATTTCATCTGTCAAGAGCTTTTGACAGATGGAATATCAGCGTTTGACAGCTATGTGAAGCTGTCAAACACTGACAATCTGTACTCCAAGTTAATTCCTTCCTCTCAGGCTGATTTAGAGAGATCTCCAGAACAGAAAGCTGAATGCTGCAACTTTTGACAGCTCGCGGTCATTCTGCTTTCTGTGCCGGTGAGATGAGGGACTCCCGAGACCTGAAGGAAGGAAGGCTGTAAAGGTAAGCAAAACTTATTTAAACACCTTACACATACCAAACACACCTACCTCTGCACTCATGCACACATCACTCACCTGAACACCGGACATCTCGAACCCTCCAAGCCCTTCAGCCCGACGGTCCGCCTCGCTAACTTGGCGTGGTTTGTCGCCATCGGGAATCCCACACTTCAGGGATAAAAATAGGGATTAGGCTAAAAACTGCCTGTTAATTACCTGTTAACAAACAGTTAATTGGCACTAATCCCCTTCCCGCCTCGGGGAGGCGGCTCCCAGCACAGGTCGGGTATCCGCCTCCTGGGAAACGGGCATGGAGGCGGGTTGGGGGCGGGATGGGTTTGTGCCCCCCGATTTCGAGATTTTAACCCCCCACACGCCTCCAATCCCACCTCAACGGCCCAATGAAAATTGAGCCCTATACCTCTATTTATGAAACCCAGGATCCCGTAAGCCTTTTTAACTGCTTTGTCAACCTGCCCTGCCACCTTCAACGATCTCTAAAATTATTTTCCTAACTCTACACAATCAAAGATAACATGGTTATCAAAGTAGTCATCACAACAGTTATAATAACTTGGTTTAGGAGTCACAGTAGCACAGCAGTAGCTTGTGTGATGGAAGCAGGGCTCCTTCTTGTATTAACCTTGGGATTTTTGTTACATCTCTTTTATATGAAATTGTAGTCAGGCCAGTAGATTTTAAATGTAAAATGATACTCTTATTGGCTTTCTGCAAGGACTTTTTTGCCTTTGAGCTGGGACCAGTGATTTAAGCAATTCTGTCTAGACATATGGGGGTCATTTTCACTTTCGGCCTAAGTGGTAATCTGATGGCTGCAGATCGGCCGCTCGTTATATGCCCTACCCATTGACTAAAATGGAAAGGAAAATCAAGCAGGGTGTATAACAGGCAGCTGATCCGCTACCGCCAGATTTCCACCTCCACTTAAAGAGAAAATTACTCCCATATATACATTTTTGTGGGGACTGTCTAACCAGCTCCTCTCCTCGGAAGAAGTCATCATATCTTAAATGCAACAGGAATTCTCTCCTGGATTACAAAATATGAAGCTGGCAGATGCATAATGGTCACTAAGAGATGTTCTCAACACCACGGCCTAGAAATTCACTGGCCTTAGCGCCGCTTTTGAGGCGCTAGAGGGCCTAGCGCCGAAGTTATGGCCAGTTTAGAAATTGACAGGGGCCCTAAATCGGCGTTAGGCCGGTAGCGCTGCGCCGGCACCGATGACGTCATCGGTGTGTGCAGCGTCCCGGTTGCCATGGTAACCCGCCCGAACTCAGAAATTGAGTTGCGGCCGCCTCGCCCGTGGCAGCCGCAAGCAACGTTCTGGCAGAGGTGCCTTACAGAACTTTGCGCCGGCGCATTAAAGGCCCCGCGGCGGCCGGCCGCTTTCCCGCCGGCCGCCTGGCCGCAGCTCCCTCCCCGGACTTCCCGCCCCCCCCCCCCCCCGGAACAGAAGCAAGCCCGGCACTTGTCCAAGGTGCCGGGCTCATTTTTAAAAAGATTATCGCGGGCCGCGGCCGGGTGCAGGCAGCTCCTCCTTAACGGAAGGAGGAGGCCTGCACTTCCCGAGCCTGCCGCACCGCAGCGGGCGCCGCAGCGCCGGAATAGCGCCGCAATGCGGCGCGTGGCGCCAGTTTTGAGGCGCTGAGACCCCTCAGTAGCGCCGGCAGCCGTTTGGGCGCGGCGCTACTGAATTTTTGGCGCGCGCAGGGGGACTTAGCGCCGGCACTAACTTCCGGCGCTAAAGCCCTCGCTGCGCCAAAACCGAATTTCTAGGCCAACATCTTTTAAATGCCAGAAGTCTGCAGTTCATGCTCGTAATTTCCTGAGAAATTAAAATTGATGAAATGCAAAGTCCCATGCTTGGTGTGTAAGAACTCCTTTGATCTGGACTGTTGAATGCTTGTATGGAGGAGTTTCAGTGTAGTGGGCTCTCCCTGCTCTACAGTTCGGAGTTCTGTTGTGTCAAATGTTTGTTTTCCACATTGCAGCAGCGAGATGGGACTGTGGAGTGAAGAGGCACCGACATTACAATCATTAAAGACAATATGAACACTTGTTGTGAGATAGCTTTTGTATAAATTAAGCAGTTGTATTGCTGTTTACCTTTTACTTCTGCATAATTATAAATCTTGGAAATAAATTTGGTCTCTAGTTTTAGCCTGAACTACATCATCTGATGTGTTTTGCCTTTCAGAGAGGACGGGAGTGTATGTGGACAGCCAGTACAATCTCCGGTGCAAAAATAACTCGGTAAATGGGTCATTATTAATTCTAGTGTCTAAAGACTTGCTCTTTACAGAGTGTTAAAAACCTTTGTGAAGTGACAGTGTGGCTGGCCTTTCCTTTCCTGCAGTTCTCGTGTGTCACCCTTTTGTTTTCCATGTCGTGTTGATGAGCTGGTACACAACTCCCCTTCACAGCACCCATAAGGTTGGAAATTTCTGATCTTGGGAGGCTTGGGTCTAATTTTGACAACAGTATTTTGCTCTGGAAACAAATGGAATTTGAAGAAAGGCTGAGTAGTAACAACTTGGTTCACCTTGAAATGATGCAACTCAGTGTAGCATTACAGTCTCAGTCTTAGCTACACACAGATAGCAATTGTATGCTCCTGTTTAAGTCTATGGTATTAATAAAATGCCATAAAAATGTTTTAGCTCCAGAAATTATTGCACTTTTGAATTAAACTTCAATCCTTTTACAGATTATTTCTGTCTGTTTGTCTCCCTTTGTGATGTGAATTGCATCTTTCGTTCTGGTTCTGGTTGATTAGGCGTTTTCTCTATTTCTTCTATCATATCCTGTGCCGGTACTTATAAATCCACACTCTATTTCTTATTACTGGATTAACTGGTCCACAATACTGCTAGACTTCTCTCTGAACTGAATTGACTTCTCTTTACTGCTTCTAGCTTCTCTTGCACAGACTTTCTGCAATGGTATGCTTCTCTTCTGGATCTTTTCCCAGTCTTCATATCTCATTCTCTCTGCAAAATCTCCTTTAGTCTTAGTCTGGAAAACTGGAGGTAAAACTCCCTTTCCCTAGACCAGAACATCAAAGTAAACTGGGAATTTGAGTTTTGCTTTTAAACTTAATTTATAAGGCACTTTTAGGCTTTCATTGCATAGGCCCCTGTTTTGATCATCTGTTGCCAAGATACCACAAGGTACCACAGAAGCTCCTGTCTTTAAGAATTCCCTAATATCAAACAAGGTGGAATTTAAAACAAAAGCAAAGTACTGCGGATGCTGGAAATCTGAAATAAAAACTGAAAATGCTGGAAATACTCAGCAGGTCAGGCAGCATCTGTGGAGAGAGACAGAGTTAACCTTTCAGGTCGATGACCTTTCCTCAGAACTCGGGTGGAATTTAACCCTGTCCTATCAGAAGGTTGTGGGTTCAAGCCACACTCCAGAGACTTGAGCACATAATCATGGCCGGCACTTCAGTTCAGTACTGAGGGAGTGCTGCACTGTCAGAGGTGCTGTCTTTTGAATGAGATGTTAAACTGAGGCCTTGTCTGGCCTCTCAGGTGGATGTTACCAAACCCATGGCATTATTCGAAGTCGAGCAGAGGAGTTCTTCTGGTATCCTGGTTAATATTTATCCCTCAACCAACACCTAAAAACAGACCATATGGGCATTTATTTCGTTGCTGTTTGTGGGGCCTTGCTGTGTGCAACTTAGCTGTCGTGTTTCCTACATTACAAAGGTGACTACACTTCAAAAGTGCTTCATTGGCTGTAAAGCATTTTGGGACGTCCTGAGGTTGTGAAAAGCGCTATATAAATGAAAGTTCTCTATTTTAGGAATGCAGAATATTACAAATGGGAACTCTGAGTGTTTCTCCATCCAGCAGATAAATTAATGTTTTTCCTATATTGACGTATTTGCATTGTGATAAAATAGCAGCTAAATACTCTCATATCAACATCTCAAAGGAGAAACAATTTGCCGCATAGTGTATAGCACAGCTGAACACATCCATCTGGTAGTTACAAAGTATTTCAATGCTTGCAAACACATTTTGGTGCCTTCAATAGTGCTTTTCTGTCAGCTGAAAACAGTGATTTAAAGGACTTTTTAATATGCAGAGAAAATATATCAACTTAAGAATGACCTCAGCATAGCCACAATTTGCAAATTAAACAGAAGCGCATACACGGGAGGGCTCAGTACTGGGGAGGTGCTGTCCTGCAGAACATACACAGGGGAGTTCAGTACTGGCGAGGTGCTGTCCTGCAGAACATACACAGGGGAGTTCAGTACTGGCGAGGTGCTGTCCTGTAGAACATACACAGGGGAGTTCAGTACTGGCGAGGTGCTATCCTGCAGAACATACACAGGGGAGTTCAGTACTGGCGAAGTGCTATCCTGCAGAACATACACGGGAGTTCAGTACTGGCGAGGTGCTGTCCTGTAGAACTTACACAGGGGAGTTCAGTACTGGCGAGGTGCTATCCTGCAGAACTTACACAGG
This sequence comes from Somniosus microcephalus, assembly GCF_052327205.1. Lineage (NCBI taxonomy): Eukaryota > Metazoa > Chordata > Chondrichthyes > Squaliformes > Somniosidae > Somniosus > Somniosus microcephalus. The sequence continues at coordinate 31,203,519 of NC_140999.1, read as the reverse complement.
GGAGTTCAGTACTGGCGAGGTGCTGTCCTGCAGAACTTACACAGGGGAGTTCAGTACTGGCGAGGTGCTGTCCTGCAGAATTGGTGACAAAACAAGTCACAGATATAAGAGGCAAAGAAAACCTTTCCCTTTGACAGCCCCCATGTAGCTTTGTAGACGTGGTTGTTTGGGGGGTGCAAGATGTGAGAGTTTGAATCCGTGCTTGCTATGCTGCATTGCTGATGTGGCACCATGTGTACTCGGTGCTTGGCACACTCACAGTACAAGTATTCAATTCATTTGAGTTGGCACATTTTAGTCAGCCATACCTTGGCACTCTTCCTGAGGCCAGAGAACTTCTTCCTCAACTCTCCCACGACCAATAGCCATGGGAGACTGTATTCACCCTGTTGGCTACTTACTCCTTTGCTTGGCTAGGGGGAGGGGGTTCCCTTTAGCCCTACAAATAGAGACATTCCTCTGCTACACCTGTTCCAGCAGTACAGCCTTGCCGGAGTCAGTTCTGACACATGGCTCTGGATGCATAGCTATTCTGCACACCACAGTCAGCATCCAAAGAAATGAGCAGCATCCCTTTGAGAGCTGCTGCACAGACTATTCCCTACTCACCCATTCCTATAGTCTTGGGGCAATTTATCCCAGAATCCAGGATTTGGCTCTAAACTATACTTGCAAGGTCTGTTTGTTATAGAATCTGGATGAATGATTTGCTAATTAGAACACAAAGAACACAGGAAACAACTGGATAACTTCAGTAGGGTTAATCAGACTATCTTTGCAAATTATAAACAAATATCGCCACAGTCTTCTGATTTTACACACACACTGCCTTCCAAGCATCCTGGTTCTCCATTAATCATTAATTTTTATGAAAGCTGCTTTTTGGTAAGGTTTCCATCATATGATTTTTTTTTATTTAGAACTTTTTTTTCGTTCCTGAGATGTGGGCGTCGCTGACAAGGCCAGCATTTATTGCCCCTCCCTAGTTGCCCTTGAGAGGGTGGTGGTGAGCCGCCTTCTTGAACCAGTGCAATCCTTGTAGTGAAGGTACTCCCACAGTGCTGTTAGGTAAGGAGTTCCAGGATTTGACCCAACGACGATGAAGAAACGGCAATATATTTCCAAGTCAGGATAGTGTGTCACTTGGAGGGGAACCTGGAGGTGGTGGTGTTCCCATGCGCCTGCTGCCCTTGTCCTTCTAGGTGGAAGAGGTCGTGGGTTTGGGAGGTGCTGTCAAAGAAACCTTGGCGAGTTGCTGCAGTGCATCTTGTAGATGGTGCACACTGCAGCCACGGTGCGCTGGTGGTGGAGGGAGTGAATGTTTAAGGTGGTGGATGGGGTGCCAATCAAGTGGGCTGCTTTGTCCTGAATGGTGTCGAGCTTCTTGAGTGTTGTTAGAACTGCACTCATCCAGGCAAGTGGAGAGTATTCCATCACACTCCTGACTTGTGCCTTGTAGATGGTGGAAAGGCTTTGGGGAGTCAGGAGGTGAGACACTCACTGCAGAATACCCAGCCTCTGACCTGCTCTTGTAGCCATAGTATTTATGTGGCTGGTCCAGTTAAGATTCTGGTCAATGGTGACCCCCAGGATGTTGATGGTGGAGTGTTCGGTGATCTTGCTTGATGTAAGATGAAAGCTTGTCTATTAACTCCTCCACCATGGAATTCAGAGGAAATTTTCTGTTATTCGTTAAATTTCATATTTTGTTTTTTAAACGGTTTTCATCCTTCACCTTATTTGATGTAGGCACATCCATTCATGCATCATCCTTTAGCTAGAAGACTGAACAAATAGACCTGGCACCAGCTTTACCCTGTGTCGCTTGTTCTACTGCCATGGCATACCTTAAAGTAGTGTCCCAGATTTACCTTTTCTGTACCAATTAATATCTTGTATCTTGATGCCCCTGTTCAAGGCTGAGCAGCCCAAGTTTCTCCAGTCTTTGCTTATTACTCATTCCTCAGATGCTAGGGATTATCTGCATGGCTCTTTTCTGCCCATAGTAAGGAGTTGACTATCTTTTTTCTGTCTTATTGACCAGACCTGGAGACAGACTCAGAGTGCAGTCTAACTACAGTAGATCTCTGAACATTTTGAGCAAGACTGCCCTCTGACTTGTATCCTACTGGTTAGCAATATAGTTCAGTATTCGATTCACTTTGTTTATTGCTGCTCCAGAGTCATTTGACATGTTAAGTTCCAGATCTACTATTACCCCCACCTATCTTTCACTTTCACCTTTAATTTGTTCTGCACCACCCACAGAGTACTTTTGGAACTGATTTTTCCTTGCAGTAATCCTTACACTGTCTGTATTCAACTTCATCTGCCATTGTTGCGTCCATTTACAGTCTGAAGGCCTCAGATTTTCCACCTTCCCCCAGTTTAGTAGTATTAGCAAATGTAACCAATTTTACTAAACTTCGGAATTCAAGTAACTGATATAGATTAGAATTAGTACAGGCCTCAATACTGATCCTTGGGACACTCAACTCAGTACTTCCCCCTCACCCTGAGCTTATTCCCCTAACCAGTAGTAACTGCGTTCTTTGCTTCTGCCAATTGATTATCAAATTCAAGGTTTTACTTTGAATTCCCACTGCTTTTATCTTCTGCAGCAATCTTCCATCAGGAACTTTACCAAAGCTTTTATGAGTGCACCACATCATACGAGGGTCCATTTTCTGATCCCAGTGCTAAAGGAGCAGGGTAATCCATGTTGACATCCTGCTGGGTTGAACTGAGATTTTCTGAGTTTAGCCCTAATTGCGTAATCATGACAAACTCCCAGTGGCCATTAACGGGGTGAATAAAGCAGCTGCCAAAAAACAGTTACTGACAAAGTAAGTGTGGAGGCAGGAAACGGAATCAGCTGATGACAGAATCAGCACCAGACCCCCCTGTTGGATAGGTGCAAAAGCGGAGGTGACCGTGCATGAGGTGGGTGTGAGGAGGATTGCCCTGTTTGGCACTCCAGGTCACCATAAAGCAGTGCAGCATACCTGGCAGATGTGGTAGCCAAGGGTGAGTACTGTGTACAGTACCCATATGACTTGGCAACAGATGTAGAAGACGATGGTACACCTTAAGGAAGCTGCCAAGATAAAACTACCCAACTGTACCCTATACGCGGTAGATGGCCCAAATATACATGCCACAAAATGTTTCCTATCAAACTGTTCTGCACTTACTGCTAGCCCATCCCAAGCCCACTTACAACCCCACAGTACCTTCATCACTAATCATGGTAATACTCCACCATGGCACATATTCAAGTTGCCATTTACAGCCGACATTCTTGCCGCACTCGTATATTAAAATGGCTCATAAAATATTTTTAACACCATCTGTGTGCATAATGAATTGTCACTTACTGACATACAGGATGGCATGTGAATGACCATATGGCTGCTATCAATGACCCCCTATGCTTCAGGAAACACAACAATGCATTGACATTGGGAAGCTGTGTCATGCTCCTGTTGCTATTCAGTGAGAAATGAGATGGAAGTGCTGACTATGAATAAAGGAAGAAAAAAAACTTGCATTTATATAGTGCGTTATCGCATCTCAGACTATATTTCATATATAATCAATAAATTTTGAAGTGTAGTCACTATTTTGTAGGTAAAAATGGTAGTCAGCTTGCACACACAAGGTCCAACAAACAGCAAGTGAGATAAATGACTAGTTCATCTGTTTTTAGTGCTGTTGGTTGAGGGAGGAATGGTGGCTGGGGCATCAGTTCAATACCCTGCTCTTTGAATAGTGCCATGGAATCTTCTAAGTTCCCCTCAACTGGCAGATGGGATCTTAGTTTAACATCTCATCCAAAAGATGACAACTCTGAAAATGTCGCACTCCTTTAGTACTGCATTAAAGCATCAGTCTAGTCTAATGCTCAGGTCCTGGATTGGGGCTTGAAGCCATACCTTCTGACTCCAAGGAGAGAGTAGCACCACTTGAACCAAACAAACACTGTGTTACCTGTTTAATAGCTATGTGGGCAAAACATTAGCTGATACTGCAGATGATCTCTAGACTGGATGGAGCTGGAGACAGAAATTTGAGGGAGCAGTGCCACTGCTGACCCTATGGTGCAGATTGGCTGAAGGAGGTCTTGTAGCAGATGGCACATATCTACAGCTAGCTTGATGCTGACCCAGAGCCTGCAGAACCCGTTTCTCACTATTATTGCCAGGTAGGTATGCCAGGGCCTATAGACATGGTTAGTGGCATATTAGCAGGGATGGGTAATCCAACTATGGTGCCTGCTGATCTCCCTGGCATGCCTTCTATCATCTTATACCAAATCAACCATGAGATACTGTACTTGTAATGCTTTAAGGGACAGACTCGATTAAACACACGGCTATCTGAGCAGCAGACAGCTTTCCTCAGAACAGCCTCTTTATACCTATTAGGAGAGAGCTATCAAAAGATAAGCACTTCTCTAATTAATAATTGTGCATTTCACAGTATAGCACTCGTGTTGTTGTAAACCAATGTATTCTTTGACTCACCATGAGGAACGTTGTGGGAGATCCCCTAGTATTATGTGGTAAACATCATGGGGAGATTATTCATTGCAAAGGGGGATCAATACCGGGAATGGTTTTCTAGGTAGGTTAATGGAAGAAAAAACTTTGGAGTCGTTCAAGAGGCACTTAGTCAGTATAATGCGGGAATTGTAGGTTTCTATCATAGGGTGAGGTAAATGGACTCTCATCTGTATTAACCTCTGTGATCTTTGTGAAATCATCATTATAACAGTAACATTTTTCCACTTTGACTGTTACATTGAATAGTAATCTGAAGAGGCTCTTGGTTTCGAAATCCTGGACCCAATATTATACAGCAAGGTTGACGAAGTGATGACTCAGTTGGAGGTGCTCTGTCTCTGTGATGTGTTCCTACGGATTTGACTAAAGATGAACAGGAAAATACCACAGTAGTGGTTGATGGAATTAATTTGGGCTGCATTCAAGTGGGAGGAAGTTCTATTCAACATAAACCCAGCACCAGTTCACATATAAGCCATAAACCTTTCCAGTTTCAGGCTTACTACATTGGCTGTGAGCCAAGCCAGTCTACCAACAACATGCAGTAAGTTAGGCCATCTCTGAGCTCTGCTACTAGATGGTATTTTCCATTGCAGTGAAAAAACTGACACATCACCCACTTAATCTATTCTCTTGGTAACTTTGCCTGTGGCTGATGTCCAGCAGATATTATTGGCAGAGTTTCAAAAGATAAATGCAACACAAAGTTTTCAAATATAATGGCCTAGAAATTGAGTTTGCGCTGCGCCAGGGCTTTAGCGCCGGAAGTTAGCGCCGGCGCTAAGTCCCTTTGCGCGCGCCAAAAATTCAGTAGCGCCGCGCCCAAATGGCTGCCGGCGCTACTGAAGGGTTTTAGCGCCTGAAAACTGGCACAACGCGCCGCATTGCGGCGCTATTCCGGCGCTGCGGCGCCCGCTGCGGTGCGGCAGGCTCGGGAAGTGCAGGCCTCCTCCTTCCGTTAAGGAGGAGCTGCCTGCACCCGGCCGCAGCCCGCGCAAATCTCTGCAAAAATGAGCCCGGCACCTCGGACAAGTGCCGGGCTTGCATCTGTTCCGGTCGGGGGGGGGGGGGGAGAAGTCCGGGGAGGGAGCTGCGGGCAGGCAGCCGGCGGGAAAGCGGCCGGCCGCCGCGCCTCCTTAAAGCGCCGGCGCAGACACCGGCAACACTCGTTTGCCGGAGTCTTAGTTGCGGCTGCCACTGGCGAGGCGGCCGCAACTGAATTTCGGCTTGGGGCCGGGTTACCACGGCAACCGGGACGCTGCGCACACCGATGACGTCATCGGTGCCGGCGCAGCGCTACCGGTCTACCGCCGCGGAAGGGCCCCAGGCAATTTAGGAACCGGCGCCAATTGCAGCGCTAGGCCCTCTAGCGCCGCAAAATCGGTGCTAAGGGCACTGAATTTCTAGGCCAATATGTTAATTATATCGTAATCATTTTTTTTTTAAGGTTTTATTTGTGTTTCAAAACTGGTACCATATTGGTAACAGCTTATGGATGTTACACATAAAAGAAGAACATTAATATAAACAAATCACTTTAGCAGAGAAAGGCACCTATGGATCCACACATTTATTGTCCAGTCGCTGGATAACCATCAGTACTGGAAATTGTGATGAACTGTTGTCCTCTTCTTCAGGGCATGGGCATTGCTGGAAGGATCAGTGTTAAAGACAAAAATTGAGGCACCCCAAGTTGATAGCAAAGAAGTGCTGAATACAGACCAAAAACTATTTGTGGCAACTGCTGAATAAAAAGCTATAATCATAGCTTAAAGTTGACACTCTGAATGAGACCATAGTAGTTCTGATATGTTTGTTTGAAGCTATATATTTAGTCAGTCAGGTTCCTACAAAGTTCAGTAAGGTTCATTATAGCTGATCTTTGAAAGTAATTTTTTGTGGGGATTGTCTAACAGTAGGGACGGTGTTAAACAGACGCCTGCATTAGTGCATGTTTTTAAACCATATGCACCTCATGTTCAAGAAAGCATGCTACTTAAATCTGCCTGCTGCTGTTGGAATGAATTCCATTTGTTCTTGCCTTGATGCTAACCTTCACCTCCGGGGAGGGAAGAGGTGACACTGTCTGTCTCGTCTTGCCACAAGCACCACTTGCGTCAGCTGATTGTGGAGTGATATTGGCTGTGGAAAAGTTTGTGACTTGAATTGGCTGACCTGCTGGACGTTTAGCGCATTCAAGGCATCTGTTGGAGGGCAAAATCAGGATTAAAATTTAGTCAGTATTAGTGAGATTGCAAACCTTGCTAAAACCATTTACTACACAGGCCAATTGAGCAAAATGGCAAAGTTCAGTTTCTGCATTTGTAATCTGATTCATTCTCGTGCTAGACAAATGATTGTAGCAACAATCCTGTCATCTGTAGTCATTTTCACTTTGGGTTTAACCAATACCAGAATGCTGTACATACTTTAGAAGAACTGAAAAGAGATTTAGTAATCAAGTTATGGTGGGCAGAGGAGGGAAGCCAGGCACCACTCACTCCGCCCCCGGCCCCAACCAAACACTTTCACCTGTACTACTCCTTGGGTCTGTTAAGCAAGCCATGTGTATTAAGCAGAAATTGATATTTATCCAGTCAGAATATGTCACAGTATTTCACTTCTTGGCTAGTGGCAGCTTGAACCTTGTGTAAACATATCAGTCTGTTTGCAGGTAAATGTAAAACATTAAAAAAAAACAGTTTATCCTTCAGCAGGCCTGCAGGAGCTGTGTGTTTCAATGTAGTGCTGTGAATGTGGTTTTCTGACTGCTGCTTTTTCACACTTGGTCGGGGCTGTACCCGTGAGACAGTCCTTATCACGGACTTCACATGGTCTGTCTTCATTGTCCCTGAACCTGACGGTGTTTAAATTGGAAGTTAACACCAGAAAAACAACTAAACACATAAAAGACTTCTTTCAAAAATACACATTAGTCAGTGAATTATGAGGACATGCACGCCGGTACACTGTACCAGGCAGGTTGAAGAATACTGCCCACTGGGTGCAATTCCATATTCTCTATCCTCTATTCCCCTGGTACAGTATATGTAGGTGTTCCATCTTCTACACTGCAATAAAACTAAATGTGACCTGTGTTATTACTTTATTCTTCTATGGGGGAGAAATTCGGTTGGTTGCGCCACCGATTAACGCCTAAGGAGGCCGAGAAGTGGGGCGCTAGCCAATTTCTGGGCGGGCGCAGGGCGCCTAGCGCCTCGCCCCATATTGAGCATGCATTTAGCGCCGGCGCTAAATCTTAGCACCCGCTCACGGGCGCAGGCTGATTATGACGTCATTTGAGTGTGCAATGCCTTTTGGGCGCCCCGGACCGGAAATTCAGTGGCGCCCCCCTCCGTAGCGCCTGGCGCTAATAGTGACAGCTTACCTGGGCCTTACCAAGTCGCTCTCGGGCTGGAGGAGCGTTATTTAAAGGGGACTTGTGTGGCTTAAAAGCGGCAGCCATTTTTGGAGCACAACTTCCTCGAGAGCTACAAAGAGTTGCTGAGCTGCACACTGAGAGCCATTTGACCACTGAGCCAGCGCAGGCAGACGATCTTCAGCCTTCTGACCATCACCTTGCTGTTGGTGAGCCTTGACAACGGGGAACCTTCCTGTGGGCACTTATTATGGGGGCTGCATTGGAGGGGATCGTCCTGCTGCTGAATCATCTGGAAAGGGCACTGAGACGCTGGGAGAGGGGGGCGGGCATGGCCAGATGGAGGAGGGCCAACAGACGTCGCCACAGCAGACCGTACGCTGGCAGGGTTTTCCGACAGCAGATTTCCTGCATGAAAATGCCGGAGGAGCAGTGTGTCAGAAGGCTGCGATTTAGAAAGGAGGTGGTGACTGAGCTGTGCCAGCTGCTTCAGCCAGATCTGCAGCCTCAGATAAGGTGCAGGACATCTCTGTCGGTGGCCGAGAAGATGCCTGCTGGCCTGAACTTCTACGCGAGCGGCTCTTCTCAGGCTGCGCGTCAGAGGCTGATCAGAAGTAGCTTCTAGGCCCCCCTCATGGAATGCTTGCTGCCATTCCAAGAACAGGAATGGAACCGGTCTGATACCCCCAAACCTGTGAAGGGCAAGATGCATGTAAATAGCAGGCATGGCCATTGTAAATGAAGAAAGTGTTTCATTACACAAAATGTGGTTCCTTCAAACATGAGAAAGCTATGGCAACAGAAAGCAAAACTAATACACTGACACATAACTGCCTCTCACACCCGGGAGACTGTCCAAAACATAAATCACATTCCGACCATCTTCCTTGGCCTTGATTCCACTGCGCCAACCAAAGCATCCAATGCCCCATCAGTGAGGCGTTCCGCCCTCTGCCTCACCCTTTCCATGTCTTGCTAGGCTGGTGCGCCACAGGTAGGCTCCCACCGCTTTGAAGGCCTACAAGGCAGTGAGTGTGTCTGGTGATGCCAATTGACCTGCCCCTTTAAGAGTTGGCCGGCGCCAGTGTGTCTCAGGGAAAGTGATTATTGACAGCACCTTCGCTGCGCCCCGTCGCCGCGAAATTGGGTTGCGCCGCCGGGTTATCGCCTTAAGAGTAGCGTGCAGCGCCTGATGGGGCGCTGCAACCCAATATCGCGCTAAATTGCGCCTGGCACTAAACTTTGCGCATCGCCAGGACTAGCGCCCCAAACGCGGCTATACCGAATTTCTAGGCCAATATCTTAAATCAGATCCACCTTTGTCGAAGAAATCAGGGAATGGAAAATTCTAGCTTTGGTCTGTTTAGTGACCAGTACCTGCATATAAGGCTATGGGGATATCTGTTCAGACCAGCTCATAAACATGTTTATGATGGAGGGCAGCTTTATTTCCATTTTACTAATGAATTTGGAATCCATGCAGAAGAATCTTTTGCCTGCACATTGCACTTCAGCTTTCTTATTAACATGTTTTATTAGTATCCACCAAATAAAAAAAACCGCACTATAAATTCTTCAATTATTCAGTAGGTCAAAGGTTCACCATCGTCTCTTTTTTTTTTTGCTTAGTACCAGGACTGTTAATGGAAGTAACTACGTGACGTGAGATTGGTTTTAGATTATAATGCAGAACTCTATTATTGGAGCACATTACACTCTCACCTCGGGCTGCTTGTCTGCCTCAAGACCGAGCTCATGCTATTAGAAACTTTGTTTATGCCTTAGCATAATATGGGCTAGATTTTCAGTTGCTTGCGCCAGCAGTTAGCGCCTTAAGAGAAGTGATTTTCGGGCACTTTTCGTGTAGCGCCCGGGCGCAGCGCAGTTTGCGCCCCGCCCCAAATTAAGTTGCCCGTTAGCGCCGGCGCAAAGTTTAGCGGCCGCCCGGATGCGCGCACAGAAAATGACGTCACATCCTCGTGCAAGGCCCTTTGGCCGCCCCGAATCCAAACTTCAGTCGGACCGCCCCATTCTGCGGCTGGCGTCCAGAGCGTTTGTAAAATGGAACGCAACACACCCTGGGGAGCGCAAATTAAAGGGCACTCCTCCTGCGCTATAAACGGCAGTCTGCATGTGTTGTGTGGAAGGATCCAGTGTGTTGTTGTGAACGGTGTATTTATGTTTACCGCCGCCGCCGCCGCCGCCACCACCACCACCACCACCTCCTCCTCCTCCTATAACACATGCACCCTTCCCCTGTAAGAGCTCACTGGCACCAGAGTGTCTGCCGTGCGCTCCGCCCGCGCTCGGGCGCTGCGCTCTGCACCGACGGCTTAGCGCCTAAAGATAGTAGTGGAATGCCTCTTTTAGCGCTCCACCAACCTCTTAGGGCGAAGCCACTGAATTTCCGGCAACGGAGCGCTACTTTGGGGCGGGCGCTAACTTCGGGCGGGCGCTAAGGTTAGTGCCCCAAAACTGTCTATACTGAAAATGTAGCCCTATGTCTTTCTCATTTCAAGAAGTTTTCTGTTAAGTTAGAATTTATTTTTGCATTATTTTCTTCTATTTTAGTGGTAATGAGCTTCTATTTTTAAGGTACTTCCTCCTACGCCCATTTTTCATGCCTTGTACCATTCCCAGCCAAGGTGGTACGCAGATAACCTGCTGTCAGGCTTCTACCAATGTTACTTTGCCACTCGCCAACTGCACAAGAGCAGCTGCAATGACTCTTCCTCTGACTTTTCCTCCCTTCCCATGAGGAAATTCTTGGCCTTCACTCAGCAGCTCCCGATGATGCCAGAGCTGGAACTCAGAATTCATTATGAGAAAGATTGCAGCCTTAAACCCACATCACACCAGACCACACCACTGCTACACTACTCTGCCATCATCTTGACTTATTTTTAAGTTTCCCAAAGTAGCAGCAGCCAGGTGAACCAGTGCCAGAGTTGGACTTCTGACTAGGAAACGGAGTTCAAATCCCAATTAGTTGAGCTATCATATCCCCTAAGGATTACTTTCACGAGTCTGCCAACTTGACCTGGCAGAAGGAGACAAACCTCCTGGTAGAAACATTGCTTAAATGAACCTTGGATTGACAAGCAGGCAGAATAGTGGAGATGTGTAGAGACTGGTAGGGACAGAGAAGTAATACGGATATGGGAAAGGGGTAAAGGAAAGTAGTATCTCCCTCAGTGTGTCAAACAAATTATATTGATATCGCAGAAATATTTAAAATCCCTTTGACAAAAGCCAGCAGTTTATTTGAGTGTTCCTTTGTTATGTTCATTAGCTGCAACAAATTCATTGTCAACTAATTCACTGTTCCACATCCTTTATGAGATCACCGAGCAAGTTATTGATCAGTATGTAATGGTCAGTGCCGATTAACATTTAAAGCTTGTATTTTAGTCTTTGATCAGTAATGTAAGCATTAAAACAGCTTTTTAAAGTGGTTTCCTTTAATTCTATTAGCAGGGCATTATGCTGTTGATACTACGCTGTCAGTGGTGATATGAAAAAGGCGTTTCCAATTGCAAATAAAGTGAAAGTCTGCATCAAGGTCTTTGCCAGCTGGCCTAAAAGCTATCATTTGATGGCAGACTTCAGAGAGGTTTTACTTTAGGAACTATTGCTAAAAGCAAATTGCATGTTAGAATTTTAAGTGTACCGCAGGCAAACAGAAAAAATATTGTTTTAATGACGGTCAATACTGTTATTTTTTTAAAGTTAATGTTGGGTCTGTAGAGCTGCACTAACTTAGTGTGTTTTGTTTAATGGAAGGTACTGTGGCTGCTATCTCAGCAGTGTTGATGCAGTTGAATGAAGGCAGGACTCTTCCTTCCAGAAACACTTCCTCTGACATTTCCTGTAGATCAGACAGAGGCTAGCCAGACATGCAGTAAAGTGTTAACCTTTTAGGGCTGGTGCAGCAGAGCCTTATCCAGCTGATGAAATAAGTCAGCATGAGCCTCTCTTCTTTCAGCAGATTAGTAATAGGACATCATCTTTTTACAGAAGTTATATTCATATTTTTTTATACAATATAACCTGATAACAGTAAATGTTTCTTCATAGGTCTCCCATTGTGTCAGATTTTGTCCTAGGCCCCAGTTGAAGCCTGATTATAATCAGCAGTGAGTCTGAAACCTTGATAAGACTATGTTGCTGGTCCCCAGAAATTGGTAACAACAACAGGTTTTGACTGCAGTTTGTTGTTGCAAGATGAACGTTAAAGAAATTAAATTGTGAAATTTCATGAAACTAGATCCTCCCATCAAATATTCCAAACGACTACAATAGATAGAAAAAAACATGAAAAAATCAAGGACTAGAAAAGGCCGCTCAAAGCTGCTCACTCCAGTAAGTCAGCCCTCACACTTTAGCATTCAACTGCATTTTGGATCCCCCTAATGTCTTCCATTCTATTACTTTACCTGGCACGTTATCCCAAATGTTTATCACCCTTCGAGTAGGATTTTTCCCCAAATATTTGTTTTAAATTTACCATTCACTCAGTTAAATTAGTGGCCTCTTGTTATACGTTAGATCAAATTCTGGATTCACCTTATCTATACCATTTAATGGTTTACATAGCTTAATAAAGTGCTCCTTTAACTCTTCTCTATAGGCTGTACAGTTTAAGATTGTCTACTCGTAATTCATCCCCCTTTACACTGGAGATCATTCTCCTTGCTCCTCTCAACAATAACAACTTGCATTTACATAGTGCCTTTAACATAGTAAAACGTCCAAGGCACTTCACAGGAGCGTTATCAGACTCAGTTTGACACCGAACCACATAAGGAGTTGTGAGGACAGGAAGGAGGTAGGTTTTAAGGAGCATCTTAAAGGAGGGTAGAGAGGCGGAGAGGTTTAGGGAGGGAATTCCAGAGCTTAGGGTCCAAGCAGTTGAAGGCACAGCCACCAGTGGTGGAGTGATTAAAATCGGGGATATGCAAGAGGCCAGAATTGAAGAAGCGCAGAGATCTTGGAGGGTTGTAGGACTGAAGGAGACTACAGAGATAGGGAGGGGCGAGGCCATGGAGGGATTTAAAAACAAGGATGAGAATTTTAAAATCAAGATGTTGCCAGGTGAGCACAGGCAGGGGCGGAGATGGGCGATATCACGAAGATGGAAGTAGGCGGTCTTGGTGATGGAGCGGATATGTGGTCGGAAGCTCATCTCCGGGTCAAAAAAGGTGCCAAGATTGCGAACGGTCTGGTTCAGCCTCAGACACTGACCAAGGAGAGTGATGTAGACAGTGGCTTTCTAATGCATTAAGGTCCCAGAGCTGTGGTTGTGGTCTGATCAGTCCTTTATAGAACCTCAGTATAACATATGTCTATTCAGTCGTTCTGGCTATGTATCTTACCACCTTATATGCTTTTTAATTGCTTCTCCATATTATGCCAATATTGAGAGTGACATGTCTACAATTCCTCCCAGCTCCCTTTCTAAGTCTTCCTGTGTTCATTATTTTCTTTTCCTTGTCACTGATTTCTTTGCCCAATATGTATTACTTAACATTTTGTTAGTATTAAATTCTGTTTGCCAAGTCTGCCCAATTAGATAATTAATTTGAAATAATGCATCAGCCTTCGCTCAGTTGTGCACTTGTGCCTCTGAGTCAGAACGGTTCAAACCCCATCCCAGGATCTGAGCACATAATCTACTATGACAGTGCAGTACTGAGGGTGCATTGCATTGTTGGATGAGACATTAAGCTGAGGATCCATCCGCTTGTTCAGGTGGATGTAGAAGATTCCATTACACTATTTGAGGAACAGCAATGGTGTTCTCCTGGTATCCTGGCCAACATTTATCCCTCAACCAAAATGACCAAAAACAGATTAACTAGCCATTCATCTCATTGCTGTTTGTGGGATCTTGTTGTGCTCAAATTGGCTGCCGCGTTTGCCTACAAAACAACAATGACTACATTTCAAAAATAATGAATTTGGCTGCAAAACACATTGGAATGTCCTAAGGGCATGAATTGCACTCTGTAAATGCAAATTCATTATTGCTGATTACTGAATCCAGATCATTTCTATAGATAAGAAACTATATCATAGGGAGTTCTACTATCTGTTTTATTTGTAATGTGTTCAAAGTTGTCAGGATTTATTAAGTAGGGCCATTGTATTCTAAACTTATGCTACTCCCTGCATTTTGACAACCTCATGGATTGAAATTCACAATTGATTAATGCAGGACATGTAAATTGAGCATGTTGTAGGTTCAAAGGAGCTAGAATATAATCTTATGTAAAAGAAATATTATGATAGAGCAATCATAAGTATGTGAAACAGTAATGAATCTGTTTTCCTGGAAGTATAAATTCATTTGCTCAATTAAAATGGCCCATCCAAAGTGGGGAGAGAGCGCTTAAGACTATAACCTGATTGATACCACAGATGAGGCTAGTGGTTTGTCATGGAAACATTTACCTAAAAATTCTGGTTTTGTTACTGTAAATTAGAGTAAAATCTTCATGAATGTAAGAATAAATGTAAAGCACCTCTTCGCCAGCCAGAAGAAAGAACTTGCATTTATATAGCACCTTATTTCTTCTCTCAGAAACATCCCAAATGTGCTTCACATAATGAATTACTTTGAAATGTTGTTGTGTAGGCCAACGCAGCAGTCATTTTGCACAAAGCAAGGTCCCACAAACATAAATGATACGAATGACCTGTTAATCTTTGTTTTGGTTGAGGGAATAATGTTGGCCAGATTAGAGAGAAGTCCCTACTCTTCTTGAAATTGCACCACTTAACATCTACCTGAATCACTAACTGAGTGACAGAGCTCGAGTTTACCGAAGAACCATCTATTCAACAATGCAACACTGCCTCAGTGCCTCAGGAAGTGTCAGCCCAGTAAAAGGGGAGGATTTTATGGATTCACATTTGGGTGCAGAACTTTGCATGGCGGGGCACATACTGGGATTTGAGGCATGGAAGCCAAGCCTCCTGCATGATTTTCCATCCAAATTTATGAAAAGCATTTACACTGGAGTGGTAATTTGCAAATTGTGTGTTCAAAGCCTGGAGTGAGGCTTGAATCCACAAATGTTGACTCTGAGGAGACAGTTCATGCAACTGAGCCAAGCTGATGATAATATTGCGAGAAAGGTAGCAAAATGACTAGAGTGGGAATTTAAAAAAAGTCTGATCACCTGCTGTAAACAGAAATGGTTTAGTTTGACCTTTTAGGACCGTGGAAATCATTGAGGTGAGCTAGAATACTGTGGGGGAAAAATTTGGTTGGTTAGCGCCTCCTGTTCACGCCTCTGGGGGGCGCTAGGAACTTAGTGCCTGAGCGTGGCGATTTTAGCACTGCTCGCGAAATTGACCAGTCATTTTGCGGCGGCGCTAAACTACCACCACGGTTTCCTGCGCCCGCAGATCATGACATCAGTCGAGCGTGCAACGCCCCGGTAGCGCCCCAGACCAGATATTGAGTCACGCCCCCCTGCCTTAGCGCCTGCCGCTAGGAACGACAGGTAGAGGGGAATGTTTTCAAGTTGCGAAGGGGCTGGGGGAGCGCTATTTAAAGGCGGGCACTTCCTGCCTTTTCCTGTCGGCAAAATTATTGGTACATGCAGGTTGAGAGGGAGAGTGACATCTGGAAAGATTTAACGCTGTCCTAAGGAGTTTTGGCCCTCAGCACCACTTTTGAGGTTCCTAAGCGCCAAGCTCTTTCCCTGGGCCTATCCATTAGTGCTTCCAACACAATTGCTTTAAAGGTCTCTCCAGGCCAAGATTCAAGGCTGCCATGAGTAGGGTGCGGCTGGCCAGCAAGATGGCCCTCCCCTTTAAGAACTGGACGGTGCCAGTCTGTCTGGCTTCCATGGTAACTGGCATTGCCTGAGCTTCGGTAGCGTTCTGATGTATCGCCTCGCTCCCTGACGTTTGCGCCTTAGGAGAGGTGTGTAGCGCCTGATTTAGCACTCAAATAGAACCGAATTTTGCAGTCGGAGGCGATAATTAGCGCCGGGCACTAAACTTTGCGCCCAGCCAATATTAGCACCCCAAAATGGGCAATACCCAATTTTCCCCCCAGTATATTTTAGCTATAGCTAGAGAATGGCACACTCGCTGACACAGTCAGTAAAAGTGGTGTGCTGCAGCTGAAACTCCAGGAGCTCAAATTTTGCTTAATATTATTGCAAAAGGCACAACAAATTTTTGAAGCAGCAGATTTATATGAATAAAATCCATTAACTCCAGAATATCTATTCAACTTTACAACTTACATTATTGATTCCTGACTAGTTGCTTTCCGTAGCAAGACACTTGCATCAGCAGAGAGCCCAGCATCTTGGGAAACATCACGCTCCATAGAGTATTTGACCACTTCCATCTTTTACATTTTGCTAGATCCTTCAATCCAGTTCCTGAACAGATATTTATCCACTTGTATTCGCAGGAAGGCATTGCCAATAGGTTTATGCAATCCTTGATGTACTTACTGTGAATAGACTAAATCCCAAGAACCTCGAGTGCAGTCATACTTGTTAATGCCCTTCTGAGAACGCCATTATGCATCAAGGGTATGGAGCGTATTAACAAGCCCCACCAACACAATAATTATCTCCAAGCAGAATAAAGCTATCACCACCAAACAAATGAAACCTTATATTTTGTTAAAACAACATCCAGGAGAGTTTTCAAGGTTGTAATCTAATTGTGGGTTTAAATGAAGGATATAAATCTCTCGGGCTTCATTCTTGCCATTTATGGCTTAATCTGAGGCCTTCAATTATGTTACAACTTCCCAGATAACCATTAATCATTGTGGAGTTTATGTCATTTAATAAAATGTAATTTTTTGTTAGTATATTCAGAAGACACTGGAAATAAAGACGTTTTTCTTCCATTCTGCCCATTTCTGCTTTATAAAGTTAAACCTTCAGGATCAAGCTGTTTACATAGCATAATTAAATGATGATGCATCTTGTTGAATATCAGTGTTGGAACAAGATGCTAACAGTCCTCGGAAAGCGTGTGGATTATTTGCAAATAGTTCTACGTATAAAGGCCATTTTTACTGATATTTGTACCTAGTGGGTGAGGCTCTGTGTCTGGAGCGTGCATTCAGAAAATCAGCCCTATTATTGGTTACTGAATCGCTACATTTTGTTTGGCTTTGATAAAACAGGACTACTGTATTTATTTACTTTGTAACACTGACAGTACTTGATGGAAGCCGAGACACATGACTCTTTTTAATCTCTGCTAGATTTTAAGAAACAAGTTTATTTCTTTATGAAATGCCAGCCCTGACTTGGTTTCAAGGGAAGCAACTTCTTCAATAAACTGCCTCAAACAATGTTCTGAAGATGAATTTTGTTTCAACAGCAGTCAAAGTAATTTGATTTATATAACTTGGATAAAAAGGTGGATCATTTACAAATGTTGAATTTTAACATTGACACCTAAATTTAATTGTATTGTTAGGCCCGTGTGCATTATAGGATATAGCTGGTATCTGGAAAGCTGAAAAGGAAACAGTACTGTGTAGTTAAAAAGCACTGAGAAAGAGGCTTGCAGCCTTCAGATTCTCATTTCAGGGACATCCTGCCAAAGCCCTCATTTCTTACACAACTGCTGTCCAAAATGTTATGAACCAGCCGCATGTTCAGGGTATGCACCCGGTTGGAGCAGCTTTCGTCAAGGTCAGCCTGAATTGGAAGCACAGCTCTTGTTTTTTTTGTGTGTGACTTTGCATTTGCATCATGGTCAGCGTCAGTTTGAGACAGTTTGGGATACAGAATAATTAGGTATATGCAGAGATGATGCCAAGAAAAATGAGGCACTTTTGTGACTCTGAGTTTTTTGTAACAACAGTGTGAGAAGTCCTTCAAAGGGGCATTTATTGATGAATGTTGTGTGAACAATCTTACTCACTGTAAATACTAGTAATGTATAGGATTTTCTAATAAATACGGTGACCGTGCAATCGGCACTCATCGCCCTGCCCCTTGTTAAAAGTCTTTGATTCAGATAAGTTGTTTTATTTTTAAGCTTGTCTTTTCGGTGGGGAGATGGTCCCTGTCCTATCCTGTCCTTGTTAATTCCCGGACTGCACACACAACAGCTGCGTGGTTTGGATTCCAAGTTTGCAGAGCGAGAGCCAAAATAAATTGGAACACGCTGTCTCTAGTTTGCAACTAATTTGCTGTGTCCGAAATTCTTTGTTGTGTTGAGACATAGGTGGAACGTGGCACAACCGTCGGGCAGCGCGCGCGCCTTTCTGATCAACAATGTTCAAGTGGTTTTATTCGTATATAAGAAGCAGGTTTAAAACAAATCGTACATTTTATTGATAAAGAGCTCGGGTGAAAGCTGCCAAAAATCCATTTCGGGGATCCTTGGCTGTGCTACTATTGGCAAACGGAGAGGAAAAAGCCCAGGGAGAGTGTTGATGAGATTAATGGTGATGCAATATTTAGTCTGTGCACTGACACCTCCACCAGTGCTGCCAACTTGATTTCCAAGACAGTGAAGCCCTGGGGACATAAAGGGAGACTTTACTGCTCGCCTGGGCTGAAGAAATATTGCACAATTGGGAGGGTCGGCAGCGTGTGCTTCTAAAGGATCCCAGCCAGTTTTTCTCCATTTAAATTGATCAAAGAAACTCTGGCACGTTCACTGTAGGCAGAAACTCCCACCCGCCCAGTTTTCTGATATTTGCTGTGCCCATATAATCCACTCGGTGCAGGCCCAGGAAAATCTCCCCTACCAAGGATATCATTAAAAGTAATTGGTGGTCAATACACTGGTTGCACTATTGGTTTTCTTGTGCAATTAGTCACCAAAGGTTCCTAACCTTTTATAACAAAACAAAACCAGCTCGTGATTTAAAAAAAAAATTCTGACATCAATTTGAAGTGGCCCGTGATTGACTCTTTAATTCAGCTCTTGCACCGTCAGAGCTTATTGTAAAAAAAACCCGTGTGGATAAGCAGTGTTTTTATTTGATATTTATTTTTCATTTTTAATCAGGGCTTTATCTTGCTGCGTTTCAAGCTGTTAATCTGAAGCTTTGGTCTAAACTGGGAGAAGAATTTTTGTAACAGTGGTGTAGCCATAGCCCAGGGGTTGCATTTTTGGTATTGCAAGTGAACATTCTACCTAAACAGCATTTATATAGCACTCCTCACATAAAAGAACATCTGTGACATTTAACAGAAGGAGAGATGGACATTGAGCAGGAGGGGAAAGAATTTGGGAGGCAGATCAATAGCATTACATCCAGGACAAAGCAGCCCACTTGATTGGCACCCCATCCACCACCTTAAACATTCACTCCCTCCACCACCGGTGTACTGTGGTTGCAGTGTGTACCATCTACAAGATGCACTGAAGCAACTCGCCAAGGCTTCTTCAGCAGCACCTCCCAAACCCGCGACCTCTTCCACCTAGAAGGACAAGGGCAGCAGGCACATGGGAACACCACCACCTCCAAGTCACACACCATCCTGACTTGGAAATATATCGCCGATCCTTCATTGTCGCTGGGTCAAAATCCTGGAATTCCCTACTTAACCGCACTGTGGGAGTACCTTCACCACATGGACTGCAGCAGTTCAAGAAGGTGGCTCACCACCACCTTCTCAAGGGCAATTAGGGATGGGCAACAATGCTGGCCTTGCCAGCGATGCCCACATCCCATAAACAAATTTTTAAAAAATTACTGAAGAGATGGGCTTTAATGAGAGTATTGAAGGCAATGAGAAAAGCGGAGTGGCTTGGCAAGAACGAGCTCAGGATTATCGGAAGTTCGTGAAGGGAAGTTAGAGATTTCAATGAGGAGAGCAAGTGAGGATACGGATCTACATTGGTCCCCATTGTTGCTATGGTCAATGGCTTTAAGGCACAACATGCTATTTGGTTCCTCTGCCTTTCATAGTACAATGGACTTAGGCTTGCCAGTGTGACTGTCAGATAAAAGCAGAATGAATGGTTTCAGTTTTAATGTGTAATGTACCGTAGAGGAATATATATTTAATTAAAAAATTATCATATCAAACTTCTGTCCTTATAGAGGTAGGAGTCCTACAAAAATGTTATTAGAATATTTGGGCACTTTTCCAACACCACTTGCGGGGCTGATAATGTGGTACAGCATTGCCAGGGCCACTGTGCATTGGGCACTGACCATGCCCGCAGTATAACAGGTCACCCAATTTAAATAATTTCTTTCTGTTGTTAGTGCTTAGTGCACAACGTGCTGGGACCATGTGATAGAGGGGCTGCGTTATGGTGCATGACCTGATCGCCTTAAGGGCTGCTGGATGTTTTTGTCCACTTAAGGTTAAATGGCCGTAAAGAGGAAGACAAAAATCTTCCAACACATAGAAAGGCTGGAGATAGGTTTTTTCCAACATTGTCAGCTTTCCTAAAGGTTGCCTGGGGGAGAAGGGAAAAAAGGGGCAGATGGAGCAAAGAACTGGCTGGCCAAAAGCAACTAAAGGTGAACCCAATGACCGAGTCTGTGGACAAGTAGTGGAACAGCACAAGCCCCAACTCTCTGTTTAACTGCTGGTGAACGGGATCTGCTATTGCATGCGGTGAACCAAGTTGATGATGTAAGATTGAAAGACACACAATATTGCCTATCAACCTGTCCCATATGTACCACTTGGCCAGGCCGAGTCCTCACACAACCTTCAAGCATTTTCATTTATCTCATACTTCGGCAGGGCACACATTTAAGCTGCAACTTACAAACTCGCATCTTCCCAGGGATTCACACATTGAACCACTGACACAAACATGGCCACTTACTGATAGATGGGATGGGTTTTGTGGTTGGGCATGTGATAGCCATCATTGACTTCTACTTTGGGAAATGCAGCAGTGCAGTGATATTTGGCATCTGTGTTTTGCTTTCCAGTGAAAATGATGACAGATCTGTCATGGCCCTATTTGATCTATCAGTTGTCCATTAGCTGATACTGCAATGGTAGCCAGCAGTGAATCACAAGAGCAACAGTTGAGGGAGGCACTGTTCCTATGTTGCAGTTTGCTTACAGGTATGCTTGCTGTAGTTGGCAAAACTCTTGGACTGGCACCCTTCTGCCTCAAACGAAGCTCAGGCAGTTGTCCTCAGTAATTGGCAGATAAATATGCCAAGGTCTGCACATATCAGGATGGATTTTGTCTTAACTGCTTGGGCATTAATGTGACTGGGAAGAGTTCAATGGAAAGAAAATCAGGTGGGTTCTGGAAAGGGCACACAATCAGCCACACCAGGCAACTGCCCAGCCGGTGAAGACAAAAACCTACCCCATCATCTGAGCCTGCTGATCTCTCTGGCAAAATACTGCACATTTGAAAACAAATTGATGTAGATTAAAAAAAACAAATTGCCCCTTCAGCATTTTTCTGAAATAAATATTAAATATTGAAAAATCAAAATATGGAACAAATCTAATAATGCACTATGAGTGCGCTGTAAACATTGAAAATAGTACAAAGCTTTTTGAGTACCTGCTACTGTGGAACTCCCCATGCCTCCATTCCAAATAGGTGTCGAAGGGGGAAAAAAAGCACTGGCAACACAAATACCACATTACAGTGCTATATGCTCTTTTAAATATTTTTGCATGTATTATGTCCGTGTATGATTGAGACATGGACAGCAGGAGTTGAACAAAACAAGTCTTTACTGAAAGGAGTCAATCGGGAAACTGAAACTACAGAGGCTTACTAGCGCCTTTTATACAGGGGTGGTCACTGCCGGTACTGCAGTCTGAGACCAGTTATTCTCTTAAAGGTACATACACAACAATTCCTCCCCTTTTAGATAAACAGTACATAACATTCATTTAACAACTAAATGATAACTAATTACAATCACAATTACGGTTGCTAGATACATTGGTTAAGTTTAAGCAATTATAAGTTCAGTCTTTGAGGAGGCTTCCTGATTCTGTCTGGATAACGCCTCTTTGGGGTATCAGGTTCTTCTGGCAAGGTTGAGTCGGGATCAATGTCGTTGTTTGGTTCATCTGCTTCCAATATCACCGACTCTGCGGTAGCTGCAATTGGTACGTCGATTTCATTGCCAGGTGTATCAGATCGTGGTGTGGAGTTGACGTTTTCCAGTGACTTTAGAATCTGGTCAGCATGGCGCCTTACAATGCTCTCCAACGTCCACGGTATACATGAGAGGTCCTTGCCGTGTACAAATCGTTCCTGGCTGACATTTCTCAGTGCGGTAGTCCCGGGCCAAAACTGGTTGACCTATCTTAAAACTCCTGGTCGGCCTTTCATTCATATTCTGAAACTGCCTGTTCTCCACATCTCTTCGGACGTTTGGCTTAACCAAATCCAAGCGGCATCGTAGTCTTCGATTGAAGAACATCATGGCTGGGGTTTGGTTGGTAACCGCATGTGTCGCATTCCGGTAGGCAAACAAGAAGTTGTCCACCTTGTGTTGTAGGGGTATATCTTCATTACACATTGCCTTGATAGCCTTCTTGAATGTTTGAACAAACCTCTCGGCCAATCCATTAGTGGCTGGATGATATGGGGCAGATGTGTAATGCTTAACACCATTGTTCTTTAAGAACCTCCGGAACTCTTCAGACACAAACTGTGGTCCATTGTCAGAGCAAATCTGTTCAGGCAGCCCATTCCTGGCGAATATGGTTCGTAAAACTGTGATAGTTTTTTCCGTGGTGGTTGAGGACATTTTTATTACCTCTGGCCACTTTGTGCATCCACCGCAATTAAAAACATCGAGTCCATGAAGGGACCAGCAAAATCAATGTGCACCCTTTGCCATGGAGATGAAGGCCACTCCCATGGATGTAGAGGAGCTTGTGGTGGGGCGTTTTGGACCTTCTGGCATCCTGCACAGCTCTTGGTCATCTCTTCGATTTCTCTATCAATTCCCGGCCACCACACAAACGCTCTAGCTAAGTTCTTCATTTTTACCCCACCCAGATGACCCTCATGAAGCTCATTGAGCACTCTATCCGTCAACTTAGGTGGAATTACTACTCTGGATCCACACATCAAGGTACCTCTGCACACTGACAGCTGTTCTCTTGGCGAGAATGCTGGCAGCAGTGGTTCGCCATGTGCTGGCCATCCCTTCACCGTTAAATCATAGACCCGTGATAGTGTCGGGTCATTCCGTGTTTCCTTTTCTATGTTTGCATTCGTCACAGGGAGACATTCGACTATGGTCGAGTGGAATAACTCCATCGGATCCACTGCAAGGTCTCCTTCTTCCACCGTCGGCAATGGTAGGCGCGACAATCCATCAGCATTCCCATGCTGTTTAGTTCCTTTGTACTCGATGTCATATTGGTGTGCCCCTAGGAAAAGGGACCACCTCTGCAGCCGTTGTGCTGTCATTATCGGTATGCCCTTTTGAGGGTTGAAAATGGAGACAAGAGGTTGATGATCGGTTAGTAGAGTAAATTTTTGACCCTGCAGGTAGTGATTGAACTTCTTCACCCCCCACACTAGGCTGAGGGCCTCTCTGTCAATCTGGGCGTAATTACGCGCGGCAGAAGTTAACGAGCGTGACGTAAAAACTATCGGCCTCTCTAAACCATCAAGGAATTTATGTGACAGTACCGCCCCAATGCCATAGGGAGACGCATCACACGCCAGTCTGATCGGCAGTGCTGGGTTGTAGTGAGCCAATACTTCTCTTGAAGTGATTAAGTCCTTACTCTTCTGAAAGGCCCGCTTACAGTCATTGCTCCATTTCCATGCTACTCCCGTTCGTAGCAGGGCGTTCAGTGGGTGCACAATTGTCGACAAATTCGGCAAAAACTTATGGTAGTAATTCACCAATCTGAAGAACGACCTCAGTTACGACACATTTTCAGGCGCTGGGGCCTTAACAACCGCTTCAATTTTGTCAGGGGACTTATGTAACCCCTCTTCATCAATCACGTGGCCACAATACGATAGCTGTTTCTTAAAAAACTCGCACTTGGGGCGGTTGGCTCGTAGCCCATATTCCCGTAGTCTAGTGAGCACCTGTTCTAGGTTGTTAAGGTGTTCACTGTCATCTTCACCTGTCACAAGGATGTCGTCCAAGTAACACTGAGTCCCCGGAATCCCTTGCAGGACTTGTTCCATCGATCTTTGCCATATCGCCGGAGCCGATGCTACTCCGAATACCAATCGATGATACTGGTAAAGACCTTTGTGTGTTTATCGTGAGATACTTCCTAGAGGATTCTTCAACCTCCATTTGCAGATATGCTTGTGCTAGGTCAATTTTTGTAAAACGCTTCCCTCCAGACAGTGAGGCGAAGATGTCTTCTATCCTTGGAAGAGGATATTGTACTGTGTGAAGGACTGGGTTCACCGTCACCTTGAAATCCCCACAGATGTGAACCTTCCTTGGCTCCTCAGACTTATTGCTTAACGTTTTCTTCATGACGGGAACGATGGGTGTCGCCCACTCGCTCCAGTCGACCTTAGACAACACGCCTGCCTTCTCCAGATTCTCCAGCTCTGCCTCGACGGCTGGGCGAATTGCATATGGTACCGGTCTTGCTTTGAAAAACTTGGGAATTGCATTCTCTTCTATTTTTATCGAGGCGGTTACGCCTTTAAGCGTGCCCAGTTCTTGTTGAAATACCTCTTTGGCGTTAGCTAAGATTGTTGACAATCGTCCAGGAGTGACGTCTTCATCTTTTTTACCGTCCACCGTCATTGCATGAATGGATAGCCAATCTAAGCTTATCTTCCTGATCCATTCACGTCCCAATAACGGTGGTCCACCATTTTGCAGTATGTAGAGATACAATTTCCGTATTTTCTTGCCGTTGTATTCGACAGGCACCCTTATTTTTCCTCTGGGGTATACTTTTTGCCCCGTATACGTCGTCAAGACGATGGATGTCTCTCTCAAGGGTATGTGTGAGAATAGCCGCTCGTAGTCTCGTCGATTCATGACGGTTAGCGCTGATCCTGTATCCAATTCCATTTTAACTTGGGACCCTGCTATCGTGAGGGTGACCCAAATGGTTCGGTGATCCTCTTTTGCGATTACATTGTGAAGTTTGAGACAGCTTAGTCTCCTGTTCCCGGATTCACTATCGCTCATCTGGTCTTCGGAACTACTGTCCGTCATCTTTTGTACTTTCTTGTACGGTACCTTAGTAGCCTTTTTGTTGTCGCTGGTCTTCTTCCCAGACCTGCAAACTCGTGCAATGTGTCCCATCTTTCCGCATTGCCTGCATATTTTGTCCTTGGACCAGCAGTCCTTCTGGTCATGGTTAGTTCTGCCGCAGCGATAACATTTTGCAAATCCCCATGTCATTTCGTGGGTGCCGTATTCCTGTGGCTTTTGTTGAATTTCCACAGCTCCCCTGGCTGCTGCTTCGTACGATACTGCCACGCTGAAAGCCTTATCTAGTGTCAGCTCTTTCTCTGAGAGTAACTTCTTCTGTGTTCCTTCACTCAGGAGTCCACAGACAAATTTGTCCCGTAGGGTATCTGCCAGTCCTGCTCCGAACTGGTAGTGCTTTGATAGCTTGCGTAGTTCCGTAAGGTACTCAGCATTGCTCTCATCTTTATGCTGAGTTCTCCTGTGGAATTTAAATCTTTCTGCTATCAACAGCGATGCAGGGTTTAGGTGTTCCTGTAGGACAGCAACAATTTCGTTAAAACTCTTCGCCTTCGGTTTGGCTGGAGTAATCAGGTCCCGCAATAGGCTGTACGTTCTAGCGCCCATTAAGTTTAGCAATACCGATGCCTTTTTCTCATCGGCTATTTCATTTGCCTCGCAATATACCTCGACTCTTTCCACATACGTGGTCCAGTCCACTATTGTATTATCAAAGGCAGTGATACAGCCAGTCTTCGGCATCTTGCAAATCTAAAATGGCGCCTCCCGCGCTTTGCCTTCTTCCCCGATTTAACAAAATGGCGCCTCCCGCGCTTTGCCTTCTTCCCCGCTGATTAAGATGGCGCCTCCCGCGCTTTGCCTTCTTCCCCGCTGTTGCTAGCGCTGCTTTCCGCGGTTTCCGTTGCAACCTGCAGCTCCTCGCGGTTTCCTGTGCGTTTAATATTTCTTTTTTTAAATTATTTTCCCGTCGTGGAACAACCCTGTGGGACTCTTGCCTCCCTCTTCTCGGGTCTATACGCAGCCCGGCTTCGTAGCACCGGCCGCGCCCTGTGTGCTCCACCCTCTCTCCTCTTCCCGACAACGCTGCTCGGCCCCGTTGCAAGCCACCCGCTCGAGTTCGCGACCGCCGCAGCCCAGGAAGGATCAGTGTACTACCTGCCACCAGCCCAATTAGCTGAAGCACCGTCGACAGGAACCAGGCCCCGCTTTCAACAGCTTCTCCAGCAATCTTCAACTCCGCTAACACAGGGGCGGATGCCCACGGTCGACCCCCGTTTCTACTGCTTCTTTCTTCCTTCTGGCCTCGACCTCTGCTCACTTCGCTGCAGGAATGGATCCCAGGAGGTGGTGCAGACTGTAGCTAAGTTCGTATCTGCTCGTCGCCAGTATTATGTCCGTGTATGATTGAGACATGGACAGCAGGAGTTGAACAAAACAAGTCTTTACTGAAAGGAGTCAATCGGGAAACTGAAACTACAGAGGCTTACTAGCGCCTTTTATACAGGGGTGGTCACTGCCGGTACTGCAGTCTGAGACCAGTTATTCTCTTAAAGGTACATACACAACAGCATGGAATCTGGGGGCTTAAGGAAGCTTGCCTGTGACTGGTACACAAATCCACAGCACGACACCATATTATACCACTTCATGCACTGTAGAAGCACAGTAGGCCTCAGGCTTCTGCCCCAGCTAATATGGCAAGCCAACTTCTGTAGTGGAGCAGCGGTCCCGCAGAAGAGCTGTGTGTTATTCGCCCCTGTAACCTTATAGCAGGTTTTTCTGTACTGTCCACAAAATGGCTGCCAAAGTGAAGCAAAAGCTTTGCTTCTGGTCTGCCTGCTATTTAGATCTAAATATTTTTAACTGCTCTCTAGCACTGAAAGTGAAATTGTGAAATTAGTATTTTGGCACCGCCCCCCCCCCCCCCCCCCCCCCCGCGCATTTGTGTTTTTGGTGGGGTCAGCATTGTTGGCAGTTGGAGGGGAAAGAAAATTCAGCTCGGTGTCTGTAATAATGAAGTTTGTACTGATTATTGAGACCTCTTTGCACTTTGATCAAAGTAAACAATAACATTGTAAATGTTGTCTTTGGAAGATTTTATCATAACAGGCAATAAACTGAAACTCCAGTGGAGTATGTTTAGTGGACATATTCTAACCTTGCATATCCTGTTAACATTTCAATCCATTTTTTATTGGGGAGCCTGCTTAGTATCGGTTGTAGTTGAGCATTGATCTCCAAACCACATCCCAGCATCTTCTGATGTTTGAAGTCAAGACACCCTCAGTGGCTATGTTTTATAACTTCTTAAGTCAGGCTGCTGGGAATATCTTTTTGCGAAAAGGTGAAGAAATAAAGAAAATTACAGCAAGCCTGCGTCCTGTCTGATTATGGAGCAGCAGTCATTGATGACATCCACAGGGCCAGAATTGGAGCCCTTAATGGCTGTAAGAGGAAGGATGGCAATAGGTATCACTAGTGGGAACTTAAAGGGGGGAAGAAAGAGAAAAGTATTCACTCCCTTAGGAATTGACTCCATTTTTTAGTTGCTGCATCTTTAGTTTGTTCCAGGTTTTCCATGCAAAACGTATCACGGTGCACTGATAAATGCTTTGTTCCGGAATTCTGTTAATCAGTTCAGTTTTCATGTGAAAGATTAAATAATTTTTCATGCAACTAGGTTTATATAGGGCTCATGAGATTGGGGTAATATATTAGCATGGATTGAGGATTGGTTAACAGACAGAAAGTAGGAATAAACGGGTAATTTTCGGGTTGGCAGTTTGTAACTAATAGGGTGCCCCAAAGATTAATGTTTGGGCCTCAGCTATTTACAATCTATATCAATGACTTGGAGAAAGTAAGCTGTGAGGAGGACGCAAGGAGGCTGCAAAGGGATTTAGACAGATTAAGTGAGTGGGCAATAAGGTGGCAGATGGAGTATAATGTGAAATTGTCCACTTTGGTAGGAACAGAAAAGCAGAATATTTTTTAAAAGGTAAGAGACTAGGAAATGTTGGTATTCAGAGGGATTTGGGGGTCCTTGTACACGAATCACAGAAAGTTAACATGCAGGTACAGCAAGCAATTAGGAAGGCAAATGGTATATTAGCCTTTATTGTAAGTGGGTTGGAGTATAAAAGTAAAGAATTCTTGCTGCAATTATATCGGGCTTTAGTGAGACCACACCTGGAGTATTGTGTACAGTTCTGGTCTCCTTACCTAAGGACGGACATACTTGCCTTAGAGGTGGTGCAACAAAGATTCACTAGATTGATTCCTGGGATGAGATGGTGGTCGTATGAGGATAGATCGAGTAGAATGGGCCAATATCCTCTGGAGTTTAGAAGAATAAGAGATGATCTCATTGAAACGCATAAAATTCTTAGAGGGCTTGACAGGGTAGATGCTGAGAGGTTGTTTCCCCGGCTGGAGAGTCTAGAACTAGGGGGCACAGTCTCAGGATAAGGAGTTGGCCATTTAGGACTGAGATGAGGAGAAATTTCTTCATTCAGAGGGTGGTGAATCTTTGGAATTCTCTACCCCAGAGGGCTGTGGAGGCTCAGTTGTTGAGTATATTCAAGACTGAGATCGATAATCCATAATGCTACAGTATTTGGAGAGACCTGCCTTTTTTTAATCGGGATCTTTCTAGGATCAATGGTGGATATTACCACATGATGGTGAAAGCCCTTGACATTTCCATTGCCTGTGCTGTAATTGTAGTATTTTGTTAAATAAGATATTACTGATGTCTGATAATCTACATCCCAAGGTACTTAAGGAAGTGGCCCTAGAAATAGTAGATGCATTGCTGGTCATCTTCCAGAACTCGATAGACTCTGGAACAGTACCCATGGATTGGAGGGTAGCTAATGTTACCCCACTATTCAAAAAAGGTGGTAGAGAAAAAGCGGGGAATTATAGACCGGTAAGCCTGACATCGGTAGTGGGGAAAATGCTAGAGTCCATTATAAAAGATGTAATAGCAGAGCACTTGGAAAGCAGTGACAGGATAGGACAAAGTCAACATGGATTTACAAAAGGTAAATCATGCTTGACTAATCTACTGGAATTTTTTGAGGATGTAACTGGTAAAATAGATAAGGGAGAACCAGTGGATGTGGTGTATTTGGACTTTCAGAAGGCTTTCGATAAGGTCCCGCATAAGAGATTAGCGTGCAAAATTAAGGCACATGGGATTGGGGGCAAGGTATTGACTTGGATAGAGAACTGGTTGGCGGACAGAAAGCAAAGAGTTGGAATAAACGGGTCGTTTTCCGAGTGGCAGGCAGTGACTAGTGGGGTACCGCAAGGATTGGTCCTAGGACCCCAGCTGTTCACAATATATATTAATGATCTGGACGAAGGAATTGGATGTAATATCTCCAAATTTGTAGACGACACAAAGCTGGGTGGGAGGGTATGCTGTGAGGAGGATGTCGTGAAACTCCAGTACGATTTGGACAGGTTGGGTGATTGGGCAGAAACATGACAAATGCACTATAATGTGGATAAATGTGAGGTTATCCACTTTGGTGGCAAAAACAGGAAGGCAGATTATTATTTGAATGGCAATAGATTGGGAGAAGGGGAAGTGCAAAGAGACCTGGGTGTTCTTGTGCACCAGTCGCTGAAGGTAAGCAAGCAGGTGCAGCAGGCGGTTAAGAAGGCAAATGGTATGTTGGCCTTCGTAGCAAGAGGGTTCGAGTACAGGAACAAGGATGTCTTGCTACAGTTGTACAGGGCCTTGGTGAGACCGCACCTTGAGTATTGTGTGCAGTTTTGGTCGCCTTACTTGAGGAAGGATGTTCTTGCCATGGAAGGAGTGCAGCGAAGATTCACCAGGCTGATACCTGGGATGGCAGGAATGACGTATGAGGAGAGATTGTGTCGATTGGGCTTATACTCACTGGAGTTTAGAAGATTGAGAGGGGATCTCATCGAAACCTATAAAATTCTATCAGGCCTGGACAGACTAGATGCAGGAAGGATGTTTCTGATGGCCGGGGAGTCCAGAACCAGGGGTCATAGTCTAAGGATAAGGGGTAAGCCATTTAGGACTGAAATGAGGAGGAATTTCTTCACCCAGAGAGTGGTGAACCTGTGGAATTCTCTGCCACAGAGGGCAGTGGAGGCCAGTTCATTAAATATATTCAAGAAAGAGTTGGATATATTTCTTGAGGCTAAAGGGATCAAGGGATATGGGGAGAAGGCAGGGACAGGGTACTGAATTTGGATGAGCAGCCATGATCTCATTGAATGGCGGAGCAGGCTCGAAGGGCCGAATGGCCTACTCCTGCTCCTATCTTCTATGTTTCTATGTCTATGCTGCTGTCTTGAATCTTGTGCTTTTGTTGTTTCTAAGACCTTTCTGTGAAATATAATTATTATTAATGAACTCAGAACAGGCTCCTATTATATAATGAAATGAAAAACTTCTTGTTCTTTTTATAGATTCCTTTTCTTGATCTTAACAGCATCAGTAAAGCTAAAACGAATCCAGCAAAGCAGGTGCTCCAAGTGACTTGAAATCCCAGCAGAGCCATTATTTGCATCTTGTTCCCCTGCTCATTAATATTTGTTTCAACATGACTTCAAATGTGTTACTTCAGATTACTATCTTGTTATTTTTGGATTATTATCCATCTGGACTATAATCTAAACAGGCCGACTGGGCTCTAAAACCAAAAGATCCAAGGTGGAAAAATAAAGCTGAACAACAACTAAGGTAATCTGTAAACATTGTGCCCTTGGGGGAACTGGGCCGATTACATGGCTTGTGGCATCAAGCTGGGTTATCTCAATGCACCAAATTCCTTCTTCAATATTTTTCTTCTTCCTTTTTCTGCCAATGTCCCGTTGTCCTCTTCACCTTTTCCTGAAGCCATTGGCTTCTTCAAGCAGTGCCCCTCCGTGGGTTTCAGGTGCCCTCTGGTACCTTGTCCAAGTGGGCATTGTTCACTTGTAAGCCCAGACAGCGAGTGTTTGCAAGCTATTAAATCACAGAATCACAGAAACCCCACAGTGCAGATAGAGGCCATTTCGGCCCATCGAGCCTGCACTGACACATATCCCACCCGATCCCCGTAACCCCTACACCAACACATATCCCACCCTATCCCTGTAACCCCATGTATTTAATCCCCCTAACACTAAGGGTCAATTTATCATAGCCAATCAACCTAACCCGCACATCTTTGGACTGTGGGAGGAAACCGGAGCACCCGGAGAAAACCCACGCAAACACGGAGAGAATGTGCAAACTCCACACAGACAGTCACCCGAGGCCGGATTCGAACCCGGGTCCCTGGCGCTGTGAGGCAACAGTGCTAACCACTATGCCACCGTGCATAAATCATGGGGCATCGCAGCTACGTCCGATCCTGTCCTCATCTTATATCCACACACTTCCAGTAGGGACTGCTGGAAAAGCAGACATACTTTCCCCTTCTGGGGCCCTGAGGCCAGTTGTGATGCACCGACTGGTGCTCTGGCCAAGATCATCTAATGCAGCGCAAATAAGGGATCGAGCCTGGGGCCTTTCTGGTCTGTATGGCTCGGCTATAACCAGCTGTATTATAAATATCCCGGAGCTCTGCAATGGCTCAGAACTTTTTTAATGATACACTGAAATACTGTTGAATACACTGGACAGTGAGAGATTGGAAACAAAGGAAATTCCTAATTGATTAGTTGACGTTCAGTAGCATGTTTCAAACTTAAATTAAATAATGTTTAAATAGCTTGAACTTTATTGGAATGACTTTTGGGAGGAGGGAAGTGGAGTTGATACAGATGTTATAACCTGTAATGTTTTGCCATCTGCCATTCCCACCAGGTTGGGGTGAGAGTTGGGCCTAGAGTATGGTAATGAGGCCCAGGTCATCTAATGGCCTCTTGTTGGTGAGCCTGATGCTCATCCTGCTGACCTCTTACCCCAAGTTAAAATCAGGGCTTAAATGCAGAGAGCTTATTGGTCCTGATCCAAGAATAATGTTTCTGCGCAAATTAGTTCTATTTAATCACGGCGTACTGGACAAAGAACCCTTTTTTTAAAATGAATTTTAACCACCCTTTCCTAGCTGAAAAAACTATTACTCACTTCCCATCCTCCACAATCTTAGTCGGTGCTATTTTCAAGAAACCACACATTGTGAATATCTCAAAATTCATGTCTAGTGGTATGGAGGAAGCTTATGAGCTGAAGCCACCCCATGTGATCCTGCTGGCTCTAAATCATACAGAGCTGCAGACTGTGGTGGAATGTCTTATGGCTAAAGCATCGACCTGGCTGCAGATCAGCTTTCTGGGAATACTTTCCAATATGACCATTATCATATTGTTCTTGTGGTAAAAAGAGAAACAAGATTCTAGTCTTGTGCAATCTGTTGTTGATTATCTGCCAAGCTGATGGTGCAGTGTTTGAAGTTCCTTAGCATGGCTTTACTGTAGGTGAAGGAAAGAGATTACATTCTCCTTGTAGTGTGCTATGGGATTTCTATCCATAAACCAAACATGTTCAGGTCATATGCTGTTGATATTGTGGGCATATACATGTCAATTAAAACCTTAGAGGGTCTTTTTTGAAATAATGATTTCCCTAAGATTATGGTGAAGTAGTGTGTGCAGCAACAACAACTCAAAACGTACAATTCTATAGGTTTCTATCAAACAGAAAGACATCTCAGGGCACTTTACTGGGCAGAGAGCAAAAATGGACACTGAGCAAGAGCGAGAGGAGAAACCAAGAGGTTGCCGCCTGCAGGTATGGTGAGGGGGGGGGCGGGTGAAAGCATAGCCTAAAATATAGGTTTTTTTGGGAGCTTTTGAAGGCAGAGAGGGAGGTGGCTAGTTGAGTTGTTTAGGGAGGGGCATAGTGACTGAAGGAGTAACTGCTTATTTTTAGTCTTTAATGAACTGTTTTTACTGTTTCCATTTTGTTTCTCCCATCATCTTAATCACTGCCTCTGTCTACCATTCATTCAGTTAGCTTGGACCCACAATGGGTCATCTGACAGGAGATGCCATTGTTTAGCGATGGAGGGGGATTCAGGTCCCTCTGATGGGATTTACGGCACTAGGCAGGCAATATATTGAATATTGATAATGTCAAAGATTATAAAAGTAAATCCTATTAGCTTTGTGACTAATTTCAATTGTTGAAAGCCATTTTGACCTCTGATTTCTCTTCACAGCTTCACACAGACCTGGCTTCCCAGTGCATTCCAGTTTCCTCTCTCACTTCATGTGTAGGATAACCATATGTGCTGCTTTGTGTTGGCTGTCATGTTTTGCACCATAACCTACAATACATATTGTAGAAGTATGATATATTGGGGAAAAAAATGATATCAATGTTAATGTGTATATTGAGTTTTGCCACTTTTGGGGCAGAATCCTCAGTAGTCAGAATAGCGTGTGATGTGAATATTCATCAAATCACTGACGATTCTGGCCCAAAGTAACAAAGCCCCCTCACGGTCACATTAGATAGATTTCTCTATACGGGGACTCGAACCGATCACCATTGCTGTGTAAAGCATGAATACTAACAGTTTATGTTCCCAGCTTGTTGTAATTATTGAAACCATTTTATTTATTGTACTTATTCACAAGTAATTGGATGCATTAGTTTTTAGTCGAGCTATTGCTGTGTACAGAAAAGGTTTGCATTCACTGCAGTCAGAGTTGACATTTATTTGAATGAATGGGAGCTCAGAATGTCAATACTTCAAAGTAGAGCTTTATTACCTTCATCAACATATCAAACTCAGCAAGATCTGAATGCCTTATTCTCATAATGTGCTGATGGCTTCTGGATGAGAGGAGTAGATAATGTAGACGTAAGCAGGATATTTAACTAGACTGTGAGCTAAAAACTAAGGAACTTGACTATGGGATTAACATGCCTCAAGCAAGATCAAAGATTTGAAGGCTTTCCCCACCCCCCCCCACAGCATTGTGGATATATGGGAAATAAACTCCCAGTAAAAGCAGTTCATGTTGTGTCAGTTGATGCCTTTGGAAGAAGAGCTGCATAAATATCTGATTGAGAACCGAATTGAGTGTTACAGAGAACAGCACAGACACAGATAACAAAGTATTCTATGGAACACGATGGTCTGTAAACTGTTGGGACAATGGACCTGTCATTCCAAGAAAGACAAAGGGATAAATAATATAGGATGTTACATCGATATTCTGGAGCTTTATCCATTTTGCGTTTTTGAGAAGGAGAGGAACGAGTGACTTTGAGAACCTTTCATTAAATGGTTGATCATAGGCAGAGCCCAAGATAGAGCAGATCTTACATAGCCTGTGGAAGGCTTGCTAGGCCAATGGCTTTGTCTTGTTCCATGCATCTTTCTGTTCTAATGTACAGTTCTCCATGACCGTAATGTTAGATTGACTCCTGGAGTATTGCGCAATTATCTCTGGAGGTCAGGGGGAACTATCAGAGAGTTGTATCTATGATTATTCATTCCCCATAGGAAATAAAATAAAGTGGCGACAATCTGCAATAGTTTGAGTTGTATATAACATGCTAGAAGGAAGTGGGCTCAAAGTGCCAAAAAGTATTTTCTCATTCCATATTTTCACATGTTCTTTTTTTGTAAAAATTTAGAGGTGTTTTGTAACTGGATTCCTCCAAAACTAAGCCAAAGAAGTCCTGGTTTGCAACAATCTCTTTTGCTGTTTGAGGTTAATCATCACAGAAATTTATTATTAACAGACCCTAAAATAGATGTGAGTAAAATGTGAAATACTAGTTACCTGTGACCCTTTTGAAAAAAATTAAGAGGACTCCTTCCTACTGAACAGACAGACCAATGACAGTAGGGAGATCTGGATTCCATTGTGACAGAAGGAATGGGTGGGTGAAGAAGAGGGATGCTAAAAGGGAAATATGGGGGAAATTTTAGTAATTATTTAAGATGTTCTACACTTAAAATAAACGAATGGAGTGAGTTGTAATATGTGTGTCTTCAGATCTGTCCCGTAGATTGATGTAAGGAATAGATTTCAAGCCAAAGGTCTGCTGCCATTCTAATTGTCAATATATCTGAACTCATCAGTTTACAGCTAAAGTACCGTACTCCCCTGTTTACAACTGCATATTTGAATATCGTTAACCTGCGACAGTTTGTGGTTCAACTCCAAAATATTTTTATTTGGCTACTAAGATACTAATTTGAGTGCTAAGTGCCCCAGAGCAAAATTATTAACGTCTTTGTCCTTGATTTGAATATCGGCAGACACATTTAAAATATTATAGGTGGGAAAATTATGGTTCATTTCTCACTTGTTAAACATTAGAGACATAGGCCCAGACATTCCGTAGGGTTCTTCCGGGCTCCAGCCGTAGCTTAAGTGGAAGACTGGTGGAACCCCCCAGAGAAACAGGGAGAGCTATCAGAGCGCACAGTCATTTACACCGGATCTGCTAATCACCTGCCAAAGTTACAGCGATCACATACACCTGGATAAAGCTTTACAGTGACCAATTCCTTGAGTATTCATCTGAAAAATACAACCAGCTATAAAGCCCTGTAATCCTTTATATAGAGTTTAAATATATTTAGGAGTAAAATGTTCTTTTAACTTACCACAAGGCAGCTGCCCTCCGTGCCAAGGCTGCCATCTGCTCAGTGTTTCTATGGCTTGGTGCAGGAATGTTGCATTTTGTTGTGTAGCCTTTGCTGCTGCTTATTCCTCTCAACTAAAGATAAGGAATAAAATGTCATATTTCTGCTCCTGGCTTCTAAAATATTGGGGAGATTGTGGCTTTGGCTGGGAGATGGTCTCTCCTCCCCCGTGGTAAGTTTTCAAAAAACTTTATATTTATAAATAATATTTCTAAAAGAAATTGAATACACATATGCATCTGTCAGCTGTGGCTCACTGGTAACACTCTCGCCTCTGAGTCAGAAGATCGTGGGTTCAAGTCCCACTCCACAGACTTGAGCACAAAATCTAGGTTGACACTTCACTACAGTATTGAGGGAGAGCTGCACTGTCAGAGGTGCCATCTTTCGGATGAGATGTTAAACCAAGGAACCGTCTGCCCTCTCCGGTGGACATAACGGATTCCACGGCAATATTTTGAAGAGCATGGGCATTCTCCCCAGTACCCTGGCCAATATTTATCCCTCAACCAACATCGCTAAAAACAAATTATCTGGTCATTATCACGTTGCTGTTTGTGGGACCTTGCTGTGCGCAAATTGGCTGCCATGTTTCCTACATTACAACAGTGACTACACTTCAAAAGTACTTAATTGGCTGAAAAGCGCTTTGGGACATCCTGAGGTCATGAAAGGCGCTATATAAATGCAAGTCTTTCCAGTCTTTTTGTTTGAGGCAGTAGCTCAAGAATAAGACCACTGGACTTATGCGTAAATATTCGTTTAAGTACAGATCCAGTAGTAGAAGTATAACAGGCATTTGCTTAAATGGGACATGGTTGGGGTCATGGCTCACGTGGTTTTATGAGGCACTTGCAGTCGCGAGCCTCTGTGCGTGGCTGGCACTGGTTCACTTCAGGTTCTGTATGTGCAGTACTTGCAACTTGTATAGGTCAGGCATTGTTCCCTTTCTGTGGTCTTATTTTCAATGAGCCTACAAACTGATCAAAGTGTGTATCATGCCAAAGAGGTTCTGGCTGTATCTGATACAGTTCTGTCAGTACTGCTGATATTTATGGAGATTAAAAAACAGAAAGATGTTTCTAAAATAAGCAAACCATTTATGTAATGGAACTGGTTTGTTGTCTTTGTATATGGGCTGCAACAAAGAGTTTGAGATTTGGCAGGTGCACCACAGATTACCTGTCAAAGTAACCACAGGAGTTAACACTTCCACACACATGGAGGTCCCAAAAGAAAGAAAGACTTGCATTTATATAGCGCCTTTCACGACCACCAGACGTCTCAAAGTGCTTTACAGCCAATTAAGTACTTTTGAAGTGTAGTTATTGTTGTAATGTGGGAAACGCGGCAGCCAATTTGTGCACAGCAAGCTCCCACAAACAGCAATGTGACAATGACCAGATAATCTGTTTTTGTTATGTTGGTTGAAAGATAAGTATTGGCCCAGGACACCAGGGATAACTCCCCTGCTCTTCTTTGAAATAGTGCCATGGGATCTTTTACATCCACCTGAGAGAGCAGACGGGGCCTCAGTTTAATCTCATCCGAAAGACGGCACCTCGGACAGTGCAGCACTCCCTCAGCACTGCACTGGAGTGTCAGCTTAGATTTATGTGGTCAAGTCCCTGGAGTGGGACTGTGAACCCACAACCTTCTGACTCAGAGGTGAGGGTGCTACCAACGGAGCCACAGCTAACACTGACACAGGAAGAGAGCTTCTAGAGTATGCCAGGACACAAGTGTGTTTTTACACACTGATTTTTACTTTGATTAACAGAATGTTATTGTCTCACTTCATCTGTAATCAAACACCACCAAGGCAGGGGAGAGACCCACTGTATCCTTGTTGGGGCTGGAGGAGCACGCCTGCTCCTCCAGCCCACAAGAACACAAAACAAAAATGAACCAACGTTTCTCAGCCTCTTCTAGTCCTGGCTCCTTTTGCCACCAGGTTGGCTTGGCAGGGCAATCACGATGGTTTCCCTGCACAGGCTTCGGGTTAAAATTGTAGTCGGACCTCTGGTGAGGTCATCGGAGCCCGATTTGCATATATTAACGAAGGACCCCACTGCTTTCCGGTGGGTGTCCCTCTCGCCTGCTCAAAACAGCAGGTTAAAATTACAAGCCATGGGAAGGCAGCAGGAGCGGAAGGGGTAAATCACTGGGGCCATTTTAATTGCCTGGTGTCCGTCAGGCAGTCAATGTAAAACTGACACCTTTAGTGCCACAAAACATATGTACAGTACATATTTACAGGCTTTACAGTATAAATGTACATCTTGAATAGACATTTAGGACTTGTATGAATTTTAAGACAGACTCCCTGAATCCTTCAACTGGGACATTTGAAAGAGCTTTAGCTTTCAACTATTATTTTTGCATAGGTTGCTATAGATGCGTCACATCTAGGGGGCTCCTGCTGGGCTGGTGATTTTGTTTGTACAATGCGTCTATCTGAAATATGGTTACTGTGAACTATTCATAGATCCAGGGAGAAACAGATACACTCTTGCTCATTCAGGGAGCCTCAAAGATTAATACAACAAATGTATTTTAAATGATTTTTTATTGCCACTAGTTTTGTATTCAGAATTTTATATTTATTTAGTGAAAATAATAAGTTTCTTTCTCATTTTCTTTTTATATCCAAAAATCAGACCAGATTATTTCCAGATTCTCGCATCTAATTTGCCACAGTATAAAAATATAAAATAATTTAGTTACTGCTGCAACTAAATTGCGACCCTATAATTGCTGCGATTGTTTAAGATGTGTTCAGTACCAATGTTGCACACTCGCTCATGCATGAATTGCCCATTTGTTGACATGATGCAAGTTGAAATGCTGAAATTTTTTGCCCCCAAACTGTTGTGTTTTAATACAGCAATAACATCATTTGGAAAGTATTGTGGTCATTAACAGCCCTGAGGTGCTCCATCAGAGGATGCTTGGCAGAGTATCAGAGCTGGTAATAACCATAATGGCCAAATCAAATGATGTTTGGGGCATTGCAACAAGGCTCGTTTTTGAACTTTGCAGTGGCTTAGTGTTGTGTCACTGGCTCTCGTGCACATCTAGGAAGACATCTGTTTCTTGGAATGCTAGTCTCTTTCGTTTTGTGGCTGATCGGTGGTGGTTAAGCAAATTATTGGACCTGTTATCCATAATAAGTTCCAGGGCCAACTTGTCTTCTGGTCTCGGACTTTTGGAATAAATGTGATTAAAAGCAAGACATGAAGGTGATCCTGGATGGATTACATAGATGGGTGGTCCAGAGTCCCATATGGTGATGTCTGGGAAACTTCCTTTTTGTTCTTCTGGTTATATACTCCCCAGTGGGCACTATCCTGCCTATATAACATGCCTGATGACATTCAGAACCGTGGAATATTGGGACTTTTAATTCATTATTTAAGTATTCCTTTTAGAAAAAACACAAAAGAAGTTATATTCTCAAGTTATGTTTTATAGCCAATTAACACTATTTATTGTAGTGCTATGAATAATATTTATTAAAAGAAACTGACAAATAGGTTATATCTAATTTTGATTGTGGGAGCAACAAAATGAATAGGAAGAAGCCGTAGAAATATCAGCTAGTCACCAGGGCCACATTTCAAGTTGTTGAATTGGTATGTCGGCTATTTCAGGTTTGATCTATGGAGTGTGAAAACAACGGTCACTGCCCCTTTAAGGCAGTTATTAGATTCCTCTTGCCCAACCTTGTCACAGTTCTCTTTAAGCCTTAGGGCGCAGCTGTGAACAAAGTCATCATATTATGCTACAGTAGCAACTAAAGGAAAAGCAAAATGCTATTGAGTGGTTGCTTTGTCATGAATAAAACATTAGCTGGTGTTTGTCTGAGATGCACCTGACGTGACCTTATTTCTTAAAGACACCGTGTTTAGTCTTGTACAACTTTGGCAGAGACAGTGTGTTCTAATGGACCTACTATGGCTGCTGGGCTGGCATTGTGCCTTGTCTCATTAAATATTAGTGAGAGAAAGCTGGCCTGACAGATGCTCAGAGTCCCCTAGTCCAGCCCTGCCAAACTTCATTAAGAACTCATGGGGAGCAGATAAATGGTTCATCTTACCAAGGTTTTACTGTAATCCACCAAAATATGCAGTGAACTAGGAAAGCAGTTCTTTTCAGCAGGGTGTTTGCACTAACAGATAACAAGGTTTGTTTTTCTTTCCATGTCCACTGACATTACAGGCAGCCTTAGGTCAAGTAGTATTCAGTTCAAAGGCAATATTGGATATGATGAATAACATTGCTGACATGTTGTTATGTCATGACATGTGACAGGCATGTGATTTGATGTAAAGTGAGATTGTGTTATGCGTTTATGCTGTATTTTGTTATATCTTTGGTGTATTAAACTTGTTTGAATCGCATCTCTGTACAAAAATCAGTCACCAAGAATATATTTGCTGTAGTTGATCACTGCATATCTTACAATCATCTGGTGGCATATGTCAATTCATGTAATATGGCAAATTAAGGGGTGGTTTTCTGACTTCAATTAATGGCCAGAAAATCGCTTGCTCTGCGCGCACCCAAATTTAAAATGTGCGCTGCCAGCAGATGAGGCTCCCAGCTGAGTGCGCAAAGTTGGAAAATGACTCCTAACGTACACAATGCAACAGGAAGACACATTGGGCTGTTGCTGAAACTTTCCACTCAACTCTTGTCTGTAATTGTCATTTTCACCTTCATTTTACGGTTTGTCCACTACATCTCTCATGACTTCTGCACATCAAGTCACTTAACTTGGTATGGGCAACATAGACCATACTCTTAAACCACCTCAGGAATGGTTCTTACAACTAGATGTACAGTAGTTTCATTCTCTGACCCGCCTTGTTGATGGTTTGATCTGTCCAAAACATCAGCTATTTTTTTTCTAGCTGGACCTACTCTTGCTCTGTGTGTCCCCAAGCCTCACTGCTAAAGACAGTAGTAGACAAACAGCTTCTTTATTTATTAGATTCGGTTTTCAATCCTTCCTTGCTGAAAGTACTGTAAATCCATATGATTGTTTTATAATTCTCCAGTCAAGCTCCATTTCTATTGCATGGAACAATATAAAAGGATATGGAGATAGTGCAGTAGAATGGGATTAGAGTAGCTAGCTCCCAGTTTCAGTCTTTCTTGTTCCCACATCCATCCATTAGGAATTACAGCTATTTGGCAAATAAAGCCAAGAGAGTACTGCATCCACCCTACTTAAGGTGCCAGTTGTCAGCTGCGTCATGCCTGTTACTGACCAAAATGGGTCCAGTCATCTGCAGCCTTAAGAGTATTGAGATATTAAACTGAGTATTTCCTGCTTCACTATGTCTTAATCTTAAATCTCTAGGGGGCTAAATTCGGTTGATTTGCCCCTCCCATAAATGCCCTAAGTAACGGGGCGCAAATCAACTAGTGCCTGGGCGCGGCGCCGCTAACACCTCCCGCGAAATTCAGCGGGAGGTTAGCAGCGGCGCAGTTACAATGACGTCATCGCCGTGCGCAGCGCCCCGGCTCATATATTGGGTGCCCCCCCCACTTACCGCCGGACGCTATGTCCGCTGGGGTCAGGGGGGCCTACCTGTGGCTGGGGTGGCGCTAGTTAAAGGGGAGGTGGTGGGCGGCCATTTTTGTTGCTGGCCGTCTGCCAGCACCTGCCCCAGTTGCTGTCTATAATAAGGGGAGGAAGGCCTGCAATATTGCGGCAAGTAGCGCCGCAAAATTGGCTCGCAGCGCCCCAAGAGGGACACGGAGCGCTTCCAGTAGCGCCCCTCCTACCTCTCTGGGCACTACCTGGGAAAATCAGCAGTGGGGATGCTAACTTTAGCGCCCCGCGAAGGTAGCGCCCCAAACCTACCCAATCTTTCCCCCCTATTCTTTAAGCTTCTCTACTGCTCACTATGCGGTTTACTCTGGTGTCGCACACATCTTGCTGCAGCCTCATCTCAGAATGAGAATAGTCAGAGACCCTGGCATCGGCTTGTAAGCTTCACTCATGCACAGGTATTTCTGATTAAGAACATGGGATTTTCTGATCGCCTATAAATTTACAAGATTTTCCAAAATGAGAGCCAAAGAATGCTATTCAAAGCACCTTTGAAGCCTAAAAGGAATGGTTGAAATTTCAGTTAACATTCCGTAGTGATTTGCAAGTAGAGCACCTGCTGTGTGCATGAATTAACTGGCCTAAAAACTTCGTTCCTTTTTCTCTGTTAGTGTACCTCAGATGTGTATGGTTGATCCGGCTAAATGCCTTCCCTGTAATTCTAACATTCCTTCATGACTTTTCTTAAACAGTACTTTTGAGTAATCATTTTCCTCTACTCTTTCGGATTATCGGCCTACAAAACACCACGTAAGCAATGGGGACGTTTTTGCAACTGGTGCAGCTGCTTCTAGCAGCCCATCATTCACATAGATGATCCTGTTTCTCAATTTTCTAGCAGAAGATTGAAACGGTTGGTAACCAGAGGATACAGATTTAAGGTAATTGGCAATTAAGAACCAGAGGGGAGGTCAGGAGATAAAAATTGTACACAGCGAGTTGTTATGATCTGGAATGCACTGCCTGAAAGAGTGGTGGAAGCAGATTCAATAGTAACTTTCAAAAGAGAATTGGATAAACACTTAATGGGGAAAATATTGCAGGGCTATGAGGAATGAACAGGGGAGTGGGACTAAGTGGATAGCTCTTACAAAGAATTGGCACAAGTACGGTGGGCCGAATGCCATCTGATTCTATGAATCTAAGAATCCAGCAGAAAAATGAACATTTTCTTAACTTGTATTTCTTGCATTCCATTATTTAGACAATCGTTATTTTAATAGAATATCTCTTCATTCAAATGAAACCATTCAATACAAACAATGCAGCAGTCAGTCACTTTCTTTTTTATGGAGTATTTTGTTATTTTTTTGATCACTGCAATGTCACAGTCTATCAAAAAGTATACACAAAATACTTCAGATCAGGAAAACTAACAAAAGTACTCAGTAATTATAAAGCCGTGATAAGAAAGGCAGCATTTAAATATGTGTGGATATCGAAACTTAGTCCTGTGCTGAGAGCTGTAAGCAAGTTTCGTCAGTGAATGAGTTAACAACATTCAGGCTGACAGCCATTTTTGTTATTGTTGAGTGCTTCAAGGAACAACCAGTTAAAGTGAGATAGCAAGCTCCACTCCCCTTTTCCTCAACACTGAGCTGCGGGTAAGGCCCAACAGATTTCCTGTACACATTTAGTGCCTTGGCTTAATGCTGCATAATTGAACTTGGACAACAGGCAAACAGCTCGTGTCTGGTTTTTGTGCCAGGATAGACAGCTGGTGACTGTTGCAATTAGAAGATGGTACTCGAGGGAAAGAATGCCTGGCCAGATACCAGCCAGAGAATATTTTTTGTGGTGCTTCCAGCCAGAGCTTCCAAATATATTAAAAGTGGCTCGGTCAGATGCTGCAGCTGGACAATGTAAACTACTTCCTTGGCTGCTGAGAGAGCAGCTAATGCTGTAAAATATTTTAGCTAGGAGAAAACTATGCATAGTTGTGGCCACCTTCTCACAGGAGGAAGTATACAACAAGCGTATGTCCATGCTATAAATACTAGATAATACCAGACTAAAGTTTCAATACTAAGTGGTATTGTAGGTGACCTGTAAATCTGTACTTTCAAGATAGGCTTTATAGAAAAGAATATGATTTAAAAGTCACTGTGTGACATAGTATTGAAGGTGACTTCAGGGGTTCTATGGGGGTCTGAAAATTGAAGCAGAATAATTTTATTTGCAGTCACACAGGATGTAGCCATTTCCTTCAGTTCTTCTGGCAGAAGGCTGCAGTTATACTAGTCATATGCATGGTGTCACACGTTGCTGTGAGTTTCACCTCTTCACTGCAGCTAAAAGTGATATTCAAGATGTCACACATAATTTCCTCATTTCCTTTTACTTTAATATTTTGGACAAGTGCAAACTACAACAGGCCTAGCAATCGTTCAGTGCCTCATTCTGAGGATCAGATTCTGAGAACTTCTGTACATGTTTATTAAAGCGAAGAAGATGTAAATTGTTTTGAAAAATGCAGCATATGCCATTTTATAAATCTAAACAAATCAAGTTACTATCAAACAAGCAATAAATGTAACTTTGCTCCAGCAGTTAGTGAATGTTAAAAACACTACAACCACTGTTAGTTTGTCTAGCACAGTATAGACGTGCTTGCTTCTCACAAGCGAGGAGTGGGGTGTGTCTACACACAGTGGGTGCAAAATTCAGTTACACCCCATTTGGGGGCGGTAACCGAATTAAGGCCGGACATTTAGCGCCCGGCGCGGAAGTACCGCCCCAGCCACTAAATTCGGCTTACTGCCCCGCACAGGAAGTGGAGCGCAATCTTGGGTGCTCCACTTCCTGGTGGGGCGCTAACCGAGGCGATGTCGGGGCGCGGCGTGCTGCTGCGTTTCAACGCCCCTCCCCTTCAGTTAAAGGGGAAGGCTGTTGCGCACTCTGCAGGGCCTCCGATGGCCCCAGCTAGGCCACCAGGGCGGCGTGGTGCCATGGCGGCTAGGAACATGCCACGGCCCACCACGGATGGTCGACCTGGAGGTCGGCCCAAAAAAGAAAATGGCGGCGTGGGTCACGGCCATACCACCCCTTTAAATACCGCCCCACGAGCGGAGGTCGGTCCGGTTCGCA
The DNA here is from genome assembly GCF_052327205.1 of Somniosus microcephalus. Classification (NCBI taxonomy): domain Eukaryota; kingdom Metazoa; phylum Chordata; class Chondrichthyes; order Squaliformes; family Somniosidae; genus Somniosus; species Somniosus microcephalus. The sequence goes on along the minus strand of NC_140999.1, from coordinate 31,159,094 downwards.
ACCCGTGAGGCTGGCGCTGACATTGCCCGTGGCAGCCTCGCAGGGCGCAGCCGAATTTCTGCCATGGGGCGGTAAGGGGATGTGGCGGGGCGCTAAGGGGTCGCCGCGCACTGCGATGATGTCATTGCCAGAGGCGCGGCCGACCGGGGTGCGACTGGCGGGGGCGCGGCGCTATCAGGTAGCGCCTCAGCAACACCCCACTGAATTCCTCGGGAAGCGCTTTCCCCCCCCCCCCCCCCACCCCCGGACAATAAGCCCTTTGCGCCCCATTAGCACCCCCCGGAGGCGCTAACCGCAGGCGCAAAGGAGCTGAATTTCTAGCCCAGTATGTTTAAAATTGAGGCCAATCCCTAAACCATAATTAGGTTTAATTAAGAATGGGTATGAAGACAAACAGTATAAATGCAGTTCTGGAACTCCCGCTCTGAACTCCTGCTCTATCTGGGCAAGAGTCTTTTCAGAGATTAATTTTTATTTTAATTCTGTGGGAAGTCAAGTTATTTTTCACCTCAGAAAGAGGGTGAGCTGACACTGCTACCAACTCTAGGTGTTCATGGAATCTTTATAGTGTTTTAGTTTTTTTTAATATTGAATTATAATTTTTTTTTAAACCATCCTCTTATCTCCTAAGTGGTCGCTGTTCTCCATTGTTCCCTTCAGTGGTGGATAGACAAGACCATGGGTTCAGGGTGAAAAGAAAACTCTGGAAGTATGTTTATTTCAATTTACCAGTGTATCTGCCACGCCAGTGCTCAGAGTAAGCTGGATAATACAGTACAATGTTTGTAATTCCTTTTAAGGCCACGAAGTTTAATTGTTCCAAATAGGGACCTCCAAAGGTTACCTGCTGATGGTGAGGAAAGTTTGCACATTATCAGGTGCTTGTAAGTTTCAGCTCCATATTAAAAGAAACCAGTATGAAATGATGACTGCCTTTCTTTCCCTTTTTAAAATACTTTTAACACTTTAAAATGTGACGCATGAAGTGTGACATCTTGGCTCTGCATTCATTTTCTGCCAGCTTTTCCATGATAAATTCCAATATCCACATTTATAATGGAAACTACATATATAATCTTGTCACACTGTAACTACATCCTCCCTCCATTGGATGTGCTGCAGTGCTAGCGCTGGCAGGAGGGCGCACTTCCAGTGTTATCCGTTTACATATGCAGTTCTATTATAAATGTGGATGTAGGAATTTATAATGGAATATAAAAATATGGACTGAATATTTGACTAAAATAGCAACTGAATTGTGTGTTCATGCCCCGGTGCAGTTGTTCTCCACCCTCTAACCCCACTTCACCTGAAGACTGCACTTGGTCTTGATTCTGTGTGCAGTGCCACAGGAGATCAAAATAATCTGTTATACAGATTCCCGTGACATTGCTTGCGGTGAGTCCCCTGTTGCCGCCTCATTTTTGTGTCCGTCAGTCTGTTGCTTTGAGCTCTAAAAAAAAAAATGCTGAGAGAAATCCAGGACTTTGCTGAGGATATTAAAGAAAAGGACAGCATCACCCATGCATGAATTATGTGTAACAGGCATTACCCGATGCAGCATTTCAGAGGGATCCATTCAAATAAATGTACAGGAAACTCTCTTTTAACTGGCACCTAAAATATCCAGAAATCTCTCTTAACCGGCAAAATTCAGGAGTAGGTTCAGGTAAGTTTTACTATATATTAGTGGCCGTGTAACCGGGGTTCCTGGATCTGTGGCCGTGTAACCGGGGTTCCTGCACCTGTGGCCGTGCAACAGGGACTCCCGGATCTGTGGCCGTGTAACCGGGACTCCTGCACAAGTGCCGTGTAACTGGTGCTCCTGCACCTGCGGCCGTGTACGGGGCTCTCGTACCTTGGTAAGTATACCTCTCTGTAATCCGGACTTTTTGATCAACCGGCACCACGTCGGTCCCAGATAAAAAAGAGTTTCCTGTATTAGCTATACCTTTAATTTGGTATCATCTGCAAATTTTGACACCACACCTCCAATTTCTAAGCCCAAATCATTTATGTATGTGGTGAACAACAGCGGTCCCAGCACAGATCCCTCCGGGTCACCACCTTCCGCTTTCTGCCAGACCAAGAAACTTCCCGCGACTCCTACCACATTTTCTATTTGTAGCCATCTTTAAATCCATTCTGCTCCCTGGCCCCTGACTCTATTCATGGCATTTTGGCGAAGGCCACCTGAAAGTTCACATCCACTGCATTGCCCTTGTCAGCTCTTTGATAGTTCTTCAAACAATTCAATAAGGCTGGTTCAACATGACAACTGTAGAAATCCTTGTGAACTTGACAATCCTTTTAGAAATCCACTATTTTTTATCGTCTTCGCCTCTAGATGTTTTATCTGATCTTTATCTGATCTTTTAACAGACACTAGTATCTTTCCTACCACTGACGTTAAACTCACAGGTCTATTGTTCCCTGGATGAGTTGTATTTCCTTTTTGAAGATTGGAGTGCTGTTCGCCAGTCCTCTGGCACTATTCCTTTTCTTACTAAATGTTTACATATGGACACTAGAGCAGTGTTGTCCAATACATTAGTCACTTGCCACATGCGGCTAATTGGGAATCCAGATATGGCTAATTGTATTTTTGATTAGTAAATAAAATTGAGTAATGGACACCACTATTGAACGTGATCTCAATACACATATTTGCACGGCGTAAGTATGTTTACTTTAACCTGTTTATGCATTTGTTAGTAAAATAGTAAGATGAAAAGCAGAGTGTGCAAGTGTTTTTTGATCGTTGGAAGTGCTTTACTTCCTTTGGATACTGATTAATGGTAGATGTTTGTTGAGTAAATATGCACGTGAAGTACGTTTGCCTGTATTGTGTGAGTGGATGTAAGGCATTTTCCACTAAAATTAGTGCATGTGGCTAAAACAGTGTTACCATAGCCAAATCTGTGGCTAGTCAGCAATTTCTATTGGAGAACACTGTTATCTGCTTCCTAGTTTACTTGAGGATCCGTCGGTCCAATCCATCTGGACTTGGGACATTGTCCTTCTTAAGATTAGCTAGTTTGTCTAATCTCTTCTTTCTTTCTATCTTAACTGATGTAATATCCCTCTTGACTTCTTCTACTGTTATCATTTTCCCTTTGGTAGCCTTTACAGTGAAAATGGAGGCAAAGTAACTATTCAGTATGCCTCTCATTTCATCTCCTCTGAGATTATCTTGCTCATTCGTTAATGGCCCTATTTCTATCTTAATTCTCCTTTTCTCCACCAGTGCCAGCTAGCTACCTGTGCAACAAACGATATTGTGTTTTCTATGTACAACCTCTCACTTTATTTACTTCCTTTATCTTTAGCAAATGGTATTTGACAAGTTTCCTGGCAGCCTTTTAACTTTATAGCCATTCCTTTTAATTTACTGCTCTGTGCTCCCACTGTAAGCTCAGCTCTAACACACAGGTGTCCACTTTCCTTTCTCTGCCTTTCACCCAGTCTCAAACATCTCCAACATGCCATACCTGTCGACCCATTCGGCCTTCTTCAGTTCATGCAAAGGTGGCACGCAAACTGCTTTGTGCCAAGTTGCATGTACCTAAATATGTATGTATATATATCGACTTATATATATTTAAATCCTTCAGTTGGTCATGTTTTTCACAGCCTAGTACAGGAAACTCTTTTTTATCCAGGACCGACGGGACCGGCGTGGTGCCGGTTGATCAAAAAGTCCGGATTACAGAGAGGTATACTTACCAAGGTACGAGAGCCCTGTACACGGCCACAGGTGCAGGAGTCCCGGTTACACGGCACTTGTGCAGGAGTCCCGGTTACACGGCCACAGATCCAGGAGTCCCTGTTGCACGACCACAGGTGCAGGAACCCCGGTTACACGGCCACAGATCCAGGAACCCCGGTTACACGGCCACAGGTGCAGGAACCCTGGTTACACGGCCACAGATCCAGGAACCCCGGTTACACGGCCACTAATATATAGTAAAACTTACCTGAACCTACTGCTGAATTTTGCCGGTTAAGAGAGAGTTTCCTGAATGTGGAGGACATAAACAAGCTGGCAGAGTGGACTGATAAATGGTAAATGAAATTCAGCATAGCGAAGCGTGTGGTTCATTTTAGAAGGAGGGATAAGGAGACCACTTATTTCTTTGAAAGTAAGAGATTAATGGGATAGAGGAGCAAAGCGATCTGGGAATACAGATACATAAAGCATTAAGAATAGCAACACATGTTGATAGGCCATAAAGAGCACAAAGTACTGGGGTTCATTTCTAAAGGGAAAAAAATACAAAAGTAGGGAGGTAATGTTAAATTTATATTGTGGTCAGACCATACTTAGTGTACTGTGTGCAGTTCTGGTCTCCATACTATAAAAAGGATATTGAAGCACTGGAGAAAATGTAGAAAAGATTTACAAGAATGTTACCAGAATTGAGAGAATGCAACGATCAGGAAAGATTGAGCAAGCCGAGGCTCTTTTCTCTGGAAAAGTTAAGACTAAGAGGAGAACTGATAGTCAATAAATTATGAACAGGTTCGATAGGATGAGAAGAAACTGTTTCCATTCATGGTAGAGTCCAGGACAACTGGGCATAAATATAAGACAACCATTAACAGATCAGATAAAGAATTTAGGAGGAATTTCTTTACACAGTGAGTGGTGAGAATATGGAACTCGCTGTACATGGAGTGGTTGAAGCACAGCATTGATTCAATTAAAGGGAGGCTTGATGCATACATGAGGGAGAAGGGACTAGAGAGACATAGGGGGAGGATGGGAGGAGGCTCGTGTGGCGTATAAGCACTGGTGTAGACCAGTTGGGCCCAATGGCCTCTTCCTGTGCTGTTAATTCTATGGTGCTGTGACTACTTTCTTGAGAATTTCATCAGCTTGTGCTTAACCTCATGAAACCCGTAACAATCAGGAGTTGGCAATTCGCACTGACTGAAGGTTCAATGAAACGAGAGATATCACTGATTATCAAAGTCAAACAATTTTTTGTCACACTGCAAAGAAGTAGCCTGCGAAATTATTGTGGACAAAGTCCTCATACTAAAGGTTAACACACTAGCATGAAATTATTCCTCTATCTGCTATTTAACAGAGCTAGTAACACATTTAAAATAAATGGGTTAATGCCTGTTAAAATATTGGAGAGAGAATTTGATATGAACTCGCTGCGTATTAGGAAGCTAACATTGCCCACAGTTTTTTTTACAAGCTTTAGGCTTCGTAGGGCATAGTGAACTGCTTCTGCAGCACTGCACTGTAATGCAGCATGAATTATACTAAATTGATACTGTAGAATGAAGGAACTTCTAGCTCATTTTTCATTATAAGGGAAAGCTAGTTAATGAAAGAATTTTGATGAGGGGAAAGCAATAAAATAAATCTCTATGAATTTTTATGGATGCTTACGGTATATTGTGAAATACTGGAATAGAGCAAATTGCGATATTTTATTAAATGGTAATTCATTCATAATTTGTAACATTTAGCTACAATCAATTCATTTTCAGAGGAATTTGAATTTTCCAACATAATATTCACTCATAACAGAAACTGCTAAACTTTGCAAAATGCTCTTTAACCGCTTACTCTTTAGCTCTGATAAGGACATTTTACAGATTTTCTTTTATTGTCTCTGCACCATGCACTCTGGCTGAGGCCTGCTGCTCCTGGGTTTTTACCATTGCTGTTCTGTAACTAGCAACCATGGGATGAACATGAAGAATTGCCCCTCTCATACTCCTTACACATCCTTGGGGAAAAGTATCCGGTTTCTGCTCTGTTACTCCCCCTGGTGGCATGGCTGTCTTCTCCAGCTCTCAATGTCGGGAACCATGAGCATGTCCTGCCTCTGCTTAACCACTTACTTTTATGTGTGGAGGCTTGTAACTGTGCATATTTTTCAAAAGTAAATTATATTAGCTGAATAACGTTTTGGAAAACTTCTCGTTAAAGTGAGACATTGGCTTAATTCTCACCCTTTACAAGCAGGCTTTTAAAACGTTCTTGTTTTTTTTTGTTTCTGATTGAGTGATTAGTGGATGATTAATAGGGCAGGCCACATGACGAGAGTCCAGGGTCAACTACCTCGGGCACACTGGAGCCGGAGAGGGGGGGAAAAAATACAGGTTGAGAAGCGAAGCTGATTGGTTTACCAAAAAGTTAATGATGTAGAAATAAGAGTTGAAAATAACCCAGAAGCAAGATAATATAACAAGAAGTGCCAATCCGACCACACGGTGCCTGACATGGGCACTTGTGCGTTACGAAAGCGTATGCTTGAATGAAATGAGGAATAAGTCCCATTACAGGACCACTGTGTGGGAATGTAATGAATAGGGTTGGGCCAGGTTAATCCTTAGAAGCACGTTCATGGATTCAGTGCAGAATTCTGAGTTTATTTCCATACCAGTTCTCAGTATTAACATGGCTTATGCATGCACACCGTTGCCAGGGGTCCTTCCCATTGCACTGCTCACTCTTGACATTAAATTCTGAGGTATGAAATATCAAGGTAATACGAGCACTTTCCTCCCACCCGCCCAGAGTCTCAGTGGGGGTAAAACCCCACTCTATATCAAGCAGTTTAGGGTGTCCTGGATCATTAGGAAATATTTAACAAATGTACATAAAACCTAGTTTCTGCACATTTATTTCTGTCAGATGGACCAATGGACAGTAATTTAAACTCCAGTGGAGCTGCCCTCTGATATTATTTTTCATTAAGTAAGCCTGCATTAGTCTTCGGCCCCATGTGCTGAAAGATGTCAACTACTGCTTATGTAGTCTGATCAAAGGCTGCAAGGAAACAAGTAAGACTTAGTCTACAGATGGAGTGCAAGAAAATGACAAGAATGTGAGAGAATTCACAGATTGTCACACCTCTGTAGTTCACACTATTCTATCTATGCTGGCTGGTGGACATTATGATTTAAAGATTAACACTTGTTTAACTGTATCTCTAGATTACTTAAGTTTCTTGTTTTTGATATTTATTTTCAGTTTTTCTCTTTAGTGTAGATTTTCTCTTTTCACTTTCAGTTGAATATTTGGACTTGTGTTTCCATTATCTATGAGTTTAATTTGCTCTTTTTTTCTTGAAATTATTGAACTGTTTTTCCTATTATGTAGTTTCTCATTCTTCTCATTCCTCTTTAGCTGTTCTCGTTCATTTTCTTTCTCTTTTTTTCTTTGTTTATATTCGCCCTTTTCCTTCTTCACTTCTTTCTCTTCCCATCCTCCATGTTTTATAATCTGAAGCACCAGTAAATAGGCCTCTACAAATAAGAAACACCAGTGAGACAAGGAGTCCAATACACAGGCCTGGAGGTACTGGAGAGCAACCGAGTCGAAGGAGTCATTTGAAAAAACACCAAAAGCTTGGCAGTGTTGCACCAATGACAATAGCAACTTGCATTTATATACTGTAGCAACCTTTGACATCGAGAAGAAATCCCAAGGCGTTTCACAGACATGTAATTGGAAGAAATAAGGAGGAAGTGAGCATCAGATTAATACAGGAACAGATGCTGTAGTACTGAGGTAGGAAAGGCTTATGAATGACAGGAGACAGCAACAAAAATACAACATATCAGTTTGACTTTAATAATGGCTGAACGATTAAAACTCAGGCAGATGTAAATCCCAACAGCTTGATATTGATGGAGGTATTATATTTCTACCAGCCAAAATGTTAGTGTTATCTGAGCAAGAAACAGTTGAGGGCAAACCTAAGACACTGATTAAATCTCCTTTTCTGTTGCTCTTTCCCCACTGAGGATGCATGAAATGTCTACTCATTGCTGGGCAATATTTAACAAACCAAGTCACATTTTTGATCAGCACAAGTTAAGAAACTGCTAAATATTTTCTTCTGAAGTTCAGTTTACCCTATGTATATATTTTCAATCAGATAGCATTAGGAGGAAGGAAAAATCATATAAGTTATTTTGGTTACATGCATATTTTCTACTGAAGGGCCTACTTGCACCGAATTTCAATATGCATTGGCCATCTTATTGGATGACCAACTACCATCTGCGTAGGATTGATAATTTAAAAAGACCAGACAAGCCATAAGGCACATTTGTATTTTCAGCAAAATCCCAGGGTGAATAACCTAGAGTTTCAGATTAAGAACCTTGGTGTTACCCTGTTGGAAGTCGTGTGATTGTGTGTTTGCTTAGGTAACAGGACTTGGATTTTTGTTCTCATTGACATTACAAAACAAATCCAACTCCAGCCACTGAGATCCCGCCTCAAGGGACGACTTCATCCATGTAAGGCAGTCAGCATTTACATTTTTCCATCCAAACATTAAAAACTGTATCTAATACAAAGCAGGGAAAAGCAATGGATTGCATGATCTCAGGCCAAATTATATTTTGTAAACTGCCCAAGATTCACTCTCTTGGTCTATGATGCTGATATCGCTTCCAATACCTGTACTAGATATTTATGTCAGCATTATATAAATGTAAAAAAAATGATTATACTGGGCTATCAAATATTCCTCTTAATTTAAGTCTTAATTGACTCTCTACTATATTCTCTTCCATTAAAAACATCTATATATTATGAAAAACTTTTTATGTCAGCTTGTATAATGGAAACTGCATAAGAAAACATTTATAGTGGAAACCCTATCTGTACATGTTAGCATTTATAATGGAAAAATGCAAGTAAACATTTATTTTTCTGTCACAATTTGTTGATAAACCAATTGAATCAAAATGCTTTTTGGAAAAGTTTTGTCCTCCATTTTTTTCTTCAGTAACTGAAATTTTACTGTGCAAACTAACATACGAACATACGAATTAGGAACAGGAGTAGGCCACTCGACCCCTCGAGCCTGCTCTGCCATTCAATAAGATCATGGCTGATCTGATTACTTCACATTCTCACCTACCCCCGATAACCTTTCACCCCCTTGCTTATCAAGAATCTACCTCTGCCTTAAAAATATTCAAAGACTCTGCTTCCACCGCCCTCTGAGGATGAGAGTTCCAAAGACTCACGACCCTCTGTGAGAAAAAATTTCTCCTCATCTCTGTCTTAAATGGGCGACCCCTTATTTTTAAACAGTGACCCCCAGTTCTAGATTCTCCCACAAGAGGAAACATCCTCTCCATATCCACGCTGTCAAGACCCCCTCAGGATCTTATATGTTTCAATCAAGTCACCTCTTACCCTTCTAAACTCCAGCGGATACAAGCCCAGCCTGTCCAACCTTTCCTCATAAGACAACCCACCCATTCCAGGTATTAGTCTAGTAAACCTTCTCTGAACTGCTTCCCACGCATTTACATCCTTCCTTAAATAAGGAGACCAATACTGTACACAGTACTCCAGATGTGGTCTCACTAATGCCCTGTATAACTGAAGCATAACCTCCCTACTTTTCTATTCAAATCCCCTCACAATAAACGATAACATTCTATTAGCTTTCCTAATTACTTGCTGTACCTGCATACTAACCTTTTGCGATTCATGCACTAGGACACCCAGATCCCTCTGCATCTCAGAGCTCTGCAATCTCTCGCCATTTAGATAATAAGCTTTTTTATTCTTCTTGCCAAAATGGACAATTTCATATTTTCCCACATTATAATCCATTTGCCAGATCTTTGCCCACTCACTTAAGCTATCTATATCCCTTTGTAGCCTCCTTATGTCCTCTTCACAATTTACTTTCCTACCTATCTTTGTGTCATCAGCTAATTTAACAACCATACCTTCGGTCCCTTCATCCAAGTCATTTATATAAATTGTAAAAAGTTGAGGCCCCAGCACTGATCCCTGTGGCATACCACTCGTTACATCTTTCCAATCAGAAAATGACCCATTTATGCCTACTCTCTGTTTCCTGTTAGCCAATCTTCTATCCATGCCAATATGTTACCCCCTACGCTTTTATTTTCCACAATAACCTTTGATGTGGCACCTTATCAAATGCCTTCTGGAAATCTAAGTACAGTACATCCACCAGTTCTCCTTTATCCACAGCACATGTTACTTCCTCAAAGAACTCCAATAAATTGGTTAAACATGATTTCCCTTTCACAAAACCATGTTGACTCTGCCTGATTACCTTGAACTTTTCTAAGTGCCCTGCTATAACATCTTTAATAATAGCTTCTAACATCTTCCCTATGACAGATGTTAAGCTAACTGGCCTGTAGTTTCCTGCTTTCTGTCTCTCTCCCTTTTTGAATAAAGGACTTACATTCGCTATTTTCCAATCTAATGGAACCTTCCTCGAATCTAGGGAATTTTGGAAAATTAAAACCAACGCATCAACTATCTCACTAGCCACTTCTTTTAAGACCCTAGGATGAAGCTCATCAGGACCCGGGGACTTGTCAGCCTGCAGCTCCAGCAATTTGCTCTGTACCACTTCCATGGTGATTGTAATTTTCTTGAGTTCCTCCCTCCCTTCCATTTCCTGATTTACAGCTATTTCTGGGATGTTACTTGTATCCTCTATAGTGAAGACCGATGCAAAATACCTGTTCAATTCAACTGCCATCTCCTTATTTTCCATTATTAAACTAAGGTTTTAAATACTTCTTTTTAAATCTAAACAATCATATATTTCATAACATTAAATTCATCCAGTCTTCTGTTTCTTTTAATAATGTTTTCATTGAAGGCCTCCGCCTCTCCCCGGAGTCTGGCTTGGACTTGATATGTTTGCCTAGAGCAGTGATTCTGTTAGCTATAGGAAAATCCTGCAGTTTGAAGTGTGCACATTTTCCCAGGATTCGTCCTTGGCACTTAGCTAGCCAAATGATCGCTCAGTCTCTACCACAATCTATTTGGTTGTTATTCAAAATTATTTGAAGAAAAGCTATAGGACAAATTCAGAAGGCTTATCCAGATAAAATTTATATTGAGTGTTTTTAAAGAAAGGCTGTGTGTGTATCTGTGTATGTGGGAAAAATGAATGACTGTAATGATTACACACCAGTTGTAGCTCTTGTTGTTTTTATAAATACTCTGTAAAGTTCGGGAAGTGTATTAAACACAGAGCAAGAAAGACAAAGGGGGTGATTTTCATTCAGAAGTCAGGAAGGAGACGGGACTACAACTTTCGGGGTTGTAGTCCCGCCTCCATCGAGATGCGGCTAATCCACACGATTTTAACTTGATTGACCTTGTTGAGCCCGGCTCAGCAGGCCAATTAAAGGTCACCAGGCAACAGGTGACGTCACAGATTGACATTTCATCTGTCAAGACGTTTTGACAGATGAAATATCAGTGTTTCACAGTTGTTTGAAGCTGTCAAACACTGACAGTCTTACTTCTAACCTGAGTCCTTCTACACAGACTCAGTTAGCAATCTCACCGGCACAGAAAGCTGCAGGCTGTCACTTTTGACAGTTCGCAGCCATTCTGCTTTCTGTGCTGGTTAGATGATGACTCCCAAAACCTAGAGGAAGGAAGGCTGTAAAGGTATGTACAGGTAATTTAAACTTCTTTACACACTTTAGACACACCAAACACACTTACCTTTGCACTCATGCACCCATCACTCACCTGAACACCGACATCTCGACCCCTCCAAGTCCTTCAACCTGACGGCCCGACTCCTCTAACTTGGCATGGTTTGGAGCCGTCGGGAATCCCACACTTCAAGCTTTAAAATAGGGATGAGGCTAAAAAGTGCCTGTTAACTACCTGTTAACAGGCAGTTAATTGGCACTAATCCCTTCCCACCTCGGGTAGGCGGGTCCCAGTGCGGGGCGGGTACCCGCCTCCTTTGAAACTTACATGGAGGCGGGTTTTGGGTGGGATGGTGTCGGGACCCCCGAATTCGGGACTTTAACCCCCCGCACGCCTCCAATCCCGACTCCACGGGTCAATGAAAATCGACCCCAAAGTATTTCCTCACATTGAGTTTGTTTATAAAAAAACAAGTTGAATTTTGAGAGCAAACAAAGTCTTTAACTGATTATCACCAGTATTTTGTTGATCCTAATTATTAGTACATGTGACACACAGAACCATAGTGCGTCTTTCCTCATCCTAATTTGAGCTTTTAAAAAAAAACTAATTATTTGAATTTTGAAAGCAAAGAAAGCCTCCAATTCTCATGTGTTTTGTTGATAGTTATAAAATTTAAACATTCCAATTACTGACATTTGTAATTACAGAGTGAAAGAGAAGGAGAAAGATGGAGAACAGACATGAGAAAAGTGACAGAGAGAGAGAGAGGCACAGAGCGAGAAACATAGATGGAGGAGCAGATAGACAGAGGCAGACAGATATAGTGATACATTTCTAGGAATCACTTACAAAACACAACATTTAATGTTATAAAATTCCGAACTAGTGCTGCCAGACCTAGTGCCCCGCCTCCCCTCCCAATGCTGTTGGGCTTATTGCCTCACTGCTGATAGACATCAGGAATCCACTAGTTAGACAATCCCTATATTTTACTCCCCAATTCTACCAAGCCCAGGTTCCCCACTACAGTGATGGCAGACCTAAGGATCACCTACTTGCTGCCAAAGCCCAACAGCCACACCCATTTCTGCCAAACTCCAAAACCTCCACCTCATTCCTGCCTGACCAAAAGCCAAAATTTCTGAATGGTCTTGTGGGTTCAGAGCTTCTGCAACCCCTCAAGGCCATTGACATTAGGAGGGCAGGGTAAGGGGGCCCTTAATTTGGAAGTTCCCACGCCTTGGCCCTCAGGTGGGACCCAGTGTGGCATCAGTGGAGGCACATCTGGTCTCACCAGGTGTGCTTTGCTGATAACCAGTGTAAGAGTGACCCTCCTGGGCGGGATTGGGCCCTGGGCCCCTGAAGATGAGAATCAGCCAATTTAAAAAAAAAAATTTCAGAGCGACTCTAGGACACAGGAAGCAGCTTGATTACCTTTCCAGGAGGGTGGGACTGGGAGACCTGGCTTTCCCCACTCAGTTGCCAAGCTTCCATCAATGTTTCTGGTGTCTTCGGTGGGGGGGGGGGGAGAGAGGCGGAACTGCTGCCACATATGCGTCCCCAAATTACAAATTGGCAAACGCCTGCTAATATATACGACTTGCCCCTCACCCTGCAGACAGCCACTGTTCCCTACATGGCATTAATACCCCTGTTGTTATGAAACAGCATACCCTCTGACTAACCATGAGCAATGCCACGTAAGATCTGCTAGTTGACAGACTATCAGCTGAGGGAGTCCAATCCAAATATTCAGTAGAGACGGGCTAATCAGGTCTTGCTTACATTTTTTTCTATTTAAAAAGAGATTTTATTTGGTTCGGTTTCAATAGAATTATGTGTTTTAATCAAAAGTATGATTTAAGTACTAATTTGCGCTGTTTCTCAGAATTGTTTTACATACTAGCTGACTATACTTGTTTAATGTTTGGGTGGCATGACTTGCTGATCCTGCCAGGCTCCAGTGAGAGTGCAGAGGGTGATTGTATACATTGAGCGACAGAAAGTTTACATCAAGTATTTCCTGTCGGCAGGAAAAAGTAAACATTCTGAGAATCATGTTAGAGAGGAAATTATCCAAGCTCTCAAACATAGGCCTCTACAGCCTTCCAACTAACACTAGAAGACTCTTTTAACCCTTAAAACACCACAGCAAGTGTAAAGTCTTAGGTACAGAGAGATATGCAATCTGGAACCGCACTTAAGTAATTTGAAGAGACAACACTCTTTGAGGACTGAATGGAACAGTGGGTCAAAAGATTAGCCTTTCACCTGTGGGATCTGGGCTCAAATTTAACTGATACTGATGGGTAATGGGCGCAAGTTCTCGGCACAAAATCTGCCTAAAATGTGCACTGCCTAGTAATCTCACTAATGCCACGAGGATGTCAGATGTGGGAAATGGAAACGTTCACACTGATGCTGTAGGATGTACCAGTCTGCAATTAACATCGCCCAACCTGCCAAGCTCAAGGAAGAAGCAAGTAGTGGTGGTGGAGTTCCAGTATAAGGTATTCAAACACTCTCCATCTAAATAATTTTTAATGGAGAAAAACAACTTAACATGACAAGTCTCCAAATATCTCAAGACTAGAAAGGAGAGCTGTTCATTTTTTAGTTCCTGGAATGGAGACACACACTTGGTATTGAAAACCCCAACCCTGCTGTTCTTTGCTACAGGGGAATGGATGAGGGACCTCCTGTTTTGATTTTTATTTCAATTTTCCCATCTCATAAAATTACAAGATAGATATGGATGGGACAGGTGTATAGGCCTGTGTAGCTCATACATACAAATGGATCTACGGCCCCTGTAATCTAGGCAGGGAAATTCCTCGGAGCTGCTCCCACGGCATCAGCGTTACTTTGCTGAAAGTGCAGCAGAAGTCCTGTTTACTCACACACAAGCAGGGTTTCCGCCTCACTTCTGGCCAAGTAACACCGGCAGAGCAGCCGCATCTCTGAGGAATTTCCAGCCCTAGTTTTTTTGTTTTGGTCAGCTGTGTGTTTGGCGCACACTCAAACCCATCACCATACTTAAGCATTAAGCTACTAAGAAATCTGCGGCTGTAACGTTTCTGTTTGCCCAGTACAAAACACACTCCACTTACCTAAATCCAAAGACCTCAGTCGCAGGTTGGCAGATCCAATGTATAGGAACCTCCAAGTGTGCGCAGAGGTACTGCTGGAGCTTGACCACTAAAACCGTGTAGTTTACCAGAATAGAAAACTGGTAAGTTTCCAATATTTGTCCAATTAGGACCATCATACCCATTAGGGAACAAGCTTTTGCAGGGGTATCTGGAGCTGAATCAGAAAAATCACAGCCTCTGGTATGAGTTTAGCCCTCCAAGTTCCATTAATGAGCTAGACCAGATGGTCATCCATCAACTGGATTACTTTGGAACTACCTGATTCTGGGATCAGATTACTGAGTCTACAGTGCACAACAGAAGGTATTGTGCGAAAAAGAAGGGTACATTACTTTCAGAAATACTTGTTTTTACAAAGGGGACTGTAGACAAATTCAAGTAATTGTAAATAAGGCTAATTAATGCATAGCAGATAGAGGAGTTAGTAAAAGAATGTGTTATCCAGAAACTAGAAGGATTAAATATCCACAGAGGGCCAAGGCCAGGTGGGATACTTCAAGGAATTAGAGCAGAAAATTTGTGACATTTTGATACTTTTCAGAGCTCCATAAATACTGGAGAAGCATCTGAGAACTGAATGATAACAAATGTAATTCCAATTACAAATCAATTACTCTGAAATCCATAGTGGGGAAAATGCTTGACCAGTTAAGGAACACGGGTACCATAGGAAGTGTTATGTTCATTAATAAATAGACATTCTTATTATGAACACAGCTAGCTTTTGCTAGACACTTTTATTGAGCACATGTGGACTAGGTACTGTATCTGTAGAGGCTTCCATCTTGACTGCTGCCTTGTGGGTAGCCTAGTGCCTCATGGGTAGTGTAGTCTTAATATATATACAGCTGGGTAGTGTAGTCTTATACATACAGCTCTACGGCTCCACCTAGTGTCCACTATAGAATGACATGTTATTGATCACTACATCCCCCTTTCTTTGAGGTTTAACAAAATCAATATCAATCAACTTTCAAGAAAACAATAAAGATAATATCAGTAACACTTTTGTTAGTGCTCTATAAACATAAACATTTTCAAAACAATCAACACATTTTCAAAGCTTTACATTGTACTCAAAGATTAATTCTATCAGGCTTTTTTACTTCACGTGTGGATCTTCTCAACATGGGTAAGTCTGATGTGTCTTCATGAGATTGTTCTGGCAGTGAATGACAAGATGCAGTTGCGGCATTGTCATCAATCTGCTCTTGTATAGATCGAGGTCTCCTTGCGATCTTTGCTTGGAGAGGGTTTCAGTGTTTCCTTCACTCTTCATGTCATAACTCTCAATGTAGTCAATGCACTCTCGAAAAACTGCTGGCAGCTGGATCCCATCATACAGCATAGTCCTCTCAGCAGCCTCGGCTAATGGAACACCAAAGATTGGCCTGAGGGAAGAAGGAGTATCCACCGGAACTGCTTCCTGCTCTGGTGCAGGCTTCTTCTTTTTCTTTTTCTCTTTCCACTGCTTAACAACATCTGCTGCGGTTATATCTTTGGACTTTTTCTCCTTGTGTTTTTCCTCTTTGTGCTTTTCTTCCTTTGGCTTCTCTTTGACCTTAAAGTCTTTTTCTTTCTTCTTGGAGAAACTAGGCTTTTTGAAGACATGGATACCCTTTGGCCTTTTCATCTTGATGGGCTCTCTGCTTCATCACCTGAGTCATCTGGTCTGCTTATGGCACAGTTTATACGGTAGCCTCTCTTGACCAGTTCTAAGTCTTCACAAGCTTTGTCACCTAGTATCAAATCAAGTCTTTCAGCCACAACAGAAAACATGAGATGATGCACTTTGTCTTTGACTGTCACTTTAAGTCTGCATACACCTAAGCTATCTATTTTCTGTCCATTATAGTCCTTCAGTAGTACTGACTTTTTCTGTATTTTGGGCTTTTCTTTCATATTGTTAATGTCACTCATACTGATTAAGTTTGCTTTTGCCCCAGTGTCTAGTTTCAAGGTAACTAATGCTCCATTTACCTGCAGTGGGATCATCCATTTGTCCTCTTTTACTGCATTAACTTTATGTTCAGCATTGTCCATTTCTGAGGGCTTTACATTTTCTGTATCCTTTTTGATATTGTCACATGACACCATTCGTACAAAAAATGTCTCACTTAAATCAGTGTCCTCAATTACATTAACTCGTTGCCCTTTCTTAGTTTTTACTTTTGAAAAGCATTGTTTGGCAAAGTGATTCTTTCCATTACACTTTGTGCACATTTTTCCAAACGCTGGGCATTGTTTTAACTAGTGTTTGTAACCACAGCGTTTACAGTTAAAAATTTCATCCTCCGATTGCTTTTCATTTCTGTTCTGCCCATGTTTCTTCCCCTTATAGGACACAGCACCGACAGCAGCATTATCACTCATTACAATCGCATCATTATTGATTTCACTGAAAGTCTTCGCGTGCTTTCGAGCTAGCTCGCTGGCTTGGCATATTTTCACCGCATTTTCCAAATTTAGTTCGGTTTCTCTCAACAGACGTTCCCTGACTTTTTTATCATGAATACCAAACACAATCTGGTCACGAATCATGGATGTTTTGAGCTCAGAGAAATTACATGTCTGTGCTTTCAGTTTCAGATCAGTTATAAAGCTATCAAAAGTCTCATTTTGTTGCTGTGTCCGAGAACGGAAGATGTATCTTTCATACGTCTCATTCTTTTTGGGAGAACAATGTGCATCAAATTTCTGTAGCACATCGTCTAATTTGTCTCTGTTCTCCGCTGGTTTAAATACAAATGTATTAAATACCTCTATCGCCTGTGGGCCTGCAACTGTAAGCAGCAATGCTATCTTCCTTGCGTCTGGCTTCGTACTGAATCCGATGGCTGCAATGTAGAGTTCGAATTGCTGTTTAAAAGTCTGCCAATTGTAGTCGATTTTTTCTGTGAGTTTCAAACGCTCTGGTGGCTTCAAATTCTCCATGTCGCTTTTCACAATTTTCAGCAGATCTTCACCACCCTGGTACCATGTTATGTTCATTAATAAATAGACATTCTTATTATGAACACAGCTAGCTTTTGCTAGACACTTTTATTGAGCACATGTGGACTAGGTACTGTATCTGTAGAGGCTTCCATCTTGACTGCTGCCTTGTGGGTAGCCTAGTGCCTCATGGGTAATGTAGTCTTAATATATATACAGCTGGGTAGTGTAGTCTTATACATACAGCTATATACAGCTCTACGCAGCTCTATGGCTCCACCTAGTGTCCACTATAGAATGACATGTTATTGATCATTATAGGAAGTACCTGTCTTGCTCAGGACTTGTGCACAAGTCATGAGCAAACCTCATTAAGGCCTCGGGTCTCATGCAGAAATATTTAAAAGAGCACATAGCACCGCAATATAATATTTGCACTGGCTTTGCTTTTTTTCCTTTAGCACCCATTTGGAGTGCAAGCAAAGGAAAGTTAGTGGGAGCAGGAGTCCTTACAGTGGCAAAAACTTTATTATTTTTAGTGCAGTGTTGCTTTTTAAAAATATTTTTGACATTTCATATGTATTTTAGACAGAATCTGGGTGGTGGCGGGGGGGGGAATTGTGTTTGCTTTTAAAGTGTGTCACATACATTATTTTGTGGGTTAGGTGATACAGTATGAAGGAGAGATGCTAGAGGTTAACATGCGTAGACCGTGGCATACTTACCTCAGTCAATGACTGAGGACGGCGACCGTGACTTCCTGTGGGTCAGCAGGATTCCAGTTAGCAGCAACGCACCTGCAGGTAATCACAGAGACAGCTTCTTGCACAGCTGGGACCACACTATTGGCATCAGTGTCTATAGTAGTATCACTAAATCTGATGATGGCACAAAGCTCTGTAGGCAGGTAATAAATAGAAAGGAGATTGACTATCTTCAGAGAGACTTGAACCAATTATGTAGATGGGATGAGATATGGAAGGTGGATTTTAATGTGGATAGATGTCCAAGTTTTATTGTTGTTCGCAGGGTGTGAGCGATGCTGGCAAAGCCGCATTTGATTGCTAATTTCTAATTGCTCTTGTTCTTGTTCTTGAACCGCTGTAGTCTTGGTGGTGATGGTGCTTCCATAAAGGTGTTAAGAAGGGACTTTCAGGACATGGACACAATGAATGAATGAATGAATCATGATATATAGGGGACATCTGAAGGGCCAAGTTAAACTGGCATTGTACAGTTCAACCGTGAGGCCAATTCTGGAATATGGTATGCGATTTTTAGCACTCTATCTCATATGACTGCATTAGAAAGGGCTCAGCGAACAATGACTAGGATGATTCCAAGCCTTATTGGGCTAAGTTTTAAAGAAAGACGCAAGCAATTAAACGTATTTTTTATTGGAGAAAAGACTGAGGGGAGACATGATACAGGTTCTCAAAATAACTACAGCTATAGATGAGCTTGAAGTAAACAAACTGTTTACCTTAAACAATGAGCCAAGGACTAGAAGACAAAAGTACAAATTTCACAGGCATTGATCAAAGTTAGAGATTAAGAATAACTCTTTTCTTCCCCCCCCCCCCCCCTCCCAGTCCACGGGTTAGTGAACGTGTGTAACAGACTTTTCGGGAAGGTATTTGATTTGAGGCCAAATGGCACTTTTAAAATGAAGCCAGATTGATATATGTTTGGGAATAGAATTTTAGGATTTTAGAAATAGTAACACTACAGTACTAATGATTTTTTTTAAGGAGAGTTAGGGGAAGAATTTTAAACGTCCTAAAAGAAAGAAAGGCTTGCATTTTTATAGCGCCTTTCATGACCACTGGACGTCCCAAAGCGCTTTACAGTCAATGAAGTACTTTTTGAAGTGTAGTCACTGTTGTAATGTCCTGAAAGCAGGGGATCAATAGGTGGTGTCAGCGGGAAATGATGGGCCGAATGGTCTTCTCTTACTTTGGATGTTTTCTGGATTTTCTTCTGTTCTTAAATGATACTTTATCTCGTACTGCTATTCATTTTTTGGGTCCCAGCGCTTGCTGGCCAAAGAAATCATGATTGTATTACCATATATGCAAATAATACAAATGGAAATATGACATCCTTAATATGCAGTATTTGCAAAGAATCCAAAAGCATCAAAATATTTCAGGAAACCTTTCAGCTTTTGCTATTGTAAAGATGGAAACCTCGAATCATTTTACTTTTTAGAGGCATGCTTACAAAACCCGCTTGTGCTCAAGGTAGTTTTTTGATAAAGGAAAGGGTTATGCTTTACATTTTTAATCACTTTATTAATGGACTTGGGACTCTAAAATGGAATATTACATCACGTCAGTCTTATTGTTCACTGGAGCATTGCTTCAGGGAGCTGCCCAATGCCCCCAAAAGTGCCATCTGCATCCCTTTCTCAGACCCCCATTTTTCATCATGATTGATGATCAGTGGAATTGCTTTGCAACAATCTCAGGAAGCCCTGGGCAGACTGGAAAGCGTAATAAATGCCGGATGAAGAAACTGTAGGATTGATTTAAGGCCCTATATTGCCTGGTACCCCATTAACTTTCATTACATCCCTTGCATCTCTCCTCTTACAGTAGATGATTCTTGAGATATCACTCAACTGTAAGATAAACTTTCAAATTCAGGCAGCCTAGTGGATGAAGAAGTGCTGATTGTAAGTCAACATATCTTGGCATCATTAATCAAAATTATTTCTGGTTTGTAGCACACTTAAACAACAGACTTGAAGCATGTTTCTTTGCTAAGTTTTATAACAGTCACAGCCACATAGAGAGAAGAAGAGTTGAGCTCAGATTTCCCGATTAGTGTTAGTGTAACACTGGTGTTAACCCATTTATCTTAAATAGGTTAACAGAAGCGTTAAAAATAATACTGATCAGAAAATCTTGGCTTTGGTGTCCATAGACAAGCAGCCTCCTTGATCCTGGTTGAGGTTTCCTCCCTCCCTCCCTCCCTGCCGCCCTCCCTCACCCTCTTTCTAAAAGGTTTTCATCCGGTTTTAGTCATTCAACGAGTGCCTGTTAGTTTGACTGGGCTATGTAACATTTCTGGTTCAACGTAA
Source organism: Somniosus microcephalus (assembly GCF_052327205.1). Lineage (NCBI taxonomy): Eukaryota > Metazoa > Chordata > Chondrichthyes > Squaliformes > Somniosidae > Somniosus > Somniosus microcephalus. The sequence continues at coordinate 31,138,477 of NC_140999.1, read as the reverse complement.
CAGAGCTCAGTTCTCCTTTACTGTTGAGTGATAACTGTCATGGGCCACATACCAGTTCCACTTCAAACATTCATTTGTTATATATTTGGCATTGAAATCAGTGAAATCCATAAGTGGTATTTTCACTCAAGTGAATACATTACTCCATTGTGGAATCATGATGCTCCTTGCCAGCCTTACAATGGGCATTTTTCCAAACCTTGCTTTGTAATGAAGATTATTAGAGAGTTAGTGGAATGTAAGTTGTGACAAATAAATACAAAAAATGCAGAGGGGTTGTCAGTTATTATTTCATATATATGAAAAATAACTGAATAGTACATTCACATCTAGATGTTTGGGATCTACACAAAGGAGGTTATGTTACTTTTTCCAACCATGTGTTGCAGTGCGCAGCACCAGTTCAGTTGTTTTAGTCTTTGCACAGTCCCTTATTTGTCTTTTTTCTTCGTAACCCTGCATAACCCTACCATGGGACTACTTCAACCTGAAAATGAGAAATTCCCTGGAACATAAAAACACCAGTATGTAAACACTGTACCAAAGTATATGGGGCAATGTACGGCCAGTGTGGGAATATTTGCATTCTTTGCATTCAGTATTAACAGTGTGTGACAGATTTTATCTATAAACTATAAACAATAATGAATCTGTTTTGGCAACTGAAACACAAGCATCTGTTCAGGAACAGATGGTTGTAAAAGGTGCACTGTTGCTATGAACAGCATCTGAGGTATATAACATAATTACTGCTAAATTTCAGGCACTTACTGGAGCAGCAGATTGCACCTTCAGTGAAATAATTCACAAAATTACAGAAAATCAGATCCTGGTTTAATGGCAATATGTAATGCACAGAAGATATTTTAGACCAGAGATACAACAACAACAACAACAACAACGTGTATTTATATGGCACCTTTAACGTAGTAAAACGTCCCAAGGCGTTTCACAGGAGCGACTATCGAGCAAAATTTGACACAGAGCCACATAAGGAGAAATTAGGCAGATGCTTGGTCAAAGAGGTCGGTTTAAAGGAGGAAAGAGAGGTAGACACGCGGAGAGGTTTAGGGAGGGAATTCCAGAGCTTAGGGCTTGGTGCGAGTTAGGACACGGGCATCTGAGTTTTGAATGAGCTCAAGTTTACGTAGGGTAGAGTGTGAGAGGCCAGCCAGGAGTTGGAACAGTCAAGTCTAGAGGTAACAAAGGCTATTTAACTCCAGAGGGACAATTTTAACCAGAAACTCAACGGGGTTCAGGTATCTGTTGTTGTCAAAAGTCCCAGGCTGAGAATTATTAACGGAATAGCCCCAATTTTTTTTAACTTGGGGCAGGAGCTGGGCGGATGGGGACAGAGGCAGGCAGCAAACTGTCCTGTCCTCGGCAGCCTGAAGCCCGGGAGATTTTTAACACCCGATCCTTATCTGCATAGTCTCCCGCCTGAACATGGTGGGAAGCGGCAGACTGGAGCGGGCTGTGGGAAGGCAGGAGGCCACTGTCGGGGAGCCAAAGGAACAGTCCCCGGCACACTCAGGTACATGGTTGGGGGATGGGGTGGGAGCCAAAGGCAGGGGAGGCCTAATCATTCCTTGTGGAGCCAAAAGGAGCACTCCTGCTCCACCTGGTCTCACAGGGAAAACTAGAAAAAATGAAAACCCATCAATCTTTTTGGGGCCTCTTCTGGCCCTGGCTCCTCCTCCTGCTAGGTTGGCCTGGTTAAAATTGCACTGACATCATTGGAGCCTGATCTGCACATTTAAAGAAGAATCCCACTGGCTGGATGTCCCTCTCGCCTGTTCAGAAGAGCAGGTAAGTCCCATGGGCCATTTTAACTGCCCGCCCACCCGCCCTGTTTCCACGAGGTCGGCAGGGTTAACATCAACCCTAATGTTCAGATGTGGCGCTCGTATCATTTGGAAATTTCTCATTCACTTTCTATATTTTCTGAGTGTCAAATGTTCTCCCTGCCTGGCAATAACATACTTGATTAAAGCTGATCAACTGTGATAAAAGATCCTAAACTGAATGGAAAAAGTAAGGATTTTTAAATGAATTTTAAGTGCCCCCAAGCTTGAGAATAGGCTGTAAGCACATTGTAGCAACCAAAAAAGGAGCTTGCAGTTCATCTGACACGTCCTATAGAATTTGTTCCAGAAAGTTCTAAGGATTGTACGAATTTTTGGTAAGTCTGCTTAGTAAAAATGTTTTTCTCCTCTGTCCTGTAGAACTCTCTTCCCAGATCCCTTCTTGCCATCTCGCTCCTGCCTTCAAAAGCCTCCGAAAACCCCTCCTCTTTGACCGTGCTTCACTTCCAACCCTCAACTCCTTTTCCTACTTGGAGGTTCCATTTGTTCTACCTCCTGCTTGGTATCCACCCTTGTCCTCTGCTCTGTTATCTGTCCTTTAGCACTTGAAGAGCATTGTAGAAATGCAAGATGCACCATATTGGTCTGGAATGAGGCCTGAATCTCCTGAAAATACCACATGACCTGAAAATATCATCTGGCCTATCTACTCTCTCCCCAACTGTGGGTAAATTCTCAGCATGGCATGAAAAGCACATCATAAGGTGAGGCCAACTTCGCAACAGGAACCAGATTATCACTTCCAACCACAAGCAGACAAATTCCAGGGTGCAAAATGGGAGGCCAGTATGACCCTGTCAGTTTCATATTAAATAATAATATGCTTGAGGTCACAGATAGCAGGAAATAGATTTGGGGGTTTTGGTGGATAGGTCATTAAAATCTTTGGTTCAGTGTTCACAATGGTGAAGAAAGGAAATAAAATGTTGGGATGTATAACTAGGGGTGTGACTTTTAAGTCTGAGTAGGTGATTTTGATGTTTCTGACCTTGGTGAAACCAAATCTGGAATATTATGTTGATGATTCTGCTATTCCCATTTACACCTCTTCTAGACCCATCTTCTGTTTCTTTACTTGTCCCATTACCATCTCCTTTTGCCTTTCAACCTATCACAGACCTTCCCTTTTGTTCTTTCCTCCCCCTCCCCTGGCCTCTGTGCTTGCTTAAAACCTGTTACATCTCTAACTTTTTCCAGTTCTGACGAAAGGTCATCGACCTGAAACCTTAACTCTGTTTCTCTGTCCACAGATGCTGCCTGACCTGCTGAGCAGTTCTAGCATTTTCTGTTTTTATTTCTGGAATATTAAGTTCAGTTGTGGCCTCGATATTACAGAGTTATTAGAGGGAGTAAAGAGAAGGCTGATTCCTGAATTTAGAGGGCTGAATTATGAGGAAAGATTGTTCACCCTGGAACTTCACTCTCTTCAGAATTGCAGGATGGGGCATTTGACATTTTCAGGAACGTGGAGAATTTTTTCCAGGAATGTTCTCCTGTCAGATGCAAGACTTGAGAACTAGGGAACAGCTTAACAATAAGGGTGTCCAAAAAATAAGAAATTTAGGCAACATTTTTTTGGATAAGAAGATGATAGAACTGTGAAAGAAATTACCAGTGGTGATGATAGAACAGAAACCCATGGCAGGTTTTGAAAAGGACTGGAGGAAATTTTGTTATTAATAGGAATCAGGGTTTTTATTTCCAGAATGACAGTAAGGAGCCTGAAGGGAAGTTTGGAAGGGTAGTTTAGATAGACCAATGGCCTTCTCCTTCTCAAAATGTTAAAATGTATGTGGAGCTGTGCAAAACAATACCAAGACTTACAAGCATATGAAAATCATAGACCGATTAAAACCTACTTATCTATCTAGCCTGCCTCCCTAGGGGGAGTGTTTGCTAGTGCTCTGGGGGAGGGTTTAAACTAAAATGGAAGGGGTTTGGGAACCTGAGCAGGGAGACAGAGGAAAGGGAAACAAGGATAAAAGCAAAAGATAGGAAGGAGAAAAACAAAAGTGGCAGTCAGAGAAATCAACGGTTTAAATCAAACGTGGCCACAGTAAATAATAATTCTAATAGGTCTAAGAGCGTTAAAAAAACAAGCCTGAAGGCTTTGTGTTTTAATGCGAGGAGCATTTGTAATAAGGTGGATGAATTGGCTGCACAAATAGAGGTAAACGAATATGATTTGGTTGGGATTACGGAAACGTGGCTCAAGGACGGCCAAGACTGGGAACTCAACATCCAGGGGTATTCGATATTCAGGAAAGATAGGCAAAAAGGAAAGGGAGGAGGGGTAGCATTACTGGTTAAAGAAGGGATTAACACAATTGTAATGAAGGATATTAGCTCTGATGAGGTGGAATCTGTATGGGTAGAATTGAGAAATACTAAGGGGAAAAAAACATTAGTGGGAGTGGTATATAGACCTCCAAACAGTAAGGCGGAGGTTGGGATAGCATTAAAAGGGAAATTAAAGAAGCGTGCAATAAGGGCACAACAGTCATCATGGGTGACTTTAATCTACATATAGATTGGGCTAACCAAATTAGTAACAATACTGTGGAGGAGGAATTCCTGGAGTGTTTCCGGGATGGTTTCCTGGACCAATATGCCGAGGAACCAACCAGAGATCAGGCCATCTTAGACTGGGTATTATGTAACGAGAAAGGATTAATTAGCAATCCTGTTGTACGAGGCCCCTTGGGTCGGAGCGATCATAATATGATCGAATTCTTCATTAAGATGGAGAATGAAGTAGTTGACTCAGAAACTAGGGTCCTCAATTTAAATAAAGGAAACTACGATGGTCTGAGGAGCGAGTTGGGTAGGATTGATTGGGGAATGGCACTCAAAGGGTTGACGGTGGATAGGCAATGGCAAACATTCAAAGACCGAATGGATGAACTACAGAAGTTGTTCATCCCAGTTTGGCATAAAAATAAAACAAAAAAGGTGACTCAACCGTGGCTAACAAGGGAAATTAGGGATAGCATAAGATCCAAGGAGAGCACATACAAATTGGCCAGAAAAAGCAATAATCCTGAGGATTGGGAGCAGTTTAGGATTCAACAAAGGAGGACAAAGGGATTAATTAAGAAAGGGAAAATAGAATATGAGAGTAAGCTAGCAGGGAATATAAAAACTGACTGTAAAAGCTTTTATAGATATGTAAAGAGAAAAAGATTGGTGAAGTCAAGCGTAGGTCCCTTGCAGTCAGAATCGGGGGAATTTATAATGGGGAGCAAAGAAATGGCAGACCAACTAAATACATATTTTGGTTCTGTTTTCACAAAGGAGGACACAAATAACCTCCCAGAAATACCGCGGAACATAGGGCCTGATGAAAGGGTGGAACTGAAAGAAATCAGTATTTGTAGGGAAATGGTGTTAGGAAAATTGATGGGACTGAAGGCCGATAAATCCCCAGGGCCTGATAATCTACATCCCAGGGTACTTAAGGAGGTGGCCCTAGAAATAGTAGATGCATTGCTGGTCATCTTCCAGAACTCGATAGACTTTGGAACAGTACCCATGGATTGGAGGGTAGCTAATATTACCCCACTATTCAAAAAAGGTGGCAGAGAAAAAGCGGGGAATTATAGACCGGTAAGCCTGACATCGGTAGTGGGGAAAATGCTAGAGTCCATTATAAAAGATTTAATAGCAGAGCACTTGGAAAGCAGTGACAGGATCGGACAAAGTCAACATGGATTTACAAAAGGTAAATCATGCTTGACTAATCTACTGGAATTTTTTGAGGATGTAACTGGTAAAATAGATAAGGGAGAACCAGTGGATGTGGTGTATTTGGACTTTCAGAAGGCTTTCGATAAGGTCCCGCATAAGAGATTAGCGTGCAAAATTAAGGCACATGGGATTGGGGGCAAGGTATTGACTTGGATAGAGAACTGGTTGGCGGACAGAAAGCAAAGAGTTGGAATAAACGGGTCGTTTTCCGAGTGGCAGGCAGTGACTAGTGGGGTACCGCAAGGATCGGTCCTTGGACCCCAGCTGTTCACAATATATATTAATGATCTGGACAAGGGAATTGGATGTAATATCTCCAAATTTGCAGATGACACAAAGTTGGGTGGGAGGGTATGCTGTGAGGAGGATGTCATGAAACTCCAGTACGATTTGGACAGGTTGGGTGATTGGGCAGAAACATGGCAAATGCACTATAATGTGGATAAATGTGAGGTTATCCACTTTGGTGGCAAAAACGGGAAGGCAGATTATTATTTGAATGGCAATAGATTGGGAGAAGGGGAAGTGCAAAGAGACCTGGGTGTTCTTGTGCACCAGTCGCTGAAGGTAAGCATGCAGGTGCAGCAGGCGGTTAAGAAGGCAAATGGTATGTTGGCCTTCGTAGCAAGCGGGTTCGAGTACAAGATCAAGGATGTCTTGCTGCAGTTGTACAGGGCCTTGGTGAGACCGCACCTTGAGTATTGTGTGCAGTTTTGGTCACCTTACCTGAGGAAGGACGTTCTTGCCATGGAGGGAGTGCAGCGAAGATTCACCAGGCTGATACCTGGGATGGCAGGAATGACGTATGAGGAGAGATTGTGTCAATTGGGCTTATACTCACTGGAGTTTAGAAGATTGAGAGGGGATCTCATCGAAACCTATAAAATTCTGTCAGGTCTGGACCGACTAGATGCAGAAAGGATGTTTCTGATGGCCGGGGAGTCCAGAACCAGGGGTCATAGTCTAAGGATAAGGGGTAAGCCATTTAGGACTGAAATGAGGAGGAATTTCTTCACCCAGAGAGTGGTGAACCTGTGGCATTCTCTGCCACAGAGGGCGGTGGAGGCCAGTTCATTAAATATATTCAAGAAAGAGTTGGATATATTTCTTAAGGCTAAAGGGATCAAAGGATATGGGGAGAAGGCAGGGACAGGGTACTGAATTTGGATGATCAGCCATGATCTCAATGAATGGCGGAGCAGGCTTGAAGGGCCGAATGGCCTACTCCTGCTCCTATCTTCTATGTTTCTATGTTTAGTTGTGATGCTCGTACAGACACTCCCTGCCCATCCGGAACCATATAATCTCCTGGGAGAGTTGAAAACAGATTAAAAATCCCAGGCCAATTGGGGGAGAAAATATCTGGAAAATAGATTTTTTGTAACAACTACAGCTAATACCCAAATTGTTTGAAGTTGAAGCCTAATGTGTAAAAGAGAAAGTAGTGAAGCATCTTTGAAACCTTCAGAGGGTAGCAGTTTTTTTAAAAATCATATGGATTTTGCAAACATAATTCAAACATACAGGATATCCATTAGTTCCTTGCCAAAGCATATGAACTTCCAACTCCTACTCACCCTTTTCCAGCAGGCTCCATTGTACTCAGTTTTTCCATTTGCATTTAAAACACCAAGTTCCTCTGACTTATGAACGTCAGGTGATTTCTTCTTATTCCTAACTGGAAATTGATCCAGATTTTAAGTGAGAAACCAGCTTCGTTCTTCCATAGGATTTGTTGAAGAACGTAAGTTTAATCAGGGCTTGAAATATAACATTGGTTTCTGATGGGCTCAGTAAATTACATTAACATGGATAAAATAAGCATTTTCAAATGTTGCACATTTGCCATGCTGAGGCATGTTTTAAAAAAAGTCTTGCACCCAATGTTGGCTCGAAAAGCAAGAAATGGCTAGGACATTACAAGTTCTGTTCAAGCCAATTGCTTCCTCACTAAGGACGGAAATTAATCTCTTCCACACCTCCTTGGGTCAGTTACAGAACATCATTGGCAGGTGCCTAAGAGCAGGCTGATAGGTTATTTTGCATGGCACAGTGTGACTGAAAAAGGAGAGAATATAAGAACATAAGAAATAGGAGCAGAAGTAGGCCATGCGACCCCTCGAGCCTTCTCTACCATTCAATAAGATCATGGCTGATCTTCTGCCTGAACTCCACTTTCCCGCCCTATCCCCATATCCCTTGATTCCCTTAGTGTCCAAAAATCTATCGCTCTCAGTCTTGAATATACTCAATGACTGGGCCTCCACAGCCCTCTGGGGTAGAGAATTCCAAAGATTCACAACCCTCTGAGTGAAAAACTTTCCCCTCATCTCAGTCCTAAATGGGCGACCCCTTATCCTGAGACTATGACCTCTAGTTCTGGACTCTACAGCCAGGGGAAGCGGCCTCTCAGCATCTACCCTGTCAGGTCCTCCTTAAAAAAAAAAATTGGTTTCATATTAAGCCAATTCTAAGAGCCTCATTATACTGAGCTTGTCAGTGTGGTACTAGCTCAGTTTGTGTTATTATGGCCATTCGCACCACTATTGCCGTTGGAACTGAAGCCCATTAGGACTGCTACATGTGTACAGTCCAATGCATGGTGCATAGCTTGTGATTTACATTGCTTTCTGTACTCTTGCTGCACCTTCTGATTGAACAGAATTCACAGGACACTCAGTTTTCTCTGAAGAAAACAGAATGACAGTACAAAAGCCAGCTGCAGTTCGAAAGATTTTGTATTACCTGTAGTTCAATATTACTGGACTGAAAAAGTCTGCAAGAATAGTTTTAAGAGGTTGGGAGGACACTAGGAGCATTATATGTCTTGAATTGTAGTGCAGATCTGACCCCAATCATATGGGACAAAAACATCAAGTCCCATCTATAAAGCACTTTAATATAGAAAGAAAATCTCAAGGTGCTTTATAGAGGCACAAATAGAAAATAACTGGATGTTAAGCCAAAGAAGAAGATATCAGGAGGGGTGACCAAAAGCTTTGTCAATGAGGTCGGTTGTAAGGATGGTCTTAAATGAGGAGAGGGGGATAGAAAGGCAGAGGGGTTTAGGGAGGGAATTCCAGAGTGTGGGGCCGAGGCGGGTGAAGTATAGCTGCCAATGGTGGGGTGAAGGGAGGGGGGGATGCATTAGTGACCAGAGTTGGTGGAGAGGAATTTGTAGGGCTGGAGAAGTTTAGAGATAGGAAGGGGCGAATCTATGAAGGGAATTAGACATAAGGATGAGAATTTTTAATTTGAGGTATTGGGGAACAGGAGCCAATGCAAAATTTGGATAAGCTAACGTTGGCAGACATGCATTGGCTGGCGTAAACTCCTGAATCAAATCTCCTCCTCCTGTCCAACACTATTCCTTCTGACATTTAACTCTCTAATAATGTGTCAAGCAATATACAGTTGTAGAATAAAGTTATAAAGTATAAAATCTGTGGTACCATACTGTCATTGGCACATTTTGCAGGAGATGCATTAGGAGTATTGAGCTGCAAAACACAGATGTAAAAAATGACCAATGTTAATAATATGCAGAGGTTATGTCCCAGCCAGTTGTGAAATATGCGTTTTATTATTTCCATCAACCTCATACCCGGAAATAAAAAATCATATTTCACAGCAAGCTGTGACATTCTGTTTATAGAACTCGCCTTTTGAAAAGCTTCTTTTAAATGAATGTTTTATTTTCTTTCTTGGCCGGAAAGAGCTGACGTATTTGCTGTAGGTGGATGAGCCAGGTCAGGTCATCTTGGTTGTGCAGTAACGACTCTGGGATTTACCCTGGGGAGGAGATGTGAGACTTGGACGAAAAGCATAATTGCTGAAAATGGTCATGTGAGGTTGTTTTTCTTTCAAAGTAAGTGTAGGGGGCAGTCACTTTTCTCCACCCCTTTTTGACTCCTGAAGGTGGTGAGTCTTACCAAGCTATGGTCCTATGGGCACCAGCAGCCCTCCAGTATGTCCCCAGGTGGCCAGTCTTCATTTTTAAGCTTAGGTAATGCAAGACATTTAACCATGGGTGGCATCACAGTCAAGCTCAATCCTATCTTCATCCAAGGTCCACGCATTCACACCTTCCAGCAGAGGTCATTGGATAGTAATCAGAATAGAGAACGCTGTCTGATGTTTTTCTCCTCCCTATTCCAGGGTCAGTGAGGCCAATTGTATCCACACTGCTGCCAATGCTCAGCTCAGACAACTTAAGCCAGACCAGGGTTTAAAGCTGGCATCTGGACAGCTCAGTAATACAGCAGCCAGTACCTGAAACCCCTAAACTATCTGGGAAGACCCAGAGAGAGTACTTTCAATATGCTGTACTATCCCCTTCTGAGTAACAGATAAAAATCTCCTACATCATGGAGATTTATGCTGTTTCAGTGGTATTTTCAATCCCCACAGAGATTTGGCATTTTGTGTCTCCAGACTAAGAGAGGCACTCAGCTGACATCAATTACAGGTATATCAGCAAGTGGCTCCACTGCAAAAGAAAGAACGGATTAGTATGTATGTGTGCCTTTCATGTCCCAGGATATCCCAATGTGCTTTACAGCCAATTAATCACTTTTAAAATGTAGACACTGTTATTTGGAGAAATGCTGCAGCCAGTATGTACACAGCAAGGTCCCATAAATAGAAAATGAGATAAATGACTAATTAATCTGTTGTGTTGGTGTTGATTGAGGGACGAATATTGGCTCGGACACCAAGAGAGCTTCCTGTTCTTTGTGGAAAAAACTGCCATGGGATCTTCTACGTCCAGCTGAAAGGCCGAAGTTCAGTAACTCATCTGAAAGACGGCACCTCCAACAATGTAGTACTTCCTCGGTGCCACACCGACGTGCTGGCCTAGATTGCATGCTTACGTTCTGGAGTGGTACTATAACCCACAACATTCTGACTCCAAAGTGAGAGTGTTATGCAGAAAACTAATCAATGCATTTAAACACAGAAACTAAACACCGACTTTGGCGTTTTGTCCAGTGCTAAATGGAGGGGTCCTAGCTACAAAATATTTGAACCAGCCAGCAACTGTTATGCAATGAAAAGTGATGACTTACTCCATGTAAAAATAGTACTTAATGATGAACAGCAATATATGGTTTCACAAGTCAAGGTTCTTGCAGGAATACCACATGGATGAAATAAATAGAATATGTCAACAGTGGTGCTGCACATGGGGAGCCAAGGCCAAGTGAAGCTGGTTTAGAGGCCGAGGAAATTGGACCAGGGATGCAGACAGAATTCAGACCCCATTTTAAAGTGATATATTCTGTCCTTATTTTTATATTTCCATTATAATGCCCTGTGTCCACATTTATAATGTCAAATTGTCTTGCTCTAATTACCCCCTCCTAGCAGTGGTGATGCTGCAACTAAATGTGGACATACAAAATTACGATGGTAAAAGATAGTGCTTCATTCTTTCACTCATGCAAAAAGAATGTAATAATTAAAAGCAAAAAACCTCCATCAAATATTGGATCTGTCAGTCTTCCAGGGCACAGAGCTTCATTGTTGATTGTTCTATATACCAGTGATGCAAGATGAAGATACCAGGATATGGAGACATCAAACTTTCCTGGTTTAAGTTCCAGATCAGACATTACATTAGATGAAGGCACTGTTTAGTTTTCCATCAAGAGACTTCAGCAAACATGAACTATTTAATAACTTACACTGGTACACATACAACTGTCTTGTTCAACATTATTATACATCATTTAGCTGTCAAAGTCATTATGCTAGACACAACATGCACTTATCCAAGCAACAATTTTTTCCTGGGCGTGTATTGTCAGTTGAAATTTATTTCACTGTACTAAAATACAGATTTGGATCCTCCCCTCCACCGATTACCTTGTGCACGCTACCAAATGTCTGACTTCTAAAGAAAAATAGCATCTTACCTGTGAAAAGCAAAGATTGAGTGCTGGTGGAATGCTGCCATTACTTTTCACATAAACCATTTATTGCAGTAACAATTGTTGTGGTGGCAAGAAAGATATGTTTGAATCTACTGGTTTGAAATCTCTCCAAAGATGGACGCAGACCTGCAAAATAATGGCAGTTGGTTCATACTGTCAGTGTGGCATCCCCTTAGCATCAAAATATTATCGCTCAGATAAAATGCTGCGCAATCCTTTGCTAAACGTTGTCCCTCAGTAACTTTAATGTTTCTCAAAGTTAATACTGCAATCGCACAGCAACAGAACGACTGTCACAATGATACATTGTGAACTGGTCCAAGGAGAGAGTTCATCTTATGGAATGTAGTACAGGAAACTTTCGATTAACCGGCACCTAAATAACCGGAAATGTCGGTTAACCGGCAAAATTCAGGAGTAGGTTCAGGTAACTTTTATTACTTGCCTTCCTCCATGTGTTGCTGTGCAAGGGTGTGGCTGCAGCTGTTGCTAAGCTACAGAGACGCTTGCAATGTGTGGCCATTGTTTTGAACCTGTTGCAAAGCAACAGGGTTTGTTGCTTTTACTATAGCTTTCGGTTATCCGGAATTTTTGATGAACCGACACCACGTCGGTCCCATCCGTGCCGGATAAAAAAAAGTTTCCTGTATGTAAGTTAAGAAGGCTGTGGGACAATTGAACACTCTAGTGGGATATATTTAACAAAAATTAAATTGCAATTCATTTTACTTTACATAAGAAGATAAGCATTTTAGAACAAAGATGGACCATTAGGCCTAATAAGCCCATCCTTTTCTCAAAAATCAATCTCGCCTTTATTGCCTGTTTTGCCTAACACCTTTATGCGTAGTCAAGCTTTGGCAGCCGCTTCCACAGGCAAATTGAATAACTTATGAATTGAAATACGCATTTTTATTCACTGCCATGTGTGAATTGGCATGCCCAGGTTTAACATAAGGACATCGGCATGTACTTGACCGGAAAAGACTATTTTAGTCCATTTGACAGGTCCCAGTGTCCTGGAAATATCACCTCTCACAATACCTGTCATAGCCCTCTATCAAATTTTTCGCCAGCTTTCTCTTGAATTTGCAGATGCAAGTTATCTTCCACCGCCTCCCTTGGAAATCCATTCTATACGTTAACCATCCTCTGTGTAAAACAGTTAAATACAAACTGCCCTTGGACCTTCAGTTTGAGGCTATGTTCTCTTGTTGTTGAATCTTGCCGATACTCTTTAGGATCATGAATATTTCAATAAGATCACCTGTGAGATTTCTCTTCTCCATTGTAAACATTGCCAATTTCTGTAGTCTCTTATGCTCAATTTGAGCTGTCAATGTAGTTGCCCTGTTCTGTACTCTCTCCAGTGCCACAAGTCTCTCTCAATGGTCCAATTGCCTAAAAAGGTCTAAATCCTTTTGAATTTGTTTGCCTTGTTCCTCATTATTTGACCTATTTTAATGGTATTGTTGTAGGAAAAATGATTCCTCGGAAACTAGACCTTGAGTAAGAGAGACAACTTTATTAAATGACAGAGCTCTGGGAGAAGCGTCTGCAACCACGCGGTCTGCGAGAGCACCTTCTCCCCGATTGTAGTACGTGCCGAGCTTATATACAATTCCAAGAAGTTGGTTTTAGATCATTTACATTCATCCAATCAATTCGTTTATTAGCGCATATCGTTATTTTCCTCCAGTCAGGAGTTTACACACTTGTGTTGCCAATTCTGCCTCTTCAGGTCTTCGTTCCGTCTTGTTCCCCGGCGGAATGTGATTAGTTCGATAATAGGATACAAGTGATTAGTTCGATGATAGGATACCAGTGAACCTTGTTAGTCCTCAGTGATTCAGTTAGTCCCAGTCAGGACACGAGATGAACTTTGTTCCAGCCATGCGTAAGCGTGGCATGTCTCACTGTGCAGTGATTCAATTAGTCCCAGTCAGCGAATTTGTTGTTTGTGTCTTTTCCAGCAAAATCTTGTCCAGCAATCTTGTCCAGCAAAATTTTATTCTAACAGTATCTACAAACTTAAGATTTTTTTACTATTGACATTCCCCAAGGTAAAGACACTAGCAAGCTGTATGGATTGGTGTTGTGGCCAATTCATGTAGAGTTTGTGTTTGAGTAATGAACCCCCCCGTTGTTCTGTACTTAGGAATGTATTTCTTTCATACATAACTAAATTTTGGAAAAACAGTTTTTGGTACTTATTTTTTTTCCCTAAATGTATCAAGGCTATTGAATATATTTTTAGCATTGTTTATTAATGCAGCCACAAAGCATGCTGCAGCTCCCAGTGGGATTGCATGGGGCTGATTTTGTCTGAAAATGTGTGTGCACATACTCCGTTTGGAATTCTTCCACTGGTTATTTCAGGAAAATAAAAGTTGTCCAATAGAGTGACAAGCTCTTTCCAGTCACAAGATGTCTTTCCCTCTGGATTGTGCCCAAGGTTGCATGAAGCCTGCCACCCAGCCAGATCCCACAACAATCACAGTTCATGGGCCTATAGACTTAGCAATTGGATGGAAACCAAATGGATTCATTGTAGGCCAACGTGGCTACAAAACACTTCTGTTATGTTAAAGTCATTGGTTTTGAGAGGCGCATTGCTTTGTAGCTTACTCAATAATCTGAATCATCGCAATTATCATAGGTTGCCAATAAAAATGACCACATAAGGAAAACCATATGAGAAAGTCTGGAATAAACCTAAGGGGAGCTCCTTGTTTCTTGGTGTAATTTCTGAAGAGCTTTTTTTTCCCTTATGTAACTGTATCCCCAAATATTACATGCCTGTGTTTGTTTTTTTAATAATGGACATGTGGAACAGACTCCCTGCAAAAGCAGTTGTTGCAAAAGTAGTTGTTACTCTATCAGTGAACTCCTTTTAAAAGAAAGAGTTGGGTAATATTTGGTTTTGACGAAAGGTCATCGACCTGAAACGTTAACTCTGTTACTCTGTCACAGATGCTGCCTGACCTGCTGAGTATTTCCAGCATTTTCTGTTCTTATTTCAGATTTCCAACATCCACAGTAGGTATTTTGCTTTTGTAATATTTGGTTGGACATGCTTAAAGGCAAATGGTGCTTCCTGTCAGTAGTGGAGAGGTATCATCAGTGGAGGTCGGCAGGCCATGGGGTAAATAGATAGTTTGCATGATTACTTTCAGAGATCAAGAGTATTGATCCAGAACTACCCGTGCGAGTTTAAATAGGTTGGGCACAGATTGCATGTGATTCACAGAAAGACTGGACTTGTTGGGTTGAATGGCTTTTTCTCATTTCATGCTTTCTTATGTTCTTGCATCACTTAATTTGTCTATCAAGATCGTTGACAGGCTACACACACATTCTCATCTGTAGTGATATAGTTCCTTTAATAAGCACTGGAAATAATGGTCAAAAATTGTAGTTGGTGTTTACACTGAGATGTTCTTATTTATAGAAAATTTACAACAAAATATTGGCCTTGAAATTGTGGTCTCTGTGACGGCGTATGCTCAGCGTACACCGCCGTAATCCACCTGAAAGGCCCCGCAACTTCCGAGTGAAATCCGTAACTTGCAATCTGTCAAGGTGTACAGACCTTGACTGATCATCTGAACCGACTGTAAAATCAGTATCGCTAGTGTAGAGTTAGGCTATCTGCCCAGCAATTGCCCACAAAACTCCAACGGCAGGGCCTGCTTTCGTCAGTGTAAGGGTATATATTATTTATTAGAATTCGGTAAATTGTATAATTATTTGGGGATTCCATTGCATGTCATTAGGGGATTCCCTTCATAAATGACTGCAATGGAATCCTCCTTTGTGATTGGAGGCCCAGACCCACGTGATCCCAGGGACGCTTCAGAAGCATGTGCACCCTTGGGATCCGTGGGCCTTTCCACTGCCGTATGACTGGAGGCCCAAGACTGGAACTCTCCGCAGCCTGGACGCATGGAGATAGGTGTGGAAATGTTTTGCGGGTTGGCGGCGTACTCCGGAGGAACGCCTCCAACCGCAATTTCTAGCTTGTTACATCAACGAAGCCAGTGTAGCAGAATATCTTATTTTTAAATGCCTGATTGGCTCTTGCTGAGTTTCTAATGATGAATCCATTGAGTTGTGAGATACTAAGAAAAAGAGATTGTTAAAGGAAGTAGGCCTTGAAATTCGATGGTGCCGCACCCATTTTTCAGGTGCAAAACGGGCACCGAAGCATCCAAATGGCAGCGGGGGGCATGCGTTAATTATGTGTCGGATGTGCACCACCCGCCATATTGGTAATGGCAGAAGAAAGGGGCGTCCAGGGCAAGCATCTGAAACAGGCAGTAGGCCCCATGCAAATGGAAGTAACATCTGTTTGAGGTCCCCTTCGCAAAATTGGGTTGCCCTGAACGCGGCTGTATTCAGGAAAATGTGGTCTACCTGTGGCCTAACCAGCGGCCCTTCCTTAAAGGGACCGTTGGAGGCCACCACCAAGAAGTTACGTTTGTTAAAAATACTTAATTGAATGTGGAGCCATGAGGTGCAGACTGTTGCCTGCCCCTTCTCAATCGTTTTCCCTCCCTCTCCCAAGACGGACCTGACTGTGACACAGCTGCTCGAGATTGAAATCGGCTTTGCCGGCAAGCAGCCTGAGGATGCCCAGCAGGCACCTGGAGCTCGCTGATCTTGTGTAAATGAGGCCCAAGGCTCATTATTGGGTGTGACTCGGGCCTACCCGTTCCGGCGCAGAGGTTGCTCCCTGCACCCAGCTCATGTTGGCAGACTAGCGCAAACCAATTTCTAGGCCGCAGTCTTTTCTCTGACCTACAATATTACAGGAAACTCTTTGGTATCCGGCACCGACGGGACCGGGATGGTGCCGGTTGATAAAATATTCTGGATAACGGAGAGGGTTATCTACCGAGGCTATTTTTAACAAACAAAAATTAAAAAATCAAGAAATTTGCAGTATAATTGGGTACTCACCTACAGAATGTTGTGTTAAATGGACGGTGGAAGATGCTTGATTAAGTACAGTACTGCCAGTTGAGGGTAATCCATAACTCTTTAATTACTTAACAGTAAAACAAAACCTATAAACGACTGTATACTGTAGTTTTCGGAGTGAGAATTGTGCCGGTTATTAGAGAATTCTGGATATTTAGGTGCCGGTTAAACAAAAGTTTCCTGTACTTGGTGTTCTGATACCCTTGGGTAATCTCGTTCCAAGTTATTAGATCTTTTTAATTTGAGAAATCAATGTGATGGGCCACGGTCCAAAGTACAGGACACCATCAAAATTGAAAAGAGCAGACCAGGTAAATCAGGAAGTAGTGATTAGACAATGTCCAGCTTGGGACCTAAAATATCTATAGATTGGAGGAGGAGTGAATCGGTAAAACAAGCTTGTTTAAAAATTTAAAAAAATGATAGGAAGATGCAAAGATTGAGGGAGCTAAAGAGTTCCACAGTTTTGGAAAGTGAACTAAAGGTGCCTAATTCTAATTGCTATGACTTTTATTAAAACTTCTCCCACTATTGGAGATTAGAGAGGTTATTTACTTCATTGGATTAGCAATGTTTTTACAGAAATAACATGAAAAGTCCGAATGTTTTGCTAAGTTGCAAACATTCTATCATCCTTTAATTTAAATGTCAATGCAGAACTTTCATAAATTACAATTTTTCATTTTGAATAAATAATGCCTGTAACTGGAACCCAGACCATATGTTTTGTTTTTGTAACTGAGCACACATTCTTGAATTGGACCCAGCAAAGAACAGCAAGCTACCTTAGAAGCCGCAACATAGTGCCTGGCCTAATCCCCTCTTAACTTATGTGTTGTTTCCAAATCAGGGCTCTGCCACGTTGGCATTTCCCTTGTGCTGTGAGCAAATGGTTGAGAGTCAGATTGCGCACCGAGGAGACACTTTCTCTACATTCTCTGTTGGAAATAGTTCAGGAAGCCTGTGGATGGGTCCATATAGCAGCTGCTGCTTGTAGAGTCCCAGGCTATGGGCCAGAGGTGCTTATTTTGCCAAGACTAGGGTTTTGAACTTTTCTTTTACTATAAATAACCTTACATTAAATGGAGCCATCAGAGACACTGGAGTAGCTTTTCGATTGTTTCAATTTGTTTTGAAGTCAGGCTAACAAAATATGTGGACCATGATATTGGGCACATTTTTAACGATACGTGAATCGTTGGGGAACATGATTGCATTGTGGACGCTCCTGCTAATCCATGAATAATCCAAAATTTCAGTTGAATGCCATTTGTTTCAGGTGCCAAAACCACTCTTGCTTTGAAGCACTGTGCCAAGAGTTTCAAAGGGTCAAACGCCAGATTAAAGGCCTTTTAATGGACCACAGGACTCAAAGGGTGAAATGGCCCAAATCAAAGGCGTACGTTTTTCATGAGCCAGGCAGTGATGCTGTTTCACTGGGCCAGGCTGTGGAGTGGCTGCACCAACACAAGAAACTGCATATGATAAAAATATGATTACCAAAAACACATTTTTTGTGATCATCTAGATGTTCGAGCTTGGAAAGGAATTTTTCTACTTTTTGAACCCCATGAACATTCCCTGATTAGACAGTATTTCTGGACTATAACGTATCTGACTTTGATGATCATATTAAGAAAATATTTCCATGACAAATACGTTGAACAATGGCTGGGTTTACACAGTGGCTGTTAAGTCAAAGGACATCTTATTCTACAATAGAAAATGACCTATGCAGTAACAGGCAAAGCAATCGCACTGTGTACTGAACACCAGCTCATACCATACTGTGATAGGATATAGTTTTGTAGTAGGATACAGCCTTGATTCTACGCTCTCCGACTTTCTGTTCTTAGTTGACACTGTTGCAGTGAGGAGGAGAGACACGCTCAGGAGTCTCTGCCACCAAAGGACCTCCACTTTTTTTTCACCTCCTGGTGGATAGTCAAGAGCGGTCAAGAAACAGGCCAACTATTTTGCCTCTTTGGGCACAGAATCTCTGTGGGTCTGGGGACCACTGGGGAATAAAGAGACTGCATGCCCTTACAGAAGGGTACGTACCATCAGGAGAAAAGTTATCTATTCTATAAAACTTGCATTTCATGGTTTCCATGTTTGCAAGTACGAGTGCACCTGAAAATCCAACGTGAATTTGGCTCAAAGATGTGAATTGCGCATATGCAAATTTTGGGTGTACCTCACAAATTTCTGCAGAGTCAAATCACCACCTTGTGGCATAGTTAGATAATATGAACCTCACGATGGTATCTGAAAAATAAGAATTGTCACATTTAATAGATGGCCTGTTGGTTCTTCCCATTTTCTTCCAATCTTCTGCATCATCCACAGCCTTCAGACCCAGGCTTTTTGTTGCTACCCTTTTAAATAGTCCTTTCATTGTGTTGACCTATCTATATTATATCGGCAACAATCACATCTCTAGCTTATATATCCCATTAGCACTGTTACATTTTTGTATTTATTAAAATCTTAACTAAAAAGTGAAAAAGTTAGGAATATCTTCATACAGGGGTGCCATTTATTAAGAAGTTTATTCTACCATGGGATGTTTCTGTCAAGATTTTAAAAAATTGAAAGCCTACAAAGACAAAATAACAGGAGTGCCACAAATGAAAATGCTATAAAAGATTGCATTTTTAATGCTTTAAGATAAATGTTAAAAATTGGATATATATTTATGTTGAATAGAATTGAGTTCCGTATCTAAACAGTTAATTCTATCCACAGGCGGTCCATGATTCATGTTAGTAAATGTAACAAGTTTCTGAAAACAACCAAGGCAATTTAGAAAGTAAGAAAGAGAAGCAGGAGTGTTATTATAAAGCATTTATTTATATTGTGAAGTAAAAACTCGTTGCTTTCAGTACATGGAAGCAATTTAACTTTCTCTAAATTGGTATCATAATGATCAAATATCGAAGCAGTTAAATGTACAAAAAAGTAGTTTTGATCAGTTTTTACCCAGAGCAGCAGCTGTCAAGGTAAGGTAGAATGAAAATGGGTATATGACAAATCTATTTAATTGTCTTTTGTTGAAATTGGTTTAAAACCATCCAAATAATTACAACAGTACCCATCGTAGTCTGTGTTATGTTTTTGATTCTTTTCTTACTGTAGAATTTTTAGCTTTTGAATTAGATCACTCTCACAGGTGTGTTCCAACTCCCTTTGTCTTCAAAAATGTCTTCACTAGCCTTGATATTAGCTGTCAACCACATTCAAAAATAATTGGCTGTCACACACTTAAATTGAACAAATCAGAAAGCCTGTGATTGTTCAAAAGTAGCTTGGCTCCTTTCACAAGCTTTGCAGACAATCAAATGAAACTTGAAACATTTGTATTACATTAAGATAGGGACAAGATTCTAGATACAGCTGCCTTTTAAACATGTTATGTATTGTGACTGGATTTAAAGGGATAGTCACTAAGCAAAAATTGGCAAAATAAAATCATTTCTGTCAGAGTCTGCTTCTAATTTAGATTGTTCCTCAGTGTTAACATCGGCTGGCTCACCTACTGACCATACTGCACTATTCTAGATACAAGAGTTACAGTAGATCAATGTGACGACGTATGATAAATGCCTCTACTGAGGCTGATCAGTTAACTCAATGTGCAGATTATGATATCCTCACAAGTGGAGATTCTTATTAAACACCATGGCTGGTCATATATTAGAATCATAAAATCTTACTGCACAGAAGGCGGTATTCAGATCATCGTGCCTTGCAGCTCCCACTTCCCCTGCTCTTTCCACGTAGCATTGAAAATGTTTCCTTTTCTAGTATATATATCCAGTTCCCTTTTGAAAGTTGCTATTGAATCTGCTTCCACCACTCTCTCAGGCAGTGCATTCCAGATCATAACAACTTGCTGCATGAAGAAATTTCTCCTCATCTCCCCTCTGGTTCTTTTGCCAATCACCTTAAATCTATGTCGTCTGGTTACCTGCCAGTGGAAACAGTTTCTCCTCGTTTACTCTTATCAAAACCCCTCAAATTTTGAACGTCCCTGTTAAATCTCTCCTTAACCTTCTCTGCTCTAAGGAGAACAATCCCAGCTTCTCTAAACTTTCCACATAACTGAAGTCCCTCACTCCTGGTATAATTCTGGTAAATCTCCACTGCTCCCTCGCCAAGGTCTTGACCTCCTTCCTAAAGTGTGGTGCTAAAAATTGGACACAATACTCCAGCTGGGACCGAACCTCTGTAGTAAGCATTAAACAAAAAAAATAACATTTTAATAAGTCATTTATAGTCCCAGAAAAGCATTTGTAACACATTAGCTGCGATTATCCCTACCGTGGCGGGAGACGTCGGTGGCGGGTCCTAGCCCCGTTCCTGTCTCCATCCCGGCCTCTGACATGACTTTCCCCTGATTGGGCTTGTTAAGCCCGCCCAGCAAGTTTCCCAGCCAATTGAAGGAAATGGGTCTGATGATGTCATTTGATGATGCGTCATCAGCCGATTTCCTTAAAGGGACCATGCACAAATTTACTTTACATTTGTGCTGTCAGTGTTCTACAGCATTAAGGTGCTGCAAACACTGAGAAGCACTGCATATGCTTATGGAGGGGGTCACAGCACGCAGGGAGGTTCTCTTCCCTTCCAAGTGGAAGACACCTCCCCAGGAGATCAACGCAACCTTTGTAGCACATTGCTCAGGAGGGCACAAGCAGGGATGTCGTTAGGAGGACCTGGCTGCAGTGGCACTAACCTTTCAATGATCTCAGTAGATCACGAAACGTTACTGCAAAGCCACACTCAACCTCATCCAGCTGTGCCACTCATCACATCCCCATCACTCGGCCTTCCCTACCATACTCATGCACATCCTTACTCACACCAACTTACCTTGCACCTCCACCCATCCCTCTCTATCTATATTATCACTTCCCCATCTCACTAGCCACCCCTCATACTCACCCTCATCCTAGTCCAATCATACCAACTAACAACACACAACAGTAGGCACTTATGTGTTTTAGCCAATGTTCATGTGAAGTTTCTGTTTGTGTGCTTTCAAACATTGAAATCTTTATTTTCAACACTTTGCGTTCTTGGACAGATTTGTGTGCATCTTTGGAAGTGGCTTAGTGAGTTGCATTGAATGGTGAGACATAATGGTACCCCTCCTCCCCCTTCCCCCAGCAATGCTGATGAGTGTGAAAGGAATGGCTTGGGCATTGTTGGGACGCTTTATGTTGTTAGTGTGGGGTGGTGCCAACCTGGTGCATCATATGGCAGCCAGGGTGTGCAGCGCCAAGTGAAGTAAATGTGGCCATGGTGAGGCCATCCCTGGCGCCCCCAGCAGCAATGTGGTCGGGTGCTGATGCCCTGTGTCCTGTGCAGCATCAGGTGATTGCGAAGAAGGTTGGTGTGGTTGTTGGTGCTGCTGGTGATGCTGGTGTTGGGGCTGATCATGGTCGGATTCTGAGGACCAAGGTAAGACAGTATAAAGTGCGCCCATGCTGATGGAATAGCTGGCAGGCGAAGTAGAGATGACAGATGGTGGGAGAGGTAATGAGGTCAGACTGCATGGAGACTTCTGTAAAGACTTGCAGCATCCTAAATCTGTTGTGGAAATGCAGTTTAGAGAAGCTACTGGTTAAGGGAACATTTCTCAATCAGCTGGGAGTTTTGACTTAACATTTGAAGCTGTCAACTCATCAGCTGATTCAATGGTCACTGGCCTCCCGTCTCAGCTTAACAGACGAGGTATAGGCACAGCAGAAAACTGGTGGGCGACCTGTCAAATTCAAAAAGCTGGGGGGAAAAGCATTGTTAAGTGGCTGTAAACAAGCCACTAATGATTTGAATTGGGTCCCCCACCGCTGCCTGTCGGGTCTGCTCAGCGCTGGCATACCCGACATCGGGAAATGCAGGTGTGTGTGTTTTGACAGTGGGTTCCTGACCGGTTGTCAATCGTTTTAAATTTCACAGCTGGCCCCCCACCATCCCATTCGCTGAGCGCCGGCAAAATCGCAACCATTATGTCTATTTGTCAATATGAGATTATACCTGTGGAAATTAATTTTAGGGCGATTGGTATTGCTGCACATGACCAGCTTCGAATAAATTTCTGGCCATGATGTCTGTTGACCATGATTCAACATGAAAATATTCAACTGATTATTAGTTGAAACAAACTGGACTGCATCATGTACATATTTGTAAAATACCTATGTCCAAGCATTCATACAGTTTATGGTTAGTGTTTTATTTTGACGCTCTGAATTCTATTATAACACAAGGTCAATGTCACACAAGGCTTGTTCCCAAGCCTCTGCCAATTCAAGTTTGTAACCGTTCCACTGAGTTGTCTGAAAATAGTCTACCATAATTTGCCTAAATTTCCATCCCTTTCTGAGGAGAAATGCCTTTGGCACAAAGCAAGAATTTTCCATTTGGGAAACCAGAGCCTTGAGCAGATATTGTACCCTTGCATCATACAACACGTTGATGCACCAGCTCGATGTGCCACTGTTGAATATATATTTTAATATTTATCATTTTATCTTAAATATTACAAATTCCTTAGCCTTTGTGTGATCAATTATGAACATTCGTATGTCAACACAGTAACTTTCAAATGATTCATCACATTTCAGTCAAACTACAAAGGGGGATAGACTGCAATAGTGATAGGGACAGAATGCAAATCCAAAGAAGTGATACAGTTGCAGTTTGTGGCAGACCCGATCTGGAATATTGTATTCAATACCATAGGAAGAATATTATTGTCCTTAAGAGGAAAGCAACAACGATAGCATGAGGTTTCAGGAATCTCAGTTATGAGAAAAGGTTAAAGAAGTTAGGCTTGTTTTTGTCAGAAAAGAAGACACTTCAACGTGACATAAATAGAAGTTTTCAAAATTATGAAGGGGACGGATAAAACTGATCCAGCCAAAATCCACTGAAGAAGGGTTCAAAGATGCAAGAAGGACTCTCGGGCAGAGTTATTTGACATGCAGGATAATATGCACATGGAATTCAATTCAATTCAATTCTATTTTATTTGTCATATATGCAGCAGACGTGTGTACTGCACAATGAAATGTTGATTTTTACGAGTCCTCCCAATATTGGAATAAATATGGCAATAAATAAAATACCACAGAAGGCCATTGAACCAAATAGCATTAATGGGTTCAAGGGATGACCAAATGTGTTTCTGGAGAAAGAAAGGGTTATGGGACATGGCAGAAAGGCGGGTCTGAATTAACTGAAAAGGAGGGTCTTGTTTTGCCAGATCATTTTTCCTTGTTCATAAAATTTCCTATGCTTACAAGGGAGCAGGAGAGTAATCTTAACCGAAACTGCCCGGTGAGTAACTGATGGGATTGGATGCCCGCTTTTAGTTTCCATTGACTTGAAAGGGAAGTAATATTGGGTGTAAAAACCTGCAGCCGATCCGATCCTGTTAGTTTCCCGTTGGGCAGATTCTAATCAGATGCCTAGTTCCTTTTGAAAATCAGCATGCTGGGACATGGAAATAAATGTGTGCATACTCAAACTCTGACGTAGCTTGATACCTTATATGTGCTTCATTAGATTTTAACCAAATACCATCCCTGCCTACCCTTGATCAAACAGAGTTCCTTTCACAAGTGAGCATGCTGGGAGCCATACACATATATATGTGTATATGAATCCATCAGCACTGACTTATCAGACTTAGATTTTATCCAAACTTCATGAATGACTTCTTCTCATCAGACACTTGGTTTGTTTTGAAAAAAAGGCTTGGTGGAATTTATCCTCACGTTTGGTTTCCAAAATTCAATTGACGACTTTTCTCAAAGCCTTGGGGGGGAAAATTCGGTTGGTTTGCGCCTCCCGTTAGCGCCTTAAGAGGGCACTAATGGGGCGCAAAGCAACTAGCGCCCGTGCGCGGCGATGTTTGCGCCGCTCACGAAATTAACTAGACATTTTGCGGCAGCGCTAAACACTACCGCCACCATCTCCTGCGCCGGCAGATCGTGACGTCAGTCGAGTGTGCAACGCCCCGGTAGCACCCCAGACCGGATATTGAGTGGCGCCCCCTGTCTTACCGCCTGCCGTTAGCAACAACAGGTTGAGGGGAGTGTTTTGCAGTCGGGAAGGGACTGGGGGTGCGCTATTTAAAGGCGACCGCTTCCTGCCCTTTTTTGTTGGCGAAATTTTTGTACCACACATTCTGAGTGAGAAAGAGAGACTGCAGGAGGTATTCAAAGCTGTGTTGAGGAGTTTTGGGTACTGAGCAGCACTAGCAGGTTCTTTCTGATTTGATCTTCCTTGCATCAATTTAAAAGAGAATATGGGGGCTGCACTCTGAGCTCTTTCCCTGGGCCTCTCCTTTGTTCTTTCCAACAGATTTGATGTACAGGTCTCTCCAGGCCGAGATTCAAGGCTGCAATGAGCAGGATGTGGATGGAGAGCAAGATTGACCCTCCCCTTTAAGAACTGGCCGGTGCCAGTGTGTCTGTGTTCCATTGCTGACTAACATTACACGAGCTTCACCAGCGCTCTGAGGTAGCGCCTCGCTCCTCAGCCTTTGCGCCTCAAGACAGGTGTGTAGCGCCTGATTTTGCACTCCAATCACCTCCAGGGGCGATAAAAAGCCAAGTTTGCAGTCGGAGGCGATAATTAGCTAATCTTTGCGCCCGGCCGACAATTCACAGAGAGACAGAGAATCACAGAGACGCCACAGTGCAGATAGAGGCCATTTCGGCCCATCGAGCCTGCACCGACACATATCCCACCCGATCCCCGTAACCCCTACACCAACACATATCCCACCCTATCCCCGTAACCCCACGTATTTAATCCCCCTAACACTAAGGGTCAATTTATGATAGCCAATCAACCTAACCCGCACATCTTTGGACTGTGGGAGGAAACCGGAGCACCCGGAGGAAACCCACGCAGACACAGGGAGAATGTGCAAACTCCACACAGACAGTCGCCCGAGGTCGGATTCGAACCCGGGTCCCTGGCGCTGTGAGGCAACAGTGCTAACCACTATACCACCGTGCTGCCCAAATGGGGCGATACTGAATTTCTCCCCCTTGGAGCTTCAAAAGAAATTTTTTGAATATGAATCTGGTAAAAAAAAAATGGAAATTAATGAAGCATTTTCGGCTAATGGTTAAAGTGACCCGAGAGATACCTTCCCTCGTGCCTTCAAGGTAAATTGCAGCTTCTCGTAGCTCAAACAATCAGTCGAAGAAGAGATCGGAATACATTTGAAGTAATGACAGCACCAGATTAGCATAGAGAGCACCAGGTTAGTATAGTGCCTGCTTTCTATGTGCTTCTCCGCTATGATAGCACAGACCAGCAACTTGCCATATAGGGAATCATCTATGTTTGAACTGGCTACTACCATTCTTTGGCATGACATGTCAGAGCAAGATCAATGCATTTTTAACCCATAACTTCATAACCATGTTCTATAGGTGATTCAGTATCACTGAATGAGACTTGTGTAAGTGGATAGTGGCTGAAATACTATACTGGGATAACCTGTATTGCGGGGGAGATTTCAGTAACATTATTTTTGCAGAGTATTTGGAACGCTTCGAAGCCACATCTGTGTATACTTAATAATAAAAATAATGATTTTTGTTTTTAATGCGTGGGCATTCTTTGGAGGAAAAAAATTCAAATAAAAGGGTTCTGGGAACTATTATGGATTCTTAAATGCGCAAACATAAACAATGACTGACTACATTATATGACTTCCTTTGTACCAGTCTATCACTAAATACAATTTATAAGCCGAGAAGTAACTGCATGATGTTATTTTGTACAAATGCTTAATGTTAAACAGGTTAATGCCTCCATTACAACAGAAGACAAAACAGTTTGATGTGATTGCATTGTATTCATCTGATCCCATAATGCACAGTGATTTCTGGACTATAGCTTGTGTAAAACATAATGGCATGTAACATAGCACAATGTCAAGTAAAGTCAAACTCTTAGCCAGGTCAATGATGGGAATGCTGTAACTTGCCTCAGTGACCTGAGCTAGGGAAAGAAAGAAACTTGACCAATCTACTGGAATTTTTTGAGGATGTAACTGGTAAAATAGATAAGGGAGAACCAGTGGATTTGGTGTATTTGGACTTTCAGAAGGCTTTCGATAAGGTCCCACATAAGAGATTAGCGTGTAAAGTTCAGGCACATGGGATTGGGGGCAAGGTATTGACTTGGATAGAGAACTGGTTAGCGGACAGAAAGCAAAGAGTTGGAATAAACGGGTCGTTTTCCGAGTGGCAGGCAGTGACTGGGGTACCGCAAGGATCGGTCCTAGGACCCCAGCTGTTCACAATATATATTAATGATCTGGACGAGGGAATTGGATGTAATATCTCCAAATTTGCAGATGACACAAAGCTGGGTGGGAGGGTAAGCTGTGAGGAGGATGTCGTGAAACTCCAGTACGATTTGGACAGGTTGGGTGACTGGGCAGAAACATGGCAAATGCACTAAAATGTGGATAAATGTGAGGTTATCCACTTTGGTGGCAAAAACAGGAAGGCAGATTATTATTTGAATGGCAATAGATTGGGAGAAGGGGAAGTGCAAAGAGACCTGGGTGTTCTTGTGCACCAGTCGCTGAAGGTAAGCATGCAGGTGCAGCAGGCGGTTAAGAAGGCAAATGGTATGTTGGCCTTCGTAGCAAGAGGGTTTGAGTACAGGAACAAGGATGTCTTGCTGCAGTTGTACAGGGCCTTGGTGAGACCACACCTTGAGTATTGTGTGCAGTTTTGGTCACCTTACCTGAGGAAGGACGTTCTTGCCATGGAGGGAGTGCAGCGAAGATTCACCAGGCTGATACCTGAGATGGCAGGAATGACGTACGAGGAGAGATTGTGTCGATTGGGCTTATACTCACTGGAGTTTAGAAGATTGAGAGGTGATCTCATTGAAACCTATAAAATTCTGTCAGGCCTGGACAGACTAGATGCAGAAAGGATGTTCCTGATGACCGGGGAGTCCAGAACCAGGGGTCACAGTCTAAGGATAAGGGGTAAGCCATTTAGGTCTGAAATGAGGAGGAATTTCTTCACCCAGAGAGTGGTGAACCTGTGGAATTCTCTGCCACAGAGGGTGGTGGAGGCCAGTTCATTAACTATATTCAAGAAAGAGTTGGATATATTTCTTGAGGCTAAAGGGATCAAGGGATATGGGGAGAAGGCAGGGACAGGGTACTGAATTTGGATGATCAACCATGATCTCATTGAATGGCGGAGCAGGCTCGAAGGGCCGAATGGCCTACTCCTGCTCCTATCTTCTATGTTTCTATGATAAGGATCCACAAACGCAAAATACTGCGGATGCTGGAAATCTGAAATAAAAACAGAAAATGCTGGAAATACTCAGCAGGTCAGGCAGCATCTGTAGAGAGAGAAATAGTTAACGTTTCAGGTTGGTGACCTTTCGTTAGATAAGGGTCCACACCTGGCTCTTATCCTTTAGGGCATGGATATTGGTAAACCAGGGATTGGGCTTAGCTGTGATATAAGAACATAAGAACATAAGAAATAGGAGCAGGAGTAGGCCAATCGGCCCCTCGAGCCTTCTCGGCCATTCAATAAGATCATGGCTGATCTGATCCTAACCGCCAATCCGCTATCACAGAACCATCTCCTGAATCTAACAGAATTAGACACACGAAATAGGAGCAGGATCAGGCTACATGGCCCCTGGGCCCGCTCCGCTACCCACAGGGCCATGACCGATCCGAACCTAGACTCATGTCCAAATTCCTGCCCGCTCCCCATAACCCTTAATTCCCTTTATTTCTAGGAAACTGTCTATTTCTGTTTTAAATTTATGTAATGATGTAGCTTCTACAGCTTTTTGGGGCAGCATATTCCATGGACCTACCACCCTCTGAGTGAAGT
Organism: Somniosus microcephalus; assembly: GCF_052327205.1. Classification (NCBI taxonomy): domain Eukaryota; kingdom Metazoa; phylum Chordata; class Chondrichthyes; order Squaliformes; family Somniosidae; genus Somniosus; species Somniosus microcephalus. The sequence goes on along the minus strand of NC_140999.1, from coordinate 31,110,028 downwards.
AGTTCCTCCTCATCTCAGCTTTGAAAGAGCAGCCCCTTATTCTAAGACTATGCCCCCTAGTTCTAGTTTCACCCATCATCGGGAACATCCTCCCCGCATCCACCCGATCCAACCCCTTCACAATCTTATATGTTTCAATAAGATCGCCTCTCATTCTTCTGAACTCCAATGAGTAGAGTCCCAATCTACTCAACCTTTCCTCATATGTCCATCCCCTCATCCCCGGGATTAACCGAGTGAACCTTCTTTGTACTGACTCGAGAGCAAGTATGTCCTTTCTTAAGTATGGACACCAAAACTGTACGCAGTATTCCAGGTGCGGTCTCACCAATACCTTGTACAACTGAAGCAATACCTTCCTATTTTTATATTCTATCCCCCTAGCAATGGAAGCCAACATTCCATTGGCCTTCTTAATCACTTGCTGCACCTGCATACTAACCTTTTGAGTTTCGTGCACCAGGACCCCCAGATCCCTTTGTACTTCAGTACTTTCCAGTTTCTTGCCATTAAGATAATAACTTGCTCTACAATTTTTCCTGCCAAAGTGCATAACCTCACACTTTCCAGTATTGTATTCCATCTGCCAAATCTCTGCCCACTTACTTAGCCTGTCTATGTCCCCTTGCAGGTTTTTTATGTCCTCCTCACTCACTACTTTCCCTCCCATCTTAATATCATCTGCAAACTTTGATATGTTACACTCGGTCCCCTCCTCCAAATCGTTAATATAGATTGTAAAGAGTTGGGGACCCAGCACTGACCCCTGCGGAACACCACTAGTTACTGATTGCCAGTCTGAGAATGAACCATTTATCCCAACTCTCTGCCTTCTGTTAGATAGCCAATCCTCTATCCATGCCAGAATATTACCCCCAATCCCGTGATTTTTTATCTTAAGCAATAATCTTTTGTGGGGCACCTTGTCAAATGCCTTTTGGAAGTCTAAATACACTACGTCCACTGGTTCCCCTTTATCCACCCTATATGTTACTTTCTCAAAGAACTCCAGCAAATTTGTCAAACATGACTTCCCCTTCATAAAACCATGCTGACTTTGTCCTATTAAATTATGATTATCCAAATGTCCTGTTACTGTCTCCTTAATAATGGACTCCAAAATTTTACCTACCACAGATGTTAGGCTAACCGGTCTATAGTTTCCAGCCTTCTGTCTACTGCCCTTTTTAAATAAGGGTGTTACATTAGCAGTTTTCCAGTCTGCCGGGACCTTTGCCGAGTCCAGGGAGTTTTGGAAAATTATTACCAATGCATCCACAATCCCTACCGCCACTTCCCTCAAGACCCTAGGATGTAAGCCATCAGGTCCAGGAGATTTATCCGCCTTGAGTCCCATTATTTTACCGAGTACCACTTCCTTCGTGATTTTGATCGTGTTTAGCTCCTCCCCCCCCAATAGCCCCCTGTTTGTGCAGTGTTGGGATATTCTTAGTGTCCTCTACTGTAAAGACTGATACAAAATATTCATTCAGTGTTTTTGCCATCTCCATATTTCCCACCATTAATTTCCCGGTCTCATCCTCTAAGGGACCAACATTTACTTTAGCCACACTTTTTCTTTTTATATAACTATAAAAACTCTTACTATCTGTTTTTATATTTTTTGCTAATTTACTTTCATAATCTATCTTCCCTTTCTTAATCTTTTTGTTATTTTTTGCTGTCTTTTAAAGTTTTCCCAATCCTCTATCCTCCCACTAGATTTGGCTACCTTATATGCCCTTGTTTTTAGTCGAATACTATCCTTAATTTCTTTACTTAGCCACGGATGGCTGTCTTTTCTTTTACACCCTTTTTTTCTCAGTGGAATATATTTTTTTTGGAAGTTGTAAAATAACTCCTTAAATGTACACCACTGATCATGTATCGTCTTACCCTTTAATCTATTTTCCCAATCCACTCTACTCAATTCCGCTCTCATACCTTCATAGTCTCCTTTATTCAAGCTTAGCACGCTTGTTTGAGATCCAACCTTCTCACCCTCTAATTAAATATGGAATTCAACCATGTTATGGTCACTCATTCCAAGGGGATCCTTTACTAGGACATTTTTAATTAATCCTGTCTCGTTACACAGGACCAGATCTAAGGTTGCTTGCCCCCTGGTCGATTCAGTTACATACTGCTCAAGAAACCCATCCCTAATACACTCAATGAACTCATCCTCAAGGCAGCCCTGCCCAATTTGATTTGTCCAATTAATATGATAGTTAAAATCACCCATAATTATAGATGTTCCCTTATTACAAGCCTCAACTATTTCCTGATTGATACTCCGTCCAACAGAGTTGCCACTGTTCAGAGGCCTATAGACTACGCCCACTCGTGTTTTTTTCCCCTTATTATTCCTTACCTCCACCCAAACTGTTTCATTATCCCGATCTTTTGACCCAATATCATTTCTCTGTATTATAGTGATTCCTTCCTTTATTAACATAGCCACCCCACCTCCCCTTCCTTCCTGCCTGTCCTTCCTGCTCGTTAAATAACCTGGTATGTTTAATTCCCAGGCATTGTCACCCTGCAGCCATGTCTCTGTAATGGCCACAAGATCATACCCATATGTAGTTATTTGTGCCATTAACTCGTCTATTTTGTTACAAATGCTACGTGCATTCAGATAGAGAACTTTCAAAGATGTTTTGTGACACTTAGTTCCTGCTTTTGCCCTTTTTATTACTTTACCTTTTACTCCATACCTTCTGCCCCTTCCTGACACGCTCTGGTTTTTAATTTCCCCACTGCTACCTAAGTCTATGACCTTCTCTGTTGTCATTTTTATTATTTGCTCTCTAGGAACCTCCCCCCCACTAGTTAGTTTAAAGCCCTCTCTACAGCCGTAGTTATATGATCCGCCAGGACTCTAGTCCCAGCACTGGCCAAGTGAAGCCCGTCCCAACGGAACAGCTCCCTCCTGTCCCAGTACTGGTGCCAGTGTCCCAGGAAACAAAACCCATTTCTCCCACACCAGTCTTTGAGCCACGCATTTAACTCTCTAATTTTATTTGTCCTAGCCAAATTCGCTCGTGGCTCAGGTAATAATCCAGAGATTATTACCCTTGTGGTTCTGCTTTTTAATTTGGCCCCTAGCTGCTCAAACTCCCTCAGCAGAACCTCCTTCCTTGTCCTATCTATGTCGTTGGTACCAACATGGACCACGACAACTGGATCCTCCCCCTCCCACTCCAAGTTTCTCTCCAGTCCAGAGGAGATGTCCTTAACCCTGGCACTGGGCAGGCAACACAGCCTTCGGGACTCTCGCTCTCGGCTGCAAAGAACTCTATCTATCCCCTAACGATACTATCCCCTACTACTACAACATTTCTTTTAACTCCCCCCACTTGAATGGCCCCCTGCTCCACGGTGCTGTGGCCAGGTTGCTAATCCTCCCCGCAGTCCCTGTTCCCATCCTCACAGGGAGTAAGAGCCTCGAACCTGTTGGACAAATGCAAGGGCTGCGGCTCCTCCAACACTACCTCCTGGATCCCCGTACCTGCCTCACTTCTAGTCACACCATCCTGACCCTGGCCACGGACTACATCTGAATTAATTAATCTAATTGGTGTGAATACCTTGTGATACACAGAGTCCAGGTAACTCTCCCCCTCCCTGATGTGTCTCAGTGTTTGAAGCTCGGACTCCAGCTCTTCAACACGGAGCCGGAATTCCTCGAGCAGCCAACACTTACTGCAAATGTGATCACCGTGAGCATCAATGGTGTCCACCAGCTCCCACATATTGCAGCAGCAACACATCACCTGACCTCCCATTCTATGTAATTAATTAAATTTATTAATATTATTCTTAAATACCCTCTGCCCCGATTCTAGATGGTGAATATCACACCTTAGAAACTATAAACCAAAGAGATTTAAGCTTAAAAAGGGAGAAATACTCACCAACCAATCACTTACCCGCTTTCTGGTGACGTCGCACTTGGATTACTTTTTACCTCTCTCCTTCCCTCCGAGTTCCCAGACTGGAGACTGGTAAACCTACCTGGTCTCTGGGACTTTTATAGCCCCGCTGCTGCCGCCGAGTTCCCGCCGACGCACTGAGGCCTTACCTGGTCTCTGGGACTTTTATAGCCCCGCTGCTGCCGCCGAGTTCCCGCCGACGCACTGAGGCCTTACCTGGTCTCTGGGACTTTTATAGCCCCGCTGCTGCCGCCGAGTTCCCGCCGACACATCCATCCCCCATGAATAAATAGCCTGCTGATACTCATTGTGGACTCATCTGGACTTACACACAGAATGACTACTTTGGCCAAGTTATTGGAGCCTGTCACCATCCATAGAATCACAACCAACTATGAGTCACCACTCTCAGAAAATGGAGGGTGAAATTGGTGGTGGAGGGGGGAATTGAAATACCAAAATAATTAACTGGAAGCCAACAACTATTCTGAGCAAAAGATGGTGCAAGCAATGTTCCAACTCATAAGATAGATAGTGGCAGTAGACCTAATGGCATGTAGATATGTGAAGGCCTGACTAACTGTTACACTGGATGGTTCTTCAGAAGCATGCCAATCACGGCATGCCATGCTTTTCATGGTACTGTACTTCATGAAAGAAGGAATGGCAGGATGATCATAATCCAACAAAGCCTGATTGGCTGCCCCTGCCAAGATGTCAACAACAACTATGGGGAACTGTCTTCACGTTATTTGGGGCGACAGAGAACCAGATGCAGAGCTATGCCATCTGCTGCAAGGACACATCATTGGGCTGCCACGACCACTGATGGTAGTGATCAGTTGCAGCCTCAAGTTTACACGAGTTTTCTTTTCCTTCAATTTTGCCCATCTATTTTATGGTTAATTTACAAGCAATTTTCCATTTGCACTTCTAGTGCGCTTCTGGTACCTGCTCATGTCTACACTTGGAGGTATGAATAATTATGTGAATGACTTGAACCAGAAAAATGTAATATTTTTAGCACCATACCAGTTTGGCAGGATTAGCACCAGTTCTTAACCATTTAGACTTGATTTATACCAGTACATGAAAATTAGTGCCAATGTAAGTCAGGAAATATGGTTCAATCCATGTGTTGAGCTATAGCCAGTCTTTATAGCTGTGTTCATTTAATCACACTCAAATTTTCATATTGCTGTGCGAATGAGGGTAGTAAAACACATAAAGTATTTTTTTAGGACTGTTTTTCCCTGTCGTATGTAATTTTTCAGGATGCAAATACCAGAAGTCATGGAAAATGTTAGAATTATTGATTTAAATGATAGAATATTAACAGAATAGTTAATGAGTTGTGCTGCATGGTGCAGTGCAGGACCCTTCTGGTTTCCCTGTCTACTTATGGGAATCAGCATGAATGCTAACTATATAAATATTTGACTTCTGAGTTGATGTTAATGGATAGTTTCAGATCATCCACAGAACACAGAGTTCTGCTTTTCCTGGTGCTTGCTGAAGGAAAGAAATGTCCAAATAAAACATGCAAGAGTCTTGGTGTACCATTGATGGATCACTGTTTAGATCTTGGATGAGTTCTGGTCTGGTGGGATCTTGATCACCTTTAAATTAGCAGATGGCATCAGTCCGAGTCTCTGCCATAGTGAAAATCTGAAGGACTATCTACAATACCAAGAGTCCCATTACCCATGAACTGTCCGAACTATTAAAGAAGTACAGTAATTAGGCTGATAGCATTTTGAGGGCAACATAGCCCTTATGGTTGACGACTAATATTTATATACACTTAATGTTCTGTATAGTTGAAAACAATCATAGTGTTTATTATCAATTGAGACAGACTTTAGATCTCGGCTAACTTGTTTGGAGAAAGTGCAAACTGACATCTAATTTCCACTCCTTTTGTTCTGTTCTTGGGATTTGGGTGACACTGGTAAGGCTTTGTTTATTGTGCATCCCTAGTTCCCCAGAGAAGGTGGTGGTGGGCCTGCTCCTTGAAATGCTGCAGTCCTGCTGTTGATGGTGCTGCCATGATGGTTTTAGGTGGGAACCCAAAAACAACGAAGGAATGGTGATATATGGCCAAGTTAGGATAGTGTGCGACTTGGGGAGGAATATGGAGGTGATGGTGTTCCCTCGACATTGCTGTTCTTGTTGCTCTCAGTCCCAGACAGCACAGGGGAGGGAGGTGCTGGCATAGTAACCTTGATGAGTTGCTGCAGTGCATCCTGTACATTTTGCAGCCACAGATGAAAGGGGTAAATTTTGCAGCCACAGGTGGAAGGGGCGTTATAGTGAGTCCTGTGGCAGGGGCACTGATCAAGCGAACTGCACTGACATGTTAAACTGAGGCCATATCTTCCTGTTCAGGTGGACAAAAAAGATACCGTGGTACCTTACAAAGAAGAGCAGGCAGGTATTCCAGCCTGCATTCACTCCATGGGTATGGTAGCATAGTGGTTATGTTATTGGACTAGTAACCCAGAGGCCTGGACTAATGATCCAGAAACATGAGTTCAAATCCCACTGTGGCTGCTGGGGAATTTAAATTCAATTGAATAAATCTGAATAAAAAGCTAGTATCCGTAATGGTGACCATGAAGATTGTCGTAAAAACACATCTGGTTCACTACCATCCTTTAGGAAATCTGCTGTCCTTACCCGGTCTGGCCTATATGTGATTCCAGACCCACAGCAATGTGGTTGACTCTTAACTGCCCTCTGCATGCTACTCAGTTCTATTCAAGAAGGTGGCTCACCACCACCTTCTTGAAGGCACTTAGGGATGGGCAATAAATGCTGGCCTTGCAGGCGATGTCCACATCCTGTGAATGAATATAAAAAAAATTCACTCCACAATTCATATGACCAAAACAGATTAATTGATCATTCATCTTATTCCTGCTCGTGTGACTGTGCTATGTGGAATTTACTGCTGCGTTTGCCACAAAAAATCAGTAATTTAGATAATTAACTGTGAAGCTAACCACGGCACCAAAATGGCCTTAATCAAGGTCACAAACACCATTCTCTGTGGCTGTGGTGCATTATCCCTCCTTGTCCTCCTCGACCTCAATGCAAACATTAATAACATCGACCACACCATTCTCCTTCAACATCTTTCCTCCGTCAGCCAGCACAGTTATATTCTCTCTTTGAGATTCTACACAATGACAGTGAATAGAAAAGGGCTTGCCAATTGGGATTCTATTAAATAGGAGTGAGTGAGGATGTGTTTGATCATTGGGATTCTACACAATGGGAGTGAATGAGAATAATGCACTGGGCATTCACCTAAGTTGCTGTCTCCTTCTGCGGCACCTTGAGTCACTCATCTTGAGACCTGCCATCACTCTGTCCGAAAGGGAGTCTCTCTCCTTTTGCACACTAGCTCCAGTAAGATCTCTATAACCCTGTCCAAAAATCAAGGCATCCTATCATTGGAATGGCTTGATAAAGACCTGTTTAATTTACCATACCTGTTGATTCCTGTTGGCCATTAGAAAAGGCTTTTTCTTCAAGGCCTGCAGCATTACCAAATGTCCTACCCAGCGAAGGACCCCCGTTCCAATGAGAGTTGCCAGAGGTTCGATCATAGGTTGACTTTTGAAATGAAGGTGGGTTCAGCACACTAACGGTCAGGCACCTGCTAATAATGCACTGCCTGGCTTACACCACAGCAGAGGCCCCAGGCAAAAATCAGGGCTATTACTGAAGCAGGAGAAGAGATTTGCTCTGTACCTGACTCTGAAATGCATGATCAGGGAATGTTTGTTGTTAAAACTGGGTGACAAAAGTGTTACATCTCCAGCACTGATATCAGTGATCTTGATGAGAATCATTCTTGTAAAGTAAATCAGTTTAACATGAGGAAAACTCTTTATGCAGACTGTGTTGTGAAGAGGATACCGATAGCACAATGCAGCATGACCTGCGTGTTTTGCGTCAAACCACATAAACCGCTTTGTCATTAAAGCTTCAGTCAATTGTAGTTGGTAATCTGTTGAGTGTGCTTTCTCATTTGTAACAAGCTATACTTTGCAAAGCATTGCATTATCCACAACAAGTCACTTCCTGCAATCCCATATATAATTCCTGTTATCTTCAGACAGTATTAGTGCCAGCCTCAAAATTTAAAAAAAAACCTTCTACTTCAATAAAGAACAGTGAAGTCTCATTGTAATTCTGCCTTTGGGAGCTGTAAAAAGAATGTTATATCAAGGGGTAGGTGGATACAAAATGTGTTTGCTCAGGTTTATCTGTTACTGGGTCTTACACAGTTTGCATTTTATTAGATCTTGAGGCTTGCTATAGAGAGCCCTCGTGAATGGTGTTTGAACACATAAACAAAAAGAGGATATGCGGCAAACCCACTTCTGCTGGTTCCTGCCCGGGAACAGTTGAGATTGACCCCGTCCTGTTAAAATGCCATTGGGGTCCTACGTGCAACATAGGCCACGATTAGCATATATTGATGATGAAGCTAAACCTGCTGCTGGGCAGGAATGGAGCAGCAGACAGAGCCATGTGACTTTAACTCCAGTTCTGCCCAGCAGAAACCGGGTGGAGGAAGTTAAAATTCCCCCTGCGGCGCCCGTTTGAAACCGATGCTTTGGGGGCGCGCTGGTTAGAAGTTCCACTATTTATTGCTGGATGGATCTTTCCAGGACTTTATTCCACACGGCCTCCAACACTCGAGCTGGGAATCAGGCCAGTCTGCCCAAGGCATTTTGTTTCAGCTGCCCAGATTGATCAATCAGGTTTGGCACAGATGTCCTATGTGAACTGATGTAGATTTTGAAATTATTTTGCCTCATGAAAACCGCAGGTTTTGAGTTAAATAGGAAATTAGCTTCAAGTTTTAGAAATCTTTTGGCATTTGTAAATACCATCCATGTAGGACAGTCAAACTACAAGTGCCATTGACTAGAATTCCTGTAAAGTTTAAGGCCACTGCTAGTTAAACAATTAGTGATGCTGTGTGTTTGATGAGATATTTGCTCACATTTAACAGAACATTGTCGCATTGAAGTGCTACTGCCCTGGTGATCTGTGTAATATTAGATTTTTGGCTCCTGATCTGTCCTGCCAATGCATTAACAAGAAAACTGACTCTCCATCCAAGCAATACGCCACATGTCCAGCATGTAGGCTCTTCAATGGCTCACTCATACCTTTGCGTTACGGGGGTAGAAATTGGTCATCGTTGCACAGGGCTCTGCCTTGCACCCCACAGATGCCTGAAAAACCATCCGTCGCCATATTGGCCTCTGGCTATTTTCAGTCATTCTAGGCGGCCACCTAAAACAGGTTTTCGGCCCCTTGCCTATGCAAATGAGGACCCTAAAACCTGTTTTAGGACCCCTCAGGCAAATTGTATTGCAGGCCTAGCAAGCGGCTGCCGCCAAAAAGGTCTGTTAAAAAAAAAAAAAAAAATTTTAATTGTAATTTGGAGCCAGGAAGAGCAAGAGTGCACCTCCCAGTTCCATAGCATTCCTGACTGTTGGTGCCAGCCTCAATTGGCCTCCCTCCTCCTGTTCTCCCCCTCCCAACACCCCCTCTCCTGGGATTACCTGAGGTCATTGCCAGCAAGACAGGCGAGCTGAAAATTCAATCCTCCTGAAGGGTGAGTTGCCCACGGAGACATGACAGGCACTGGCATCTCACCCAGAGTATTTAGCTGAGGGCCGAGGCCCAATTTTGGGTGGGCACTGCCTGTTCCGCCCTTAGTCTGAGGTTGAAAACCGGCCCAGACAATACTCTACCCCATGGTGTCACCCACACACATTAGATAATAGCTGTCTGTCATCCATCAGTGAGTGGACTCCTCCATTTATTCATTTAACCATAATCATCCATATTGTTTATCAGCACAGAGCCAAACTCTAGTGGCTGCCAGAAAGTTATCTTTAAGCCTGTAGACGTTTATAGAACGTTGCACAATAAAAATAACTTTGGCTACAAATATGAGACTCCTAACAGAGAGAGACTGCCAAATTGGTTTAGTAGCAAGAAAGAACTGTGTGATCAACACTCTCTGACCTCCTTGACCCTAATTTATGCCTTGTACAGTGCTCGAAACTTATTAGCAGAGCTCAAAGTCTGAGAGAAGCTGGACATTTCAATAGTTCTCTGAACAGCCTAAACCACATTTATTTAATCCAATGTACAGCTACATTTGTGGGATCCAGCACCTAAAGGATTAACGTCAACATGACTGAATATTGTATAATTAGTATCACGCCCCGCTCGCCCATCACTCTTAGCCTTGCTGACCTACATTGGCTCCTGCTCCTGTAATTTCCCAGATTTAAAATTCTCATTCTCATATTTAAACCTGTAGCCTCCTCTTCCCTTGCTCTGTAACTTCTTTCAATCCTGCAACTCCCCCCGAACTCTCTGTTTTTCTCCATTGGTAGCCGTGCATTCAGCCCCATGCTCTGAAATTCCCTTTCTAAACCTCTCTTGTCTCTCCATCTCCTTCTCTTCCCTTACAACCTTCCTGAAATGCAGCATTGTTCTCTCTTAAAGGTGTTAGGAATTTAGTTTTTCAAAGCTATATATAATACTTATAAAGTAAATTCACAAAACAACCAACATGAATAAGTATTTTTGCTGTGATGTGGGTTAGATTTATAGACTGGTTACTGGGTGTGCATGACTTAATTTGCATAAAGCAGGCAAGTTGAAAATTTTCCAACAGTTAACAGGTATGATCTTGTAGAGTTGATGGGGGAAAAATTCAGTTGGTTTGCGCCTCCCATTAGCACCTTAAGTGGGTGCAAAGCAACTAGTGCCCGTGCGTGGCGATGTTTGCGCCGCTCACGAAATTAACTAGACATTTTGCAGCGGCGCTAAACACTACCACCATGATCTCCTGCGCCAGCAGATCGTGACGTCAATCGAGTGTGCAACGCCCCGGACCAGATATTGAGTGGCACCCCCTGCCTTACCACCTGCCGCTAGCAACGACAGGTTGAGGGGAGCATTTTGCAGTCAGGAAGGGACTGGGGGAGCGCTATTTAAAGGCGACCGCTTCCTGCCTTCTTTTACGATAGCAAAATACTGCAGATGTTGGAAATCTGAAATAACAACAGAAAATGCTGGAAAAACTCAGCAGGTCAGGCAACATCCGTGGAGAGAAATTTGAGTTGACGTTTCGGGTCGAACCCTTCTTCAAAACTGGAAAGAAAAGAAAATAGATCGAAGGCAGGGCTATGATCGGACAAAAGAAGTAAAAGAGACAGAAAAAGTAAAAGAGACAATAAAAGGTATTCGAAGCCAGACGAGATGGTAATAGGCTGAGAGTAGGTGTGAAGTGTACTGGCAGGGCAAGAGATAGCTGCCAGGTGGGAGAGAGAAACAAAAGGAAAGGGGGGGGGGGGGGAAAGGAGTGGAAAAATTACAAGTAAAAAAGTAATAGGGGCCGGGGTTATGATCTGAAATTGTTGAACTCGATATTGAGTCCGGAAGGCTGCAAAGTGCCTAATCGGAAGATGAGGTGCTGTTCCTCGAGTTTACGTTGAGCTTCCGTGGAACAATACAAGAGGCCAAGGACGGTGAGGTCTGAGTGGGAGTGGAGCGGTGAATTAAAATGACAGGCGACCGGAAGCTCGGGGTCACCCTTACGGACTGAACGGAGGTGTTCCGCAAAGCGGTCACCCAATCTGCGTTTGGTCACGATGCGGTCTCCTCTACATTGGGGAGACCAAACGCAGATTGGGTGACCGCTTTGTGGAACACCTCCGTTCAGTCCGTAAGGGTGACCCCGAGCTTCCGGTCACCTGTCATTTTAATTCACCGCTACATTCCCGCTCAGACCTCACCTCAATGTTGGTCCCTTAGAGGATGAGACCGGGAAATTAATGGTGGGAAACATGGAGATGGCAAAAACGCTGAACAATTATTTTGTATCAGTCTTTACGGTAGAGGACACTAAGAATATCCCAACACTGGACAAACAGGGGGCTCTAGTGGGGGAGGAGCTAAATACGATTAAAATCACTAAGGAAGTGGTACTTGGTAAAATAATGGGACTCAAGGCGGATAAATCCCCTGGACCTGATGGCTTACATCCTAGGGTCTTGAGGGAAGTGGCGGTAGGGATTGTGGATGCATTGGTAATAATTTTCCAAAACTCCCTGGACTCAGCAAAGGTCCCGGCAGATTGGAAAACTGCTAATGTAACACCCTTATTTAAAAAGGGTAGTAGGCAGAAGGCTGGAAACTATAGACCTGTTAGCCTAACATCTGTGGTTGGTAAAATTTTAGAGTCCATTATTAAGGAGACAGTAACGGGACATTTGGATAAACATAATTTAATAGGACAAAGTCAGCATGGTTTTATGAAGGGGAAGTCATGTTTGACAAATTTGCTTGAGTTCTTTGAGGAAGTAACATACAGGGTGGATAAAGGGGAACCAGTGGACGTAGTGTATTTAGACTTCCAAAAGGCATTTGACAAGGTGCCACACAAAAGATTATTGCTCAAGATAAAAAATCATGGGATTGGGGGTAATATTCTGGCATGGGTGAAGGATTGGCTATCTAACAGAAAGCAGAAAGTTGGGATAAATGGTTCCTTCTCAGACTGGCAATCAGTAACTAGTGGTGCTCCGCAGGGGTCAGTGCTGGGTCCCCAACTCTTTACAATCTATATTAATGATTTGGAGGAGGGGACCGAGTGTAACATATCAAAGTTTGCAGATGATACAAAGATGGGAAGGAAAGTAGTGAGTGAGGAGGACATAAAAAACCTGCAAAGGGACATAGACAGGCTAAGTAAGTGGGCAGAGATTTGGCAGATGGAATACAATACTGGAAAGTGTGAGGTTATGCACTTTGGCAGGAAAAATCATAGAGCAAGTTATTATCTTAATGGCAAGAAACTGGAAAGTACTGTCGTACAAAGGGATCTGGGGGTCCTGGTGCACGAAACTCAAAAAGTTAGTATGCAGGTGCAGCAAGTGATCAAGAAGGCCAATGGAATGTTGGCTTTTATTGCTAGGGGGATAGAATATAAAAACAGGGGGGTATTGTTGCAGTTGTACAAGGTATTGGTGAGACCGCACCTGGAATACTGCATACAGTTTTGGTGTCCATACTTAAGAAAAGACATACTTGCTCTCGACTCGGTTAATCCCGGGAATGAGGGGATGGACATATGAGGAGAGGTTGAGTAGATTGAGACTCTACTCATTGGAGTTCAGAAGAATGAGAGGCGATCTTATTGAAACATATAAGATTGTGAAAGGGCTTGATCGGGTGGATGCGGTGAGGATGTTCCCAATGATGGGTGAAACTAGAACTAGGGGGCATAATCTTAGAATAAGGGGCTGCTCTTTCAAAACTGAGATGAGGAGAAACCTCTTCACTCAGAGGGTAGTAGGTCTGTGGAATTTGCTGCCCCAGAAAGCTGTGGAAGCTACATCATTAAATAAATTTAAAACAGAAATAGACAGTTTCTTAGAAGTAAAGGGAATTGGGGGTTACGGGGAGCGGGCAGGAAATTGGACATGAGTCTATGTTCGGAACGGTCATGGCCCTGTGGGTAACGGAGCGGGCCCAGGCGCCGTGTAGCCTGGTTCTGCTCCTACTTCTTGTGTTCTAATTATGTGTTAGATTTCAGGAGATGGTTCTATTCCTGTTCCTGGCTGGGGTGGAGATCACCTTTTACAGAAGGTAAGTACTGTAGAAAATATAGGGACAGTGATCTCCTGGACGAGTTTCGATCGCCTAGATGGGTCGGAGAGGAATTTCCCAGATTTTTTTCTCCCAAATTGGCCATTGGGTTTTTTATCTGGTTTTTCGCCTCTCCCAGGAGATCACATGGGTTCGGGAGGGATGTAGAGTGATAGTAGATTTGAGGTTAGGATCAGATCAGCCATGATCTTATTGAATGGTGGAGCAGGCTCGAGGGGCCGATTGGCCTACTCCTGCTCCTATTTCTTATGTTCTTATGTTACTGATGTGAGGCTAACAGGTCTGTAGTTCCCCGTTTTCTCTCTCCCTCCTTCCTTAAATAGCGGGGTTACATTTGCTATCCTCCAATCTGCAGGAACCGTTCCAGAATCTATAGAATTTGGAAGATGACAACCAATGCGTCCACTATTCCAATGGCCAGCTCTTTCAAAACCCTATTGTCGATCTGGCTTTGCTGCCAACACTGACCCAGGCAGTTTTCTACCTGCATCAAAATGATACAAGTACATCCTCAACTGGGACAGCATGATGACACCGCATCCAGCAAAAGCAAATGAAGAGAGGTCGACCACCTATATTGTTGGGTCCTTTTCCTTCTTAGAATGATCTACAGCCTCGACATATCACAATCAGTGTTCCCTCTAAGCTGTGCGTGTGCGCGGCCACGCAGCAAGTGAGAAGGTACCGTGCAGGCCGCTCACAAGTTGTTCCCTCTAAGATACTGCGCAACAAATTTAAATGTACCGCGCACACAAAAAAATTTAGAGGTCACATTGATCACAATCCCACCCAGTCTTCTTCTCAGGACCTGCCAGCATGTAGATTTAGAAACTACTTAATCAGTCAGTACGAGACCCTGTGCGGCACTGCCTGTCTGCAATGTCATCATCAAAATTTTATGTGTGTGCTAAGTAAATGTTTTTCCTCAGAGCCAGTCAAGCTAGGCTTGACTCCTATAGTGTGTGGTAATGCAGATCATTTGAAGAATTAACACCTTATAAGGTATGATATCTGCCTTTAACATACATGAAAAACCCATATCAACTCCTTGTAAAAATTGCTTTTCTCTCATGCAGCATGATATACTGGGATAGAATAGAAATTGAACAAAATGACAATAACATTAATATTTTTGTGTCAACTACATGTCTGGCAAGGCCCATGTTAATAGTCTCTGCAAACAGAAAAGCAGAATGAAAATCTCACCTAAATTGGAAGTAGCATGGTCAAATCTTGAAATTCAGACAACAAATATAAACTTTTCAAAATGTGTTATCTTGGTTTAAGATATCACCTCAGCAACCTGAGCCAGAAGGTTATGCTTTCAAGCCCCACTTGAGTTCATAATGTGACTTGATGTTCCAATCCAATACTGAGGTGGTGCTTCATTGTTGGAGGTGCTGTCCTGTGGTTGAGCTGTTAAACTGAGGCCTGTCTGCCTAATTGAGTGGACATTAAAGATCCCATGATACTGTACAAAGAAGAGCAGAGAGTTCTCTTAGTGTCCTAGCCAACATGGCTCCTTCAACCAACACCACCACAAATAGATTAACTGGTCATTCATCTCATTGAAGTTTGTGAAACCTTCCCGTGTGCAGATTGGCTGATGCATTTGCCTATATGACTGCATTTCAAAAGTAATTCATTTGTAGCACTTTGTGACTTTCTTCAGAGAAATGCCAAGTTCCTATGTGAATGTACATCTTTCTTTCTTCATCAGATCACACTTGGGCTCTCTGGTTTTCATATTAAACCAATGCCCACCCCTTATTGAATAATGTTAATACTGGTTTTGTATATTTTACTTTTATTGACATCAGATTTATTTTTTTATCTTCCTCTAAAATAATAGAAAGAGAACATTGCTGCGTAGGATCATTAGTTTTATTTGTTTACAGAAAGCACTGTAAATGGCCACCCTGTCTCCCACCTGCCTGTTGTTCTCTGTTTACTTAATTGCATTTTACTGTTTTTTTAATGTAGTGTATTATAACCTCGATGCAGGTTGGAAATGTTTAGCAAACAAGTGACAATCTCTTGCCAAGTACTGAAAAGGAAAGAATCTCCCAATGACCTTCATGGTATTTTTTTCATGAGTTTTATTGACTAACAGATCAGGAAGGAATTTTCCAAACAGAAATAATTTCTTATTTCATTAAACTGACCAAGAGAAATCTGATTTTATCTAATGTGTTTGTGACGACTTCAGGGAACAGAGAGACAGGTGTTGATTCCTGGAAATTGGTGGGAAGCAGCACCTGTAGACGATTCAGACTGCATTCACAATACAGTGATAGCAGTTTCGCTTCAAATCGATGCTCCAGTTATAATGTAACTTTGCGTTGCAGTCAGTTCAAGCCTTAACACAAAATCTACACTGCACAAGTTCAGTGTCACTGTCTGGCCAAAACCACTTTGCACCGACACTAGACCAGGCCACTGTGTGACACAACCTTTTTTGTACAATGTACAGTGATGAAGTAAAACCGTAAATCACGTTTCTTGGTTGACGTTTGTCATCGGAGCAGTAATTTTGTTGTTACGGATGATGTCCATGGCTGGAATACATAACCTCCCCCACCCCCGCCACATAGTAATTTTCCGCCATCATGTGTTTCTCCATTCCCCTGAAATTAGGTGAAAACACTGTCCTCTGCATGTTGCATTCTGGGAGAAATTCATATTCCAGTTTCCAAATTGGACTACAGATCCCAGAGTGCCTTGAGAGCTGAGCATAATCAGTCCTGAGTAGAAAGAGAAGGTGACGAGAAGCCTCAAATCTAGGAACAACATCCACCTGCTTTGTCCCATGGAATTTAGGATAGGCTGCTGATTAATTCTATTGTCCAACCTAACTTTCTCCAGGTCCTATAAAAAGCATAAAAAACTGCAAATGCTCAAAGCCTGAAACAATAATAGAAAATGCTAAAATCAGGAGAAATTAGGGCTGTGCGCAAATTGGCTGGCGTGTTTCCCACATTACAACAGTGACTCCACTTCAAAAGTACTTCATTGGCTGTAAAGCGCTTTGAGTCGTGAAAGGCGCTATATAACTGCAAGTCGTCGTCATCTTCTTCATAGTGCCTTTCATGACTTCGGGACAACCAAAGCGCTTTGCAGCAAATGAAGTACTTTTTGAAGTGTAGTCACTGTTGTAATGTAGGAAGCATGGCAGTCAATTTGCTCACAGTAAGCTCCCGCTAACAACAATGTGATAATGGGCAGCTAATCAGTTTTAGTGGTGTTGGTTGAGGGATATAAATTTTGGCCAGATCCCCAGAGATAACTCCCTTGTTCTTCTTCGAAATAGTGCCATGGGATCTTTTACATCCACCTGAGAAGGCAGGCGTGGGCCTCGGTTTAAAGTCTCATCCAAAAGATGGCACATTCGACAGTGCAGCACTCCCTCACTACTGTACTGGAGTGTCAGCTTGGATTTTGTGCTCATGTCTCTGGACATTAGAGAAGCAAAGAATGTGTGAATAGTACTGGGGGAGGGGAGACAGGTTGACATGTGGAGCAGAGACCCTTCATCAGATTACAGAGCTGGCAGAGTGTCTGTGTCCTGGTAATGGCCTGCTTTTACTCTCTCTTCTACGGATACAACAACAACTTGTATTTATATAGCACCTTTAACATAGTAAAACGTCCCAAGGCACTTCACAGGAGTGTTATAAATCACAAAATTTGACACCAAGCCACATAAGGAGAAATTAGGGCAGATGACCAAAAGCTTGGTCAAAGAGGTAGTTTTTAAGGAGTGTCTTAAAGGTGGAAAGAGAGACGCAGAGGTTTAAGCAGGGAATTCCAGAGCCTAAGCAACAGAAGGCACGGCCACCACTGGTTGAGCGATTATAATCAGGGATGCTTAAGGGGGCAGGTTTAGAGGAGCGCAGATATCTCGGGGGGGGGGCGCGGTTGTGGGGCTGGAGGAGATTAAAGAGATAGGGAGGGGCGAGGCCATGGAGGGATTTGAAAACAAGGATGAGAATTTTGAAATCGAGGCGTTGCTTAACTGGGAGCCAATGTAGGTCAGCGAGCACCGGGGTGATGGGTGAACGGGACTTGGTGCGAGTTAGGACATGGGCTGCTGAGTTTTGGATCAGCTCAAGTTTACGTAGGGTAGAACATGGGAGGCCAGCCAGGAGTGGGTTGGAATAGTCAAGTCTAGAGGTAACAAAGGCATGGATGAGGGTTTCAGCAGCGGATGAGCTGAGGCAGGGGCAGAGACAGGCGATGTTACAGAGGTGGAAATAGGCGGTCTTAGTTATGCCGTGGATATGTGGTCGGAAGCTCATTTCAGGGTCAAATATGACACCAAGGTTGTGAACAGTGTGGTTCAGCCTCAGATAGATGTTAGGGAGAGGGATGGAGTCAGTGGCTAGGGAATGGTGTTTGTGGCAGGGGCCGAAAACAATGGCTTCGGTCTTCCCAATATTTAATTGGAGAAAATTTCTGCTCATCCAGAACTGGATGTCGGACAAGCAGTCTGACAATTTAGAGACCATGGAGGGGTCGAGAGAAGTGGTGGTGAGGTAGAGCTGGGTGCCGTCTGTGTACACGTGGAAACTGATGTTTGTTTTCAGATGATGTCGCCAAGGGGCAGCATGTAGATGAGAAATAGGAGGGGGCCAAGGGTAGATCCTTGGGGGACACCAGAGGTAACGATGCGGTAGCGGGATGAGAAGCCATTGCAGGTGATTCTCTGGCTACGATTAGATAGATAAGAATGGAACCAGGCGAGTGCAGTCCCACCCAGCTGGACGACGGTGGAGAGGTGTTGGAGAAGGATGGAGTGGTCAACCATGTCAAAGGCTGCAGACAAGTCAAGAAGGATAAGGAGGGATAGTTTACCTTTATCACAGTCACAAAGGATGTCATTTGTGACTTTGATGAGAGCCATTTCGGTACTGTGGCAGGGGCAGAAACCTGATTGGAGGGATTCAAACATGGAGTTGCGAGAAAGATGGGCACAGATTTGGGAGGTGACAATGCGTTCAAGAACTTTGGAGAGGAAAGGGAGGTTGGAGATGGGATGGTAGTTTCCAAGGATGGAGGGGTCAAGGGTTGATTTTTTTTGAGGAGAGTGGTGCTGATGGCAGATTTGAGGGAGAGGGGGACAATACCTGAGGAGTGAGAACCATTAACAATGTCAGCTAACATGGGAGCCAGAAAATGAAGTTGGGTGGTCAGCAGTTTAGTGGGAATAGGGTCGAGGAAGCAGGAAGTGGGTCTCATGGACAAGATGAGCGTGGAGAGGTCATGAGGGGAGATCGGAGAGAAACTGGAGAAAGATGTGAGTTCAGGGCTAGGGCAGCAGGGAACCTTAGAGGAAGTTTGACCCGGTGGGCTAGGGGATACTTCCTCCTTTGTGTACTGTTGCACCCTTGGGCCATTCCTTGGTTGCACGATTAAACCAAAATGTAAATATTTTACTCTGAGGTCGGCTTGATGTTAGCGAAGGGAAGTCGTGATGCACAGGTGTTAGGACAGGTACATTGCAAAGTGAGGAGGACGAGAGAGCTCAGAGCACAGATGGCGTAGGGGTTGCATGATTTGAAGCATTTGCTGCCCCACACAGTGGGTGCACTGCGACATGACTGTATCTTCAATGTTGAGCCCAGTGCTTCCCTAGGAGCAGTGGGAGCATTCACGAGAAATGTTTTTGCTGTGCTAATGGTCTGTGTAACGGAACTCTCCACTGCAGATGCTGCTCATGTTATCAAAATGGTAAGTGGAAGATTACTGTGCGTACAACTGGTATTCCATGATATCACTGATAGGAGATGCCAGTACATACATGGGCATTGAATCCTCCCACAAACTACCCGTGCCACTTTCTAGTGCAATATATATGCAGGCAAGTAAGTCCACATCGTACTCCTGCTCTAGCAGTCTCCATTTGAAAACAAGCCCACTAAAGCCTGTACACCCATTAAGTTTACTAGGGACACTCAGTATATTGAACCTACACCAATTAACAGTTAGTTTCTTCAACTGCTTTCACTGCCACCCTTGTTCATCAAGGCTTGGTATCTTAGCTTATGCTTCCCCAGCCTCTTCATCACGTATCTGACCGATAGTATGTGTATCTATGCTTGTGCCTGCTTCATGTTGTATGGTAACCATTAATGTTCAGGGATGTCATTCTCTTTGAATGTGGCAGGCGGTCCATTGGGTTCTCCTTGCTTTGTGGAGAGAGCCGATGCTAATTTATCCATGTCGGGCCTGTATTATTACACATACTATTGTGCACTTATAATCAGTGCATATGGATATATTGATGTACGCTATTGTATCAATGGAAATTCCTTCTTACATTCCCATCATGGCATGTGTAATGTAATTTGCATAACCCTACTACTTAACTCCCAATACTTGCTACATCCTTGCTAGCGTTGCTCTGTGCCAGTACAGTGTTGTTTGTATATATTTTGAACAACCACTGCTTTCCTTCATGTTCGTGTAGGTCCTGTGCTGCTACTTTACAGCAAAATCCATGCCTCACCTTTTTGATATTTTAAAAGTCAATGCAACCTCTTCTGGGCACATAGCCAGGTCCTCTGAGCAATCTGTCACGACATATTGACTTGCTTGACACGGCTGTTGCATTTTTAATGTCCTATCCTCTCATACCAAAAATGTGCTCGTATGCTCCATACCACAAGTTACCAGCATTTATGTCATTAAACCGGGATGATCTCCTGCGTCGTTCAGCCTTTTGCTACAAAACCTCCGTGGTCTGTATTTCGATTCACTAACTGCTCAGCATCGATATGGTTAAGTGGCTTTTTAGCAGCTAGAGAACTGTTAAAGCATTGTTATTACATCGTGCTTGGCTCATAGCAGACACGCATCCAGGTGCACAGAGTGGGTGGTGGGTGGGGGGGTGGGAGGCGGAGGAAAGCAGGTAATTCAGGAATTTGGAGTGGGGCACAAAGGCTGATATGACTCAAAAATCTGAGGGTGGCACATCTCACTCATCCTACCTGCTCTCCCCCACCCCAGTGGTTCTGTTTATAGCTGCTAGTTTTTTGCTGCCACTAATAAAATAGTTTTTGCAGTAATTGCACGTTTCAAAGCTCTACGTTCCTGCCATTTCATTACCAGTTTGTTAGTTATGCTGAAAAACAGGCCACTTGTGAAAATGGTGGTGTTGTCAACTCAAATTTCAACTGAGGAAAATACAGCACATCTCCTGAGAGTGTCTGCAATGATGCCAAGTCATCCCCAGTCATGTCTGAGAGGCTGTTTGGAAACTCATCAGGATTCAGAATTGTCCACAATTGCGATGTCACAGGTCATGTGGTCTCCACTATGGGCCTTGGCCCTTTCACCACCTTGTCTCAATTAAAAGAAAACATTAGTGTGGCCGACTTGTGAAGTGGAACAACTAAAGGATAAAGTTGGCAAGTGCGATTTCCCATAACGTTGGCAGGAGAACAGTGGAACTCGAGGGAAATGGCGGAGACCCGGTTGTGCTGGCTCTCTGACATTACCGCGACCTTCAGATATGCTTTGTAAGGGGTGGAACCTCTGCACGCCCTTTACAAGGCAAATGTCATCGGGGGCAGGGACTCTTTAGGTCAAGAGTTCCTGCTACCCTGACTCAGTCAGAACATGACATATCTCTGGAGGTTGGCATGCTGAGTGAGTTGAGGCATGCTGGCTTCCAGATGGGTAAAAGTTGGTCCACTGGAGAAATAACCTGAACCCCACCCCCCCAACTGACCCTGCAAACTCCGGCAGGGTCAGTGCTGGAGGGCTCCAGCGAGCACAATCCCGGTGTAACTGCTGGGATTATATCCAAATAGCTTTGGGGCTACACTGTCCTTTTCTCTTCTCTTGGGCAGTCCCTCGGAACCGAGGATGACTTGCTTCCACATTAAAAATGAGCTCACAGGTGACTGATGAGTCTAATGTGGGACCTACAGTCTCTGTCACAGGTGGGGCAGACGGTGGTTGAAGGGGCGGGTGGGTGGGGTGCTTGGGTTGACGTGCGCTCCTTGCGATGCCTGCGCTTGGCTTCCGCTTGCTCCCGGCGAAGAGACTCGAGGTGTTCGGCGCCTTCCCAGATGCTTCTCCTCCACTTTGTGCGATCTTGGGCCAGGGATTCCCAGGTGACGGTGGGGATGTTGCACTTTTTCAAGGAGGCTTTGAGGGTGTCCTTGAAGCGTTTCCTGGGGCTCTCTTGCCGTGCCGGAGCTCCGAGTAGAGCGCTTGTTTTGGGAGTCTTGTATCGGGCATGTGGACAATGTGACCCGTCCATCGGAGCTGATTGAGCATGGTCAGAGCTTCGATGCTGGGGATGTTGGTCTGAGCAAGAACACTGACCTATCCTGACTGTCCTTTTATTGCCTATTTAGTCAGCAATAAGTCTACACTGTGCAGTAGTATGGAACACCTTCATCTTTGGCAGTTTGCATATTGACCTGTGCCAACCCTGGAGGGTCAGAATGTGCTCGCACGATGGCATTGGTTCTTTTCTCATGCAGACTGGAAGCAGATGTGATAATTAACCTCAGCTGTGCTCTCTTCCTCTGCTGTTATTTCAAATTAATTTCGACAACTGGGACAACAGGAGTTGCCTTTACAAATCACTAAGAGCACGAATGTTAAAACCACCTAAAGCATGAATCTCTTGAGAATAATTGTCCACCAAATGATGGCTATGCTAAACGGGGTACATTCAGAGGATTCATTTATAAATGCACCTCACATTCCCAAAAACAACACACAGCCTTTAATCACGTTTTACTATTCTGTAAATGGAAAATTTGCAATTCATATGATTCTGGTTTGTTGTAATTTTGCAGATGAAGGACTGCCTTAGTGTAATGGGGGAGAGTCCAACCTATTCAAGTTTTTCCTGATCTCCCACTTGCTTTCTCTTACGTTTCTGGTAAGTTGGGAGGGTTGGTAACTTGGATTGCTCCAGCGACCTGATTTTAACTGCGGGGCTGTTTTCAGCGGGTGAATAGCGGAGTGAGTTAGGAACTTACCCGCTGTTCCAGAAATGAGGCCCTGGGGTATTTTAGCTCCCAGGGCCTCATTTAAATCCCGGCAGGCAACTTCCCACCTGTTCCGACGGGAAGGTCAGCAGGAAGTGACGGAAAATCGCATGGCCTAGAGGCCACCTGCCAAGACCTGGTAGGTGGTGGGATAAAAAGTCAGCTTCCACCCGTTGAAAATGATTGGCTGAGACTGCACAAGTTCCATGATATGTGCTCCTGCCGTGCGCTGTGGTGCAAAGGTGGAACTTTTACACCTTAGTTCTCCAGCAGTCATTTGCCCCCGTCTAATAACGCACCTGTGAAAAGGTTGAAAAATGAACCTGTGCAGCAGGCAGGCCTGGGAGTTTGACGCTGAGCTGATTCAGTGTGTCAGCATACTGATGTCACGATGCTGTGTTGCATCGTGACAAGCACTCTGACACACTGAACTAGGTCAATGTCTTCAACAGGCCACTGGAGGAGGCATTTGGCCTGACAGCAGAGCCAATGACCCACAATACTTGCGTCTACACTGTTATCGGGTCTACAGAGAGCAGGGTCATTTACTTTGAGGCGTGCCTTCGACAGCAGGAATGTTGCATGTTTGCCTCAGCAGCACTCCAGTCAGGCAAAAGTGCCTTGTGTAGTGTTAATGTACCATTCTATACCCTGTAACTGGCGTGAAAAGGCTAACAAAGTGGCTAAGCACAGAGCTTCAAAGCATACAAAGGAAAACCAAACCAAGTTAAGGGCTTTTAAGCACATTTTACAAAAGATCAAAGAAAATACATCACTAATTGACCTGTAATGCGTTCAAGTACTGACCAGGCCAGATGCAAAGGGCATGTCAAGTAAGTGGAACAATAGAAGCTACTTGAGTTTGTCAATTTTCCTACCATGGCTGTGGTCTCTATAGCCATGGTATAACATTCCTTGGACAGGATATTTTTAGTATGGAAAGTACTAACACAGGGCCCATTTAAAAGACTCAAAACACTCAATAACCATTCCTGGCACACACTGAAATTCAGTCTATCACGTACTTTTCCTGTGCTCATGTGCAATGCTCCAACTGATCCTTTGCTGGATTGGCAAATACTTCAGACAGAAGGAATAGCCAGATTTTCACCTGTATTTACTTAATGGAGTACCATAAGTCTCAATGATACATGATTTATTTTATCATAAACAGATGAAGTATAGTTGGTGTAGATATTACATAACCTCACACATTCATAATGCGATGGGTCAAATCTGAAGGAAATCAGTGGAGCAGTCTTGGGCCTTTTGCTAGCACCCAGTGTAACCCTGCTATGTGGGGCAGGCTACCGACTTATTTCTTGGGAGCTTACTATATGTTTACTGCCAGCGGAAGCTATTTTTATATTGATCTTTGGCTGCTGGCTCCTGTAGCCTGTTCTTTACTGGATCTTTCTGACTGCTGCCAGTCTTCGTGGGCCAGTAAATATGCTGCCCTGGCAACAGCAGCGATCGTTGGTGATGTCACGCTTCAGCCTCATGACGATATTGCACATACCACTAAAACCAGTCTGTGCACATGCAGAGATGTGGGCCTGCAACATTGCAGCCAGTTTACGTAAAGACCAGCAGTGTATTAGAAAGGTAAATGCAGGAGACCGGCACAGTTAGTTCACTCTCTCAAGACCCAGCCCTTGATTTATTCCAAGCACTCTTTACCAATGCCTACTTAACAGCAGAAAATGTTGCTCCCTACAGGGATGGTCCTATTAGGAACATTTTTGTGTTGTGATTTGTAAAACCACAGTAATTATGCCTTGTACTTTTCTAGAATCAAAATAAATTTAAACCAGAGGTGAAAACTAGCAGTTACCCTGTGAGCCTATGGTTACAACATAATTAGGTTCAGATGTTGGCAATCTGTTTATATATCACTTGTAGGAATCTCATTCCAACGACAAATATCCACTCATGTCCACATATTAAAAAGTGGTCTTGAACTTGGTGGATTTTTACTGTGATGCTACTCGGAACTCCATGTAGTTAACATGTGCTGTAACATGTCATGCTTTTAACATAGATCTTCATGTAGTTAACATGTGCTGTAACTTGTCATGCTTTTAACAGATCTTCATGTAGTTAACGTGCGGTAACATGTCGTGCTTTTAACACAGATCTTCATGTAGTTAACGTGCTGTAACATGTCATGCTTTTAAAACATATCTTCATATTGTTAACATGTGCTATAACATGTCATGCTTTAACACAGATCTTGTAGTTAACATGTGCTGTAACTTGTCATGCTTTTAACACAGATCTTCATGTAGTTAACATGTGCTGTAACATGTCATGCTTTTAACACAACTCCATGTAGTTAACATGTGCAGTAACATGTCCTGCTTTTAACACTGATCTTCATGTAGTTAACGTGCTGTAACATGTCATGCTTTTAACAGATCTTCATGTAGTTAATGTGCTGTAACGTGTCATGCTTTTAACACAGATCTTCATGCAGTTAACATGTGCTGTAACATGTCATGTTTTTAACACAGATCTTCATGTAGTTAACATGTGCTGTAACATGCCATGCTTTTAACACAGATCTTCATGTCGTTAACATGTGCTGAGCCATGGCACAATTTTAACACGTAAAGATTGTGTCTGTCTGTCCGCCACAGGGGAGAAGAATTGAATGGGTTTGTTTATGCTACAAGTAGTAATGAGTTTGACTTGTGTTTCAAACATATTTTGGCAGATCACCCAATCTAAATAACCCGACTGATTAACAAAGTAAAGAAGTAAATTATCCTGCCCATAATCTAAACTAATGGTCATGACACACCAACAGATAATGAGTAAACATTTTTCACTTGGAAAAATTTCTCAGAAGTAATAACGATCATTGCGATATTGTATCACAGTGCTTAAATGTCCAAGATGCTAAAATCCTCAGTAAAATTCCCACAAATTTAGATTCTATTGCTGTGGACTCCCACGGAATAACTCCAGAGACCTACCTTTTAAGACGAATCACAGCTCCAACAACAATATTGATACTGTACGTGGGTTGGCCAGTCGAAGTATCTAGAACATTCCACAATCCTTTACTTTTATCTTCAAGCCCAACTGAAAACACTCATCATGTGTATGGCAGGCAGGTTGGGCCATGTTACATGTTTTATTTATGTAATGTCACTAGATAATATTTACAATATTAATATTAACTGTTAATTAGGTACTGTAATGTGTGGAAATGTATTGAAAAAATTGGGAAAGCTTAGAGATGTACATCAGTCACAATTTTTAAATAAGAATTTTCTGTCATCTTGTACTGCAAATAGATGATCTTGCAAAAATGAAGCAGTGTTCTTTGATGAGATTGTGATGGAGAAATAACAGATATCTGATTGCCCACTTAAATTGCATTTCTTGCCACCTGAGCGCAGCATAGCAATAACACCAGCCATGGAGATGCTGGTGTGAATTACATAGAATTTACAGCACAGAAGTTCCTTCTGTTTTCCCACCCAATTCAGGGTGACCTGTCTGAATGGAACAAGATAGTCGGCATGGATTTAGCAAAGGTAAATCATGCCTGATGAACCTATCTAATTCTGTGAGGATGTTGTAAGTGTGGGTACGGAGATGCAATGGGTTTAATTGGAGTCCCAGAAGATGTTTAATCATGTTACTCATAAGAAACTTATTGCAAATATAAAGACAA
The DNA here is from genome assembly GCF_052327205.1 of Somniosus microcephalus. Taxonomy (NCBI): domain Eukaryota; kingdom Metazoa; phylum Chordata; class Chondrichthyes; order Squaliformes; family Somniosidae; genus Somniosus; species Somniosus microcephalus. Next base: position 31,083,674 of record NC_140999.1, on the reverse strand, counting down.
ATGCAAGTGAAAGCGATGTAAAAGACAGATCAGTTGTTGGGGATTAGAAGGCATGAATGGGTTATAAATGGGAATCGTGGGGATTGGTGTCTCCGTGGTAGTTTGATGCCTAAAAATGTATCTGACAAATTGTGTAGGATATCAAACTGTGAGGAAAAGTTGTGCACTTGTACATAACATTAATAAGTGGCCTTCAATATTGAAAAGTGCAGCATTATGTATATTAACTGAGGCAATATTAATTATGAGCGTAAAAGAGAAACCTTAGAGAAATTGAAACATGGATGTTTGCTAAAACTATTACAACAGTGTAATGCTGCAATTAAGAATGCCTGTATAATTTTAATTTTAAAATAACTTTTAAGTAGATGTGAAGGGAGATATTTTATCTGCACAATGATTTGGTTAGTACATTGTGTCCAGTTTTGATGTATGGAGAAAACTAGAATGATTCCAGGACTCAGAAATTGAAACTGTATTGTGATTAAATGAAAGGAAAATGGTTTGAAATGTGGTGCAAGTCTGAGGCAATAACAGAGTGGTGTGGAGTGTAGAGGAACAGGGCTTGAGGGTCTTCACTCATTCCTTGTTTCGTTCTGAAAGCATGGTAGCCGTCTCTCAGCTTGTTAGTTGCTGCTCTTACCATAAAAATGTTCAGACCTTTTCTGATTTATTAGATTAATTTTAAACAAGGTTAGACCTCCCACACACACAGTTTCCTTTTAATTAGCCAGAAACTTTAAGACGTTGGGAAAAATTGTAATGAATTAAAGGTGTTGTATATACTATGAAAATTATCTGCCTTTTTTTTAACTTGGTGTATGAGCAATACTTTTGCAGCATTTGAACTGAATGTATAAACATCAGTATATTGGGTATAACCTGGCATGGTTTTATTTTTCTAAACCAACTTAATGGAGATCAAAATGAATGTATGAAATGATCTGAACCATCAGAGTCAGCGAAGTAAGACAAGGGGTACTTGTGTAAAGTAGATATTTAATTGTTTTGTAATCTATTCCAAAAAGAGATGCTGTTTCTGCAACAAGACTGCCATTGGAGTAGAAATGCAGTGTAACATAAGCTGCTTTATCACCTACCTTTTTTTTCATTAGTGTGCAGTTTTGCTGGTAGGTGTAAGTGAGAGCCAGCTAATTGCTGTAAAGATGCTGGGTTTAAGCCAGAGTTGTAACAGTAACTTACCCTTGGAGATTTGGGGGCGAGGTTTCAATGCTTTCGGGAAACAAACCAACATTTTGTTTCAGCTACGTTGCCAGCACAGTATTGTACATTATATCAAAGTATGTCATATGATTTCAATTTAAGAGCACAGCAGAAGTTTGTAGTCATCTTCAAATATTTGCAGAAAAAAACTTGCCCTATTAAAAACTGTGTTCTTGAAGCGTGCTTCCACGGGGAATTCTTGCTACATTTTAGGGAACGTTTGGTTCCCGATTCATGCTAATTCCCATTTTGTTTTTTTTAAAGAAATGTTTGTTAAGTGGTTGAATCAGGAATTGCAATCTATATTGTTAAGCTTTACGCTAACTAGGGATCCCCTTGGGATCTGATAAAACTTTTTTTGTGGGGGGTGGCTGGTTGAGTTCCTTGGGTGTTGGTCCTTCCTTTGAGATGTGGGGTGTTTGGGACACTTTATCTGTCCTTTCTCTGTCCCTCACTAACTGAGTCATGAAGCATTATTGGCGCCTGAGGTGTGTAGGAATCTACAAGGCATGTTCCTAGCAGTCATGTAGTTCGCTGTTACAGAAAGGGGCTAAGTTTTATCTTTGTCCAACCTCCGTGGCAGCAGGACTTATAGCAGTAGGCAGTACAGGGCTTAATCAGAAGTTTATCTGGTTGTGTAGCATAGAATTATTTGCAATGGGTTATCCATAGAGACAGTAGCTTGACTGCGGTGAAATCAGAAATAAAATAAGATTTTCATTTCATCAAATCTGCAGGAATGGGTGCTACACTTTACACCAGGGGTTTCTGTTGTTAAAAAGAGAGTTGCTCAGTGAGTAATTTCATGAACTGTTCACTTTACATTTTAACAAAATATTGCAAAACCCCTGCTTCTGTCACCTATGGAACTGTGCTCCAGCATGAATTCTCACCATCAAGAGCAATGCGGAGATAATTGAGGGGAGGAGCAAGCCTGCATACGCACTTACCTCAGTCCTGTGGAATTCTGACACCAACATGGCAGTGAATGTGTTGCAGAGCAGTCGTGGCCTAATCTCTGCAGCTCCAGTGCTTACTTCACCTTGCAAAGGTTTGTTTGTGAATGGGCATAGCTCAAGCATAATTGTGCCCAATGTTGTGCTGTATGCCAACCTGCAAAAAAAAACGTGCCCAGTTTGAGAGGCTAGCCGGCTGCCGGGCGGGAAAGCCAGCAATAGAAAGTTGCAACCGAGGACCATTGGGGATGATCCCCCCGGCAACTGGAAAAGATCCCAGTTTGGTGGAAGATCTCGGAGCATGGCAGCTTGGAGTGAGGAAGGGAAAGATCAGGGCACAGTGGGAGTTGGGCGTTAGATTGCAGGGGTGGGGGTGAGGGTTGGCAGATCGTGCGGGTGAATGAGGGAGGCAGATCGCGGGGGAGGGGGGAGGCAGATCGCAGGGCGGGGGAGTCAGCAGATCGTGGATGGGTCGGCAGATTTCTACAGAAGATTTGCTTGAGGGGCCGGGGGAAGCACTCCTGCTCCTCCTGGCCCAAGAGCAGTGATCTGAAAAGTACTTACCCGCTGCACCGGAAGCTCCACCTTCCTTTAGCTGCCAGGTTTCCCGAGTCCTGGGAAACCCAGCCAGCCGCCGTTAAATTCAAATGGCTCCCAAAATCTGAGGAATAGAGCCTCAATTAAATATCACAATCACAGACCCGCCTCTCCAGAGCAGCTTACACCAACGCCCCCAAACCCACCACGGTTAAACCAGAAGTAGGTGCATTCACGGCGGTCCCGTCCGTCGTGAGGAGGTTAAAATTACCCCCAATCTGCTTCCCCCAAGGATATATCCTGGAAAGTCCTCCATTTTTGTCTCAGTCTTTTATAAATGTTAATCGGAATATAGAGCACCCTCTGGATCAATAAAAAAGATCAATACTGTTGATTGAACCCTACAGCACTTTGCAGATTGCAAGGACACTGCATTCTATTTAAAAAGTATCGATTTGTTTTGTCATTTTATTTCATGTCTGTGAGAGACAGCCAGTGCAAAGGAAAGGCTGTCTGGGATTCAGTTGATTAGAATTGGTCCGTAGTTCTGAATTCAGAGTAGGAGGAACTGTCTGGAACTGTGGTAGCTTTATATTTCCCATATTTGATAGAACAGATGATGAGAGAGAGTACAAAATGAATCTTATACTGAGCTCCCATGGGTGTGGGTACTTGCCTTCTTTATAAAATTCTCCCTTGATTCGCCCAAAATTATTTTTTGATTGTCCCGTTAGTTTGTAAATCCTTCAATTTTTTTTTTTCCCCCTCCGGCAATATCAAATGTCCTGCCTCAGCAGCCAGGGTTGCCTTTGTGCTCCTGTATCCCTTTACCCAGCATTGTTTTACTGAACTGCGCCACTGTAAGATCAGAACTCTTTCTGTTTTCCCATCAGGTAAGATTGTAATCTCAAAATCGGCAGAGACTTGTCTCAAAGCAAATTTAAAATCAAGCCTAAACACTGTGAGTAGGTGACTTCAAGTTTAATAACTTATAAAAGGAAATTAACTCAGGAAAAAAAAATCAGGCAAAATGGATAAGAAGGTGTGAATTTTACATTAATATTAGAGACTGGAAAAAAGGTGTTAAATCTTAGATAAATGTTTGAGTTCATTCTTGCTGTTCAGTTCTGGACTGTATATTTATTCTAGTGCATATATAAATAATATTTGCATTTACATAGCACCTTTCACACTGAATCATTTCAAAGCACTTCACACAATTTTATTTTTGAAGTGGTTTGACTATTTTGTAAATACTCCAGTATGTTGTTTTCCAGAGCGCATTTCAGCATACAAGTTCGAATGAACCTTTCAACCTCTCTTATGTTGGAATAGGGCATTTTGCACTGATTAAAGCCCGAGATCCTTTATTCCAACAAGAAATAGATGGCAAGGTGGTTATAATTAAATTTCCATTTAAAAAGAAATGGGGCATTCGGAGCTCTCTTGTGGAACTAGTGTGTTCTTTAGGAATGGAGCCTTTTACTGTGCATTAACGAGGTTTTTGACAAATCGCATCATGTCCTTTCAGGAACCTGTTAATGCATATAGGGCTAGATTTTCAGTTGCTTGCGCCAGCAGTTAGCGCCTTAAGAGAAGTGATTTTCGGGCGCTATGCGTGTAGCACCCAGGCGCAGCGCAGTTTGCGCCCCGCCCCAAATTAAGTTGCCCGTCAGCGCCGGCGCAAAGTTTAGCGGCCGCCCGGATGCGCGCGCAGAAAATGACGTCACATCCTCGTGCAACGCCCTTTGGCCACCCCGAATCCAAACTTCAGTCGGAGCGCCCCATTGTGCGGCTGGCGTCCAGAGCGTTTGTAAAATGGAACGCAGCACACCCTGGGGAGCGCAAATTAAAGGGCAACTCCTCCTGCACTATAAAAGGCAGTCTGCATGTGTTGTGTGGAAGGATCCAGTGTGTTGGTGTGAACGGTGTATTTATGTTTCCGGCCACCGCCACCACCACCGCCTCCCCCTCCTCCTCCTCCTCGTGTGAACAAAACACATGCACCCTTCCCCTTTAAGTGCTCACTGGCACCAGAGTGTCTGCCGTGCGCTACGGGTGTTGCGCTCTGCACCGCCGGCTTAGCGCCTAAAGATAGTAGTGGGACGCCTCTTGTAGCGCTCCACCAACCTCTTAGGGCGAAGCCACTGAATTTCCGGCAACGGGGCGCTACTTTGGGGCGGGCGCTAAGGTTAGCGCCCCAAAACTGTCTATACTGAAAATCTAGCCCATAGTATTTGTATTAATGTTTGGCTTTGTTTTGTGTTAGTGCCTATGCTGACCCATGACTTTACAGTGCCAGGAATGACTCATACAAAAGAATGACAGAGAGAAAGAGGCCTACCAGTCCATCCAGCCTATCCCACACATTCAGGCCATTCGTTATGGCTTTTGCAATATTTCTGACAGGAAGTTCTGCAGTTAGGAGATCAGTGGAGAATTTCTTAGATAGCAGGCATTAAAAATATTTTAGACACTGACCAGATTTTAGAGGAAGAGATTATAATGTGGTATGGTGGAGGGAACTGTTTCTCATCTGAACAGGACTTTTCTTCAGACCTGTATATAAACCAGTTAGAACTTATAGCAGGCGTACAAGTAACAGAATAATTTATCATCAAAATATCTGTAGGACTAAGTAAAAAAATAACATGTCCCTATTGAAATGAGAGTGCTAATGTAAGTGAGCAGAGGGTTACTCTTTCCATTTCTTTTGAAGTGGCAGGAAATTCAGATATAATCTGATTTAGGAGCAAGTGCAGCAAATACAATAGACACATTGATTTTCAACTTAAACTTGTTCAAGCCAGACAAATGTTCTGTTTTATGTCACTTCCCAAATTGCTTTGCAGGCAGTCTGTGGTGAAGCAGCCCTGGCTTTCCGCCTGGGAACAAGAACAGCAATGTGTCATTTATGTGACGTCATATGTAAGCGACACAATGTTCTTTGCAACCGATGTGCTTTGACACATGTTGCATTATTGTGTCTTGAATGTTTGGCAAACAAATGAAAAGAAGTTCCCATCATATATCCACAAATACAGTGCCATTGAATGTCAGCTGAAGCGATTGTTTCAGAATCCATTGGCCTTTTAATGCAGAAATGTTTTATTGCCAGCACTTTAGTGCAAAGTTTTTGTCAAGGGCAGAGGTGTGCTGACGGTGAGAGTCAGCCAGGAGTGCAGCGAGAGCGGAGGACAACTGGGCACCCACCAAAGTCACGTAAATGAGTTGACCCCAGATGTTGTGGCGGGGTCAGGAGCAGAGATCAACAGTGCGCACTCTATCGCACTATACTGTCAGAGCAGTGCCGAGAATTGGCGGGGCCAGTGTTTATACAGTACAAATGAACAACAACTACTTGCGTTTAAATAGCACCTAAATGTAGTGAAACATCCCAAAGCACAGCCATCAATAAAGAGCTGTGGGACAATTCTATGATTTGGAGTGGGGGTGGGGGGAATCACATGCCAAAAAGATTGGGGAAGAAACGAGCCCACCTCATACTCCCACCTCACCCACTCCCCAATTGGATGTGTCTATAAAATTATGTGGTTGTAGTTACACTAGATTTACTGCAGATTTTTGTTTCTTTTGTCCTTTGATGTATGTCTTTGTTTATCATAGAAATAAGGGGGAAAAGAAAGTTTCGGAAACTATGAGTTAATTTAAATTGGAATCAGTTAGCATCATCTTTGATTTCTGCATATATTTTCCGTAAAACAAAGGCTGAATGACTTGAGGTTTGCTTTTTTTTTGTATTCCTGTTTATGCAGCTGGAACAGAATGATCTCATTCCAATTCAATCCCTGAATTGTCCATATCCAGTTTTATTTTTCTTGAACAAACTTTTGCGGAACATATGACCCATTCTGAACTGCTGTCTGAATTCGGTTTGAATAAAGTACGAGCAACGTGCTTCACCCAAATCAGTCCCGGAGCTGATGTGGAGTGAATCCAGCACTGCTTAGGGTGCTCTTACCCATTCATTGGATGCTAATTGTCCCATTTCCCTGTTTGTATTTAATTTGAATCTGCAACCTTTGTTTGCCATAAGTAGAAAGCATGGCAAAGAAACAACATTGCAGAATTAACATATGCTTCAACTCCCAGCAAGTTAGATTGCACAATTTGCTCCTACATGCAAAGTTAGCCTCATTATACTTGGGCAACTTGAAAGCCACACATAGTGCTGGATGCATCAGTATTTAGAATAAGCTTAGTTTGGAAAGTGATGACCATTTGGATGAGAGGAAAAAATAAGAACTGCATAAAATTGTTCCATTGGACCTGGGTACCTAGTTTCTCAGTTTTAGTGCCAATTCCAGAACCACAACTGTTACAATACAGAGCGGCAGCCTCATGAGCAGCAGGTTGAAGCCTGCCTGCCTCCTCTGTTTCTTTAGCTATGGCAGACTGAGAGGGAGCCACCCACAACTCAATTTGAAGGTACATTGTTACAGCTCAGAAAACTCTGTTGCCACATGATTGAAAGCTGCGGCACTTATTCTTGGTTCACTTACCAAGGCCATATTTCAAAAGCATTAAAAAATAAATTGTACAGAACACTATGCCCTGTGGTCCTCTTCCAAAGATTTTCATTAAAAATAGGGTGAGCACTTCTAAATTGTTAATTATTTGTGATATATTTCCTTTATGCATATTATCAGGATGAGTCTGCGTCATCAGTTTCTAACTGTGCTATGCAACACCAGCAGAAACACCAACTTTACTCAAACTATTAGTCTGCCTGCAGTGTTACAGTCAAATAATGTAAGAGAATTAGAATGAATGCTAGTTTGCACTTTTCCTACTACGAGGTATTTCTGCTTTTTGCCCAAGATGGTAGAATATAACATAAGCAACACAAAGGAATTCTGCTTGACTTTCCAAACACACGCGCACAAGATTGAAGTAGAAAAAAAATCTTTGGAGTTTCCTGGTCTGCAGTTCTTGTTTTACAATCTCTTATTGCTGATAAAACCCTTCCCTCATAGTGAAGCAAAAAATAGAGACACACCCTATACTACTCAACAGCTGAGAGTGACTCCTACCACACACAGATACACCATAGGAATAATATGGTTGCCTCCTTTTATATTAGGAGATCTTTGATTGCCGGACGTAGCCAATTATTACACTTTTCCCCTGCTCTTTTTATTTGAGGTCGCAGCAAAATATAGCTTCTGTTTTTTCTAAGTTTACAAATGCTTACCTTTATGGGTGCTGTGAAGGGGAATAAAGTGCCCAGGATTGACAATTTTCTTTTTACTGGGTTATTTTGCATTTGAGGTTACAAAAACTGCCCTCCATGCACCCCTTTCCTCTCTGAAAGGAGGGAAACATCATGCTAACAGACTATGTTGTTGAGGCTAAAGCCTGGTGATTGAATTTATTTACAAGATTCAGATCTTGTAAATAATCTGAGGCAAAAGGAAAGCAGCAAGATTTATAGCAGTACTAAAACACTGTGACCCGCCAGGTGGAACACAATGGTCTTGTCCCACCTTGTACATTCCTATATTCCTGTACGTTTTTATGTAACTTTCACAGTTGCAGAATGGCTGTGCACAGTATTTATTCAAAAGGCTGTAATGGTATTCTGAGTGATGTGTAACAGAGTGCAAGGAATCACTTTTTGTGACATGCACACTTTGCCCATCTGCTTGGTGGCATTACATTGGCTGATCGCTTTAGATACAAAAACTTCTCTTGGCCTTTAAGAACGTATTTTACATATTGTGCCAACTCCTCCCAGGTGGCCTGGATCCCTTTCGTCTGGGAAGAAATCCCTGGAGTGCCAAAGAGGGCATCTTTCCTTTTCCCCACTTTTTGCATGAGTACTTCAACTTCTGGATCTGTAAACTGGGTGTTCTCCTCTCAGTCTGCTCCATAATATAAATAAGAACAACAATGTTGCAAGCTTTTTCCCCAGCCCAGTCTCCTGCAGCCTGATCAGTGGCGGCAGAACTGGGTTCCAGGATCTGCAAACTCCCAGTGACTGGCGGATTGCACACTGGGGACTCGCTGTGAGTCTGTCATTAGGACCAACATCAGCAGTTATGTCTGGTCTGGCTGTGTGCTATCGTGCAGACACAAAGCCCACACTGCAAAGTTCTGGCTGCATCTCAGCACATCTTGGAAAATCTGCCCCAGTGTGTGTTGCGGACGGGTATTTAACTGACTATTTTAAAAAAGGAACAAAGAAAACTTTTTTTTAACCTTAATGTATAACATTATCCAACCTATGACTCAAGTAGGAAAAAACTTTAGAGCTTTGACAGAATCATCCTAGCTGTGTTACATAACAACACTGTAAACTGTGATGTAAATTGCAGGAATATATTCAAAATTGAGCCTGATAACCAAATTTGCTCTGAGATGTTATGCAAATTAACCATTTATTAATTAAATGCTGGTGATTTTCCTTCTTTAGGAAATATGTCCGCTGCCAAACAAATCAAGGAATTTATATTCTTTCTATATTGTCCAGATTTATTTAGGATATGTTATGTTGATTTACTATATGCTACATTACAGAAGTATCACTTAATGTACCCTACAGTTAATGACAAAAGTTTATCCTAATTGACTGCAAAAGCATTACTTGTTATGTAATCCCTGAGAGAAAAAGGAACTGGCATTGTCTTTTTTTAGGGAGAATCTTTGCATTGTTTAGGTAGCGCTGCAGTAATTAATCTAAAATTTTTCTACATGATACTGGATGTGTGGAACCGGCTCCCAGAGAAGGTAGCTGATTCGAGGTCAATTGACACCTTTTAAAAGGGAGCTGGGTCGATAGCTGTTGAGAAGGGCGATTCAGGGTTATAGAGGTATTAATAGCACCGCTTTATATTTTTAGGGGAGGTGTATGGAGCGCACTAGTGCTGGGAATGGACAATTGCATGCAAGTGAAATTTAAAGGGGTGGGAACAGTAAAGGAAAATATCCTATAGGGTGGCAAAAATTCTGAAAGCCTGCTTTCAGGCCTCTGCATGCACTGATCGTCCGCCAGAGGGAAGTATGTTCGCCTCTGCCCGCAGATGTGGGCGTGCAGGTGTTGGCTGGTGGGCACAGAGCACTTCTCGTGCAGCCTGACTTTCTTGGCATCCTTTCAATGGTCCACCTCTGCTTCGAAATAAATTAGATAAGGGGATTCCCCCTGATGAGCCCATTGATATTAGTAATGCGGCTGGGAGCAAAAAAAAATTAAAACAACTGGTACATAGACTCTAATTGCCAGCAGAAAGAAAACTGAAGCAGAGGCATCGCAAAAACTGTTGAAGAAATCTCCTTTACATATGCCGCTCAGCACCGAGCAACTTTGGTTGTCCATTTATATTGGTGGCAATTAGAAGTGACATGCACCCAGCATAAACATTGGTAAAGGCTGCAGAAGGCATTATTGTATCACTTTCATATCATTATCATATCATTTGCACCTTCCTGCCTGTTTCAGGTGTGAGTTTCCAACCTTCATCTACTCACCCACTGGAAACACATAACATGTGCAAAAGGGGCAGAGGTCACTGTTACTGGTGTCCACACCTGTTTCTGTGCCCTTACATTATGTGGAGTGACACACAGGGCGGTAACAGCAGGAACACCAGTCCCACCTCAAAGCTTTTGGAAAAACTTGTCATCCTGTATTTTATCCATACAGTTCATTTTCACAACATCATAAAATAAATACAGATGGCGAAGGCCATTTGGCTCATCTCAATTCATTCATCCAGAGAGATTCTAGTGTTCTCCCATTGTAGCATCCAACTGTTTGTTAAATGATTCCAGGGCTTTTGCCTCCACTGCTCTGGAAGTCCATTCCATGTGTTGGTCACTCTGTGTGAAGAATTTCATATTAGTCCTAATATTACCTTTTACTTGTTTGAACTTGTCCCCCCTTGTTCTCAGTTTAATTTAAAGTAATATTCCAGGTTAACTTTTTCTATATCCTTAACAATCTTTTATACCTCTCAGATGCCTCTTCTCTAGGCTGAAAAGCCGCAGTGTCTCCAATCTTTCTTCATAGCTCAGAACACTGGCACTGAGAATGAGCCTTGTGACTTCAGCATTTGAACGTGTCTCTTGTTTCTTGGTGACCAGGCTGGATGCAGTGTTCGAGGTGTGCTCTGACCAGAGCGGTGTACAGTTTCATCATTCCTGCCTCAGCCTTATATTCTATTATTTTGGCTATGTAGTTGCCAATCATGTTTACTGTGTTGATTGCGGTTCTGCATTGGTTGAACATGTTTCAATGATACTATTGCCTGGAAATGGCTGTATTATGATGAGACTTTCTGGCTAGCAAAGGACAAATGAAATCGATAAGTGCAAAGTACTAATTCATTGCTTAACATCCCATGTATGCTCGAGTAGGCTGCACCATCTATGCCAGCAAGGGAACGAGCTGGAGGACAATGGACAATCTGGAGCACATGACATGTTAGTTAAAAAAAACTAACATCGAGACTTGCCTGTGACAGTATCATAATATAGGCTTCACTTTGGTCAGGCGTCAAAGGGTGTGTATTGTTTGAAATATATTTGGCAGCCGTTGTCCCTTGGTAAGTTATCACTCTTGGCAAAAGCTTGAGGAATGATACATAATACTTGGCCAAATTACCCCAGGATGTTGTCTGACAATTATTGGTTCCATGGACACAGGGAATTTGGCATTTTACTAGGATTCAAGGAGAACTAAGCCACTGTACGCCAAGTCTTTGGTGTGTATCTCACATACAAAAAAAACTGCACTGACTTGGGCTCTCTGCTTGTATGCAGAATGCACTCTAATACAGCAAATTAGTCGTTACAATTGGAGAAAATGAAGAGATGCAGCTCTTCAATTACAGACTGTTCGGAGGCTTTCTGAGGTGCCACTGGCTCTGTTCTGAAGTCTTATTATTTAAACACTTCACTGCTGATGCTATAATGAGATGTTCAATGCATTTTTTAACCAAATCATGTTATGATTTTTTAAAAATTGTTCACTTGTTTCATCAGCAATTTAATGTTACACCTGGATACTTATTATACCGTATGTGTTTGTTAAGGTAAGGGATGTCATGGTGATTGTTTTTCAATTTGGAATCAAGTAATATTGTTTTTCAATTTGGAATCAAGTAATGCCAGTTAGCCAGATGCAGAGTAATGCTGTTTGTGTTGCTGCAGTGTTCTACACCAGGATGAAACCACCCCCTGCTCCCATTTTCCACACCAGGCATCTTTATAGATCCCTGAATGAGTTTTCCAATTTAGTACCAACTTGTGGGCAGTTTTGTGCTGTACGTACCGGAACTATGTTGAAGCTCTTCTACCTCATTTCACTTTTGACCCTGACAGCTGACGGAGAGGCGAGTTTAACCTGGGCTGCATTCTGATCCAGGTCCCAGAGGTAAAAGGGTGGTGTGCTAGTCCAATGTGCCACCCAGTCCCCTATCTCCCCCTCCCTCTCCTGCCCCCCCACCCCACACACTGATATTTTTACAGATGTGTGAAGAAATTTAATTCAATTTACATATTGCTTTGAATAATTCTATCTGGACGGGGAATCGGATAGTTTTAATTGAACAGGGTGCTAATTTTGTTAAATCTACTCCATGGTACATGCAGTTAATACCCTAAGGCCTAGAAAGTAGGCTCTCCAAATATAAGCATACAAACGCTAAACACATTCATATAAAACTCCTTTATCCATTATTTTAACGGAGGCATTAAACCACACTTTAAACATGTTAGCATTTCCATTAAAACACCAAACAAAGGAATTTCATATGAATTCATTAAGCGTTATGATAATAACACTATGTGTGAACTTCTACTTCCCTTTAAAAGAGAGTTTTATAATTCCATTTTATAAAAGTTTGAAGTACTGTAGTTTGACTCAAACTGTTGAATCTTAGAGGATAGATGCTGTTGTAAGACAATTGACTGTACCCTCCATTGTCACCTTTCATTGCACTTGACACTGAAACCTGGTTATGTTGTCTCTTTGTACTTTAGGGTAAATTCACCGGGGTCCTCTGCTTCCACCAGAGAGTCGTGCTCAAAGCGAGTATGAATTGGAGAATCAGTACTATAGTGGTGTAGTCCTATCCCTCATTTGGACTGCCTTTGAAATAGCTCCCTGCTCAGAGTGCTAAATAGGTGAAATACCATTATGCATCATAAACAACAAGAAAACAACTATTAAAATAACACTTAAAAATAAACACACTGCGATATTTGAGGGAAAGCAATCCGAATCATTTATTTCTACTCTTGTCTTGCTAGTAATGTCACAGGAAGCCCATCACCTGCACTGTAATTGGTTTAATAGTAGAAGTAGACTAGCAGGAATTGCCACTGGTGCTACAGATATTCTGATCAGCTTGAACCATCCAGATAAAGGAAAGAACTTGTATTTATATAGCGCCTTTCATGACATCAAGACATCCCAAGTGGCTTTACAGCCAATGAAGTACTTTTCAAGCATAGTCACTTGTAATGTAGGGAATAAAATGTATTAAAAGAAGAATAATTTGCAATTTAAATTTCTATACCCATTAAGTCCAAATGTTGTTAACCTTTACAGAAAGCAAGCCTTTTATAGTTTCGTTTTGCCTGCAGCTGTGTTAAACCTCAAACTTAAACACTGAGACTAGATCCTTCCTCCCTGCACTGTTAGCATAAGAGTTCAAGCTTTGGTCAAGTTGCATCACAGAAATAGATGGTTTGAATGTGAATTTGCCAACTAGTGCAGTCCTGTAATATAAAACAAACGTTAAAAAATGGGTTTCTGTAACTTTAAGTGAACGCAATCTTGGCACAGTTTGTAGCCAGCTTTGGTTAAGACTGAACATATGTGGTATGTGACATTGCGCTTTTGGAGACAATACTAGTTCATGACCGGACACTAATGATATTGCCAGATGTGTCTTGACGCAAATACAAAGAAGTCACAGTTAAAAACACCTGTTTACCCTTTCTGCCATCAAGTCATGAGTCTTGCTGTGGGTTATTTGGTCACACCATGGTTAATATAATTCATGTTGGAGATTCTGTGAACCAGGTGACTGATGCAGATTTCAATGTCACATTGATGTACTAAATAGCTAGCAAAAGGACAGTGAGAAATTAAAAAAAAAAGTTATCATGAATTTTAAAATGGCTTAAAGACTAATTTGGATGCAATAGTATGGCAATTCTTAAAGATCATGTATGTCAAGGTATCTAGGTAGGTAGTGAAAAAATAAATATAAACTAAGTAGAAAGTGGAAATACCATCTACATCATTTTACCTGTGAAACATAACCAGACTGTACCTTTCTGTATTATTTTTGTACTACAATTATTGTTTTATAAGTCCCAACCCCTTTTACTCCTTTGAAGCTGGAACCCAATCCAGTCCCTTCTAATCTTATACAGCAATCCTTATTGTGAATAGAAATTCTGGTGTCTGTTGGGACTTGATCAAGCAGGGAGTAGCTGAATTTCCCTTCTGCAGAATGGACTTAATTATGAGGAAAAGCTTTTTTATTTACTCTTAGCAAAATGTAAAGATGATAAATTGGAGCAGTATTCATCATAACACAAATAGCATTGTAGCTAAGTAAGCATTAACATTGCCAAAAATAGTAGCTAACAGATGCAGCATATAGTACAGTTGGAATTTAAATGTTAATGTTAAAATCCATTCCAGTAATGATTGGCAAGAAAATTGTAAATGATTAGGAGCCGAATCAGACCAATCAATTAAAAACCATTTGCAGATGGTGCTTACTTGAGTCAGAGGGTTCATAGATGTGAAATGTTAATTCCACAAAGACTGGAGAGAAGTTAACGAACTAACATCGCACAATCAAAAGGCTTTGTTATTTACTCTGCTTGCTCATTTATTTCAGTATTTTTCTTTCTTGTAGAGTGAAATGTATTTTACCAAGCATGCAGATACAGACGTGCACATTTTTCAAATACAAAGTCATTTCTTTTTTTCTTTGGTGTTTAATAAATTCCTTAATAATTATTATGCCATTTCTTTCTGTCTTATGTCATCTCCATGCGACTTGCAGTGCCAGAACAATGTTTGGGACTTCTATTTTGGCACTTGCTCATGCTGGCACTCAGCTACAGGCTATGTACACAGTGCTCAAGAAGCGACCTAAAATGGCTGCCAAAAGCTTTTTTGTACTTGAAATGGCAGCCAAGAACGTTGTGGCAGGGAACTGCAGCCAAGATTTGATTAAAAAGCAAACTTGAATTATTTAAAGTAGAGGGAATAGTTAGGTTAACAAAGGAAGAAATTTGGCTCCAGTTACTTGATCGGATTTAAATATTTATGACATGCTAACAAAAATTGAAAAAAAAAAGTGGATTGCAGTCAAGCAAGGCGAGCAGGCATCTAACATTAAGCTGACGTTCCGTTTATGATGAAAAGACTCCAGTTGTACAGTAAACTCCAAATCAAACTTCAGTTTAAACTCCAGAGAAATCTGCTTTTAAAAACCTTTCTTTAAATGGGAAAATCTAGTTTTGATTTTATTGTTCATAAAGCGGAACAGAACGACAACACAAAATGGCAGCTACGTGAATGCTGGCAGAAAATGGCTGAAGGAAATTGCTAGTTGTGCCCTTACCTCAGTAACTTGCACAGAATCACAGCAACAGCACATAAAAATACACTGTATCACATGTATTAGTATGCCTTCGTTGCTATAGCAGGTTTTTTTTGGGGGGGGGAGGGTGCGATTTAAAAAAAAATTAAATCAGTAACTTCGTAAAACGCTGCATTTGTAGCAGTATATAATTTCCACATGCCTTTGCTCCTGTCAGCATTTGGATTCTCTCCGATTGCTGTGAGTTCATCCAGGATTTTAAAACTGAAGGTTGGAAGGGGGGAAAAAATTGGAATTGCTTCTAAGCTTATTGGCAGGGCACCAATTGGAATGTTCCACAGTACGATCTGTTTAGAAGCTTGACCTTAGCATTGTGTGAACATCGTACTGTGAGCCATAGTTCCAGCCACAGATATGATCATATTGAAAGTGATTTGTGAAAATCTGTCAGTACTTTCATACAAGGAAATGCTTGGCAAAACCTCCCTGGGAAGGAGGGGCACAAAACACAGTAATAAAGAACACGATGTCCTGTGCGCTGAGTTATTAAAAAGCCTGTAGCAAGACATGAAGTGCTGTATTGTACTCAACTTCACATATTCTATGCATGAGCTGTAACACCATAGTCCGAACACTGTTTAGTCAACATTTTGACCCTTACCCTCGTGTTTTTATACCTTTGGGAAAAGAGATTTAGTAATTTTCTGAATAAATAAGAAAATGAGAAATAATCAGGAGAGTGGAAATCCTTTATCATGCCGACATTGCTACATCTGGAAAAAAGTGTGGTTTGAGTCACTAGAGAGTTATTAAAAATACTTGATGGAATCTAAGTTCTCTGGCTTCTAATGAAACACCGTGAAGTCTTTGGTCAAATAAATGAGCCAATCCCCAGTAGTTTCTGGTTTTAAAGTAATATTGCTTGTGCAGGCCTACTCTATGAAGGCCACACTTCAAGCGAAAGCTCTGACCACTGTGTGAAATGTGCCATTACTGTAAAGACGGGGCAGCAGCATTTTTCAGTACTACAGGATTCTGCCTCCCCTTTATTCTATGCAATTTAGAAACAGTTGCTCACTTTCCAAATATGAAGTGAAACTTAATGCGGAGAACTCTGTTTTCCGCAGCACGATTTCACACACAATCTTGTTGCCTCTTTGTGAGCACTCCAGATTTTCCTGTCCATGTGAATGCTCATTGTAGTGGTGTAATACTGTACCAGCCAAATTGTGGAGATACTAAATTGGGAGTAAATGGCTATACAAATAGAGGCCAGCAGGCCCTGAAAAGTCAACCACATAGCCTGTGTGCTCATAATGATGGCAAAATTATGAAACCTAGATTAAGTAAACGCAAGTTAGAGGTAAGGTTGTTTCCTAATCTGGAAGTCCTAAATCTAACTCATTTTTGAATCTCTATCAAGATCTACAACCCGATAGAGAAGGAATAGACCTGGGAGCAGACAGCATGGAAGTTAAGTGCTGCCTCTCAGACCATAAAGCCATGGAAAACATAATGAAAGCAGTCGCTAGCATCCATAAAACTGGCTCAATATCTAGAAGAAATGAAAAGAAATTATTTGCTCACCCAAGAAAGAGCCTACAATAGAATGTCAGAATTAAGAGTTCTGACCCATGATTCTGTTTTTTTCTTGAAGTGCATCCTTCGAGAAGGTAGAGATGAACTGCTCAAAATCCTTGTGATCCACCCAGTGTGATCCTTCCTGGTGCTGGAAGCTTCAAACAGACAGTTAATAGGGATGACTCCTCCGCATTTGAATTCCCAGTCGAGCGCTTTGACTTAATGTCTGAGAGAATGGGCCTGCAACAGCTTTCCCTGCCAAAGAAAAGTAACACCGTAAAAAGGAACACTATTATTTTTATTATATAATGCAAAATCAAGGACTGAATAGAGTTTACAGTGTGGAGACCACCACAGAACTGTTCTGTATGATAGCTGGGAGTGTTGCCATGTCTGTATTTCATATTTCCAGTAGTTGTAAGGGAATCTTTTATTAGGAATATAAAATAGAGAGCACTGGAAGGTATGGGCCTGAGGATTTTAAAGAGCCTGGAGTGTACACATTAGCCATCAAGAGCACATTAAGAATCTGACGATTGCTAAGATAAGTGGAAAGATCCCTTAGAAATAACTTTCCAATTTCCTCCATTAATTGTAAAATTAAATATCATGGGGTCATTATATATTTACTCCAAATTGCACAGATTTTGCAGCCAGCTACTCTTTAATAATATTATAAATGAATTTGAACTAGTGTTTGAAGGCACAATTTAAAGCAGGGTGCTACTGAATTAAATCAGCTCTTGTAGCCCATACTATTGAAGGAACTGGACCCACCACAGCCACAAAGTCTACCACAGCTATTTGTTGTCTGTAAGCATTCATGTATCCTTGGGAGGTTTACTCAGGTGAGTAGTTGTTGTGGGGCACACAGGATACCACAAACATCTGGCAAACCTTTGCAGGACTTTCTTAAACCCTGTTCAATTGATTCACCTGAAACACCACAAGCCAAAGATCATTCCCTGTACGGGCTTGTGTTCCACTGGCACATGAAATATATACATTTTAAAAAGCTATTTTATAAATACACAAAAGAAAAATATTTGAGATTAAATTTTCAATATGAAACCTAACGCATTTTCCCACTTCTCCATGGTGTCTGCTAATTGTCAACCCTACTTTAAGAATAAGGTCAAATATTGGGAAATTTACAAGAATATGCAGAATGTAATTTCTCAGATAACCTACATACTTCTAGAAATACCCTTTCCTATTTTGAGAGCTGATACTACTTATGCAAAGGTCCATATAGCTCTCCATGTGTGCTTTAGTAGCAACTGTAACTTAGAACCCTGTACTGCATAAAATGCACTTTGTATTTGAACCTGTAACGTAGCTAATACAAGGAAACATGGTCGACAGATGTCTGTAGTGCCATAAGTGGTAACGTGAATGGAGCTGGTAGTATAGGGGTTGAGAGCCATGGTGGCTACAGCCACAGTGTTGCTTCACTGATTAAAAATAGACATAATAGGATAGCACCAAGTCAAACTACAGTTTTGCAGGACGCAACACATAAAACTGCCTCACTTCTAAAGAGGTGGAGTCACAAGATTATCTTATCGATTTAAAAATTCTCATCCTTGTTTTCAAATCCCTCCATGGCCTCGCCCCTCCAGATCTCTGTAACCTCCTCCAGCCCTACAGCCAATGTTCCCTCTTATTTTAGGGGGGTGCACGGCATCTTTAAGGCTTTAAGGGGCTGTGCGGCCCATTCACAACTTTACATTTGGTCATCTGCCCTAATATCTCTTTTTGTGGCTTGGTGTCAGATTTTGTTTGATAACGCTCAGTTTATTTCTTGTTGCACTATAGGGAGGGGTTGAACGTTTATTTTTGCCACATCGAATCAGAAATTTGGATTTGGCATGGATACACCTATATTTCTGTTTTTGGGCATCAGTAATTTGAATTCAAATTTCTGAATCTGATTTCTGCATGCTGTGATTGTTTTTCTACTGGGGTTTCCATGGTTTCTGAGCTGCAGCCTCTGTGTTCAAAGACCTGAAGCTGCGATCCTTTATTGTTTTATTTTAATTGAATTTAGAGGAACATCAATCCCGAGGAACAGCCTGTATTGCCACTTTTTGTATCGTGTTAACATCAAGCAGTTCCAAATCAGGTGTAGTATGAGTTAGATGCTAAGACAGGTCCCTCTATTTTGCCCTAACTAATGTGCCATAATCCTAATCTCCGAAGGGCCTCCTTTCTGCACCAACGTGATGTTTAAATTTGCAACAGCAACTATCCTTGTGGTTTATGTGAGTGAGATTGCTGGCTGATTTTTAAATAGATACGGTGCTAACTGTCATTTGCAGCATGTGTGAGAACTATTAAGTTCAGACGGGAGGCTGGTAATTTACTGCTTGTTCCTACAGTACAAAGAGCACTGCAGGAGAGATTTCCTCTAAGTACATATCTTGAGAAGGTATCGTGTAAAGCAGGGACCCTTGCCACTATTTCTCTTATATAGGAGCCTCATCGCTGGCAGTGAGAAAAGACTGGGAAAAGAAATTCCATGAGTCTGGGCTGTGTTTAAAGCCAGGTCTAAAGCGGAAATGCTAGTGTCCAAACCCACTACACCACCCAATCCCCTGTGTCATTCATAGTCTGAAATGATTCAACATCAGCAAATTCAGATAAATCTGAATGTTCCCAAAGTGGCCCGTTTGTATCACTTTGGTATGCAGTTTTTTAAATTGCAAAAACATCATCTAATTTTTTTACATTTATCCCTTTCTAGGGAGTTAGCGATGATACAGTTAGGTTTATAACAGCCCTATTTTAGTTGCACAGGATCTTCGATGTCTTTATGGTTTGCACATTTAATGCACGTGTTGGGTAAATGATTTTCAGGCATATGTGTTAAACTCACCCACAAATACAACTAAAATATACTATTCTGAGGATTCCAGCACACGAGCAATAAGTAGAAAAGAGCCCTGCCTTACATGATACCTGTTCAAGATGTGTACGCCGAGAAAATCTCTCCAAAATCAACAGCCAGGCATTACTCGGTTCCAATTTTTTAAAGGACTTCAGAACCAGATGCTGCACATCACCTTAGTATAGCCATTCCTCAATAACAACAACAACTTGTATTTATATAGCACCTTTAATGTAGTAAAACGTCCCAAAGCGCTTCACAGGAGTATTAAAAGAGTTTTAAAAATTTGACAGCGAGCCACATAAGGAGAAATTAGGGCAGGTGACCAAAAGCTTGGTCAAAGAGGTAGGTATTAAGGAGCGTCTTAAAGGAGGAAAGAGAGGTAGCGAGGCGGAGAGCTTTAGGCAGGGAATTCCAGAGCTTAGGGCCGAGGCAACAGAAGGCATGGCCACCAGTGGTTGAGCGATTATTCTCAGGGATGCTCAAGAGGGCAGAATTAGAGGAGCGCAGATATCTCGGGGGTGGGGGGGGGGGGGTTGTGGGGCTGAAGGAGATTATAGAGATAGGGAGGGGCGAAACCATGGAGGGATTTGAAAACAAGGATGAGAATTTTGAAATTGAGGCATTGCTTAACTGGGAGCCAATGTAGGTCAGTGAACACAGGGGTGATGGATGAATATGACTTGTTGCGAGTTAGGATACGGGCAGCCGAGTTTTGGATCACCTCAAGTTTACGTTGGGTAGAATGTGGGAGGCCAGCCTGGAGTGTGTTGGAATAGTCAAGTCTAGAGGTAACAAAGGCATGGATGAGGGTTTCCGCAGCGGATGAGCTGAGGCAAGGGCGGAGGCGGGCAATGTTACGGAGGTGGAATAGGCAGTCTTTGTTATGTTCCGGATATGTGGTCGGAAGCTCATTTCAGGGTCAAATATGACACCAAGGTTGTGAACAGCGTGTTTCAGTCTGAGACAGATGTTCGGGAGGGGGATGGAGTCAGTGGCTAGGGAACGGAGTTTGTGGTGGGGACCGAAAACAATGGCTTCGGTCTTCCCAATATTTAATTGGAGAAGATTTCTGCTCATCCAGTACTGGATGTCGGACAAGCAGTCTGACAATTTAGAGACCGTGGAGGGGTCGAGAGAAGTGGTGGTGAGGTAGAGTTGGGTGTCGTCAGCGTGCATGTGGAAACTGACACTGTGTTTTCCGATGATGTCGCCAAGGGGCAACATGTAGTTGAGAAATAGGAGGGGCCAAGGATAGATCCTTGGGGGACCCCAGAGGTAATGATGCGGGAGTGGGAAGAGAAGCCGTTGCAGGTGATTCTCTGGCTACAATTATGACAACCGTAATATGGACATCATACTAGTTTAAAATGCAAGTCTTTCATTGATAAAAATTGCCACTGCAATGCAATTAAGAACAAACTAAGTTAACAGTCGACAGATTATACTTAAAAGTTCTCTGTTATACCACTATATCTGCTTAAAGATCAAAAATACGTTTAATTCAGATTCTCCCCAGGAATTGCAACAAAAATAAAGTACTGACAGTGGAAAATGAACCAGGGAATTAAAAAAGGCGATCACAATGGCAGCAATGCATTCTTAATGCTCAGACAGAGTAAGTGATATTCAGTTGAAGGTAGTGAATAATGGAGACATAGGAATGTGTTACACATTAAGCAGCTTATATAATGTCAGAAACTGTGAGAAACATTTTGTAAAACAACATCAGAACTCGTGAGATTAGAGGCTTGATTATAACCCTGCCCGCCCGGTTAGAACGGGGCGGCTGGACGTTTAAAATGGTTAAAACATCTGGGTTTTTGAGAGTGGAAAGGCCGCCCATCGCAGAGAGGCAGGGTGTTCATAAATATTGAAATGTCAGGGTGCAGTGACCCCAATGACAATTTAACTCGGAGATATGTGACTGACGCAGTTTCCAAGCCCCAGCAAAAGCTGGTGGCAAGCAGCGTCAGGCTAGAAGAGGCCCAGGTAAGTAGGACGTTTTCAAATTTTTTGAGGTTCCTTGTGGCACAACAAGGAAACGTTGGGCCTCCTCAACCTCTAGATACCCCTCTTCCCCTCCCATCTCTGACCGAGATCGGCGTGGATCCTGCCCCTTACTCAGTTACCTTGCTGGGGACCATTTGCTTTGGTCTCCCGGTAACAGCTTGCAGCTGCGCGATTTGCCATTCCTGCTCGCTGGCCTCCATGTTATCCCAGCTGGTTTCAGGCAGGAGTCAGGAATTTTAAATGAGGCCACACGCTCGGCGGGGGGTGGGGACTGGACAGCTCACTGGCTGCTTCGGCCCCTGCAGCCCCGGCTCCCGACCTGAGTTAAAATCTCTCGGGCCACATGGTGGGCTGAACTGCCCGCTTCGGTCCCCGAATCCAGCCCCCTAGTTAAAATCTCTCGGGCCACATGGTGGACTGAACAGTTCACTGCCCGCTTCAGTCCCCGAGTCCAGCCCGGAGTTAAAATCGGGGCTTAGATTTCTGCCTCAAATTTATTTCTGTTATCTATATTTTTAATACACATCATCCTGTTTTCGTGGATGTATGTGTGGGAGGTGGGATATTTTGTTTTTAGATGGGCCATGCTGCCTGAGCCTGTGACATCATCCAAAGCAAGTCTGCTTTCACTGTAGTTTATCAGGATTTAACAAACTCATATATATTAAAAGTAGAATCATTTCCTTTTTAAGTTAAAATCAGATGCGAAATCAGTTGGTAACAATTCTGTGCTCCTCTTATATCTTAACCCTGGCCTCAGATATAGGGAAATGCCCAGATTTCACAACTGACCTAATTCTTCCCAGGCCCAATTCTGCAGTCATCACGGTTAGTAATAGTACACACAATAATTGTGTAGCCAGGCAATGAATGATAACCAGTTATTAACATTTAATCTGAGGATGTGATCGCACCTGATAATAGAAGTACAGAATAAACCTGTATCTTCATCATTGTTTATGGTTGATTACATCCCTAAATTAGTTGGAAATGATTTACACCATATTTATCTCGAATCAGTACCAGGGCCTGACTCATTACTGTAGTCATTGGCTGAGTGAGGGTAGTTGCTGAAATATCACCGCTCAATTTTGTTCAAATTAGTGAGCAGCCCATGCCAAATTCTGTGTTGTGGTTTGCCACTGCTCACAGATAGCTTCTCTATTTTCATCACGTTCTAGGAATTCACTTTTGCAGAATTCAGCAGAAATTTTGACTCTGTCTCTTCATGTCTGCAGTTTTTGGGCTGAACTACAATCGTAACGTCCCACTGACTGTGACCTTGTAAGGTAATTATAGACTTTCAGCAGGTGTCACTCCTATTCTTCACTGTCTCACAGTGAAGTGGAGGATACTACTTCGGTTATTAATGGCCATGGTGAGTATTAGCCACTGAATAAAGTTTTATTTAACCCCTTTTTTGTTATAAATGAACTCCCATCTTTTTGAATCCTTTGCATACTAAGAAAACAGTGATTTAAAGATATATTTTTACAAAAGGCCAGCTTTACACACAAGACCCTTGAGCCATTAGAGATCTTGGCTGACCATTGATACGTGCAAGGTACCAGACTATGGGTGACTTGCAGTGGATTAACTGCTTAACCTACACTTATGGTCCCTGTGAATATGGTATATTATTGATTTTAGCTGTTTTTCCTTTAATTAGGTACATTTTATGCTAATGAAGGTGAGGGATAATGGCGGTAGGAATCAAAACATTCCCTTTTCAGGTGCCCAGTGTCAATGTCAATCACTCCAAAGGTCAGGTATGGCCTGGCTAGGAAAAAAGTATAGCTCCTTATACTGTCCCCAATAATGTGCTCTGATTCCAACTTCAGATCTGCACCAATTCCATATACCACCAGTGGCCTCTCCAAGTGAGATTGATCATTTAGTTCCAATTAATACAAAAGTAGTGGCTATTTATGCTTCGTACACTTGCCTTCAGTACAAACAGCCCCCGTTTTCTCACTAAATGGACCAAGACTGTCCATGTGTGCACTCTTTTATTTTGCTCATTTACCACATAGAGGAAAGTAAAAATACTCAACCAGTAGAATTGCAATTTATTGGCACTTTTGGTAGTTACAGATTAAATTTCCAGAGCTGCTTGACACTTAAATCTTCCACCCTCACTTGTACTATGGTTCAGTCAGTTCTTATTTTATAGGTCCCTTATAGCCATCAGATAAAGGAGACGCTCGTACCATTCTTTTGATGAACAGACAGTATGCTAGTCAACTGCGTCACCAGTTTCCTGAGTTTGAATTTTAACTTTAATGCTTCTGTTTTTTGTTGACATATTTTACCCATTCCCCACACCATTGCCTTCTGGGACGCTCAATTTCACACAGTCTCTTTCAGGTGTGGAGGCAGGGCAAACGAAATGTCTACAATCCTGTGGGTATAGTGCCACTTCCTGCTGTGTCAGAAGAAGGCCTGTTGGCTGTGGGTGCCTGCACTGTGTCAGTTCCCCACCCACCTGAAAACCACACATTCGACTACCTCAATCAATCCCATCCAACAAGTCAACTGGTATTTCACATAACTACACGTGAGGGTGACCGATTCAATTGACACGCAGCCGTGAACCTTTAGCCTCTACTACCATTCCTGCGGTGTAGTAGTCCAACTTTTTTTACTTTCTCCTCTGTGTAGAAGAAGCAAAATTAAAATATTTGCAGCAATTGTTTGTTTTCAAAAATAAAATTTAAAAAAACCCACGAAATGGAAATTCAGATCTCACCATCCTAATGAGTTTGGAATGACCAAAATTGAAAAACTGAGAACTGCAGTGGTACAACATATGCAAATATGGTTAATTGCAATGATGTGGTTTATTATGAAATTGAAGATACTGTTAAAGGATGAAAGAAATCTTATCCAGAATGAAAGTGATCAGTCTTGAATCACAAACAAACTGAAATTATCAATTGGACGGGTTTTCAAGAAAGTAACTAGTGCTTTCCACACCAGCAAGGTGCCAAAGTATTGTTGTGTTTGGTATTTCATATTCTTCTTAACATATATTTTTGAATATACTTGTTTCCAGTTGTCTACTGTAGCTTGCCTCTTACTATGTCTTGTTATATACCTCCTCCTTCAGCCACCAGTACAGAATGGTCTGGACTATGGACTAATTCATTGCTTTCTCTATGAATGGCTGGCAGGATGGTACATTTCAGACAAGCCCCATGCTTTTAAATATCACAGTTAGTGGATGAAATTGAAAAGCTATTGCTCAGATTTCATTCCCTTTGTTTTAATGGCCATCAGATTTTTAATTTGCTCTTGATGGTTAGTTTATCCACCCCAGGTTCTGCAAATCCTTATACCCATACCTGCAGATTTAACATTTTAAAACACAATTGGCAAATTTTGATGTATTATTCTGGGTTTCTGGCTCTGACCCAAAGTGAGGGGTAAAAAAGAAAGACTTGCATTTATACAGCGCCTTTCGCAACCTCAGGATGTCCCAACGCGCTTTATGGCCAATGAAGTACTTTTTGAAGTGGAGTCACTTTATAATGTAGGAACCGCGGCTGCCAATTTGCGCACAGCAAGGTCCCACAAACTACAATGTGATAATGATTAGCTCATCTGTTTTAATGATGTTGGTTGAGGGAGGAATGTTAGGCAGCACACCAGGGAGAACTCTCCTGCCCTTCTTCAAAATAGTGCCATGGGATCTTTTACATCCATCTGAGAGGGGCCTCTGTTTAACATCTCATCCAAAAGACAGCACCTCTGACAGCGCAGCACTCCTTCATTACTGCACTGGGAGTGTCGGCCTTCATTTTGGGCTCAATTCTCCGGAGTGGGATTTGAACCCACAACCCGTTGACTCAAGAAGTGAGAGTGCTACCACCTGAGCCAAGGCTGGTAATTCCCAAATATCCTTCATACACTGTTAAGAGTACGGCAGCAACTAATATGCGAAGCAGAACTATTCAGGATGCAGGCAGATTCTTTCCATCAAAAGGTCATTGGGGATTCTCTCACGTTATTAAATAGTATCCTTCATATATAATGATGTACTGCTGATTGCCATTTAGATGGTATGATTAGATGGTATGATTACTTGGTCTTCCTAGTATTTCGGAGTGCATTAATAGAGCAGCAATACTCCAAAGGTTGAATTTGTGATGATGCCAGTTTTTTCAGGTCATTACAGCTTTAGCAAATTGATGATGAAACCTTGAAGTGTTTGAAAGGGAAATCAAATACTTTTGAGGCTGTTGTGGGATTTCTCTCTGCCCCAAAGCAGACGGAGATGAGTGTGTACTGGTTCCAAGCGATCTTTATTCAAGCACGTGCAGGGAGAGGCCCTCTCAGTCTGAGCTGAGACGGGAGTCTAATTTTTACATTCGAGCAGTTGGCTTATATATAATCTTGCGTCTTGTTTCCTTCACACCTTCGGGACTTGGACAATTAATTGTCCAAGTCACGTACACTTAATCACATCTCCACAAAACACATCTTATTTATCTCATTTGCCCTGTTTCCACATCTGCCATTGTTCTACTCGTTAGCTCTTATCCAATTTGGTACACTTAACCACATCTTCGCAAATCACATTGGCAGCCCATTGTTCAATGCATGGCCTCCTTGCCTTCTTTCACTCCCCCAATCATCGTGTAATATGCTTTTTCCAACTGTCTTTGTTCTGCCAGACTTCTTCTTTATTACATCGGCCAGCTAGTCAGTTAAGCCGCTAATCTAACTTTTAACCCCTTCAGTGCCTACGTAAAAGAACATGATATAATGAAACTCCATCAGTGCGAAAATTCTAACATCTAGATGTGCTTACAGTGGAAGTCCTGGATCCTGAGACGAGAAAGATTTGCTTGTATTGCAAATTGATAACGGAAAGCACCACTGAAGTTTACCTGACTGCCTTTCTTAGATGCTATGGAATATTGCCAAACCCTAATGCATTATACTGTACTGGAGGGAGTGAGGCATATTATTGTTGTTCACTCTAACCTGAATATATTGTAATAATACGTAATAAGATCCAAATGTTAAAGAAGCAGAATACCTCAGGCAAGATATCTTAGCATTAATCACTATTTTTGCAAATCTGTTGCTAGTGACTGGACAGATTTAAGTGTATGAACACACTACAAAATAGCAGATTCTTAGGAGTAAAATTTCAATTTTAAATACCTTTTTTCTTGAAAAGTTAATTAAAAGTAAAGGACCATTCCCACTGCTGGATTAGGCTGCCATTTTCTCTTTGGGGGAAGGAACTATGGTACCATGTTCCTGTGCATCTGCAGTCTGTTCCTCCATTCCCAGGGAGCAAGTGCTTCAGGCTCACAGCTGCATCTGACCTCGAGAGAGTACGAAGATTAGCAAAAAACTTAGTAGCCTCAAATCATGAGACTTAGAAGCCATTGTGATCTGACCTTTTTTAAAGTATTTTTTAAATGATAAACGAGTGAAAATTAAAAAAAAACTTGTTTCAAATCTTATGCTGGTAAAAGCCGGCCTTCTGCGGGCGGAGGTTCTCCAGAAAGCGGAACTATCTCCAGGGCAGGTGTCCGGAAATGCCAGTTTTCAGCGCATGCGCTTGGCATGCCTGAAACCGGCATTTCCAATGCCCCTATGGGTGTGTACACAGCGTGTACACACCCGTAGGGATCGGAATATACGGCCCATTGTATTGCACCAATCCCAAGTGAATACATTATTTTCTTTCTTTTCCATTATTCTCCCCTTACGCCTCCTATCCTGCTGTCGTACAGTGGGTATAGTGCAATGGGTGGCAGTGCCCCCTCCAGGGCCACATCATTTTTTCTGCATGAGCCTCAAGAGTGAGTGTCAGTTCAACTGTGGGATGATCGCAGCCCAGCTCAATTGTGACCGTACCTAATGTCCACATGCACATTTCCAACAGGAGTTGCCGAACTGTGATTGAGAGTTGGAGTATCTTTTTCACCTCCTCACTGACTGAGATCCACTAACTCAGTTTACTGCTGGGATTGAACTTGGTCTGTGCTGAATAAATTAATCTTAGCCATTCTGGTCCCTGTGACAGTATCACAATGCATTCACCCATTGGACCATGAGGGCAGTGCAAGTGAGCATGTTATTCATGCCATAAGAACCCCTTTCACAGCATTTATTATTTTTCTGGACAACATAGCTTTGTTTTAACATTGGCTGAGAATTTCCTTGGAGCTGCTTTTGCTCTGCCAGTTAAATGGGGTTTCCACCCCAAAGTGGGAATTTTAAGCTGATAGTGTTTATTTTTTGCAGCTGCTTCTTCCAAGGCAGAAAGGTACCCATTGAATTCCAGGGATGCCATCCGAGACCTGTTGTTGTTGCGGTTTGTTACTATGATTCATGTGAGACTCGTGTTACAAGGACACTTTTGTCCGATAGCTTTTTATTACATGAATCTTGTCAAAACCCCATAAGAATTATGTTGTGAATAATTTATGAGAGAAAGTTGATTTATATTGTTGACCTTTACCACTGATAGATTCTGTATAATTTACAGTGACACTCAGGACCATTGACCACTACACAGCAGTAGCAGATGATGTATCTGTGAAGTATGATTTGATCTATCATTTAGAATTTCTCAAACTTTAGGCTAATACTTGAGTGTATTTTGGGAATGCTGTATTGTCAGAGGTGATGTCCTTTGGATGAGATGTTAAACCAAGGCCTTATCTGCCTGTTCAGAGAACATTAAAGATCCCAAGGCACTGTTCGAAGAAGAGCAGGGAGTTCTCCCGCTGTGCTGACCAACATTCTTTCCTCAACCAGTGGCACCAAAAACACAGTAAATGGTCACTCATCTCATTGCTGTTTGTGGAACCTTGCTACGGGCAAAATGGCTGTCACATTTTCGTGCACAACAGTAGTCACTACACTTCAAAGTATTACATTGTAAAGCACTTTGGGACACCCTGAGTGACATTTAAGGCATTATCTATATGGGAATGTCTTCTCTCTTTGGGTATTTACCATTATATTCATTAAAATTGATTGCCAATAATCACTAATAGCCAAAAAAAATCAATATAATAATCTAATAAAAAAGGACACTTGGAATGGTATACTTGGTCATATTGGTGGATGATTAAATCCACACACATCATTTTTGTAAAAATACCTATGAATTCAACATTTTCTTGTGGCATTCCTGTCCTTGAAGTCAGGGATTGTCATAACTCAGATATTTTAACGAGCTGTATGGAGGGTGGAACAGAAGGGTCATTCTTTACAAACAGGTTGTTAGTTTTGCTGTTTACAACAGGCAACAAACAGCTGAATCCTTTTAATCTGTGAGAAGATATATGGATAAGAAGAACATATTTTGCTGTATTTCTTGAAGAATGGCCAAACAAATTGTAGAGTGGGGGTCAGCAGAGATTTTTAACGACACAATCGTATCTCTACCTATCACAGCACAGTGCCATCTGCTGTACACATCAGTGCGGAAGATCTAGAGTTCAGACAGAAAAGAGTATTTTCCGTGCATTTTTGGAGAACAAACATTGAAGGAACACAGTTTTCCTGTATCAGCTGTTGGATGTGTAGACGCCTCAGAAATATCAACAACTCTACAGACATTTCTGATTATTTATCTTTTGATAATGATTGTATGTGTACGGGAGGGTAACTGTGGCTATTGGGGGCTTCATGGAGGGAAGCAATGCCTGTCATAGAGCAGGAAGCAGCAGTGATGAGATAAGAACATAAGAAATAGGAGCAGGAGTAGGACATTTGGCCCCTAGAGCCTGCTCCGCCATTCAATAAGATCATCGCTGATCTTCTACCTTAACTCCACTTTCCTGCACTATCCCTATATCCCTCGATTTCCTTAATATCCAAAAATCTATTGATCTCTGTCTTGAATATACTCAACGACTGAGCCTCCACAGCCCTCTGGGGTAGAGAATTCCAAAGATTCACCACCCTCTGAGTGAAGACATTTCTCCTCATCTCAGTCCTAAATGGCCGAGCCCTTATTCTGAGACTGTGACCCCTGGTTCTAGACTCCCCAGCCAGGGGAAACATCCTCCATGCATCTACCCTGTCAAGCCCTGTAAGAATGTTGTATGTTTCAATGAGATCACCTCTCATTCTTCTAAACTTCAGAGATTATAGGCCAAGTCTACTCAATCTTGCCTCATAGGACAATCCACCCATCCCAGGAATCAGTCTGGTGAACCTTCATTGCACTCCCTCTATGGCAAGTATATCCTTCCTTAGGTAAGGAGACCAAAACTGTACACAGTGCTCCAGATGTGGTCTCACCAGGGCCCTATATAATTGCAGTAAGACGTCTTTACTCTTATACTCAAATCCTCTTGTAATAAAGGCCAACATACCATTTGCTTTCCTAATTGCTTGCTGTACCAGCATGTTAACTTTCAGTGATTCGTGTACAAGGAGGTCCCTCTGAACACCAACATTTCCCAATCTCTCACCATTTAAAAAATACTCTGCTTTTCTATTTATTCTACCAAAGTGGATAACTTCACATTTCTCCACATTATATTCCATTTGCCATGTTCTTGTCCACTCACTTAGCCTGTCTATATCCACTTGAAGCCTCCTTGCATCCTCCTCACAACTTACATTCCCACCCAGCTTTGTATCATCAGCAAACTTGAACATATTACATTTGGTCCTCTCATCCAAATCATTGATGTAGATTGTGAATAGCTGAGGCCCAAGCACTGATCCTTGCAGTACCACACTAGTTACAGCCTGCCAACCCAAAAATGACCTGTTTATTCCTACTCTCTGTGTTCTGTCCATTAACCAATTCTCAATCCATGCGAGTATATTACCCCCAATCCCATGAGCCCTCATTTTGTTTAATAACCTCTTGTGTGGCACCTTATCAAATGCCTTCTGAAAATCCAAATACACCACATCTACTGGTTCCCTCTTCTCTATTCTGCTAGTTACAACCTCAAAAAACTCTAACAGATTTGTCAAACACGATTTCCCTTTCATAAATCCGTGTTGACTCTGCCTAATCCTATTATTATTTTCTAAGTGCCCTGTTCCAACGTCCTTAATAATAGATTCCAGCATTTACCCTACTACTAATGTCAGGCTAACTGGTCTGTAGTTCCCTGTTTTCACTCTCCTTCCTTTCTTAAATAGTGGGGTTACATTTGCTACCTTCCAATCCACGGGAACCGTTCTAGAATCTATGGAATTTTGGAAAATGACAACCAATGCATCCACTATCTCTATAGCCACCTCTTTCAAAACCCTAGGATGTAGGCCATCAGGTCCAGGGGAGTTATCGGCTTTCAGTCCCATTAATTTCTCCAGTACTCTTTTTTTACTAATACTAATTTCTTTCATTTCTTCATTCTCGCTAGACTCTTGGTTCTCCACTATTTCCGGGAAGTTTGTTGCATCTTCTTCCGTGAAGACAGACACATGGGGCTGGATTTTACCAGCCCTGAGGAGGCGGGACTGCTGGGAAAGTCAAAAACCCGCCAACCAATCTTCCCGGGAGTCGGGTCCCTAATTTACGCAGGGACCCAACTCTTAGTGGCAGGAAGAGGATTATAGCCACTTAACTGCCTGTCAACAGGCAGTTAAGTGGCTTTTCCCAATTTTTTGACTGCTGCTGCGGGCTTCCCCACATCGGGGAACCCCACCAGGTTAAGTGAGGCGTGCTGTGGGTCTGTTGTTATGTTGGTGTTTGGATGCAATGGGACAATGGCTAGTATCAGAGGTAAGGAAATGTTGTGAAAGTAATTTTTAATGTGGTTAGATGTTTCTGCAGGTGACAAGCTGTGAAGTGTTTGTGTAGCCTCATCTCATCGGGAGAAGTGACAGATGGCTTCTGCAGTCTCAGCTGCAGTTGCCATCTGTTTTATCCTAAGGAGAGATTAATTGGAGAGCCTGGGTGCAAGGGCTCACCTGTGTACAGTGATTGTCAGTGTTTCACAGCACCTCAATGCTGTCAAACACTGACGATTCATCTGTCAAACAAGTGTGGTGCATATGCCTTTAAGAAAACTGGCAGTTGAAGCATCATCAACTAACGTCATCTGACACCGGCTTTCCCTTAACTGGCCGGCAAGCCCGCATGGCAGGCTTAGCAAGACCAATCAGGGCAAAATAGCGTCTGTTCGTCAGATGTCGCTGGGGGCGGGACTAGAACCCGGAAGGCAGTAGTCCCGCCCCCAACTCATCTCGGTAAGTAAAATCCAGCCCAAAGTATTTGTTTAATTTCTCTGCCATTTCCTTATTTCCCATTATAAGTTCTCCTGTCTCAGCCTATAAGGGACCCACATTTACTTTTGCAAATCTTTTCCTTTTACATAACTATAGAAGCTTTTACAATCTTTTTATGTCTCTCGCTAGTTTACTGTCATAGTGGTCTAGAAATTCAGTGGCCTGCGCCACCAGTTTGCGCCCAAAGAGGGCTTTTGCGCCACTGTCCAAACCTACCGCGATATTTAGCGGGGTGCTAATGGCGGTGTTAGCCTGTAGCGCTGCGCCGCCACCGATGACGTCATCGGTGTGCGCAGCGCCCCGCTATCGCCCCGCTGGCCATATTTAGTCGCTGCCGCCTCCTCCGCGCCAGCCGCAAACAGCGACCAGTACACAGGGGCCTACCTGTGCCGGTAGTGGGGCGAGTTAAGGTGGAGGTGCGGCCGGCCGCTTTTTCGGCGGCTGCCTGCCCGCACCTCCGTCCCCGGCCTCCTACACCCCCCCCCCGCGGCATTGCCGGCTGTTTCCAGAGAGCCCGGCACTTCTCCTTGGTGCCGGGCTCATTTGCCGGCACTCGCGAGCGGGGATCGCGCTGTTGCAGGCACCTCCCCCTTAAGAGTGAGAGGAAGGCCTGCAGTACCGCAGGCTGCCGTGCCGCAGCGGGTGGCGCTGCGGCACTTTGCACGCCGATATTCAGTTTCAGCGCCCCAAGCGGGGCGCCGAAACCCTTGTTTAGTGGCCGGCTTCCACTTGGGGCGCTGAAACTGAATATCCCGCTGGCGCAAGTGGCTCCGCGCGCAGCGGTAATTCTGGCGCCCAGGCGAGCTGGGCGCCCCAAACTGAATTTCTAGGCCAGTCTATTTTCCCTTTCTTTATCAATTTCTTGGTCCTCCTTTGCTGAATTCTAAAATCCTTCCAATCCTCAGGCTTACTACACTTTTTGGCAACATTATAAGCCTCTTCCTTTGATTTAATACTATCTTTAACTTCTCTTATTAGCCACGGTTGGACCACTTTTCCGGTGGGGTTTTTGTGCTTTAAAGGAATGTATATTTGTTGTAAATTATGTATTAATTCTTTAAATGCTAGCCATTGCTTTTCTACCATCATACCTTTTAATGTAGTTTCCCAAGCTACCTTAGCTCACTCGCCCCTCATACCTACATAGTTTGCTTTGTTAAGATTTAAAACCCTAGATTTGGATTTAACTAAATCACTTTCAAACTCAATATAAAATTCTGTCATTATGGTCACTATTCCCTAAAGGCCCCTTTACTACAAGGTTATTAATTAACCCTTTCTTGTTACATAATACTAGATCTAAAATAGCCTGTTCCCTAGTTGGTTCCTCAACATACTGATATAGAAAACTATCTTGCATACATCCCATGAATTCGTCCTCCACATTATTACTGCAAATTTGGTTTGCCCAATCTAGATTTAAAATAAATACCCCAATGATTACTGTATTTCCCTTGTTACATGTGCCTCTAATTTCCTGATTTATACTCTGCCCTGTATTACAACTACTGTTTGGGGGCCTATAAACAATGCCCACCAATGTTTTCTGCCCCTTGCTGTTTCTTAGCTCCACCCAAACTGATTCTACTTCTTGATTTTCGGAGCTAAGATCCTCTTTTTCTACTGTCTTTATCGCATCCTTTATTATCAGGGCTACACCTCCTCCTTTTCCATATTGCCTATTCTAGAAGCTAAGTATCCTAGAATATTTAGTTCTCAACCTTGGCCACATTGCAACCACATCTTCGTAATGGCTATTAGATCAAACCTATTAATTTCTATCTGCGCTATTAATTCATCTATTTTATTGTGAATGCTTCACGCATTCAGATGTAGTGTCTTTAGCTTTGACTTATTTCTATTTTTCCTTGATGTCACCTTAGTCACTGATGCATTATTACCTTTGTTAGTCTCTGTCCCTTCCTGACCCACTCTGCTTATTTTTACCCCAAACTCTGCTCTGCTCTGGAGCCTTGACATTTCTCTTGCTGCTTTTAAATTTACTCTTTCCTGAATCCTCCCACCCCATCACCCTCCACCAACCCCCCCTCCACCCCTTCATTAGTTTAAAGCCTTGTCTACTGCCTTAGTTATGCGGTTCGCCAAGACACTGGTCCCAGCCTGTCCCAATGGAACAGCTCCCTTTTTCCCCAGTACTGGTGCCAGTGCCCCATGAACTGAAACCCCTTCCTCCCACACCACTCTTTGAGCCACGCATTTAAACCTCCAATCTGTTTGTCCCTCAGCCAATTTGCACGTGGCTCAGGTAACAATCCAGAGATTATTACTTCTGAGGTTCTGCTTTTTAATTTGGAGCCTAGCTCCTCAACCTCCCTCAGCAGAACCTCATTCCTCATTCTACCTATGTCATTGGTTCTTACGTGGACCACGACAACTGGATCCTCCCCCTCCCACTCCATGTTCTCCTCCAGCCACGTGGCGATGTCTCTAATTCTGGCACCGGGCAGGCAACACAACCTTCGGAACTCTTGGTTGCGACTGCAGAGAACAGTATCTAACCCCCTGACTATACTGTCCCCTACCACAACTACATTCCCTTTCACTACCCCCACTTGAATGACCTCATGCACCATGGTGCCATGGTCAGCTTGCTCATCCATCTTGCAGGCTTTTCCCTCATCCACGCAGGCAGCAAGAACCTCATACCTGTTGGACAAGGGCAAAGGCTGAGGCTCCACCAGCACTGCACCTGGGGTCCCCTTACCTGCCTGAGTTGCAGTCACATCCTCCTGTCCCTGACCACTAACCAGACCTGTACCGCTACCTAACCTAAAGGGTGTGACTGCCTCCTGGATCAAAGTGTCCAGGTAACTCTCCCCATCCCTGATGCCCCGCAATGTCTGCACCTCGCACTGCAGCTCAAAAACTCTGAGCTGAAGTTCCTCAAGATGCAGGCATCACAATGCTCTCCACAAACTCCCACATGCTGCAGTTGCGGCACACCACCTGCACTGCCATCCTTATATGACCTTGTTTTCTTTAATTAAATTAAATTAAATTAAATTTGTAATTAGGTAACTTAGTTTACAGTGTAGTTTCTTGACTACTTACTTGATCTAGATTAAGTTATGGGTACTGTAATTAAATATCTACCTGTAACACAAAGCACTACAAGTAGTGAAGGCAAAAAAGCAGCAACTCCTTCCCCCTCTTCTCCGAATTCCCACTCTTTCCAAATTCCCATATAAAACACTCCGTTTTAATCCTGCTCTGTGCAGACCGCTCTAATAGGAGTGTGTTGGAGGATGTTGCAGTTGGTTTGATTAAAATCAACTTTTTCTACAGCTTTGTGTTAGATCTTCCCAAGAATCCCTGGAATTAGTTTGATGTAGGTTTCCATTACACCCTAATCTAGATGTACAAAAATGAATTACTGTAATTTTCTCTCTAAATCCTATAATGTAGAAATCTGGTATGGATTTTAAGAGGTATAAGTTACACTCTGCTGTGAGGAAATTCCCCATATAAAACCAAGACACTTTCAGACACATAGGACAAGCATACATATTTTTTTTAATGTATTCATTCACGGGATGTGGGCGTCGCTGGCAAGGCCATCATTTATTGCCCATTCCTAATTGTCCTTGAGAAGGTGGTGGTGAGCCACCTTCTTGAACCGCTGCAGTCTGTGTGGTGAAGGTCCTCCCACAGTACTGTTAGGGAGGGAGTTCCAGGATTGTGACCCAGCGACAACGAAGGCACAGCGATATACTTCTAAGTCAGGATGGTGTGTGACTTGGAGGGGGTGGTGATCCCTTGTGCCTGCTGCCCTTGTCCTTCTAGGTGGTAGAGGTTGCAGGTTTGGGAGGTGCTGCTGGTAGTAGCTAGTCATGGTGCTGGCATTGCTGGTAACTGGAGCTAACCCATGTCATCAGCAGTAAAGAAGAAATAGAAGTTTTCTCCATCCTCCAGGTGCTGGTGGTAGGGAGTTATTGCCAGGGCTGAGGGCAACAAGGGAGCAGTCTAAGGGTAACAACATTCCTTCCCACTTCATGTCGCAGTGCAACCAAAACATGGGCGAGCTATGGTGAGTAGGAGACTGCCCTATTCCTGGAGAAGTAAATTAAGTTATCTCACTGCGTACCTGGGATTCTAACCTTGATGGCGCAGCATTGCAGGGAATGATACTAGGCATAATCGCCAAAAATAAAAAAGGACAAGAGAAAATACACTTATTCCTTCCGTCCACTACTTTGTGGGGATGACCCCAAACCCGACTGCCATAGTATGTCAACTCTGATTCCCAACCATCTCCCTCTTTGAATTTTATAGTTAGGTCTCCGGGGAAAGATCAATATTTAGCTGTTAAGTCTTTTTTGCTTGTCAGCTGCTGGTTGCTTAATTTTTCTGCATTTTATTTCCAAGGCACCCTGAGATTATACAATAGAACAATCAATAAAATCAATTTCCCATCAAAAATCTTATTTCACTGAGGCTGCAATTCTCTGGGTTGTATGAAAGCATTAGGAAGATTCACAGCTGATATAATGTTGCTGCTCTGGCACTGAGTCTGACACTGGCTCTGACTGCTCAGGTATACCGATAGTTAAAATGAAAGGCTGCACAGCATTAGAAACATCATGTGCCAGTATGTGTTTGTATTTTTGGATTCTAGCAGGGTCATGAGTGCAGAACTCAAGTTCAAGGCTATTTGTCTGGTAGAGAATCCCAACTGTTTCCTGTCAGTATGAGGAAGCTTAAACTGAGGTCTGAAGGATAAAGTTCACCCAGATTGTTCAGCTTTTCAGTTGCTTTATTCATTTGTTACTTTAAAAAAAATGTACCACATTTTTAAACAAAAACTTAATAATTACACGATTTTACAATCTGTATATCACAGGGAATATACATCTTTTTGTACTGTGCCGTATTCAGTTGTGTTCAGACAACAATTACGTACATCTTTCTAGTGCTTTTAATGTAGTAAAATGTCCCAAGCCATCCACAATTACAGCTCAGAGCTGAGCAAGAGTAATGGGGAAATTCGGGCATGAAACCTAGGTTGTAAGGAGGCTTTTTAGGTGGGGAGGGATGTAGCAAGGTGGAGGGATTTAAGGAAAGAGTTCCAGAGAATGGGGGTGAGAAGACTGAAGAGCTAGAAATGTTCAGTCGACCATAGTTGGAGAAAGGATGGTGTGAAATGCGAAGGAGGAGTAGAGGAGGTGGGAGAGTACGGTGGAGTGAGGCAGTGGACAGATTTGAAGATGAGGTCTATGTGCTGAGATTTGAGGAGCCAGTAGAAGTTAGAAAGGCCAAGGACGATAGGTGACTGGGACTTTAAGCAGGATAGTATGCAGGCTACAAAGTTCTGGATGACGTTGCAGTTCATGAAGCTCAGGAGATCAAACAAGGCAGATATTGGGAATTCAGAATAAGGGTTTCAATAGTGGTAGGCGCAAGGTAGTGACAGATATGCATGATATGGAGATGGAAGTATGTGGTCTTCGTTATGGACTGGATGTGAGGTTTGAGTCCCAGCCCCAGGTCAGCAGGACCTTCTGAGATTATGCACTGTTCATTTAAGTGGGAAATTAGGAAGGGAAATTAGATCAGGGGCTAAGGCACAGAGGGGATGGATTTTAACTGTAAAAAACGGGTGGGTTTGGAGCGTGGGGGTAGTTAAATTGTTAAAAATGGGATTCCTGACCTGATTCCGCCTCCAACCTGCCCACTTCCAGTTTTAACATGGGTGGGCGACGTCAATTTAAATATTATAATGAGGCTGGAAGACTTTTCTTTTAACCTCCATTCTGTTTTTAACTGCATGTGGGCAGGTTTCACACAATTCGTAAAACCCGGCAGTTACAGCAAGGCGGGGACTGCTGCATCCAGGAAGAGTCTTTATACCAATCTCCTGGATCCAGGGTCCCTGCCTAACCCACCCCCCGCGATCGGAGACCCCGCCCCCCACCCAGCGATGATGCTCAGGTCGGCCACGATTCTTGGGTGTCTGGCCACGATCTTCTCCTCTCCCCCACCCCCCACGATCCTCCGGTGGCCGGCCACGATCTTCCCTTCAACCCCCCTCCCACCCCCATTATCCTGTCCCGATCCTCTCTCCTCCCCTCCCCCCACCCCCCCAACCCCCTGATCCATTTAACGGCCCGGCCCGCTCCTCTGCCCACCCCCCCCTCGATCCATCCAATTAACGGTCCGGCCCCCACACAAACCCCCCTCCCTGCTTTGTGCGGCTGCAAGCCTACCCGCCTGCAGCCAGGCAGCTTCTCAATCAGGCTGGCCACGGGCGGGAAACCGAGGCCTCGCATGGAAATCAGAGCCTGCCGTTAAAGTCAGCAGGGCCTGCTGGAAACCCCCGGCCTCCCGAGTTTCCTGACTGCCTCGGAACCCCACCGACCCCAACCCGCCTTCCTCCTCAAAATTCCGCCCAAGAGTTTCTGGCTGGAGCTGAGCAGGCCTTCAATCTTGCCAATGTTGAGATGCAGAAAGCTCTAACTCATCTACAACTTGATGTCAGATATGCATTGCAACAGTAGTGGAGAGATATCATCAGCAAACATGTGAAAGCTGACCCCACGATTAAGAAAGAAGTCACAAAGGTGCAACATACAGGTGAGAAATTGGAACCTTGAGAGGCAGTGGAGGTGACTGTATGGACACGGGAAGAGAAGCCATTACAGGAAAGGTACTGGCTGCAGTTGGGTATATTTAAATAGAGCATTGCTCCTGAGCTAGCTCACTGAGGAAAAGCAGTGGAGAAGGGCAGTGTGGTCAGCCATGTCAAATGTAAAGAGGTTGAGGAGGGAGAATTTAACACAGTCGTAGTCACACAGAAGGTCGTCAGCAAGGTGGACCAGGGTGGTCTCGGTGCTTTGGCTGGCACAGAAGCCAAAAGTTTTACAAATAGTAAGAGGTGAGCACAGAGTTTGGCGGCAACAGCATGTTCCCGAACCTTGGAGAGGGAGGGGAGGTTGGGAATGGGGTAGTGGGAAGAGAGAATGATGGGATTGAGGGCAGACTTTTTTAAAAGTAGTCATAGTAATTTTAAAGGGGAGTGCACCTTGGGCGAAGGAAAGTAAGCTGAGTGGTCAGGAGTTGAGCTGGGAGGGTGTCATGGGAGAATGAAGTGGGTCTCGTGTTGCAGTTTTAGAGCTTTTAAATAGTACTTAATGCAGGCAACACAGAAAGCATGTGGCTGCTGACTTTGTAGAATCTTCGTTATTTTTGGACATTTCATAGTTGAATACTTTTTATTAACTCACTAACTGCCTAAGCCCTGTCTGTTGCCCACGTTGTACTATGTCTTAAGATGTACTTCTGTATTTGTTTTGAAACACCAAATGGCATGGGAATGTTTCCTCTGTGTGCCAAGTGTAAGAAAATGATAAACCTTTCTATAAAAAAACACGTTCACAATTTTGCTGGAGTATTTGGGCACAGCCTAACTTTTGGCCCTTCTGGCAGCCTCGTGCTGAAGTGATGGCGGGAGTATGCCTGAAGGGCTGCAGATCTTCAGCCCCATTATAAGAACATAAGAATTAGGAGTAGGAATATGGACCCTCGAGTCTGCTCTGCCATCCAGCAAGATCAAGGCTGATCCCCGACCCCAACCCCCACCTTCCTGCCTGTTCCCCACATCCCTTGAGTCCCCCCGATTCCAAAAATCCATCTCTCAGCCCTGAATACACTCAACATTCCAGCATCCACAGCCCCCTGGGGTAGAGATCGCCAAAGATTCACAACCCGCCGAACAAAGAAATTCCCCCTCATTCCCAGTCCCAAATGGCTGACCCCCCATCCCAAGACTCTGCCCCCTCAGCCCCAGACTCCCCAGCCAGGGGAAACAACCTCCCAGCATCCACCCTGCCAATCCCCCCAGAATCCTACATGCTTCATTGGTCTAAACTTCAGAGAGCACAGGCCCAATCCACTCGATCCCTCCCCATAGGACAACCCTCCCAACCCAGGAATCAATCCAGTGAACCCCTGCTGCACTGCCTCTAAGGCAAGTATACCCCTCCTCAGATAAGGAGACCAAAACGCGCACAACAATCCAGTTCAACATTCCTCCCAATTTTTTTTTGGGTGCGCGGCCCATTCCCAGTTTCGCGTATGCGTGAAATTTAACATTGAAAAGGCTGATCTCGGGCAGTTTACAGGGAATGTTGCTCTAGGTGTGGTCTCGCCAAAGCCCCGTACAATTGCAGCAAGGCCTCCCTACTCCTGCACACCAATCCCCCTGCAACAAAGGCAACATGCGACTTGCCCTCCCAATTGTTTGCTATACCACTGTGGAGTGTTTTCCAGAATAGAATTGAGATTGAGTGTCTAGGCGGTGGGTGGGAGGGTGCAGTGCACGTGGATACCAGCAACATGCAATGCTGTGATCAGTTCTTCTGCCTCCACTCTGCATTACAATATCCTGATCTTGCAGTCAGGGTGCAGCCAGGGGAAGTGCAAAACTTAAGAGGCTGAATCAACTCCTGCTCTCTCTCATGACATCCTAATGCCAGTTACAGAACTGCACTCATGATCACTGTCCCTTCACCAAGGAATTGTGCAGGTTTGGTTGGTGGTGCTGGGAGGAAATTTTTTAAAATATCAGGAGAAAATAACAACAAAAATATCAACAACTGGATAAATAATTAGAATTAGAATTTGTCACAAGCCACAAAATCAAAGTGTTCGGAGAGGCTGCCCCTCGGCGATATCATCCAAAAACACATCAGGTTCTACATGTATGCTGACGACACTCAGCTCTACCTCACCACCACCTCTCTCGACCCTTCAACTGTCTCTGATTTGTCACGCTGCTTGTCTATTGTCTTCGGTCCCCGCCACGAATTTCGTTTCATAGCCACCGACTCTATCCCTTACCCTGGCCACTGTCTGAGGCTGAACTAGACCGTCCTATTTGACCCCGAGATGAGCTTCCGACCCCATATCCACTCCATCACCAAGACCGCTTTCTTCTACCTCCGTAACATCGCCCGTCTCCACCACTGTCTCAGCTCATCTGCTGCTGAAACCCTCATTCTTGCCTTTGTTACATCTAGACTTAATTATTCCAATGTTCTCATAGAAACATAGAAAAATAGGAGCAGGAGTCGGCCATTCGGCCCTTCGAGCCTGCTCCGCCATTCAGTATGATCATGGCTGATCCTCTATCTCAATACCATATTCCCGCTCTCTCCCCATACCCCTTGATGCCTTTTGTGTCTAGAAATCTATCTATCTCCTTCGTAAATATATTCAGTGACTTGGCCTCCACAGCCTTCTGTGGTAGAGAATTCCACAGGTTCCCCACCCTCTGAGTGAAGACATTTCTCCTCATCTCAGTCCTAAATGACCTACCCCGTATCCTGAGACTGTGACCCCTCGTTCCAGACCCCCAGCCAGGGGAAACATTCTCCCTGCATCCAGTCTGTCTAGCCCTATCAGAATTTTATACGTTTCAATGAGGTCCCCTCTCATTCTTCTAAACTCTAGTGAATACAGGCCTAGTCGACCCAATCTCTCCTCATACGAATGTCCTGCCATCCCAGGAATCAGTCTGGTGAACCTTCGCTGTACTCCCTCCATGGCAAGTATATCCTTTCTTAGGTAAGGAGACCAAAACTGCACACCATACTCCAGGTGTGGTCCCACCAAGACCCTGTATAACTGTAATAAGACATCCTTGCTCCTGTACTCAAATCCTCTTGCAATGAAGGCCAACATACTATTTGCCTTCCTAACTGCTTGCTGCACCTGCATGTTTGCTTTCAGTGACTGGCGTACAAGGACACCCAGGTCCCTCTGTACATCAACATTTCCCAATCTATCACCATTTAAATAATACTCTGCCTTACTGGTTTTACTGCCGAAGTGGATAACTTCACATTTATCCACGTTATACTGCATCTGCCATGTATTTGCCTCAACTTGTCTAAATCGCCTTGAAGCCTCTTTGCATTCTCCTCACAACTCACAATCCCACCTAGTTTCGTGTCGTCAGCAAACTTGGAAATATTACATTTGGTTCCCTCATCCAAATCATTGATATATATTGTGAATAGCTGGGGCCCAAGCACTGATCCCTGCGGTACCCCACTAGTCACTGCCTGTCACCCCGAAAAAGACCATTTCTTCCTCCTCTCTGTTTCCTGTCTGTCAACCAATTTTCAATCTCCTGGCTGGCCTCCCATCTTCTACACTCCATAAACTTGAGCTCATCCAAAACTGTTGCTCGGATCGGAACTCGCATCAAGTTCCGTTCGCCCATCACACCTGTGCTCGCTGACCTACATTGGCTCCCATTCCGCGTACGCCTCAATTTAAAAATTCTCATCCTTGTTTTTAAATCCCTTCATTAGCTCACCCCTCCCTATCTCTGTAACCAGTCCTACAACCTGCCAAGATCTCTGTGCTCCTCCAATTCTGGCCTCTTGCACCTCCCTGATTTTAATCGCTGCACCATTGGAGCGATATCATAATCTGCTGAAAATGAACAATATTGGAGGAAAATTTCTGTGTGGCTTCTAATCTCTGGAATTCCCTCCCTAAACCTCTCCGTCTCTCTCCCTCTCTCTCCTCCTTTAAGATACTCGTTTAACCAATCTTTTGGTCACCTGCCCTAATATCTCCTTATGTGGCTCGTTGTGAAATTTTGCTTGATAACGCTCCTGTGAAGCGCCTTGGGTCATTTTACTATGTTAAAGGCGCTTCATAAATGCCTGTTGTTGTTGGTGCAGATAATGAAGTTAAGGAGTGAAAACATTACAGTGAAAAATCATATTCTGTCATTTTTAGGACAAGACAAGTGATTTCACATTTGTAAATGTTCCACTCAGATCACAAGGAGGGAAGATTTCCTTTGTTTACCTGTGAACATTTTCTTTATACCTGCTTTAAGACCCTCCTTAAAACCTAACTCTTTGACTAAGCCTTTGGTCACCTGTCGTAATGTCTCCTTCCTTGGCGCTGTGTCAATGTTTTATGTCTGATTCCACTCTTGTGAAGCGTCTTCAGACGTTTTACTATGTTAAAGGTGCTATATAAATGCAAGTTGTTGTATTTATAATGTTACAAATACCACGCTGATATCTTCCTCCAATATTGTTCATTTTCAGCAGATTATGATATCGGGTACTTCCTCTGAATAATGTTTCTTTGCCCACAATTTAAAATAGTGCTCTGTTAATGGCACCATCCTTCAACATCCAGCTTCTTTAAGATATGAAAACTGTCATTTCCGTTATCGGCTATCGAAGTGTTGAATTCAAAAACTTTGATTCAGTCATTTTGTACTTGGGTGATTGGAACAGGAATTTTGGCAAGTAGATTACCTCAATAACATTTCATGGCTTATTGATCAGGTCAAAAATATGTTTAAAAAATCAACTTTCTGTTATGGTGCTCTATGGAGATCCAGGGGGAGGCTCTGCAACTTTCTTGTTGTGTTACAGTAACTCAGTTTTGCACAGCACACTTTGTCTAATTGGCCATATCCTGTGATCTGCCATTACTGGAATACTCTGGAGTGTTAAAATAACACAGCAGCATGAAGCATTTCTTTCTTTTGTAAGTGGTAATATTTGAAGGCTGTTTGTTTGGAGAAGGAGCTAGGAGCTTGATGGGGAACGGATCGATATGGTCTTTCGCACATGTTGAGAACTGAGCATATTAAAGCTCGAGCCATCAGTCATTTCACTTTTTTATTAACTCAAATGACTTCTTTTTTCCCACAATTTTTTTTCTGCTGAATAGCAGGCTTCTGTGCTGGGAATGTGGGCGTGCAAAGCCAAGCAGTCTGAATGGTGAACTGTGACCTCAGACATTACTCCCGATTTACCAGCTGTGCTTGGATGCGGTGAAACATGGCCCTTTGCATTGCATGTTTCTAAGCAGCCAGCTTGCCAAGGTCACAGCCCAAACATAAAGCTCTTGTGCCTGATCCACTCCATGCGACATCTGGATGTCAGATGATTGGGTTCAACATTTCAAGGGTTCAGAGCTGTCAACTCTGTTCCCAGTGCCCCTGAATACTAGGGAGCAGGAGGCTCTCACATAGCCCTTCAGGTTTATCTGCATTCCAGTGCAACAGAAATCAAGCATCAACCGCAATCCATTACTATTATCATATTAGTTATCTGCAAAATTCTAATGACAAGGGATGAATTTTACACATTTAAATGCAGTAAAATTAATTAGACTGTAATGGATGGAGGTGCTATTGAGTGCTGCTTGATGGAAGATGAGATTCAGTCCAACAGCAGTTCACCACCTTATTATAGGGAGGCAGTATAGACAATGTTATGAGGCTTTACAGAAGATGAATGTCTCCAAAGAAATTTGGTGGGTAGTTGGAACATAACAAATCCAGGTAACCCATGAAAGAAAGTAATAGATGAATTAATATTGGCCAATAAAAATTTACCACTTTGTTGCTGACTCTCCTTCAGACCATGCGACATGTGATTGTGCTTTTTGTGACCTTCTCCACTTAGTATTCAAATTCAGTACAATGTAAACACTCTGTGTGAATACAACTAACAGTAATGTGAAAATCCCTAGCCTACTTTCACCTAAAGAAAAGTAGGAGCCTTGCACAGTATCACAATAATGCGATAACTTGTAAGGTTAGTTTTGATCTCTCACAAACACCGACCTATTTGTGACTTTCCATGTTATGATCATTTGCCTCTTGGATACAGTGCTGTTTATTACAGTAGGTGTCAGTTTGGCTCAGTTAGTAGCATCCTTGCTTTTAGGTCTGCGGGTTTGAGTCATGCACAAAGACTAGCTAACACTCCAGTGAAGTACTG
This sequence comes from Somniosus microcephalus, assembly GCF_052327205.1. Lineage (NCBI taxonomy): Eukaryota > Metazoa > Chordata > Chondrichthyes > Squaliformes > Somniosidae > Somniosus > Somniosus microcephalus. Next base: position 31,038,862 of record NC_140999.1, on the reverse strand, counting down.
AAGGAGCCCTGTATTGTCAAAGATGCTGTCCTTTGAATGAGACATTAATCCAAGATTTTGTCCTGCTGGAACATTGGGATTTGGGAAGAGCAAGAACTTCCTTCAACTCAACATCAGCAAGGCCAAAACCATCCTGTTTGGCTCCCACTAAAAACTCTAATTTAGCCCTGGATTCCATTGACTATAGTAGTTTACAGCACAGAAGGAAGTCATGCAACCCATAATGCCTGGGCCAGTACTTTGCTAGAACAATCCAAAACTAATCACAGCCCTGCTCTCTCCCCGTTGGCCTGTTTCTTCCTCTGCTTCAAATGTTTACCCACTTTTCCCAAAATAGCTAAGATATTCCCTGAAGCAACACATTCCTTGCTCTAACAGCTCTCCATAAAGACATTAATTTTAACCTCACCTCACCCTCTTAAGCATTGGCAAGACTGAAGCCATCGTCTTTAGCCCCCGCTACAAACTCCGCACCTTGTCCACTGATTTCATCTCCTTCTTTGGCAATTGGTCTCAAGTTGAACTAGAATGTTCGCACTCTTGGTATACTCTTCGACCCCAAACTGAGCTTCTGATCCCCGTATCATCTCAATCACAAAGACCACCTACTCCCATCTCAGTGACATCGCCTGCCTTCGCCCCTCCCTCAGCCCATCTGCTGCTGAAACCCTCATCCATGCCTTTGTCAACTGCAAACCCGATTATTCTAATGCTCCACTGGCTGGCCTCATCCTCCACTCTCCATAAACTTGAAAGCTATTAATAAATTACAAACCTTTATTAAATCTCCTCCTAGCCTTCTCTAGTACAGTGGAAATAGTCCTATTTTAGCAAGTCTCTCTTCATAAGTATAGTTTACATCTCTGACAGCAAGCTGGTGAACCTATGTTGCATGCTCTCTGTGGCTTTGATGCCCTTTCTATAATGGAGTGTCCAAAACGGCACACAGTATTTTAATTGTGACCTAACCATTACCTTCTACATGTTTATCATTATCTTTTTGCTTTTGTACTTTATGCCCCATTTATCAAACCCAAAATGCTATTAGTCCTGCACTCTCACTTTCAAGGAATTATGTATTTGAGTCCCAAGTCTTTCTGTTCAGCCACATTCTTCAGTATCTTTCCACTGTGTGCATACAGCCATTTCTAGTTTTTCCTCCAAAATGCATTATCTCACACTTTCCCTCATTAACTTCCATTTGCCATCTGTCTATTTTTATCTGCAAGTGTTTTGCATCACTTTCCATGGTTGCTCATTCAGACTGAGCCCAATGGTTACAACCTCAGTTTCCTGTTTGACCCTGAGCTGAGCTTCAAACTACACATCCTCACCACCACTAAGACCACTTACTTCTACTTTCATTGTCTGCCTCTGTTCCAACTCATCCCCACTGTTACTGAAACCTTTGTTACTGTCAGACTTGATTATTCCAATGGTTTCCTTGCTAGTCTCATGAGTCAGCAGAGAGTGCTGTGAGTTTGGGTAAGTGTGAGAGTTCTTTCATTGTTATTTCTCTTTAAATCATTCTTGATAAGATTACTTAAGCAGTTTAAGTAAAGGGGAAAAGTTAAATATTTGGGATTCTGTTGGTTTAAGAAGAGTAAAACAAGGTTACACTGCAGTAGGAGTAAATTGGCACAGCAGGCAGTGGAAGCCAGTTTTCTAACCAATCAGCAGGGGTGACTCATTTGGCTGTAAACAAACAAACAGTATAAAAAGACCAGGCTAGTGCGAGCAAGCACTGAGTGCGAGTCATCAGAGAGTGCTGTGAGTTTGGGTAAGTGTGAGTTAGAGTAAGTGGGGTGTTAGGTGCTCTTTTCAAACTTTAACTCTGTGGGTTGTAGTTAATAAGGCCTTTCTGGTGCAGAGTGACTGTTGGTAAACCATTTAACTGGTGTAATTAGAGGGATTGATTTAATTTAAATCCAATTAATTAAAGGGGATACTAGCATCTAAAATCGGGCAGAGGGTGTCCATAACTAACAATAAAAAATTTAATTAATTACATAGAATGGAGCAGGTGATGTGTTACTGTTGCGAGATGTGGGAGCCGGTGGGCCCCATTGAGGCTCACGGTGATTACGTCTGTGACAAGTGTCTGCTGCTACAGGAACTCCAGCTCCGTGTTGATGAGCTGGAGTCTGAGCTTCAGACACTGCGACACATCAGGGAGGGGGAGAAGTACCTGGACTCTGTGTATCAGGAGGTGGTCACACCTATGAAGTTAATTAATTCAGATGTAGCCCATGGTCAGGGACAGGACGGTGTGACTACAAGTGAGGCAGGTACGGGGATCCAGGAGGTAGAGCTGGAGCAGCCGCAGCCCTTGCTCTTGTCCAACAGGTTCGAGGTTCTTACTCCCTGTGGGGACAGGAGCAGGGACTGCAGGGAGGATGAGCAACCTGGCCACAGCACCGTGGAATGGGGGGCCATTCAAGAGGGGGGAGTAAATAGAAATGTTGTAGTGGTAGGGGATAGTATTATTAGGGGGATAGATAGAGTTCTCTGCAGCCGAGAGCGAGAGTCCCGAAGGCTGTGTTGCCTACCCGGTGCCAGGGTTAAGGAGGATTGGGAAAACTTTAAAAGACAGCAAAAAATAACAAAAAGATTGATTAAGAAAGGGAAGATAGATTATGAAAGTAAATTAGCAAAAAATATAAAAACAGATAGTAAGAGTTTTTATAGTTATATAAAAAGAAAAAGGGTGGCTAAAGTAAATGTTGGTCCCTTAGAGGATGAGACCGGGAAATTAATGGTGGGAAATATGGAGATGGCAAAAACACTGAATGAATATTTTACATCAGTCTTTACAGTAGAAGACACTAAGAATATCCCAACACTGGACAAACAGGGGGCTATAGGGGGGGAGGAGCTAAACACGATCAAAATCACTAAGGAAGTGGTACTCGGTAAAATAATGGGACTCAAGGCGGATAAATCACCTGGACCTGATGGCTTACATCCTAGGGTCTTGAGGGAAGTGGCGGTAGGGATTGTGGATGCATTGGTAATAATTTTCCAAAACTCCCTGGACTCAGCAAAGGTCCCGGCAGACTGGAAAACTGCTAATGTAACACCCTTATTTAAAAAGGGCAGTAGACAGAAGGCTGGAAACTATAGACCGGTTAGCCTAACATCTGTGGTAGGTAAAATTTTGGAGTCCATTATTAAGGAGACAGTAACAGGACATTTGGATAATCATAATTTAATAGGACAAAGTCAGCATGGTTTTATGAAGGGGAAGTCATGTTTGACAAATTTGCTGGAGTTCTTTGAGGAAGTAACATATAGGGTGGCTAAAGGGGAACCAGTGGACGTAGTGTATTTAGACTTCCAAAAGGCATTTGACAAGGTGCCACACAAAAGATTATTGCTTAAGATAAAAAATCACGGGATTGGGGGTAATATTCTGGCATGGATAGAGGATTAGCTATCTAACAGAAGGCAGAGAGTTGGGATAAATGGTTCATTCTCAGACTGGCAATCAGTAACTAGTGGTGTTCCGCAGGGGTCAGTGCTGGGTCCCCAACTCTTTACAATCTATATTAACGATTTGGAGGAGGGGACCGAGTGTAACATATCAAAGTTTGCAGATGATACTAAGATGGGAGGGAAAGTAGTGAGTGAGGATGACATAAAAAACCTGCAAGGGGACATAGACAGGCTAAGTAAGTGGGCAGAGATTTGGCAGATGGAATACAATACTGGAAAGTGTGAGGTTATGCACTTTGGCAGGAAAAATCGTAGAGCAAGTTATTATCTTAATGGCAAGAAACTGGAAAGTACTGAAGTACAAAGGGATCTGGGGGTCCTGGTGCACGAAACTCAAAAGGTTAGTATGCAGGTGCAGCAAGTGATTAAGAAGGCCAATGGAATGTTGGCTTTCATTGCTAGGGGGATAGAATATAAAAATAGGGAGGTATTGCTTCAGTTGTACAAGGTATTGGTGAGACCGCACCTGGAATACTGCATACAGTTTTGGTGTCCATACTTAAGAAAAGACATACTTGCTCTCGAGTCAGTACAAAGAAGGTTCACTCGCTTAATCCTGGGGATGAGGGGATGGACATATGAGGAGAGGTTGAGTAGATTGGGACTCTACTCATTGGAGTTCAGAAGAATGAGAGGCGATCTTATTGAAACATATAAGATTGTGAAGGGGTTGGATCGGGTGGATGCGGGGAGGATGTTCCCGATGATGGGTGAAACTAGAACTAGGGGGCATAATCTTAGAATAAGTGGCTGCTCTTTCAAAACTGAGATGAGGAGGAACTACTTCACTCAGAGGGTGGTAGGTCCATGGAATATGCTGCCCCAAAAAGCTGTAGAAGCTACATTATTACATAAATTTAAAACAGAAATAGACAGTTTCCTAGAAGTAAAGGGAATAAAGGGTTATGGGGAGCGGGCAGGAAATTGGACATGAGTCTAGGTTCAGATCGGACATGGCCCTGTGGGTAGTGGAGCGGGCCCAGGGGCCGTGTAGCCTGATCGTGCTCCTATTTCGTGTGTCTAATTCTGTTAGATTCAGGAGATGGTTCTGTGATAGTAGATTGGTGGTTAGGATCAGATCAGCCATGATCTTATTAAATGGCGGAGCAGGCTCGAGGGGCCGATTGGCCTACTCCTGCTCCTATTTCTTATGTTCTTACAAAATGCCACTGCCACATCGAAAACTGCACTAAGCCTTTTTCCCCATCACCCCTGTACTCACCAGTATTCATTGGCTCCCTAGTCACCAAGGATTGGTTTGAAAATTCTTGTCCTTATCATCAAGTCCTTCCATCTCGCTCCTCCCTATCTGAAATCTTCTTCAGCTCTGTTTCCGCATGTGCTCTCTGCTCTTCTGACTCTGGCCTCTTCTTAAAAAAATATTTATCAGGATGTGGTCATCTCTAGCAAGGCCAGCATTTATTGCCCATCCCTAGTTGCCCTTGAGAAGGTTGTAGTGTCCGTGTGTTGATAGAGACACTGAAGACAGGAGTTGGTTCATAGGTGTGTACTAAGCAAAGTCTGGAGGGGTACTAACGGATATAACACAATATACAGGCTTATATAGCCTGAGTGGCCATTACCGGCATTACAGCACACATGGGGCTCTTAAAGGCACATACACTACAATTCCTCCCCTTTTAGCTAACCAGTACATCATATTTTAAATAATTATTAATTACATGTTATAAGAAAAATAATATACACATTGCTGTAGTTAATTAATTATAAGTCAGTCTCTCAGGAGGCTTCCTGACTCGGTCCGGATAACGCCTCGGTGGTGTAGTAGTTTCTGGTGGTGCAGTAGGTTCTTTTGGCAAGGCTGATTCGGCTTGAATGCCAGTGTCGGGTTCATCGGGTTCCAGTATCACCAGATCGGGGGTAGATATGGGTATCTCTACTTCATCGTTAGGCGTATAGAGTTGTGATGTAGGTTGTCCCTTTTCGGATGACTCTATGATTTGGTCAGCATGGCGCCTTATTATGCTTTCTCCGATGTCCACAGTATACATCAGTGGTCCTAGTCATGTGCAGATAGTTCCAGGCTGCCATTTCTCGGTACGGTAGTCCCGGGCCAAAACTTGTTGACCTATCTGGAAGGCTCTAGTTGGCCTTTCATTCATGCCTTGAAACTGCCGGTTCTCCACGTCCCTTCTGATGTTGGGCTTGACCAAATCCAGCCGGCATCTTAGGTTTCTATTGAAGAACATCATGGCGGGAGTTTGGTTGGTAACCATATGTGTTGCATTCCTGTATGCGAACAAGAAGTTATCCACCTTGTGCTGAAGTTTTATGTCTTCATTACCCATGGCCTTTATGGCCTTCTTGAAGGTCTGGACAAACCTTTCAGCCAATCCATTGGTGGCGGGATGGTATGGGGCGGACGTGTAGTGCTTAACCCCATTGTTTTTTAAGAACTTCCTGAATTCTTCAGACACAAATTGCGGTCCATTATCAGAACAGATCTGTTCTGGCAGCCCATTCCTGGCAAATATGGTCCTTAATACTGTGATGGTTTTGTCCGTGGTGGTGGAGGACATCTTTATTACCTCCGGCCACTTGGAGTGTGCATCAACCGCGATTAAGAACATTGAGTCCATAAATGGACCAGCAAAGTCGATGTGTACCCTTTGCCAGGGAGATGAGGGCCACTTTCATGGATGTAGAGGGGCTTGTGGTGGAGCGTTTTGGACCTTCTGGCATCCTAGGCAGCTCTTGGTCATTTCTTCGATGTCTCCATCGATACCTGGCCACCATACAAAAGCCCTGGCGAGGTTCTTCATTTTCACTCCACCCAGATGCCCCTCCTGAAGCTCCTTTAGCACTTTATCCTGGAGTTTGGGTGGAATCACCACTCTGGATCCACACATCAAGGTTCTTCGGCACACTGACAGCTGTTCTCTTCTTTGCGAGAATGCTGGCAACAGTGGTTCGCCATGTGCTGGCCATCCCTTCACTGTTAAATCGTAGACCCGTGAGAGAGTCGGGTCATTTCTTGTCTCCCTTTCAATGGCAGAATTTGTTACTGGTAGACATTCCACTATGGTGGAGTGGAACATCTCCACTGGGTCTACTGTAGGTGCCTCTTCTACCATTGGCAACGGTAGGCGCGATAAACCGTCAGCATTCCCATGCTGTTTTGATCCTTTGTATTCTATGTTGTATTGGTGTGCCCCTAGAAAAAGGGACCACCTCTGTAGCCTTTGCGCTGTCATAATGGGAACACCCTTTTTAGGGTTGAATATGGAGATGAGGGGTTGATGGTCAGTCAACAAGGTAAATTTTTGTCCGTGTAGGTAATGGTTGAATTTCTTCACTCCCCATACCAGGCTGAGTGCTTCCCTGTCGATTTGGGCATAGTTACGCTCAGCTGAGTTCAATGAGCGTGACACAAAACCTATCGGCCGTTCCGAGCCATCAGGGAATTTATGCGATAATACTGCTCCTATGCCGTAAGGGGATGCATCGCACGCCAGTCTGATTGGCAGTGATGGGTTGTAATGAGCCAAAACTTCTTCGGATGTGATTAAGTCTTTGCATTTATGGAAGGCACGTTTACAGTCTTCGTTCCATTTCCAAATTACTCCTGTTTGTACCAGTTCATTAAGAGGGTGTAGAAAAGTTGATAAGTTCGGTAAAAATTTATGATAGTAATTTATTAATCCCAGGAACGACCTTAATTGTGAAACATTTTCAGGTGCTGGGGCTTTTATGACCGTTTCAATTTTTTCAGGTGACTTATGCAACCCTTCCTTATTTATTATGTGGCCACAATATGATTGATTTTGGAAAAATTCACACTTGGGGCGATTTGCTCGTAGGCCCCGTTCTCTCAGCCTAGTGAGCACCTGCTCTAAATTGGCATGGTGCTCGTTGTCGTTTTCTCCTGTTGCAAGGATGTCGTCTAGGTAGCATTGAGTCCCTGGAATCCCTTGGAGGACTTGCTCCATAGCCCTTTGCCAGATAGCTGGAGCGGATGCTACTCCGAAAACCAGTCGATTGTACTGGTACAGACCTTTGTGTGTATTTATCGTGAGATATTTTTTAGAGGCCTCTTCAACCTCCATCTGTAGATATGCCTGTGCCAAGTCAATTTTGGTGAAACATTTCCCTCCGGATAGTGAGGCGAAAATATCTTCTATCCTCGGAAGAGGATACTGTCCCGTGTGAAGGACCGGGTTTACAGTCACCTTGAAGTCTCCACAGATGCGAATTTTTCTCTGTTCTTCAGATTTATCATTCTTCAATGCTTTCTTCATGACTGGGACGATGGGTGTTGCCCACTCGCTCCAATCTATTTTAGATAATACGCCTGCCTTTTCCAAATTCTCCAGCTCTGCCTCGACTGCTGGACGAATTGCGTATGGCACCAGTCTTGCCTTAAAAAACTTGGGAATTGCTGCATCTTCCACTTTTATTGAGGCGGTGATGCCTTTCAAGGTTCCTAGTTTCTCTTGAAACACTTCCTTGGCATTGGCCAAGATGTCTTTTAATCGTTCAGATATGACGTCATCATCATTTTTTTCCTTACTGGTCACCGTCAGTGCCTGAATGGAGTGCCAGTCTAAACGTATTTTCCTGATCCATTCACGTCCCAACAGCGGTGGACCACCATCTTGTAGAACGTATAAATACAACTTCTGTATTTCCTTGCCGTTGTATACAACAGGCACCCTTATTTTTCCTTTGGGGTATACTTTCTGCCCCGTATATGTTTTCAAGATAATGGATGTGTCTTTTAAAGGTATATGCGGAAATAGCCGCTCGTAATCCCGTCGATTTATGACGGTCAGAGCTGATCCTGTATCTAGCTCCATTTTAACTGGGGACCCTGCTATTGTGAGGGTAACCCAAATGGTCTGGTAATCTTCTTTGGCAATTACATTATGTAATTTGAGAGAGCTTAGTCTCTTGTTCCTGGAGTCGCTATCGCTCTTCTGGTCTTCGGAGCTACTGTCCGTCATCATTTGTACCTTTCTGTGCTTTTCCTTATTGATTCTTTTCCTGTTAGTGGATTTTTTGTTTCCAGATCGGCACACACGTGGAATGTGTCCCATCTTTCCGCATTGCCTGCATGCTTTGTCCTTGAACCAGCAGTCCCTCTGGTCATGGGTGGATCTGCCGCAGCGATAACATCTCTCGAAACCCCGTGTCATTTCATGGGTGCCGAAGTCCTGTGGCCTTTGCTGTATCTCTGCAGCTCCTCTTGCACTGAAAGCCTTGTCCAGTGTTAAATCTTTGTCAGAAAATAGCCTTTTTTGTGTTCCTACACTTAGGAGACCGCAGACGAATTTGTCTCGCAGAGAATCTGCCAGTCCTGCCTCGAATTGGCAGTGTAGGGTATCAACAATCTCCTTAAAATTCTTGTCCATTGGTTCGGCTGGAGTGATTAAGTTTCGTAACAGCTTGTATGTCTTTGCGCCCATTAGATCCTGAAGTACTGAAGCTTTTTTCTCATCTTCTATTCCATTTGTGGTGCAATATACCTCCACTCTTTCCACATATGTGGTCCAACCCTCTATCTCGTTATCAAAAGCATCAATATTGCCAGAATTAGGCATCTTAGAAAAGATATGGTGCTTCCCGCGCTTTTCTTTCTTTTCTGCAGAAAAGATATGACGCTTCCCGCGCTTTCCCGCCGCTGCTGCCGATGACAACACTGTTTCCCGCGGTTTCCGTTCTTTTTATTTATTTATTTATTTATTTACAGTTGGAGACTCGTTCCCGCCGGACTCTCTCTGTAGGTCTGAACGCTGACCTGCTTGCAGCCACGGCCGTCTCCCGAGTGCTCCCTCCCCGTCTGTTATTGCTTGCCTCCGGTTTCGCTGCTTGCCCCAGCTGTAGAGCCAGCCGCTGGAGCCCCAGCCTGACGCCCAGGAAGGATTAGCGCAGTACCTGCCACCAGCTTGGCCAGCTGGTGAAACCACAGCTTCTTTCACTTCCTAGAGTTTTCTGGACGCCCGAGGAATCGATATCCTTGAGGTGCTGCCGAATTGCAGGTAGGTCCGTTTCCACTTCGTCGCCACTGTAGTGTCCGTGTGTTGATAGAGACACTGAAGACAGGAGTTGGTTCATAGGTGTTTACTAAGCAAAGTCTGGAGGGGTACTAACAGATATAACACAATATACAGGCTTATATAGCCCGAGTGGCCATTACCGGCATTACAGCACACATGGGGCTCTTAAAGGCACATACACTACAATTGTGTTGGCAAGCCTTCTTCTTGAACTGCTGCAGTCCATGTGATGAAGGTACTCCCACAGTGCTGCTAGGTCGGGAGTTCCAGAATTTTGACCCAGCGACAATGAGAACATTGCTTCGCCCCTCCCTCTGTTCCACCTTTGGTCGCACAGTCTTCAGCCATGTTGGCCCCATACTCTGGCACAGTCTCTAAATCCCTCCGCCCCACTACCTCTATCCCTTTCTTCATAAACCGCCTCAAACTTACCTTTTTGATCATGCTTTTGATTAGCTTAATCCTTCTCCCACCATTTCTTGGAGTCAGGTCGTTATTGCCTTGGCAAGCACTTTGCGGTATTTTATCACATTAAAGGTATTAAATAAATACAAAATGTTGCTGATGCCACAGCATTATTCAGAGAAGAGCAGAAAGATCCCTGATTCTCCTGGCAACATTCCTCCCTCATCAACTCCACGGAGAAAAAAACAGACAAACTGGACGTTCACTTCATGGCTGTTGGTGGAATGTCAGTGACAGTTCCCTACATAAAAGTCATTGTACCTGAAAAGTAATTCATTGTATGTACTGCTTTCAGATGTTTTGATGATGTGAAAACATACTTCTGTAAATGCAAGGATTTATATTCTTTCATATATATTCTGTTCTTGAGACCTATGGGGTAATTGTGGTACAGTGATACGAGGCCCACATAAATAGCCAAGATCTGTGTTAGATTGCCCACTGCTTTATTAATAATGTCTAACTGTTTATGTTTAAAACTCTTAAAAATGTAGTTCACAGTGTTTGTAGTTATACTGCAGCCAGTACGAAGCTGAAGTATATACTACGCATATTATTTGCCACCGTTCAATCTGGTTGAATTCACACATCGAATTACACTACATATTTTGCAGATATTGACTGATTCCAAGTCAAAACCACCTCACGTAGACACAAACTGTGTCGTATAACTGGCCTGATAGTCAGAGAATTCTCCGAAACACACCTCAAGATTTATAAATCCTGATTTGAACAGCGTGGCTAATAACGTGACAAACCATTCCGCGTACATGAGATAATATCCTGACCGGAATTACTTTCGCACAAGCCCACTGACAATTTGAAAAAATTCAAACAGCCGCACACTAGCAATCGGCAGTAGTGACCGCACAGCTGTAACCATAGCAACTGATGTCTGATAACTGCCGCTGAGCTCTGTATGACTCCAAAGACATGAACAAAGCATGCCGACACTACACAGCTGACATAACATTAAAGCAAAGCTCTCATGCTGGCTCACACCTCTGCAAGCATCCTATCACCATGGCGACCATGGCATTGCCTTGTAATACTCCACTTGTGCAGTAGAACAAAGACTACTGTGCCAGATCAAGGTTGCACTAAAAGGTAAGTTTATCTTAATATTTAAAAAGAAATTGGAAGGCATGCATTGTAAAAATACAATATTGTTCAGAAACAGTTGTTTACAGAGTATTCCATGAGTAAAGGGGACTGCTTAACTCACGAACAACTGGTTCATGATCTGTACCGTCTGCTTCACTTACGTAATAGATAGCATATCCGACAACTTCCTGTGCATTACCCGGTGGATGCTATTATTGGTTCACAGGTTCCAGTATTAAATCTCAGCAGGTGCATAATTTTCATTAAGTATAAGAAATTCTAACATTGACACAGTGGATTTATATTGGAGGAGACTTCAAAGCGGGGGCCAAGATGCAGCACATTGTTTTTAATGTGCAATCAAACACTTTAGTCAAACTTTAATAACTTAACTAAACACTGACTTCAGCACAGATAAAACATGTTACTTTGAGCAACCAAATCAATTCAATCAGAAAGGATTATCGGGATCATTGCTCAAAAGGGCTTTTTAGTTTATTTAGAATTTTTGTTTTTGTTTTTCCTCACCTCCCACGCCGTTTGTGTTTTCTTGATTTCACATTTTTCTGACAGTGGACAAATTCATTCACACTGGTCCGACACAGAGAAGGGCCAGAGCAATTCTTCCCCAAATACTCAAGAGTTTCTATGGAGGCAGAAGCCCAGAGTTGCTCCATCTTTTTGAAAGCATTAGTGTACCACTTATCGTAGCCACAGGCTTCCTCTGGGCGCCAAAGCTAGCAACTTCAAAAACTATTTAGATTCCATTATGTGACAAAGCAGCTAATATTCTGGGCTAGACATGTGACTAAATGAACACTGAAATCATTATCATAAAAAATGTGTGCGTTTCTTTAAATAAAAGGCAGACAGCAACCAGTTCTATTCTGACATAATCATTGGAAAGAATGCAGGTTATAGGCCTTTCCTCAGATTCTTCCTCTCACTCTGGTCTGGCGCCTCAGTTGACCCTCCTCACTGCTATTGCTGAAACCATAATTCAGCGCAATCGAGGATCACAGGTGCCAACCCATGCCCCTCCACCCTGTGAGGTTGTGCATTGGAAATCCAACACATCCCACCAGCACGCTGGCAAATTATACATTCTTCAGTGTCCCAGCTTTGTTTTTTCTAAGATATTTTCATCCAGCTTTACTGTGGTAAATTAATATAAGTTATCACTGAATCTCTTAACTTACAGCCTGTGGTAATTTACCATGCAGCAGTATGAACTATAAGTTCCAGTTAGTATACACCATCACACATATTGATCGTCAATAATAACATTCCCTTCCAAGCTCCTAGATAATACTATTTTTAAATTGAATTAAATTTCCGGTTTAATGTTATACGTTTTATTTTACCAAAGTAGTATGATTGGATGAAGAACCACTGCATGTGAGAAAATACTTTTTACTATTACCAGTTATTTAATGTCAACATGGAGCAGTCTTCAGTCTACTGGCATCACAAAACAAGATCTGTACACAACAATGATTGCCTTTTCCGTTAGGCCAGAGGACAAAAAAAAAATTGAAATTTTCACACAAGATCATAGGGTAAGTTTGGATGAAAAAGGCCAGTCAACTCATTTGAATTCATCATTCCAACCCTACTGTCCTCCCATCATGGCGTGGAGCTGTCTTGAGTGAGTCCAGTATCCTGATTGGAATTATCATTCTGGAGCCTATAAGATCAATTATGGTCCCTCAAGTAAAAAAAATTGGAGCATTTCAGTGCACTCTAACTAACATAACCCAACAACAGTTTAATTTGCAGCCCTCAGCTGCAGTCAATATTTGGCTGTATTGTGGTCTCTGTATGTACAACTACTGAGCTCTCTGAGCACTAATACATTTCATAAAAAGTTGTGAATAAATTAAACTCCATTCTTTTACAATAGTTGTGTTCTTTTTGTTTTTCCTGGCTCTTAGGTTTGTGAAAAATATTCCAAATCAACAATACTTGGTGTCCCTTTTCTAATTCCACACCTGATTGAGCTATTTCCTTTTAGAAAAGCTATAAATAGTAGGAAAGAAAGTGGTCGGCCTTGGGCTTCAGTGGAAAATAATGGATAATTTGAAGAATATTAGCAGCTGTGGTGTTTGACATCACTCCAGTTAGTTCATATTTATAGTTATTTTCTGATAGGTGACAAAAATAAAGTTGTTTTTTGCAATCGGTGTCATAGGAGAAATTGATTGAAGAAATGTGTGGAAAATGTAGGTATTTTAGTCAAGAAATTATCAAATCAGAAACTAAATTTGCCATGCGCTAAACGTGATGTGATTGACTATGGTTATCTGCACCATCTTTCTCATTGACTTGTTTCACTTTGGTTTCAATTCCCAATCCATTCCAGCCATAAAATGAGTTGCTTGATCACATAATGATTAGGAAGTTCATATTGCATTGACATGACTGGAAGCCTGTGGATCTGATTCCTGGCACACTGTGACCGTAACTCTAACCTGCTAACCAATGTATGTAATGAAATTGCTTTGTTCTCTGCAGGATCACTATGTAACACCAGGCACATTCACATTCCACAAGTTTAGCGTCAGTGAAAAGCTGAAACTGCTTCACACTGATGCTAAACTTGGAGCAGAAATCAAGTTTGAAGGCCCAAACTGGCTCTGAAGCAAAGTGGAGTGTGATTCCCTTCTCCAGGAAGCCTCATTCCACTTTGGCCTGGTTTTAGGTTACAGTGACACCAAAGAGAAGTAGACTGTATGAAGTTCTCTTTTTATAGGTTGTTGTATGCTGTACAAAAGTCTTGTTTAACTAACAGATCTGTATAAAAAGTTTTGTAAAATTGTATGATTGTCAGGTCCCAGGATGCATTGTTGATTGAAGACAAGGGAATTAGAAATGGGGAGAGATATAAAACAGGCTGCTGATTCGCACCCATTTTACACTATCGCACAAAGTCAGAATCTGCCCCCCCCCCCCCCCCCCCCGGGCCAGGATTTTTAATTAGTTGTTGGAGCTGGTTTTGTATTAAATGTGCATGTTTCTGTGCCACTTTGCCTCAAATATGCACATCCAGCAGTGTTTACTAATCCAGAACTGATTTAATTCTGGAGGCATTATTAACATAAGAAATAGGAACAGGAGTAGGCCATATGACCCATCGCGCCTACTCCGCCACTCAGTAAGATCATGGCTGATCTTCGACCTCAGCTCCACTTTCCCGCCCTGTCAGCATATCCATTAAGTCCCTTAGTGCCCAATATACCCAACGACTGAGCCTCCACAGCCCTCTGGGGTAGAGAATTCCAAAGATTCACAACCCTCTGAGTGAAGAAATTTCTCCTCATCTCAGTCCTAAATGGCCAACCCTTTATACTGAGAGTATGACCCCTAGTTCTTGACTCTCCAGCCAGGGGAGACAACCTCTCAGCATCTAATTGGATTGGGAAATCAAGTGACGTTCTCCTGAGTAGCTCACTGATACTGAAGTGAAATCTACTAATTAATCTACCCAGACATAGCACAACCATCCTGGGATGCTACACTACACAGCACCCTGCTGAGAAGATAGGCACGAGCTGGTGATACAGCATGAACTTCATATCATTGCAAGATTAATTTATATCACTGCAAGATTAATTTTATAAACTCATTATTATTGTAGCTTTTTGATGTGCTGTTTTAATTGTTCTTCCTCCTCATCCAAACATTCTTTTTCTTGTAGATTCAGAGCAGGGTGGCAGCCCGAGGCCTGCTATTGGCTCTGAGGCTGATGACAGCAAGACAGGAACAATTGGTGAGTATTGAGCTTGCTAACATAAGATTATGATTGTGATACTTCCCTCCCTCTGTCAGTGTCACTGATGTATACAGTGATACTTCCCTCCCTCTGTCAGTGTCACTGATGTATACAGTGATACTTCCCTCCCTCTGTCAGTGTCACTGATGTATACAGTGATACTTCCCTCCCTCTCTCAGTGTCACTGATGTATACAGCTGTACATCCCTCCTTCTCAGTGTCACTGATGTACAGTATACAGTGATACTTCCCTCCCTCTCAATGTTACTGATGTATACAGTGGTACATACCTCCCTCTCAGTGTTAATCTTTAGTTTGAGCTCTCCAGTCGGTCAGTTATACTGAACTCACCTGAGTTAATTATTTTGTTCCGTTGCTGTGCACCATTTAGGTTAAACTTTAGACTTCATTCATCTGTATAATGCAGTTACAAAATAGGAGAAAGAGCAGCATTGCATGTGTGTACTTCAACTTGTGCTTAATGTTCTGCTATCTACTATCTGAATGCTAGATAAACTTTTATTGTTATGAAACCGCTGATAGGACAGTTGGCTCTTTACCCAGTATTACAAAGTCAATTTTGTAAACTTAAAAATTAAAGTTTAAAGTGTTCATTTTTCACTGGCTGTAGTTATACTGTTATTATAGCAATTTAAGTCTCCTGGTGGTGATCTCATGCCAACGTTGAATGGAGGATAGCTTACCTTCAGTTATACTGCACATTTTGCATCATTGCAAAGTTAAAACCTCTGCAGCAAAACAGAACAGGCAGTAAATTGGACTAGTAATGTATTACAGCTTTAAGGAAAGAGAAGCAGAACTGTTCAATAAGAAGTTAGTCTGGTTAAACAGACAATTCTTTGTACTTGCAGCTTAAAACAAAGAGAACGGTGCTACCCTCGATTTTCTACATGCTGCAGAGCCCTATTGCAGCCTGGATTAGCTCTGCCCACCAATCTGCAAAGCTATCTACTCACACTGCAGCAGTTTATAGTCAGGGCCCCTAAGGATTTGCCAATCTGCAATTGCAGAAATTGCCCCTTCCCACCAAGGAATTTTGACCCTATCAGCTTCTTTTGTTTTTCTTCCATAATTTTGCCCCTAGTAACTAAATGCAAACCCAATGCCTGACCTAGCGATGCTTCTACCAGCAGTTGGTGTGGTGGTTCCAAATAATGTCAGGTGACAACAACCTTCTCATTTCCTTTGATATACAGCTATCTAATACCCAAGCATTTCACACCAGAAACAAGTCGCCGACTGTGAAAATCATTGGTATTATGTATCACCACTAATCCCATCTCCTTAATCAACTGCTTGCCAACATTGGAGTTCAGTTTATAGGTAAATGTTCAGAGGTGTGAAATGTATATAAGGATAAACAAATTAGAGACCACTGGGGATTAAAAGATGGTGTCATTCCAATTCAGAACACCAAGTACTAAAGCAAACTACTGCGGATGCTGGAAATCTAAAAAAAACAGAAAATGCTGGAAATACTCAGCAGGTCAGGCAGCATCTGTATAGAGAGAGAAAAACAGAGTAAACGATTTAGGTCGTTGATCTTTCATCAGAACACCAAGTATTGGTTACATACTGCTTGATCTTTAAATAGTACTTCAACACTTAACTGTCCCACCAAGGTGATAGATTGTGGGTGGCGGGGGTTGGATACGGTGATTGGGCAACCACCTCCATGCAGCTATACAGCTACACAAGGTATTCCTTCAGATGGGCTGGAGTTCCACTCTTTCATAGTCGGGTCGAGTGGGGCAAGAGAATTCTCCAGCTCAAGCTCAATTTAAACAGCCTCAAAACTGATACTCCATAGTTGCTTTTATAGGACACTGTTTTTACTCTGATTCTATGAGCATGGTCATAGCATTAACACCACTAAATCTAACGCTTATCCTAGCAACGGAATTGTAGGCTTGGAAAAAAAAACTTGGATGTACAATTATGTTGCCAGGAGAAGAAAGCCGGATTAAGTAGCATAAATCTGGGAGCTGGCTGATGGATGCTGGCCTCCCAGAATCCAAACTAAAAGACACTTGGGCTGGGAACTCACTGGGGAATGTGTGGATCTGGATCTTCACCGGTTGAAAGATATCAAATAAGAGGAACTTTTACATTTTTCCATTAAAATATTGTTTCTTTGTCTCTGAGCATAGTGTTTATTTTGAGAATTGGCCCCCCAATTCAGGCAGATTCCTGCTGTAATTTTGGTGAGAGTTTGCCGGATCGGCCAGAAACAAAACAAGGACAAACATTTGCCAGGTCCCGGCCTTGCACCCAAGGGTGTGGCTTTGCTGGAATGGAATCACCACCCACCTCTTACAAGGCCTTTCAGTGCAGTACTGAGGGAGTGCTGCACTTTTGAGTGTTGCCGTGGCATTAAACCGAGGCCCCGTCTGTCCCCTCAAGTGGACGTAAAAGATCTCATGGCACTATTCAATGAAGAACAGGGCCATTCTCCTGGTGTCCTGGCCAACATTTATCTCTCATCCAAAATCACTAAAACAGATTATCTAGTCATTTATCTCATTGTTCGTTGAGGGACCTTACTGCACGGAAATTGGCTGCCGCATTTTCCTGCATTGCAACAGTGACTACACTTCAAAAAGACTTACTTGGTTATGAACCATTTTGGATTGTTCTAAGGTCATGAAAGGTGCTATATAACTGCAGATTCTTTCTTCTCATCATGATAAGATGCTTGCGAGAGAACTCCGAAAGTCAACATTCCCGCATCGCAATCCTATTTTAGGACCTGGCTTAGGTTCGGCACAGGTATGTCTGGTCAGACCAGGTGCACCAGCCAACCCCTCAGTGATTGTGTGGTCGACCTTAGAGTCCAGTCCAGGATTGAGGCCTGGACCCCAAAGAGCTGACCAATTTTTAAAAAACATTTTAAGCATCCCCCTTTTTAAGGAGGCTGCAGAGTCACAGCTTTCTTCTGGGTGGGGGAGGGGTGAGTTACCCATGATATTCATGCAGAAAACAATGTAGCAAGAGGAATATGAGTATAGGAATAAAACTCAGCATCTGCACAGCACAGTCTGTGAACACCAGGGCCCCCAGCTCTGCCAGACCTCAGGACAAACCCCCTACTGCTACCAGAGCCCAGGATTGCCCACAGTACTGTCATAACCCATAACTTCCCTCCAGTGCAACTCAGCCCCACCGCCTTCCTCAGTAGTGCTATAACTACCATCTTGCTGCATATCTTCAACTATGGAATGAAAGTTAACACACTTGGGTAAAGGAATATACAGAAAAACAAAGGACATCATTTAATGTTATCACAGAATAAGTAACAATTGTAGAATTCAATCTCTAAAGCACCAGTAAACAATCCAGAATACTATGTAATAAAAACAGAATTGCACTTATTCAGTCACTGTTAATCAATGATCCTGATAATACACCGTACATTATTACATGGCAGGTTATAACAGCATATCCTCCTGATTCTCACTGAGTAATGCCACAGGAAAACTGCTAGTAATACATAAAACAGCATGCATTTCATGGGAGATTTTTATCTTTGAATTATAAACACTCAATTATTTTCTCAGTGGAAAAGAGAAATTTTGTCGCTGTACATAACAGTATTTCAGTTTGTGTGTTTTTGAAAATAATTTGAATACAAATTGGACAACCGATTTAACTAGGATTTCAATTAAACTTTTAAATAAAAATGATTTAACTTCAGAAAGCGTGTCAAATTGAGAGACGTCCTATTGTTTACATTTAATTATTGTTTACATATATACGAAAAGCTAGAGGACAAATTTAAAAGCTTTACATATTGTCCATACTTGTTTATACAGCTGCTGTGAGTGTGTGAAATACTAATTACCTGTATTTGCTGTTGACTGGAAAAACCTGGAAGCTATGTATAGTAATTTTTTTTTAACATTAACTTCATAACATAATCCATTTTGTTTTTCTCAGGTTTTTAATTTAAAAAAACTACTTTTGGACTCTTGTTTCGGGTAAATAATGTGGTAGATATTCAATGTAACGCCTGGGAGTAAACCTGGTGCTGCAGGTCGGCTGGCTGTTACAGAAAACACTCAATTTTCATTACCCTGAGAAGTCAATGGAAATGAAAATTGGGCGGGTCCCGTATCGGGCGGATAATCCGCAACACCTGCTTTACTGTACGATGAAATTCTGCCCCAAAGTTATCTGACATAATATTTTCGAGCTGTTGACCGGAAAACATTTCCAGAGGATATTGGTTGCAAGCCTGTCCCCCAACCCCACCCACTTTCCAAGAGCTGCAAAAAATTGCTGACTCAATTTTGTTGGTTGGAAGTAAAAATAATTGAAAGCTGCCATGAGTTTATTTACTGCTCTCGAGATGCAGAAAGTGGAATCCGTATATTTCATTTATTTCCCTGTGCCAAACAGTATATTTTTCGGAACCAATCATAAAACAATCAGTGTAGGAGGAGAAGTGTTCAAAACTGACAAACTAGTACTAGCAGACCTGGGATCCCTCCCAATGCTGTCAGACCCTTGATCTTCCTCCCTCCATTAATAACACAACCGAGGAACCCCAGAGGGGTACGGCAGTGTAGTCGTTATGTTATTGAACTAGTATCCAGAGGCCTGGACTAATAATCCAGAAAATGTGAGTTTAAATTCCACCATGGCAGTTTGAGAATCTGAATTCAGTTTTTTTTAAAAGCTGGTAGCAGTAAAAGTGACCATGAAGCTGTCAGATTATCGTAAAGACCCAACAGGTTCACTAATGTCCTTTAGGGAAGGCAACCGGCTGTCCTTACCTGGACTGGTCTATACATGACGCCAGTCCCACACAAATGTGGCTGACTCTTAATGTGGCTCTCTGACGTTGCCTAACGGGTCAGTTGCATCAAACCGCTGCTCAGTGGTTCAGGAAGTAGGCCCACCACCACTTTCTCAGGGCAACTAGGGATGGGCAATAAATGCTGGCCTTGCTAGCGACACCCACATCCAGATAAATGAATTTTTAAAAAATCTACTAGTGAGCCAAACTCTAAGGGGTAAAAATTTGATAGCGCCCGCATCGCTGGGGTGCTAATTTTAGCGCCCCCACAGTCGATCTTCCCAGGTAGCACCTCAAGAGGGAGGAGGGGAGCTACTGGAAACGCCCCGCTTCCCTCTTGGGGCACTGCAAGCCAAAACTGCGGCACGTCGCAGGCCTTCCTCCTCTTCTTAAAGGGGAGGGGCCTGGTGCAGCACGTCCCGGCGCCCAGCTGGGCCACCAGGGATCGGGTGTGCCGGCAAACGAGCCCGGCACTCAAGAGGAGTGCCGGGCTCACAGAGAGCAGCCGGCACCCTGCGGGGGGGCTTCACAGGGGCCGGGGACAGCAATGGGGGCAGGTGCTGGCAGGCGACCAGCAACAAAAATGGCCGCCCGCCACCTCCCCTTTAATATTGGGTGGCGCCCCCCGACTTTAACTAGTGCCGCCCTGGCTGCAGGTAGGTCCCCCTGACCCCGTCGGACATAGCATGTCAAATAGCTTGGCTATCTTCATAACAGATCGCTAGGTTCCAATGTGTGAGTGCAAGCTTACATGTATCAGCATGTCAAACACAAAAGAATTGTGGATGTGATTAACTTAGATGTATGAACAATTGACAGCACTGTGGGGATCAGCTGACTACTTGCTCCTGAAACCTATTTAGGGAGGGAATTGCAGCGCTTGCAGCATGGCCGCCAATGGTTGGGCGAGAAGAGACGGGGGATGCACAAGAGACCAGAATCTGAGGAAGGCAAAATACTCAGGAGGTTGTAGAGCTGGAGGAGGTTACAGAAATAAGGAGGGGAAAGGCCATGAAGAGATTTAAACATGGGGATGAGAATTTTAAATTTGAGGTGTTCGGCGACTGGGAGCCGATGTACAAATGAACGAACAAACTTGTATTCTTATAGCGCCTTTCACAACCTCCGGATGGTTGGGGAGTAGGGCTGAGGCTGGGGGAGGTTTGACTTGGTGGGCATGGGGAAGGGGGTGATACAGCAGAGGCAACTAAATGGATTGTCTCAATCCTAGTGACAAAGAAGTC
Source organism: Somniosus microcephalus (assembly GCF_052327205.1). NCBI lineage: Eukaryota > Metazoa > Chordata > Chondrichthyes > Squaliformes > Somniosidae > Somniosus > Somniosus microcephalus. The sequence continues at coordinate 31,017,946 of NC_140999.1, read as the reverse complement.
CATCAGCTGCTCGAACTTGTTGTTGGATGTGAGGGTGGAATAGGCTGGGGAGAGGTGTTTAAGGAGATAGTTGGTAGTGGAGGATAGAGATGGGGGTTATTTTTGCTCTCCAGAGCAATCCTGAAATAGTAAGTGGTTTTGGCATGTGAGTGAGGCCCGATAATGCTTGATGTGGTCCATGTAGGTCTGGTGATGGATGGCTAAACCATTTGTGTGCCAGATACCATCAAATCTGTGTCCCTTTGACTTGATGGAGCAAAGATGGAGGCCATACTTGGAGGAGGAACCCGGATGGGAGAGTGTAATGGCTTTAGTGGGGACTAGATTCATCAAAGGTAGAGGAGAGGGAGAGGTTGAGCAAATCAACAGCCGCAGAAGTATCATGGTGAATGGAAGGCCACAGGTTTGGCAGTTTGAAAGTACAGTTGTAAGTGACGGGGGAAGAATTTATTCCTGAGGCAGATCCAGAAGGAAGTTACAATTTAAAGCAAGGCTTCTGTCAAAGGTATTATAGTCCAGCCTACACACATCTGCGCACATACTTTTAATGTAATGAGCATGATTGAATGAGGCAGCCTTTCTGGCCAATTTTCTTTACTTTCTCTAAACAGCCAAGTCTTGCCCTTAGGGCTAGGTCGTGTATGAGTGTCCGAGGAAATTCTTCTTGAATTAAGACTTGCGGTGGCTTTCTAGATATTCTAGTGTTGCAGCTGCTGCATCTAAAATTCCCCAGAAAACTGAACTTTTGATGTGGTTAACTGATAGCAAAAAAAGTCACTGGAAAGTTCACAAAGTATAGTTGCAGGCAGTAGCGTTCAACTGTTACATGATAACTGAATAATCTGTGCTGCTGAGAAAATGCGCACAGAGGCCTTGCACAAGATACCCAAACAGGAATCCGTGGGAGGGGAAAGGTCACAGAGAAGAGGATGTACCTGTGCTTAAACTGGCACCCCCAGTATCTGTCTGATGACGGGAAGACGAAGGGCGGGAAGTCGCTATTCCTTTCTTGTGGGCAGAACTGTTAGTATGAAACCTAGTGTGGGCGATACAGTATGTTATCTGTCGTAACCCACGTTGCCTCTGGATGCCAAAATGCTACCACAAACCAGAGTTGCATTACAGTTAACATGATAACATATTTCTTTTGGGGCTGACGTAATTTTGGGTTGACCTTGTTTCAACTTTGTGTTGAATTACAACTGAGCCTTTTTCTGTAAGCTTTCCCAGTAGATGACAGTTACTTAATTTCTGTAACCACAACTCTGTGTGTCACATGTGCAGCCCTTCCCAGCCTGAATTTACACGAACACAATTATTTTAGAAGCAGGATTCTTTTCTATAAGAGGAAAAATTTTCATTAATTCTTGACATGCAAGCAATGTAATATTTTTCAATGGTGATTATTAGTGCTGACAATTTGTGAAAGTAAGGTTTAGCAAGGATAGTTAATTGTCAGAGGCACCATAGTCAGCATGAAGACGTTGCTTACAATTCTATCACAGATTTTCTAGCTGTAGACTTCATGACAGATGTGGAGTTTACTGATTGGACTCCATGTCGAGGGGTTGAGAGGAAGTGAACTACTTGAGGAGTGCTGCTTGTTCTGTCAATCGTCCTTTAAGAACATAAGAAATAGGAGCAGGAGTAGGCCATTCAACCCCTCAAGCTTGCTCCACCATTCAATAAGATCATGGCTGATCTGATCTTGGCCTCAACTCCACTTTTCTGCCTGTTCCCCATAACCCTTGACTCCTCTGTAGTTAAAAAATCTGTCTTTCTCCGCCTTGAATATAGTCAATGACTCAGCCTCCACAGCTCTCTGGAGTAGAGAATTCCAAAGATTCACGACCCTCTGAGAGAAGAAATTCCTCCTCATCTCCATCTTAAATGGGCGACCCCTTATTCTGAACCTATGCCCCCTAGTTCTAGATTCCCCCACGAGGGGAAACATCCTCTCTGCATCTACCTTGTTGAGCCCCCTCAGAATCTTAGATATAAGATCACCTCTCATTCTTCTAATCTCCAATGAGTATACGCCCAACCTGCTCAACCTTTCCTCATAAGACAACCCCTTCATCCCATGAATCAACCTAGTGAACCTTCTCTGAACTGCCTCCAATGCAAGTATATCCCTCCTTAAATAAGAGGACCGAAACTGTACGCAGTACTTAAGTGTGATCTCACCAATGCCCTGTACAGTTGTAGCAAGACTTCCCTACTTTTATACTCCATCCCCCTTGGAATAAAGGCCAACATTCCAATTGCCTTCCTAATTACTTGCTGTACCTGTATGCTAACTTTTTGTGTTTCATGTACGAGGACACCCAGATCCCTCTGTACTGCAGCATTCTGTAATCTCTCTCCATTTAAATAATATTTTGCTTTTCTATTTTTCCTACCAAAGTGGATAACCTCACAGTTCCCCACATTATACTCCATCTGCCAAATGTTTGTCCACTCACTTAACCTATCTACAGGAAACTTTATGTTATCCGGAGGCTAAATGTCCGGCAAGCTCGAGCCACCGGCAAAAATCAGGAGCCGTTTTGTTAGTTTTTTTTTCTTCTCGTGGCTTTTTTTTCTCAACAGTCAGGCTCTGCAAAGTCTCTCTGAAGCTGTTGCTAAGTGACAGAGACGCTTCCAAGGTACAGCCGACTGTTTAGAAGCTGTTGCTAAGCAACAGTGTTTGTTGACAGATACGGAGCTGAAAAGCTCCGTATGCTTCAACATTAACGCTGGTGTGTCCGGCAGTTTTGAGGGAACGGCAACAGCTCGGTCCCGTCAGTGCCGGATAGCACAAAGTTTCCTGTATATCCCTTTGCAGACTCTTGTCCTCCTCACAATTTGCTTTCCCACCTATCTTTGTATCGTCAGAAAATTTGGCTACAGTACACTCGGTCCCTTCATCCAAGTCATTAATATAGATTGTAAATAGTTGAGACCCCAGCACTGATCCCTGTGGCACCCAACTAGTTACAGTTTGCCAACCTGAAAATGACCCATTTATCCCAACTCTGTTTTCTATTAGTTAGCTCTTATCTTGTGCAGTAACCTTTTATGTGGCACCTTATCGAATGCCTTTTGGAAATCCAAATACACCACATCTACTGGTTCCCCTTGATCCACCCTGCTCATTACATCCTCAAAGAACTCTAATAAATTTGTCAAACACGATTTCCCTTCCATAAAACCATGCTGACTCTGCTTGACTGTATTATGATTCTCTAACTGTCCTGCTACTACTTCCTTAATAATGGACCCCAGCATTTTCCCAATGACAGATGTTAGGCTAACTGGCCTATAGTTTCCTGCTTTCTGTCTCCCACCTTTCTTGAAGGGGCATTATATTTGCGGTTTTCCAATCCGCTGGGACTTTTCCAGAGTCTAGGGAATTTTGGATATTTACATCCACTATCTCTGCCGCCACTTCTTTTATGACCCTAGGATGCAGGCCATCAGGACCAGGGGACTTGTCAGCCTTTAGTCCCATTAGTTTGCCTAGTACTTTTTTTCTCTAGTGATAGTGATTGTTTTAAGTTCCTTCCTCCCTTTTACCCCTTGATTTTCCACTATTATTGGGATGCTTTTAGTATCTTCTACCGTGAAGACAGATACAAAATATTTGTTCAAAGTCTCTGCCATTTCCCTGTTTCCCATTATTAATTCCCCAGTCTCATCCTCTAAGGGACCAACATTTACTTTAGCTACTCTCTTCCTTTTTACATACTTATAGAAGCTCTTACTGTCTGCTTTTATATTTTTTGCTAGTTTACTCTCAATCTATTTTCTCCCTCGTTATTTTTATAGTCATCCTTTGCTGGTTTCTGAAAATTTCCCAATCCTCTGGCCTACCACTAATCTTCGCAACATTGTTTGCCTTTTCTTTCAATTTGATACCATCCTTAACTCCCTTAGTTAGCCACGGATGGTTCATCCTTCTTGTAGAATCTTTTTTTCTCACTGGAATACATCTTTGTTGAGAGTTATGAAATATCTCCTTAAATGTCTGCCACTGCTTATCTAATGTCTTGCCTTTTAATCTATTTTTCCAGTCCACTTTAGCCAACCCTGTCTTCATACCCTTGTAATTGCCTTTATTTAAGTTTAATACACTAGTTTCAGACCCAAGTTTCTCACCCTCAAACTGAATGTGAAATTCTATCATGTTATGATCGCTCTTCCCTAGAGAATCATTTACTATGAGATCATTAATTAATCCTGTCTAAAATAGCCTTCTCCCTGGTTGGCTCCACAGCGTATTGTTCTAAGAAACTGTCCTGAATACACTCTCTGAACTCGTCCACAAGGCTACCTTTGCCAATTTGCAGGGCGGGCTTAACGAGGTCAATCAAGGGAAAATAGCGTGGGAAGGCCGTACGTCATTGGGGGCGGGACTGAAACCTGACAACCAGCAGTTCCACTCCCAACACGTCCCCATTGATAAAATCCAACCCCACGTCTCTGTAATGGCTATCAGATCATACCCATTTATTTCTATTTGTGCCGTTAATTAATCTTTCTTGTTACAAATGCTGCGTGCATTCAGATAAAGAGCCTTTAATTTTGTCATTTTCCCCTACTCTTATGCTTGTATGCTCTGTTCCTTCCTGTCACACTCTGGTCATCATTACCCCTATCGCTACCCTGCAATATTGCCTTGTCCTTTCTCTTTAACTTTCTAAGTTTCCCCTCACCTGAACCCTCCCCCCCACTATTTAGTTTAAAGCCCTATCTACAGCCCTAGTTATTCGATTCGCCAGGACACTGGTCCCAGCACTGTTCAAGTGAAGCCCGTCCCAACGGAACAGCTCCCTCTTTCCCCAGTACGGTGCTAGTGCCCCATGAATCGAAACCCATTTCTCCTACACCAATCCTTGAGCCATGCATACAACTCTCTGATCTTATTAACCCTATGCCAATTTGCTCGTGGCTCAGGTAGTAATCTAGAGGTTACTACCTTTGTGGTTCTGCCTTTTAATTTAGCCCTTAGCTGCTCATACTCCCTCAGCAGAACCTCTTTCTTAATCCTACCAATGTCGTTGATACCTACGTGGACCACGACAACTGGATCTTTCCCCCCCACTCTAAGTTCCTCTCCAGCCCCGAGGAGATGTCCTTAACCCTGGCACCAGGCAGGCAACGCAGCCTTCGGGACTCACGCTCTCAGCTGCAGACAACAGTATCTATCCTCCTAACTATACTGTCCCCTACCACTACTACATTCCTTTTTACTCGAATGGCCCCCTGTACCACGGTGCTGTGGTCAGTTTGCTCATCCTCCCTGCAGTTCTTGCTCTTGTCCACACAGGCTGCAAGAACCTCATACCTGTTGGACAAATGCAAGGGCCAAGGCTCCTCCAATGCTACCTTCTGTATCCCCATACGTGCCTCACTCGTAGTCACACCCTCCTGTCCCTGACCACGGACCAAATCGGAAGTATTTAACCTAAGCGGTGTGATTGCCTCTTGGAACAAAGTGTCCAGGTAACTTTCTCCCTCCCTGATGTGTCGCAGCGTCCAAAGCTCAGATTCCAGCTCATCAACTCTGAGCCGAAGTTCCTCAAGCTGCAGACACTTACTGCAGATGTGGTTGCTGTGGATCACACTGGGGTTCACCAGCTCCCACATGCTACAGCTGCAACACATCACCTGCCCTGCCATCTCTATTGTATTTTATTTAACTAATTAGGTTTTCAAGTTTTGAAATACTGAATTGTCTATTAAGTTTTTAATCTAGGTAATAACCTTGTATAATTTATTAAATTTAATTATATGCTTTAAGTCTTTACTGTAACTTAGCCCACAATCCTAATTTAACCCTAGTTGTTTATATTTTTTTAAGCAGCACCTCTTACCCCCACCTCACCGAATTCCCTCACTCACCAAATTCCTGAGTTTAGTACTCTGTAGAAGCAGTACTCCATAGAACTGGACTCCATGCTATTTGGGTGCCACGTTAAAGCAATAATATTTGGTTCCTCTGTCACCCTCATGTCATGGGCATGGAAATACAGTTGAACTGAGTGAATTAAATAGTCTAAGACAGCTGCCTAGAAATTCCCCTCAATTCCTTTGAAGTGGAGGCCAGTTTCTTTAAGAAGCCCCGCTTCTTTTTCAAGTAAATGGGGATGTGGCTAGCAGCCCCCTTATGTCTCAAGAGACCTTTATTATGTCAGCATGAAACTAAGCATTTTGATACTTGCATCTGGAACGACGCCCTCTTCGCAGTTGTGTCAATCACTGACAATGAGCTCCATTTCCTCTCACAGTGGTAAATTTGCATACATAATCACAATCTGTGGTATGAGCCAGACAACCTTGACATGATTAGGTTTAATCTAGAGCAATAACCAGTCAACTTTGGCTCACTGGTACTCTCTCGGCTCTAAGTCAGAAGGTCGTGGGTTCCAGTCCCACTCCAGAGACTTGAGCACATAATCTAGGCTGAGACGTTAACCGAGGTCCACCTTCTCAGGTGGAGATTAAAGATCCCATGGCATTATTCGAAGAACAGCAGGGGAGTTTTCCCGGTGTTCTAGCCAACATTTATCCCTCAATCAACAACTAAAACAGATTTATTTCATTGCTGTTTGTTGGAGGTTGCTGTGTGCAAATTGGGTGCCATGGTTCCCTACATTATAACAGTGACTACACTGCAAGGGTACTTAATTTACTGTAAAGTGCTTTGGATGTCCTACAGTCATGAATAACACTATATAAATGCAAGTGTTTCTTTTTCTTTTCTAAATGGGGGCGGTGGGGGGGGGCATGGGGGGTGGTTGTTGCCACCCCTTGCAACTAATTGCTAACTCCAGAAAGCATTGTGTGTTAAGTCCTGAGCCAAAGTTAAAAGAATTCCATTCAGTGTAGATAACAGAACTCTATTTGAAAGTCCCTGTACATTAGCCTAGCTTCAGTTTCACGTGGATAGGCTATAATACAGAAATATTTTGTGGTATGATGCAGGACAGACGATGGGCTCGATTTTAATTGAGCCGTGGAGTCGGGCTTGGAGGCGTGCGGGGGGTTAAAATCGCAATAACTGGCGGGCGGGACCCCCCACCCGCCTGGTTCCCGACGCCAAGCAATTTTAACTCAGGCGTGTCTGATGGTCCCGACTCCGTCCCGCATCCAACGGGCGGGACTGGTTGTTAAGGCCCTTAACAACCACTAAATGGCCTCTATAATCCTATTTTGTAAGGCCCTTGCGAATTTAACCCTCTTCCCACGTGAAACACGCCTGGCGGGAAACACGAATGTGAAACCTGGTGGGAGCACTATTGGATTGCTGACTATCAACTGCAGGTCAACCATTAAAGAGGAGATTTGATCGCCCATCATTTGCAGGTGGCAGGACTTAGTGGTCTCAGGCCTGGGGCAACTTTTACAAGGCTTAACCACACCTGTTTGGAGCCGCACACCCATTTCCAGTGTGGCCTCCTGGGAAACCCCTCTCGCCACCTTCACTCAGCGCTTCCTCAACGGAGGCATATACCAGAAGCATGGGAGCCATTTATTTCCTTCCCACCTGGGCATTAGAGGAGCTCGAACAGCAGCCGTGGCAGCAGCAGAACCAGGAACAACAGCAGCACCAGCAGCAGCAGCAGCAGGAGCGCCAGGCTGCTGCTCACCCACCTGAAGCTGCACAGGCCAGAAGGGGTCAGCGCCTGGAAGCCCGTCGGCGCAGGAGATACCCTCCAAACAGGGTCTACAGATGCAGGGTCAGTTACCTCAACATGTCTGAGCAGCAGTGCCAAAGGCGGCTCTGACTTTCGCGAGAGGTAGTGACTGACATCTGCGCAATGCTACAGCAAGACCTGCTGCCCAGAGGTCCAGGTGGACAAGCATTACCAGTGGCCATCAAAGTCACCACCGCACTCAACTTTTTTGCCTCAGGCTCATTCCAGGGATCAGCAGCAGACATCAGCGGCATCTCCCAGGCGACCACACACACTTGCATCACGCAGGTAACTGATGCCCTCTTTACCCTCGCGCACAATCACATCCATTTCACCAAGGATCGCGCAAGTGTCACGATGTGAGCGGTTGGATTTGCTCATCTGGCAGGCTTTCCAAGGGTGCAGGGCGTCGTTGACTGCACACATGTGGCCCTTAGGGCACCCCATCGCAATCCAGGTATTTTTGTCAACCGCAAGGGCTTCCACTCCCTCAACGTTCAGCTGGTGTGTGACCACAAGAAGGAGATTTTGCATGTTTGTGCCATGTACCCTGGCAGTTGCCATGACTCCTTCATACTGCGCCAGTCGAGTGTGCCTCCGCTATTTAGTCTGCCAGACCAACTTAACGGATGGCTACTTGGAGACAAGGGCTATCCCCTGAGGACGTGGCTGATGATGCCTTTGAGGAGGCCAGCCAACGAAGCTGAGAAGCGCTACAACTCCAGCCACATTTCCACCAGATCCATTATCGAACAAACCATCGGTTTGCTGAAGATGCGCTTCAGATGCCTGGATAGATCCGGTGGAGCCCTGCAGTACTCAGCAGCCAGGGTCTCTAGAATCGTCATGGTTTGCTGTGCACTTTACAACATGGCACAGCGTCGTGGCTTGCAGATTCCTGAGGACCAAGTGGCTCCTCACATATCCTCCTCAGATGAAGAGAAGGAGGAGGAGGAGGGCGAAAACGAACATCCTGCAGAGGCCCATCAACCAGCGGCAGCATTACGTGAGAACATTGCTGCCCGGGATGCAAGGAACGCACTCATCCTGGCCAGATTTGCTTAGCCTAGTCAATCAAACACTTTTGCCTTGCAGCTTCTTACCTGAGCATCAACAGTGGCCAAGACCCTGCGGATTCCTAGCTATTTGACCAGCATACTGACAATTGCAAGTAATCCTAAGCCCTCAATGTGAAAGTCCCATTCGTGAAATGACACACGCCACAACTACAGCAGTAGCCATCAGATTTTTTATTAACATAATTAATCTGATGGCTTTTTCTAACAATACATCAAATTTCACCCAAGTGACTACCCTTGTGACTACTTGTGCTTTATCTTCCTCTTACGCGTGCTCCTACGTAGTGGTTCCCCTGTGGCTTCAGCAGATGTGGAGGCCCCTTGCTCACTTTCCTGCTGCTCCTGTCTCGACACCTTTGGAGGGCATCCTCTGGGGTTGCGAGCCTGTGAGGGCTCGTCAACAGTCTGCTGCTCCTGCGGCTGTGCAGTGGTTGAGACGTCTATCTCACTTGGGTGTGGACTCTGGTGGGGCTCTGGCCGAGGGCTCTGCAGTGGCATGGAAGTGTGAGCGCTTGGAGAGGAACCCCCACTTCCTTTAGGTCTGCCACCAACCTCCCTCTCATGGGCCAGGTCCCCCTCAGTGCCTGCAAGTGGCTGGAGAGCACCTTGCTGCATATCAGGGGGGCTATGGGGACCCATATCTGCAATGGCAGTCCTACTCAGAAGGACTTCCATGAAGGTCTGGTTTCTCTGTTCAGTAGATGTCCATCGCTCCTCAAGAGATGTCATTCTATTCTGAACAATGACCATGTTTTCCATACCCTGGCGACTAAGCTCCTCCATGGCCGTAGCCCTCTCCTCTACCGTAGTCATCCTCTCCTGTACGGTAGCCAGCCTTACCACGGAGGTAGCAATCGTTTCCACGGAGGTAGCCATCCTTTCCGTGTTGATGCGTCATGCTCCAATGACTCCACAAAGGCTCTGTTCATGTTCGCTATGGACTCCTCCATTCGCTCCACACTCGCAGCGACCCTAGAGACAAAACCTGCCAGAGACTCCTGCATCTGTGCCTGAAGTTCCATCACCTCTGATCTTATGGATGGACCCAGAGGCAGAGGGTCGACATGCTGCTGAGCCGAGCTGGCAGAGTCCTGCGCCCTCCGACGAGGACTCTCCACTGCTGTCCCTGTCTCTACAGTCTGCTGATGCTCACTTGTCAGCTGTGATACACCAGGTGACAACACTACTCTATGTCCCGAAGGTCCCACTGAGGTGTGAGTGTTTGCGCTGTTGCCGGGTGCGCTCAATTCTGCTGAGGCTGCGCCCTCAGAGGTTGCAGCTTCCTCTGAGCAGTCTGGCTGCTCAGCCTCTTCTTCCTGGCTAGGGGGGACGGATGCTTGTGATGGTCCTGTGGGGGAGTAAAGGAAAGAGTCAGAGATGTGATGCAAAGGCTACATGCACATAGCTTTTTGCAGATGCTCATAAGTGCATCTGTTACAGCTTTGCAATCATTATCAGCGACTCATGCAATGTCAAAGAGAGAGATGGGAAACTTTTCTGTCACCAGCTTGCTGTGTTGCACCCGTCTGTCCATCCCCCATGCGCGAATCATCCTCAATGCCCATGATTTCCAGGACGGCCTCCTCCCAGGGGGTCGGGTGGGCTGTTGAGGGTGGTCCTCCTCCTGTCCTGGCTCGCTTTCTTTTGTTGTGAGCTCTCTTTTCCTGCAATGAGGGAGACAAGTAGAGGTTGAGTGAGAATGAAGGCGTGTAGAGATTGCATAGCATAGATACTTAGAAGGAGACAAAGATGGAGTGAGGTTGCAAGACCAAGGGCCCTCCCTGTGTGTTGTCAGTTGTGTTCAAAGCATCAGAGTGATGGGGTGTGTGAGGGCTGCATGGTGGAATAGCTATGTGAATGTGAGCATAGAGAGAGAGGGAATGGGTAAGGGTGCGTGGATGCCAGTGTTAAGTGGGATGTGGAGGAATAGATTGCTAAAGCTGAGTGCTGGTGAGGAAAGGCAATGGGGATCAGGTTGAGGGTGATGGGAAATTCATACTTACTTTTCCAGTGCGCTGAAGATCATGAAATCTTTTCCTGCACTGTATCCAGGTTCTGCGGGTGACTCCCAAGGAGTTGACCTCCTCAGCCACCTGCATCCACACTGCCTTGGTCTGAGTGGGAGGCCTCTTCCTCCCTGATGAAGGGAACAGGACCTCCCTGTTGGCCCTAGCCCCATCCACCAATGCCTGCAGTGCCGCCTCGTCAAAACGAGGAGCTGCTCTTGCCCTCCCGCTTGTCATCTTTCCTGCAGGTCCCTCTGACACCAAATGGAGGAAGCTTGGAAACCTGCAGAAAAAGCAAGGCTTGCTGTGGACCTTAAATGCAGCAGCAATGATGACGTCATCGGAGGGGACTTTAAGTCATGAAAAACCCCTTTGCAAAGGAAATCAATTGGCCAATTGAGTTAAAATTGCATCAATCTCCCACATCCATTTAGATTTGTGTGGGGAACATGAAATTCGGATAACACGACAACAGCCCGCACCTGAGTTAAAATCAAGCCCGATGTGTTTTTTCACATTGCCCCCACTCATTCAAACATACTAAAATGATGGACAGGAAAAGACCAACTGTTACATGGTTAAGGGTAACTACCCCACACAGTAGTTACCCTTAACCATCAGGATTCACAATATCTCACCCACCCAACAGCAGTCATCTAATCTGAGAGAGGCAAAAAAATACCACGCCCAATTTAGGGTGGGAAAAAATTGGAAAGTTCCTCTCGGACCCCCTTTGGCAATCAAAACTAGTCCAGGATAGCACATTGACCGTGATTTATATTACTTAGTATTCCACCTATCTTTTGTATGCCGCGATCTCCGCCCCATCCAGGAACTGGTCCCACTCTCTTTTGAAGGTATGTAACAAATCGTTAATCACTGCATGAGACAGCAACCCTCTTCGATCACCCAGCTGAAATCAGGAAAATTATAGGTGAGGAAACTGTATCTAACATTTGATGGTACAGCTTATAAGATCAAATTGACCAAGAACAACATTAGCAGAGGCCTAGGAGAAGATTCAGTGCCTGCCTTATTGGCTGGCCAATGGCTTGTGGCCAGGAAGATATAAGAGAGAAAATAAAAGCAAATCTGGTGAAAAGGGAAAGTTGCTGCAACACACTGGAGAGTACCAGCATGCAGAATCATGAGGTGCCGGCCCAGAATTCAGTCCTTGACCTTATATTAGTAAAATAAAAGTTCTTTGGCTGGATTTTCCTCCATGATCATGCCCTACCAAAATCGGTGGCAAGGCCTGTTGCCACATCTAAACCTTGATGCTCCCCTGCCCCAGCCTGGAAGGCCACCAGCCTACCCTTCACTACCTGCCACCTGTAAATATTGCTGAGGAGACAGGGCCCAGAAAATTGCCCAATTTCCCTACTTATCGCTGCCATCTCCAGGAATCACCAGGAAAAGAGAGGTGGTTATCCTTGAGGTAGAAGTGGCAAACCCCTTAAGTTGCTAGATGGAGAGAGAGAGGGTCTAGTCGTGGCCTCCCCTCCCTCCATGTAGCCCCAGAACTTAGCTGCTAGAAATGTGGTGTGATTTGATGTTAAAACCTTTGGGTTCTAATCCAGTGCTGCAACCACTACCCATCAAGTGTGTAGTCATATTATTAGTACCACTCCAGTAACAGTTGACTGCATCACAGGATTCCCATTTTCTCGAACTTGTTCTAATTAACTCAATACAGCACCAGAAATGACTATTGGCAGTGTTATCGTACTTATTCTTAACGTTAAATTCATTATGTTACTGGAGATATTAACCCATTTTCTTCCAGGCTGTATTGACATTAAAATAAAATTAGATTTACAGTGCAGCTCTGTGAATTCCCTGTCTTTAGCAATAGTGAAAATGTTCATAAACTGGGATTCATTGAATTCTAAACATGATTATAGAATGCAGTAATCTTCAGCTATGCTGGAGCCAAATACAATTGCAACATTGTGAAAGCTTTCTTCCATAATCCAGCACCAAGTAGGGACATCAGAACATCATCTTTGGAGACTATGTCATTGGATTCTATGTGCATAGGTGCATCCACCAGATCATGCATGCATTGTTTGTCGGGGCTATCAGTACACCATGTTCCCCATGGATGCCAGGGAGCAGCAAGCATGTGGCCTTGGCTTCTATGGTCTTGCTGGTTTTCCCAGTGTGCAGGCTGTGATTGATAGGCCTATGAGCTCTAAGAGAGAAGGATGCCCCTTACAGGGATCAATTAATGTCCAGCTTGTATGCAATCACTGGCTCAAAATAATGCAGGTTCAGTTCTGGATTTTCTGGCAGCTTTGCATTGTGCCTTAATTCTACAGCAATCCATATAGCTTTCCTGTTTGAAGAGGTGTATGGATTCAAAAGCTGTCTGCTAGGGGACCTTTCCTACCCGTTGTTGCCATGACTAACGGTATCCCTGAGTGCTCCATCTACTGAAGTGTGAACAGAGATACAATGAGGCTCACCCTTCCACAAGAGTGACTCCCACAAGAGAGTCCTGCAATACCACCCAGTCAAAGTCTCCAGGATCATTGTGCCTGTTGTGTTCTCCACAACCAGCTTATTGACTGGGACATCTTCTGACCATTTCACGCATTCCATCTCTCCCTCTTGACCTTCCTCTTCATTAAAACCACTCCTGAAAAGCCAAATCAGTGTCCATCAAAAGTCCCTGTCATGGTCAATCCATCTATTACAGAAACCTGAATAAGTGTTTTTCCAAATGGCTTTGCACAAAGCATCATCTGCAACCAACACATTTCTTCTGCAGAATCACAAATTGTCTCTCAACCCAACTGTTTCCATCACAGTTTTTTTTCCCCTTTCTAACATTGGGGCCTAAAAATTCGGTTGATTTGCGCCTCCCGTTAGCACCCTAAGAAAGCGCTAACGGGGTGCAAAGCAACTAGCACCTGGGCACGGTGCCGCCAACGACTCCCGCGAAATTCAGCGGGAGGTTAGCGGCGGCGGCAACCGTTAGCGCCCCGCAGCACTGTGCCATCGCCGATGACAGCATCGGCGTGCACAGCGCTCCGGCCACAATCTTCGGTAGTGCCCCCTGACTTACCGCTGGACGCTATGTTCGACTGGATCGGGGGGCTTACCTGCGGCCGGGGCAGCACAAATTAAAGGGGCGGTGCCAGGCAGCCATTTTTGTTGCTGCCCGCCTGCCAGCACCCGTCCCCTCTGCCGTCCCCGGCCTCCTCTGCAGCCCCCGTGGAGTTCTGGCTGCGCTCCGTGAGCCCGGCACTTCTCTTGAGTGCCGGGCTCTTTTGCTGGCACTCCGATCCCTGGTGGCACAGCTGGGCCCCAGGTTGCGCTGTGCTAGGCCACTCCCCTTTAATAAGGAGAGGAAGGCCTGCAGTACCGCGGAGCAACATGCCACAGCAGCACGTAGCGCCCAAGAGGGAGGCGGGGTGCTTCCAGTAGCACCCCACTTCCCTCTTGGGGCGCTACCGGTGAATTTCAGGCGCAGGGGTGCTGATTTTTTTGGGGCGCTAAAAGTAGCACCCCGGTGAAGTTAGCGCCCCAAAGGGGGCATGACCCAATTTTTCTCCCTGGGTGTCTTTTGTGCATGGTTAACTAGTTTGGTGCTTCACCTAAGTGGTTTTGCTGAGGCAGGAAGATGGCAATTGTGAGTCACTGTCAAGTATTGGGACCTGAGGTAGCTCTTGATCTCTGTGATGGGCCAGCTTCAGGCTGAAACTTTTCTGCTGCAGGGGCTGGTCAGCCCTTGGAAGAGGGGGAGAGCACCTCCCCCAGTAGATACACAGGTGAACCCAGATCTCGGGCTCCATTTGTAGTCAGGGGTTGGGAGTGTATAAGGGAGACTGATAGCAGTGGAAGTAGAGCGACCTGGAAAGAGAGAACTAATATCCAGTGTTTGTTCTAATCTTCCCCATCTCCTGGCCTCATTGCCATTCTGCCCATAGATCGTGGGTTGTCCAATCCCATGACATGACTGGAATTTGTGCAAGGCAGGCACTATGGCCTGCGCCACCCATTAGCGCCCTAAGAGGGCACTTAGTGGGTTTTGCGCCACTGGCCATGCCTCCCGCTAAATTTAGCGGGATGCTAATGGCGGCGCTAGCCGTTAGCGCTGCGCCGCTACCGATGACATCATCGGTGTGCGCAGCGCCCCACTACCGCCCCGATCGCAAAATTTAGTAGTGCCCCCTGGTTCAGGGGGGCCTACCTGCGGCGGTAGAGGCGCTGAGGTGTGGGGCGGCCATTTTTTTTGCTGGCCGCCTGCCAGCACCTCTCCACGCTGCCGTCCCCGGCCCCCTGAGTCCCCCCTCCCCCCCCCCCCCGCGGAGTGCCGGCTGTGTCCCAAGAGCCCGGCACTTCTCCTCGGTGCCGGGCTCTTTTGCCGGCACTCGCGCTCTTCGAGCACGCTGCAGCAGGCCCCTCTCCTTTAAGAAGGGGAGGAAGGCCTGCAGTATCGCAGCGCGCACACGCTGCGGCACGTTGCACTGCGATTTTCAGTTGCAGCGCCCCAAGAGGGATGCGGGGCGCCTCGAGTAGCGCCGCGCTTCCGTCTGGGGTGCTGAAACTGA
Organism: Somniosus microcephalus; assembly: GCF_052327205.1. Lineage (NCBI taxonomy): Eukaryota > Metazoa > Chordata > Chondrichthyes > Squaliformes > Somniosidae > Somniosus > Somniosus microcephalus. The sequence continues at coordinate 31,002,620 of NC_140999.1, read as the reverse complement.
ATTTGCGGCGGGCGGCTGCGACTCCTTCCGGGGCGGTACTTCCGGCGCCCTGGCGAGGCTGGGGGCGCCAGTGAATTTCTAGGCCTATTTCTCTCTTGATTTGAGCTATGTTTTCTCTGAGCCTGTCCATTGAGGAGGTCACAGTGTAACCAAGAGTCTTTATTTCAGCATTCTGAGAATTCATTAGAGTACCTAAGACTGGCAACAAGGCCTTAGCTGTGAGCACCTGTGTCGCAGATGGCCCTTGAGCTGCCATCTGCACCAAGGGTCTCTGCATGCTTTCAATTCCACACATGTGGAATATGGATCCCTTCACGCTTGTCACCATGGTGCAGAACCTCCTGAGAAAATCAGCCAATAACTCCAATAGTCCATCATTCTATGAAAACATTCACTTGTTATACAGGCTATGGAGATCTGGATTCACCTGTGCATCTACTGGAAGAGGTGCTCTACCCCTCCACCAAGAGGCCTATTCTTCCTCCTGCCCCAGTGCACAGTGAATCCACCTCCGCATTCCCTCATATTCTTTATCTATATCCCCTGGGATGGATGTAACTGGGTTGCAGCATGCCACTTCTTGGAATTGAGACACAATGCCAGAGGACCTGCTTCTTACAGGTTCTATGGAGGGTACAATCTTTGTGTGCTGTGCCATTTCTCCAAAGACATAAAGATGGACAAACAGAAGGGTTAATGCAAACTTGGATTGAGGTCTGTTCATCTGCAGGGGAATGTCATGTGAATTGAGGTCTGTTCATCTGCAGGGGAATGTCATGTGAATTAAAATATGTTGATCAGGACGGTAGGGAGGAAAGTAAAGCAAACCATGAACCCTCAGTAGGGATTTGCCCACCCATTCGCCATCTCCTGCCACCTCTCTCAAGTACCATTCTTGCAACCTCTATTCCCCACCCTCAAACGGAGTCACCTCCTGTATTGTAGCAGGTCCTCTCCTGGTAGCGGTGACCTGTCTTCTGTTAAAAACCATCTTCTCCTACAGAGAATATGAGATTTTCATGACTAACTGCAGCATCAGGACACCCTACAACAGTAACAGTGCCCTTTCCCTTTGCTATGAGAAGGAATTGCATCGAGTGTGAAGGTGGTGGAGTGTCTGTAGCTTGTAACCAGGGAGTGATTCCTAAATGGGTATGGGATGGTATCATGCTTACATTATATTATTTGACGAGCACGTAACAGTGATGACAGGACACCCGAGGTTGTTGCCACAAGGCTCACAGTTTAAATTCTATGTAAAGATTCACACTAACTTCCTCCGTCCTGGTGAGGCCATTTAAGCTCTTTTTTTGGGAATTGCTCCCATGTTCTTGGCCACCTTTTGCCATGCTCAGCCCCAGGACGTCGCTGCAGGACTTCCTCAGGGCAGTGTCCTGGGCCCAACCATCTTCAGCTGCTTCATCAATTTCCATCCGCCCCAGGAGTTGGCCCTGCTGATTCCAATCTTTTACATTTTTTAAGAAGTCATTTTCTGATAGATTTTCCCTAATTTCCAATGTAAAAAAATTGAGTTCATCAAGATGTATAAAACATCTTTAACATAGTAAAAGTATTCACAAGCATTTTACAAAATTGGTTGGGTAGAACTAATGGAAAGCTGTGTAACCGAGGCTGAGGACTTTATAAGATGACCAGCAGCCAATAGAGGTCAGCACGGACAGGGATGATGGAGGAACAGGATCTAGCGCAGGATAGAATATGGAATTTTGAATGAGCTCAGATAGTGTATGTGGGAGGTGACGTTCATGTGCGTTTGGTGCATGTGAGGGCTGTATGTGTGTTTTGGGGGTTTGTGTTTGGTGTGCATGTGTATGGTAGGGTGTGTATGATTCAATACTAGTCCGCTTCCTCTTTAAGACATGGAAGCTAATAATATAATGATAATTATGAGAGTGAAGCATGGAAAGAACGCAGAATTGTGACGCCACTGCTGAAACTATTGTTATGACCATATCTTTCCTGTTCCCAAAATTTTGGGGGGAATTTTCCAGGTTGGGGGGCGGGGGGGGTGGTGAGGTGGGGAGAGTGGTGTGGTCAGCGGGCACGATCGGTGGTGGGTCAGGTGGCCATGCGCCTTTAACCAAATGTCGGATCTGCCAGCGCTGAGCAGACCCATCACGCAGCAGCAGGGGAGACAGTTGAAATCATTAGTGGCTTGTTTACAGCCACTTAACAATGCTTTTCTCCCCAGCTTTTTGATTTTGACAGGTCGCCCACCGGTTTCCCGCTGTGCCTAGACCTCGTCCGTGAAGCTGAGGTGGGAGGTCACTTGCCATTGTTTCAGCTGATGAGTTGACAGCGTCAAATGTCAAGTCAAAGCTCCCAGCTAATTCAGATATCTTCCCTTAGCCACTAGCTTCTCTAAACTGCATTTGCACTACAGATTCAGAATGCTGCAAATCTTTACACAAGTCTCCATCCAGTCTGACCTCATTACCTCTCCCACCATTGACCAATCACTTCTGTCATCTGTACTTCACCTGTCATTTATTCCATCAGCATCAGTGCCCTTTACACTCTCTCACCTTGGTCCTCAGAATCCGACCATGATCAGCCCCAACACCAGCATCACCAGGCACACCAGCAGCACCAACAACACCAGCCTTCTCCGCAATCAACAGATGCTACACAGGACACAGGGCATCAGCACCCAACTACATTATTGCCCGGGAGGCCAGGGATGGCCTCACCATAGCCAGATTTACTTCACTTGACACTATACACCCTGGCTGCCACATGATGCGCCAGGTTGGCAGCACCTCACACCAACATCATAAAGCATCCCTACAATGCCCAAGCCATTCCTTTCACACTCATCAGCATTGCTTTGGGGGGGGGGGTACCATTATGTCTCACCATTCAATGCAACTCACTAAGCCACTTCCAAAGGTGCACACAAATCTGTCCAAGAACGCAAAGTGTTGAAAATAAAGATTTCAATGTTTGACAGCACATTAACAGAAGCTTCACATGAACATTGGCTAAATCACCCAAGTGCCTACCCTTGTGTGTTGTTGGTTGGTATGATTGATTGGACTAGGATGAGGGTGAGTGTGAGGGCTGGCTAGTGAGATGGGAAAGTGATAATGTAGATAGAGAGGGATGGGTGGAGGTGCAAGGTAAGTTGGTGTGAGTAAGGATGTGCAGGAGTAGGGTAGGGAAGGCAGAGTGATGGGGATGTGATGAGTGGCACAGCTGGATGAGATTGAGTGTGGCTTTACAGTAACGTTTCGTGATCTACTGAGATCATTGAAAGGTTTGCACCACTGCAGCCAGGTCCTCCTAACGACATCCCTGTTAGTGTCCTCCTGTGCAATGTGCAACCAGGCTGTGTTGGCCTCCTGAGGAGGTCTCTTCTGCCCATTGGAAGGGAAGAGAACCTCGTGGTCTGACTCCCTGCATAAGCATATGGAGGGAGTCATGAGAGAGCCTGAGTGCAGCCGTGTACATCTGTGCAGTGCTTGCCAGTGTTTGCAGCACCTCAATACTGTAGAACACTGACAGCACAAATGTCAAAATAAATTTGTCCATGGTCCGTTTAAGGAAACCGGCTGATGACACGTCATCAAATGACGTCATCAGACCCGCTTCCTTCAGTTGGCCGGGAAACGTGCTGGGCGGGCTTAACAAGCCCAATCAGGGGATAATCATTCTATGCAGCGGGCTGGAGCCAGCAGCGAGGCTGGGACCCGCCACCGACGTCGCCCCCCCAAGGTTGGTAAAATCCAGCCCTTGGTGCTTTAAGGAGACGAGTGTTGCACCTCCATGAACTGCCCCCACCCCCGCACTGCAGTGCTCATATCTCCTATCAATGAAAAGGAAGTGACATTGGCACAAACAGTTCATTGACTTGTCTTGTCTTGTCTTTTGCAGAACACACAGAATTTCAGGACAGCTTTGTGACTTCGGGCGTGTTCAATGTAACTGAGCTGGTGCAGGTATCCAGAAGTAAGTGTCACTTTTATTTAAATCCCTTTAACAGCTATGGTAACCATATTTTCTTCAGATTTGTTATTAGAAATAGAGGCCATATGTAATTTCACCTAAGTAATAAAACAGTGAAATGTTTTAAGTTTGATACTATATTAATATTAGATAAAGCAGTGTACCTTGCTACTCTCTTATGGTGAAATGATTTATGTTTAATTTATCAAAGCTGCTGGTGAGGGAAAGTTTAATTCAACTTTTAGGGTTGGATTATAAGATAATTACAGACGAGCATGGCCATTCGTCCAATCTTAATTTATCCACCCAGAAAGATCTCTAACAACCCTGCAATGTAGCATCCAGTTATTTCTTAAACAATTCCAGTGTTTTCGTTCCCATCACTGTATCTGGAAATTCATTCCACATGTGGATCCTCCTTTGTGTGAACAAAAATTTCCTGATATCATCCCTAAAAGTACCTTTTCCTAGTTTGAACTTGTGTCACCTTGGTCTACTTCTGCAGTTTAATTTAAAGTAATATTCTGAGTTAACTTTTTCTATATCCTTAACAACCTTGTACACCTCTTTAAGAGCACCTCTCATGCCTCCTCTCTAGTCTGAAAACCCCAAGTTCCTGTCATCGTTCCTGGAGGAGCAATTTCTCGCAATCCTCCCATTAGGTGCCTGAAAACTGGCCTAAACGACTTTCTAGCCCAACTTCTTTTACCACCCAGGTGTCTCTGACATATAGGGTTACACCGTCTCATTTTCTGGCCACTCTGTCCTGTCTCTCTACTACTGAATGTTATATTAATTTCCAACCTCTGGATTTAGCCACGTTTATGATATTCCCACCACATCGTTAGCTCCCAACAGCCACAACAGTATCCAGTTCCGGCATCTTATTTCTAATGCTCCTAGCGTTCATGTATATATATTTTATTATAGATTTGATTCTTCTCATGTTCCCCAGTGTCTGCTCCGGCTCCTCTGTGTCTCTCTAGGTATTTGTATTCATAACTACCTGTTAACTGCCTTCTACCCTATGATCTGGCTCATTTGGGAACCCATTAACTCCATGCCTCCCCCCTCACACCCACGTCCATCTGGTTTGAATGAGTTCCTACTGCTTCCTGAATATTACTCTTTGTTCCTACTTGGTTTAAGTGCAGCCTGTCTCTCCTATACTAGTCTTTTTTTCCCCCCTGCAAGGATTCCCAGTTACTTATGAAGGTAGCTTGTTCTCACAACATGCTGCCACCCACTCATTTACCTCCTCAGTTTTTTTTATTAACTCCCCTCCTTTTCCAAACACTGGATATATGTCAGGAATCATTCATTTGCATCCTCTATCTTAGAGCTTTGTGACAATCCCCAAATATGTGGCTTTTAAGGCCCCTACATTATTCTCCTTATGTAATTTATCCCATACATGGACTGCTACCCTTAGTTCTCTACAGTATCCTTTCTAACCTTTAATTTGTACTGCTCTAGCTCTAACTCAGCATCCTGTATATATTGTCCTACGATACACATGGCTATCCACTTTCTTAAGTAAAAAATCTCCTGTAACTACTATCACTCTGTAACCGATAAACTGCATCCTTGTCCAGGCTGTCCTCTCTGGTTTTCTACTTTTTTTTCTTCTGGGAGTTTATTACCTCCTGTAGTATTGGACAGTGCCGAGTATCTGCTTGCTAATATCTCTTGAGTAGCTTCATAGGATTTTCTTTCTTGCTTCCTTCGCTCAGTTTAATTCATCCAGTGTCTCCATTTTATTAGCTTAGCTCAGCACTCTATCATGGCAAAGCTGTTTCAGAATGTACTGCTGTCCAGCTCCAATTCTTGAAGTTTCATTCTCGAGGTCTGATGCTAGCTTAGCTGTGTCATTTAGCTGACATGACTCACTTATAAATCTAATACTAGCCACTTGGCCCCCTCATCCCAAAATCTCCACCTTTCAGTCTGCTCTTGTAAGTTCCTGTACCTTGGTTTCTAAGGTTAGAACTCTTTCTTTAAGCTTAATGATTAACAGTCTTTACCTATCTATTGTATCTGGCTGTCTCATTGGTGGACATCCCATAGCAAACACCTTAGATATACTTTTGTCAGTTGTTTCCCTTTTTCGTTATATTTCTCCTCTTTCCCCCTTCTAATTTTACTATTGTTTAATCTCCGGTGTTCCCTTTTAGTTTTACTTCTATCTATTGCCCTCCATTTAATCATTACTCTCCTTGGCTGTTCTTCTTTGCTTTTAACTGTCCCCTTTGGCTTTGAATTGACTGAGGCGCTCTCTTTTTAATAAATTTGCTTCTGCCTACGGTGCCCCTTTTAAAATTCTTTCCCTTTTTAGTTCTTTCGCTCCCTTTGTTTTACCTGCTCTCCCTGAAGCTCCGTGTTGTGCCACTGCCAAGGGTTTGTAGCATTTAAATCAATAATATGGAGATTTTTATCCATTGCCGATAGGTCTTGATGGAGTCTGCGTCCTACACAGGAGTCCCCCTTTGACTTTCCTTAAGGTGTTTGATGTAGAAACAATGGCCTAGAAATTGGGTTGGGGCGCCAAAGTGGCGCAAAAGTCGCCTGAGCGCAGGATTTAGCGCAGCGATTGGAGTAATTCCGATCACCAGAAATTCAGTTTCAGTGCCGCTCGAGAGACACGGGGCGATGCTCAAGGCGCTCCACGTCCCTCTTAGGGCGCTGAAACTGATTATCGCAGCGCAACGTGCCGCAGCGCCACACGCTGCGGCACGGCACGCTGCAGTACTGCAGGCCTTCCTCCCACTGTTAAGGGGGAGGTGCCTGCAACAGCGCGATCCCCGATCGTGAGTGCCGGCAAATGAGCCCAGCACCAAGGAGAAGTGCCGGGCTCTCGGGAAACAGCCGGCAATGCCGCGGGGGGGGGGTGGCGGTTAGGAGGCCGGGGACGGAGGTGCTGGCAGGCGGCCGCCGAAAAAGCGGCCGCCCCGCACCTCCACCTTAACTTGCGCCGCTGCCGGCACAGTAAGGCCCCGTGAACCGGGCGCGGGTAGCGAGTGGCGCAACTGCGGCGTTCGCTACCAAATATCGCGAATGGGGCGCTGCGCACCCGATGACGTCATCGGTGGCGGCGCAGCGCAAAAGCCTAACGCCACCATTAGCGCCCCTACTGAATATCGCGGGAGACGCAGCCAGTGACGCTACAGCCACTGACTGCCTCTTTAGGTGCTAACAGGTGGCGCTACTCACCCAATTTCTCCCCCAATCTACTTTAAAGGCTTGTCTCTGCTTGTTAGAGAGAATAAAGAAATAAGCAGTTGTGTTATCAATGTATAACTGTTACCAAGAGCATCATTCACAGGGTTAGCAGTATTCTGGATGGATCACTGCAAGTTTGTTATTTAAAATGTCACATAAAACTGAATACCTGCTGCTAGGGTAGGGCAGGTGCACAATGCTTTTGAGTGTGAGCTTAAACATCACTTAGTGTAAGGATGTAGGTTTGATGGAACTTGGCTGAGCTCCTGATCTGAGCAGGGCTGGACAGAGTCTGCCTGTATTGAGGGGAGGGAATTGGTATGGGGGTAATATCACCAGGTTGCTATCATGCATCGCTTAGCAAATGGCCATTGGTGGAGATTTGGAGACCCGTCCACCCTCTTAGCAGCAGTGGGATCCAACAGAAACTAATACTACACATGGCGTGGTATAACACAACAAATAATTTAAGTTTCAGAGGGGAAGCTGGGTGGAGATAGCTAAAGAAGTAGCACAGATTTAATTCATATTTCAGTTAGAAACTTTAACAAGGCGTACAGACAACATTCAGATTAACGTCTCTCAGCAGGTGCTACTGCTGAACTATAAATGTTTTTTTTTACAATCTTTTGTAAATATTTTGAAAGAAATGTGAACGTTTGGCTTCAGATCACTGAACTCTTGTGTATTTTGTGGTTGTTCAAGGTGCTCGGTAACCTAGGGTATAAAGTTGCATGTATAGAAACTGAACTTTCAGTTTAGAGATGCATATAGGCTTGTAAAGAGTTTTGAACCCAAGTTTGATTACAAATTTTAACAATATGTTTTGAATTCTTTAATTTTTAGCTCCCATTGTGACAGGAACAGGGCCGAATTTCTCTCTTGGAGAGTTACAAGGTCACTTGGCCTATGATTTGAACCCACCAAGTACAGGGATGAGGAGAACTTTGCCAAGCAGCTCATCGAGCGGGTATGTGACTGAAACTGTATAACCCACGAGGGACTATTAATATAATACACTGCAGGACTGTTCTTATAAATGGGGCCATGATTTTCTCAGAAAAGTCAATAATGTACAAACTTCCAATGCTTTTTTAAAAATTTACTGATTTTTAGAGTTTTCGATCAAAAAGTAAATGCCAAGTGCTTCCAGTGTAGTGATATGATATAGAATGCAGAGAACAGTTGTAGAACATGCACAGCTGCTTCCTCTGCCTAAACAGGACCTCAAATGTGCCATTGTTATCACCACACCACCAGCATACCCAGATTCTTGAGACATCGAGGGGGGATTTTCAACTGAAAAACAGGCGAATGGCAGAGGAATATCGGATGGACATCTTGGACACCTATTTGTCCACTTGATTCAATTTCCAGCCAAGCCTTTAAATGGGCGATCAGCACTGCTGGCCAAAACAGGCAGGAGGCTGTTTAAGTATGCAAATCGGGGTACTACCGCTGATGTAGGGCCCCAGTTGCAATTTAATATACAGGCCGGCGAGGCATGCTAGTCCCAGTGGAGCCGCCTAGCTAGCGGCCATTCCCAGGATCCGCACCCAATCTCTTTTTCCCCCCCCCCCAACCCCCGCCGACCCTGAAAAAACAGGCCCTACTTGCTGACAGGTTGCGTGCAGAAGCCGGTGATTTTCCGCCACCTGAAATCAGCGAGCTGCAGAGAGCACCCATTTGCTTCCTCAACTTGCCAGTAAAACTTAAATGAGGCCTGAACCTGAAAATGGTTTGGGCCTCCCAACAGTAGCCTCGGGCGAGCGCATCACCGACTTTGTGCCTGTTGACAATTCCCCCACCATCTCCCGTCCAGATTGTTTATTTGTTTTGCATATTAGCAAATAAATACGAGGACTTTGAATACACTGGTTGGCTTTTCTGAATAATTATTATGCACAGAAGGCAGACTGGGTGGAATTTACTGGTGAGGCTTGGGAACTCTCCAAGCCACACCCCCTTGGCATGGGGGAGCAGGCAGAAGGTTGCGCCCATGGCAACCCCCACCAGAATTCCCCAGCCTATTCTGAACGGTCCGGAATCCCAATGGAACTAAGTTCCGCTCCATTCTGCAGCCCCGTTCCCCACACTTACTCTGCAGATGTCCCCGATGCCAGATCGGAATTTCCACCAGCATGATGAATTTAATCATAAATATTCTTGCTGCAATATTTCTTTGTGGTCTGTACCGAAAACAAAACTTGGCAAATCTAATGGTGCCATACACCTTCATGTCATGGATCAGGATTATCTTTCATAGAAACATAGAAGATAGGAGCAGGAGTAGGCCATTCGGCCCCTCGAGCCTGCTCTGCCATTCAATGAGATCATGGCTGATCATCCAAACTCAGTACCCTGTCCCTACCTTCTCCCCATATCCCTTGATCCCTTTAGCCTTAAGAAATACATCTCTCTCACTACCTCTATCATGCTTATCAGGAATGCTGCACGACGACAACAAAAACTAAAGCAATTTAAAAAAACAAACTATAAAATATTGTACCGAGTTACCAGTGAATTTGAGACATTAATTGGATCCTGGGTTTCTGCTGGCAATCAGAAACCACCAGAGTGATCAGAATCACTCGATTGAATTGCTGCATTGTAACTCAATACCATCCATCTGTTCAATGTTGCAGTGGTCTAGAATTCAATATTCAGTTATTTATCATTTGTTGTCTTAACATTTTATTTAATTTTATTAACGTAGCTGAGATATTGGCTCTGAATTTCCTGGATCGTGCCTATACAGAAATTACGCTGATTTCTGCATCCATATTGCCAGTGGAAATTTCCACCATAATTTCCTGCAGAGCCTACACCGGAATGTAAAAACTGGCGTAAAACAAGAGCAAATGCAACCCAGCCAATAGGGATAAAATCAAGTCGGCTGTTGTCTTCTGCCATGGCGCTTCAGTCTCGGAGCCTCTTGCCTCTACTCCTCCTCCTCTTCCAGTATTATGCAGTACAGGGGTATGTTCATTGGGAAGGCCATACAGGCTGCTTTGTCCTTCTGAACACGTGGGGTGGGTCCAAAAAATGACAGCACAAATTTAGTACAGGACTCGGTCAGAATTTAGGCCTAGAAATTCACTGGCGCTGGGCGCCGGAAGTTCCGCCCCGGAAGGAGCCGTTTGTGCCAGCCCGATATTCAGTTTCAGCGCCCCAAACGGAAGCGGGGCGCTGTTCGAGGCGCCCCGCATCCCTCTTGGGGCGCTGCAACTGAATATCGCAGCGCAACGTGCCGCAGCGCCACACGCTGCGGCACGGCGCGCTGCGGTACTGCAGGCCTTCCTCCCCTTCTTAAAGGGGAGGGGCCTGCACCAGCGCGATCAGAGACCGCAAGTGCCGGCAAAAGAGCCCGGCACCGAGGAGAAGTGCCGGGCTCTTGGGACACAGCCGGCACTGCCTGGGGGTGGGGGGGGGCTCAGGAGGCCGGGGACGGCAGCGCGAGGAAGTGCTGGCAGGCGGCCAGCGAGAAAAATGGCCGCCCCGCACCTCCCCTTTAATTAGTGCCACTACCGCCGCAGGTAGGCCCCCCTGAACCGGTCGCAAATTGCGACCGGCGTAACAGCGGGGGGCACGACCAAATATCGCGATCAGGGCGGTAGCGGGGTGCTGCGCACACTGATGACGTCATCGGTGGCGGCGCAGCGCTACAGGCTAATGCCGCCATTAGCGCCCCGCTAGATTTCGCGGGAGGCGTGGCCAGTGGCGCGAAACCCACTAAGTGCCCTCTTTGGGTGCTAACTGGTGGCGCAGCCCACCGAATTTCTAGGCCTTTGTCTTTAAATCATGAGGAAAATCACGATCAAACTCCAAAAATCCCAGTTATGCCGAGATCAGGTGAACTTGGGCCGTGCTGTGCCTACATTTTTGGGCGTAAATCTATGCCAGCGTATTACTACCGGAAATTCGCGTGAGCTGGTCTTTTGAATGGGGTGGGACTACGTAAATGAGCGGCAGAGGGTTTCAGCAGAGGTATCTCGGAAGCAGAGCAACCGCTTGAAGAAATTCCCGCGTTGCGACGGTTTAGCGTAAAACCGGCATAAGTCAGTTGCGTGAGATTTCCTCGGAATAAACCGGACGGCACCACTCTTACACTGTCGTTACGCCAAAACATTCCAGGAAATTCCAGTCCTTATAGACTGGATATTCGTCCACTATCCCGCAGAAACAGCAGGGAAAATTGAGCGATGAGGCCACCCTTTTCCTGCCCACCACGTGTAAATGCCGGGGAAGGGAGGGGGGGCATTCGGCTTCCCTTCTCATTTCCCTCCCACCAATCCCTGTTGAGGGGTTGCAGTTGGCCCGGGATAGCGGCAGTAATGACCCAAATGCTGTAAATGGACGACAGGACCTAGTAGAAGCCTCCTCTTCCTCTGATCTCTCACCTGCTGAAGGGACTCAGTTTCAGCTGAGGCCTTCAGTGTAATATTTGTTCCAATCTTCAGGGCCCTGTGGCCCCTTTAATCCTTCTTTCCCCCTCTTCTGGTGCTGCATCGTGGTCCCACTGCATCGCCGCCGAGATCAACCTGTGGGTACATGGTATGCCCCTGCTTGCTGGTGGGAATCTCTCCTGGAGCTTGCCATGAACAGTTAATAATCTCTGACCCAGATAACTGTGCTGAGTAATGGCGAGGGCGGTGGGTTCAAGTCCCTCCCTGACACTGTAGCGGTAGATTAAAGGAAATCCCCTGTCTGTGAGCCTGTTCAGGCTGTGGTGCTCATTGATTATAATGTTTTTTAGTCAGTGCCTCAACAGATTTACTATTGGATTTGAGGATGTAATATTTTAAACAAAGGCAATCGTGGCTTATTCCCTCCAAGTAACCAAGAACTGTGATCCATTTTGATCAGTGCTGATGAAGTATAGCAGAACCGATGGTTTGAGTTGTTTTCTGCAACCGTCTACTCTTAGCAACATAGAGTGGGTAATTTAGCCTCTCGAGCCTGTTCCGACATTCAATCAGATCATGGCTGATCTGAAGCTCAACTCCATTAACATGCAGATCCAGTCCTGAGGTGCAGTACTCTTATGGTCAGTTAGTATTTTTCTCCATTTCAATGGGGGTTTTTTTTTAAGTCACCTCGCTTCAGGTCTCTCATCCAAGTGCACTGACTGGTGCTCGGAGGCTTCTGCTAATATCACTCTAGAGTTGGCTGCTTAGACGTATGTGAGTTATTTTGATAGATTTTTGGTATTAAGGGTTATGGAACCAAGGTGGGCAGATGGAGTTAAGATACAGATCAGCCATAATCTAACTGAATGGTGGAACAGGCTCGAGGGGCTGAATGGCCTACCCCTGTTCCTATATTCAACTTTGTTTCCCTCTCTGTGGGTAACTGACCCGCTGGCAGTCACAAATGGCTGGTATTGAGTTACCCCTACTAACTGCACGGGAGCAATCACAATTACACCCTATGATCATTGACTGTAAAGCTGCTGAAAGCAGTGTAATCAGTGGGCACTTACATGACAACCTCTACCAGCGGGATCACTGCACATACATGTAATAATGCTTGCAAAATAGGAAAGATTGGATAAGGGAATGCTTTACTCACTGAAAGAATTCTTGTATTATCACAATACAATATATCAACATTGCTCTCGGTAAATCAGAGGATATGCTGTTTTACAATGTGATGAAGTGGTAGACCATCTAATGTATTATTATGTTGCTGAGGGAGAGCTGTGTGTAACTAGCCTGTCTTTTTAAGGCCATAAAGACGTATGTTTTAAATGTGGACATATTGAGGACAATTTAAATCTAATTTTGCTTGGACATATCCTGAGGTGTTGCTTGGACTATTTTCAGTGGTTGGAGAAATGCCTCTGAAACCAGCAAGCAATGACTGTCTCTTTTTTTATATTTTTATTTAATGTGGTGGAAAAACTTGCCTGTGTGACAAACCGTGACTTCTGAAGTGTGCTTGATGCAGCTCAAAACGTTTATGTATTCATAGAGAGAGATTGTGCAGAACACGTCCCAGTGACTTAGTAGGAATTGTTCCTGCATCACAATGGAACAAAACTTTGAGACCTAACACTCTTGGGAACTCATTTCCCGTATCTATTCTTCTAAGCATGCATCCAGGCAAAAGGAGCACAATATAAAAATTACTACGTGTGAACTTTCTGTATTCAAAGTGGGAAACGGAGTCTTTTTTTCCCCCTACAGGAGTAAAAGGCACAAATCTGGTTCAATGGAAGACGATATTGACACTAGTCCAGGTGGGGAGTTTTACCCTTCGCCCAGCTCACCTGCAAGCAGCAGTAGGAACTGGCAGGAGGAAATGGAAGGAGGTGAGTGCAGAATCTGACTCTCCAGGATTCATTCTCTGGGGACACTGTGGCCTTTAGCAGGAAGTTAACAATATGTGGTCCTTTGAGACCATTCAGAATGTCCTATTGTTAGTGAATTGTAGTTGTTTTGCATTTCAGCCAATAGCAGAACATAAATCGAGCATGAACATGAATGTTTTTCTCAGTCAATGTGTTTGTTTTTATAGTAGACCAATCTTGCTAGATGGGGGCAGGGATTTGTACAAAATGTAAAATCATTTATATAATTAGTGAGATTCATTTTTGAAAAAACACTTGATTTGTTTTTTGTATTTACCTCTTTTCTCGCTTTGCAAGCTATTTTCTCCACCTGTTTTGATTCCCTCCATGTTATTCCTTGTACAAAAGACCTCTGTAAATGCTGCTCTCAGCCTGGGCTCTAGGAGGCAAGAGACAGCTCAGCTGCGTTTTCTTCCCCGAGTGTGGGGTCAAGGCAGCTATTGGCACGTTATCTAATGGTGGGGCGAAGGAAGGTGAGATGTGCGAGAGTTTGTGGGGGGCAGGGGAAGTTAGCACTGGAGGAGCTTATAGAAATAGGGTGGGGTGAGGCCATGAAGGGTTTTAAACAGTAGGGAGAACATTCTGAGTGAATGAGGGTAAGGTTGGGTGAGTGGGATTTGGTGCAGGATAGGATATGGCAGCATATGAGATGGGTTGAAGTTTATGCAAGATGAGAAATGGCCATGTTGGAATAGTTGAGTCTGAAGGTAACAAAGGCTGATTGAGATGTTATGGAAGTTGAAGTACGCGTTTTTCATGATGTAATGGATATGAGGTTTGAAGTTCAGCTTAGGATCCGTATTCAGAAAACCTGAGTGGAGCAGGCCCAAGACCAGCTCAGTTTCTGGAAAGAGTCCTTTACCAGGCATTTGACCCCTCATTAACATATTCAAGGGGCCAAACGCCTGTTTTAGGCGGCTACCCTGGATACCTAAAAAATGGACCCCACGATTTTAGCACCAGACCAGTTCTTTGATGTCTGTCACCCTGCTAAATTCCTAACTTGCAACTATATCATGCATCATAATCAACAGTTTACATTACATGTTACATGAAGCATATCGGATGTGGCGCGCTATGTTCTGTTAACATCCAGGTGGTTCTTAGCTAATGATGGTTAGTGTTTTCTGAGTGGAGTCTTCAATTGTGTTCAGAATTGCTGTAAAATCTACTGAAACAAGCTGTTTATAAAATGCAAATGGGGTGGTCCCTGAAAATGTTGGCCTACACAGGGCCTTTGCTTCACTGGCATCAGTTGATTTGCTCCAGCTGCTGCTGCAAATTCTGGTGAAGGAAGCTTCACTTTTCTACGGTAGGACTCTGTGTCCTCATTTACTTGTTTGGTTCCCTACATATAATGCCCTGATTTTCTCTGCAAGAACTAACAGCATAAGAAACGTGACGCACTAGTGTATAAGTACAAAGGGTCAGATAAATATAGAACATGCTTGCCAAGAAATATTACGCTGGGTTCGACTTTCTGTAAACTGCAGAAAAATTACACAGTTTGCAAACGTTTGTACTACAACTTATTTATTCAGTAATTAAATGTACGTCAAACCAAAAATGTACAGAAGGAAAAGATTTAACACAATTATACTTCCAAAACGAGCTGATGTCTACAAAGAAAGTGGGCCAACTTTTCCCTGCGACATGAGAGGAAACTGCTCAGTTTGCGATTCCAAATCAAAGGGAAGGAAGACCCATCATTCCCAGGTTTCCACCCCCTTTGTGTTATCCTAGGATTTCCAGGGTTTCTGGTCGAGTGAGGGAGGAGGGTAGATTAACATTTAGGCCCAAATTGGGTGCAAGTGGGTTTATCTCATGCAGATGAGGTGGGAGGGACGTAACAGGCCCTTTTGCCTCATTTTCTTGTCGGAAAGCCAGTGCACCCAGAAAAAGTGGATCTTACAGAACCATACAGAAGGTAAGTACCTCCAGGAAGAAGACGATCAGGGATGCGGGCCTGTTGGCTACAGTCCAAAAACAGGTCTTGAATAGTGTCTCTTTCCTCCCCAATTCCAGGTGATAGACCCTGCCGTGGGGGTGTGGGGGTGGGGTGGTAGCGGCAGTCCAGCACCAGGGAAGCATCTGGCCTGTATAAATGGTCTCAACTGGAAATGCAAGCGGGTTCAGATCATATCAGATGCAGTGCACTTTGGGTGTGCTCTGCCTGACTAGTGCCCTGTTGAGGGACTGGGTGTGAGGAAAATTAATGCTAATATTTCCAAGTGAATTTAATGGATGGATCATGGATGTAAGAATAACGCTTGGATGAAAAAAACATTGTAGAATGGAAGTGAGTGGGAACATTTGGTAGACAGTGATTCTGTGCTCAAAAGTGTAGATATGATTAGTTTTATGAATGCCCATTTCTCATGAAGTTGCCACTATTAAGATCAGTTGTTTGGCAGTGTTCACTTCTAATTGTCACAAGAGGACTGATTTGAAAAAAGGACATAGATCCATCCTAAAGCCTTTCTGGACATCCAAGCAAAAAAGGCTGTGATAAACACCAAACAAAATTCAGTCAACTTGAAAAAGAGCAAAAAGAAAAAAATGGTGGCAAATGACCATCTGTTGAGAAGGCATTGAGTAAAAAAGGCAGTGGTCCCTTGGGTCCAAATGGAAGCCGAAGGACATGACGGTACTAACCACTTGCTTAGACCTGACACAATTTTCTGGACCAACAACAACTTGCATTTAAATAGCGCCTTTATCGTACTAAAACATCCCAAGGTGCATCACTGAAGTGTAATCAGACCATAATCAGTGCTGAACCAAAGAAGATGATATTGGGAAAGGTGACCAAAAGCTTGGTCAAAGAGGTGGGTTTTAAGGCTGGTCTTCAAGGAGGAGAGGGAGGTGGAAAGGCAAAGATGTTTAGAGAGGAACCTCTAGATCTTAAGGCCTAGGTGGCTGAAAGCACAGCTGCTAAATGTGGGGCACTGTGTGTAGGGAATGCACAAGAGGCCAGATTTGGAGAAATGCAGAATTCTTGGAGGGTTGTCGGATTGGAGATAGATACAGAAATAAGGAGGGGAATGGCCATGAAGGGATTTAAACATGAGGATGAGAACTTTAAATTTGAGGTGTATGGAGACCAGGAGCCAATGTAGTTCAGCAAGTAATGGGTGAGCAGTGGTTGGTGCGGGATAGGATACGGCAGCAGAGTTTTGGATAAGCTGAAGTCTATACAGTGAGGAAGATGGGAGGCTAGCCAGCAGAGCATTGGAATTGTCAGTCTGGAGGTGACAAAAACATTAAGGTTTTATTATCAACCATGCGTGTGCAATTGACCAGACCCCAGCCCGTGGTTTCGTACAATTTGTGTTTGACTTGCTTTTGCACTAATTCGGGAAGCGAGCTATCAGAGAACGTTGACAAGAGCCTCAGATACCTGAGACACTGAAAGAAATGGATGTCTGGATGATGCAGGCTTTTGTGAGGATGCGGTCGGATTTTCCTTTCTTTTGCTGTCATGTGCACATCAAAGAAAGGGAAGCCATTTTGTAAGAAATGTCATCAACAGCAGTGTAGTGTTTGTGGGTCAATAGGGTCTAATGTTCCCGTAATTCAATTCTCTACAAAGTATCACCTTGCAGATCAGCAAGAATCAGTAAATAACACTAATGTGTGCATCCGTCATCCACTGGAGAGCTTAAAGTACTACTCCAGGTCTGGTCTTATAAACCAGTTTGGCAATGGATTACCACTGCTGATGATGTTTTGTGTCCTTTTTGTTTCTGAAGGCCTGGGTACATCTAGATCTGCCTCTCTCGACCCACACAGTGATAAAAATTTTAGACCCAATTTTAACCGAAAGCGGGATTCTAGTGGATGGGAGGAGTGCAAGGCGACTGCCAAACCTCCACTAACCTCTTCCCCCCCCACCCCACCCCCCAACCTTGGTAGCGTGAGGCACAGGCCATACCTGTATGCTACTAGTCAGCTTAATTTGACCAAGTGTACATCTTTAAAAGCGTTTAATAATAAAAAAAATAACTTTTTCCAAAACAGAATTATCTTTCTTTTTAAATTAAGCTTTAAATTTGAACAAGATTAGAATACACTGCAAAGTATTTTTTTTTAAATGGTACATCTGCCAGTATAAAGAAAATTGAAAGACACAAGCCTTTGAGAGCCGTCTTTATACAATATACCTGGTGTGACTCCTGATTCCTCACTACGTGATGTAAGCCACTCATGGTTACTCTGTACTCTGAGAGGCCGTGTGCTTTTGGTTTGTACATGGGGACTGATTGGCAGATATCTATAGACTAACCCTCAGATCTTCCTAACATTGCCTTTCTAACACCATCATTTGCTCAGAAATGCTGGGATACAAACTCTGGTGCCATGCCTTTGGGAATTTTAGACCAGCTGATTCTGAATTGTATTTTGCATTTTGCAACCAATGGTCCAGGAGGTGAGTTTGCCACATAGCTTCCCATCAGTATTGTTCCACTGATAGAATCTACTTTAGTATCAGCTTTGTCCCAGCTTATTTAAAGGCTGGTTAAAACTTAACCCCTTCAGTCATGCCTTTGTTCATCTCCCCAAATCTTCCCTCAACGCTTGCTCAGTATTTGTGCCCCATGTGAAGCAACTTGAGATGTTTCCACAAGTTAAAGACACTGTGGGCTGGATTTTCATTC
Organism: Somniosus microcephalus; assembly: GCF_052327205.1. Lineage (NCBI taxonomy): Eukaryota > Metazoa > Chordata > Chondrichthyes > Squaliformes > Somniosidae > Somniosus > Somniosus microcephalus. The sequence goes on along the minus strand of NC_140999.1, from coordinate 30,984,425 downwards.
AGCAGTCGGGAAGGAGGCGGGACTACAACTTTCGGGTTTTAGTCCCGCCTCCATCGAGATGCAGCCAATCCACGCGATTTTCCCTTGATTGACCTTGTTGAGCCCGCCCAGCGGGCTCAGCAGGCCAATTAAGGGCCACCCGGCAACAGGTGACGTCACAGACTGAAATTTCATCTGTCAAGACGTGTTGGCAGATGAAATATCAGTGTTTCACAGCTGTTTGAAGCTGTCAAACACTGACAGTCTTACTTCTAACCTGAGTCCTTCTACGCAGACTCAGTTAGAACTCTCGCCGGCACTGAAAGCTGAAGACTGTCACTTTTGACAGCTCGCGGCCATTCAGCTTTCAGTGCTGGCTGAATGATGGACTCCCGAAGCCTAGAGGAAGAAAGGCTGTAAAGGTAAGTACAGCTAATTTAAACTTCTTTACACACTTTAGACACACCAAACACACTTACCTTTGCACTCATGCACCCATCACTCACCTGAACACCGACATCGCGACCCCTCCAAGTCCTTCAACCCGACGGCCCGACGACTCTAACCTGGCGTGGTTTGGAGCCGTAGGGAATCCCACACGAAACCCCTCAAAATAGGGATTAGGCTAAAAACTGCCTGTTAACTACCTGTTAACAGGCAGTTAATTGGCACTAATCCCTTCCCGCCTCGGGTCAGCGTGTCCCAGTGCGGGGCGGGTACCTGCCTCCTTTCAAACTTACGTGGAGGCGGGTTTTGGGCGAGATGGTGTCAGGACCCCCGAATTCGGGATTTTTGCCCCCCGCACGCCTAAAAGCCCGCCTCACGGCACACTGAAAATCGACCCCTGTGTAAATGTAAGTTGTTGATGCTGGTAGTAAAATCTATCCTTTTACCACCTCCCCCCCATGTGAAGCTGGCAAACTATGGATTAGTTCACAGAGTGTAATACACCAAATCATCCTGCGACTGCCCAGTTCTGCATTGTATACACTAACACATGAATGACCACTGATTTTTTATTAAACCATTGTTTTCTCATTTATGTGTAGCCTTATGTTAGAACTTTCTGTGCTAGTTTTTAAAATGTATAAAATTCAGCAGCTGGATTTCAGAAATCAACCAGTTAAGCCCGTAGTGCTAGGTGGCCACCTCCAAGTCAGAAGGTTGTGAGTTCGAATCCCATTCCAGGGACTTGAGCACATAATCTAGGTTGACACTCCCAGTAGTTGACACTCCCAGTGCAGTACTGAGGGAGTGCTGCACAGTTGAAGGTGCCATCTTTTGGATGAGACGTTAAACCGTCTGCCCTCTCAGGAGGACGTCAAAGATACCTCGGCATTATTTCGAAAAAGACCAGGGGAGTTCCCCCGGTATCCTGGCCAGCATTTCTCCCTCAATCAACATCACTAAAACAGATGATGTCATTTATGTCAATGCTGTTTCTGGGAGCTTGCTGTGCACAAATTGGCTGCCACACTTCTTACATTACAACAGTGACTACACTTCAAAAAAAAAAGTAGTTAATTGGTTATGAAGAGCTTTGGGACGTCCTGAGGTTGTGAGAGGCGCTATATAAATGCAAGTCTTCCTTTCTTTATAAAAGGTGCTTTTTTTTCATGGTTACACAGCATGTAGTTTTGGGAGAGTGACATTGGTGCAGGGCTCTCCTGATTCACAGTGGTCTCACCGGGTGTGCTGGACTCCACTTTTATACAGAACCCCACAAACATCAACTGTGCAGGACTAACACTCTTATCCTGACGGCAGAATCATAGACCTACATCTTCCGGGATTTTTGATGCGGCTGGGATAAGGGAGGTGGGCTTGTTTACACAGGGCGTGCAGCTGATGGAGGGAGATCAGATCTCCACTCGTATCGCAAAAATGCCTGCGGAGCAACCTTAACTTCTAATATTTCAACTTTTTTTTGTAAGGATGAGTAGGGAGCTAAAATTCAGTGGCTCTTGCTTATTAATTTCCTCAAAATTCATACCTGGGGAGGTCTGACTGCCGGTAAAATTGTTACAACTAAAAGGATTTATCTGAGAAGCATGGAATCAAGTATTAGGTGAGTAGTGTTGGTGTGCATTGTTTAGCTTGTGATTTGCAGTTGCCTGCCTCTGACAGTTAGCAGGCTGTAAATTAGCCTTCTTTACATTAAATGGAATTTCAGAGGCGGCGAATGAAACCATTTTTAAGTGCGATATTTCCATCGGCAAATGACTTTTTTTACTACAAATTCACTGAAAGGGCAGGAACCAGTGTGGAATTGTAACAAGTGCTGAGATTTTATATACTGTAGTAAATCCCTTTGACCTCAAGGCCGAGAAGGTTGTAACTTTAGCCCTGAAGTGATTGGCCCAGCAGGTGGCTGGGATTATTGTGGGGATTTGTTTTCCTGTCTAGACAGACCCAATTAGCCTTTCATTAACAAGTGGTTAGCTGGTTACGTTTGAAGACGTTTCACTGGAAGCGGAAAGAGAAAGTGACAGCTGGGGAGTGAGCTGCAAGCTGCTTGGCCGAATGGCTGCTTTGTGAGGCAGAATGCCATTATCTGCAAACTAGTAAAGCGGAGATGCCACTGCTACTGGCTCCTTAGCAACCCCCAGCCCTCCCCAACCCACCCTTTATATAATAGTGCTGCTTCTGGAGGATCTGAGATATAAACAAAGCAGTGTACCTACCTCCAGGGCCACAGAACACCTAGAGAAGCTGGGATTCTCCTTAGGTTAAGGGGAGATTTGATGGAGGTGTTCAAAATTATGAGGGGTTTTGATAAATAAGGAGAAACTGTTTTCACTGGCAGGAGGGGCAGTAACCAGAGGACACAGATTTCAGTTAATCGGCAAAAGAACTAGAGGGGAGATGAGAGGGTTTTTTTACGCAGCGAGTTGTTTTGATCTGGAATGCACTGCCTGAAAGGGTGGCGGAAACAGATTCAGTCGTAAATTTCAAAAGGGAATTGGATAACTACTTGAAGGGAAAAAAAATTGGAGGACTATGGGAAAAGAGCAGGGGAGTGAAACTAATTGGATAGCTCTTTCAAAGAGCCGGCACAGGCATGATGGGCCAAATGGCCCCCTTCTGTGCTGTATGATTCTAATTCAGTTCCTCAGAGTGGCATCTGATATTATGAGACATGTTAGCTGCTTTGTGGAAAGCCTAAGCTAACGTAATTCAATCCACAGTAAAATAAGAAACATTTATTAGTCTCTCTTTTCTCTGAAACTGTTTATGGTGGCTATAGATGGACTGAACATCAGCCACTCGTACATCTGTTTTGATATTGTTGGCCTATGCAATAGAGAAACATAGGGAACAATTTTCAACTGCTAACTGTCCATTTCCCGCATGGAAAAAAGCAAAAACATATCCATGTCCAAAATGTGCACACACTCATCAGTAAGAAAAGGTTATGTATTTGCTTAAAATTAATTTCAAATCATTTGTATTGACCTGTAATCAAATTTGTAAATGATTCCTGCTTTGCCAACTGTCATGCATTTGATTAAGTTCACTTACAATACTTTGAACATTATGACAAGTCTGGGATATGAAAAAGAGAATCTTATGTAGGTTTGATAGCTCTTATCCAGGCTATCAAAAGGTAAGTCAATAAATTTTTAATAAAGCAGGTACATAAATTGCCTTCTAGCTGCATCAGTAACTAACAATGGGAGGGACATGTCTCCATTATAATACTTTGCATTGTGATCTGTGACAGCTTCTATTTTTTGTTTCCATGGAATCCTTAGTCTTTCAGGTTTTGCAGTGTGTAACTAGGCATTTACAATTTAGGTTGATTTTGGATATTTTGCAAGACTTTTTTATCTGAAAATTCAAATGTGTATGGAGCCACTATTCAAAATCAGATAACAATAACAACTTGCCTTTATGTAGTGCCTTTAAAGTTGAAAAATATCACTCTTTATCTACTGCTCTATAAAGCTGTCTGACCAGTGTACATACAGACAAATGCAAGTAAGGGTATGAGGCATGTATACCATGTTCGAAGAATGGAATAGAACTTGCTATGGAAAGAAACCTAGTTGGTTGATTCATCGTTTACCATGTCTGAACAATGTGAAACAGCAATAAACAAAGCGAACAGGATGCTAGTTCATGTTACCAAGTCAGTTGATTTCATATTCCCTCCCACGCCCCCTCCCCCCACCCCCCCCCACCCCCAAGACATACTGAAGTAATCTAGTTAGGCCGCACTTGGAGCACCACATAAGAATTTGGTCACTGTAACATAAGGAGTCCATCCAGGCCCCACAGGCATTGCAAAAAGGCTTGATCCCCAGTGTTAAAAGAGGGAGATACATAGAAGATAGGAGCAGGAGTAGGCCATTCGGCCCCTCGAGCCTGTTCCGCCATTCAATGAGATCATGGCTGATCATCAAAATTCAGTACCCTGTCCCTGCTCTCTCCCTGTATCCCTTGATCTCTTTAGCCTTAAGAAATATATCTAACTCCTTCTTAAATATATTTAATGCATTGGCCTCAACTGCCTTCTGTGGTTGAGAATTCCACAGGTTCACCACTCTCTAGATGAAGAAATTCCTCCTCATCTCAGTCCTAAATGGCTTACCCCTTATCCTTAGACTGTAACCCCTGGTTCTGGACTCCCCCGCCATCGGGAACATCCTTCCTGCATCTAGTCTGTCTAGTCCTGTTAGAATTTTATAAGTTTCAATGAGATCCCCTCTCATTCTTCTAAACTCTAGTGAATATAAGCCTAATCGACCCAATCTCTCCTCATACGTCATTCCTGCCATCCCAGGTATCAGTCTGGTGAATCTTCGCTGCACACTCTCCATGGCAAGAACATCCTTCCTCAGATAAGGCGACCAAAACTGCACACAATACTCAAGGTGTGATCTCACCAAGGCCCTGTACAACTGCAGCAAGACATTCTTGCTCCTGTACTCGAATCCTCTCACTATGAAGGCCAACATACCATTTGCCTTCTTAACCGCTTGCTGCACCTGCATGCTTACCTTCAGCGACTGGTGCAGAAGGACACCCAGGTCTCGTTGCACTTCCCCTTTTCCCAATCTATTGCCGTTCAGATAATAATCTGTCTTCCTGTTTTTGCCACCGAAGTGGATAACCTCGCATTTATCCACATTATACTGCATTTGCCATGCATCTGCCCAATCAACCAACCTGTCCAAACCATACTGGAGTTTCTCTGCATCCTCCTCACAGCACACACGCCCACCCAGCTTTGTGTCATCTGCAAACTTGGAGATATTACATCTAGTTCCTTCATCTAGATCATTTATATATATTGTGAATAGTTGGGGTCCTAGCACCGATCCCTGCGGTACCCCACTAGTCACTGCCTGCCACTCGGAAAAAGACCCGTTTATTCCAACTCTTTGCTTCCTGTCTGCCAACCAGTTCTCTATCCAAGACAGTACCTTGCCCCCAATCCTGTGTGCTTTAACTTTGCACGCTAATCTCTTATGTGGGACCTTATCGAAAGCCTTCTGAAAGTCCAAATACACCACATCCACTGGTTCTCCCTTATCTATTCTACCAGTTACATCCTCAAAAAATTCCAGTAGATTCGTCAAGCACGATTTACCTTTTGTAAATCACAGAAACCTCACAGTGCAGATAGAGGCCATTTCGGCCCATCGAGCCTGCACCGACACATATCCCACCCGATCCCCGTAACCCCTACACCAACACATATCCCACCCTATCCCCGTAACCCCACATATTTAATCCCCCTAACACTAAGGGTCAATTTATCATAGCCAATCAACCTAACCCGCACATCTTTGGACTGTGGGAGGAAACCGGAGCACCCGGAGAAAACCCACGCAAACACGGGGAGAATGTGCAAACTCCACACAGACAGTCACCCGAGGCCGGATTCGAACCCGGGTCCCTGGCGCTGTCAGGCAACAGTGCTAACCACTATGCCACCGTGCTGCTTTGTCCATGTTGACTTTGTCTGATCCTGTCACTGTTTTCCAAGTACTCTGCTATTACATCTTTTATAATGGACTCTAGCATTTTCACCACTACCGATGTCAGACTTGCCGGCCTATAATTCCCCGTTTTCTCTCTACCACCTTTTTTTAATAGTGGGGTTACATTAGCTATCCTCCAATCCATGGGAACTGTTCCAGAGTCTATAGAATTTTGGAAGATGGCCAGCAATGCATGTACTGTTTCTAGGGCCACTCCCTTAAGTACCCTAAGATGTAGATTATCAGGCCCTGTGGATTTACCGTCCTTCAATCCCGTCAATTTCCCTAACACCATTTCCCTACAAATACTGATTTCATTCAATTCCTCCCTCTCATTAGACCCTGTGTTCCCCGGCATCTCTGGGAGATTATTTGTGTCCTCCTTTGTGAAGACAGAACCAAAGTATGTATTTAATTGGTCAGCCATTTCTTTGTTCCCCATTATAAATTCCCCTGATTCTGACTGCAAGGGACCTACGCTTGACTTCGCCAATCTTTTTCTCTTCACATATCTATAGAAGCTTCTCCAGTCAGTTTTTATGTTCCCTGCAAGCTTACTCTCATATTCTATTTTCCCCCTTTTAATTAATCCCTTTGTCCTCCTTTGCTGAATCATAAACTGCTCCCAATCCTCAGGTTTGCTGCTTTTTCTGGCCAAATTATATGTCCTCTCCTTGGATCTTATGCTATCCCTAATTTCCCTTATTAGCCACGGTTGAGTCACCTTTTTTGTTTTATTTTTATGCCAAACAGGGATGAACAAATTCTGTAGTTCATCCATGCGATCTTTAAATGTTTGCCATTGCCTATCCACCGTCAACCCTTTAAGTAACATTCCCCAATCCATCCTAGCCAACTCGTGCCTCATACCATTCTAGCTATGAGGAATGACACGTATGTCGGAACTCTTCAGCCTTGAATAAAGACATGTCAGCGATAACTTTGTGGAGGTACAGTAGAATCCAGATGGTTACTATATTCAACTGGTTATGCTCAAAGGTATTTTGATTCATTATTTGATCAAGTTCAAAGTGACTTTTGTGAGCTATACATTTCTCTGTGCTTCACAGGTTTTGATTTTGTCTAATTCATGTAAAATATCAGTTCAGTCTTTAGATGTTGATTTCCCAGTTGGTAGTCATTTAGAGTAAGTCGCATGAGTAATCTCTCATTTAAACTTCACTCTACAGCTAACTGAAGTACTTGGAGAGGCCGCTAGACAGGATGCTGTGTGCAAAAGAGCACCCATGTTTGGACGAGAATAACTGACAACCTGTAGGCTCCTCAATTGCATCAATTTCCTGCTGTTTAATCTTGGAGTTGTACGAGGCTCATTGTTAGTCTCGGGATCTGGTTGTTGATTGGAGACCAAATTAACTAACATCTTCCATTTATTTTGAAAAAAAGGCCCCACACGATTTTCTCCCCTTCAAGTTGTCCTGACTCCCAGCTGGATGATGATGATAAGCAGACTGCAAGGGTGGCACAAAAAAGTACCCGAAATAAATAAGTTAATGTCAAGGAAAGGCTTCTCTTATTTCGGAATGTTCTAGGGCCTGAATCCCAAAGTACAAGACATACCACAAAAGTCTGATGCTCTAATTGGTAGTCAGCACTGTTGAATCAAAGTATGCACCACCAGGCAAAAATTGTAATTGTTCAGTGATTCTGCATGTAATAATTTACATGCACTTTTGGGCTGTAATGATTTTGTACTGGACTCAATAGGTGGGAATGGAGCTAGGGAGAATGACCATATAACCCACTGCTGGTAGATAACGCCTGTTGACAAAGTATTTTAAAAAAATCTTTAATACAGGATTTTTTACTCTAATGCATTAGGATCAGTGGTTCATAGATTATTTAACCAACTGAAAATGGAAATTGCAATGTCACACTACCACCACCTTATCATGGCTGCCACAACCGGCCAGCATTAGCGACAGTGGAGGTAACGCAGGCATGCATTTTACTCTGGGCTTACTCCCTTGTTTTGTTAGGCGCAAGGGCACTAATAGGCACCTTTTTAAAAGATTTTACATATTTAATTTACTAAGAAACTGACTATTATACACCAATGAAACTAGTAAATGGTTCAGTATAGTTTTTTTAAAAGTAATTTTCAGTTATTTATAATCAGGTTACTCACAGGTGCTGGACTAGTCACTTATTAAAAATGCTTATTTTTGGTGATAAACCCATTTTCAGCTGTAGTAATAAAACTGCACCAGGTTACCACTCTTAAATATATCACGGAATATTTTTTAATGCAAGGGGAAAAAAATAAACAAGTACATTCTAAAAACGCTGCCTGATTGCACTGGTTCATGGATGATTTTAACGTTTGTGTTTATGCAAATGAGTTTGAGCAGAAACTTGAACCATAACTTCACTTTGGAAAACTAGCGCAATTTGTGCCTGGATTGCTGATTGCGCCCAAAGCGGGAACTCTACCCCAGTAAATCCAATATGAGGGTTTTTGGAAGGTGCCTCACTCCTTCATTAGGATTCTTTGAAGATGTAATAGACTCCGTGATTTGGTAATAGCATTAACATGTGGCCAGAACTTCGGGTCCCCACGGGTGAGTACTCGCTGGGTACTCACGCGTAGGCCCAACGAAAGTGCCGGTTTCGTGCATGCACTGTGCATGCGCGGGAAACCGGAACTTCCGTTACCTTAAAGGAAGGGGTTCACAGGTTGAACGCGTGCGCCGGAGAGGTAGCGCATACGCCTGGAACTTCCGTTTTTTTTGTAGGTTTCTCCGGGAGGGTATGTCTCCAGGAGCTACGCTTGTAAAAAGCTGTCGCAAGGCCTGCTTTTAACAAGGTAAGTGGTGAATTAAGTTAAATTGAAACATTTTTTCCACAGGTTTATTATTTTTAAATACTTTAAAGAAAGGTAAGTTTATTTTTAGCCCCATTAGAAACTGTAATTAATTTTTTCAAAAATTTTAATTATTGTTTAAAATAGTTATTTTATGTAATTTATAGTTATTTTAAAAATGTGATTTTTTAAAAAATGTATTTGAAGTTTTAGTGATGTTTTGGGGCTGAATTGTATTAATAGATTTGACAGGTCTTCCTGTCAAATCTGTGAATACAGATTCCCTGCTACCATTGGCTCTCCATGGCCCACGTGATCCCAGGGGACACTTCAAACTAACTGCGCCCCTGGGATACGCAAGCACTGCGCGCCGGCAGTTGGAGCAGGCCCAGGATCGGAATCCCACGCGGGCCCACAGCACTACGGCCGGCGCGCAAGTTAAGTGCAGGTCGGGGGCTTGCACCCGCGGGGAGCCTCCGACCCGAATTTCTGGGCCATTATAGATCTTGACATTTAGAAATCATTTGATCAGGTCTGTGACTTAGCAAATGAAGGCTCATAGGTTCAATGAGGAGGTTGCTAATTCATTAGCTAGATAATGAGAAAGTAGTTCTCAATGATTGTAGTTTTAATTGGGTGGCGGTGACAAGCTGAAGTTATCAATCAGAGGATCCCTGCTGTTCATAATAATCAGTAATGACATTCCTGAGAATATTGTAAATGTGAAGGTATTTTTTCTGACCAGTGATATGCTGGTGGGACTTGAAGATGCGGCACTGAGAAATTGGGTACGGATCTCTCCCACCCAGACACCGCTGGAAACTCCTCCAGTAATATTTTCTGGCTGGGCTGTATGCCAGTGTTATTTATTCCTGTTAGTTGTGAGCATAATTCTTGTTTCATATGCATGCTCCATCAGTGTTACTTCCACCCTTTCAGAACAGGCATTAACAACAGCAACTTGCATTTATATAGCACTTTTAACGTAGTAGAATGTCCCAAACTGCTTCACAGGTGCGTTATTAAACAAAATTTAACACCGAGCCATATAAGGAAATATTAGGACAGGTGACCAAGATATGGCAAGGGTTACAGGTATAAGGTGCTCCTGCTGCACAATGGGCATGCATGATAAGCATTCAAAGAATTGTAAGGTTGTCTGAATAGGTGAAAAACTTTGTGTTACTCATACTTTGCCAATCCGCTTGGTTAAACAGTTACTAAGTGCTACGCCACTCAGCACCTCCACTCACAAGAGTGAACCTGTGTCTTATTACTCTATCCTGAGTGTTGTGGTAAAAATAGTTTTATTTGGTACGTAATGGAAATTAGTATTACCCATTAAATGTTCATACTGGCCTGTTGAAAATTTGACAGAGTACCAGTAAGGAATCACTTCACATGGGATATGGCCATTATTATGTCCGTGTATAATTGAGACACGGACTGCAGGAGTTGATTATAACAAGTCTTTACTGAATGGAGACAACCTGGAAACTGAAACTACAGAAGCCTGCTAGGGCCTTTTATACAGGGGTGGTCACTGCCAGTACTGCAGTCTGAGACCAGTTATTCCCTTAAAGGTACATACACAACAGCCATGAAGGGTTACATTACCATCATCCCCTCCATCCCATTGAAGGACAAAAAAAACACTGCTTCAGGGCTTGACTGAGGTTATAGAAACATAGAAGATAGGAGCAGGAGTAGGCCATTCGGCACCTCGAGCCTGCTCCGCCATTCAATGCGATCATGGCTGATCATCCAAATTCAGTAGCCTGTCCCTGCTTTCTCCCATATCCCTTGATCCCTTTAGCCTTAAGAAATATATCCAACTCCTTCTTGAATATATCTAATGAATTGGCCTCTACTGCCTTCTGTGGTAGAGAATTCCACAGGTTCACCACTCTCTGGATGAAGAAATTCCTCCTCATTTCTGTCCTAAATGGCTTACCCCTTATACTTAGACTGTGACCCCTGGTTCTGGACTCCCCGACGAGCGGGAACATCCTTCCTGCATCTAGTCTGTCCAGTCCTGTCAGAATTTTATAAGTTTCAATGAGATCCCCTCTCATTCTTCTAAACTCCAGCGAGTATAAGCCCAATCGACCCAATCTCTCCTCATACGTCATTCCTGCCTTCCCAGGTATCAGCCTGGTGAATCTTCGCTGAACTCCTTCCATGGCAAGAACATCCTTCCTCAGATAAGGCGACCAAAACTGCACACAATACTCAAGATGTGGTCTCACCAAGGCCCTGTACAACTGCAGCAAGACATCCTTGTTCCTGTACTCAAACCCTTTCGCTACGAAGGCCAACATACCATTTGCCGCCTTAACCGCTTGCTGCACCTGCATGCTTACCTTCAGCGACTGGTGCACAAGGACACCCAGGTCTCGTTGCACTTCCCCTTCTCCCAATCTATTGCCATTCAGATAATAATCTGCCTTCCTGTTTTTGACACCAAAGTGGATAACCTTGCATTTATCCATGTTATATTGCATCTGCCATGCTTCTGCCCAATCACCCAACCTGTCCAAATCACCCTGGAGTTTCTTGGCATCCTCCTCACAGCACACACGCCCACCCAGCTTTGTTTCATCTGCAAACTTCGAGATATTACATCTAGTTCCCTTGTCTAGATCATTAATATATATTGTGAATAGCTGGGGTCCTAGCACCAATCCCTGCGGTACCCCACTAGTCACTGCCTGCCACTCGGAAAAAGACTCGTTTATTCCAACTCTTTGCTTTCTGCCTGCCAACCAGTTCTCTATCCAAGTCAATACCTTGCCCCCAATCCCATGTGCCTTAACTTTACACGCTAATCTCTTATGCGGGACCTTATCGAAAGCCTTTTGAAAGTCCAAATACACCACATCCACTGGTTCTCCCTTATCTATTTTACCAGTTACATCCTCAAAAAATTCCAGTAGATTAGTCAAGCACGATTTACCTTTTGTAAATCCATGGCGACTTTGTCCGATCCTGTCACTGTTTTCCAAGTGCTCTGCTATTACATCTTTTATAATGGACTCTAGCATTTTCCCCACTACCGATGTCAGGCTTACCGATCTGTAATTCCCCATTTTCTCTCTACCACCTTTTTTGAATAGTGGGGTAACATTAGCTACCCTCCAATCCATGGGTACTGTTCCAGATTCCATCGAATGTTGGAAGATGATCAGCAATGCATCTACTATTTCTAGGGCCACTTCCTTAAGTACCCTGGGATGTAGATTATCAGGTCCTGGAGATTTATCGGCCTTCAATCCCGTCAATTTCCCTAACACCATTTCTCTACAAATACTGATTTCTTTCAGTTCCTCCCTTTCATCAGACCCTATGTTCCCCGACATCTCTGGGAGGTTATTTGTATCCTCCTTTGTGAAGACAAAACCAAAATATGTATTTAATTGGTCGAACATTTCTTTGTTCCCCATTATAAATTCCCCTGATTCTGACTGCAAGGGACTTACGCTTGACTTCACCAATCTTTTTCTCTTTACATATCTATAGAAGCCTTTACAGTCAGTTTTTATTTTCCATGCAAGCTTACTCTTATATTCTATTTTCCTCCTCTTAATTAATCCCTTTGTCCTCCTTTGTTGAATCCTAAACTGTTCCCAACCCTCAGGTTTACTGCTTTTTCTGACCAATTTATATGTCCTCTCCTTGGATCTTATGCTATCCCTAATTTCCCTTGTTAGCCACGGTTGAGTCACCTTTTTTTTAATTTTTATGCCAAACAGGGATGAACAAATTCTGTAGTTCATCCATGCGGTCTTTGAATGTTTGACATTGCCTATCCACCATTAACCCTTTGAGTGACATTCCCCAATCAATCCTACCCAACTCGCGCCTCAGACCATCATAGTTTCCTTTATTTAAATTCAGGACCCTAATCTCTGAGTCAACTACTTCACTCCATCTTAATGAAGAATTCTATCATATTATGATCGCTCCGACCCAAGGGGCTTCGGGACACTGTTAGTACCTACTTTTTGTTAAATTTATGTGAATAATGGCATTGTGTTATTGAGGTGTTGCCCATGGATTTGCTCAAAATTCTCTGGCATCAGATTAATTTCTTGTCCCTGCCCCTCCACAGCAGTATGGTACAAAAATTATGCCACCAGTGATCAGGTGGAATTCAAATTTACTACAGTTTTAGTATGCAACTGAGGAGCATTAGTATGACAGTTCTTGCTGTCTGTACAGTACTGGGAGTATCCAAGCCATCTGACATTTCATTTGCACACAAGGAGACCCAGATGGGTGTGTTACATGCACACATTATGCCCATATTTCAAATTGTGGCCTTTTTGTTGCAGATTTACAATTAAACAAATCAAACAAGACTCTCGGTGAACAGTAATTTACAATGAAGTACCCTACTGAGTGGCATCAGGCTTGATAGCTCACAACCTCTGCAGGCTGTTAGACTTGGCATTACATGATGGATATCTCTTGTAAACCACCACAAGCTGCAGTCATTATTAATGGCTCCTCAGCAGCTGTTCAGGTTTAAAACTCGTTTTTTTGTCTGTGTTTTTCTCTTATTACATGTGCATTCTATTTATACAACTTTTTATTAAGGATAATATCATTTGATTCATTTTTGTTTGGCCTTGTTTTGATTTTATCAAAATCATTTGGTTGCTAAAAGTTGTGTCTCCCCAACCAGCAAGGGCTGCCGATGAAGCCATATATATGTGATATATAAAAGACAAACTTTGGTTTAGTTAGGAAAGCTGTGTCTCATAGAGTGGCTCTTGTTGCCTAGGGCTTTCCTTTACATTCGCAGAACATGACTGCTGTGTATATCCATATATATGTCAGCACAGTACAGCTTACGATTTCCACCCCACCCCCCCCCTCCGTCCCAGTCATTTTAATAGCTGAGAGCCCTTGTTATAAATGCTGCTGGTCACATCAACAATTTGCGCTTCTGTCTGTTTCACTTGCTGTTGCTCGCCCTGAGTTACTTTCACAGGAGGTCTCGCTTACTGCACCAATAATTGGAGCTACAAAGCAAGCATCATGGTTTGCAGCCCACTAAGCAGTTTCAGAGGCAGGAGATCATGAACAGTACTTAGCCGACTGGCCGGCTTACAGATTTATGAGATTTATTCCAGAAGCTCTTTAAGATATCTCTTTATAACAGATCTTCCGATATTTGTTGTTTAAATGCTGCAATCATGAACAAGGACACCAAATTTAGTAAAGCTTTATCTAAATAAGTTTTGTGATTGCGACATAGCGTCTCTTGTACATTAAAGATTTTAATATAGAACTGAAAGATATTTAAATACCTTAATGTATATGGTTAAAAGCCCAAGATTGTGGGCTAAGTACTGTTCATGATCTCCTGCCTCTAAAACTGCTTAGTGGGCTGGAAACCATGAAGCTTGCTTTGTAGCTCCAATTATTGGTGTAGTAAGATTTGTGTGGCCCATTGCTGTGGGTGGAATGGGGCCAAATCAATACCACTGCACACTACGAAACTCCTTTGTTCCACCATGTTGTGTAAATATATGTTTACAGGGTCAACCCAAGTAAAAGTTTCGTCTTTTATATCTAAATATATAAAAGGATCGTGGTGTCTGTCTGTCTGTGTGTCTGTCTGTCTGTGTGTCTGTCTGTCTGTGTGTCTGTCTGTCTATGTGTCTGTCTGTGTGAATGTCCGGGCTTCACTCAAAAGTTATAGAGCGTACCTACACATATGTTATATCAAAAGAAAGCTTATGATTAGGGGAGTGTCATAGGCATATTTACTTTTTGGTCAGACAAAAATTGTTCGGACAGTAGACAAAAAACGGAAAAAATCCGCTCATTAGCGGTTGACCAATCCTACTGCTCATTAGCGTTGAGTGACGTGATGGTTGACCAATCTGCGCGCTGCATCACGGGGGGCGTTTCATGGTGTTTGTGGGCGGGGCCTAATCCTTCAAACTGCCGTTAGTGAGGTGAGTGGCGGCCATTAAAGACCGGCCGGGCCTGAAGCTAAAAAAATGGTAATGGAGGTGAGGAAATTGTTCATTCATTAGTATTGATTCAGGAATTTCTCTCTCTCTCCTTCCCCCTCTCTCTCGCTCTCTCTCCTTCCCCCCCTCTCTCTCTCTCTCCCGAAGCGGGAGTACACCCTCACGGCCATCAGGCGCCATTCCCTCCTTCCTCCCTGCCCAGCGAAAAGCAAGCTGTGGCTAATCGTGACAGGTGAGGACGGTGTTTGTTATTGACGTTGGGCGGCGGTCCGGAGCGGGAGCTCAGCTTGGACGACTCGGGCCGGCCCTCAAGCGCGAGCTCAGCTGGGGTGACTCGGGCCGTGCCTCAGGCGCTACTCCGCGCACAGGGACTCCGGGCCTCTCTCTCTCTCCTTCCCTCTCTCTGTCTCTCTCTCCTTCCCTCTCTCTCTCTCTCTCTCTCTCTCTCTCTCTCTCCTTCCCTCTCTCTCTCTCTCTCTCTCCTTCCCTCTCTGTCTCTCTCCTTCCCTCTCTCTCTCTGTCTCTCTCTCCTTCCCTCTCTCTCTCTGTCTCTCCTTCCCTCTCTCTGTCTCTCTCTCCTTCCCTCTCTCCTTCCCCCTCTCTCTCTCTCTCTCCTTCCCTCTCTCTCTCTCTCTCCTTCCCTCTCTGTCTCTCTCTCTCCTTCTCTGTCTCTCTCTCCTTCCCTCTCTCTCTCTGTCTCTCCTTCCCTCTCTCTCTCTCCTTCTCTCTCTCTCTCCTTGTCACTCCCTCCTTCCCTCTCTCTCTCTCTCTCCTTCCCCGCAATGTCAATCAACAAGGCACAGGGGCAGACTTTGCACCGGCACCGCCGGGCACTCCAGCTAATATTATATAATACAGGTAGGAAGAATGTATCTTCAGGAGTGTAGCAGTGCCTCATATTTGTAGATCCCTTTGAGTTCAACGGTAAGATTCATTCCGCCATCTGACTGCTTTGAGAATGTTGCAGGCTTTCAGATGCAGATTGTAACATGCCGTCTTTCCTCTGGAGGGTATTTTATAAAATTATTTGTTATTTATCCTTTTAAAAGAAATAATTGCACAAGTGCACTTTAACC
The DNA here is from genome assembly GCF_052327205.1 of Somniosus microcephalus. Lineage (NCBI taxonomy): Eukaryota > Metazoa > Chordata > Chondrichthyes > Squaliformes > Somniosidae > Somniosus > Somniosus microcephalus. The sequence continues at coordinate 30,968,569 of NC_140999.1, read as the reverse complement.
CAGCCAGGCCATTCTTTGAAATTTATATCCTGTCTCTAGATTAAGATGGTAGAAATGATAGTAAGCCTATAACTTTTGTCACTGTAACATTCATTGCCTGGCAAGCAAGATGGATTGTAAAGTTGGATGCTACGTTTGCAATGACAGCTCTGGTGGAGTAGCAGGAGTTGCTTCCTTGTGACGAATTTTAAACAAACGTCTTTTTAAATATACTGCCAGATCTCCAGCAGCAATGTTCTTGGTAGTTTGGAGGATATACATTTTTATAATGATAGGAGCATTATACCATGTAACACATGCGTGTTCAAACAATTGCCCAAGGGATATATGAGATTTGTGAGTACTGGCTGCAATCCATGAATCTCCATTCTATTTGCACTTGTATTTCTTACTCTCTGCTTTATCCTGTTTTAATTTTGTGTACCTGGAAAATTGCAAAGGGCTGAAAAGTCCACGAGAGTTATTTTCACCTTCACTGCCTGGGCAGTAATCTGGCAGAGTGAATCGCTCGCCCATTGTAAAGCCCCCCTGATTTTCATGTCTTTGATTTCAATGTGATGCAAATCGTGCAAGTCGTACAATGGGCGGGTGGTCTTCACTGCCAAATTACTGCCCAGATTTTTTTTGGATTTTTTTTCGCCCCTTAATTAAGGTTTTTTTTTCCTTTTACACCGCCCCATAGCTGGAGGGGACCATCACCACCCCATTACTGGGGTGTGACTACGCTTGATCTTAGCCGATCCAGATGGCGAAGGTGAAAAGTACTCCCTCCCCCCTCTTTCTTTCCAGTTTTAGCTCGTGCCTCAGATCCCTGATACTCAGGAACAGCTTCATTCCTCTTAGTCGCACTGCCTCCTGTGCTTAGATGCCTTTCTTGTTTCTTGGCATAGGAACTGGATGCAGAATTCAAAGTACAGTCTGACCAGAGTACTATACAGTTTCATCATTACCTCTTTTGATTTACAATCTATTATTGTGGCCATGTAGTTCAACATCTTATTAGCATTTTTGATTGCTGCTCTGCATCAGTTGCACATGTTTAGTAATGAGTCTAGTAAGACTCCTATGTCTCTTTCAGCTTCATTCTTAGCTATTTCAACACCATTCATGGAATCATCTGTTTTTCCTTCCTGTGTATATACAGTATTGTCTGCATTATATTTTATCTGCCATTGTTCTGTTCATTTACATATTTTGTCCAGCTCATTAAGCAATTTGTGAGCTGCCACTTCCAATTCCACCTCCCCTCCTAGTTTGGTATCATCTACAAATTTTACCACTTTGTGTTAAGTTTCTGAATCCAGACTTTATTCCTATAAATTTTAAACAGTAGTGATCCCAGGACCAAGCCCTAGGATGCCCTACTCAGTACTTCCTCCTACTCCAACTCCTCTAACCAGTACTCATTGTTTTCACCCCTTCAACCAGTTTTTTATCCATTCCCAGGACTTCCGCTGAATCCCACAACTTTGAGTTTGGTTAATAGCCTCGCATGTGGCACTTTTGGAAGTTGGGGTATTCTATGTTATAGGGCTTATATGAATTGTCACTTCCTCAGAGGTGTCGAGAAGGTTGGTCAGGCAGGATCCTCTGCTTCTGAATCCATGCTAGGTTATTGTTATTCATATGCTCCTCGAGTTTACTTCTGATAATTAATTCCATTATTTTACATGGGATGGGAATAAGACTAATGTGGATGGTTTTCAATTGCCGGCCACCTGTTCTTCACCTGAAAAATGGAAAGTTGTAATGGAAGATTGGTCGGGGTGGGAGGTCACCTGATGCAATTTTCAGGTGGGCCTGTAAGTGGGTGAACAGCACATCCGCCTATTTCGGGTGGGAACAGCCTAAGCAGCTGTCCTTAAAGAGACTGCAGGTGGCAGCTCAAAAAAAGGCCCAAAAGATTTTTGTGGGGCAACTCCTCCAAAAATAAGATGCCCGCTGCCGGGCCTGTGCTTGACTCCCTCCAGGATCGAGCGGCTCCTCCCTCCCTCCCAGGCCCAACCTGCCTCCAGCTCACTGGCTACGTCTAAAAGAGCCCCAAACCTGAAAAATGTTCGGGCCTCCTGATGCCGGCTTTGGGCAGTTGGTGCGGCTGCTTCACCAACTTCATGACCATTAAAGGCAGACGTACGAATATCCTCCCCAGTGGGGCAGTCGCTGCCTGTGTCTGTTTTGTCGCCCTTATATTGAATATACAGGAGTCCACAATGTTAAAAATGTAAACAGGATTTGTGCCTGCTGAACAGCCAGATTTACTTTGCATCTTTTATGTTGCTAATGTAGGGAACATTTTGTCATAATTCATTCATAACATGAATTATTCTTTGAAAAGATACTAGTAGCAATGGTTTATATGCAGTTCTGCAGAAATGTCAACTTCTATATTTAGGTACTTTTATTGCAGTCTTACTTGGTTTTGGTGAATCTTGTCTTGGCTCCATTCTTTTAACCTTATTAAATCCATGCATATGTGACGGGAGCTTTGAAATATACAACGTTAAGGGCTAAATTTTCCTCCACTATACTTAGGTGGGTTAGCAGCAGGAAATGGGTCAAAATCAGGCAGTGAGGCCCACCATTATGTTCCCACCCTGACCTCTATTTCCCTCCCCTCTCTGGCCAGCCACCAGCCACCTTTCCCACTGCATGTAAATGCCAGTGGGGCCCAGCAAGCTGCCTTATTTCTTGCTACTGTTGTCTCTGCCAACCCAAGGGTACGCCAGGGAAGATGTTAGTCCCTGGGGTAGTGGCAGTAAGCCCTCTAAGTCACTGCATGGAGAGAGAAAGCCCAGTAGTGGGCTCCACTCCCTCTCTAACAGCCCTAATCACTAACCATTTTAGACTTCCGGCAGGGCTGTGGCCTGAAATAAATTGTCATTCAGAACTCTCCCCCCGCCCCCCTTAAATCCATGGCCGCCTGTGGTGGTGTCGCCAGAATTTACCGCATGGACATCGGCGGGCTCACTCTTTGTATGGCAATCATACACGGATCTCGGCCTGTACGGAAAATGAGCCCAGACCCAGGAAAGTGGACCAGGGTTACGGTGAGGTTACAGTACTGGGTGGAAGTCCCAAGTCGCCGCTACTCTGCAACAAGAGCAAAATCTAGCCCTGCATGTTACATGTTTCAAATTTACTTGTGTTCATGCCCAGGTTTAATAGCATTAAAAGAATAGATCATTGGCAGAGAATTGAGGTATATTGCACTGAATCTGAGAGAAAATATGGCAGATAGATTGTGATACAAAGCTCAGAATCTGCTAAATATAGCAAGTTAACATCTCTGGTTCCAAGTTATATTTTGCTGTTCGGGCTGGCTATTGCATCCTTGAAAACAGAATAAAGATAACTGAATGGATGGTAGTGTTGAAGACACCATTTACAGATTGGCACAATATTTGTGGATACTTGGCTCAGCGATAACACTTTTACTGCTAAGCGCGAAGGCTGTAGGTTCTAGACCCACTCCAGGGACCTAACCTAGTCTGACATGTTGATGCAGCACCAAAGGAGTGTTGCATTGTTGGAGGTGCCTGTTCAGCTGGACGTAAAAGATCCCATGACACTCTTTGAAGATGAGTAGGAGAGTCTCTGTGTCCTGGCCAACATTTATCCCTCAACGAACACCACCAAAGCCAATGAGTTGATCATTCATCTCATTGCTGTATAAGGGACCTTGCTATGTGCAAATTGGTTGCTGTATTTACCTACATAACAATGGTGACTACACTTCAAAGGTAATTACTTGATTGTTAAGCACTTTGGGACATCCTGAAGATGTGAAAGGTGCTAATAAAATGCAAATTCTTTCTTCCTTCAGTATACCAAATTAACAAATCATGAACACTTTCATTAATAAGGACAGACCACTCAGAAGTTCTCACGGTAAATCCTGAAGGTTATAGTGGTCCCCTGAGTTTCATTAAAACAGAAGAAACCTACAATCTATTCTTTAGTCGATTGAAAGTCAGCATAGACTGATGGTGACATTCAGCACCTTGTGTTGCAGCAAGGATACAAGGATAAGAAGGTTATGCTGATGGGGGTCAGATGAAGTAGGGAGAGAGGAGGCTCGTGTGGAGCATAAACACCGGCATGGACCAGTTGGGCCGAAAGGTCTGTTTCTGTGCTGTATGTTCAATGTAATTCTATGATAACTGAACACAGTTAATGCCATTTACTGGGGCTATACCTCACACAAACAGAACAGTGCTCAGATGGCATTCCAAAAACAGATCCACCACAACTACCTATTTTCTCATTGTAAAGCACACAGCTACACAACCAGAATCACCGTCTCTCATTGTAAAGCACACAGCTACACAACCAGAATCACCGTCTCTCATTGTAAAGCACACAGCTACACAACCAGAATCACCGTCTCTCATTGTAAAGCACACAGCTACACAACCAGAATCACCGTCTCTCATTGTAAAACACACAGCTACACAATCAGAATCACCGTCTCTCATTGTAAAGCACACAGCTACACAACCAGAATCACTGTCTCTCATTTTAAAGCACACAGCTACACAACCAGAATCACCGTCTCTCATTGTAAAGCACACAGCTACACAACCAGAATCACCGTCTCTCATTGTAAAGCACACAGCTACACAACCAGAATCACCGTCTCTCATTCCTTGTGATCTTGGATGCCCAAAAGATTATTGCCAGGAATTTCCTGGGGGCTGGTCTCCCAATCGGCTGTTGTAACTCGGATACAACGCTTGGATAGCGTTTCCACTGATCTTCCACCAAAGTTACGGCCGCCAAGTGGGAGAACCCCGAAGGAAATTCCCAGTGCTTCTTTATAGTGGAATAGTCTACTCAAGCTGTGAAAGCTGATGTAGAGAGAAAATGTAAGTGTGATTGGAAGACTGTAGACATTATCAGTCATCTGTTGATGTTCCACAATGTAGAAAGAGAAGCATATTTATTGTAAGTAGCTGTTGGCCTTGAATCAACTTGCTGACATACTTTGACACTCCATGGATGCAACCACACATGGAAAAATGAATGTGAATAGGAGTACTGCAATGGCTGTACGTAGAAATTAAAACATAGAAATTGGATCGCACTGCGTTTTACAGGTGTGCTGCACCTAGATCATGTCCTGATTCAGGTGTGATCCAATTCCCAGTCTCAGATGTTGATCTTGTCTGCATTGTACACTTATAATGAGGTGGTTTAAATTCTGAAGTTAACATTATGCATGGTTGACTTATTAATGGGATCTGTGCACAAAATAGACGACATCTCCGCAGGCAACAATCCCTCTTCCAAATGACTGTTTGGACAAGCTGTAGAGGGCGAGTGGATAAGCTCATTTGCCATTGTGGACAACAGCTATTTCTAATGTTCATTTGTCTACTGGAGAAACTGAGAAACCTCTCATGCGTGCACTTAGACCTGGGTTTTCCTAAATCTAAAATGTCCGCACACAATAATTGTGGGGAATGGGCAGATATTTTAATTTGGCACACCACAGGCCTAACTATCAAAATCCATCGGGGCGGGTGGGGGGGAAATTGAATGAGACTTTTTTTTAAATTTGTTTATGGGATGTGGGCGTCGCTGGCAAGGCCAGCATTTATTGCCCATCCCTAATTGCCCTTGAGAAGGTGGTGGTGAACCGCTTTCTTGAACCGCTGCAGTCCGTGTGGTGAAGGTACTCCCATAGTGCTGTTAGGTAAGGAGTCCCAGGATTTTGACCCAGCGACGATGAAGGATCGGCGATATATTTCTAAGTCAGGATGATGTGTGACTTGGAGGGGAACTTGGAGATGGTGGTGTTCCCATGCGTCTGCTGCCCTTGTCCTTCTAGGTGGAAGAGGTCGCGGGTTTGGGAGGTGCTGCCGAAGAAGCCTTGGCGAGTTGCTGCAGTGCATCTTGTAGATGGCACACACTGCAGCCACGGTGCGCCGGTGGTGGAGGGAGTGAATGTTTAAGGTGGTAGATGGGGTGCCAATCAAGCGGGCTACTTTGTCCTGGATGGTGTCGAGCTTGAAACTCAGCGAGAGGTTAGCGGCGGCGCTAACTGCTAGTGCCCCGCTCGCACCCCGGCCGCGATCTTCAGTAGCGCCCCCTGATTTACCGCCAGACGCTATGTCTGACGGGGTCGGGGGGGCCTACCTGCGGCTGGGGCGGCGCTATTTAAAGGCAAGGCGCCGGGCGGCCATTTTTGTTGCTGGCCATCTGCCTCCGCTGCCGTCCTCAGCCTCCTTACCCGCCCTCCCACAGAGTGCCGGCTGTGCTCCATGAACCCAGCATGGTGGCATAGTGGTTAGCACTGTTGCCTCACAGCACCAGGGACCCGGGTTCGAATCCGGCCTTGGGCGACTGTCTGTGTGGAGTTTGCACATTCTCCCCGTGTTTGCGTGGGTTTCCTCCGGGTGCTCCGGTTTCCTCCCACAGTCCAAAGATGTGCGGGTTAGGTTGATTGGCTATGATAAAAAATTGACCCTTAGTGTTAGGGGGATTAAATACATGGGGTTACGGGGATCGGGTGGGATATGTGTCGGTGCAGGCTCGATGGGCCGAAATGGCCTCTATCTGCACTGTGGGGTTTCTGTGATTCTGTGATTCTCTTGAGGGCCGGGCTCTTTTGCCAGCACTCCCAATCCCCAGAGGCCTAGCTGGGCCCCGGGTCATGCTGCGCAAAGCCTCTCCTCTTCAAGAAGGGGAGGAAGGCCTGCAATACCGTGACACGTAGCATCGTGACATTCCCTCGCAGCACCTCAAGAGGGAGGCGCGGCGCTTCCAGTAGCGCCCCGCTTCCCTCTTGGGGCACTACCACTCAATTTCGGTTGTGGGGGTGCTAATTTTTCCGGGGCGCTAAAAGTAGCGAAGTTAGCGCTCCAAAGGGGGCGCAACTCAATTTTTTGCCCAAAGTCTTCAGCACGATAGACGGGATGTTGTCAGGGCCCATAGCCTTTGCTTTATCCAGTACGCTGTTTATTGATATCACGTGGAGTGAATCGAATGGCTGAAGACTGGCTTCTGTGATGGTGGGGACCTCAGGAGGAGGCCAATATGGATCACCCACTCGGCACTTCTGACTGAAGATGGTTGCAAACGCTTCAGCCTTGTCATTTGCACTCACGTGCTGGGCTCCACCATCATTGAGGATGGGGATATTCATGGAGCCTCCTCCTCCCGTTAGTTGTTTAATGGTCCACCACCATTCACGACTGGATGTGGCAGGACTGCTGAGCTTTGATCTGATCTGTTGATTGTGGGATCGCTTAGCTCTGTCTATAGCATGCTGCTTCCGCTTTTTAGCATGCTTGTAGTCCGGTGTTGCAGCTTTGCCAGGTTGGCACCTCATTTTTAGGAACGCCTGGTGCTGCTCCCGGCATGCTCCTCTACACTCCTTATTTAACCAGGGTTGGTCGTGTGGCTTGATGGTAATGGTAGAGAGAGGGATATGCCGAGCCATGAGGTTACAGATTGTGGTGGAATACAATTCTGCAGCTGCTGATGGCCCACAGCATCTCATGGATGCCCAGTTTTGAGCTGCTAGATCTGTTCTGAATCTAGGTTCAATTTGGGTTTTGAAATGTAGGTGCACAGGGTAGATCGTCACTTTCCTGCGAGCAGTTGAAAGGAAAGCACAATTTATTTAAAACAAGAATCCCAGCCTTCATTTTCAAAGGGCGTCTTTTAGTTGGTGATTGGAGCAAAGTAAAAATTGCACTCCTTGGCATCACTCCGTGTGAAGATGCCTTGACTATTCTCAAAACAGTGACATCCTGAGATTAATAAATTACTCTGGCATTTGGGAAGCAATTAGAATAATCATTGGAGTTGAAGACTGCAAATTATTTTGCAGGGCAAAATTTAATAGGTAACAAGTTTACAATTAAAGAATAGTCCAAATGAAACACTTCAGGTACTTCCTTAATTGTACTTCGGCATATTCAACATTACAAATGAACAAGCTTTTATCTTGTGAACAAAATCCTCTGCACATTTTGCAAACTGAAGGGAAATTCATTATTGGCTTTCTAATTGCTTCTTTCCAGGTTCCTAATGTTAACAAACATGCCCAAGGAAGACGCCCCCCCCCCGCCCTCTATTCATGAACTGGATTAATCTGTTGTAATTATTCACTACCTAACGTCCCATTTTGCAGCTGCTGCTGTAGATAATCCTGAAACGCTGTGAATTTTCTTTATGCTTTACCAGCAGAGGTGAACGCGAGAGAAAAAAGGATTGAGTGAATGTGAGGTATTGACACCTGTGCTGCTTGTATTTCCTGTTAGGTATCTCCCCTACAGTGAAGAAGACTGAGATGGACAAATCTCCATTTAACAGCCCGTCTCCACAGGACTCGTCTTCACGATTGAGTAGCTTCACACAGCACCACCGTCCCGTGATCGCTGTGCACAGCGGTAAGAAAACAGCGCTGCTAAAGTTACTGTCGGAAATATAGGCTCTTGAAAGCAAAGGGCCCAGTCTTACAATTTATTATTTATTGGCTGCCATATGCTTCATTTTGTGTAACTGTAAAATTTTCGATTAAGCCAATCCCCACCTAGCCCACTTTTCCAAAATGCCTGCAGAGGGAATAAATGTATAAAATTATTGGTCTACTGACAAATATTTGCAGTGGACTACTTGAGCACCTTTTGTACATTATGGCCATGATTTCCTCCATGATTTACTGGAAATAAATCCATGGACACTCCCAATTCTTTACTTTTTCTCTCCTGTAATAAAGTTATAGGGGGAAAAATTCAGTTGGTAGCGCCACCTGTTAGCGCCTTAAGAGGGCGCTAAGTGGGGCGCAAACCAACTAGCGCCCGGGCGCGGCACTGCCCACACCTACCGCAAAATTCAGCGGGAGGTTAGTGGTGGCGCTAACCGGTAGCGCCCTGCGGCACTGCGCTGCTGGCGATGACATCATTGGTGTGCGCAGCGCCCCGCTCACGCCCCGGCCACGATCTTCGGGAGTGCCCCCGATTTACCGTCAGACGCTAAGTCCGACAGGGTCAGGGGTGCGTACCTGCGGCCGGGGAGGCGCAATTTAAAGGCGAGGTGTGGGGCGGCCATTTTTGTTGCTGGCTGCCTGCCAGCACCTGCCTGCGCTCCCGTCCCCGGCCTCCTGAACCCCCCACCCCGCGGAGTGCCGGCTGCGCTCCAAGAGCCCGGCACTTCTCTTGGGTTCCGGGCTCTTTTGCCTGCACTCCTGATCCCCGGGGGCCCAGCTGGGCCCCAGGTTGCGCTACACAAGGCCCCTCCCCTTTAAGAAGGGGAGGAAGGCCTGCAATAGTGCGGTGCAACTTGCCGCAGCGTGTGGCGCTACGGCACATAGTGTCACGATATTCACTCGCAGCGCCCCAAGAGGGAGGCGGGGCGCTTCCAGTAGTGCCCCGCTTCCCTCTTGGGGCGCAACTACTCAATTTCCAGCGCGGGGGTGCTAATTTTTCTGGGACGCTACTTTTAGCACCCTGGCGAAGTTAGCGCCTCAATTGGGGCGCTACTCAATTTTTAGCCCCTAGTATTCTAATGTCTGTAGCAGCCATTTTCTTTGGTTGCCCCCAGGAAGTAGTGATAGTAATGGCACCCATGTGGTAAGTGTCCTGCATTCCTAATTGGCTGGACTCTAATAATGCTGTAGTAAGAACTCCAGCCCAATCCTGTTCTCCTTCCACCTGCCATGCACACACAAATACACTTTCCAGTAGGGGTTACTAGATAGTGATCAGAAGCAGAACCCCCCCCCCCCCCCCCCCGCATTTTCCCCCTTCCCTTTCCCAGAGACACAGCAGCAAACTGTCGCACCACTCAGCCTTGGACTTCCCTAGTCTGTGTGAGGCAGTACCCAGTGGTACCTTTATCCACTGAGCTATTTAGCGAGTCCTGGGATTTACCGTTAATTGTAGACTAGGATTCTCATACTCTGAAATAAATAACCAGTCCATTATGTCACGCGCACCTTGCTGCTGACAGTTAAGGCGAACATTTGGTGCTAGTGTACTCTTTAATATTTATATATAAATTTATAAATCAACCTAAAAGAGGGGATACGATGAATATAATTGTTGCTGCTCTGCTCACTGCAAGTTAAAAGCTACCACGTACTAAACTAACAGACCATTTTATATTTAAGCTCGATACTGAAAATTCTATTTCTGAAGATAATTTTGCCCTACTCTCTTGCGAACCCTGATGATCTGATCCAATGTCACATTTACCCCCCATCACCGTTTCAATTTTAATATCATGACTTACCAGCACAAAGTCACACCACACTGCTTGGGTATTGAAGTTTGAATTCCTTTAGCAATGAAGCCTAAAGCCAGAAAGATCTGAATTGATATGCTTTAACAGGCTTATTTACGGGCCTGTTAAAAATAATGGCTTATTTTTCTTTTAAGTGTATAGTTCCCTAGCCCATACATAAAATAAATATTTAAATGCCAAACTCTAAAACTGCTCTTATACAGCTGCTTCTTTTGTTTGGATTCTGGTCCGCGTGTCGGTTCCCTTTGTTTACAATGCCAAATTCATTTTTCTTATTCTGGGGTAAAGCTTTCCACAAAGCTACCAGGCGCAGAGTCGGAATGATCAGTGTAAATGCAGCAAGCCGACCCATGGATGCTGGCCTGCTAGAATCAATCCAAGACTAGCAAAAGTATAAAACTGGCCTTGCCGTGTGAATACTGATTTACTATTGATACAAATGGGTTTGTTTAACACATTTGTTATTCACAAGCTGCAGTATTTTAGGCTGCATAAGGTGCCTTGATTATCCTGTTGTTGTAAATATAAAAGAACATTTCTCAAGCCTAATTAGTCTTTGTACTACAGCATGCTTTCAGTTCTTTATTCTTGTGCATGTGTGAAAACTTGTGAAAGGTCAATCATATGCTTAAGAGGATTATTAGGAAGGGAACTGGAAACACAGTCACATTCTGGTAGAGTTTCCAGTGCCCATTGCTCCAGGCACTGTGCAAAACATCAAACAAGTTACTTGGTTTAAATATATTTCAACAGTTATGCAATCCTTGGGGTAAAATTTGCCTTGGGCTATCGTGCAACATGGGCGATAGTGCATCGGCAGCCCGTTGTACACCCCACCCAATTTTCCTTTCCATTGACTGAGATTTGGTTATGGTATTGGGCACATAAATCTAAAAATTAATTGAAGGGAAAGTTTAAATTTTGAGGAAAAATAAAAGAAATGTGGGAATATTTAAAAAGAGATCTTGTTGCACTCTAAGTATCCTTCTAGTTGTAATTATGTAACATGATGTGTATTTGTTTGTCCATTGAGCAGTTTAAGAAAATTCAGAGAAAATTTTACTTCTTAAAGATTATGCTTGATGCATTTTCTTGATTAAGGGATTTATGCATCCTATTCACCCTTTCACAGCCCATATCAGACACTTGGCTCCAGGTCACCTTACGCCAATTGTCTCCAATTGTGTTGAGCATCCCTGATTATAATCACTCAACCATTGGTGGCCGTGCCTTCTGTTGCCTAGCCCCTAAGCTCTGGAATTCCCTGCCTAAACCTCTCCGCCTCTCTACCTCTCTTTCCTCCTTTAAGACGCTCCTTAAAACCTACCTCTTTGACCAAGCTTTTGGTCACCTGCCCTAATTTCTCCTTATGTGGCTCGGTGTCACTTTTTTTGTCTTATAATACTCCTGTGAAGCACCATGGGACATTTTACTACATTAAAGGCGCTATATTTGTTGTTATTGTTGTCGTGTAATTCAGGAATACTGAACTGAGTAAACTATGTGTGTATAATTCAAAGTAATTTTGTTTTGAATAAAAATTGATGTTCCTTTTGATTCATTGATGCTCCACTGCCTGTGCCAACACAAAGATATTTCTTCCCCATTGATGGAAGTGCAAATGTGCTGCCAACGTCATCACTGATGCAATGGATATTGTACTTACCAGTACGAAGGTGCACTGTATCTTGAAACAAGCACTTGTTTTTCCATGCGCTGTCACAGTGAGTTTCCAAGGTTGATAGGGGCTGTACTGTGTGGAAAGCAGGATTGTAAATAAGTTATTTAAAAACAATATCTAAATGTCTTGTTGTAAAGGCTCCCGTTTTCTATTGAGACAGGAGTTCAGATGCAGTTATTGTATATGATTCACAAAAATGGAGCATGGTGCAAGTACCTAGTGAAGAAGCTACTCTGTCTAGCTCTCATATTCAGCAAATTAAAAAAAAATGGTTAACATCTCATTAGGGATAGAGGGACCTAGGAGTTAATGTGCATAGGCCCCTGAAGGTGGCAGGACATATTGAGAGAGTGGTTAACAAAGCGTATGGGATCTTGGGCTTCATAAATAGAAGTATTGAGTACAAAAGTAGAGAAGTTATGCTGAACCTTAATAAAGCGCTGGTTAGGCCACAACTGGAGTATTGCGTCCAGTTCTGGACACCACACTTTAGGAAGGATGTGAAGAGATGTGAAGGCCCTTGAGAGGGTGCAGAGGAGGTTTACCAGAATGGTTCCAGGGATGGGGGATCTTAGCTACAAGGACAGGTTGGAGAAGCTGGATTTGTTTTCATTAGAGCAAAGGAGGTTGAGGGGTGATTTGATAGAGGTGTACAAGATTATGACGGGTTTGGATAGGCTAGATGGGGAAAGGCTGTTCCCTCTAGTTGATGGTACAAGGACTAGGGGACACAGATTTAAGGTTTTGGGCAAGAGATACAGGGGGGCTGTGAGGGAAAACTTTTTTATGCAGCGAGTGGTGAGGACCTGGAATTCGCTGCCGATGGAAGTGGTGGAAGCGGAGACACTCAATATTTTCAAGAGGAGAATGGATAGGCACTTGAGGGAAATAAACTTGCAGGGCTATGGGGATAGTGCGGGGAACGGGACTGACTGGATTGCTCTACAAAGAGCCGGCGTGGACTCGATGGGCCGAATGGCCTCCTTCTGTGCCATTACGACTCTATGACTCATTAAAAATGGTGACTTGTGCTAATGGGAGGTAGGGATCGTTCGTCATAGCAAAAATGCAGTGTTTTGGTGGGGTGCTAGTGCCAAGAACAATACAAGTGTGAGCGAAAAAGTAAACCCCTTGCATTTTCAATACCCAAAATATGAGTAAATGTAAGATCTGATACCTGTTCTTTATACCCTCAAATGGTTTGAAGCAAAATCTGTTATTTTCTGCATTTGCAGGTCTTGCATCAAGAAGTCCCCATGCCTCTTCATCTTTGCATTTTCCAACAACCTCCATCCTTCCCCAGAGTGCTTCAGGCTACTTCCCTCACACAACGATCCGGTTCCCACCACATCTCAATCCACCGGACCCTCTCAAGGATCTGGTCTCACTTGCCTGTGACTCATCTAATCAGCAACCAGGCCCGGTAAGAGTAAACTTTCTTGCAGAAGCCCCTAATGTACATTTATGAAAAGGTGAAAATGAGGCCTAATTCTGTGTCTTAAAAGCATATAAGGGTTTAGAAAAGAAAAACATATTAGTCAGCCTTTGTCTGAAACTTCCTTCAATGTCGATTATTAAGATTTCCCATTTTTTTCCCTGGTATCAGTGAAATTTATCTGAAGATATTCTAAAAACGTCCCAAATTCTCAGATATAAAGAGATTATATAAAGTTTGCCAGAAGTTAACATTTCATCCGAGAGTTTCAAATGCTGTGATGTTCATGCAATCTGACAAAGTTTGCTGACAAATTTAGCTCTATATGGGAGTCCAGTGTTATAGCAGTCTACCTTCATGTATGTTAGCAATGTTATGTCAGCATCTACATTCCTCTCCTACTTTTTAGTCAAAGTATTAGTGAAGAATTTCACAGTAGGGGTGAATGGCCCAACCCCTTTGACAAGACCTTAAACAGTGAAATTTAGTGATGTTATGTTAATAGGCTGAACAATTACAATGTTTGTATCACTAGTGATGGGACTTGTGAGTTTAAAGAGATGTGCACTCTGCTGTCTGTGGAGTCATCTTTGGAACCATTTGAGTGCTGGTAAGGTAGTTAATGCAAAATCCTATTTCAGGAAAAAAAATTCATCAAAGTATTTTGCTTCAGATTCCCTCTCCCAGCAGATGCCTGCAGTATCACCTCCCCTTCTCAGCCCATGAAGTATCACCACCCCTTCTCAGTCCATGAAGTATCACCTCCCCTTCTCAGTCCATGAAGTATCACCACCCCTTCTCAGTCCATGAAGTATCACCTCCCCTTCTCAGCCCATGAAGTATCACCTCCCCTTCTCAGCCCATGAAGTATCACCTCCCCTTCTCAGCCCATGAAGTATCACCTCCCCTTCTCAGCCCATGAAGTATCACCTCCCCTTCTCAGCCCATGAAGTATCACCTCCCCTTCTCAGTCCATGAAGTATCACCTCCCCTTCTCAGTCCATGAAGTATCACCACCCCTTCTCAGTCCATGAAGTATCACCTCCCCTTCTCAGTCCATGAAGTATCACCTCCCCTTCTCAGTCCATGAAGTATCACCTCCCCTTCTCAGTCCATGAAGTATCACCTCCCCTTCTCAGTCCATGAAGTATCACCTCCCCTTCTCAGTCCATGAAGCATCACCTCCCCTTCTCAGTCCATGAAGCATCACCTCCCCTTCTCAGTCCATGAAGTATCACCTCCCCTTCTCAGTCCATGAAGCATCACCTCCCCTTCTCAGTCCATGAAGTATCACCTCCTCTTCTCAGTCCATGAAGTATCACCTCCCCTTCTCAGTCCATGAAGTATCACCTCCTCTTCTCAGTCCATGAAGTATCACCTCCCCTTCTCAGTCCATGAAGTATCACCTCCCCTTCTCAGTCCATGAAGTATCACCTCCCCTTCTCAGTCCATGAAGTATCACCTCCTCTTCTCAGTCCATGAAGTATCACCTCCCCTTCTCAGTCCATGAAGTATCACCTCCCCTTCTCAGTCCATGAAGTATCACCTCCCCTTCTCAGTCCATGAAGTATCACCTCCCCTTCTCAGTCCATGAAGTATCACCTCCCCTTCTCAGTCCATGAAGTATCACCTCCCCTTCTCAGTCCATGAAGTATCACCTCCCCTTCTCAGTCCATGAAGTATCACCTCCCCTTCTCAGTCCATGAAGTATCACCTCCTCTTCTCAGTCCATGAAGTATCACCTCCTCTTCTCAGTCCATGAAGTATCACCTCCCCTTCTCAGTCCATGAAGTATCACCTCCCCTTCTCAGTCCATGAAGTATCACCTCCTCTTCTCAGTCCATGAAGTATCACCTCCCCTTCTCAGTCCATGAAGTATCACCTCCCCTTCTCAGTCCATGAAGTATCACCTCCCCTTCTCAGTCCATGAAGTATCACCTCCCCTTCTTAGCCCATGAAGTATCACCTCCCCTTCTCAGTCCATGAAGTATCACCTCCCCTTCTTAGTCCATGAAGTATCACCTCCCCTTCTTAGCCCATGAAGTATCACCTCCCCTTCTCAGTCCATGAAGTATCACCTCCCCTTCTCAGTCCATGAAGTATCACCTCCCCTTCTCAGTCCATGAAGTATCACCTCCTCTTCTCAGTCCATGAAGTATCACCTCCCCTTCTTAGTCCATGAAGTATCACCTCCCCTTCTTAGTCCATGAAGTATCACCTCCCCTTCTTAGCCCATGAAGTATCACCTCCCCTTCTCAGTCCATGAAGTATCACCTCCCCTTCTCAGTCCATGAAGTATCACCTCCCCTTCTCAGTCCATGAAGTATCACCTCCCCTTCTCAGTCCATGAAGTATCACCTCCTCTTCTCAGCCCATGAAGTATCACCTCCCCTTCTCAGTCCATGAAGTATCACCTCCCCTTCTCAGTCCATGAAGTATCACCTCCCCTTCTCAGTCCATGAAGTATCACCTCCCCTTCTCAGTCCATGAAGTATCACCTCCTCTTCTCAGTCCATGAAGTATCACCTCCTCTTCTCAGTCCATGAAGTATCACCTCCTCTTCTCAGTCCATGAAGTATCACCTCCTCTTCTCAGTCCATGAAGTATCACCTCCTCTTCTTAGTCCATGCTGTATCATCTCCTTGCTGTAGCTCTTTCCAGTGATCTTCAGGACTTATAGAACTGAGATGGCATTTGCAACTGGGCTGTCACAGAGCTTCACTGATATCAATGGAGATAGTCCCGTCACCTGCAACAAACAAAGGGATAGTGGGATGTGATTTTTATATCCCTCCTTCATAACTCAAATTATATGGTTGAACCAATTATAAAAAATAAACCATAGTTTCTTGCTTTATATCTTTGTACATTGACCTGATTCAGTATTTTTTTTTTGCCTGTCAGTACAATTTGTGTGTGGCTATGTACATCGATGGATACAGCCATGGGTAAGGAAGAAAGAACTTGCATTTATATAGTGTCTTAACAGGTCCCAAAGCATTTCACATCTAATGAAATTCTTTTAAAAGTGTAGTCACCATTGTTATGCAGGTAAATGCAGCAACCAATCTGCACACAGCAAAGTCCCACATATGGCAAATGAGATGAATAACCAGTTAAAATGTTTTTTGGTGGTGCTTTGGAGGGAGAAATGTTGGGCCAGGACGCTAGGAGAAGTCCCCGCTCTTCTTGAAGTAGTGCCATGGACTCTTTTATGTCCATCTGAACAGGCAGACAAGTCCTCGATTTAACGTCTCATCCAACAATACAGCACGCCCTCAGCCCTGCAAGTGTATCGTCTTAGATTACCTCCTCAAACATTGTGGTGGGGCTCAAACTCACAACCTTCTGACTTTTCAGACTGCCAAATCAACCAAACTGACATGGCAATTGAGTAAAAGAGATTAGTTTTTAAAATGTCATTGAAGTTCTTTATCCTTTGCAGTTCATTCTGTATACTAGAGTCTGCCGTGCAAATGTCTAAAGGTGTTTTAGGCCACTGAGTACACCAAAGAAAATGTACAGATTCCTTCAGTGACACTAGGAAGAGAGAGAAATGAAATTATGGGGTGTGGACTGAATTTACCAGTCAGGTTGAAGAGTAGTTCAAATTTCTCTACACCAGTAGGTGAACATTAAATGGACAATTTAGAGACAGATGCCAGCTGTGCTGCAGTAGGAGGCAGCAGTGGCTATGCTGATGTAGATGTTTGCAGGCTATTGTGGTTCATACAAACATTGGTCCACAATGTTTGCTCATTAGAATCAGAAGTGCATTGTTGAATACATGTATAATTATTGATTACCATTCAGCCCACTTGTTCTGAAACATCTCTCTGTGGTTTACAGTGTGCTACCATGTTACATATATTAATGCAAACTAAAGGCATGTCTTTGTTGTTCACTCCTTCCATCTACCTGGGTCTGGAGAGCAGGACGATGCAGCCCAGAGACATCTCTACAAATCTTTCAATTCCACTTCTAAGTCAGACTACATAGAGGCACGTTTGACCAGAGCTGTCAACAGCGAGCAAATTCCAGGTGTGAAGTTTTCAGTTGCGAGTCAGCCACACGCCTGAGGTGTCATAACAATGAAAACATAAACAGGGCTAAAAGCAGCAACTGAAAATGTTAGAAGTACGCAACGGGTCTGTCAGAATTTGTAAAGCGAAAAGGAAGGTTAACTTTTCAGGTGTATTTCCAGAATTTTGTTATTTATTTAGGATTTCCAGCATTTGCAGTTTTTTTTTGTTAAAAGTGATGAGATGTGTCCATCACAAGGGTCACAGGAGATGTCCTGTTACTGCTGCTCTGGCTACTCATAGAGTCACAGATTTTTTTTTAGAGAGCAACTGAGTTTTGTTTTCTGAAGGGAGAAGCACTTTCAGCCCATCACCTATCACCTGGAAGAAGTGGGCTTGCACCAGGAAGGATGGGCATCTGATGTAGTATAAAAGCTACTGGTACAAAGTCCCCCGCCAAAAACAGATAAGCTGCTGCAGTTGAAACAAACTCCAATGCCTGCTGTAACAGCATTCGCACTTTAATAACTGAAAAGAGCTAACTCTTCTCAGCTGTTTTCTATCATTAACAATCACACTAGCAGTGGGAGGCCGAAATAGTGCTCTGTGAATCCATTTAAGAACCATGAGTGTGTCTTCTTCAGCTTCACAACAATGCAAGCAAGTAGTGAAAATATAGTTGTTACTTCTAGTGTCATGGCACTGCAATGTAACACTGCACCCTTTGCAATAGCTAAGTGGTGTGAACTTCATCTTTTTCTCTCGTTATCTCAATTAGCCCCTTGTCCTTTCTTCCACTTGTACTGTTCCACGGCATTCTCTCCTCTCACTACAGTACAAAAAAAAGCAAGGGAAACACTGGGAATTACCAGAGCTAGCCATGAAATTGTAATTCTGAGGCAGAAGCGTGAGATATTGTGATCTGGAGCTATGAGTGGCTCTCATCACATAGACTATTTGGAGTCCTGTGTTTGTGCAGTATGGGAGTTTATCCCATCCTCAATATCCCTCACAAAAATGAACTAATGGAATTCAGCCAGTCTGTAACTCCAAAAGGTTTCCCTCTTACAGTAAAGTTCAAGTGCAAATATAAGCAGGGACTTGGATTTGAATTCCTGTTAAAGCTCAGTGCTCTAACATTATGGATGTTGGGCTTGCTACATGAGTAAGGTTTATAACCACAGATGAAACACACTGCCACTATTGGCATTCCAGCTTTCATCTGCTTTGCTCATCTGCACAGGGCATCGAATCAGTCAAACAACAGAATGCCAGACTGCAAAACAATTTATAAAGCATTTGGTTGCAATGATTATTCATCTCAGGAGATCAGAGTTTGGAAATTGGCTGAATTTTTAAAGGATTGCAATGTGATATGTACTGTCGAAACTGATGCACAAAACAGGTTTAACAGTGCAAGTTTCAGTGAAAGTTGCTAGTCAATTCTTTCCTTATTTCATGCTGTTTGTTATGTGTTGAAATGGTAGGGCATGATATTTTCATTAATTGTATTTTCCAGCCTTTCATATATCGCTTTCGCTTTCAAGTGGTCAAACAACTTGAATAAAATAAACTTGATTTTCTTTGTAGTTCTTCTAACTTTAATTGTCTTTAAATGTCAGCTTGGCTTAGTGATGGTGCTCTCTCTTCTAAATCAAGAGGTTGTGAAGTCAAGCCCCTCTCCAGGAATTGAGCACCTAATCTAGACTGACACTTCAGTGCAGGACTGAGAAAATGCTGCACTGTCCGAGCTGTCAGCTTTTGAATAAAATGTTAAACGGAGGCCTCTTCAGGTGGATTTAAAAGATCCCATGGCACTATTTGAAGAAGAGCAGGGGAGTTCTTCTGGTGTGCTGGCCAACATTTATCCCGTGACGAACAACACCAAAATTAACCGGTCATTTATCTTATTGCTGTTTGTGGGATCTTGCTGTGCCCAAATTGGCTGTTGTATTTGCATACATTACAACAGTGACTACACTTCAAAAGTTCTTCATTGGCTGTAAAGCGCTTTGGGACGTCCTAGTGTCGTGAAAGGCGCTATATAAATGCAAGTCTATTTTTTTAAAGAGATTTTTGTGTGCTGCCAGGAACAATCCCGTGTTCAGCTTGTGATCTCAAGGTCTAACTCAATTGTTGTACGTGCCAAAAATGATACAACAATCCAATTGTGTATCCAACCCACTTGTTGAGAACAGAGCGGCTGCTCCCAGTGGCTGCAGTAATGCTCTGTAGTCTGCACATGAATTGCTGTCCACTGGAAAAGGATAGTCATAGCAGCTGACACGGCACGAGAGCTGCTCTATTCTAATTTCCCCACATTTCTCAATATTGAAATATCTATTTCATGTTATGCTTCCATTTGCTATTGGTAAGTAGGGAGAATAAGAACTGTTTAGGACATTACTGTATTGTGGTCCATCACAGTTCAGTTTTAAGCCCAGTTCCTTAATATTGCAATATCTGTTCTTTGAATAAGAATTCCACTAATCTGTTCAAATCCATTAAGTGCTTCCAGCTGTGCAACATTGCTTCCACTACCTGAGAACAATCAGTTCGCTGGAAAGTTGTTATTCTTATTCTACGTATATATTTAGTCTAGTCATACATTAAACTAATAGAGTGAATGTATATAATTTACTGTCATTATCAAAGAATTTTAGAAGCTAAACTGCTGGCAGAAATCTGTTTTAAAAGCTGGTCTTACAATTTTAATAAGCAC
The DNA here is from genome assembly GCF_052327205.1 of Somniosus microcephalus. Taxonomy (NCBI): domain Eukaryota; kingdom Metazoa; phylum Chordata; class Chondrichthyes; order Squaliformes; family Somniosidae; genus Somniosus; species Somniosus microcephalus. The sequence goes on along the minus strand of NC_140999.1, from coordinate 30,948,455 downwards.
TTCAATAAGATTAGGATTATCATACTGCAATTTAATGTCTATGGAAGTCTCCTGTGTTTAACTCCATTTCTGCGCAGTTTACTTATATCACAGGGTTTGAAGTAGTGCTGGGAGGTATAACCTAACATCACATGCTCCTGTGTTCTAATATGAGGTTACAAGAGTATCTTTTTGTTGCTATTGCAACACCTGTTCCCAATGAAAATAAGTTCATGTAAAATTTCAAAAATATCGGGAACTGAAACCCATGATATAGAATCACCATGTGTTATTTGCCATCACATGCCTGTTTCTTTGGTTTGCGTACTCGATTTGCACCTCTTTTTATTGAGTCCGATCCACTTGAGTACTTTTTCTTTTTGCATATACTGCTCCAGCTGAGAGGGCAAGCAAACTCCTCTGAGATCTGTGCCATGTAACTCAACTGAACAGAGATACATGCAGTGGGATGAGATGGAGCGATGACTTTCTTTGCTCCCTGTAAAGGCAGAAAGTTTTTTTTATTATTCATTCCAGGGATGTGGGCGTCGCTGTCGAGGCCAGCATTTATTGCCCATCCCTAATTGCCCTCGAGAAGGTGGTGGTGAGCCGCCTTCTTGAACCGCTGCAGTCCATGTGGTGAGTTTAATACCAAACAAAATCTGTCACACAAGTTGTTGGCTGACACAAGTGTGCGCCATCACCAGGGCGTCAATCTGCAGGTGCGAGAGTGACAACGAAACAAGGGCTTTATCACATCACTTATTGTTATGTCACGATATGGCACATCAACACTGTCACTAGTCACTGATACAGAATTGTAACTAGTCAACAAACGCACTCTAATTGCCTCATTAGTCAGCAGATAACCAAGGAAAATGTTCAGATTAAATCCCCAACCCCACTGCTAATTCAAGGAAAGGTTGCTGCTTAAAACAGAATTAGCAGACTGCGAACACAATTTCACGGGGGCTGATGGACAGGTCTGCCAACAATTTACAGACTGCAACAGCTTTTCTACATTCACAAATTGTTGTTGTGCAGATACCTTTAATTACTGTAGAAAGTTCAGCTCACAGAAAATCGTTTGTCTGCCCATGTGTTATACAATGGAAAACAGGTGTCAATTTTAAAAGCCACAAGGAACAGTCAGTGCTCAAAATGGAAATTATACTATTGTGCTGCGTTTCTCTGTAGACTGGTTAAAGGATTAACACGACTATTGAGTGGATGCAAAATACATCACTCATACAAAAGATTGCTGGGATTTTACTTTTCAGATGCAGCGAGTAAATTGAAGCTCTCACTCAAGAGTCATTTTTCAGTACTATTCTCAGAGCAAACGGAGCAATTTTAACCCTGCCGAGTCGGCCGAAACTGGGCGGCTGGGAAATGTTGCCGTTAATTTTTTTTATCTGGGTGCGCGGCCCTTTTAAGGGGCTGCATGACCCATTGAAAAGCCGGCGAGTCAGCTGCGTGGGAGGTCCAGAGACACAACCGCGCAGCTTAAGGGGACCATTGCAGGTGGGCAGTTAAAATTGTCCAGGTCACTTACTTGCCCTGGAGCCGCTGGGAGCTGACTTTCTGCCATTTAACTTCCTCTGCTGAGCAGACGGCAAGGACAACCACCCAACGCCTGCGGGATCCCCTTTAGTATATGCATGTCGGGTCCCGATGGCAATTTTAACTCGGTGACCTGAGTGTGAAGCAGCAATAATTTATACAACCAATACACTTGATTCATCACGGTTTTAAGATTAATTCAGAAAGCTATTTTAAGAAGTATAATAACGGCTTCCAGATGGCTCAGTGAATAAATGCACCACATGAAGTGATATTGAGCCGTGTAGACCAGGAGTATTCCAGATGCAATTCTTGTTTTGTAGTGAGTTCAGTCTGGGCAGCAGCTAGGGACTAAAATTGGTCTCGGCGTCCCAAAACAGGGGAAGGTGCGGGGGGCGGGGGTGAATAACCAGGGATCCTGTTCCTGATAGTTATTCAGTGATCCCTGCTGGAACGAGCAGATGTGAGAATTGGGCTCAGCTGTGAGCTGACTTTTTTTGAGTAGCAAATGAATTTTGGAAGCTTATATAAGATAAAATAATAACGGTCAACAGTAACAAATTCTGCAGAAATGCTATCTTAATCTTTACAGGTCTCATGTTAAAACATCCAAATCACTGTTTTAATTAATTTTGTCGCTTCTCATTCAGTATGTTCCTTCCCTGTACATTATCTCATTACACCGTTTCAATCTGCAACCTAGTCTTTTCTAGGACCTCAAACCCGGGGACCTCCTTATCTCCCTCAGTCTTCCCTTCCTCTGACAACCTTATAGAACCCAAGTTTAATGTCACCTAATCACCACTACTTGATTTAGCACATATTCTTTCCTACCCTTTTCCATCATCGATGGTGCTCTGCATTGTATGCATTGGCACTTTGTCTAAGTTTCTCATTTAAAAAAAAAGTAACACATGTGCTAATCACACAAATGTATGATTTTATTTTTTAAAAAGCACTAATAATTGTCTCTCGTCACTTAGCTCTCTGAACTGTGTAGTAATTAAGGTTGAAAATGTATAAATTCTCCCCAGGTTATGCACATGCCCCATGTTTAAACATATATTGTAATTATATGTATTGCATGGCAGACAGACATAAGTGACCTTCACTTGAATTGCATTAATTTAGTTGGCCAATTTGAATAGGTATTTACATTCTGTCTGCAATTTATTGGTTTAAGTTGGCAGACTATAATTAGACATCTTGTAGTAGAATGTATTTGCCACAGCAATGATAAAATTGGAAGTATAATCAAGTCAGTAATTAGAAAACCTGTTCAGCAGTTAACTGTAGTATGTAAAGTGTACATTATCTATCTAGGCATTGTGTTGCGAAATGTTTTCATTTTTCATTTACTTTTTTTCCCAATTTATCCCCATTTTTTTCCCATTCATGGGCCCTTTGCCTCCACACAGCCTGGGAGGGAGGGCGAGCGAGCCGCAGACTACTCCATGACTTCAGTGACAATGCCACTTCGTGCTCAAATGAGAGGACGCATGCTTCCTGCGGAGCGAGACACCCTGTGTCAGTTGTTCTACTCCCCGGGCCCTGGGGAGTGTTATCCTCATGTGAAGGTGACATTGTACTTATAAACCCTATAGTGAAAATAACTACTTACTGTGCTTTTATTTACATTAGCAACTTTTTAAGTGGGAAATATGGACACTTCCAATATGAAAGTTATGAATTGTATGAAATTATCACATATACATATATTGCATTTTATTTGGAGCTAATTAAACAAAACCACATTGACCAATAGGAAAGTCCCAGAGACAGAACTACAACAGTAACGAATAAGAACTGCCGTCCCAGTAGTCTGACTGTCTTATTATAAAACTGGGCTCTGCAGGAAGGTGAAGTTATAACCCCATAATGCATTCCAATTGCTCTTTCAACAATAATTAGAACAAATAGCTTCAGAGTGCTTTATATAGTACAGCAGTCTTAAGTCTTCTCTAGACAGTAATTAAACAAACCTTTTTTATTGGTTGTATTTAACAGTCAAGGTCTACAATTTGAGGAAATACCCTGGAGGTAGATCTTATTCACTGAGCTGTGAAGATGTTAGTGGCTTATTATCATTTCTGTGTCACAGTTGACACTGCATCATTTACTGAATTATTTTGGGCATAATTAGTGTCCTTGGTACTCTGCTTAATTTTTAAAAAAAACTTCAAGTGCTCATTGCATTAAATTGTATAATTTCTTTTTCAGTCTTCTGACATAAAAAGGCCTTACAATTTAATTTAATTTAGAAGATGCTCTAATTAAACCAACTAAATCAGTAGCAATGTGTTCATTTAATTGCTGTCTTTTAAAAAAAAGTCGTAGTTGGGAAGTAATCTCCTGTACTGAACTTTCTGATATGGGTAGCAGCTTATATGTTGAGGCTTTCGTGTAAATGTAGGGTCCTATTAATGTGCTGTAGAAGTGTGAAGGAAAGTCTCTTCAATGATATTAATGTTTCCACATCCATTTTATTTCCCATTCCCCAATTTCCCCCCTTTACCCCTCCTCTTGTGAAGGCGGTGACACATGCAGGAGCACCGCTGGCCTGCCAGCATTCATCCGAGGGGCATTCTTCATGTCTGAAGCCGGACAGTAAGTGTCGATGGGCTATCTGAACATGGAGGACAGCACAGCCGAGCCTGGTCCTCTCCTTATCTGGAGGGATTTTTTTTTCTGTTTGGTATTTGCAGTTTTTTAACAATATTGCTACAAATATCAAACTGAGGAATTCTTCCCCTCTGGTGTCTATGTCACACATGCACAATTCCAACACCATAGTGATCAAAGAAAGGAACTGGGGCTGTTTTTTCTTCCCTAGCCCAGGGATGCTTAGCCCAATTTTAGTGTCCTCATCACTGCCCAACCATGACAGTAATTTAGCACATGTCAGCTGTCAAACTTCAAACCTTCCTGATCTGTATGGCACACTGCCACACCACTATTTACCACTGAACCACCTTCATTCATTTTAACTGATTAGTAGTGAGTCTAATGGGCTCACACCCACACCCAAACATCAGCTCTTAAATGTTATGCTCAGTTACATAAAACTCCTTGTCAGGCAATATAGGACAATAGAACTGTGCCATGAATTTCACAATGGTTCAGTTATAAGCTGTAGGTGCATATCCATTAGCACAAGAATGCCCATTTCACCTTTTGAGTCCATCTGGCCCTCCCGGCTGCTGATGTCAAATGCTGGCCCTAGAGACAGAGAAGACCCACCTGATAGAAGTACAGGCGGAAGAAGCTAGGTCTATAATCCAGAAATGGTGGCAACTTTTAAGAAAGTGCCTAACTGTCCTGTGAAATCGAGGACAATTGAAAAGTATAGCAAACATTCCTCCTGCTCTTTGCTGCTAAACTGACTCAAAGCACCCAATAAAGCTGAATTGGGGATGAGGGGAGAGTGAAACTCGTGAATGATGTCCTGCACAATCAGGGATAAAAGCTTAAAGATAAAAAAAATAATTAGAGAATCAGCTTACTAACGTTATATTATACAACGCCACTTCTAATAGAAGCAGTTTTTTTCCTTTGGCTGACTATTCTGCAATTTGCTTAGTTTCCATTGCAATGTGGATTGCAGAATCCTGAATATAGAAACAATTGCACATGTACAGTTATAACGTACATTGCAACTGGTTGTGGACATTCCCCAGTGTTAGAAGCACAACCCATAGCTGACCTGCAGAGTGGGCCGACTGTTCAGCTGCCCATGGTCAATATGTTACCCTGTGCAGTCAAAGGCACCTTATAGCACTGAAGTCAAAACTGCAATTGGTGGTGATGTTGTAATGTAAATCCAGCTCAAGAATGTTCAGTTGGCTGGTAATGGTTATCCAGTAGTTTTTTTTAATGAAGCTACTTTCGGAAAACAATTGTCAAAATAAATGTTCCGTGATGTGGGTGTCCTATTGGACTTTGCTTGATGGTTTATTTCAAGTATATATGTTGTCCTGGGAAAGCACACTGAAATGAAGATCCACATCCTCCATGCATCCCTCTACCCAATTAATATTTGTTGTTGCCACGGCTCCCAGAATAAATCTTAGCATTAAGTGGTGAGGAGACCAGCAGCTTGTAAGACCCACAAAACTGTAGGTCTCCAGAAGCCACTAACTCTATATTTGTGAGAGTCATTAATAGTTGCCTGCCATCCATGGCACCCCTTTAATGTAAAATTGGAAAAGATTTAAAGACACTCACTTCACACTGCAATAGGCTTGAGCGCCAGTGAGTACACTCTCTGTCTAATGAGTTCTCCCTCTACCTTTAATGAGTTGTTTTAACTCTTTACTAAGGTGAGCTGTCATGTCATGGGGAAAAGTAGGATTATTTGACTCGCATCCCATGAAAATACACTCCCTATTGGTCAATTTATCAATCAGGAAATCACCAGAAGCCAAGAACGTCTTTGGAATGTTATTTGCTGAAGGAGATCAATCCTAACATTCCAGTACTCGATTTTTTTTTAAATTCGGGTCTCCACGGGTGAGTATGCACGGGGTACTCACCCGTAGGCCCAATGGAAGTGCCGGTTTCCTGCATGCACTGCGCATGCGCGGGAAACCGGCACTTCCGTTCCTCTGAAAGCAGGGGTTCAGAGGTCGAACGCGTGCACGGGGGAGTCTGCGCGTGCGCTTTGGATTTACGTTTTTTTTACAGGTTTTTCCGTGAGGGTAAGTCTTTAGAATTTAGAAATGTAAAAAGCAGGCGTAAGGCCTGCTTTTTACAAGGTAAGTGGTCAATTAATTAAAATTAAAACATTTTTTCCACAGGTTTATTATTTTTAAATACTTTAAAGCAAGGTAAGTTTATTTTTAGCCCCATTAGAATATTTTTTTTTTAAATTCAAAATTTAAATTATTGTTTAAAATAGTTATTTAATGTAATTTATAGTTTATTTAAAAAATTTGATGTTTTAAAAAATTTATTTGAAGGTTTACTGCTATTTTGGGGCCGTAGTATTTATTAGTCTTGACAGCACTTCCTGTCAAGACTTATGAATGGAGCATTCCCTGCTCCGATTGGCTGCCCATGGCCCACGTGATCCCAGGGGACGCATTGAACTAACTGCGCCCCTGGGACACGCAAGCACTGCACGCCGGCAGCTGGGCCAGGCCCCGGAGCGGAATTCCACGGGGCCCTACAGCACAACGGCCAGCGCGCAAGGTAAGTGCAAGTCGGGAGCTTGCACCCGCGGGAAGCCCCCGACCCGAATTTCTGGGCCAATAAGGATCATCAGCCGTCTGTACTCTTAAGACTCTCCTACTTTGGATCTTAGACTCAATCCAAAGTAAAATCCACAATGGTGATGGACTAAATTTTAATCACTTATCACTGCATCGCTTGGATTAACCAACAAGAAACTGGTAAGAACAGTAAAACTGACATGAGTATGGAGACCACTGCATCTTTGTACAGTCAAGTATTTGTGTTAAATGACAATTACAAATTTTGGGTCTGTTTTAGATATTCTCTCAGGCTCAATGGCAATGATCACTCCTGTAAGTAGGAATGCACATATACTGCCCGATATCTAATCGTACAATAGCGTAACCTCGAGGTTTAACAATGGGGTCTCTTTGTGATCTGAACTGAATATTGTGTCTTTTGTATGTGCCTCCAACTTTTAATAGCTGACTGAAAGCGAGATAAAGCCTGATTTAAATCATTAAGCTGCTTCATTTTACAGACTGCAGGTGAATGAACAGGGTAACAGTTGTAATTGAATCTCACTTACTTGGCCTGACTTCAAACCCTCCCCATACATAAGAATCATAGAAACATAGAAGATAGGAGCAGGAGTAGGCCATTCGGCCCCTCGACCCTGCTCCGCCATTCAATGAGATCATGGCTGATCATCCAAATTCAGTACCCTGTCCCTGCTTTCTCCCCATATCCCTTGATCCCTTTAGCCTTAAGAAATATATCTAACTCCTTCTTGAATATATTTAATTAATTGGCCTCTACTGCCTTCTGTGGTAGAGAATTCCACAGGTTCACCACTCTCTGGGTGAAGAAATTCCTCCCCATCTCTGTCCTAAATGGCTTACCCCTTATCTTTAGACTGTGACCCCTGGTTCTGGACTCCCCGACCATCAGGAACATCCTTCCTGCATCTAGTCTGTCTAGTCGTGATAAAGCACGGCACACTACCCCATGTTAGTGGGCTAACTTGGCTTATTTTTCTGGTGAACCTTCTGGTTCTGACCTTCTCTGAACTTAAGATGATTGAGCTTTCCCTCATTAGGTCAGGCTTCCTCTCTAGACCTATTGGGGCTGACTAACCTTCACATGTTCTTTTTTGTTCTTCTGTTCTCTTGTTACTTTTGACTACAGGAAGTGGGCAGGCTATCACTCAGACTTCTTTCCTGTTCAGTGATTCAATAGTAGGTCCATCAATAAAACCAGCTTCCTCTCCTCCTCTGGATCAAGTGCAAAGAAACCACTCCTGCTGTCACTCTTCAAAAAATGAATGCGGACCATCTGACTTAATGGCCCCGATATTTATGGCAGGCAGGGAGGGTGCGGGGGAGCCCGAAAACAGCCGAAAGCCAGGGACACGGAGGTCCTGCCGAAGTTAACGGCAGGACCTCATTATCATTTTTAAAAAATCCGTTTCCTGGCCAAATTGACGGCCTAACCGGCAGCTGGGATTGAAAAAATTAGCGGCAGTCTGAATCGCAATCAGCCATTTTGCACTAAGTTTTAATACACATCTTCAGTGCCTGACCCATTAAAAAATAAACTCCTCTTTGTCTTAGCAGATAGCTGCAGCAAATGTTAGCCTTAGCTCAATGGTGGGACTCTCGTCTCTGATTCAGATGGCTGTGGATTCAAGTCCAACTCCAGAGACTTGAGTGCAAAATCTAGGCTGACACTCCAGTGCAATACTGAGGGAGTGCTGCACTGTCAGAGGTGCCATCTTTGGATGGGACGTTAAACTGAGGCCACATCTGCCCCCTCAGGTGAACGTAAAAGATCCATGGCACTATTTTGAAGAAGAGCTGGGGAGTTCTCCCAGGTGTCCTGGCCAATACTTAACGCTCAACCAACAACACTAAAACACATTGGGCCGTATTTTGCGACTCCTATGGGTGCGTACGAGATGTGTAGGGGCCGCACGAGTTCCGGGTATAGAAATGCGAAGCGCAAGCGCTAAACCCCGGAACTTGCGATCTGTCAAGAATTCTCTTGATAGATCCTCCGCATTCCTGGGAAAAGGGACTCCGCAGGTGCAGAGTTGTGCTATTTGCCCAACTTTGCCCGCTGAATGCCTGTGAAATTTTTACGCCTGGTAAAAACAGGCCTGCTTTTACCAGCATAAGAGTTTTAAAAAATAGAAAAATAAAATTCAATAAGGTAAGTTTATTTTTTGCCGTTAAAACATAACGGCCTAGAAATTCGGTATAGCCGCGTTTGGGGCGCTAGTCCTGGCGATGCGCAAAGTTTAGCGCCAGGCGCAATTTAGCGCCACCTAGCGCGATATTGGGTTGCAGCGCCCCCTAAAGGTGATTGCGGCGCTAAATCAGGCGCTGCACGCTACTCTTAAGGCGCTAACCTGGCGGCGCAACCCAATTTCGCGGCGGCAGGGTGCAGCAAGGGTGCTGTCAATAATCACTTTCCCTGAGACACACTGGCACCGGCCAGCTCTTAAAGGGGCAGGTCAATTGGCATCACCAGACACACTCACTGCCTTGTAGGCCTTCAAAGCGGTGGGAGCCTACCTGTGGCGCACCAGCCTAGCAAGACATGGAAAGGGTGAGGCAGAGGGCGGAACGCCTCACTGATGGGGCATTGGATGCTTTGATTGGCGCAGTGGAATCAAGGCCAAGGAAGATGGTCGGAATGTGATTTATGTTTTGGACAGTCTCCCGGGTGTGAGAGGCAGTTATGTGTCAGTGTATTAGTTTTGCTTTCTGTTGCCATAGCTTTCTCATGTTTGAAGGAACCACATTTTGTGTAATGAAACACTTTCTTCATTTACAATGGCCATGCCTGCTATTTACATGCATCTTGCCCTTCACAGGTTTGGGGGTATCAGACCGGTTCCATTCCTGTTCTTGGAATGGCAGCAAGCATTCCATGAGAGGGGCCTAGAAGCTACTTCTGATCAGCCTCTGACGCGCAGCCTGAGAAGAGCCGCTCGCGTAGAAGTTCAGGCCAGCAGGCATCTTGTCAGCCGCAGACAGAGATGTCCTGCACCTTATCTGAGGCTGCAGATCTGGCTGAAGCAGCTGGCACAGCTCAGTCACCACCTCCTTTCTAAATCGCAGCCTTCTGACACACTGCTCCTCCGGCATTTTCATGCAGGAAAACTGCTGTCGGAAAACCCTGCCAGCGTAAGGTCTGCTGTGGCGACGTCTGTTGGCCCTCCTCCGTCTGGCCATGCCCGCCCCCCTCTCCCAGCGTCTCAGTGCCCTTTCCAGATGACTCAGCAGCAGGACGTACCCCTCCAATGCAACCCCCATAATAAGTGCCCACAGGAATGTTCCCCATTGTCAAGGCTCACCAACAGCAAGGTGATGGTCAGAAGGCTGAAGATCGTTTGGCTGCGCTGGCTCAGTGGTCAAATGGCTCTCAGTGTGCAGCTCAGCAACTCTTTGTAGCTCTCGAGGAAGTTGTGCTCCAAAAATGGCTGCCGCTTTTAAACCACACCAGTCCCCTTTAAATAACGCTCCTCCAGCCCGAGAGCGACTTGGTAAGGTCCAGGTAAGCTGTCACTATTAGCGCCAGGCGCTACGGAGGGGGGGCGCCACTGAATTTCCGGTCCGGGGCGCCCAAAAGGCGTTGCACACTCAAATGACGTCATAATCAGCCTGCGCCCATGAGTGGGCACTAAGATTTAGCGCCGGCGCTAAATGCATGCCCAATATGGGGCGAGGCGCTAGGCGCCTTGCGCCCACCCGGAAATTGGCTAGCGCCCCACTTCTCGACCTCTTTAGGCGTTAATCGGTGGCGCTAACAACCGAATTTCTCCCCCAACATCTTTTTCAAAAAATTACATTTTTGCTTCAAATATTTAATTAACTGGCATTTTAATTAATTTTAAATATGTAATTTTTTCTTTTATTTCATGTGTTTGTGTATTTTTTAAGTGATCCACTTTCATACTTATGGGAGTTCCGTACATACAGTATGAATGGGGATTCCCTTTTATTGGTTGGGCCAGCCCACGTGATCCCAGGGGCGCTTGCGAACTGTATGCGCCCCTGGGATACGTGGGTCTCTGCCCGCACATACCCAGAGAGGCCCAGGATTGCAAGTCTCCATACCTCCCGGGCCACCAGGTAAATTCGTAGATTTTTTACAGGTCGGAGACATCCGCCCGCGGGAAGCCTCCGATCGCAAACTTTGGGCCGTGATCTGATTATGATCGCAGTACTGTTTATAGGACCTTGCTCTGCACAAATTGGTTACCGTGTTTCCTACATTGCAACACTTCAGAAGTACTTAATTGGCTGTAAAGTGCTTTGGGACATCCTGAGGTTGGGAAAGGCGCTATATAAATGCAAGTCTTTTTTTTTCTTTTTATGGCTATAAAGAGAATCTTAAACTTGTGTAAACACACCAATTAAATGTAATTAATTTCCGGTCTGTTGCTGTTGGGGTTTTCCATGAGGGTCCTGATGTTCCAGGTCCCGAACTTCATTGTAAAGGGTGGGATATGCCAGTGCATGAATTCTTTTATCGTGGGGTGGAAGAGAATGTTTGAAGACCAGGACCTCAAACCTGGCACCAAGCTCATGGCTTACAGAGCAGTAGTGATTCCCGCCCTCCTGTATGCTTCAGAGACATGGGTCATGTACAGCAGGCACCTCAAAGCACTGGAGAGGTACCACCAACGCTGCCTCCGCAAGATCCTGCAAATCCATTGGCAGGATAGGTGCACCAATGTCAGTGTTCTCGCTCAGGCCAACATTCCCAGCATCGAAGTTTTGATCACGCTCGATCAGCTCCGATGGATGGGCCACATCATCCACATGCCCGATACAAGACTCCCAAAACAAGCGCTCTACTCAGAGCTCCGACACGGCAAGAGAGCCCCAGGTGGGCAGAGGAAATGCTTCAAGGACCCCCTCAAAGCCTCCTTGAAAAAGTGCAACATCCCCTCCGACACCTGGGAATCCCTGGCCCAAGACCGCTCAAAGTGGAGGAGAAGCATCCGGGAAGGCGCCGAACACCTCGAGTCTCTTCGTTGGGAGCAAGCAGAAGCCAAGTGCAAACAGCGGAAGGAGCGCACGTCAACCCAAGCACCCCACCCACCTGCCCCTTCAACCACCGTCTGCCCCACCTGTGATAGAGATTATGGGCTGGATTTTACCAGCCCTTTGGAGGTGGGACTGCTGGGAAATCCCCAAAAAATGGGAGCGGGTCCCGAACCCGCTCCCAACCCGCCTCCAACCAATCTTTCCGGGTGTCGGGTACCCGATTTGCACAGGTACCTGACTCCTAGCAGCGGGAAGAGGATTATTGCCAGTTAATAGGCTTTTTCCCATTTTGAGCCTTCTGCTGCAGGCTTCCCGACGTCGGGGAACCCCGCCAGGGTAAGTGAAGCATGCTGTTGTTCTGTTGTGCTATTGGTGTTTGGATGACAGCTGCAGAATTAGTGTGAAGGCTGTAAAGTGACAATGGTGAGTATCAGAGGTAAGGAAATGTTATGAAAGTAATGTTTAAAGTGTTTAGATGTTTCTGCAGGTGACAAGCTGTGAAGTGTTTGTGTAGCCTCATCTCATCAGGAGAAGTGACAGATGGCTTCTGCAATCTCAGCTGCAGCTGCCATCTGTTTTATCCTAAGGAGAGAGTAATTGGAGAGCCTGGGTGAAAGGGCTCACTTTTGGACAGTGATTGTCAGTGTTTGACAGCACCTCAAGGCTGTCAAACACTGTCAAATCATCTGTCAAACAAGTGTGGTGCATGTGCCTTTAAGAAAACCGGCAGATGAAGCGTCATCAACTGACGTCATCTGATACCGGCTTTCCCTTAATTGGCCGGCAAGCCCGCATGGCAGGCTTAACAAGGCCAATCAGAGTAAAATAGCGTCAGTTCGTCAGACGTCGCTGAGGGCGAGACTAGAACCCGAAAGGCAGCAGTCCTGCCACCAACACGTCTCGGTAAGTAAAATCCAGCCCTGTAGGTCCCGCATTGAACTTGTCAGTCACCTGAGAACTCATTTTTAGCGTGGAAGCAAGTCATCCTCGGTTCCGAGGAACTGCCTAAGAAGAAGAACTCATTTCCAACTCCTTTCTGTGGAAAAATGGTTAAAAAATCCTGAAGTATAACAATGACGATGGGGAAGATTTCCTCTAATCATGGTGTTAGCAACATTGTAAACATGGAAGGTTTCCCATGTTTGTTAGTTCTAATGAAATTGCAAAGTGTTCTAAAAGAGAATTTTATAATTTTACCAGAAACAGCAACTGGAGGAAATCTCCCCCAAACTTCTTGCCATCAGGTTATAATTATGGTCAGGGAGGTGTTCAATAACTTTGCGGCTCTGGTGAGCGATCTAAGCACAATCTGTCCTCCATCTGTATTATTATTAGATTAACATAGAAGTACCATTTTGAAATGACTCGTACGGAAAAGCTGACAAGTTAAGTTGTGTTTTATTATAATTTAACTAGCTTTCTTTGTGATCCTCTCGCCCACTTCTGGCCATAATTCCGATATGACTCATCTATTTTGTTTTTTCTTCCCACATCCCGTGGATTCTCCAGTCAGCAATTTCCATCTGTTCTCCTATCTGTGGCCCTGTAGTGTGAAACAGTTGCCTAAAACTAAAGTTTTTCCATTTCTAACTTATTAGATTCTAGGGGCTAGATTTTCAGTAGCTTGCGCCAGCAGTTAGCGCCTTAAGAGAAGTGATTTCCGGGCGCTATGCGTGTAGCGCCCGGGCGCAGCGCAGTTTGCGCCCCGCCCCAAATTAAGTTGCCCGTTAGCGCCGGCGCAAAGTTTAGCGCCCGCCCGGATGCGCGCGCAGAAAATGACGTCACATCCTCGTGCAACGCCCTTTGGCCGCCCCGATTGCAAACTTCAGTCGGACCGCCCCATTGTGCGGCGGGCGGCCGGAGCGTTTGGAAAAAGGAACGCAACACAACCAGCGCGGGCCCCGGGGGGCGCTAATTAAAGGGAACGTCCTCTCCAGTATAAAGGCCATCCTTTTTTCAGAAAACAGTCTTGTGCAACGCATTTCTGGAGACACAACAAGGAGGATAGCTAACTGGTTTCAAGCAGCAAGAGCCAGGTATTTTTGGACTCAGGCAACAGCGCTGCAAGTGGCCATTTGGAAATTAGAGTGTTTGCCAGGATTTGATGGGGGTTGCATGGGGTGCCAACGCGGAGCTGCAGCTCCATGTCCGTAGGGCTCGCAGACGCATTGTGAGAGGGGCAGCCCTGGCTAGAGGCAGAGGGGGCTACAGGCGTCGGCCACGTAGGCCTTACCCAGTCAGGCTATACCGCCAGCAGCGCTCCTACCTAAACATGAGTGCCGCGCGATGTGTTAAAAGGCTCCGATTCCGAAAGGGGGTGATTGCAGAGATCTGCCACCTGCTTCGCCGAGATCTGCGGCCAAAGCTCAGGTGCAGGACGTCTCTGTCGGTGGAAGTGAAGGTGACAGTGGCATTGAACTTCTATGCCACCGGCTCCTTCCAATACGCTGCTGGGGTCATAGCAAACATCTCCCAGTACGGCGCGCATCGCTGCATCCGCCAGGTGACCGAAGCACTGTTCAGAAGGAGAAGCCAATTCATCTCCTTCCCCATGGCCCTCGAGAGCCAGCATCAGCGCGCATTGGGATTTGCCAGACTCGGGGAATTCCCCTTGGTGCAGGGCGCCATTGACTGTACGCATGTGGCTTTGCGGGCCCCTCTGGAGCATGGCGAGCAGTATCGCAACAGGAAGGGCTACCATTCTCTGAATGTGCAGCTGGTATGTGACCACAAGCAGCGCATCATGGCAGTCAATGCCAGCTTCCCAGGCAGCAGCCACGATGCCTTTATCCTGCGGCAGAGTACTATGCATGACATGTTCCAGGCACAGCCTTCCCCAAGAGGATGGCTCATCGGGGACAAAGGCTATCCTTTGTGCACCTGGCTCATGACCCCGCTTCGCGCGCCCAGGACCGCTGCTGAAGAGGCCTACAACGAGAGCCATCAAACCACCCGCAACATCATCGAGCTAACTATTGGGGTCCTCAAGCAGCGGTTCCGCTGCCTTGATCGCTCCGGAGGAGCTCTCCAGTATTCGCCGGACCGGGTCTCCCAATTTGTGGTGGTTTGCTGCATGCTACACAACCTGGCTATCCGCAGGACTCAGGCACTGCCACCTGACGTTGGACCAGCACCTCAGGAGGAGGAGCATGAGGAGGAGGAGGAGCAGGAGTACGTTCCCAGGAGGGAGCGACCAGGGCCAAGGGCCGCACGACGCCACCTTATTACACGGTACTTCTAAGCCCCCTGTCAGGGAATGGCCAGGGGCCATGAGGGAAGATGAATGCAGCCGCTCCGCAAGCCCTCAGCCGGCGAAGCCAACAAACACTAAGAAGAACAACCATGGAGACTGCATGAATAAAGATAATTTTTTATTGCACAAAAATGAAAAGCCCTTCCCACATGAATCCCCAAAAACAATAAACGGGCCCCACAAAAAGCCCAACAAACGACTCACTCGCACAAACTGGGGAGGAGCCACTCCACCTTTATTGAAACCGGGCCTCAACGTCGGCCTAACGCAAAAAAAAAGCCCTCCAAAAGCACAACCATGGGCAAAATAAAGATGGCCACCGCCATATTAAAGGAAAGCTGGCCACACCCTCTACTGAGTGGCCCGCGAGGGCGAGACCTTGGCCAGCATTTTGCCTCCCCTGCCCTGCCTGCTGCTCCTTCGCAAGCTCTGCCCAGTGGCTGCTGCGAGGCTGGGGGAAGGCGCCTGAGGCTCAGATGCCCTTCCGCCAGATGCCGCTGGGGGGCGGCCTACACGGCGTTTGGGCCTCGAGGGGCCGTCTGCTGAGTGGCGCACCTGAGCCTGGCCACCATCAGCTGCAGCCGCTTGCCGTCGACGCCCCAGAGGGGGAATGGCGGCGACGGATGACGCAATGTGGGCCAGCTGGCGTCTGGGATGCGCTGGCTGGTGCTGTGGCGCGGTGGCACTCGGCCGGGCCCGCACTGCAGGATCCGCAGCAATCAGCCGACGGCCGGCTTGCTGGGATGGTCCAGCGCGGCGCCTGCCCTGGCGATGCCTGCCTGAGACAGCGCGTGTGGCAGCAGTGAGTGGCCCTGTGGTCCTGGTGTGCGCGCGCATCACATCCGCCAGGGTCTTGACGGCATCAGTTAGCATGCGGCCAGTCGCGGCAGTTGCTGCCCCGAACTCGCGCACACTGGTCGCCAGCGACTCGATGGCCTCAGGCATGCGCCCCACCACGCTCATGAGCTCCGTGTGGCGCCGGTCCGAGTCGTCGGCCATCTGATCGAGCTTCCGCACCTCCTCCGAAGTGAAGGTGTCCGGACTGGAGTCGCGACTCTCCCGCTGGGGAGGAGGGGGCCGAACTAGGGGACCCTTGCCGCGTTGGTGACGGCGAGTGTGCCGAGCAGCAGCACTCCCCTCTGATCCTTCCCCCCTTTGGGGGGAAGGCCGCGGGCCACGCGCACGGCTGCTGGGTGGCTGGACGCCACTGGTCCCAGAAGCTGCATTGCCCTGCGACAGTTCCTCCAGGCACTCGTCCAGTGAGGAGGTGTCAAGCATTTCCTCCTCTCCTGCGGGACGTGACTGTTCCCCCGAAGGTCCGGCTTGCTCCTCCTCCTCCTCCTGGTTGGAGGTGCTGTCACTGGCAGCCTCAGGGTCCTGGTCGTCACCAGCTGAAAGCAGGAATGCACAAGAGTAGCTTCAGAGTGAGGAGACGGCGTCAGCGAGGGAGTTAGGACTGGTGGGATTCAGCGCATTGGTGGGACAGTGGCAAAGGAGGTAGCTCGGATGGGCCAGTGCGACGCGAGAGGGCCAAAAGGCGAGGTCCTTACCATTGCCGGGCAGTGGAGGGTCGGATACACCGCACGCTGTGGGGACAATCACACGGGCTCCCATGAGCACACACACGCGCTCCTCCAGCCGAGTGAGCTTCTGCAGCTTGGCGCGGCCACCCCTGGCACGGGCCTGGCGATTAAACGCTACTTTAGCCTGCAAGAGAAAGGACGGGCTGTAAGTGCGCAGTGAAGCCCTGATGTAGTGTGCACTGCCTCCCATGGTGGAATAGCTTGGACAGAGTGAAGCCCTGATGTAGTGTGCACTGCCTCCCATGGTGGAATAGCTTGGACAGAGTGAAGCCCTGATGTACTGTGCACTGCTTCCCATGGTGGAATAGCTTGGACAGAGTGAAGCCCTGATGTAGTGTGCACTGCCTCCCATGGTGGAATAGCTTGGACAGAGTGAAGCCCTGATGTAGTGTGCACTGCCTCCCATGGTGGAATAGCTTGGACAGAGTGAAGCCCTGATGTAGTGTGCACTGCCTCCCATGGTGGAATAGCTTGGACAGAGTGAAGCCCTGATGTAGTGTGCACTGCCTCCCATGGTGGAATAGCTTGGACAGAGTGAAGCCCTGATGTAGTGTGCACTGCCTCCCATGGTGGAATAGCTTGGACAGAGTGAAGCCCTGATGTAGTGTGCACTGCCTCCCATGGTGGAATAGCTTGGACAGAGTGAAGCCCTGATGTACTGTCCACTGCCTCCAATGGTGGAATAGCTTGGCCAAAGTGTAGAGTGCCGAATGGCCATTTGATGCTCATGACTGTCCCAATGCTGCTGGCTGAGGGCTGGCCAAAAGGACTTTCAGGTCCCTTTGCCCATCATTTCAGGTGTACATGCAAGAATGAGGAGGAGACTGGAAAGGCTACTCACCCTCACAATCCTGGTCAGATCGTTGTATTTCTTACGGCATTATTTGTGGGTCCTGGGGGCCTCGCCGGTGAACGTCACCCTCTGGGCGATCTGCTTCCAGGCTTTGGTGTAGTCGTGGTGGGTTGGATTCCTCCCACTCTCTGGAAACAAGATCTTGCGCCTCACCTCCAGAGCTGTGACCATTATGTCCAGATCACCCTCTGAGAAGCGCAGGGCACGCTGACGGGCCTTCTCTGGCGTTGCCATGACTCCCTGGGGCTGAGCAGTAGTGTTGAGGCCTCTTTGCAAGGCTGCAGTGTGCAGGGCGTGGCAGCAGACCAATTCGTCCCTTCCCCCTTTAAGAGCTGGTCGGCACCACGGGGTCTGCTGTCAGTGCAAAAATGACCGCACCCGTGCTGCGCCCCGCCTGGGCGCAATCCCTCTGGACCGCCGGCTTAGCGCCTAAAGAGAGTAGTGGAACGCCTCTTTTAGCGCTCCACCAACCTCTTAGGGCGAAGCCACTGAATTCCCGGCAACGGGGCGCTACTTTGGGGCGGGCGCTAACTTCGGGCGGGCGCTAAAGTTAGCGCCCCAAAACTGCCTATACTGAAAATCTAGCCCTAGGTTCCTGAGTGAGTTTTGCTGCAAATACCATATTGCTGTGATGGCAGTTGACATTCACATTTGACAAGAAGTCTTCCAGCCTTGGTCTTCAATAATCTTCAATCCATTGCTGTTGAATTTGTCTAAGATAAAGGACCACAAAATTGAGCCAGATATATTGGTGGTCTGGTATGGTACTGAACTAAATTTTCCTGTAATTACTAGTTGGTGCCAGTCCAACATTGTAATGGGTATGACTGCTCTGCTGCTCTGTTCTTGTCCTGATCCCACTCTGTAGCAGTGTTCAAGGGAAGCACGATAGGAGGCACATTTTTACCTTCAAGGGCAGTCATTCCTTCATGTCTGAGAGTGGCATCCTACACCTTCCGCTCCAAGAAAAATAAATAGTATTTACAATTTGTGCCTAAGGAATTGCTGTGTGAAGGAAATAGGGAAACTGCACTGTCAACACAGTAGTAACTATCTGAAGTTACAACTCTATTTAAATGGTGTTTTAACAAATATGAAACCTTATTTTGTATTAAGGAGAATGACATTGTTGGAGTTTTATATGTTCCAACTTTGCGAATGTTGTACAGTACTTTGCAAAAGAACTGTTTCATTTAGGGTACAGGTATTTTTTTTATACCTCAGATGGAAATGGCATTTGAATTTCTGTTGGACTGCCCTGAGACTAATTTAAGAGTACTCAATACTGCCATCAAATACAAGAGATATAAAGCAAGCTGTTCTTCGGGGCTGCTGCTCCTGCTGTACATTCTCTTTCTGTTCACTGACAGGGATTGGCAGCTCTTTAATGAAACCAGCTCTGTATTTTTGTGCTCGTTGAATCATTCTCCCGCTATGCTCACTGTTCAGAAATCCCCAGTCTTCCAGCAGCCTTTGTTCAAAGATGTGTCTGCATCTTTGATGTTGCATGAAAATGTGTTCAGTCATGATATCTGAGCAGTAACTATAGGGAGAAGTCTTTATATAGAAAACACACAAAGTTCTGGAAACATTCAGTACCATGGTTTGCTGTATCTGAGCATCAAACTCAAAAAGTGGGAAATCTTAGAAGTTAAGATCAAAGAGATAATGAACATTTCAGGCTCATTTTTTATAGTAAGAGCTATTTTGTTGGAACCATTTTATCATCGGTCTCTTCTATAGTGTTGCTCAGTAAAGTTTATATACCTCAAGTAATCATTGTGAGAAGTTTGGACTGTGTCAGTTTCTGTTGCCTGCACCTTCAGTCTCTTTGTACTTACTGAGGTTTCACTACATTGCTGAGTCAGCTTCAGTCCGCAGGACACTGATCAGTTTACAGTCTCCTTTGCAGAGCAGATTCTGTTGTCTTATCTAGTAGATGGTTCTTCAAGTGGAATTTTTTCATGATTCTCTAGGGAAATATTTTACCTTTTCTTATCTGTTTGAAAGTTAAGAATTTTTAATTTATTCTTAAAGTGTACTTGACCTTAACGTCAGTTATGGCCAGTCAGTTAAAAAATTTAGATTCAAAAAGCCATTCACTGAACTTCATGAAAAGACCGTTTAAAATACAATATGTGACTTTAGTGGCAATATGAACAGTCTTCCACACAAGTGAAAGACCATTCATTATACACCAACAGCATGTAGTAATCAACTTTTTACATAGGTTAGCTTTTAAAGTCATTCTGCAAAGTGTACCACACAATAAGTAATTACACGTGTTAATTAACTCCAGTCTCCATTTCCACTTTTACTGTAGCTAATGGTTACATTCCTGGTACCTGTGCCATGTATTATTGTGTGGTGGCACTACAAATGGCTATGGAATTATTGCTAACCCTCCAGAGAAATGACTTCTACTGCTTTAGCCTCTAGCAGCTCCCAGGCTCCGCTGACATTGTTACAGACCCTACTTTGAGGGGAACAGACATCAGAAAGTAAACACTCATAAGAGCCAATTGGATCAGGTGATATTTAACTGCCAGTTTTAACCCTGTCCACCAGTTTCCGCCAGGGGAGCAGGCAGTTAAAATTGCCCGTGGGATTTACCTGCACCGATCCAACTGCATTCCCACGGGCTGCGATCTTAACCTGCTCTTCTGAGCAGGTAAGAGGGATACCTGCCGGAAGCCAGCGGGGTCCTTCTTTGAATGCGCAGATTAGGCTCCGATGACGTCACCTGGGCCTGACTGTCATTTTAGCCAGAGGCCTGCGCGTGGAAGCCATTGTGGCTTTCCCGCTTGGCAGCCAGAGGCAGAAGCCGGGTTCGGGTGGGAGACTAACGGGGCCTATGCAGATGATGCCTGGGAGTTAAAATCTCCTGGGCCTCACACAGCGGAGGTCTGAACGGTCCGTCTCGGCCTCCACCCACCAACTCCCACCCCCCAGTTAAAAACGACTTTTAAATATCTGTGTATCTGCTTGTCCAGTGTGAAATATGATGTCCCAAGAAGAACTACATTTGCATCATTAACAAATGTTTGATTTAATGGATGTAAATTGTGCTTGCAGATGTTAATGAAATATCTATTTATAATAAACTAATTAACAAGGGCTACATTAGTTTTTTGCTAGTGTACCAGTGCCTCATCATTAGTGTTTATCTAATTTATTTGGCAGTGCAATGCCACATGAGGCTGCTTTGATGCACATTCACATAATATTTAGAAAATATTGTTTTGTGACTTTATTGCAGTGTTCCCTGGCAGATGGAGCATTTTGAAGTATGGTGGCGACAATGGTTTTACTGCCTGAAACAGAATAAAATACTAGTGGCATTGCTCCCAAGCACTATGTTAACATTATGAGCTCTTTGCAAAATTAGAGGGCAGACTTGGACTGTAAATTTGCACTAAGGCTAAAAACATTTGCAATGGAAAATGCAGAGCAAATGCATTTTTGCTGTGACATATATAATAGAATTTAGCCCAGGGACTGTTTGGATAGAGGAAATTAATTCAGCTTTGCAAGTTGAATTTTTTTGGCATATCCTATAGCTGCAGCATTGGCTAATTTATTTGTAATACATATTGAAGTATTGTGTGCGGTTTTGGGCGGTAATGGAACCATAGCAAAGGCGTAAGTCGTTTCTCTACCATGATGCCATCGATGAAAGGATACAGTTATAATGAAAGTTTTTTTTTAAATTAGGGGCTAGAAATTTATCTGTTGAGCGCCACTCTGTAACGCTGTAAAATGGCGGCCGCCGCTCTTTCGCCAGCTGGCGACGGGTCCATATTCGTGGCCCCCTTTGCGCTGCCGGTAACTGGTAACGCCCTGAAAGAAAAAATGGCGGCGTGGTGCAGTCAATTAGCGAGCAATGCCAACTTAACATCACCAATGCGAACTTCGACCCTAGCGCTGAATTCAGCACTGGGTCCTAAGCACGCCCCCTGGCGTGTAAGCAGGTTAACAGTGGCGATGTCTGCACCTCTTAGAGGGACACACACATGTTTCAGGTAAGTTTGCATTTAAGCTTTTGGACTTTTTTTATTGAAGTGTTGGCTTGCTGCAATAGATGTGAAAAGTTTTTTAAGTGTGTAGGGAGTGCTGCTGGATGCTTGCAAGGGCTCGGATGTTAAATGACAGCCTTTGAGAAGACAGAACATGCTGCAAATAACAAAGTTCACGCCTCAGAGATGCTGCCTGACCAGCTGAGTATTTCCAGCATTTTCTGCTGTCAGTCACATTTACAGCATCCGCTTGCAGAGCGAAGAGGAAGGCACAAAAGATGAGGGAGCAGAAAAGGAGAAAGCAGAAGAGGAGGAAGCAGAAGAAAGGATGCATCCCAGACAGCCCCTTTGTGGCCGAGATATCCGGGATGAAATCATCCACCTGCGGTCCCAGTGACCACAACCCCAGTTCCCCTTTCAATATTAGTCCCACACCTTACCTTCCATCTGTTACTGACCATCATAGAGTCCTCTTGGCCACGATGCTGAAATAAAAGCCACCACAAAGCAAACTTTCCAATCCACACATATACGTCTCGCCATCCAATGTGACATCAAGAAATCAACTCATCATGCATATACATTCTCTTAGTGAGTCTTGTATGCCTTTGTCTACCCTACTGATGTCACACAGTGCTACCCCAGTGGCTGCAGTGTGGCTGGTGGAAGGCTGCTGACTTTCAGTGGGGGACACTGCAAATGTCTTTGCTGGTTGACCTTGAGGAGCTGGTGGCTGAGAGAGTCAAATCAATCTTCTTCTGTTCTTGTTCTTCTTCACTCTCCTCTCCCTCTTCTTGGTCACCCACTGGCTGGGCAGGCTGCACTTCTTGGGTGTGTGAAATGAGGAAGGCACAAGGGTGGAGTTGTGATGACATGAGGGCGGGAAAGCATGAGGTGCATGCCAGAAGGAGGATAACGTATGAGGATGCCAGTATCTTGTATCCTTTCAGCCCTGCCGCTGGCCAAGGGCTCAGCCATGCCTCTGCCAAGAATGGCGTGCACCGTCTCCTCCAAGGGGGTGAGGTGAGGCTAGGAATGGGAGATGTGCCTCGTGATTGGTGCAGATTGTTGGTAGGTGAGTGATTGGAGGTGGGGGTTGTGCATTGAGCAGTGTGTGAGGCTAGTGGTGCAGTTGGTAGGAGATGACTTTTGAAGATGCATTCAGTGACCTTGACCAGTGATTTGAGCTCATGAAGCTTATTTGGGCACTGGAGCCAGATGGTGAGGGCGACACTGCTGGCAGTGATGGCCTCGGTGATGTACTCCCTCATTTTTCTTTCTGGAGGGCCTCCTGGCACTTGTGGATAGAGGGCCTGTCTTGCAGTATTGACCCCCTGCACAAAGCTGGAGTGCTGCGTGCGAGACCCTCGGTGCCCCTTCTCTGGATTGCTGAGCCATTTGTGTCGATGCTGAGGTGGTTTTCCCATTTCTTGAGGTTAGAAACATAGAAGATAGGAGCAGGAGTGGGCCATTCGGCCCCTCGAGCCTGCTCCGCCATTCGATGAGATCATGGCTGATCATCCAAACTCAGTACCCCGTACCTGCCTTCTCCCCATATCCCTTGATACCTTTAGCTCTAAGAAATATATCTAACTCCTTCTTGAATATATTTAAAGACTTGGCCTCAACCGCCTTCTGTGGTAGAGAATTCCACAGGTTTACCACTCTCTGGGTGAAGAAATTCTTTCTCATCTCTATCCTAAATGGCTTACCCCTTATCCTTAGACTATGACCCCTGGTTCTGGACTCTCCAACCATCGGGAACATTCTTCCTGCATCTAGTTTGTCCAGACCTGTCAGAATTGTATAAGTTTCAATGAGATCCCCTCTCATTCTTCTAAACTCCAGCGAGTATAGCCCAATCGACCCAATCTCTCCTCATACGCCATTCCTGCCATCCCAGGGATCAGCCTTGTGAATCTTCGCTGAACTCCTTCCATGGCAAGAACATCCTTCCTCAGATAAGGCGACCAAAACTGCACACAGTACTCAAGGTGTGGTCTCACCAAGGCCCTGTACAACTGCAGCAGGACATCCTTGCTCCTGTACTCAAACCCTTTCGCTATGAAGGCCAACATACCATTTGCCTTCTTCACCGCCTGCTGCACCTGCATGCTTACCTTCAGCGACTGGTGCACAAGGACACCCAGGTCTCGTTGCACTTCCCCTTCTCCCAATCTATTGCCATTCAGATAATAGTCTGCCTTTCTGTTTTTGACACCAAAGTGGATAACCTTGCATTCATCCACGTTATATTGCATCTGCCACGCTTCTGCCCAATCACCCAACCTGTCCAAATCATCCTGCAGTTTCTCGGTATCCTCCTCGCAGCACACACGCCCACCCAGCTTTATGTCGTCTGCAAACTTGGAGATATTACATCTAGTTCCCTTATCTAGATCATTAATGTATATTGTGAATAGCTGGGGTCCAAGGACCGATCCCTGCGGTACCCCACTAGTCACTGCCTGCCACTCAGAAAAAGACCTGTTAATTCATACTCTCTGCTTTCTGTCCGCCAACCAGTTCTCTATCCAAGTCAATACCTTACCCCCAATCCCATGTGCCTTAACTTTACACGCTAATCTCTTATGCGGGACCTTATCGAAAGCCTTTTGAAAGTCCAAATACACCACATCTACTGGTTCTCCCTTATCTATTTTCCCAGTTACATCCTCAAAAAATTCCAGTAGATTAGTCAAGCACGATTTACCTTTTGTAAATCCATGTTGACTTTGTCCGATCCTGTCACTGTTTTCCAAGTGCTCAGCTATTACATCCTTTATAATGGACTCTAGCATTTTCCCCACTACCGATGTCAGGCTTACCGGTCTGTAATTCCCCGCTTTCTCTCCACCACCCTTTTTGAATAGTGGGGTAACATTAGCTACCCTCCAATCCATGCGTACAGTTCCAGATTCCAGCGAATTTTGGAAGATGATCAGCAATGCATCTACTATTTCTAGGGCCACCTCCTTAAGTACCCTAGGATGTAGATTATCAGGCCCTGGGGATTTATCGGCCTTCAATCCCGTCAATTTCCCTAACACCATTTCCTTACAAATACTGATTTCTTTCAGTTCCTCCCTCTCATCAGACCTTATGTTCTCCAACATCTCTGGGATGTTATTTGTGTCCTCCTTTGTGAAGACAGAACCAAAATATGCATTTAATTGGTCTGCCATTTCTTTGTTCCCCATTATAACTTCCCCTGCTTCTGACTGCAAGGGACCTATACTTGATTTCACTAATCTTTTTCTCTTCACGTATCTATAAAAGCTCTTACAGTCAGTTTTTATGTTCCCTGCAAGCTTACTTTCATATTCTATTTTCCCCTTCTTAATTAATCCCTTTGTCCTCCTTTGTTGAATCCTAAACTGCTCCCAATCCTCAGGGTTACCGCTTTTTCTGGCCAATTTATATGCCCTCTCCTTGGATCTTATGCTATCCCTAATTTCCCTTGTTAGCCACGGTTGAGTCACCCTTTTTGTTTTATTCTTATCCCAAACTGGGATGAACAACTTCTGTAGTTCATCCATGCGGTCTTTGAATGTTTGCCATTGCCTATCCACAGTCAACCCTTTGTGTGACATTCCCCAATCAATCCTACCCAATTCGCGCCTCATACCATCGTAGTTTCCTTTATTTAAATTCAGGACCCTAGTCTCCAAGTCAACTACTTCACTCTCCATCCTAATGAAGAATTATATCATATTATGATCGCTCTGACCCAAGGGGCCTCGTACAACAAGATTGCTAATTAATCCTCTCTCATTACATACTACCCAGTCTAAGATGGTCTGATCTCTGGTTGGTTCCTCGACATATTGTTCCAGAAAACCATCACGTAAACATTCTAGGAATTCCTCCTCCACAGTATGTTTACTAATTTGGTTAGCCCAATCTATATGTAAATTAAAGTCACCCATGATGACTGCTGTGCCCTTATTGCATGCTTCTCTAATTTCCCTTTTAACGCCATCCCCAACCTCCGTATTACTGTTTGGAGGTCTATATACCACTCCCACTAACGTTTTCTGCCCCTTGATATTTCTCAGTTCTACCCATACAGATTCCGCATCATCAGAGTTAATATCCTTCCTTTCAATTGTGTTAATCCCCTCTTTAACCAGCAATGCTACCCCACCTCCCTTTCTTTTTTGCCTATCCTTCCTAAATATTGAATACCCCTAGATGTTGAGTTCCCAGCCTTGGCCACCCTGGAGCCATGTTTCTGTAATCCCAATCAAATCATATTCGTTTACCTCTATTTGCGCAGCTAATTCATCCACCTTATTCCCAATGCTCCTTGCATTAAGACACAAAGCCTTCAGGCTTGTTTTTTTAACGCTCTCAGACCTATATGAATTATTATTTACTGTGACCATGTTTGATTTAAACCGTTGAGTTCTTTGCCTTCTAATTTTGTTTTTCTCCTTCCTGTCTTTTGCTTTTTTCCTTGTTTCCCTTTCCTCTGTCTCCCTGCTCAGGTTCCCAACCCCCTGCCACTTTAGTTTAAACCCTCCCCAACAGCACTAGCAAACACTCCCCCTAGGACATCGGTCCCGGCCCTGCCCAGGTGCAAACCGTCCCGTTTGTACTGGTCCCACCTCTCCCAGAACCGGTTCCAATGTCCAAGGAATTTGAATCCCTCCCCCTTGCACCATTCCTCTAGCCACGTATTCATTTGAAATACCCTCCTATTTCTACTCTGACTAGCACGTGGCACTGGTAGCAATCCTGAGATTACTACCTTTGAGGTCCTATTTTTTAATTTACCTCCTAACTCCCTATATTCTGCTTTTAGGACCTCATCCCGTTTTTTACCTATATCGTTGGTGCCTATGTACACCACGACAACTGGCTGTTCGCCCTCCCCCTCCAAAATGTTCTGCAGCCGCTCCGAGACATCCTTGACCTTTGCTCCAAGGAGGCAACACACCATCCTGGAGTCTCAATTCCAGGTAATTCAGCTTTAAGAGCTGAATATTCACATTTGGGACATTTTTTTAATGTAAAATTAAGGCAGAAAGGGCTGAAAAGTGCATTGTTTCACTTAATTTTAATTTGTATTGCTTCAGTGTGCATGGCCTCTTAAATTCTCATACCTCTTCATTACCCACAATTCCTTGCGAGCACTACAGCCTCGCTTCCAGAAGCTGTGGGAAGCTCCAATGCCACACCTGGACAGGAAATTTGCCTCAACTGCCTCCAGCAACGCCACCAGGACGGTGTTGCACGGAAGGTGAGTGCTGCGCCAGCAATCTCCATGTCCCCCAGACCAATTTTGCTCCGTTAGCGTTGTAGCCATTTTCAGTGGCCATTATGTTTGCTGACGGACAAAAATTTCTCCCCCAAGGTCTATATTCACAGGAACAGAGAAGGTTAAGGGAGAGCAAATAGAATCGTTCAAAATTTTGAAAGGCTTTGAGCCAGGAAATGATGAAACAAAGGGCTAGATTTTCGGGGAGCCGTCAGGCGGGGTTTCAGGCGTGTGGGGGGGGGAAATCCTGAATTTGGGGGTCCCGACACCATCCTGCCCAAAACCCCGCCCCACGTAAGTTTCAGGGGTGGCGGGTACCCACCCCGCACTGGGACCCGCCGAAACTAGGCGGGAAGGGATTAGTGCCAATTAACTGCCTGTTAACAGGCAGTTTTTAGCATAATCCCTATTTTGAGGGGTTTCGTGTGGGTTTCCTGACGGCTCCAAACCATGCCAGGCAGAGCAGGCGGGCCGCCGGGTTGAAGGAGTTGGAGGGGTCGCGATGTCGGTGCTCAGGTGAGTGATGGGTGCATGAGTGTAAAGGTAAGTGTGTTTGGTGTGTCTAAAGTGTGTAAAGAACTTTTACTTACCTGTACTTACCTTAACAGCCTTTCTTCCTGCAGCCGTCGGGAGCGCATCACTCACCCGGAACTTAAAGCTGAACGGCTGCGATCTGTCAAAAGTGACAGCCTTCAGCTTTGAGTGTCAGTGAGAGTTCTAACTGAGTCTGTGCAGAATGACTCAGCTTAGAACTCAGAGTGTCAGTGTTTCACAGCTTCAAACAGCTGCGAAACACTGATATTTCATCTGTCAAGAAATCTTGACAGATGAAATTTCAGCCTGTGACGTCCCCTGTTGCCGGGTGGCCCTCAATTGGCCTGCTGAGCCCGCTGGGTGGGCTTAACAAGGTCAATCAAGGGAAAATCGCGCAGATTGGCCAGACGTCGAAGTAGGCGGGTTAAAAACACGAAAGGGGAAGTCCCGCCGCCTTCCCGACAGGTTCGACAAAATCAACCCCAAAATTTTTAACACAGGGACATAAACCCAAGATTAGTACTAGAAGGATAAAGGAGGAGGTTAGAAAAATTGTCTTTGCTATAACTGCAGCTATACAAAGCCCTGGTTAGACCACACCTGGAGTACTGTGAGCAGTTCTGGGCACCGCACCTTCGGAAACATATATTGACCTTGGAGGGAGTGCTGCATAGGTTTACCAGAATGATACCCGGACTTCAAGGGTTAAGTTACGAGGAGAGATTACACAAATTAGGGTTGTATTCCCTGGGATTTAGAAGGTTAAGGGGTGATTTGATCGAAGTTTTCAAGATATTAAAGGGAACAGATAGGGTAGATAGAGAGAAGCTATTTACGCTGGTTGGAGAGTCTAGGACTAGGGGGCATAGTCTAAAAATTAGAGCCAGACCTTTCAGGAGTGAAATTAGGAAACACTTCTACACACAAAGGGTGGTAGAAATTTGGAACTCTCTTCCGCAAACGTCAATTGATGCTAGATCAATTGTTAATTTTAAATCTGAGATTGATAGATTTTTGTTAACCAAAGGTATTAAGGGATATGGGGCAAAGGTGGGGATATGAAGTTAGGTCGCAGATCAGCCATGATCTCATTGAATGGTGGAACAGACTCAAGGTTCTAAATGGCCTACTCCTATTCCTATGTTCCTATGCACAAAAGCTTATTAGAATATGGAATACATTCTAATTTTAATGAAAGAAAGATTTGCATTTATATAGCACCTTTCACGACTTCAGGACATCCCAAAAAGCTTTACAGTCAATTAAGTACTTTTGAAGTGTAGTGACTATTGTAATGTAGAAAATGTGGCAGCCAATTTGCGCACCACAAGCTTCCACAAACAGCAATGTGATAATGATCAGATAATCTGTTTCAGTGATGTTGATTGAGGGATAAATATTGGCCAGGACACCGGGGATAACTCCCCTGCTCTTCTTCGAAATAGTGGCGTGCGATCTTTTGCGTCCACCTGAGAGAGCAGACGGTGCCTCGGTTTAACATCTCATCCAAAAGACGGCACCTGTGACAGTGCAGCATTCCCTCAAAGCGGATGTTAAAGCTGTGTCAATGACGGCATTTAAGAGGGCATTAGATAAACAACTGAAAAAGCAAGATGTTTGAGGAGTAAAGGAAAAAGAAGGAAACTAGGATTAGAGAGTCCTGAGTAAAGCTAGCACTGACACAGGCACAATGAGACGAATGGCGTCCATTACGCTGCGATTTCTGATTCCATGTTAATGTTGTATAGTAAGGACAAGAAAAAAAGATGAACACTGCTGAGGGTATGTGACATCATTGTTATTATTTCTGAGTAGGCAAATGGCTCAGCCTGTATAATAGCCTGGCCTTCTTCACTCACCACCTCTACCCTTTCCTTAATTGTGATCAATGACCCACCTTGTGTTGCCTCATCAAACTCACCAATACCCTCTGAAGTATCTGTGCCTGCTTCATCAGACACGGATGCTCAGAAACATATGCAGTTATTATAACATTGCCTCCAAAATCTCCAGTTCCACAGACCCTGTGTGGCTGTCTGGCATCCAGTTTATAGTGGGTATGGGGTTTTATTTCCTACATGTCCCCACTAGTCCTGGCCATTTATACTATTTCTCCACGGTTTCCATCCGTCTTCAACAGAAATTATAGGGCGAGATTGAGGAAATTTCATCCCCTTGTGTCATCAGGAATATTTAACATTAGGATGTGGGAATTTATAACTGTTATTAATATAACAGTAATATTTACAATAGTGTTGCAATGGTATATTTAACTAGTTTTTACAATGCAGAAGTACACCGAATGGCTGACTATTGAATATAAAGAGGTTTGCATAGTTATGTAACCGTTGATTTGTTTATAACTGCAGTAAAGCAGTATAGAGTCATAGGGGTTGATTTTCATTGACCCGTGGAGTATGGATTGGAGGCGTGCAGGGGGTTAAAGTCCCGAATTCGGGGGTCCCGACACCATCCCGCTCCCAACCCGCCTCCATGTAAGTTTCAAAGGAGGCGGGTACCCGCCCCGCACTGGGACCCGCCTACCCGAGGCGGGAAGGGATTAGTGCCAATTAACTACCTATTAACAGGTAGTTAACAGGCAGTTTTTAGCATAATCCCTATTTTAAAGCTTGAAGTGTGGGATTCCCGACGGCTCCAAACCACGCCAAGTTAGAGGAGTCGGGCCGTCGGGTTGAAGGACT
Source organism: Somniosus microcephalus (assembly GCF_052327205.1). Lineage (NCBI taxonomy): Eukaryota > Metazoa > Chordata > Chondrichthyes > Squaliformes > Somniosidae > Somniosus > Somniosus microcephalus. The sequence goes on along the minus strand of NC_140999.1, from coordinate 30,918,477 downwards.
TGGAGGGGTCGAGATGTCGGTGTTCAGGTGAGTGATGGGTGCATGAGTGCAAAGGTAAGTGTGTTTGGTGTGTCTAAAGTGCGTAAAGCAGTTTAAATCACCTGTACTTACCTTTTCAGCCTTCCTTCCTCTAGGTTTCGGGAGTCCATCATCTAACAGGCACAGAAAGCAGAATGGCTGCGATCAGTCAAAAGTGACAGCCTGCAGCTTTCTGTGCCGGTGAGATTTCTAACTGAGTCTGTGTAGAAGGACTCAGGTTAGAAGTAAGACTGTCCGTGTTTGACAGCTTCAAACAGCTGTGAAACACTGTCAAAACGTCTTGACAGATGAAATTTCAGTCTGTGACGTCACCTGTTGCCGGGTGGCCCTTAATTGGCCTGCTGAGTCCGCTGGGCGGGCTCAACAAGGTCAATCAAGTTAAAATCGCGTGGATTGGCCGCATCTCGATGGAGGCGGGACTATAACCCCAAAAGCTGTAGTCCCGCCTCCTTCCCGATTCTGAATGAAAATCACTCCCCTAGAGTCATAACGGCACAGAAGGAGGCCATTCGGCCCATTGAGTCCATGCCGGCTCTCTGTAGAGCAATCCAGTCAGTCCCATTCCCCCACTCTATCCCCATAGCCCTGCAATTTTATTTCCTTCAAGTGCCTGTCCAGTCTCCCCTTGAAAACATTGAGTGTCTCCACTTCCACCACTTCTGTCGGCAGCGAATTCCAGGTCATCACCACTCGCTGCGTAAAAAAGTTTTTCCTCACAACCCCCCTGTATCTCTTGCCCAAAACCTTAAATCTGTGTCCCCTAGTCCTTGTACCATCAACTAGTGGGAACAGCCTTTCCCTGTCTAGCCTATCCAAACCCACCATAATCTTGTACACCTCTATCAATTCATCCCCAACCTCCTTTGCTCTAATGAAAACAAATCCAGCTTCTCCAACCTGTCCTTGTAGCTAAGATCCCCCATCCCCAGAGCCATGAAAAACAGTTACTGACAACCCAAGAACAACCTGAAAAGGTCAATTTTAGAAATCCTCAGTTGTTGTGGGTGCGTTTAACTGCCCCCACCCAGTAGAAATCAGGCAAGTTGGCAGTTAAAATGTTCCGAGTTACTTAACCGCACTAAAGCCATCAGGCTCCCACCATACGTGATTTTAACCTGTCCTCCTCAGCAGGCGGTAAGGACCCCCACCAAATGTTGGTGCGATCCTTCTTTACATACGCATGTTGGGTCCCCATGACGTCATCAGGACCAAATGGTAATTTTAACTCCAGCCTATGGCTTTCCCACCAGGCCAACCTGAGGCAAAAGAGGATCAGCTGCAGAAGCGACCAATAAACGTAAGTATTTTCCTTGCCTTTGTGGGGCCAGGAGGAGCCAGAGTGCTGCTCCAGGTCCCACAAGAATAGCTTAGGCCTCCCCTGCCTGGGAACCGTATCCTGCCGCCTACTTTGTCTCATGGGCAGCCTCTGGGCCACATGATTTTCTGTCACATTGTGCCAATTTCTAGCCTGTTACGGGCAGGAAGTCGACCAGCCAGCTTTAAATGAGGCCCGATCATTAAAATCGGCCAGGCCACATTCTGCTGCGGGCGGGAAATTAACTCGCCAGCGCAGTTTCCCAGCAGAAACCCACTGGCAGTTCAATCCAGGCCATTATCTTTGCTTTACACAACAGCATATTCAATAGGCAAGGGCTCTTTCTGCCAGTTACACCACAACTGTAGAATATGCTGTTGAGTACATATTTGAGTGCTGTCTGTTATTCTGCAGTCTCTAATTTGCTAATTTATTCAGTTGTGGGAACTGTAACTACTTTCCTGCTGCTCCTTAAGTCCTCGTGATAACCACAAACTCAAAAGTTCGGAAAATATTATCGATGATTTTTTTTCCCCTCAATGAGATAGAAATATAAGCGTAATTCATTAGAAGTGGAAAAGTTAAACAATATAATAAAATCATTGCAAGTCTGCAGGAAGCAGCAGTTACAGTGATGTGCTTGCTCATTGCTCCCATTGCACTTTGAGCAGATTGCTGAGTGCCAATGAATGAAGAACGTCAAAAGGATGTGTATGTAATAACTTTCCAGTAAGAATGCAGTGTTGCTTCCCTGCAGATCAGTGCACCTGCTGAGGAAGTGCCCGACAGCAGTTGTAAATCTGGAGTAGGCAAGGATGAGGCTGCTGTCTCTCGGGGATTGCCACATCTGAGCCATCCAGCATTTCTGTGAAAGTGACAGTAGATCCACCAAAAAGTGGACAGGACCAGAAAGCCACATCAGCAGAGGCTGTGCATAAATCAGCTGCCTGGCCATCTCAGAAACCAAGGGCAACCACAGGGCCACCTAAATCCCAATTGCCTCCCACTGAAACCCTGCAGCTAGCCAGAACACTTACTCTTCCCACAGGGGAATCACAGGTTAAGTGTTAGCTGGCGAACATGACATACAACTAAAGAGGGCGTTCTTTAGTAAAACTCACTGACACATAACAAAAAGTTAAGTAATAAATTGGTCGCGTTTTATTTGAGTTTTGATCAGAGTTTCTTTCTGATTGTGTAGAACAAAGTAACAGCACATCAAAGGGCATTGATGTAGTTCAGAAGATGCAGAGGGACAGTGTTGCAGGTGGTGCTTTGAGCCACTTTTATGATTATATGCCAACAGGAGAAATCTTTAAAAAGAAAACTCAGGCACTTAGCAAAGCGCGTCTTGGATGAGCGCCAAGTGCACCAATCTTCCTGGATGCACTGACATTTGTTCAGCTATATTCATATAGTTAGTGCTTTTGTTCTGTTCTCTGACATTGATTCTTCTCCTCCTCCATAGTTAGACCTCTTTGTATATCAAAGTTGTGAAGTATGCAGCGGGTAATAATCTTAGGGATTCTGGGGGGTGCAGGGGGTGAAATTGTACTGTAATGCACTCCCTGATCTGTCCAGATATCTGAAGCATTGCTTCAAGATGGCAGTAGTATGCTCAGTAATGATCCTGATGATGCGTGGACTTTATTTTGTCTGCGCTCTGTCAGTGGCTGCTAAAAAGGCATCATTAGGCAGGACTGCAAGAGGCTGGCTTTGATCTCTGAAGAGCCATCTTTCATGTCTCCCTTCACCTTCAAATAAGCCTGGCACTGATGATTGTCTTAAAGTGTAAGTATCATGGCTGCTGTCTGTATGATACGATGTTGTTGGTCACTGGCCAGCTGCTCAACGATGCAAGAGAAATCCTTTTTTTACCCTTGTCAAAGTGAGAGCTTTATGTGCTAGAGAATGTAAGACTTTCATCCAACAGTATTGTTGGATTTGAATCTAGATCCCAGAGGGGACAGGCAGTGTCCAGCTCATTGTGCCACCCAGAAGCCCTATTTATGTGAGACATTGCATTATGCTTGCCAGCAATCAACCCCTTTGCTTTCAGAAATGCAGCAGTCCAATGAAAATGGTGACTGTGTCACAGCCCTGTTGTTCATTTGGGAAAAAAGATGAGGTGTTGGTTCTATTGAATAAAGTATCAGTTTGATGCAAAAACAATAGCAAATTGGCTGATAATGGTGATGTCCTCTGCATAAGGCTGGAAGGAACCAGAGGCTTAAAAATTACTAACAGTACCATTCCTAAGTTCCAGGTTGTCTGCCGGTCTGCCTGAAGCAGATAGCATAGCTCTTTGACTGCTTCCCGACTGAACATGAGCCTACAGAAAAAAAGTCACAGCCAAGTAGTTTGATGTGGGCCTCTGGTGGTGCCATCAGACAATTTTTCTCTGCTCTTGCTCATCACCCTCCACTAAATCAAGTGACAGGGAGCACTGAAAGCAATGCATGTAGCTGTGAACTTTCTGACTCTTAAAAACTAATGGACAATGCTGCATTTGACCTCTGATTCCCAATGTGTGAGGTGCTGCCTGAGCTCTAATTCCCATTTTGTGTGGGCGACATTGGCATATTGCACATGCGATGTGTGAATGCTGCAATCATGCAGGCTCCCCGTTCATCAAAGTATAATCTCCGAATTTGCATGGCGAATACTCTTAATACTAAATCTGTAAGCTAAAGCATACCGTCCACTCAAAATCCCTGCAGCAATCTTATGACAGGGGCACAGTGTGTAGGAAGCAGGCAGCCTCCAAAACCCCCACATTTCTGACCATTATCATGCAATTGCTACCTTTAAAAAAAAATTGTTTATAGGATGTGGACGTCGCTGGCAAGGCCAGCATTAATTGCCCATCCCTAATTGTCCTTGAGAAGGTGGTGGTGAGCCGCCGCCTTGAACCGCTGCAGTCCGTGTGGTGAAGGTACTCCCACAGTGCTGTTAGGTAGGGAGCTCCAGGATTTTGACCCAGCGACGATGAAGGATCGGCGATATACTTCTAAGTCAGGATGGTGTGTGACTTGGAGGGGAACTTGGAGGTGGTCGTGTTCCCATGCGTCTGCTGCCCTTGTCCTTCTAGGTGGAAGAGGTTGTGGGTTTGGGAGGTGCTGCCAAATAAGCCTTGGCGCGTTGCTGCAGTGCATCTTGTAGATGGTACACACTGCAGCCACAGTACGCCAGTGGTGGAGGGAGTGAATATTGAAGGTGGTAGAGGGGGTGCCAATTAAGCGGGCTGCTTTGTCCTGGATGGTATTATGTCCGTGTATAATTGAGACACGGACTGCAGGAGTTGATTATAACAAGTCTTTACTGAATGGAGACAACCTGGAAACTGAAACTACAGAAGCCTGCTAGGGCCTTTTATACAGGGGTGGTCACTGCCGGTACTGCAGTCTGAGACCAGTTATTCCCTTAAAGGTACATACACAACAATTCCTCCCCTTTTAGATAAACAGTACATAACATTCATTTAACAACTAAATAATAACTAATTACAATTACAATTACGGTTGCTAGATACATTGGTTGAAGTTAAGCAATTATAAGTTCAGTCTTTGAGGAGGCTTCCTGATTCTGTCTGGATAACGCCTCTTTGGGATATCAGGTTCTTCTGGCAAGGTTGAGTCGGGATCAATGTCGTTGTTTGGTTCGTCTGCTTCCAATATCACCGATTCTGCGGTAGATGCAATTGATACTTCGGTTTCATTGCCAGGTGTATCAGATCGTGCTGTGGAGTTGACGTTTTCCAGTGACTCTAGAATCTGGTCAGCATGGCGTCTTACAATGCTCTCTCCAACGTCCACGGTATACATTAGAGGTCCTTGCCGTGTACAGATCGTTCCTGGCTGCCATTTCTCTGTGCGGTAGTCCCAGGCCAAAACTGGTTGACCTATCTTAAAACTCCTGGTCGGCCTTTCATTCATATTCTGAAACTGCCTGTTCTCCACATCTCTTCTGACGTTTGGCTTAATCAAATCCAAGCGGCATCGTAGTCTTCGATTGAAGAACAGCATGGCTGGAGTTTGGTTGGTAACCGCATGTGTCGCATTCCGGTAGGCAAACAAGAAGTTATCCACCTTGTGTTGTAGGGGTATATCTTCATTACACATTGCCTTGATAGCCTTCTTGAATGTTTGAACAAACCTCTCGGCCAATCCATTAGTGGCTGGATGATATGGGGCGGATGTGTAATGCTTAACACCATTGTTCTTTAAGAACCTCCGGAATTCTTCAGACACAAACTGTGGTCCATTGTCAGAGCAAATCTGTTCAGGCAGCCCATTCCTGGCGAATATGGTTCGTAAGACTGTGATAGTTTTTTCTGTGGTGGTTGAGGACATTTTTATTACCTCTGGCCACTTTGAATGTGCATCCACCGCAATTAAAAACATCGAGTCCATAAAGGGACCAGCAAAATCAATGTGCACCCTTTGCCATGGAGATGAGAGCCACTCCCATGGATGTGGTGGGGCGTTTTGGACCTTCTGGCATCCTGTACAGCTCTTGGTCATCTCTTCGATTTCTCTATCGATTCCCGGCTACCACACAAACATTCTGGCTAAGTTCTTCATTTTTACCCCTCCCAGATGACCCTCATGAAGCTCATTGAGCACTCTATCCTTCAATTTGGGTGGAATTACTACTCTGGATCCACACATCAAGGTTCCTCTGCACACTGACAGCTATTCTCTTCTCGGCGAGAATGCTGGCAGCAGTAGTTCGCCATGTGCTGGCCATCCCTTCACCGTTAAATCATAGACCCAGGAGAGTGTCGGGTCATTTCGTGTTTCCTTTTCTATGTTTGCATTCGTCACAGGGAGACATTCGACTATAGTCGAGTGGAATAACTCCACTGGATCCACCACCAGTTCTTCTTCCACCGTCGGCAACGGTAGGCGCGACAATCCATCAGCATTCCCATGCTGTTTAGTTCCTTTGTACTCGATGTCATATTGGTGTGCCCCTAGGAAAAGGGACCACCTCTGTAGCCGTTGTGCCGTCATTATCGGTACGCCCTTCTGAGGGTTGAAAATGGAGACGAGAGGTTGATGATCAGTTAGTAGAGTAAATTTCTGACCGTGCAGGTAGTGATTGAACTTCTTCACCCCCCACACCAGGCTGAGGGCCTCTCTGTCAATCTGGGCGTAGTTACGCTCGGCTGAAGTTAACGAGCGTGACGCAAAAGCTATCGGCCTCTCTGAACCATCAAGGAATTTATGTGACAGTACCACCCCAACACCGTAGGGAGACGCATCACACGCCAGTCTTATCGGTAGTGATGGGTTGTAGTGAGCCAATACTTCTCTTGAAGTGATTAGGTCCTTACTCTTCTGATAGGCCCACTTACATTCATCGCTCCATTTCCATGCTACTCCCGTTCGTAGTAGAGCGTTCAGTGGATGCAGAATTGTGGACAAATTCGGCAAAAACTTATGGTAGTAATTCACCAATCCGAGGTTTGACCTCAGTTGCGACACATTTTCAGGCGCTGGAGCCTTAACTATCGCTTCAATTTTGTCAGGGGACTTATGCAACCCCTCTTCATCAATCACGTGGCCACAATATGATATCTGTTTCTTAAAAAACTCGCACTTAGGGCGATTGGCTCGTAGCCCATGTTCACGTAGTCTAGTGAGCACCTGCTCTAGGTTGGCAAGGTGTTCACTGTCATCTTCACCTGTCACTAGGATGCCGTCCAAGTAACACTGAGTCCACGGAATCCCTTGCAGGACTTGTTCCATCGCTCTTTGCCATATCGCCGGAGCTGATGCTACTCTGAATACCAGTCAATTATACTGGTAAAGATCTTTGTGAGTGTTTATCGTGAGATACTTCCTAGAGGATTCCTCAACCTCCATCTGCAAATATGCTTGTGCTAGGTCAATTTTTGTAAAACGCTTCCCTCCAGATAGTGAGGCGAAGATATCTTCTATCCTTGGAAGAGGATATTGTACTGTGTGAAGGACTGGGTTCACCGTCACCTTGAAGTCCCCACAGATGCGAACCTTCCTTGGCTCCTCAGACTTATTGTTTAACGTTTTCTTCATGACAGGAACGATGGGTGTTGCCCACTCGCTCCAGCCTACCTTAGATAACACGCCTGCCTTCTCCAGATTCTCCAGCTCTGCCTCGACGGCTGGGCGAATTGCATATGGTACCAGTCTTGCTTTGAAAAACTTGGGAATTGCATTCTCCTCTATTTTTATCGAGGCGGTTACACCTTTAAGAGTGCCCAGTTCTTGTTGAAATACCTCTTTGGCGTCAGCTAAGATTGTTGACAATCGTCCAGGAGTGACGTCGTCATCCTTTTTACCAGCCACCATCAGTGCCTGAATGGAGTGCCAGTCTAAACTTATCTTTCTGATCCATTCACGTCCCAATAACGGTGGTCCACCATCTTGCAGAATGTAGAGATACAATTTCCGTATTTTCTTGCCGTTGTATTCGACAGGCACCCTTATTTTTCCTCTGGGGTATACTTTTTGCCCCGTATACTTCCTCAAGACAATGGATGTCTCTCTCAAGGGTATGTGTGTGAATAGCCGCTCGTAGTCTCGTCGATTCATGACGGTTAGAGCTGATCCTGTATCCAATTCCATTTTGACTTGGGACCCTGCTATCGTGAGGGTGACCCAAATGGTTCGGTGATCCTCTTTTGCGATTACGTTGTGAAGTTTGAGACAGCTTAGTCTCTTGTTCCCGGATTCACTATCGCTCATCTGGTCTTCGGAACTACTGTCCGTCATCTTTTGTACTTTCCTGTACGGTTCCTTAGTAGCCTTTTTGTTGTCGTTGGTCTTCTTCCCAGACCTGAAAACTCGTGCAATGTGTCCCATCTTTCCGCATTGCCTGCATATTTTGTCCTTGGACCAGCAGTCCTTCTGGTCATGGTTTGTTCTGCCGCAGCGATAACATTTTGCAAATCCCCGTGTCATTTCGTGGGTGCTGTATTCCTGTGGCTTTTGTTGTATATCCGCAGCTCCCCTTGCTGCTGCTTCGTACGATACTGCCACGCTGAAAGCCTTATCTAGCGTCAGCTCTTTCTCTGAGAGTAACCTCTTCTGGGTTCCTTCACTCAGGAGTCCACAGACAAATTTGTCCCGTAAGGTATCTGCCAGTCCTGCTCCAAACTGGCAGTGCTTTGATAGCTTGCGTAGTTCCGTAAGGTAATCAGCATTGCTCTCATTTTTATGCTGATTTCTCCTGTGGAATTTAAATCTTTCTGCTATCAGCAGCGGTGTAGGATTTAGGTGTTCCTGTAGGATAGCAGAAATTTCGTTAAAACTCTTCGCCTTCGGTTTGGCTGGAGTAATCAGGTCCCGCAATAGGCAGTACGTTCTTGCGCCCATTAAATTTAGCAATACCGATGCCTTTTTCTCATCGGCTATTTCGTTTGCCTCGCAATATACCTCGACTCTTTCCACATACGTGGTCCAGTCTTCTATTGCATTATCGAAGGCAGTGATAGCGCCAGTCTTTGGCATCTTGAAAACCTAAGATGGCGCCTCCCGCGCTTTGCCTTCGTCCCCGATGGATCAAAATGGCGCCTCCCGTGCTTTTCCTTCTTCCCCGCCGAGTTAAGATGGCACCTCCCGCGCTTTCCCACCGCTGCCGCTGCTGCCAACGCTGTTGCTGGCGATTATATTTATTTTACTATCGTGTAATGGCGACGCCCTATGGTCTTCGCGCCTCCCCGATCACTGCTGCCAACGCCGCTCTCCGCGGTATTTTTCTTTTTCTATCACGCTTCAATATTTGCTCCGTTAATTGAAGAACCATTCCCGTCGTGGAGCGGACCCTCTGGGACACTTCCCTCCCTCTTAGGTCCGAACGCTGCCCAGCTTCGAAGCACCGGCCGCGCCCTGTGTGCTCCACCCTCTCTCTCTCTCTTTGCTTCCCGACTCGCTGCCCAGCCCCGTTGCAGAGCCACCCGATCGAGCTCTAGCCCGCCGCAGCCCAGGAAGGATCAGTGCACTACCTGCCACCAGCCCGATTAGCTGGGAAACCACAGACTGGAGAACCAAGCCTGGCTCTCGACAGTCTCACCTGCACTTTTCAATTCGATGATTTGGAGGGCGGTTGCCCACGGTCGACGCGCGTTTCTCGAGTTTCTTTGGATTATTTTTTTTTCTTCTTCTGGCTTCGACCTTCAATAACGTCGTCTGAGGTGCTGCCGAGTTGCAGGTAAGTTCGTTTCTTACTCGTCGCCAGTATTATGTCCGTGTATAATTGAGACACGGACTGCAGGAATTGATTATAACAAGTCTTTACTGAATGGAGACAACATGGAAACTGAAGCTGCAGAAGCCTGCTAGGGCCTTTTATACAGGGGTGGTCACTGCCGGTACTGCAGTCTGAGACCAGTTATTCCCTTAAAGGTACATACACAACAGATGGTGTCGAGCTTCTTGAGTGTTGTTGGAGCTGCACTCATCCAGGCAGTATTTCATCAGTAGTCCAGGTGTATTTCATCACACTCCTTACTTGTGCCTTGTAGATGGTAGAAAGGCTTTGGGGAGTCAGGAGGTGAGACACTCGTCACAGAATACCTAGCCTCTGACCAATTCTTGTTGCCGCAGTATTTACATGGCTGGTCCAGTTAAGTTTCTGGTTAATGACGACCCCCAGGATGTTGATGGTGGGGGATTCGGCGATGGTAATGCCATTGAATGTCACGTGGCGGTGGTTAGACTCTCGCTTGTTGGAGATAGTCATTGCCTGACACTTCTGTGGCGCGAATGTTACCTGCCACTTATCAGCCCAAGCCTGAACATTGTCCAGGTCTTGTTGCATGCGGGCATGGACTGCTTCATTATCTGAGGAGTTATGAATGGCACTGAACACTGTGCAGTCATCAGCGAACACCCCCATTTCTGACCTTATGTTGGAGGGAAGGTCATTGATGAAGCAGCTGAAGATGGTTGGGCCTAGGACACTGCCCTGAGGAACTCCTGCAGCGATGTCCTGGGGCTGTGATTGACCTTCAATCACCACAACCATCTTCCTTTGTGCTAGGTATGACTCCAGCCAATGAAGAGTTTTCCCCACCGATTCCCATTGACTTCAGTTTTACTAGGGCTTCTTGATGCCACACTTGGTCAAATGCTGCCTTGATGTCAAGGGCAGTCACTCTCACTTCTCCTCTGGAATTCAACTTCTTTGTCCATGTTTGGACCAAGGCTGTAATGAGGTCAGGAGCTGAGTGGTCTTGGCAGAACCCAAACTGGGCATCAGTGAGCAGGTTATTGGTTAGTAAGTGCCGCTTGATAACACTGTCGATGATACCTTCCATCACTTTGTTGATGATTGAGAGTAGACTGATGGGGCGGTAATTGGCCGGATTGGATTTGTCCTGTTTTTTGTGGACAGAACATACCTGGGCAGTTTCCACATTGTCGGATAGATGCCAGTGTTGTAGCTGTACTGGAACAGCTTGGCTAGAGGCTGTATTGATTTCTTTGTGGGTTCAATGATGAGACATTTATGAAAGAGAATGAGTTTTAATCTAAAGTCTGTTCAACTCTTTATACAGCATTCAGGAGACACCATTATGCTAGTGATGCATCTAGAACGAAACTGAAACTAAAACTCAACTGCCTTGCTTGTCTCGGTCACATGACCTCTGCTGGTCAGGCACAAGCAATCAATACCTGCAATCATGCTGCTAAGGCATCATAATCGAACAGGCAAATACCATCTCTATTTGCTGATATTACATCTCCTTTTCTTAAAACAAAAGTATTTTACTTTTAACTAACAACATGTTTTCTTTGTATTAATCTGCATTTTAACTGTAACACTTAATGAACTTACATTATCATTATCATGATCAAGGTTTTTTAACCTTGCTTTGTGTGTTCACATGAAATATGTCAATACACTAGAACTTGAAGAAAGAATAAGATAACATTACTTCCTTCTATAACAATAGTCCTTAAATTTGCTCAATGAGTCTCTCAGGAGGCTTCACGTGTCTTGAGGATTTTCTGATTGATTGTCCTTGAATCTGAGTTGTTGTCTCAGATGATTGGTTCTCAGCTATGTGATCAGGTTGTTCAACAGTATCAGTCTCTTGACCTGCTGTGTCTGGTCCCATGAGAAGATCTCGACGATTTCTTCTCAGAACAGCACCCTCATCTGTCTGAATGGTGTATGGTCTTGGTTGAACTTCCTCACTTTCTCCCCCTCTTTTTTCAGGAGGTTCTCCGGGATGGGTAGGTTTGACCTTAGCCGACGTCCCATCAGGAGTTGGGCTGGTGACATACCACACTCGAGCGGCGTTGTGCGGTATACAAGCATGCTCTGGTAGAAGTCAGTTCCACTGTCTTTTGCCTTGTACTTCAGTCTTTTCACTGTGTTTGCGGGCTCTCCTGGGTCAACAGCTCTGGACAACGTGTCTGCTGTATACATCAGCTTACCCAGTGTGTACGCAACATTCAATTCATCATGGACTGTCTCTCCTTCGCTTTCCACAACGAGGACTCTCTTTACCAGGTTCAGTCTCTCACAGGCTTTTAAACCTAGTATGGCTTGCACATCCTTTGGCACCACGATTAATGCTAGTGTGTGCTCTCTGTCCTTGTGTGTTACTTTGACAATGCATCTTCCTTTCACTGGTATATCAGTACCTGAGTAGCCTGTCACTTTCACTTTTATTCCATGTATCTTTGGTCTGGGTCTAATTTTCTTAAAATCAGTCTCTGATATCACATTAACTTGTGCTCCAGTATCCAATTTAAATGGAATATGTATGTCATTCACTTTTAGTGTCAACATCCAGTCTCTTTCTTCTTTGTTTTCAGACACAACATCTACATTGAACTCCTCTATGTCGCTTTCATCTACTGCATGGACCTTGCTTTGTTGCACTTGGTTCTTGCAGCAACGGGCATAATGGTTGTTTTTGTTGCAACTATTGCATGTTTTACCATATGCTGGACACTTTCTTGGTGGATGCTGTGTACCGCATTGACTACATGACTTTCGATTGTCCCTTTCATTTTCGTTCGCTGGCCACGCCTCTTTCACATTGGCGCTCTTTTTGTTAAACGGTTTGTGTCCATTCTTACTCACTGCATCCACGTTGCAGCTATTGTCACTGAACAGCTCCTTTGCCTGCAACTTCACAGTCTCTGTAGCCCTACACAGTGCTATGGCTTTTCCCAGGTCTAGATCTTGCTCTCTTAGCAGTCTTTCCCTTAGACCATTATCTGGAATACCACACACCAGTCTGTCTTTTATCAGCGAGTCTGTCAGTCTCCCAAATTCACACGATTTGCTTCTGTTTCTCAGTTCAGTCACATACTGATCAATAGTATCACCCATTTTCTGTACACATGTGAAAAATCTGTGCCTCTCAAACGTCACGTTACGTTTAGGTATGCAGTAGGCCTCAAACTGTTCCATTATTTTATCTAGCTTCATTTTGTCTCCATTAACAGCGAATGTGAAGTTATTATACACCTCCAGCGCTTCATCACCCACGACATGTAAGAACAGTGACGATTTCTTATCATCGCTTTTCTCGTCAGCTCCGATTGCTGATAAAAACAACCCCACACGTTGTTTGAACCTTCTCCAATTTTCAGCCACATTACCTGTCAACTGAAGCGTCGCCGGTGGGTGTAAACCTTCCATTTTTTCACCTCGTTAGCTATTCTCCAATGGTAAGCAACGATGTTCTCTTTTGGCTTGCTAATTTGTGGAGAGCTGATTTAACTTCAGAGTTTTTCTCTTCATCTCTTTCAGTCACTTCTGACACCATGTATTGATTTCTTTGTGGGTTCAATGATGAGACATTTATGAAAGAGAATGAGTTTTAATCGAAAGTCTGTTCAACTCTTTATACAGCATTCAGGAGACACCATTATGCTAGTGATGCATCTAGAACGAAACTGAAACTAAAACTCAACTGCCTTGCTTGTCTCGGTCACATGACCTCTGCTGGTCAGGCACAAGCAATCAATACCTGCAATCATGCTGCTAAGGCATCATAATCGAACAGGCAAATACCATCTCTATTCGCTGATATCATTACAGAGGCGCGGCTAGTTCTGGAGCACAAGTCTTCAGCACGATAGCTGGGATGTTGTCAGGGTTCATAGCCTTTGCTGTATCCAGTGCGCTCAGCCATTTATTGATATCACATGGAGTGAATCGAATTGGTTGAAGGTCGATGCCGGGTGGTCCGTCCGGTTTCATTTTATTATTTTGTTTCGTAGCGGTTTGTTACAACTGAGTGGCTTGCTAGGCCATTTCAGAGGGCAGTTAAGAGTCAACCACATTGCTGTGGGTCTGGAGTCACATATCGGCCAGACCAGGTAAGGGCGCCAGATTTCCTTCCCTAAAGGACATTAGTGAACCAGATGGGTTTTTACAACAATTTGATAGTTTCATGGTTAACAGCTTTTTACTAGCTTTTTATTCCAGATTTATTTTATTTAATTTACCTGACTAAGGCTTTACACCAACAACAATTTCTAGGCTAAAGACATTGACATCCTTATGATTCTTAGATCTGTAAATTGAAAAACCTTTATAATAAACCGTGTAAATATATCATTTGTGTGATGAGTGGCCAAACACCTCTAGAGAGATGAGAGAGGTGAAAGCCATTCCAAATAAAGTCAATAAGAAGCTTAAACACTCTCTATGGTTAAAATTGCCATCAAATAAATATAAAGCACGTTTGTTATATTTGCTTGTGTTAGGGGTGCAAAATTCGGTAGCGCCCTGTCTTGGGGCGGTAACGCTCGCAAAGCGCGACATCGTGCCCCTGGTGAGCAAGTCCCGCTCCAGCTATGAAATTCGCCTTACCGCCCCACCCAGGAAGTGGAGCGCAATGACGGGTACGGCACTCCCTTGTGGGGCGGTAACCAAGGTGATGTCAGGGCGCGATCGGCAACACTTTGCGGAGGCTCCGTGGAGCGCTGCCGCGTTTCAACGCCCCTCCCCTTCTGTTAAAGGAGAGGGCCGCTGTGCACTCTGCAGGGCCTCCAATGGCCCCAACTAGCTCACCAGGGTGGCCTGGTACCATGGCAGAACCGGGCTGCACGACGACGGCTAGGAACACGCCACGGCACACCATGGAGGGCCGACCTGGAGGTAGGCCAAAAAAAATTAAATGACAGCACGGGTCGAGGCCACACCTCCCCTTTAACTACCGCCCACAAGCAGAGGTTGGCCCGGCTCGCGGGGCACAGACGAATTTCTGCTGCGCGGTGGCCTGAGGCGCCACCCACGGGGGCACGGCGCTATTGCGTAGCGCCTCAGCAACGCCCCGTCGAATTTAGCAGGAGGCGCTTTTTTTGCGGCCCCCCGGGTGATAACCCCTTTGTGCCCCCTGAGGCGCTAATGGCAGGCGCAAAGGAGCCGATTTTCGCCCCCTCTGTCTTAAATTAGAATGAGCAAAATACTAAATAGAAAATTATTCCCTCCCCCCCATGTGAGCGGAGAGTAACACAGTTCACTCTTATAAACTGTCACACTGCAAGATTTTGCATTCAGTGTCTCACTACAACAATTTGCACTTGTGTAACACCTTTAGCGGAGATAAACATCCTGAGGCACTTCACAAAGGAGGGAGGAATTAACACCAAGCAGAAATTGGGAGAAGAGTTGAGAGGTGACTAAAGGTGTAATCGAAGAGATAGATTTTATGGAGGTTTTGATGGTGAGGAGAGATGTGGCAGTTCCGTATCAAAAGAGCAATGGGTGTGAGGTGGCAAGTATCAAATGTCTTCTATTTATTGTAACTACAGTTATACCTGATTTTGTTCACATGTAGATTATTGGGTTGATAATCAGTAAATTGGATACATTAACCAGTGTTACAGTGAACCAAAAAGTACACACAAAACATTCAGGAAAAATAATCATATTTAAGATAAAGGACCAAGCACTGCTAAGATTTCTCTGCCCACATCAGAAATGGTTGAGTGTAGATCGTGTCTTTGTAGTGTTTGCATTTCTTTGAAGGAAGTTTCCAACGTCACCCATCCAATTGATAATGCATAACCAGTCAGATTAATTAAACATGCAACTCTACCCTAGAGGTTTGATCTTTGAAGAATAGTTTTTTTTAAAGTATGAAAATCAGTTTATTCCCCTCAATAGCTAGCCTCAGGATCTATAGTAGCAGTCCAAAAACACTCCATCTGGATCGCTAAAAGCTTTCATATCTGTTAAAGGAGAACATATCTCATTGGGAAAAAAATAGCAAACTTTTTTTGACTTATCGAACACTCAACATTATGGTGTAGCCCTCTGCCACCAAAAATGTAATTGCAACAGATTTGCCACTTCTCTGTTGTCTGGTTGAAGGCGGTATCCTTTTAATATTGGGCGATAGTATCTTATGCAGCTGTTTCTTTACTGCTTTGGTTCCAAGTTTTTGAGTCAACGAGAGAGTCAATCTTTTATCAAATAAGCAGCACGGTGGCATAGTGGTTAGCGCTGTTGCCTCACAGCGCCAGGGACCCGGGTTCGAATCCGGCCTCGGGTGACTGTCTGTGTGGAGTTTGCACATTCTCCCCGTGTTTGCGTGGGTTTTCTCCGGGTGCTCCGGTTTCCTCCCACAGTCCAAAGATGTGCGGGTTAGGTTGATTGGCTATGATAAATTGACCCTTAGTGTTAGGGGGATTATATACATGGGGTTACGGGGATAGGGTGGGATATGTGTTGGTGTAGGGGTTACGGGGATCGGGTGGGATATGTGTCGGTGCAGGCTCGATGGGCCAAAATGGCCTCTATCTGCACTGTGGGGTTTCTGTGATTCTGTGATCAGTGGACATGTTACGCTGGAATAACTGAGCAAAAATCAGTCCCTTGCTGTGTTCCAAAAATACAAACAAATCCTGTTTAAACCTGAAAGGTGGAGCTGGCTGACATGCACTGGATTGGTTTCACACATTTTCTCATACATGGATTGATTTGGATTGGTAGATGGGTATAGTAGTGTTAGTGGTTATGATACTGGACCCGCAATCCAGAGGACGGAGTTCAAATTCTACCATGGCAAATTGTGAAACTGAATTCAACAAATTTGCCCATGAAAACTGTCAGATCGATGTAAAACCCAACTGGTTCACTAATGTTCTTCAGAGAAGGGAACCAGGCACTCCTACCCGTCTCGCCTACATGTGACTCCAGCCCCACATTATGTGCCCTCTGAAATAACTTGTCAACACACTCGGTTGTCAAAAAAAAATGCTTTGAATTTAGGGATGTGCAAAAAATGCGGCCCGAGAACAATTGAAAAAAAAAAGAAGCATTGAGACCATATTTGTATCATGTAAGTCAAGTTGAATGTTACATCTAAAGGGGTTTAGATCAGTTATTAATTCTGAATTCAAATCGAGCTGACTGCACACTGCTCGAATACAGTTGGCTTTTAAAAAAAATATATTTGCTCCGCATTGATTTATTTTTACTCTGAGGTGGCTTTTGATTTGGATTTAACCCTGATTGACAGCCCTAGTTTAAGGTAGGTTTGATTTAGGAAGCCCATACTGCAGTCTGCACCCACGTGGACACCCTTGACTGCTGGTGCAGCTGCACTGTGCTCATTTTCATGTGTCAGTGACTGATCCAAATCATGTTTTTATTCAAGTAAACAGCAGCCTCCTGCTGCATAACAGGGAGAACTATTGAACTGCAGCATATTTATTCAACTTAAGAGTGATCCAAATTAGGTTTGATTCCCCATGTAAACAGCAGTCTTACTAACCCAGCCCGACTCACAGTATTGTACAGTCTGCTATGGTTAGAATTTCATGAATCTCTTTGATTATAATCATTAAGTCTGGTGTTTTCTTTACAGCTGAATGGCAGTGGTCAAGTGGTAAGCAAAGTCCCGAGCCACTACATTTCTACACAGATGCTGGCGCCGCCACCTCCCCCATCCATGGCCAGATCAGTAACATTGGCAATGCCACCAGACACCAAAACAACCACAACAACCACAGAGGGTGGAGCAACGTCACCAACATCACCCAGTAAGCATTTTCTGTTTTCTTAAATACAGAGTGAAAAGATTTGGGATTTTCTACAGAAAGTAGAAAAATGCCTTTCATGAAATGCACAGAATTATAGAGCAGCAAAATGGCAAGGTGGCTATTTCCCACATTACAACAGTGACTACAGTCCAAACGTACTTCATTGGCTGTAAAGTGCATTGAGACGTCTGGTGGTCATGAAAGGCGCTATATAAATGCAAGTCTTTTTGCAATCAGGCTTTTTTGTTCAGTTAACCACATCACTGACCACAGTAGACATAACCTTCAGGGTGCTTCAGTATAACTGTGATACCTTGAGACTACGTTTTTTCACTTTCCTGAAGCCCATACATTTATATTCTGCTTTCAGATTCAGCAGATATATTATGATTAGATTAGTAGAAATGAAATTCTATCCATAATTCTTGTATGAAAAATGCATATGGAACCAATCATTTCTCAGCTGTGTCACAGAATGAGTCCTGTAGCATTTTACCTCACAAAAGGTCTTCCAAAAACTTGAATACATTACTTGCTGTAAGAATTAAGAATCACTGTCAGTTTAAATATTTTCTTTTCCAGTTATTATACTGTGTCTGAGTTCAATAGCCAGTTCTGGTTACTGAGCTCAGGCATATTGCTGTTGAGGAAGCTCTATTGTGTCTTCACTGATCTACTAAATCTCCACTTTACCAATCAGTGATTCTTTTAGTCAAACAATCAGTTGTCATCAGGTGTTTTTGGATAACTCCAAAGCCAAATTCGGTTGCTTTGCGCCTCCCATTAGCACCCTAAGAGGGCGCTAACGGGGGGTGCAAAGCAACTAGCACCTGGGCGCGGCGCCGCCAACACCTCCCGCAAAATTCAGTGGGAGGTTAGCAGCAGCGGTAACCGTTAGCACCCCCGCAGCGTTGCGCCACCAGCGATTACATCATCGCTGTGCATAGCACCCTGACCGCGATCTTCGGTAGCGCCCCCTGACTTACCGCCGGGCACTATGTCCCCCTCTGCCATCCCCGGCCTCCTCTGCAGCGCCCCCCCCCGGCGGAGTGCCGGCTGCGCTCCGTGAGCCCAGCACTTCTCCTGCGTGCGGGCTCTTTTGCCGGCACTCCAATCCCTGGTGGCCCAGCTGGGCTTTGGGTCACACGGCGCTAGGCCCCTCCCCTTTAAAAAGGGGAGGAAGGCCTGCAGTACCGCAGCGTGACGTGCCGCGATATTCACTCGCAGCAGCCCAAGAGGGAGGTGGGGCACTTCCAGTAGCACCCCGCCGGTAGCATTCTCTCTTGGGATGCTACCGGTGAATTTCGGCCACGGGGGCTCTAATTTCTTTCATAGTAGCGCCCCAGCGAAGTTAGCGCCCCGCGACTCAATTTTTCCCCCTTTCAACAATTATTTTCCCATATCAGCTGCCTAAAGAATAGATTTGATAATATCAGGAGAATGAAACTGAATTTTGGATTTGGATCTAGATCCAGATCATTCACCAACCCTCTCCAGCCCAGTTTCTCTGATTGCTATACCTGGTTCCAACCTACAATCCATCCCAGAGATGCCTTTTTACATATTTGGTTTTGATTGCCGTGCTCTTGCTACAATTTCACATCATATCCTTTCTGGCTGTGATCAGACTAGTGCCGAACCACACATGGTCATTTCACTGACCAGACTGACAAAGCACCACAACTGCAGGTATGGGTCAGCTTCCACATGTATGCTGATGACATCCAGCTGTACCTCTCCACCACTTCTCTGGACCTCATGACCAACTCTATCCTGTCAAGACTGGTCTTGGCTGAATCACAGCTTCCTTTAGTTAAACATTGGGAAGACCACAGCCTCTGTTTTTGTGCTCAATGTTATCTCCACTTCATTGCTATTGATGCAGTCCCTTTCCCTAACTATTCACTTAGGCTGAATAAAATGTTAGCACCCTCGACAATGTGCTCGACTCTGAGCTGCGCTTCATGCCCCACATCCTTCTTCATTACCAGGTCCACTTTCTTCCATCTCCACAACATTACCCATCTCAACTACCTCAGCCCATCCCTCCCACCACAAATATCCTTAACCATGCTTTGGTCACCTCCAGCCTCAATTACTCCAATGTTCTGATGCTGGCCTTACACTGTTTAACCTCCATAAACTCCAATTTGCCCGAAATGCAGCCAACTGCATCCTGTCTCACACTAAGTCTTGCTCACCATCACCCCCTATTCTTGCTAAACTACACTGCCTCCCTTACCTGTAGCATATCCAATTAAAAACCTTGTCCTCATCTTCAAGTCCCTCCATGCCTTGGACCTCCCTACCTCTGCACTTCTGCAGCCTCCTCCAATATGGCTTCTTGTGTATCTACCTCCTCTCTTTCACTGCACCATCAGTGGCAGAACTTTTGGTTTCCTAAACTCCTCTGCATCTGTATTTCTCTGTCCTCCTTTAAAAACCTCAAAACCCATCTTTTTGACCTAGCCTTCAGTCACGTCTCCTGATATCTTTCCCATGGCTAGGCATCTGTTTGTGTTATTTTTTCTCTGTAAAGTACCTTATACAATCTGGTATGTTAAAGGCAGTATATAACTCTTAAGTTGTTGTTGACATCTATGTATCCAATACACCATCCGTTGGACTGTTGGGAAGCAGGATTACATCTATAATGTTCCACATGTTGAGATCATAATCTCAGTTGTGCGGAGGTGCCAGATGTTTCTCTGGAGAGAAGAAAAAATCAAAAGTTTATTTACCCTAGCCCAATCTTTTACACCTTCTTTTGTCCACCCAAATCACAATAGACCTAAACCAGGAAAAATAGAGGTCTGTTGGCAACTGGATTTAAATTTGGCATTGAACCGCATCCAATGATGTGATTAACGGCAGAGGTTCCTGCCCTTTCCAACACAGTATGAGGGCAAAAAAAAAGAAAAATCTTTTGTGACAGGCTGTGCGTCAACTGCTAAAATAAAGCATCCAATTTTGTAAAATTCTGTCTGTAATTTAAATTTATTGAATGCGATGCTTTTATTTGATGCGTTGTTGACAAAAAAAAGCAAAAGTATTTCTCAGCATTTGGCTTAGTTAAGTCCAGTCCTGCCATCTGTGAAATCCTATTGCATTATCACTCAACAGTTAGTCATGGGGATTAAATGTTAAAGCTGCCAGCTTTTGACTTGGAAGATATCACAGGGTGGGGGTAATCTCATTGTAAAATTATAAAACCAGGAAAATTGCTCACAGAGACGCAAAGAAAAGTAAGTAATAACATTTCAGAGACACGGTGGAGTACTGAAATTCAATAAGTCTTTTTATTCCCCCAAATGCAACATACGGTTGAAGTATAAACAAAGCACACAAGTGTTACTAGATGAAAATGATGATAGAAATTGATAGCTTAAGAGTATCGAGAGAGTGGGTAGTATGTAATTAAACTGTGCACCTGAGCGACTCTAGTTCTCACTGACATAATTGTAGAATTAGAATGATTTAGTGCTTTCATTGTTTTCTTACCAAATTGAATAATTCAGATTCGCATTATTATAACAAGTGCGAATCTCAGCTGGTCACAAGCACATCTTATGAAGTCTTGTGAATTCCTCTCTCATTCTCCATAACTATGAAATTGACACAAAAGTACAGCATCAGACACCCTGTCCTGGATTTCACTGAGTTGCATTGTAACTTGATTTGGGGGTTGCAGTCAAAGCCTTTGGCGTGAATTCCAATACTTATAACTATCTACGGCTAATAATCACAAAAACCCTCCCAGGACATCACTTCATTGTGAGTGCTAAAGATGGCCGCATTAAAAGCCTGTCAAAATAAATAATAAAACAAAGAA
Organism: Somniosus microcephalus; assembly: GCF_052327205.1. Lineage (NCBI taxonomy): Eukaryota > Metazoa > Chordata > Chondrichthyes > Squaliformes > Somniosidae > Somniosus > Somniosus microcephalus. Next base: position 30,897,284 of record NC_140999.1, on the reverse strand, counting down.
TTTATGAACTAACATGCAGAACTGTGGTGAAATAAATACTTAGAACATTTTTTTTTCTCACTTGACCACAGTATACAGGGCTAGATTTTCAGTCGCTTGCGCCAGCAGTTAGCGCCTTAAGAGAAGTGTTTTTCGGGCGCTATGCGTGTAGCGCCCGGGCGCAGCGCAGTTTGCGCCCCGCCCCAAATTAAGTTGCCTGTTAGCGCTGGCGCAAAGTTTAGCGCCCGCCCGGATGCGCACGCAGAAAATGACGTCACATCCTCGTGCAACGCCCTTTGTGCGCCCCGATTCCAAACTTCAGTCGGACCGCCCCATTGTGCGGCTGGCGGCCGGAGCGTTTGGAAAAAGGAACGCAACACAACCAGCGCGGGCCCCGGGGGGCGCAAATTAAAGGGGACGTACTCTCCAGTATAAAGGCCAGCCTTTTTTCAGAAAACACTCTTGTGCAACGCATTTCTGGAGACACAACAAGGAGGATAGCTAACTGGTTTCAAGCAGCAAGAGCCAGGTATTTTTGGACTCAGGCCAGAGCGCTGCAAGTGGCCTTTTGGAAATTAGAGTGTTTGCCAGGATTTGATGGGGGTTGCATGGGGTGCCAACGCGGAGCTGCAGCTCCATGTCCGTAGGGCTCGCAGACGCATTGTGAGAGGGGCAGCCCTGGCTAGAGGCAGAGGGGGCTACCCGCCAGCAGCGCTCCTACCTAAACATGAGTGCCGCGCGATGTGTTAAAAGGCTCCGATTCCGAAATGAGGTGATTGCAGAGATCTGCCACCTGCTTCGCCGAGATCTGCGGCCAAAGCTCAGGTGCAGGACGTCTCTGTTGGTGGAAGTGAAGGTGACGGTGGCATTGAACTTCTATGCCACCGGCTCCTTCCAATACGCTGCTGGGGACATAGCAAACATCTCCCAGTACGGCGCGCATCGCTGCATCCGCCAGGTGACCGAAGCACTGTTCAGAAGGAGAAGCCAATTCATCTCCTTCCCCATGGCCCTGGAGAGCCAGCATCAGCGCGCATTGGGATTTTCCAGACTCGGGGAATTCCCCTTGGTGCAGGGCGCCATTGACTGTACGCATGTGGCTTTGCGGGCCCCTCTGGAGCATGGCGAGCAGTATCGCAACAGGAAGGGCTACCATTCTCTGAATGTGCAGCTGGTCTGTGACCACAAGCAGCGCATCATGGCAGTCAATGCCAGCTTCCCAGGCAGCAGCCACGATGCCTTTGTCCTGCGGCAGAGTACTGTGCATGACATGTTCCAGGCACAGCCTCCCCCAAGAGGATGGCTACTCGGGGACAAAGGCTATCCTTTGTGCACCTGGCTCATGACCCCGCTCGGCGCGCCCAGGACCGCTGCTGAAGAGGCCTACAACGAGAGCCATCAAACCACCCGCAACATCATCGAGCTAACTATTGGGGTCCTCAAGCAGCGGTTCCGCTGCCTTGATCGCTCCGGAGGAGCTCTCCAGTATTCGCCGGACCGGGTCTCCCAATTTGTGGTGGTTTGCAGCATGCTACACAACCTGGCTATCCGCAGGACTCAGGCACTGCCACCTGACGTTGGACCAGCACCTCAGGAGGAGGAGCAGGAGGAGCATGAGGAGGAGGAGGAGGAGGAGCAGGAGTACGTTCCCAGGAGGGAGCGACCAGGGCCAAGGGCCGCACGACGCCACCTTATTAGACGGTACTTCTAAGCCCCCTGTCAGGGAATGGCCAGGGGCCATGAGGGAAGATGAATGCAGCCGCTCCGCAAGCCCTCAGCCGGCGAAGCCAACAAACACTAAGAAGAACAACCATGGAGACTGCATGAATAAAGATAATTTTTTATTACACAAAAATGAAAAGCCCTTCCCACATGAATCCCCAAAAACAATAAACGGGCCCCACAAAAAGCCCAACAAACGACTCACTCCCACAAACTGGGGAGGAGTCACTCCACCTTTCTTCAAACCGGGCCTCAACGTCGGCCTAACGCAAAAAATAAGCCCTCCAACAACACAACCATGGGCAAAATAAAGATGGCCACTGCCATATAAAAGGAAAGCTGCCCACACCCTCTACTGAGTGGCCCGCGAGGGCGAGACCTTGCCCAGCCTTTTGCCTCCCCTGCCCAGCCTGCTGCTCCTTCGCAAGCTCTGCCCAGTGGCTGCTGCGAGGCTGGGGGAAGGCGCCTGAGGCTCAGATGCCCTTCCGCCAGATGCCGCTGGGGGGCGGCCTACACGGCGTTTGGGCCTCGAGGGGCCGTCTGCTGAGTGGCGCACCTGAGCCTGGCCACCATCAGCTGCAGCCGCTTGCCCTTGACGCCCCAGTGGGGGAATGGCGGCGACGGATGGCGCAATGTGGGCCAGCTGGCGTCTGGGATGCGCTGGCTGGTGCTGTGGCGCGGTGGCACTCGGCCGGGCCCGCACTGCAGGATCTGCAACAATCAGCCGAGGGGCGGCTTGCTGGGATGGTCCAGCGCGGCGGCTGCCCTGGCGATGCCTGCCTGAGACAGCGCGTGTGGCAGCAGTGAGTGCCCCTGTGGTCCTGCTGTGCGCGCGCATCACAGCCGCCAGGGTCTTGACGGCATCAGTCAGCATGCGGCCACTCGCGGCAGTTGCTGCCCCGAACTCGCGCACACTGGTCGCCAGCGACTCGATGGCCTCAGGCATGCGCCCCACCACGCTCATGAGCTCCGTGTGGCGCCGGTCCGAATCCTCGGCCATCTTATCCAGCTTCCGCACCTCCTCCGAGGTGAAGGTGTCCGGACTGGAGTCGCGACTCTCCCGCTGGGGAGGAGGGGGCCGAACTAGGGGACCCTTGCCGCGTTGGTGGCGGCGAGTGTGCCGAACAGCAGCACTCCCCTCTGATCCTTCCCCCCTTTGGGGGGAAGGCCGCGGGCCACGCGCACGGCTCCTGGGTGGCTGGACGCCACTGGTCCCAGAAGCTGCATTGCCCTGCGACAGTTCCTCCAGGCACTCGTCCAGTGAGGAGGTGTCAAGCATTTCCTCCTCTCCTGCGGGACGTGACTGTTCCCCCGAAGGTCCGGCTTGCTCCTCCTCCTCCTCCTGGTTGGAGGTGCTGTCACTGGCAGCTTCAGGGTCCTGGTCGTCACCAGCTGAAAGCAGGAATGCACAAGAGTAGCTTCAGAGTGAGGAGACGGCATCAGCGAGGGAGTTAGGACTGGTGGCATTCAGCGCATTGGTGGGACAGTGGCAAAGGAGGTAGCTCGGATGGGCCAGTGCGACGCGAGAGGGCCAAAAGGCGAGGTCCTTACCATTGCCAGGCAGTGGAGGGTCGGATACTCCGCACGCTGTGGGGACAATCACACGGGCTCCCATGAGCACACACACGCGCTCCTCCAGCCGAGTGAGCTTCTGCAGCTTGGCGCGGCCACCCCTGGCACGCGCCTGGCGATTAAACGCTACTTTAGCCTGCAAGAGAAAGGACGGGCTGTAAGTGCGCAGTGAAGCCCTGATGTAGTGTGCACTGCCTCCCATGGTGGAATAGCGTGGACAGAGTGAAGCCCTGATGTAGTGTGCACTGCCTCCCATGGTGGAATAGCGTGGACAGAGTGAAGCCCTGATGTAGTGTGCACTGCCTCCCATGGTGGAACAGCTTGGACAAAGTGTAGAGTGCCGAATGGCCATGTGATGCTCATGACTGTCCCAGTGCTGCTGGCTGAGGGCTGGCCAATAGGACTTTCAGCTCCCTTTGCCCATCATGTCAGGTGTACATGCAAGAATGAGGAGGAGACTGGAAAGGCTACTCACCTTCACAATCCTGGTCAGATCGTTGTATTTTTTACGACATTGTTTGTGGGTCCTGGGGGCATCGCCGGTGAACGTCACCCTCTGGGCGATCTGCTTCCAGGCTTTGGTGTAGTCGTGGTGGGTTGGATTCCTCCCACTCTCTGGGAACAAGATCTTGCGCCTCACCTCCAGAGCTGTGACCATTATGTCCAGATCACCCTCTGAGAAGCGCAGGGCATGCTGACGGGCCTTCTCTGGCGTTGCCATGACTCCCTGGGGCTGAGCAGCAGTGTTGAGGCCTCTTTGCAAGGCTGCAGTGTGCAGGGCGTGGCAGCAGACCAATTCGTCCCTTCCCCCTTTAAGAGCTGGTCGGCGCCACGGGGTCTGCTGTCAGTCCAAAAATGACCGCACCCGCGCTGCGCCCCGCCTGGGCGCTATCCCTCTGGACCGCCGGCTTAGCGCCTAAAGATAGGAGTGGAACGCCTCTTTTAGCGCTCCACCAATCTCTTAGGGCGAAGCCACTGAATTTCCGGCAACGGGGCGCTACTTTGGGGCGGGCGCTAACTTCGGGCGGGCGCTAAGGTTAGCGCCCCAAAACTGTCTATACTGAAAATCTAGCCCAAAGTGTATTAAAGGATGGATAATGAACAGAGTTCTGAGAATGTAATTCAGTTGAGCAACCCTGAGGAACATCTGTACATTAAGTCTGAATTACAGCCGGCAACTCCTTCTATAGCATCTGTTATTTTATAAAACATATACTAAGTATATATTTGGGGAGTAATTTTCTCCCTTTATACTGGTACTGATCATGGTAATGCTAAGATAAGTTCTGAGAGGAAAATGCTAACAATTTAAAAGGGCACCACTAACCTTGGTGAAAGAATTGTGATGAAGCAAGGGATCAATAAAAAGTGATTCAAGAACGATAAAACGATATGTTGCATTCTTAAAATGCTTTAAAGGTAATTAGTAGGGATGATCCGAATTTCCAAAATGGGCCACTTCATGTTAATTTGCTGAATATTTTAATTTGGCCAATCAAGCTTTAGTTTTGCCCTCTTTTTATTTAATGCTAATGTGCAGAGGGAAAAAATAGTCCTCCAACCCATGCACCCAGCCATTTCCCTTATCATCAAGTCAGGTAGTGGGGCAAGCAGCAATTGCCAATGGCTAGTGGAATTGGTAACTCTCTCTTTCTGTATTTTAAGCTATCTTTTCTCAAGTGTGTCATTCCTGGTTGCTGAAATTAAGGGAGTCAGGCCTCTGTGCAATATATGTCTTAATTCTTAAAAAAAATAAAGCCTACTTTCCAGGGTTTAGTGGGGAGAGTACTAGAAAACCTTAGGCTGCGACATGTCCACATTACTCCCCTGCATCTCTAGGGAAGCCTGAAGGGTTAGAGGGAACTACAGTATGTTCAACTGAATTATTATCTAATTCTTTCTGAACTATTATCTAATCTTTACTCCTGAGAAGAGATGCATCAGTAAAGAACAAAGGAATTTGCAATATTGTAGCACCTTTCATGCTCAGGACAGCCAGTTAATTACTTTTACCACTGTTGTTTTGTGGGCAAACACAGCTGCTAATTTACACGCAGCAAGGTCCCACAAACAGCAATGAGGTTAATGGCCAATTAATCTGTTTCTGGTGTTATTGATTGTGGGATAATAATTGGCCAAGACACTGAGAGAACTCCCTTCTTCGAACAGTGTCATGGGATCTTTTACATCCACCTGAGCAGGCAGACCAGGCCTCGGTTTAACATCTCTTAGCCACTTGTTTACTGTGTTTTATGGCTTGCAGTTGCTAGTTAGATATAGGGGTTGATTTTCGTGGAGCCGTCAGGCGGGGTTTCAGGCATGTGGGGGGGGGGGAAATCCCGAATTTGGGGGTCCTGATACCATCCCGCCCAAAGCCCCGCTCCACGCAACTTTCAGGGGCGGCGGGTACCCGCCCCGCACTGGGACCCGTCGAAACCAGGCGGGAAGGGATTAGTGCCAATTAACTGCCTAGTTAACAGGCAGTTTTTAGCCTAATCCCTATTTTTGAGGGGTTTCGTGTGGGATTACCGACGGCTCCAAACCACGCCAGGTTAGAGCAGGCGGGCTGTCGGGTTGAAGGAGTTGAAGGGGCCGCGATGTCAGTGTTAAGGTGAGTGATGGGTGCATGAGTGCAAAGGTAAGTGTGTTTGGTGTGTTTAAAGTGTGTAAAGAACTTTTACTTACCTGTACTTACCTTCACAGCCTTTCTTCCTGTAGCCGTCGGGAGCCCATCACTCACCCGGAACTTAAAGCTGAATGGCTGCGATCTGTGAAAAGTGACAGCCTTCAGCTTTGAGTGCTGCTGAGAGTTCTATCTGAGTCTGTGCAGAAGGACTCATGTAAGAACTCAGACTGTCAGTGTTTCACACCTTCAAACAGCTGTGAAACACTGATATTTCATCTGTCAAGAACTCTTGACAGATGAAATTTCAGTCTGTGACGTCACCTGTTGCCGGGTGGCCCTTAATTGGCCTGCTGAGCCCGCTGGGCAGGCTTAACAAGGTCAAATCAAGGGAAATTCGCGCGGATTGGCCGGACGTCGAAGTAGGCAGGACTAAAACCCGAAAGTTTTAGTCCCGCCTCCTTCCCGACAGCTTCGGGAAAATCGACCCATAGTCTCGGAGCAGGTATTTTATGTAGTACTGCCCCGATGCGACATAATGATGTCACTGGAGAGAACCATGATGCTATCATATCAACAATAAGAACTTGCAATTATATAGTGCCTTTAACATAGTAAAACATCCCAAGGCGCTTCACAGGAGCATTATCAGGCAAAATTTGACACCGAGCCACATAAACAGATATTAGGACAGGTGAAGGTAGGTTTTAAGGAGTGTCTTAAAGGAGGAGCTAGAGGTAGAGAGGCGGCGAGGTTCAGGGAGGGAATTTCAGAGGTTAGGGCCTAGGCAGCTGAAGGCATAGCTGCCAATGGTGGAGCAAAGAAAATCGGAAATGAAGGTATGCAGAGTTCTCGGAGAGTTGTAGAGCTGGAGGAGGTTACAGAGATAGGGAGGGTCGAGGCCATGGAGGGATTTGATAACTAGGATGAGAATTTTAAATTCAAGGCATTGCTGGACCGGGAGCCAGTATAGGAGCAAAAGGATGATGGGTGAACAGGACTTAGTGCGAGTTAGGGTACGGGCAGCACAGTTTTGGATGATTTTATGGAGGGTGGGAGGCCGGCCAGCAGAGCATTGAAATAGTTGAGTGTGGAGGTAACAAAAGCATGGATGAGGGTTTCAGCAGCAGATAGGCTGAGGCGAGGGCGGAGATGGGTGATATTACAGCAGTGGACGTAGGTGGTCTTGGTGATGGATTGGATATAAGGTCAGAACCTCAGCTTAGGGTCAGATAGGACGCCGAGGTTGTGAACAGCCTGCTTCAGACAGTGGCCAGTGACGGGATGGAGTTGGTGGTCTAGGGAACAGAGTTTATGGCAGGAACTAAAGACAATCAGGAACAAAATGCCCCCAGGCTGCTTTTAACGTGCAACTTTAAAGCACAATTTGCAGTAACAAGGAGCAACTGACAAATAGTGATAAATGTACAGGTATCCCCTATTTAATATATAGGATTCTGTGACAGTTTGGTAAAATAGATTGGCTCTTTAAGTACATAAAAGTATGGCACTTTTCATTTAAATTCATAGCTTTGCAGATTGAACATGCTTAAGAAGAAGAAAAATTACCACATTGGCTTCCATGCAGAAAATTGGCTTTAAGATTGTCATCTCACTTTCATTGAGGTGACTGGGTTCTGTTGTTGCTGTATGCATTGCAGTGATTCAGATCCCTAATTTTCTGTTTTAAATTGAAGTATTCAAATTTCACACATAAATTGCTGAATCTAAAATTGACACAAATCTACCAAAATCTAATCAGATTATGTAATCTAAAAGGTTGGCACCGTGGTAGCACTCTTGCCTCTAAGTCAGATGGTCATGGTTTCGAGTCCCACTCCACAGATGTGAGCACATATCTAGACTGACTGAGGGAGTGCTGCACTGTTGGAGGTGCCGTCTTTCGGATCAGATGTTAAACCGATGCCCCGTCTGCCTTCTCGGATGGATTTGAAAGATGCCATGGCACTATTTGAAGAAGAGCAGGGAAGTTCTCCCTGGTGTCCTGGCCAATATTTATCCCTCAATCAACATAACTAAAACAGATTATCTGGTCATTATCTCATTGGTGTTTGTGGGACCTTGCTGTACACAAATTGGCTGCCACATTTCTCTACATTACAACAGTGACTACACTTCAAAAAGTACTTCATTGGCTGTAAAATGCTTTGGGACGTCCTGATGTTGTGAAAGGCGCTTCTTTATCCCACTGGGACCTTCCGAGACAAAACAAATAACATGCCAAAAGATAGGAGGCCATAATGAATATGCACATAGTCAGAACAACACTAACTTTTCTCCTTGTAAGTTTTATAAATAAGTAATAACAAACACATTTCAAAACAAAGCATTGCTGCGTGTGAGAACATCTGAGGTGCATGTCTTCAAATAACGGTATTCAAGCAGACGGAACAAAAATGGTCTAAATTTAGTTTGCCCTCAGTATGTGGTTAAAAATTTAAGCAGTTAACAATTTGGCTGCGATTCTGGGTAAACACTTTTTTTGCTTAAAGACTCAACTTGAGCACACTGAATAATTTACATTACAAATTTCATAAATGGGCACGGTAATCATCTGAAAAGAGGAATATTTACCTAGATGGTGATTGGTTTAAATAATTTATTATGACTCATGATTTATTTATGACACATTTGTATACTGCTAGTGTCCGTCCAAAAGTATGTTCACTGGTAAGGGGTGAAAGAGGGGTTTGCCTAAGAGTATGTACACTCTTCTCACTTTTCTGTTTCTCCTTGTAGTGGCCAATTTGTTTGCTAAAAAGAGACGATAGTTTCTACAAAAGTAGAAAGTAAACAAAGCAGGGTAATCACTCAATCAGTCACAGGAGCGCCAGCTGGAGTGGGAGGGCTGCCCAAAATATTTCCCCAAGATTTCTTTTCTGCTGAAAAGCACATCTTTCTTTTGGATAAAAGTTATTTCTGGGATTGTTCGCCCATAGTGGCGGTTTAGTGGACAGTGGAAGAGCATGAGGATAAAGCGGAGAAGGAAAGGGCAGCAGAAGTGACCTCCTTCTCGGGGTCCTGCAAAGATGGGTGCTCAGGCTTGTACTTCTCAGAACATGGACTGAAAAGTCGATTCCTCGTGCTGATTTTCAGGCAGCTCTTCGGTGATTCTTGAACCTCCATTAGCAGATTGAAGAAGGTTTGCAGCTGGAGTTAACTGTGGCCATGCAAACACTGGTCCCACCAGCACTGAGACATACACAACAGTGACAATAGAGCAACAGTTCCCATGAAACACAGATCCACGGGTAGGAGCACAAATCTGGGAAGCTGCTGGCCTTCTTCAACAGGCTGCGGGACTTGCTCAAGTCACTCTTTTAGGAGAAGGAGACAGAGCTGACACAGATGGAGCTGCAGTACTCAGAGAAGACAATGGCCAGGAATTTCCTTAGAGCCACTTAAGCTCCGCCGTCATAACTTTGCCGGAAGTGTAGCGGAAACTCCATTTAAGTGCATAAGAGGAGTTACCGTCACACATTCGGTGAAGTTACGATGGTGGAGTGAAATTCCAGGCCAATGTTTTGAATGTGATTCTCACCATTTAGAAGGGTTTTTTTTGTGGGGCTGGTGGGGGAAGGTGGTCAAAGTATACAGCAGGGTTGGGAGGTTAAGAAGTCAGGAATTTTGGCACATGCACTTTATCGAAGTCACTCTACTCACTCCCGCTGAATATTATGTTAATGTAATAAAGTAGAGTAAGTGTGTTTCTGTGTGCATTGATTTGGCAGTACTCTGTTTTGGGATACTTCTAGGACTTGAGGTGAAGTAAAGCCAAACAACATGAGTTAAGATTCTTCCTTTTGCAGCTAATGGGGGTCCTAAGTGAAATGTCTTGTGATGTTTTCCTTTGAGTTCTCACCAAATACAAATAAAATCTGTGTAACATTTATTCTTAGAATTCTCGTTTACATTGGTCACAAGGATAGTTAGTTGAAGATGAAGAGATGTAAATTGCCATTTTGGTCAAGTAGAGAATGGTGTTTGGAGGATGGAGGAACATTGTCAGGGAAATGTCTGCTCATCTGACCTGGGTGTTTATATCGATACTGAAAGCCCAAATTCCTTCTCCAGATAAAGGTGGTGGTTAAAACACACGCTATGAATGTGTTGCAAGTCATTACCTCAGAAAGCCAGCCAGCCTTGAAAGCTTTAATGAAAAGTCTTTGATTAAGATGTTGCCAGTGATTTATTCAACAAACTGTGAAACATCTTATCGTAACCTCAGTTAGATCCAATTTACATCCTTAGGACTTGTCACGTCAGCACGACAAGTTTATTGGACAGAAACAAGTAATTGACTATATACTGCTAGATTTATTAAAACATTAAATGGATAAATGAACAGAAGCAATGACATATTGTAGCTTTAGAGTAGTTGCAAGCTTAGCTATCTGTCCTCTGAAGGTAGAAAAATAACAGTTGTGTTTACTAAGCTTAACTGCACTGGCCACAAGTTCCCTGAATATTAACCTTTACATCGTGGTTTGTTATTGACCATCCAGAGTCTCTGTGGCTGAGAAACACTTTTCAAAAATGACCAGGACAAACAAAATTTAAATGTGTCTCTTAAACTCAAAATAAAAGCGCCAATTAAAAATATACACGGATAAAACCCCCCGAGGTACTTATAATTTAACTAAATGACCTCCCTACCCCTCCGATACCTGGCCAGACACAACATCTATATTCTGTATCAAAACAAGTTGTGCCATTTTCTTCAAGAGAACCTGGGCTAGATTTTCAGTTGCTTGCGCCAGCAGTTAGCGCCTTAAGAGAAGTGATTTTCGGGCGCTATTCGTGTAGCGCCCGGGCGCAGCGCAGTTTGCGCCCCGCCCCAAATTAAGTTGCCCGTTAGCGCCGGCGCAAAGTTTAGCGGCCGCCCGGATGCGCGCGCAGAAAATGACGTCACATCCTCGTGCAACGCCCTTTGGCCGCCCCGAATCCAAACTTCAGTCGGACCGCCCTATTCTGCGGCTAGCGTCCAGAGCGTTTGTAAAATGGAACGCAACACACCCTGGGGAGCGCAAATTAAAGGGCACTCCTCCTGCACTATAAACGGCAGTCTGCATGTGTTGTGTGGAAGGATCCAGTGTGTTGTTGTGAACGGAGTATTTATGTTTCCGGCCACCACCACCACCACCTTCTTCTTCCTCCTTTTCCTCTTTCCTCTTCCTCCTCCTAAAACACATGCACCCTTCCCCTTTAAGAGCTCACTGGCACCAGAGTGTCTGCCATGCGCTGCGCTCGGGCGCTGCGCTCTGCACCGCCGGCTTAGCGCCTAAAGATAGTAGTGGAACGCCTCTTTTAGCGCTCCACCAACCTCTTAGGGCGAAGCCACTGAATTTCCGGCAACGGGGCGCTACTTTGGGGCGGGCGCTAACTTCAGGCGGGCGCTAAGGTTAGCGCCCCAAAACTGTCTATACTGAAAATCTAGCCCCCTGTTTTTTAAGTCCATATGTACCATTACAGAAATAAATAAGCCATTGCCATGGTACATTGTAGTAAAAATGCTTTCTGGATAATATGTAGCGTGTCCCCTATAACCCCATGACAATGAAAAATATCACATTATTAGATTATATAAAGGCTAAACGACTATTCTGGATTTATTTAGCGATAAAATACATAGAAGCAGAAAAGCATAGGCAAGAACACTGAACAGCAAATACTTACATGAAAAAAATGGAATTAGTCCACAAGAGCTTAACATAGTCTTCTTGAAAAAATCTCCCCATCTTAGTCTTGGAACATAATAGTTCTTTTGGATGAATCAGCCAAGCCTTCTCTTTGGTACACCATCCACAATCTTTTGGGATGAGAAATTTCACATAGAGTATGTGTCATGAGCGCCACATGGAGCTCAAACTAAAGACTAGCAACCAGATTTATAAGATTTAGCCCATGTAACTTATTTGAAGTTAAGCCATTTTCTTTAAAAATGGTCAAGTAAACAAATTGTTAACAGTCTTCACCTTGGTACAATGGTATAACAACTTATAACTACCAGCTTCCCTAACGCTATAGTCTGCTTCATTTGAAACCAGACAGTAATAGGAAATAACATTTCAGCTGACAAAACTGCAGACATTAACATTTTAAACATGTTGCCCTGGCCTTAATGGTTGCTTTAACTTAATCGATTTCCCCTTTTCTCTCAGTCTGTCTGCTTCCTGCCTTTGATTTTATATCTACCGATGAGAACAGTTTCTATTTTGCCTCCTAACTACTTGAAATGATATAAAACTAAAGACAGAAGTTTCTATTTTTTTTTTCCACAGGTACATTGCTCATTAAACATTTTGCCAGGAGAATTTTTTGTTAAAAGTCTTTGTCCCTGAAATTCCACAGGGTTTCTCCCAGTCTCCTGCTGTAACTTTGGTGGGAGATCAGTGGAACCCCAGGGAAATGGTATTCAAGGACATTTTTTATCCGTTTACACCATTTCTCTGGGGATTTCGCTGATCGGACGAAGTTACAATGAGTGAACCCCCATGGAATTTTAGGGCTTTTATGTTTTTGTGGCCATCAGCAATGAGATATGGGAACAATACTTAATTTCAAAAGAATTCTTTAAAAAAACTTCTCAATCTTGTTCAGTTTTAACAACAATAACAAATTGCATTTATATAGCGCCTTTAATTAGAAAATGTCCCAAAGCGCTTCACATAAGCGAAATCAAAAAAAAGAGCTGCAAAGCCAAAGAAGAGATTTGGAGGAATAACCAAAGAGCTTGGTCTAAGAGGTGGGTTTTAGAGAGAGTCTTAAAGAAGAGAGGGAGGTGGAGAGATGTAAGGGTATAGGTAGGGAATTCCAGAGCTGAAGACCCACCCACCAATGGTGGGGCAAAGAGGCAAATGCAAAACAGGGCTGAGTTGGAGGAGTGAAGAGTTTGGGGCAGGGGATTGTAGGACTGGAGGAGGTTACAGAAACAGGGAACAGTGAGACCATGAAGGGATTGAAACACAAGAAAGAGGGTTTTAAGTTTCAGGGACCGGGAGCCAATGTAGTCCAGCGATGATGGGGGATGATGAGTGAGTGGGATTTGGTGTGGGATAGGATATGGGCAGCAAAGCTTTGGATGAGCTGAAATTTGCAGAGAGTGGATGGGAGGCCAGCAGGGACAACATTAGAATAGTTGAACCTGGAGGTGACTACAGCATGGATGATGGTTTCAGCAACAGATGGACTGAGGTAGGGATAGAGGCGGGAGATGTTATGGAGATGAACATAGACAGTGTTTGTGATGGAGAGGATAGGGGGTTGGAAGCTCAGCTCTTTAAATCTTTGCAGTGTAGATAATTTCTATATGTATATCTTTATATCTGTGTATATATAAATGCGGTTCAATGATTCCTTTGATTTAATGAAAACATATATTTGAGTGTGATGTAGTCCATATTAATGCACTGTTGTGGGTCTATCCATCGCTTCTAACACATGCTATTTCATTTCAGCCTACACAACACCTGGAACCCCCCCAGCTAACCGTTCCTTTGTGGGAATAGGACCAAGAGATCCTGGCAGCCTTTATCAGCCACAGGTATTATAGCAGGTCTAGTTTCATTGACGGTTTGTATGTAATTAGTCTCCCTTTCACATGTAGGTCATTTCAGCTTTGATAGCATTGTCGCGAACCATGATAAACGGTTTTCAAGAAAATGCATTGTTCCAAGAATTATTCTCTAATCAGTCCAAGCGGGTCTTTAGAGAATAGGTTCAAGTTTTTCTTGAACCACTGTTAAGCCGATTTCTTAACTCTTTGCTTTTACAAGAAACATCTTGTGAGTGTTAATTCAATGTATTGTGTGTGTATAAGTGTTTACAGTGGCACAGGTCATTGAGGACATGCCATAAACCATTCACAGTACCTGATTCAGTTAAGATGAAAATGCAACATGGTGTTTTTAACCATAATTTGGTAAAGGGTGTAGAACCATGGAAAAGACTCACATCACCGCTTGTCTGAATAGTTTACTTGAAAGTTACATACTTTGTAAGACACCCGCTTATAGCCTTAGCAAGTTCTTTTTCAATATTTAGTCTCATACTAAGGATCTGAAATAATTTCTTGGCTAAGACAGACTTTCTGCAAGCACTAATTAAAATAGCTCCTGAAACAACCTTCATTGCAACCTAGCCTCAGTGCATGTATTTAGGGGGAATTTTGCAAGGCTCCACTCCCAGTGCGCAGCTTCATTAGATGAGAGCATGGGTTACAGAATTGGCCCCATAATGTTATACCCTATACCCTATATCTGACCTACCCTGCAGTCAAGAAACATGGATTTATGAAAGGGATATCGTATTTTACAAACCTACTGGAGTTTTTTGAGGATGTAACTGGTAGAATAGATAAGGGAGAACCAGTGGATGTGGTGTATTTGGATTTTCCGAAGACCTTTGATAAAGTCCCACATAAGAGGTAAGTGTGCAAAATTAAAGCACATGGGATTGGGGGTAATATAATGGTATGGATTGAAAATTGGTTAACAGACAGGAAACAGAGAGTAGGAATAAATGGGTCTTTTTCGGGGTGGCAGGCGGTGACTAGTGGGGTACCGCAGGGATCAGTGCTTGGGCCCCAGTTATTCACAATATATATAATGATTTGGATGAGGGAACCAAATGTAATATTTCCAAGTTTGCTGATGACACGAAACTAGGTGGGATTGTGAATTGTGAGGCTGCAAAGAGGCTTCAAGGCGATTTAGACAAGTTGAGTGAGTGGGCAAATACATGGCAGATGCAGTATAACATGGATAAATGTGAAGTTATCCACTTCGATAGGAAAAACAGAAAGGCAGAGTATTATTTAAATGGTGATAGATTGGGAAATGTTGATGTACAAAGGGACCTGGGTGTCCTTGTACACCAGTCACTGAAAACAAACATGCAGGTGCAGCAAGCAGTTAGGAAGGCAAATGGTATGTTGGCCTTAATTGCAAGAGGATTTGAGTACAGGAGCAAGGATGTCTTACTACAGTTATACAGGGCCTTGGTGAGACCACACCTCGAGTGCTGTGTGCAGTTTTGGTCTCCTTACCTAAGAAAGGATATACTTGCCATAGAGGGAGTGCAGCGAAGATTCACCAGACTGATTCCTGGGATGGCAGGACTGTCGTATGAGGAGAAATTGGGTCGACTAGGCCTGTATTCACTAGAGTTTAGAAGAATGAGAGGGGATCTCATTGAAACGTATAAAATTCTGACAGGGCTAGACAGACTGGATGCAGGGAGGATGTTTCCCCTGGCTGGGGGCTCTAGAACGAGGGGTCTCAGGATATGGGGTAGGACATTTAGGACTGAGATTAGGAGAAATTTCTTCACTCAGAGGGTGGTGAACGTGTGGAATTCTCTACCACAGAAGGATGTGGAGGACAAGTCACTGAATATATTTAAGAAGGAGATAGATAGATTTCTAGACGCAAAAGGTGTCAAGGGGTATGGGGAGAGAGCGGGAATATGGTATTGAGATAGAGGATCAGCCATGATCATATTGAATGGTGGAGCAGGCTCGAAGGGCCGAATGGCCTACCCCTGCTCCTATTTTTCTATGTTTCTAAACACTTTA
Source organism: Somniosus microcephalus (assembly GCF_052327205.1). Taxonomy (NCBI): domain Eukaryota; kingdom Metazoa; phylum Chordata; class Chondrichthyes; order Squaliformes; family Somniosidae; genus Somniosus; species Somniosus microcephalus. Next base: position 30,881,793 of record NC_140999.1, on the reverse strand, counting down.
TGACAAAAGCAAAGACTGAAAAGTGACCTCTATATGTAGTCTTTAAATATATTGATTTGCTGTGCATTGTGATGTATTATATTTACGACAAATGAAGAATGGAATAAGCAGCCTGATATGAATACAAGGTAGTATATCTGAGTATATACACTGTTTCAGTTAGTGGTAGCAGCTTATCACTACTTGTTTCAGTCCTAGTGGTTTAGCAATCCAACACTTAAAAACAAAATAAATATTTTGCAATAAGGTGGAAAGATTGACCAGTGAACCCATCAACTGTGCTATGTAGGTCCCTGTACATCAGAAATAGAGATATTCCTGAATAAATGCCAACCTTCTTCCCAAGAAATTGAAATGGGACCCAGTTGGAAGTGTGGATGTTGGGTGAGGACCGGACCATCCTCAGCTGTGATGGCGTCTGCTATGGAGTAGCCTGTGAACATTTACTGTGAAGACTCACACGGGAATAATGGCCTCAGAAGGTGCCAGCTGCCTGTGGAACTGTACCTGAGCAAGGAGTTAACTCCTTCAAGAAAGGAAGGGAGGGAGAAGTATTAGCAAAGGAAAAACAGCAGCAATAGATAGACATTTGCAAAGATGTCAAAGTACAAGGGTCAGTTTTTCAGGTCCAGAAAACCCTCGGGCCTCTAACCTTTTAATTTTTTTCTGATTTCTTATTTATCCAAAGGTCTGTAGGCACAGACTGAAAGACATTTATAGTCTCTGGGAACTGTCTTCCTTTTCTGGTTTATAAATGTGAATGATTCTCCATCATAGCTAATTACCTATATGTTTCTAATGATCTGGAATGAAGTTTTTCTACTAATTAGACCTGTTACGGTTTTCTATTAATTGTCCTGCTCAAACCCTGGCCTGCTATTTCAATAATGCCAAGGCAGATGATTTAATTTGCATACTTGGAAGATGGTCCCATGCTGCTGGGGGTGGGGGGTGAAAGTGAGCATCTGTAGATGTCAATAGACCCTAAAACAAGCTGGAGCTATCTACTCTAATCCCAACTCCCTGCCCTTTTCCCATATCTTTTTAATTCGTCCTTTTCAAATACTTACCCAGTTCCCTTTTAAATGATGTTATCGTCGTCGTTTCAAGCACCACCTGAGTGAAAAAAGATTCCCTCTAACTTCCTTCTTTGACCCGGTGATAATCCTGAAAATACCCCACTGATTGTTCACCAATCTGTGGAAGCAATTCTTGTACTATTTGCCCTCTCCAAACCTTTCATAGTCCTGTAAACCTCAAAAAAGAAAATGAGGGAAAAAAATGTCTTAAAAAGATAAATAAAAGAACAAGAGGACACAGAAAAATAACATTAAAGAGATAAATCAGAATTTTAAATTTAAAGAAAATTAATTGAAAGAAAATTATTCTGTATGACTTAAGTGTTATAACATTAAGAAAGTAAGCTATTTTAATTTAGGGATAGGTATGAGTGCTGGGGAGACCAATTGGTTGAACATTGGGGTGGGATCAAGAGGAGCCTTTCATCCTCCTGAGGTGAATAAAGTGAATATTGTATCTTAGGATCTGAGGGAGAGCAGGAGATCTCCTTATGTGACTCGGTGTTAAATTATGTTTGATAACGCTCCTGTGAAGCGCCTTGAGATGTTTTACTACGTTAAAGGCAGTATATAAATGCAAGTTGTTGTTTGTAGTGGTTGCCACTTGTCACAAGTACTGTATTCAGACATTCCTAACTATTGACAATAGAAATGGAGATGAACATCACCCCATGCTACCATCTGATGGTAGAGACAAAGCTTTCTCTCTCGCGGTGATAGGGTTCACAGAGGTTACACCACAGTATGTCTCCATTTTTTGTTACTGTCAAATATAGGTCATCTGGAGCTGATGAGAGGATGCGAATTGCTATAGGACCATATTTTCCTCTGGGTGTTAAGTTTAACTAAAAATTAGACTGAGTGAATAGGGCAGCAAAACCGGTAGACAGCAGTAATAGACTTTTCATCCATTATTGCTGCTATTGTCAGTCTTGCTCCAATGATAAAGTGTGTGTTCGAAAAATTAGCCAGAAGAATTGCTTGTTCAGACTTTGTTAAATTCCAGTCAGGATAATCTGGTGAGGAATTGCACAAGGGCATGGAGGGATAAAAATAAAAAACGAGTTCTGAACTCCCCAAGAAGCATGAATTAATTGTGTCTTATTTGCGACAGTAGTCACATGGCATTTACACACTATTGGAATAATAGCCTTACATGCAACATTCCCCAGTGAAGGTGGGAAACATTGTAATAGTATGCTGCAAATGAACAACAGCAAGAAGGCACAGAAGATCAGGAGGGTGCTGATGCATAGGAGGCACTAGCAACAGATGAGCAACTGCAAGCAGGGAGACGGGAGGAGGGGGATCTTGCTGTGCAGGAGGTTGAAGCCCCTTATTTTATGGAATTTTATGACTACCAATTAAAATAGCAGGTGACTTTCCTGGAGATGATTTTGTGCAAAATAAACATGGTAGCGGGAATGATCGAAAACTTCCAGTGGGTGTTGTAATTGCCCATGATTACTTTCCATTGAACAAATTAACAATCAGAGAACTCTTAATTTGTTTACCTGTTTAGTTTTGTCTAAAATGTGCATACCTTCAGCGTGGTTTACATTGAAAAATGGCACCTGCAAAATAAACGAATGGCAGACTAAAAGCGACATCATTTTACTTGATGCTTGAGTCTTTGTGATGTAAGTCTTGCTAAGGATAGAAAATACATTCAGCATTGTTATCCCACTGACATTTAATGGACTTGTACCAAATTCCCTTCTCCAATATTTTAATAGATTTACTAAACCAACTTATTTTTTATTTAATTCCCCTTTCTGGCCCAAAGAGCTTATTGTACTTTTTGAAAATGTTGTCTAACTAGACCTAAATATCGTCAGCCACGAAATAAGATTTCCTCAATTTTTGTTGTCATTTTTCAAAGCTCAGGTGAACTTACAGATGAGGTGATGATGCCACTGGGCTACCATCTATCAGATTTTTATAAATGTTTGAGACGGATACCCAATCAAACCAGATGGAAAATTTGTGAAATGTGATTATTTTTTAAACTTGTAAATACAACATACCAGAGATAGAGAAGAATAATCTGCATTTTGGTTGCCACATAAGTGGTTTTGCTCAGCTTATCTTGCTCTCCATTTTCCCCATGTTCCTTTTGGGAAAGCACCTGTGCTCCATTCAGCACCTCGAGTGACCAGAAACTCATCATGTAGTGAGTCTCTGGTCACACACCTATGGCCTGCCACTTCATGACACAACAGTGTGCATCAGTGCAACCAGTTGCTTACGGAATATGTATTTTCACCAGGCTGGGCTGATTGTACTGTGAAAATATTATCAGTACAGGTATGTTATCAAATACAGATTTGTTTACCAATTGTGTGACAGAAATATTCACACTAATACAAGAAGCCAATTTCTCACTTATGCACACACATTCATTCCTGCAACGATAGTATATTTATTCAAAAGAGCTACAGCGATCTTTCAAAATTTATACAGGCAGGGATACTGGAGTTCGTCCACTTATAACCCAGATCAAAGTTCTAGCTAGTTATTACTCAGCCGTAGACTTCGATATGCCATGAATATATACACAGTTAATATTAACACCGCCTCCTTTTTAAAAACAGGTTTTCAATCTCAGATAAAATCCCCAGGTAGCTATCATAAGTTTAATGAGTGATATCAATATTAAATGGCATGGTAGATAAATAACAGAGGCAGTGACTTTTCCAACAGCCCACTGCCTTGACACGAGACATGATAGGTTGGTTCAGTGGCGTGATGGTTAATAGCCAATTAGATTAGCTTGCTGATCCTTTGTAAGTGGACACCTGTCAGCAGTCTGTGTCACTCTTCGACAAAGTGCATAACTTGATTTTCAATCTAAAAATAGTTGGATTGCCAAGCATAGGCTGCTTCACTTTTAAGGGTCTACCTTACCTCGGTTGGAAAAGTGGTTGTAAAACTTTACAAATGGTAACATGCAGCTAAATCATCCTAAGATATTCCTAACTTGTTAATAACGTCCAACCCAATCCGAATGTTTTCTGAGATGACCAGAAAAGGAGGCGGTAATCCAATGGCAGCTCGCAAGACCCACAAAATTCTTGGGTCCATGCTGCCTTCAATTCCCCGGAGAGGGAGTTATTTACATGTTGGAATGCTGTTGGTGGTGGGAAAACCACAAAGGTAAAGGTGCCTTTAGTCAACAAGCAAATCTTTAGAGTAAAGCAAATCAGATGTTAGGATGTATTTAAAAAGTCAAAATAGTGAGGTGACCCTGCCACTTTATAAATCATGGTGTTCCCTCCTTAAACCTTTCCGCCTCTCTACTTCTCTTTCCTCCTTTGAGACGCTCCTTAAAACCTACCTCTTTGACCAAGCTTTTGGTCACCTGCCTTAATTTATCCTTATGTGTCAAATTTGTTGTCTTAAAATACTCCTGTGCAGCACCTTGGGACATTTTACTACATTAAAGGCGCTATATAAATACAAGTTGTTGTTGGTGCAACCGTAATTGGAAAACTGTGTACAGATCTGTTCGCTGCAGTATAAAGAATATTACAGCCATTGAAGAGATACAGAAGAGAGCAACCAAAATGATTAAGGGAATGGAGAGTTTTGATTATGATGAGCAATTATGTAAGTTGAGCATGTTCTCACTGAAAAAGAGAAGGTTGAAAGGTGATATGATTGTCGCTTTAAGTATTCTGAAGAGGCTAGGTAATGTAGATCATGACAAGCTGTATCACTCTGTCCAGAATAGTAGAACCAGAGGACACTACCTCCGCTTAAAAAGGGTTAAATTTAAAACTAATCTGCGGAAACATTATTTCAGTGAACCAGTGGTAAATATGGAATAGGCTCTCTAGGGAGATAGTGAAAGACAATAGAGTTGATTCATTAAAATACAAATGAGATAGGTTTCTTTCAGAAAATAATATTTTGGGATAAGTATATGAGTAATTTGAGACATGACATATAGGCCTAGAAATTCAGTGCCCTTAGCGCCGATTTTGCGGCGCTAGAGGGCCTTGCGCTGCAATTGGCGCCGGGGCCGAAATTGCCTGGGGCCCTTCCGCCGCGGTAGACCGGTAGCGCTGCGCCGGCACCGATGACGTCATCGGTGTGCGCAGCGTCCCGGTTGCCATGCCGACGGGCCCCAGCGCCGAAATTCAGTTGCGGCCGCCTCGCCCGTGGCAGCCGCAACTAAGACTCTGGCAACAGAGTCTTACATGACTTTGCGCCGGCGCATTAAAGGCCCCGCGGCGGCCGGCCGGCCGCCTGGCCGCAGCTCCCTCCCCGGACTTCCCCCCCCCCCCCCCCCGGAACAGAAGCAAGCCCGGCACTTGTCCGAGGTGCCGGGCTCATTTTTAAAAAGATTTTCGCGGGCCGCGGCCGGGTGCAGGCAGCTCCTCCTTAAGGGAAGGAGGAGGCCTGCACTTCCCGAACCTGCCGCACCGCAGCGCCGGAATAGCGCCGAAATTCAGCGCGTTGCGCCAGTTTTCAGGCGCAAACAGCTCTCAGCAGCGCCGGCAGCCGTTTGGGCGCAGAACTATTGAATTTTGGGCCCGACCAGCGCGACTTAGCTCCGGCACTAACTTCCGGCGCTAAAGCCCTGGCTGCGCCAAAACTCAATTTCTAGGCCAACGTAAGTAAAGCATGCTTGGAAGGAACAGGTGACTTTGGATCTATAGTTTCCAAAGCTTTCCATCACTGGGAGTTTCCTCGCCTCATGTCTTGGTCTGTTGTAAATTAATTGAGAGAGGGTGATGCCATAATTAGTGAACAACTCCATTACTGTTGTATCATGCCACGACCGGGATGGTAGAAGGTGAACTAGATGGACTTAGGAATTGCTAGATGAAAAAAGACCAATGTTCCTACGAGTTTGTTCATAAGAATTGCTTCTGACAAGGCCCCGCAGATATAAATGTAAATGCAAATGTAAAAAGGCAAGAAACAAAATCCTACAATATAGTATTAGGATTTAGTATTACAACATGTAACGACATTGTATATTTATGAAGCAAGAAATATACGTTTCTGAGGTCATCATACACCAGGAATATCTCCTTCACTATCCCCACCTCAAGTTGTCCTGTGAAGTACAGATAGAAAATTAACAAACATGAACAAAGGCAAGTATCCTGGACACCAACCAAAGGCAGGCTGAGTTGAAAGCAAGCAGGAAGAGGTGAGACATTCTGCCTACAGCAGGGGCCAGCGGGGGAGGACTATCCACCCAGAATGACCAGTTGGAGCATGATTTATGACAGTGGTGGACTCTGGATTCCTTCTTGAGTTCATGGCAGAGTTCTATCATTCTGTAGAAATTAATCCCAACCTTTTAAAAGATTTAGGCCTATACCTGGTTTTAGAAACTTAACCAGAGAAAAAACATCTTCTGCTGAGTGGTTCCCACTTTTTGCTGTCTTCTGTGTTAAGTAAAGAGCCATGTCGTAAAAGCTGTAATCAATAGCAATGCAGTGCAGTACTTACACTGTTTGTGGGTCAATAACAGGAGATTGAAGCTCCAGTAATTGAAATCTCTACAAAGTGTCACCTTGCAAATCAGCAAATTTAATGAATAGCACAGGAATACTAATGCCTGGACCTGTGCCTCTATATGAATGATTAATATCTGTCTCCAATAAGTTTCATAGGTTTGCATCTCCATTTGAATGTGTAAGGAGTTTTCAGTAAACTAGAAACCGTAAGATCACTGGGGAGTTGGGAAAGGCCATGATTCTACATAGTGCTCTTTCACTTCTGGGGCCGGAATTTGAATCCAGCTCAGATTGATGAGGTAAAAATTACTTTTTGTTGGCCAATATAAAATTAGTTTGGGCATTCTCATCCAGCAGCAAAAAAAATGTTACTAATTGGCACAAAAATTGACAATTTAACTGAGAGAGGTCATAAAAATGGTCAGTGTAAGTAATGGAAGGGGTATGGGGAGAAAGCAGGGACAGGGTACTGAATTTGGATGATCAGTCATGATTGCATTGAATGGCGGAGCAGGCTCGAGGGGCCGAATGGCCTACTCCTGCTCCTATCTTCTGTGTTTCTATGGAAAATGCCACACAGATGCAGGGGAGACTATTTTATTGTTGGTCAGAACTCTAGGTCAGAATTTTGCCGGTGCTCAGCGGATGGGATTGGTGGTGGGTCAGGTGTTAAAGTTGAAGTAATTGACAGCAGGTCGGGACCCTGCTGTCAAATCGTATCCACACGCCATTTCACAGTCATGACCATTGCGGGGGGTACCGTTATGTCTCACCATTCACTGCAACTCACCAAGCCACTTCCAAAGGTGCTCACAAATCTGTCCAAGAATGCAAAGTGTTGAAAATAAAGGTTTCAATGTTTGATACCACATTAAAAGAAACTTTACATGAACATTGGATAAAACACCCATTGGATAAAACACCCAACACCTTGTGTGTTAGTTGGTATGATTGCACTAGGATGAGGGTGAATGTGAGGGGTGGCTAGTGAGATGGGGATATGATAATATAGATTGAGAGGGATGGGTGAAGGTCCAAGGTAAGTTGGTATGAATAAGGATGTGCAGTAGTAGGGGTAGGGAAGGCAGAGTGATGGGGATGAGATGAGAGTTACGGCAGGATGAGATTGAGTGAGGCTTTGCAGTAACTTTTTGTGACCTACTGAGATCATTGAAAGGTTTGCGGCACTGCACCCAGGTCCTCCTGACCACATCCCTGCTTGTGCACTCCTCTGCAATGTGGAACCAAGCTGTGTTGGTCTCCTGGGGAGGTCTCTTCTGCCCATGGGAAGGGAAGAGGACCTCCCTGCGTGCTGTGACTCCCTCCATATGCTTATTTGTGCTGTCAGTGTTCTACAGCATTGAGGTGCTGCAAACACTGACAAGCACTGCACAGAGGCAGAGAGCTGCACCCAGGCTCTCTCATGACTCCCTCCATATGCTTATGGAGGGAGTCATGAGAGAGCCTGGGTGCAGCTCTCTGCCTCTGTGCAGTGCTTGTCAGTGTTTGCAGCACCTCAATGCTGTAGAACACTGACAGCACAAATGTCAAGACAAATGTGGCCATGGTCCCTTTAAGGAAACCGGCTGATGACACGTCATGAAATGATGTCACCAGACCCATTTCCTCTAATAGGGCGGGAAACGTGCTGGGCGGGTTTAACAAGCCCAATCAACGGAAAGTAATTTCACAGAGCAGAATGGAGCCAGCAGCAGGGCCACGACCCGCCACCAACATCGCCTGCCACGGACCCGCCGAGGTAAGTAAAATCGTGGCCCTACAGTTCGATGTGCTCTGCCATACCTATCTGTGCTTGCTGTTGCAAAACTGTTTCACTCCCAGAACTGCTGACCTTCACTTCAGTGAGCACAAAACTCATCTAAGAAATACAGCATTGTTTTGCCATAAAACTGCATTTTGTGAATATCCTGTAGCTGAGCTTCAAACCCTACTTTCTATTCATCACTAAGGGTGATTAATTTTACCTTCACGACATTACCTGTCTCTAGGCCCCACAAGGAAAGCTTGGGACTCCCCTACCCTAGGCTTCTGTCCCCCTGACCGCAATCCCCTCCTGACCCCCTCCCCTGACTACCTACCGTAGTGTCAGGGACTGTTCTCTCAGGTCCCCAGTGGTGGCACCTGCTGCCCGAATTCCTGCTCCCACTGCCTGCCAAGTAGTTATTTTCTCTGGTTTCAGGCAGGATTTGGACATCCAAAATGGAATTGAAGCCCGGGAGTTAAAATCCCTCCTAGCCTTACGTAGTACCATCATGTGACCTTGCTGCTAACCCCAGCCCCTGCACGCCACTCTCGTGCCCAGAGTTAAAACCGATGCTTAGGAATCAGCTCAGGTATACTAACTGAAGGCTCGGCCATGTCACCTTTCTTAAGAACTGGGAGTAATACTAACCATGATAACTACACTAAACACGCTAATTACATGAAACCATGATAACTGAGGGCCATAGACAACACTCGCTGTGGAGCAGCAGTAACCAACCTATCCATCCAGTAACTCGCCCAATGAATGCAAAACCTAAAATAGGGCAGAATGGATTTGTTACAGTTCACAATATCCACTGAAACAGTTGATTTTTTTTTGGTTTACTAACTGGGTATCTGATGTTGGATGTGATTTCTGATACCGACATTGTCAGGTTATTCTGTTAGGAGATAGTGACTGAAGACATGAGAGCTCAGAGGTGACTTTCACCCGTCACCTGGACTCCATTTATTCTCAAGTCTGCGCAATGATGTAGGCCAAAGGCTTAGTTGTAGTATCTACTCCATATAAACAAAAAGTTCCACATCTTTTCAATATATCAAATTCCATATAGAGATAGCACAGAAGTATAATGCACAATTGTGGCAGGGGATTTGTTAATTTAATAATTATAATTGATTAGACAAAATCCCCCATGAATTAAAATACATAATCATCTTGTCGAATTAGGCGCTGTGACACGCTTGATCCATTCAGATGCTATTTTTGATCTTTCAATTCCTGTTTTTAACCATACAAACCTCCCCGGCTGAACCTCTTTCAGCTGGGAGAGCAGATTATTGTAGGTTATATAACCTGGTGATCAGTGGGTGCACTTTAGTGGAATGATTTTTCTTCCACCACCTAAAACTGCAGCATCCTGCCATAGTGAAGCATATCAACAGTGGTTGTGTATCCAAACAGGGCCTGGGACACAAAGCCACAGACATCTAGTGGGGAGCCAGACACACGTCTGTGCTTCCAGGTGATCCACCACTAGCTGTTGCTTTAATGTTCCAAGGTAGCTTGCTAACCGCTTCAACTACAAAATCGTCAGTCGGCATCGCTCTACATTAGCTTCAGGATACTCAAACCATATCAGAAACTTTGTGACCTTAGTGAGAACATTCAGTCAATTAAAAAGGGCATTAATAATATTGGATTAGTATTATATACAACCAGTGAAAAAAGGTGCTTCCTCTATAATAAAGATTAGTCTATTGAATATCGTACAGTGGTCCAGATAGCAGTAGAGCTGCCTTCCTATCAGATGGCTGTTGGTTTACATTTCGGGCTTGTCTGTCACCAAAGTGTTTTGACACAGTCGGAGGTGAGTATTATCACTTCATGGTAAGGTAAACAGACAGATTTCTGTACTTGACCAAAGAACACAATCATCTGACAGCACTGCTTGTGCATGCACATGTTCTCACACGGCAGCACGAATGGTGGTCTTGAAGCCCACTGCCAAGGCCATCCCAGACTCCCAGCTGAAGGAGGCTTCAGGGCAGTGAGTGCCTTATATGAGGGGATAGGAGGGGAATCGTGAATAAAATGGGAGAAGTAGAACTTTAATCTGAAACTATTTCAAGAGGACTATTAATAGGGTAGAATTACCTTGCCCCAAAGTCCTTTGCAAAGGAAAAAAAAACAATTGTATACAGTAATCATTGGAAGAGTCTAGAGTCATTGGAAGGTTAATTTTTCTTCAGTTTAAAATTCACTAGGTTATTTTATTTATCACAATCCAGGAAAATTGACAAAGAAGTTTGTGGAATTCACCATGTTGGTTGCACAATGCATTTTGCGGATCTGTGGGGAATAAATCTTCAGGCACCAGCTGCATCCAACAACATTGGCTTCACAGCAGTCAGACTAACCATCTGTGTCCTCTCCAGCACTCTCACGTAGCCTTACACAAGAACTCAGTAATTTTTTATGAGGCATTCATAGTTTATGCATGATAGTAATGTAGGTACTGTACAGTCATCTGCATGTTAATAAGCAGTCTCATGGTTGCACCACTTTTGGGCCTGACAGGAGTGTGGGCAGTGTACAGATGTCTGCATTTTAATTATCTGCCACAAGGCTGCATCGCTGCTGTACATAAAGTACGAGCTTCTCACAAATAATTAATGAGGCTACACAGCCAGAAAGTTTGACTTTAGTTTGAAAGATTAATGAGCACAGGGATTATAGGTGAGTGGGACATGGTATGGGATAGGATAAAGGCAGCAGAGTTTTGGATAAGCGGAAGTGTATAGAGGGTGAAGAATGGTAGGCTAGCCAGGAGAGCATTGGAACAATCAAATCTGGAGGTGACAAAGGCATGGATGAGAGTTTTAGCAGTAGATGGTTTGAGGCAGGGCTGGGGATGGGTGATATTACGGAGGTGGAATTAGGCGGTCTTTGTGACAGAGAGGATATGGGGTCAGAAGTTCAGCTCTGCACCAAATAGATCACCAAAGTTGTGACAGTCTGGTGCAACCTAGGACAAGGGAAGGAGTTGTATCGGAGGCGAGGGTATGGATTTTGTGGCAGGGGTTGAAGACAATGGCTTTGGTGTTCCCAGTGGTTAATTGGAGGAATTTGTGGTTCATTAAAGATTGGATGTCGGACAAGCAGTCTGACAACACAGAGGCATTGGAGGGGTCAAGAGAGGTGGTGGAGAGGTCGAGCTGGATGTCGTCAGCGTATATGCGGAACCTGACCCCATGCCTTTGGATAATGCCACTGAGGGGTAACATGTTGATGAGGAAGAGGAGTAGGCCAAGATTATCGGGGGACTCCAGAGGTAATGATGCAATGGTAAGAGACGCCAATGCTGGAGATGCTCTGGCTATGGTTGGATGGATAAGAGGGGAACCAAGCGAGGATATTGCCTCGAAGCTGAACATTGGAGGAGGATGGTATGGTTGACTGTATCAAAGTCTGCAGAGAGGTGGAGGAGGGGTAATGCACGATTGTCACAGTAACATAGCATGTCATTTGTGACTTTGATTAGGGCCATTTCAGTACTGTGGCAGGGGTAGAAACCTGATTGCAGAGGTTCAAACATGGAGTGGAAGGAAAGATGGGCACAGATTTGAAGATGACTGAACTCGCTTTGTGCAGTCACTGGAATTAAATACCAGGCGCTGCGTATAATGGGGTGGCCGATGCGATACCACCCGTTCTGCGCCATCGCCCGAGACTAATTTCTACCCTAAAATCTTTTAAGTTTTGCTACAAAAAAATTAAATTACGCAATTTCAATAAAGCAGAATGAGAGGCTTTTTTTGCATGGTTGTAATTCAAATTTAAAATAATTTGAATTAAGCAATGCTGAATTATGATGAATAGAATATATGCACAATACAGCCAATGGTGGTTGTAAATAATGTGTTTGAATCTCCTTGTCTACTTAATGGTATTTTTAAACCATTTTAAAACCTGCTTAAACCTGAGAAAATTATCTCTTGAAATAGGCATTTTAGTTATTAATGAAACACAGATGCTACTCATTTTCTCACTAAAATTGGAACTTGTAAAATGTGGGATAGCATTTTAAATTGATTAGTGTAGATGACTATGTTTTATATTGGAACAGAAATACTGCTGTAGTCCTCAAAGGGTTAAACCAAGCTGGTTCTGTTGCCCACATTTTGTACTCAAACATTGCTCTCGGCTTTATGGCTTATTCCTGATTGTGTGGATGGATTTTTCCTGACAACATGGCAGGAGACAATCTGTAGCCGGGAAGGACTTTTACATAAAATATATAGCCTTGTCTTTGATCGAGGGCTACATTCTACATGAGCATAAAATTCATTAACCTTTCTTCCAGCAGCCTTGAAACAACTGAGAATGCAGCAAACATTACAGATATCTTTCATTAATACTGCACAGCGTAGAAAATTCAGTCCATTTCCTATATCCACCAAATCGTTTTCTGTGATCTTAACTGTACATTTTCAACTGAGCGCTCCTGTCAAGTATAGTTCTGTCAGTGTTATATTAATCGGACTAATTAGATACAAACACTGGTCTCCTAAAACACACATCAGTGGTTTTCTCCATGTGGATGCTAATGATCTACTTAGTCATTGCTTCCCCTTGTAATTTATCTCTCCTTTAGTTAGCAAATTAACAGCTTGCAGATATTTAATTAATAATCATACTAGAAGGCTTTAGGTTTGGTGCTTTTCCAGAAACATGTATTTTTGTGACTTGTGGTGAAAAGCTGCTTAGGGTGATTTATTCTGAGGTTGGATGTTAATAGTTTGTTAGTATAGTGGGGCTCTTTTGAAGGACAACTGCTACATAATTATAATTGTGGCTAAGCTGAAAGGTCAAACATTCCGATATGAGTTTTATTCGAGTCCAACAAACCAAAGTTTCTGGTTGAAATTATACACAGCTCATTTGGGATTTTGAACATGAGGACCATGCCACTGTTTACTTCATTCTAACATGTTTTCTTGGGCTCAGCTCGGAGTGAGAAAGTTATTCACATTCCAGAGCTCTCAATTGGTCATCTCATGATTATTTATTCTATGCACCTGGACATAGAACACCTCAGTTTAACACTTCATCTTTTTTTAACATTGGATTTTAAAATTATATATATTTATTAAAATTAGAAGGCTGAAGAAGTGCTATAATTAACTACTTTGGATCTGTACAAAAGAAAAGGATCCATTCATGATTCACTGAGTAACATAACCTTGGCCCATAACACAGCCTTGGCCCATTATTTTCTGTGTTTCCTCCTTCAGAGTAGTAGATTCATAGCACTGTGACAGAAATGGCATATGAGGGTCAAAGTTAAAGGACTATGAACGATGTCACGAAGAGAGTGAAACATCTGATCATTTTGACATTCAAAGGTCATTCTATCTTCCTGTTAGAATGTGCAATTAAAACCTTTCTCATTCTATTAGAATTAGTAACTTTCTAACTCAGAGTTTTGCCCAGAAAAATGCTTGTGTGTGGCCTTTTTTTGATTGCAGGATGTTCCATTATAGCTGTTCACAATTTTTAATATGCCTTGTTAACTGCCAAAGATGACATTTGGCATCCTTCCCACTGCAGCCCCTGATCCCAGAAGATGCCAGGTGGCATAATGATTGCAGCTGTGCAGAGTAGCTGTTCACTGCATTAAGTGAAATCAGAATAGTGGTGTGCAGATTGTATGTAGTGTTCAAGTTTATTGAAACATCCCTAAATAACCAGCAACAAAATGTGAATGATTCTGAAAAAATCCACCCGACCAAAATTGCAGGATGTTTTAACTGGTTGGCTTGTGGAGTTTGTTACTGTCTTCTCCATAGGTAATTTATAGGCTCTGAATAACTTTTTGAGTCCTGACTGCCTTTCTAATGAAACGTACTACATTTCAGGCTCTCTCTGCATGCGTTTTAATTCATGCCCAATGCAAAAGTCAGCTTTCATAAACTATACCCTATGTTCCCTGTAATTTTTTTTGGGCCCAGCATTGATCTTCCGGCAAGCTGGCTGCACTGGTTGCCTGAAGCAGTGTGCGGCCACACTGGCGTGCACCTCACAAGGAACACTGGTTACACCTATCAGGAAAGAATGAACAGGCTGGGTCTCTTTTCTCTTGAAGGCTGAGGGGTGACCTGATGGAGGTCTTTAAAATTATGAGAGGTTTTAATAGAGCGGACACAAAAAGAGTGTTTCCAATTGTGGGGAAGAGCAAAACTAGAGGCCCTCAGTATAGGATAGTCACCAAGAAATCCAATAGGGAATTCAGGGGAAACTTCTTTACCCAGAGAGCGGTGAGAATGTAGAATTCGCTACCACAGGGAGTGGTTGAGGCGAATAGTATAGATGCTTTTTAGGGAGGCTAGATAAGCATATGAGGGAGAAGGGAATAGAGGGTTATGCTGACAGATTTAGATGAGGAAAGACGGGAGGAGGTTCGAGTGGATCATAAACGCCGGCATGGACTGGTTGGGCCAAATGGCCTGTTTCTGTGCCGTATATCCTATGTAATCCGATGTAATCCTATGTAATGTAGTCACTGTTGTAACATGGCAGTCAATTTGCACACAGCAAACTCCCACAAACAGTGAGCATTCCACCGATGAAGGGACCTCGACCTGAAACGTTAACTCCGTTTCTCTCTCCACAGATGCTGCCTGACCTGCTGAGTATTTCCAGCCTCTTCTGTTTTTATTTCAGATTCCCAGCCACCACAGTATTTTGCTTTTGTATTAGCGTTCCACTGATGTTGGGTGAGGAATAAATATTGGCCCGAGACACCGGGGTGAACTCCCCCCTGTTCTTCTTCCAATATTGGCCATGAGCTCTTTTGGCCGCGATTTTGTCGGTGCTCAGTGGGTTTGGAGGCGGGTCAGAGGCTAAAGTCCTTTTGATTGACACCAGGTTCAGCACCCGCCGTCAACCCTCCTCCAAACAACCTTCCCAAGTGTCGGGCCCCCGATTTGCGAAACGACCGACACCCACGATTTTCTCCTCGGTGTCGGGATGGGGGGCGGGCCAGCTGGTTTCCAGGTTCCGGTCCCGCCCCCAGCTGCCTCCGCTCTGCAGACTCCCTGCGGGCTAACCGGCCAGTTAACAGGAAGCAGGTCAGCTGATGTCATTTGATGACGCACAATTTTATTTGGACAGTTGATTTCTCAGTGTTTGACAGCATTGAGGTGCTGGAGGGTCCAGTGTGGACCCGGTGATGCTGCCGGGTGGCCAATTTCCCAGTCCCCATACATTAGAGCCCACCAGTGGGAACATCTGGTCTATCAAATAATTACAGTGTGAAACAATCTGCGGCATGCATACTTGTCCCATTTACTTGGTATAAGGTAATAGGTGAGGCAGCCTCACCTTGGCTGATCTTATCAGAGTCTGCAAACACTTTCCGCATTTTAAGGTAGGTCCCCAGGATGGTGGGAATAGCATTGATGTGAAGTACCATCCTCCTCCCTTGGACCTTATCTCCTGTGGGGAGTGCCAAACAGGCCAACTCTCCTTTACCCACTTCTTCCGGCAGCGCCTCTGTTGCTGCAGCAGGAAATCTTGGCTGTTAGGAACATACCCCCTCGAGCCTGTTCCGCCATTCAGTGAGATCATGGCTGATCTGCGACCTAACTCCATATACCCGCCTTTGCCCCATATCCCTTAATACCTTTGGTTAACAAAAATCTATCAATCTCAGATTTAAAATTAACAATTGATCTAGCATCAATTGCCATTTGCGGAAGAGAGTTCCAAACTTGTATCACCCTTTGTGTGTAGAAGTGTTTCCTAATTTCACTCCTGAAAGGTCTGGCTCTAATTTTTAGACTATGCCCCCAGACCTAGACTCCCCAACCAGCATAAATAGCTTCTCTCTATCTACCCTATCTGTTCCCTTTAATATCTTGAAAACTTCAATCAAATCACCCTTTAACCTTCTAAATCCTAGCGAATACAACCCTAATTTGTGTAATCTCTCCTCGTAACTTAACCCTTGGAGTCCGGGTATCATTCTGGTAAACCTACGCTGCACTCAATATATCCTTCCTAAGGTGTGATGCCCAGAATTGCTCACAGTGCTCCAGGTGTGGTCTAACCAGGGCTTTGTTTAGTTGTAGCATAACGTCTACCCCGTTGTATTCTAGTCCTCGAGATAAAAAGGCCAGCATTCCATTACTTTTTATTATTATTCTCTGTACCGGTTGACCTGCTGCTGCCCCATTCTCACACTTCTAGTTCTGAATAAGTGTTGCAAAACTTTTTTTTGCATTAAAGTCCCCTTTAAATTGCTATTGCAGGCCTTTAGAAGCCTGAAGCAATGCCAAATATCTAGCCCTCAAACTAGCAAGCTCCCAATCACTGGCACATTATACATCAGGAGTTGAGTCTGATGGTGTGATTTCCCACCAGCCTTTCAATGGATCTAGGACGGTTGGGAAAGGAAATGACCAGAGAAGCACTTCGCTGGGACCCCCGCCTTGCTGTGTGTCCTCCCGGTTTTTGGGAGCATATATGCCGTTCAGCATTGCTACAGTAGTAGAGGAGGCCGGACAATTGTTTTTTATCATTAGCCGGACCTGTTCAGTCACTCACACAGTAATGGGTTCCACAGGCCAAAGAGGAAAGTAGGAAACCTTGTTAAAAAGATTTCAGCCCTTTTAAAGCAGCATGGAGGCTGTCTCCAGCTTCTACACTGCGGCAGAGATCAGAGGGGTGCTGCAGTAAAACTCCACCCCCAATCCATCAGGATTGCCTGGTGACGGCAGGGGAGCCCACTTCAAATATTTAAATGACCCAAAGGCCAGAAGATTGGCCAGGGTCATTGGTGTATCTATTTGCTGAGTAGGTATCCTGGCTCGATAACGATGTACCCCAATTCCACTAAAGTGGAAAATCTAGGTCTGAATGTTTAATGAGGCCTAACCCCTTGTCAGGTTCAATTGTGTGCGACTTGGATGGGCACAGTGCCCACACACCAATGTTTCTGTCACCTCTGCACTTAGATTGTGAAGTCTGCCCTGATATATCCTTGGAAAGCCGTGAAAGTACTGACTACTATCTGGCGGTGTAACACTGTAACTGCAATGGTTTCAAACCATTTTAACAAATTGGTTTCAAAACACTGTGAAGGTAGTAATGTAAAAAAAAATGAGATAGATGTTGCTGAATCTTCTTCATCTGATCATTGCAAGAAACAACAACGCTGAAAATCTCTGTTTAAATATTACTGCAGTAACGTTGGGAGTAGCTTTCGTTGAGTTTGTTGTTGGGTGACCCAAGGGCTGCAGATCGCAGACAGATGGCTGGAGATGGAAAAGGAAACAGAAAGCAAAAGGAGTAACTGGGTCCATGAAGCCTCACTATGCACTGCAGCAGTCCAAGCTCTTAACTTTGATGCAGAAATGTTCCTGCATTCCTCAAAGGATTAAAAAGAACATACAATGGTAGTTAGGGACTGCAGTCTGAAATAAATGGAACTAGGTCCATTGAAAATTGTTTGGAGGGGGGGTTCAAATACCTCGGATCTACCAGATATCCTGTTGGGGTTTATATGAAAAGGGATCAATAGACAATAGAAAAGGTGAGAACTGCTTTTAATTCAGCAAAAAATATAAGACAGAGAAAGGATGTCATACTGGGAATGAAACCGAGCCCATACAATTCATGGTGTTGCCCAGATTCCAGCAAATGTCACAGATGTGAGTTCAAAAGAAAGCACAGTCAAAAGAACTCTATGCATTCAACGAGAAAGACTTCAAAGAGATACTTAAGCATTTTTAGCACTTTAGAAACACTAGATTACCCTTGCAAATATTACCTTAATGCCTTACTCAAGCTCGCACACACATTTCGATTACAAGAGCGCAGATCTACTGGATTTAGCACTGAATCCTCTGTTTGACAGCTCATGCCATGCCCAGGCTCATTTTACAATGATGCAGGTGAAATACTTATCCAGACAAGCAACCGCAGCTCTTCCAGACCCTTATTGCAAAATTCATACACCCGTCATATCACATGATTGGGGGTCATTTTGACTTTGTGCGAGAGTGTAAAACGGGTGATGGTGAATCGGCAGCCCGTTTTACATCACTCCCGATTTTTATTTCCATTGAAGTCATATTTCCCGATATTGTTGAAATATCAGTTGTCTCCCTCCCCTGATGCCTCAGCTGATTAAGAGAGCTGAGCCATACAGACCAAGAAGATCGGGTGTGTGCTAAATTACCTGATCTTAATCGGTACAACAGTAGAGATGCCACAATTCACCTCAGTGACCCTAGATCACAGAGGGGAAAACCACTAGGGTTCACATTCCTGATTGTTATTCAGTGCCCCCATGCTGGGATTGTAGGTGCATGAAGACGGGGTCAGGCTCAGCTGTGATGGCCCCTATGGTTGATTGTGACCTACTGACACTTGCTATCAAAGTTCACACATGAAGCATGGTCACTTGGGTTAGGGATTAAAAGGTGGCAAGCATCTGTGGAACTGTTCTGCAGCCAGGGCTCGCGTGTTATGAGGAAAGTGAGGGGAGGAGAAAAATTGGTGGGAAAAAGACGAAAAACTGTTAATATGGATCTGCTTTCATTGACTTCCTATAAGTCGAACCAGCTAAGCTATACATATTTCCCTTGTGCAATGGCAGTTTTAGAGGGTGACTGAAAATTGATGGAAGTTGTTTGCACATGTAGATGTGTCAAGACTCAGACTTTTGACAGTTAGGATAGTGCTGACGATTTCATTGACAAAAGCATTGACTGGTTAACTGCCAAGCAGATGTCAACAAGCTCAAGTCAAAGGACTGCCAGTTACTTGTATTGATGCACCTCAGTAATACAAATCTTGCCTGTCAGGTTGCTTGGGAGGAAGAAAATAAGATTATCTGATACCTCTTCCTTGAATTGTGCCTCCTGCTGTCTCATCATGGAATGGCAATGATCATGGATAAACTGATAATCTGAACTATCCGTTCCACACCATTCTAACAGGATATGCCTTGCTTGGGAGCTTTTAAGGGAAACCATGTTTTTAAGATATTGCACTATATGCAATAAAGACTAACTTTGGCAAATTTAAAGCCAAATTGCTCAAGAATAGTGTGTGAAATTCAAAAATTGTAGTTTTTCCTATTTGCTATTTTTCATTATCTCTCCCTTTTGATCCTTCACCCCAGTTCACACTCCTTAGCCATGAGGTGGTTCGTAAGTGACATGTGGAATCACAGGCCAGAACTCCTAACCATAGTGTTAGGAGATCAATGAGCTGGGGCACCAAGAAAGTTGGAGATTATTTAGATGTCTGTATTTTTATTAATTTACATAAAACCTAAATTGGTAAATAGGAATGTATAGTTTCAGTTGTCTTGTCTAATTTATGCTTGCACTCCTGTTCTCAGTGAATTTGTCCCATGGGTAAAATTTCAGTTATTCATTTTTTTTTTAACACAGATGGTTGCTGTGGCATGAGATGCCTTACCATAACACTGGTGGGAGCAGAATTCATAATAGCTTTTAAAAGGAAAGTTGATTAATATTTGAGAACACAAAATTTAAAAGAGGACAGGGAAAGGGTCTAAAAGGATAGCTCTTTCAGAAAGCTGGCACAGGCAAGATGGGCTGAATGGTCTCCTTTTGTGCTGTAAAATTCTGTGGCTCTTTGCAATGTTTTTTCAACCCATGACCTCATCCAAAGGTAGTTTGCATTGCCATGTAATGCAATATCTTTCTTGAAACAATCTTTCTAACTATTTTCTTCCCTTAGAGCAGTTCAAGAGAACAGTAGCATAGTTTAGACGTAGCTGTTGATTAAGATGTTAAACTTTTAAACATTGGGTTTCACTAAAACCTCTCTAACCATCAGAATTTCAAAGTGATGGTGTCCATGAGCAAGCGCTGATTTCACCATGACTGCAACTAGTTTACCTCTGCACAGACAACAAAAGGGATGAAATGAACTTGTTGACTCACGTGCTGGAGAGGCCTGTCGCCTGAATCTGTGCTGCAGATTACCGAGCGTGTGTTTAACCATTACCAACCTTGTCAGCCTTGGCTCAGTGGTAGCGCTCTCGCTTCTGAGTCTTGTGGGTTCAAGACCCCCTCCAACGACATGAGCACACAATCTAGGTTAGCACTTCAATGCAGTGCTGTGGGAGTGCTGCACTGTCAGAGCTGCCATCTTCCAGATGAGACATTAAACCAGGGCCTCGTCTGCCCTCTCGGGTAGATGTAAAAGATCCCACTGCCCTATTCAAAGAAGAGCAGGGTCTCCCGGTGTCTTAGCCAACATTTCCCCCTCAACTAAAAACAGATCATCTGATCATTATCTCATTGCTATTTGTGGGAGCCTGCTATGTGCAAATTGGCTGCAGCATTTCCGACATTACAACAGTGACTACACTTCATAATTACTTCATTGGCTGTAATGTGCTTTGGGGCGGCCTACGGTCGTGAAAAGCGCCTTCTAAATGCAAGTTTTTCTTACCAGATCTGAATATTCTTAATAGATTGCTTAACACTCTGTGTGCTGCCCAAGCAACATAATGCCTTACTTTTTTAAACTTCTGTATATTGTCTTTCCTTTTCTCAGACATCCTGCAGTCAGCTGCTTGTCTACCCAAGAGGGCAGGGCACCAATGTCTGGGTAGCTGCTAGGTACCTCTGTAAACAAGCCAGGTTAGCTCAGGAACTCCGATTTGGGAAGTTGCAGTCTGAGAACCTTGTTCCTACCACCCTGCAATGCAGTACATCAGCCACTAATGTGTAGCGCTACCTGGAACACTGCTCTTGAATTTAAAATGATGACTGACCCAAGCAGTAGCTATCACAGCTGATCAGCACAGTATTATTCATCTGTCAACCCATAAAAGGTTTCCTGTGTTAAAATAAGAAAACATTCTGCATAAATGAATGTTATTTAGAACTTTGCATGAATTCAGTTCATTTTGTAGCAAAATTGCTTCCCTGTGCTATTATTCAGAGCCAGTAACCAGATAAGAAAATAGTAATAAAATATTTTTGCACTATAAGCAGAATTTATCCACAGAACTGACTCTCATCATTTTTATGTCTACATGTGAAAGAATTTGATATTTAGCCCAAAGGGTAACTTAGCTGTTTAAAAGGATATTTGATGTATATGTATGATAAATGAGGCAGGCTCCACTGTTTAACAACAGACTCAAAAAATAACCTTAACATTTATCAGGAATACAACTTAAGGGAATTTACATAACTTAAAATGGCAAACTGTTTCATTGAGGCGACTATACACTTTGACAACTCTAGAATTTTATGATGATTTTATTTTAAAGAACTGATGTATTAAATATTATGGTGTCAAATAGCCATAGGTATAGGCATGAATAAAGGGACAGAACCAGTGCAGGTATTATTATTCTTGTTTCTTCTTAGGCAGTCCCTTGGAACCGAGGATGACTTGCTTCCACACTAAAAATGAGTTCTCAGGTGACTGATGAGTCCAATGCGGGACCTACAGTCTCTGCCACAGGTGGGGCAGACGGTGGTTGAAGGGGCGAGTGGGTGGGGTGCTTGGGTTGACGTGCGCTCCTTCCGCTGTTTGCGCTTGGCTTCCGCTTGCTTCCAGCGAAGAGACTCGACGTGTTGGGCGCCTTCCCGGATGCTTCTCCTCCACTTTGTGCGGTCTTGGGCCAGGGATTCCCAGGTGTCGGTTGGGAAGTTGCACTTTTTCAAGGAGGCTTTGAGGGTGTCCTTGAAGCGTTTAGTAGGATAGTGATCACCAGTACAGGACCAACTGATCAGTGCTGGGTATGGATTTAATTATAGACTGAAACTTGTTGGGTAAAACTCTCGTACCAGTCACATCAGTATCAGAGAGAAGGATAATCAGCCATGGAGAACTCCAGAACTACTTTCAGCTTTGTGCCAAGAGCAGCTAAAGCATGTGGCCTTATATCAAATAAAGACAATGCTGCCAGTCCCTTCACAAACAGAAAAAGAGTGGACTGTTGAAACAAGGCACCCGATCTAGTGGTCTTGGCCAATTTATATAATTTTATTCTAAACATTTTATTAAACTAATAGTTCTTCCTGTTATAGCTTAAAGATCCCATGGTTGCTTGCATGTTGTCTCCTGGGGAGCCCATGAGTGGCTTAAATGGCTCAATAACATTGGATTGTTTAGCCGAGATTTTCTGCAGGCATTCAAATAGCACCAATTAGAAATACTACATGAACTAGATCCTGTGACTGGCCAGAATGACACTTCAATTCACTCTTGTGTATATATAGGAATTGCGAGATGAAAAAAGACCAAGATCCATCTAGTTCGCCTTCTACCATCCTGGTAGTCGTATGATACAACGATAATGGAGTTGTTCACTAATCATGGCAATCAGTTTCTATCAATTAATCCACAACAGACACTGACATGAGGCGATGAAACTCCGAGTGTTGGAGAGCTTTGGGAACCGGTGTCCAAAGTCACCTGTTCCTCCGAAGCATGCTACACTTACCACATGTCATCTCTCAAATTATTCATATACCGTGTCTGAAAGAAATTATCTAATTTTCATTTGAATTAATCAACACTCTCTGCTTCCACCTAGGGAGCCTGTTTCATAAATTGACCACTCGCTTACTGAAATGTAGAGGGGAATTTTTCAGGGGCTCAGCTGGTGGCGGTTCGGGTGAGAATTTTTTTTTTCTGACCGGGTTGGGAACCTGCTTTCATCCCGCTGCCGCACTACTTTCCCAGATGTCGGGTCTGTCAGGGCTGAACAGACCTGACACACAGCAGTGGGGAAGGCAATTTAGGTCATTAGGTCATTAACAGCCCATTAAATAGTATTTTCAGCTCACCTTACCATTTTACGAGGTCGTACACAGGGTCCACGCTGCTCGGGGATCACGTCAGGTAAGCAGGTCAGGAGTTGTATGACCATGGAATCATCTCATTACTTGACAGCTGCAAATGTGCTATAAATGCTCCCATCTCACAGCTGTTTACTTTCCAAGCTCAGAAGCTGTTGCTTACTGCATTTGGAAGACAGAATGAGCTTTATGCAGGTTGCAAGTGTTTGGAGCAAACTCTCTATCCAGTGTCACCTCATTGGAACAATCTCTCTCACCATTGACAGATCGCTTCTGTCATCTCAACCTCAGCTGCCATCTATTACATCAGCATCGGCGCCCTTGAAACTATCTCGCCTTGATCCTCAGAATCCCACCACGATCAGCCCCCACACCAGCAGCACCAAGAACAACACCAACTTTCTCCACAATCAACTGATGCTGCACAGGACACAGGGCATCAGCACCCGACCACATTGCTGCCCGGGACGCCAGGGATGGCCTCACCATGGTGACATTTACTTCACTTGACGCTGTACACCCTGGCTGCCACATAATGCGCCAGGTTGGCACCACACCACACCAACACCATAAAGCATCCCTACAATGCCCAAGTCATTCCTTTCACACTCATGACCATTGCGGGGGGTACCGTTATGTCTCACCATTCACTGCAACTCACTAAGCCACTTCCAAAGGTGCACACAAATCTGTCCAAGAAAGCAAAGTGATGAAAATAAAGATTTTAATGTTTGACACTACATTAATAGAAAGTTTACATGAACATTGGCTAAAACATCCAAGTGCCTACCCTTCTGTGTTAGTTGGTATGATTGCACTAGGATGAGGGTGAGTGTGAGGGGTGGTTAGTGAGATGGGGAAGTGATAATGTAGATAGAGAGGGATGGGTGGAGGTGCAAGGTAAGTTGGTGTGAGTAAGGTTGTGCAGGAGTAGGGTAGGGAAGGCAGAGTGTTGGGGATGTGATGAGTGGCACAGCAGGATGAGGTTGAGTGTGGCTTCGCAGTAATGTTTCGTGATCTACTGAGATAATTGAAAGGTTTGCGCCACTGCGCCCAGGTCCTCCTGACCACATCCCTGCTTGTGCCCTCCTCTGCAATGTGCAACCAGCTGTGTTGATCTCCTGGGGAGGTCTCTTCCACCCATGGGAAGGGAAGAAGACCTCCCTGTGTGCTGTGACTCCCTCCATAAGCATATGGAGGGGAGTCATGGGAGAGTCTGGGTGCAGCCGTGCACCTCTGTGCAGTGCTTGTCAGTGTTTGCAGCACCTCAATGCACTGTCAAAATCAATTTGCACATGGTCCCTTTAAGGAAACCGGCTGATGACGCATCATCAAATGACAGTGTCATCAAATGACGTCATCAGACCCGCTTCCTTCAATTGGCTGGCAAGCGTGCTGGGCGGGTTAAACAAGTCCAATCAACGTAAAATCATCCTACAGAGTGGGCTGGAGTTAGCAGCGGGGCCATGAACTGCCACTGATGTTGCCTGCCCCGGACCCGCCGAGGTAGGGGAAATCGCGGCCAATGTTTCCATAGATTAGTTTTGAATTTACTCTCCTTCAAGTGCAGGCTGTATCCTCTGGTTCTAGTGTTCTGGATAAGATGAAGCAGCTTGTCATGGTCTAGATTATCTAGTCCCCACAGAATCCTAAAAACAGCAATTATATCACCTCTCAACTTCCTCTTTTCCAGTGAGAACAATCCCAATTTGCATAATCACTCCTCATAATCCAATACCTCCACCCCACAATCATTCTGGTTGCCCTCTTCTGTATCCTTTCAATAGCTGTAATGTCCTTTTGATTCTCTTATAATTCATTGTTTCAAATATTAATACTAGGAATTCTTACTAATAACAATTGGTAACCCGTACTTTTATAGTATTTCCATTTTTTAATGTGTAGGTTACAGAATACGAATGTTTTCCAATTGCTTAGGTCCATTGAGCCAAAAGAAGTTTCTTTTCAATTTGTTTTTATGGTGTGTGGTAGCATTTGTATGCTGTGCATAAAGGGACTGAGGTGTGGTTTTCCGTTTATTGACATTGTGACATCAGTGGAGTAGTCCATTGAGGATAGAATCGTAGATGTTTTTAACAGGTGTCTTTTGGGAACTGCTGGATTCCCATATTACAGCTGAAATACAGTTATCCATGTCAAAATTCCAGACCCCTCCCTACTAAATAAAGTACAAGTTTAATATCTTTTATAGTACATTTAAAAGTTAATCTTGACAGTCTTGCGGTGCATCTTTAGACCAGGACATAACGATGCCTGTAAATATATGCAAGGCAGCAAGCATCTTGTTTGATTAATTTATTTTAAATAACTTGACACTGTGGTTCTGGAATGCTGTTCTTCAACATTGAAACCTGGGTTTGAATACAGGCCAGACTGATGGGTTCAGTGTTGCTTCCCTGCTGGGTCCAGTGTGGAATGAGTTGCACAGTCTCAGCCTGGTTCCTCGGGCATAAGTCCACAAGACAGAGCTCTTCATGATATGACAAATTGTAAACCACTAAGTATGGCTGTGCTGATGGTTCAATGGATAATTGCATCACTTTGTGCGGTATCAAGTGTAAGGAGATCCCAGGTTCATTCCCCTGTCCTTCCTGAACTAGCTGATCTCAGCCCTGGCGGCGGTGGGATGTCACGTTGGCCTTAGTGTCCTTGAAAAGAGACAAATCAGCTAGGATTTCCGCTCCTGATTGCCATCTAGTTGGCCCTACTGGAAAGTGCATGTATGTGACTGTTCGATGGAAATAAGACAAGGTTCAGGTGTGATTTACCTTCCATGACTCCCCCCCGCGCCCCGCCCCCCCCCAAACCCTGCCAGTTAAATAGCTTGCCGACAGTCTCCACCAAGGCTCCAACACAAAGATTCATCAATTTGGATAAGTTACTGAAGGACTGCTGGCACCAGTTGACCTGGCCCAGGTTGTTTCATCACTTTCAGGAGAGAAAGGAAAAATATTGGAGACCAAAAAAAATCATGAAATAATGCAGCAAGATAACAAGTGGGAGCAATGAGCTAAAGCCACACTTGTGGTTTAAGTAACATTCACAAATTGCTCCATCTTCTGACATCACTTCAATCCCTCCATTGGATTATATCCCTTCTCCCTTGCATCTGTCTTTCTCTATTTAAATATTTAATACCGGGTAAGAGGTGAGGGGTTCCTGGCTCTTTCACAGAGAGGTATGTTCTATATTGATTTTCATGTTTCCCATTTTTTAGCAAATATTAGCTTACTAAAGATTGATTTTTGTGGCGAATTGTGAATCTTCCATTAGCTGTTGAAATTTATATTATTTTTGCTGCATTCGATTTCCAGAGTATCAAAATGAAGATAAACAGATAGCTGTCCTCCTTCTTAAATAACTGACTGCATTCTGAATTCTGGTTTTTAAAGTGCGTTAGGAAAAGTGTGTTGTGCCCTGCAGAGTAAAGTCACGTCTGGAGCTGTCTGGTTGCCACGGGAAACCAGACATGATGTAATTGCAGGATGAACTTGAACTTCAGGGACTTCAAAATGGAACAATAGACCAGAGCAATCAATGCAGTCTGCTTCTCCTCAAGATAAACGGCTCTGCTAACTCCATGTGCACGCCCGCCCCCGTATCAATTCTGTCTGCCTTGTGTTTTTAAAATGAAAACTTTAATGCTGAGTAATACCTTTTGTGGTTAAAAACATTCGCATCCTAATTTGAATAATTGGGGAGAGAAGATCGATGCATGGACTGCTCCGCCTGCTCTTAACTCCCGATAGCCTGGGCCCTAGCAACAGTGAGTGGTGGAGGCGTTCCAAAATAATCTCCTGCACCCTGATTTGCAGTTAGAACTTTGATCTCCATTTCCTGTTTCAGCCAGGGTTTCACGACTTTAAAGCCGCTCCTGTTGAACTGGGAATATATGCTAAAGTAAATTTACATTTTAAATCTCAATCAAAGCTATTTTCTAAAGAAAAGGGAATTTTACTTGTACTGATGGATCATTTTTTAAAATAATCATGTCATTTTATTTCTTTTCAAAACTCCAAGTACACAGGTGGTGCATTTTTAACTCTTTCATTATCCAGTTGCCTGTTTACAGAAAAGTTACCCCTTCCCCCATTTTTAAATATATTTTTCTTTGTTTTCTTTTGGCCCCACATACTCTCCCTCTGCGTGAGCAGGCAGCCGGCTTCAAGCCTTTGCTGATGCTGCACTTGATCAGGCTGCACTAAAGAGAGCCGGAACTTCAGTCTGAGTTTACTTCTGCCTATGTGAGAAAGTGTCTAATTTCCACTCATCGCGTGCCCCCCCCCCCCCCCCCCCCCCATTGCCATGAGGGGAAGTTTAGGATCACACGGCACAGGCCACGTCCTATCACTGTGTGACAGCGTGTTGGAACTTGAGCGGTCTGCATCATTACACCACTTTACTGAAAAGTGTCAGCACTGAGATCTGGCTACTGTAAAGCTCTGTATGAAGTCCACTCCCTATTTAAAGTCCCGATTGAGTTACTTTGAAATGTGCTTTATTCAAGTAATCTCACACCAACAGGAAATTTTCTTAATTGCAGGAGAAAAGATAACTGTGCAAAGGCAAATACAGCCCTGTCCTTGGCATATTTTTTCATACTGATAGAAATTTATGTCAACAGAAAGATTAGCCTCCCTGAGTTCATTGGAGCCACGTATATTTTCTTTAAGTCAAATGTAATAATGCTTGACTGTAAACATTTACTTCTTTCAAACCTTTGAAGTCAATGTACTTTTTCCAAGCAAAGAAAAACGTTATTTATGCACATTTCCCCGAACTCTGGCAGCTCAGATTTTCAGTATACGCCGGATAAATTCTGGGAATATGATGTACAGGATGTCAGGAATATCAGTGACTGAGAGTAAACACTAAGTAACTACTGGAGTGTAATGTTGAGTAATAATCCTGGATCCCTACATCGATCGGAAAATGTTCCTTAGAGTCAACTTCTAGTATTTCAGTGCCACGTTCAAAAATAATAGAAGGCTTTATACGCGTGTCTCCGTTTTCACTCAGATTAGTAATTGAAGGAAAATATAGCCCATAGTTTTAAAAATTAGTTACTGATTTTTTGAACAGTTTAATTTTCTTCAGCATACTGAATAGGAGCCGTTACAGGTGATTTATGTGTCTTTTTTAAAGAAGCCTCTTTAGCCAATTGGTGACTAGGTGGGTGGTCTGTGTGGAGGGGGGTGTGTCAGGTGATGTGCCTTTCCATTCTCCCTCATGCCCTGTAGGGGATTAGCTGACCTTTATTTAGTTCCCCCTGACGGGGCATGAGGGAAAATGGAAAGGCACATCACCCCTTACCGCCAACAGCCTCACTACAATTGGAATCGTGTTGTGTGCAGAAATTCAGCACGAAACTTACGTCCCTTCACTCCATGGTGTAATTCAATTGTATACCTGTCTTCTAAGCAACTACACCACCTCCAGATTTTACCTGTGTTTTGTTTTTTTAGCCTAACTACCATGGCCCATTGCTATTAGTGAAACTTAGGTACATAAGAACATAAGAAACAGGAGCAGGAGTAGACCAATCGGAACTTCGAGCCTGCTCCGCCATTCAATAAGATCATAGCTGATCCAATCTGTACCCAGGCTGGATGGCCCATTTGATAGACATTCTGGCCTAGATTTTACTTCTTGGTGTTGCCTGATTTCGCCAGTCACCATCCCTTCTGGGATTTTCCATTGGAAGTGACAGTGTCCATTGAAATATACTTGCTCCATTCAATATTCCCACCCAAACATATTAAAATCTCACCGAATTGACAGAATTTTGCTATACAATGTACTTCACATCATTGCTGCCTGGATGCCAGGGACTCCAGTATCATGGGTATTTCTATTGCGGTACCAAACCCAGCAGATTTTAACATTTTTAAAAGAAGGGGGCTCTATATCAGCTGACCAGCAGGCAGCTGGAATCACTGGGCTGCTTAGTCCAGGCAGGAAGGGATGCTGTTGGGAGCCCAGCACAGGCTAGCGTTTCTCAACTCTCCAGTCCTGGAGTCTCCAGAAATTACAGATTAATCTCCTGGACACTGCTGCATCCAAGGAGGAAAATCATAATGGCAATAAAATTATGGTGTGTTTTTTCATTTTCTTTGAAGACTTTTGTTTATTAGTTATAAATGAGATTGGAGATGGGGGGGAAAAGCAGCTGTTTGGCCGGGCGGGGTGGTTGGAGGAGGGAGGTCACTTGATGGAACCTGCAGGAATGCGTCCAAACAGACTTGGGAGCCCTAGCTCAGACAGGAATACCGTTAAGAGCCTAGCATGGCAGGAATGCCATTTCAACAGCCACTACGCTTCATTGGCTATATAGATCTTTGGGACAACCTGAGATTGTGAAAGGCGCTATCTAACTGCAAGTCTTTCTTTTCTTTATTGGGAGTCTGTCAAATATATTATAACGAGGCTAATGCCTCATCAGGGCCAAACTAATGGGTGGAAAATCCAGCTCGCCACATACTGAAGAGGAAAGTCTAAGCCTCTAAGAGTTTCTGCTCAGCCTGAAGTATCTTTGCCAACTGCAAAGGGGGGAAAACTACCGGTTTTCAAAGTTTCCTGATTTTAGCTTGCTGTGTCTTGATTTTAGAGAGTTTTATATTTGCTTTTCTTTTTTGCCAAAATGCACTGCAGCCCTACCCAGTTTCCTGATTCCTTCCATTCAAATTATGGATAATCAAATGTTGGTAAATATGCCACATTGTTTCTGTAATTACAGTGTCATTAATTGGCCCCAGGTTTTTTACAGGCCCAATGTGACTGTTTTTAAAGCAAGTATGTTGTGTTTTTTTTTAACATTCTAATGTTACACCAAGGGTTTTGAGCATGTCAACGAGACATTGTTGCTGTTATCAGTCTATGTTGCCTGCATACATACACACAGATATCGTGGTAGTGAAGCTGTCCAGGTCTTAAGCCTGCAGTGGATGTTATGAACTCTAATTGATAACATGTCAGTCACATCTAAAACGCAGAGCTCATTAGTGATGTTACGTACACATTCGGCAGGATTTGAGTATTTTTCTCTTTTTTAAACTTTAACTCTGTGGTTTATACTTTCTACGGTCTCTGTGGTGTAGCGGGGACTGTTTGTAAACCAGGGCCCTTAAATATATCATTTAACTGTAGTGAAATTGGTGGGATTGATTTGTTTAATTTAATTTGAATTAATTAAAGGGTAAGTCATGGCAGGACAGCCCGGTGCCGTGGTATGCTCCTCCTGCGCTATGTGGGAACTGAGGGACACTTCCTCTTTCCCTGACAACCATGTGTGCAGGAAGTGTGTCCAGCTGCAGCTACTAACAGACCGCATTGCGGCGCTGGAACAGCGATTGGATACATACTGGACCATTCGCGATGCTGAGGACGTCGTGAATAGCACGTTTAATCAGTTGGTCACTGAAATAAAGAATAGATTTGCCTTTCTAATCTAGGCTTTATTAACTTAAAAATCCTGTAGCACATCTTTCCACACCCAGTCCCAACCAAAGCTGGAAAGAACTGAATTTAAGATGGCCACCACAAATCACATGACATCAACTACCAATGAGATTACAGCATATATCCCAAGGCAGGAAACAAACAACCAATCACAATACTTCTTACTAAACATAAAGAATAATCACCACATTCACCCCTCCTTTTAAAATATACTCCAACCTAAATAACCTTTACAATTTATAATTAATTATTTACAACTAAAACTATGCAGACAAGAATAAAACTATTCAACATGACACAATACTAAGTGAACAACAACAAATAGTAACATTGCACATAAGTATTAAGTATCTCTCAACTAAAACAATATAATATATTTCAACAATTTTAAAACATTACTATCAATTTAAAAGTCCATTTTCAATCGGTCGACCGGATATCTTGTTCGTGTCGACCTTCTTAACCTTGGTGAAATTCCTTGCCCTCCCACACCAGGAGACACAGAAGTATCTTCTGCAGGAAGGCTATCCATATCCCGATTTTCAACAGTTTCCGGATTAGAAATCCCATCAGAAGGTAAACTGGGGCGGTCATAAACATCCATCGAGGGCTGACTAATAGAAGTATAATTATCTGCAATCGGATTGGAAATATTCGTAGTATCTGTAACAGCATCCACATTATCTGAATCGTGACTATTGTTAATATCCTCAGAAGAGGGCTGGCCACCACAAGGAGCCAAGTCTTTAATTGAAACGGTACTTTCTTTCCCATCTTGGAATCGAATATGAGCATATTGGGAATTTGCCTCCAACAGCTCCACCTCCTCCACTAAAGGATCATATTTTGACAATCTAACATGGCGTCGAAGCAGCACAGGTCCCTGCATAGTAAGCCATGAAGGTACCGAATATCCCGTAGTAGATCTCCGCGGATAGTTAAAGAGCCTTTCATGGGGGGTCACATTAATAGCCGTTGAAAGCAATGATCTAATGGAATGCAGGGCATCAGGCAGTACCATTTCCCACTGTGTATTCTTAAGGTTCCGGGATGTCAAAGCCAACATAACTGCCTTCCAGATCACCCCATTGTATCGTTCGCACTGTCCATTACCCTGGGGATT
Organism: Somniosus microcephalus; assembly: GCF_052327205.1. Taxonomy (NCBI): domain Eukaryota; kingdom Metazoa; phylum Chordata; class Chondrichthyes; order Squaliformes; family Somniosidae; genus Somniosus; species Somniosus microcephalus. The sequence continues at coordinate 30,850,039 of NC_140999.1, read as the reverse complement.
ATACAGGGTAGTTCTGCTAGTAGAAATTCCCCGACTCTGAAGGTATTCCTTCAACTGGGAAGACATAAAAGAACTTCCCTGATCCGAATGGATATACGCAGGCATCCCAAAGATGACAAAAAGTTGAGTCGGACATTTGATAACTGTAGCAGCTGATACATCTGCGCAAGGAAAAGCAAAAGGGAACCTTGAAAACTCATCCACAACAGTAAATATATATCGGTTTTGAGTAGTTGAAGGAAGAGGCCCCTTAAAATCGACGCTCAAACGTTCAAAAGGAGAAGTAGCCTTTATAAGATGAGCTCGTTGAGGCTTAAAGAAATTCGGTTTACACCGAGCACAGATAGAACATGATGAAGTCATCCGCTTGACGTCTTCAACTGAAAAGGGCAAATTCTTACTACGTACGAAGTGTATCATCCTCGTAACCCCAGGATGGCATAAGGCATTGTGAAGATTAATAAGCATATCTCCGTGAATCACAGAACAATAAGCCCTCGACAGCGCATCAGCAGCAACATTATCCTTCCCCGGACGATAAACTATATCAAAATGGTAACATGCCAACTCAATCCTCCACCTCATTATTTTATCATTCTTAATCTTTCCAAAATGTTTGACATCAAACATAAAGGACACAGACTTTTGATCAGTTACCAACGTAAAATGTCGCCCCGATAAATAATGTCTCCATTTACGCAGTGCTTCTACTATTGCATACGCCTCTTTCTCTATTGAAGAATGCCTTTTTTCACTATTGTTCAAGGTACGTGAGAAAAAGGCCACAGGTCTTCCATTTTGGTTCAGAGTAGCCCCAATTGCAAAATCAGAAGCGTCCGTCTCAATCACAAAAGGAACCTGCTCATCAATAGAATGCACAACTGCTCCAAGGATATCCTTTTTAAAATTATCAAAACACGTCCTGGCCTCCCATGATAGAGGATATGTTGTAACCCGAATAAGAGGCCGGATCTTCTGTGAAAAATTTGCAATCCAATTAGAATAGTAAGAAAACAGTCCAACAACTCGTTGCAAAGCCTTAGAATTAGTAGGACAAGATAAATCAATCAATGGTCGCAGACGTTCTGGGTCTGGTTTAATCTTGTTTCCCGAGATAATGTACCCCAGTAGATTTACCTCAGTGGTCGAAAAGGTACACTTCTCTTTATTGAAAGTTAAACCAACTTTTTCCGCAGCTTGAAGGAATCTTTCTAAATTAGAATCATGCTCCACCCTTGATTTGCCACACACCGTGATGCCATCTAAGTATGAAAAGGTGTCAGAGAGAGAGTTATCACTTATAAAAGCATCCATTGCCCGTTGAAAACAAGCAACACCATTAGTAACACCAAATGGTATTTGGCAAAACTGATACAGCTTTCCACCAGCCTCAAAGGCCGTATATGGTTGATCCTTCTTAACAATAGGAATCTGATGATAAGCACTCTTTAGGTCAATAGTGCTAAAAACCTTATACTGAGATACTTTATTGATAAGCTCATCAATCTTAGGCAAAGGGTACGCATCTAATTGAGTATACCTATTAATAGTTTGGGAATAGTCTATCACCATTTGTTTCTTATGTCTCTCGTTAGTCGTGACAACTACCTGTGCCCGCCAAGGCGAACAACTAGGTTCAATGATTCCTTCCAATAAGAGACGTTGAACTTCAGAATTAATAAATTCTCTATCCTGACTGCTATACCTTCTTGACTTGGTAGCAATTGGCTTACAATCCGGCATCAAATTGGAAAAAAGTGATAATGGAGAAATGGATAAAGAGATTAATCCACAAATAGATAAAGGTGGCTTAGTCCCTCCAAATGAAAGACTGAGAGACTCGTGTAACTGAAGCACATCATGACCAATCAAAATATCCGCACAGAGATTAGGCAAAACAGATAGGCGTATATCAGTATATGTATTACCTAGAAGAATCAATTTCACAAGGCAACAACCAGCTACTTGTGAAGTGAGAGTCGTCTGAGCCATACACACCTGATAGGAAACAGGCAAAATTTTCAAATGCTTCTCCTTTGCAAACTGAAGACTTATAAAACTCTCGGTACTGCCCGTATCTATAAGGGCCTTCACTTCCAACCCATTAACTTGGGCCGTAACTATAGCTTTGTTTAGGCCATGAGCAAATGCAGCAGAAATTGATGCAATAAACGCCCTATCTAAAGGCTGAATAGTCACAGAGGAGGTAATTGAACCTGATGATTTACACACACGTGCGTAATGACCCCTCTTGCTGCATTTACTAAACACAGCCTCCCGAGCAGGACACTTCAGACAAGGGTGCCGGACGTTCCCACAAAAATAACACTTCTGAATCCTAGAGGCAACAGCCGCTGAAGTAGAAACTGTTTCAGAATCTAGTAAACCACTCCTATTAAGTCCACATAATTCCTTTTCATCCGGAACTGCCGAAACCACAGTCACAGGCCGATTAAAAAGAGCATAAGAATCCGAACTTCTCTGAGCCACATCCAATGTAGAAGCTTGCTCAAAAGCACTCTTAAGATCCAAAGTCTTATTTTCTAACAACCGCTGACGAATTGATCTAGACAGTAATCCATTAATAAAAGCATCCCGTACCGATTCTTCCTTATATTCTTCAGCCGTCACGGCCTTATAATTACAGTTAACACTAAGGCACCGAAGTGCTTGTAAATAAGTATCCAAAGATTCTCCCACCTGCTGCCTACGGGCAGATAGAAGGTGACGTGCAAATACCTCATTCTTTGGTTTAACAAAAATCTTTTCCAATGTAGAAATAGCCACTTCGTAAGTTTTACAGTCCAAAATATACTTATACACATCCGGAGCAATGTAGTTGATCAGCATATTCAGCTTATTTAGAGACTCTTGATCCAACACGCCCAAAAAGTTTTTTAATGTACAATACCAGTGTTTCCATTTATCATCCACTCCTGCAGAATTAGGGTCAGCATTGAATCGTTCTGGTTGAAGATATCGCTCCATTCTGACATAAAGTTAATAAATTGAAATAAAGAATAGATTTGCCTTTCTAATCTAGGCTTTATTAACTTAAAAATCCTGTAGCACATCTTTCAACACCCAGTCCCAACTAAAGGCTGGAAAGAACTGAATTTAAGATGGCCACCACAAATCACATGACATCAGCTACCAATGAGATTACAGCATATATCCCAAGGCAGGAAACAAACAACCAATCACAATACTTCTTACTAAACATAAAGAATAATCACCACAGTCACACCGCAGGTAAAGGTGGCACAGGCAGAAAGGGAACGGGTGACCAACAGGCAGAGTAGTAGGCGCAGGCAGGTAGTGCAGGGGTCCCCTGTGGCCATCCCCCTCTCAAACAGATATACCGCTTTGGATACTCATGGGGGGGATGGCTTACCAGGGGAAGGCAGCAGCAGCCAACTTTCTGGCACCAGGGGTGGTTCTGCTACACAGGACGGGAGGAAAAAGAGGGGGAGAGCTATAGTAATAGGGGATTCTGTTGTAAGGGGAATAGATAGGTGTTTCTGCGGCTGCAAACGAGACTCCAGGATGGTATGTTGCCTCCCTGGTGCAAGGGTCAAGGATGTCTCAGAGCGGCTGCAGAACATTTTGGAAGGGGAGGGTGAACAGCCAGTTGTCGTGGTGCATATAGGTACCAACGATATAGGTAAAAACCGGGATGAGGTCCTAAAAGCTGAATATAGGGAGTTAGGAGGTAAATTAAAAAATAGGACCTCAAAGGTAGTAATCTCAGGATTGCTACCAGTGCCACGTGCTAGTCAGAGTAGAAATAGAAAGATATTTCAGATGAATACGTGGCTAGAGGAAAGGTGCAAGGGGGAGGGATTCAAATTCCTGGGACATTGGAACCGGTTCTGGCGGAGGTGGGACCAGTACAAAACGGATGGTTTGCACCTGGGCAGGGCTGGGACCGATGTCCCAGGGGGAGTGTTTGCTAATGCTCTGGGGGAGGGTTTAAACTAAGATGGCAGGGGGTTGGGAACCTGAGCGGGGAGACAGAGGAAAGGGAAACAAGGATAAAAGCAAAAGACAGGAAGGACAAAAACAAAAGTTGCAGGCAGAGAAATCAAGGGTTTAAATCAAACATAGCCACAGTAAATAATAATTCTAAAAGATCTAAGAGCGTTTAAAAAAACAAGCCTGAAGGCTTTGTGTCTTAAGGCGAGGAGCATTCGTAATAAGGTGGATGAATTAGCTGCGCAAATAGAGGTAAACGAATATGATATGATTGGGATTACGGAAACATGGCTCCAGGGTGGCCAAGGCTGGGAACTCAACATCCAGGGGTATTCAATATTCAGGAAAGATGGGCAAAAAGGAGATGGGGTAGCATTGCTGGTTAAAGAGGGGATTAACACAATTGAAAGGAAGGATATTAGCTCTGATGATGTGGAATCTGTATGGGTAGAACTGAGAAATACCAAGGGGCAGAAAACGTTAGAGGGAGTGGTATATAGACCTCCAAACAGTAATGCGGAGGTCGGGGATGGCATTAAACGGGAAATTAGAGAAGCGTGCAATAAGGGCACAGCAGTTATCATGGGTGACTTTAATCTACATATCGATTGGGCTAACCAAATTAGTAACAATACTGTGAAGGAGGAATTCCTGTAGTGTACACGGGATGGTTTCCTGGACCAATATGTCGAGGAACCAACCAGAGATCAGGCCATCTTAGACTGGGTATTATGTAATGAGAAAGGATTAATTAGCAATCTTGTTGTGCGAGGCCCCTTGGGTCAGAGCGATCATAATATGATAGAATTCTTCATTAAGATGGAGAGTGAAATAGTTGACTCAGAGACTAGGGTCCTGAATTTAAATAAAGGAGACTACGAAGGTCTGAGGTGCGAGTTGGGTAGGATTGATTGGGGAATGTCACTCAAAGTGTTGACGGTGGATGGGCAATGGCAAACATTCAAAGATCGCATGGATGAACTACAGAATTTGTTCATCCCAGTTTGGCATAAAAATAAAACAAAAAAGGTGACTCAACCGTGGCTAATAAGGGAAATTAGGGATAGCATAAGATCCAAGGAGAGGACATATAAATAGGCCAGAAAAAGCAGTAAACCTGAGGATTGGGAGCAGTTTAGGATTCAACAAAGGAGGACAAAGGGATTAATTAAGAGGGGGGAAATAGAATATGAGAGTAAGCTTTCAGGGAACATAAAAACTGACTAAAAGCTTTTATAGGTATGTGAAGAGAAAAAGATTGGTGAAGTCAAGCGTAGGTCCCTTGCAGTCAGAATCAGGGGAATTTATAATGGGGAACAAAGAAATGGCAGACCAATTAAATACATACTTTGGTTCTGTCTTCACAAAGGAGGACACAAATAACCTCCCAGAGATGTCGGGGAACATAGGGTCTAATGAAAGGGAGGAACTGAAAGAAATCAGTATTTGTAGGGAAATGGTGTTAGGGAAATTGATGGGATTGAGGGCCGATAAATCCCCAGAGCCTGATAATCTACATCCTAGGGTACTTAAAGAAGTGGCCCTAGAAATAGTAGATGCATTGCAGGTCATCTTCCAAAATTCGATAGACTCTGGAACAGTACCCATGGATTGGCGGGTAGCTAATGTTACTCCACTATTCAAAAAGGATGGTAGAGAGAAAACGGGGAATTACAGCCGGTAAGCCTGACATCGGTAGTGGGGAAAATGCTAGAGTCCATTATAAAGGATGTAATAGCAGAGCAGTTGGAAAAAAGTGACCGATCGGACAAAGTCAACATGGATTTACAAAAGGTAAATCGTGCTTGACTAATCTACTGGAATTTTTTGAGGATGTAACTGGTAAAATAGATAAGGGAGAACCAGTGGATGTGGTGTATTTGGATTTTCAAAAGGCTTTCGATAAGGTCCCGCATAAGAGATTAGCGTGTAAAATTAAGGCACATGGGATTGGGGGCAAGGTATTGACATGGATAGGAACTGGTTGGCAGACAGAAAGCAAAGAGTTGGAATAAACAGGTCTTTTTCCGAGTGGCAGGCAGTGACTAGTGGGGTACCGCAAGGATCGGTCCTTGGACCCCAGCTATTCACAATATATATTAATGATCTGGACGAGGGAACGAGATGTAATATCTCCAAGTTTGCAGACGACACAAAGCTGGGTGGGCGTGTGTGTTGTGAGGAGGATGCCGAGAAACTCCAGTATGATTTGGACAGGTTGGGTAATTGGGCAGAAGCATGGCAGATGCAATATAACGTTGATAAATGCGAGGTTATCCACTTTGGTGTCAAAAACAGGAAGGCAGATTATTATCTGAATGGCAATAGATTGGGAGAAGGGGAAGTGCAATGAGACCTGGGCGTCCTTGTGCACCAGTCGCTGAAAGTAAGCATGCAGGTGCAGCAGGCGGTTAAGAAGGCAAATGGTATGTTGGCCTTCATAGCGAGAGGGTTTGAGTACAGGAACAAGGATGTCTTGCTGCAGTTGTACAGGGCCTTGGTGAGACCACATCTTGAGTATTGTGGTCAGTTTTGGTCGCCTTATCTGAGGAAGAATGTTCTTGCCATGGAAGGAGTGCAGCGAAGATTCACCAGTCTGATACCTGGGATGGCAGGAATGACGTATGAGGAGAGATTGGGTCGATTGGGCTTGTACTCGCTGGAGTTTAGAAGAATGAGAGGCGATCTCATCGAAACTTATAAAATTCTAACAGGACTAGACAGACTAGATGCTGGAAGGATGTTCCCGATGGTCAGGGAGTCCAGAACCAGGGGTCACAGTCTAAGTATAAGGGGTAAGCCATTTAGGACAGAGATGAGGAGGAATTTCATCACCCAGAGAGTGGTGAACCTGTGGAAATCTCTACCAAAGAAGGCAGTGGAGGCCAATTCATTAAACATATTCAAGAAGGAGTTGGATATATTTCTTAAGGCTAAAGGGATCAAGGGATATGGAGAGAAGGCAGGAACAGGGTACTGAATTTGGATGATCAGCCATGATCTCATTGAATGGCGGAGCAGGCTCGAGGGGCCGAATGGCCTACTCCTGCTCCTATTTTCTATGTTTCTATGCTAGTTTCAAAGGAGGCGGGTACCCGACCCGCATTGGGACCCGCCTCCCCGAGGCGGGAAGGGGATTAGTGCCAATTAACTGCCTGTTGTCAGGTAGTTAACAGGCAGTTTTTAGCCTAATCCCTGTTTTCATTGGTGAAATATGGGATTCCCGACGGCTCCAAACCACGCCAATTTAGCGAGGCAGGCCGTCGGGATGAAGGGCTTGGAGGGGTCGAGATGTCCAGTGTTCAGGTGAGTGATGGGTGCATGAGTGCAAAGGTAAGTGTTTTTGGTGTGTGTAAAGTGTTTAAAGAAGTTTTACATACCTTTACTTACCTTTACAGCCTTCCTTCCTTCAGGTCTCAAGAGTCCCTCATCTCACCAGCACAGAAAACAGAATGGCTGCGAGCTGTCAAAAGATCCAGCATTCAGCTTTCTGTTCCGGGGAGATCTCTAAATCATCCTGAGAGGAAGGAATTAACCTGGAGTACAGATTGTTAGTGTTTGACAGCTTCAAACAGCTGTGAGGCGCTGATATTTCATCCGTCAAAAGGTCTTGACAGAGGAAGTATCAATCTGTGACGTCACCTGTTGCCGGGCGGCCCTTACTTGGCCTGCTGAGCCCGCTGGGCGGGCTCAACAAGGTCAATCAAGTGAAAATCGCGTGGGTTGGCTAAAACTCGATGGAGGCGGGACTACAACCCCGAAAGTTGTAGTCCCCCCTCCTCAATGAAAATCCAGCCCATGGGCTGGATTTTCCAAGCCCCATGGAGGCGGGACAGCCGGTAAAATCGGAGAAATTGGGGGCGGATGGCAAACCCGCCCCCATCTCGCCTCCGTGCCCATTTGCCAGGAGGCGGGAAGATGTGCAGCTTCGGGTCCCGTCTCCTGGAGGCAGGAAAGGCATGTAATCCTTTTAACTGCCTGTTAACAGGTAGTTAACAGGCAGAAAAAAGGATTAGTGCCATTTTTCCTTCACAGGTGAAGGCTTCCTGACCTCGGAGAACCCCGCCGGGTTGGAGGAGACGTGGAAGAGGTCTGCGGCGGTCGGAGGCACCTGGAAGTAAGGTGTAGAGGTGAGTGATGGGTGCAAGTGTGGAGTGGTAAGTATGCAAGGTGAGTGATAAGTTTAAAAAAGTGTTCACTTACCTTGTTTTCCTTCCATAGCCTTTAGCCGCGCTGGATTGGGAGAGCGGACATCCTCCTTGTCAATTTCAGGTAATGGCTGATGGACATCCGATCCATCAGACATCTGAAATTTACAAATTTGCAATGTTTGATGAGTCCTCACCGCTAAGACTCAACAAACTAAAGAGAATGTCAAAGGCTGTCATTTCTTCTTTCCAGAAGTCTTGACTGATAGCACGTCTGACATTGACGTGATCTGTCAGTGACTTCTTCCCTAATTGGCCTGCTGAGCCTGCAGGGCGGGTTTAACAAGCTCAATTGGGAAAATCCCTCTGAATGGTCAGGCGAGGATGGAGGTGGGACATTGACACGACAAGCAGCAGTCCCCACCTCCAACTTGCCTCCATTCACAAAATCCAGACCTATGACTACAACTAGATAAGTAAGAGTGGAACTAGGCAAGAGCAGCCCCACTCAGCTTGACAATGGAAGAGAGGTGTTAGAGAAGGATGGTGTGGTCAACCGATTCAAAGGATGCAGAGAAGATGAGAAGGATGAAGAGGGCTAGTTTACCACGGTCACAGTCATAGCGGGTGTCATTTGTGACTTTGAAAAGGGCTGTTTCAGTGCTGTGACAGGGTCAGAAACCTGATTGGAGAGATTCATATATGGATTTGCGGGAAAGATGGGCCCAGATTTGGGAGGCTAAAACACGTTCAAAGACTTTGGAGAGGAAAGGAGGTTGGAGATGAGATGGTAGTGTTCAAGGAAAGAGTGGTCAAGTGTGTTTTTCTTTGAGAAGGGGTGATGACAGCAGAATTCAAATGGGTGGGCAGTACCCAAGGAGAGGGATCCGTTTACAATATCAGCTGGCATAGAGGCCAGGAAGGGAAATTGGGTGGTCAGCAGTTTAGTGGGAATAGGATCAAGAGAGCAGGAAATGGGTCCCGTGGATAAGATGAGCTCAGAGAGGGCATGAAAGGAGATAAGAGAGAAACTAGAGAATGCTGCAAGTTCAGGGCTAGGGCAGGGTGGATCCTTGGGGAAGCTTGGTTTGGTGGGCTAGGAGAAGAGTGCGATGCAGCAGAGGCAGTTGAATGGATGGTCTCAATCTGGTGACAAAGAAGTCCATGAGCAATTGTTATTGGTGTAGGTGGAGGAGGCGGGGAGAGGGGTTTAAGGAGACGGTTTGTAGTGGAGAGAAGTCTGGAGTTATCTTTACATTCCAGAATGATCCTGGAGTAGTGAGCAGTTTTGGCAGAGGAGAGAAGGGCCCAGTAGTGCTTGATGTAATCCAGCCAGATCTGGCAATGAATGGCTAAACCAGTTGTGCGCCAGATATGTTCGAGTCTGCGTCCTTTGGACTTAGGGCGCAAAAATGAGGGACTCGCAATCAAGAGATTCAGTATGGGAACTTTGAAAGCTATTTTAAGTATTTACATGAGGCCGGAAAAGACTCATGGCTTTTATTTTGCCCCTAAATCACTCACTGGAAAATCAGGTGCTCAGTGTTTTAACCTATGCTTGCCTCGTGTGTCATCTCGCGTTGCTGGTGGGACATCGGAAAATTGGGGCTAAATTCCCGCAGCTGGGATTTGACCTATATTCACAATTCATCGTTGCGTTGATGTTTCTTCAGCTGCGCGCTAATACTTTATCTTAAACATGGTGCATCTTTAACTAGGTGGTTGGCAGCATTTATTTCAGCACAAGCTTCCAATCTTGGCCACCTGACACTCACAGCCCCACCGGAAAGAGAGCGACATCCCTCTCTGGAAATTTCCAGAAATAAGTCACTTATCAGGTCGCAAGCACAAAACATATATTCAGCCTGCCTTTACACTGTCATGTTTGCCATTTTGGATGTGCACCGAGGCAAAAGCGGAAGTATAATTCTGCATTTCAAATCAGCTGTCCCCAGTGCATTCTACCTAGCGGAGTGAAACTCCCAGCAGTAAGTAGTTTTATATATCCTGACTCTCTTACTTAGCGCCTGCATGAGTTCAGGTGCACCTCAGCATGCTCAAGGGCTGCACCACATTATGGAGCTCGGACATCAACATGCAGCACCTGAAAGGTATTTTCTGAATTAGCCCAGTGCCAGTGCAGGTTGTGTGAAAGGTTTACCTCCACCTACCCAATAAGCGGTTACTTTTTGTCACTTTGTACCACAAACAAATAAGTGTGCTGTATCCATGCACACATGAAAGTAGCTGCACCATCGCGACCACTGCTGCTCTGCATTCATCCAGCAATGGTTTCCGCAGCGCCATAACCTTAACTAAGTGGAAGGACAGCATAAGTTCAGTATATCTGACCACAGCCACTCACATATAATATAACAGCATCCACAAATAGCATCTGGATAATAAGCACTGTCAAACAATGCAGGGTATGCCTGGTATTTCCACTAGGGAGGAACTCAGCTAGGTTAATTAAGTGCGTTCATTTGACATAGATCACATGGGACAGAATACTTCCCAGGGTGACAATACCAGTGGAGAAGATGTCACCCTCAAGGATCACATTTTCCCACATGTGGTGGGGTGGGGGTGGTGGGGAAGAAGTCTTAAGGAGGCTTTATGCACTTTGACCTTCTAAACACCATCAGTTGGGCAGTGTGTGGTGAGTTCACCAGCGCAGTAAGTATTACTGATCACCCCCACCCCATCAACTTACTAGTAATCTGTCTTTTTCTTCGTGCCACAAGTCCTAATAATGCATCAACAGTAGCGTGCCACAAGCAGCATTATACAATACTTTGCATATTTAAGTTGCATCACCTGAAGATATTTGGCTTTTAGCCCTGGTAAAGAAATTCCTATGGAATCGCGTCAGTGCAGAGGAGTGGCATCACATGAGTGGAAATAGCGTAGAATGATTTAACCCGCTCCCATATTGGCATTGTCTTCATAGTATCAGCAACATCCACCTCAGCTTATTGAGTGGTGTCAAAAGTGTGTCATAAAATAAATCTGCTATGATGGGGTTTTATTGGTTTGAAGCACGGTGGCATAGTGGTTAGCACTGTTGCCTCACAGCACCAGGGACCCGGGTTCGAATCCGGCCTCAGGTGACTGTCTGTGTGGAGTTTGCACATTCTCCCCGTGTTTGCGTGGGTTTCCTCCGGGTGCTCCGGTTTCCTCCCACAGTCCAAAGATGTGCGGGTTAGGTTGATTGGCTATGATAAATTGACCCTTAGTGTTAGGGGGATTAAATACGTGGGGTTATGGGGCTAGGGTGGGATATGTGTTGGTGTAGGGGTTACGGGGATCGGGTGGGATATGTGTCAGTGCAGGCTCGATGGGCCGAAATGGCCTCTATCTGCACTGTGGGGTTTCTGTGATTCTGTGAAGCGCAGGCTCCATATTGAAAGCAAAATATATTTTCACATCACTAAATTGGGAGCAGTGACACTGCCATCAAAACTAAGACGACTGAATCTTTCATGATTTGCAAGCCAGAAACTCCTCAGAAACAGCCACTTGCAAAGATTTGGCACCCATGACTGGGAGAAACATGTTGAAGTTGTTAGAAAATTTTACAATGTTATTATTCCCAAGACATCTTTGTCAACCTGTTGCAAACTCAAATATCAGTGTCTTGCCACTTGCTCCACAGTGGGTGTTCCCACAAGCCCGTCCTCACAGCCTTATAACTGCCTAAAGCTAGAATGGGTTCAGTATTCTTTCACAGGCTTTGGAAAAAAAACATCTATTACACAGGAGAAATTTATAGAAAAACATTCATTACACAGGAGAGAGTCAAGGAAAAACATGCATTACACTAGAGAGGTGGCTGAGAAAACATTCATTGCACAGGAGAGCTTTGTAGAAACTGATCAACAGGCTCCTTCTACCCTTCGAGCGTCGGAAGCCTAAGCTCGGCTAAAATCAATAGCGTGTACTTTGGCAGCCTACTGAAACAAGAGGCCATCTCCCAATGATTGAAATGTTTGACCTCTGAAAGAAAGAAATACTTGCGCCTTTCACAACCTCAGGATATCCCAAAGCGCTCCACAGCCAATGAAGTACTTTTGAAGTGTAGTCACTGTTGTAACGTAGGAAACGCGGCAGCCAATTTGTGCACAGCAAGCTCCCACAAACAGCAATGTGATAATGACCAGATAATCTGTTTTGATGGTGTTGGTCGAAGGATAAATCTGGGCCAGAACCCCAGGGAGAACGCCCCTGCTCTTCTTCGAAATAGTGCCATGGGATCTTTTACGTCCACCTGAGAGGGCAGCCGGTTTAATGCCTCATCTGAAAGACGGCACCTCCGACAGTGCAGCGCTCCCTCAGCAATGCACTGGAGTGACAGCCTAGATTTTGTGCTCGAGGCTCGAGAGTGGGACTTGAACCCACGACCTTCTGACTCTGGCGAGCATGCTACCCACTGAGCAACGGCTGGAGGTGCAATCCAACCAGTTTCTAAACATCTAGAAAAAACACAAGACTATTCTCAGTTGATTGTCTTTCACACTCCGGAAATATTACTGTAATTTTTTTCTCAAAGAAATATAAAAACATGAAAGACTAACATATGCCATGATGTACAGTTAGGACTTTATTATTTTTAATTCAGTCAAATCAAGAACAGGAATGAAGAAACCCAAATCCAAACTGACTTACCATCAGTATAGTATGGATTAGGGATGAACATTCTTGTGAATCTAAACTTTGCACAACCAAAGTTCTGTTTTATAAAGTTGTCTGTCAGGTGGGAAAGTAATCTCCATTACATAACCAGGACTCCGACTCAGCTCATCAAGTAGACCACCAGAGACGTTTAGACGTGCCAGGGATCAACACATTCTCCCTTCACCCAACACCAAGTCAATCAAGCACAAAATAGAGGCTAAGCACTAAGGCACTGATGGTTTGTGTCATACATATCCCTGGATGTTTGAAAAGGGACAGTTTGGGTTTTATGGCCTCAGGTCATATGTGCCATCCAATGAGTTTTGAAGGCATCAGAAGTTCTTTCATCAGCATGTATTACTTTCTTTAATGTTAAAAGCTACTCACTGTAATTTATTTAGGACATGTTTGAATAAGTGAGGCCCTGTTTTTGTTACAGTTAAAATAAGATATTATAACTGTCACTTTTTTAAAAGAAAGCAACTTTCTCAACTCTTGGCAGGCTTTAAGCTGTTGCGTATTGAAAATGAATCAATTGTCGGAAGGTAATGTGCCAAGAACATCATCTGCTTCTTACCTCCTACCACAGAAACAGCATAAGCCAAGTGCACCAACTGGGGAACAGTTAAGATGCACAGCTTCACACCATTACAGTTAACTAGTACTTAAATCTGTACGCCATAGTGAACCAGACTGTTTGCAACCTTAGTGTCATATTTGACCCCAAGATGAGCTTCCGACCACATATCCGCGCCATCACTAAGACTGCCTATTTCCACCTCCATAACATCCGCCCTGCCTCAGCTCATCTGCTGCCGAAACCATCATCCATATCTTTGTTATCTCTAGACTTGACTATTCCAATGCACTCCTGGCTGGCTTCCCACATTCTACCCACCGCAACCTTGAGGTCATCCAAAACTCTGCTACCCGTGTCCTAACTCGCAACAAGTCCTGTTCACCCATCACCCCTGTTCTCGCTGGCCTACATTGACTCCCGGTTAAGCAACGCCTCGGTTTTAAAATTCTCATCCTTGTTTTCAAATCCCTCCATAGCCTCGCCCCTCCCCATTTCTGTAACCTCCTCCAGCCCTACAACCCTCCGAGATATCTGCGCTTCTCCAATTCTAGCCTCTTGAGCATCCCCGATTTTAATTGCTCCACCATTGGCGGCCGTGCCTTCAGCTGCCAAGGCCCTGAGCTCTGGATTTCCCTCCCTAAACCTCTACACCTCTCTTTCCTCCTTTAATACGCTCCTTAAAACCTACCTCTGTGGCTCGGTGTTTGATACCGCTCCTGTAAAGCACCTTGGGATGTTTTACTACGTTAAAGGCGCTATATAAATGTAAGTTTTGTCATTGTGAGTCCTGTTATTTTCTTTAAAAATGGCAAAATACTGCGGATGCTGGAAATCTAAAATATAAACAGAAAGTGCTGGGAATATTCAGCAGGCCAGGCAGCATCTGTGGAAAGAGAAACAGTTAACGTTTCAGGTCAATGACCCTTCGTCAGAACTGGAAAAAGTTACAGATGTAACAGGTTTTAAGCAAGCACAGAGGCAGGGAAAGAAGGGAAGGGGAGGAAAGATAAAAAGGGAAAGTCTGTGATCGGATGGAAAGCAGGAGTGATTTAAATGGCAAAAAGGATGGTAGTGCAAGGCAAATGGGGGTTATAATGGGACAAGTAAAGAAACAAAAGATGGGCCTAGAGGAGCTGAAAATGGCAACAGCAGAATCATTACCAGCACCTGCTGTCCGATAAAATGGGAGCGGAGGTTATAATCTGAAATTGTTGAACTCGATGTTGAGTCCGGAAGGCTGTAAAGTGCCTAATCGAAAGATGAGGTGCTGTTCCTCGAGCTTCCGTTGAACTTCATTGGAACAATGTAGGAGGCCAAGGGCAGAGAGATCGGAGTAGGACGGAGAATTAAAATGGCAAGTGATCGAAGTTCAGGGTCACGCTTGTGGACGGAACGGAGGCGTTCAGCAAAGCGATCACCCAATCTGCATTTGGTCTCCCCAGTGTAGAGGAGACCGCATCGTGAGCATGAATGCAGTGTACTGAATTGAAAGAAATACAAGTAAATCTCTGTTTCACCTGGAAGGAGTGTTTGGGGCCCTGGATGGTGGGAAGGGAGGAGGTGAAACCTGTTACATCTGTAACTTTTTCCAGTTCTGACGATAGGTCACGGACCTGAAACGTTAACTCTGTTTCTCTCTCCACAGATGCTGCCTGGCCGTTGAGTGTTTCCAGCACTTTCTGTTTATATTCCTGTTATTTTCATGACTGGTGATCAAGTAGGATATCCAACTTTGGAATAAAATGGATATCCATTCCATCTTTTCCCTTGAAAATACATCCCTGCTTTTCTACAGAATAGAGACGCTTCAGTGTAAGAAAAAGATATTTGAATTCCATTTACCTCTGAAAAGATACTAGAGAAATAGCAATGCTCTG
Source organism: Somniosus microcephalus (assembly GCF_052327205.1). Classification (NCBI taxonomy): domain Eukaryota; kingdom Metazoa; phylum Chordata; class Chondrichthyes; order Squaliformes; family Somniosidae; genus Somniosus; species Somniosus microcephalus. Next base: position 30,834,785 of record NC_140999.1, on the reverse strand, counting down.
CCTCACCCTCAATGAAGGTAATATCCCTCCAAAACCCTTGGCATTAGATAAAATGACATTCTTTACATAACCACTTCGATTATGTTGTTTCATCTCTCTTCCCAAAATCTTGTCTTCACCATGGCGAAGTCTGTGGCGTAAGGGAAGTGTTGTGAACAAAATTGGAGGAGATAGCTTAAAAAAATCTTACAACTAGCACTATTTCTTCTCTTTATGAGGGATAGCATAACCTAACAGTTAGATTTAAATTGTTGTGTTATAGAACAAATAAAAATTATGCCACATGAAATTCAATTCCCAAAAAAACCTAATTTTTACAGTAGTCAAAAAGTAAACTAAAGAAAACTTTAATGTTACAAAAATCTGAGCTTGTTTTTAATGTGTCAGCTGTGGCTCAGTGGTAGCACTCTCTCCTCTGAGCCAGAAAGTCGTGGGTTCAAGACCCGCTCCAGAGACTTGAACACATAATAACATAGAAACATAGAAGATAGGAGCAGGAGTAGGCCATTCGGCCCCTCGAGCCTGCCCCGCCATTCAATGCGATCATGGCTGATCATCCAAATTCAGTACCCGGTCCCTGCTTTCTCCCCATACCCCTTGATCCCTTTAGCCTTAAGAAATATATCCAACTCCTTCTTGAATATATTTAATGAACTGGCCTCCACCGCCTTCTGTGGTAGAGAGTTCCACAGGTTCACCACTCTCTGGGTGAAGAAATTCCTCCTCATTTCTGTCCTAAATGGCCTACCCTTTACCCTTAGACTGTGTCCCCTGGTTCTGGACTCCCCGACCATCGGGAACATCCTTCCTGCATCTAGTCTCTCCAGTCCTGTCAGAATTTTATAAGTTTCAATGAGATCCCCTCTCATTCTTCTAAACTTCAGCGAGTACAAGCCCAATCGGCCCAATCTCTCCTCATACGTCATTCCTGCCATCCCAGGTATTAGCCTGGTGAATCTTCGCTGAACTCCTTCCATGGCAAGAACATCCTTCCTCAGATAAGGCGACCAAAACTGCACACAATACTCAAGATGTGGTCTCACCAAGGCCCTGTACAACTGCAGCAAGACATCCTTGTTCCTGTACTCAAACCCTCTCGCTACGAAGGCCAACATACCATTTGCCTTCTTAACCGCCTGCTGCACCTGTATGCTTACCTTCAGCGACTGGTGCACAAGGATACCCAGGTCTCGTTGCACTTCCCCTTCTCCCAATCTGTTGCCATTTAGATAATGCCCCAGAAATTCGGGTCGGGGACTTCCCGCGAGTGCAAGCCCCCGACCTGCACTTAGCTTGCGCGCCGGCAGTTGAGCTGTAGGGCCCCGTGGAATTCCGATCCGGGGCCTGGCCCAGCTGCCGGCGCGCAGTGCTTGCACGTCCCAGGGGCACAGTTAGTTCGATGCGTCCCCTGGAATCACGTGGGCCATGGGCAGCCAATCGGAGGAGGGAAAAGCCCATTCATAAGTCTTGACAGGAAGACCTGTCAAGACTTATAAATACTACGGCCCCAAAATAGCAGTAAACATTCAAATAAAAAAAAATTTAAATCACACTTTTTAAATAAACTATAAATTACATTAAATAACTATTGTAAACAATAATTTAAATTTTTGAAAAAAATAATTTTATATTCTAACAGGGCTAAAAATAAACTTACCTTGCTTTAAAGTATTTAAAAATGATAAACCTGTGGAAAAATGTTTTAATTTTAATTAATTGACCACTTACCTTGTAAAAAGCAGGCCTTACGCCTGCTTTTTACATTTCTAAATTCTAAAGACTTACCCTCACGGAGAAACCTGTAAAGAAAACGTAAGTTCAAACCGCATGCGCAGACTCCCCCGCGCACGCGTTCGACCTCTGAACCCCTTCGTTCAGAGGAATGGAAGTGCCCGTTTCCCGCGCATGCGCAGTGCATGCAGGAAACCGGCACTTCCATCGGGCCCACACGTGAGTACCCCGTGCGTACTCACCCGTGGAGACCCGAATTTCTGGGCCAATAATCTGCCTTCCTGTTTTTGCCACCAAAGTGGATAACCTCACATTTATCCACGTTATATTGCATCTACCATGTTTCTGCCCAATCACCCAACATGTCCAAATCATCCTGGAGTTTCTCGACATCCTCCTCACAGCACACACGCCCACCCAGCTTTGTGTCGTCTGCAGATTTGGAGATATTACATCTAATTCCCTTCTCTAGATCATTAATATATATTGTGAAAAGCTGGGGTCCAAGGACCGATCCCTGCGGTACCCCACTAGCCACTGCCTGCCACTCGGAAAAAGACCCGTTTATTCCAACTTTTTGCTTTCTGTCTGCCAACCAGTTCTCCATCCAAGTCAATACCTTGCCCCCAATCCCATGTGCCTTAACTTTACACGCTAATCTCTTATGCGGGACCTTATCGAAGACCTTCTGAAAGTCCAGATACACCACATCCACTGGTTCTCCCTTATCTATTTTACCAGTTACATCCTCAAAAAATTCCAGTGGATTAGTCAAGCACGATTTATCTTTTGTGAATCCATGTTGACTTTGTCCGATCCGGTCACTGTTTTCCAAGTGCTCTGCTATTACATCTTTTATAATGGACTCTAGCATTTTCCCTACTACTATGTCAGGCTTACCGGTCTGTAATTCCCCGTTTTTTCTCTACCACCTTTTTTGAATAGTGGGGTAACATTAGCTACCCTCCAATCCATGGGTACTGTTCCAGATTCCATCGAATGTTAGAAGATGATCAGTAATGCATCTACTATTTCTAGGGCCACTTCCTTAAGTACCCTAGGATGTAGATCATCAGGCCCTGGGGATTTATCGGCCTTCAATCCCATCAATTTCCCTACAAATACTGATTTCTTTCAGTTTCTCCCTTTCATCAGACCCTATGTTCCCCGGCATCTCTGGGAGGTTATTTGTGTCCTCCTTTGTGAAGACAGAACCAAAATATGTATTTAGTTGGTCTGCCATTTCTTTGTTCCCCATTATAAATTCCCCTGATTCTGACTGCAAGGGACCTACGCTTGACTTCACCAATCCTTTTCTTTTCACATATCTATAAAAGCTTTTACAGTCAGTTTTTATGTTCCCTGAAAGCTTACTCTCATATTCTATTTTCCCCTTCTTAATTAATCCCTTTGCCCTCCTTTGTTGAATCCTAAACTGCTCCCAATCCTCAGGTTTACTGCTTTTTCTGGCCAATTTATATGTCCTCTCCTTGGATCTTATGCTATCCCTAATTTCCCTTGTTAGCCACGGTTGAGTCACCTTTTTTGTTTTATTTTTATGCCAAACTGGGATGAACAAATTCTGTAGTTCATCCATGCGGTCTTTGAATGTTTGCCATTGCCTATCCACCGTCAACCCTTTGAGTGACATTCCCCAATCAATCCTACCCAACTTGCGCCTCAGACCATCGTAGTTTCCTTTATTTAAATTTAGGACCCTAGTCTCTGAGTCAACTACTTCATTCTCCATTTTAATGAAGAATTCGATCATATTATGATCGCTCCGACCCAAGGGGCCTCGCACAACAAGATTGCTAATTAATCCTTTCTCATTACATAATACCCAGTCTAAGATGGCCTGATCTCTGGTTGGTTCCTCGACATATTAGTCCAGGAAACCATCCCATAAACACTCCAGGAATTCCTCCTCCACAGTATTGTTACTAATTTGGTTAGCCCAATCTATATGTAAATTAAAGTCACCCATGATGACTGCTGTGTCCTCATTGCACGCTTCTTTAATTTCCCTTTTAATGCCATCCCCAACCTCCGCATTACTGTTTGGAGGTCTATATACCACTCCCACTAATGTTTTCTGCCCCTTGGTATTTCTCAATTCTACCCATACCGATCCCACATCATCAGAGCTAATATCCTTCATTACAATTGTGTTAATCCCTTCTTTAACCAGCAATGCTACCCCACCTCCCTTTCCTTTTTGCCTACCTTTCCTGAATATCGAATACCCTTGGATGTTGAGTTCCCAGCCTCGGCCATCCTGGAGCCACGTTTCCGTAATCCCAACCAAATCATATTCATTTACCTCTATTTGCGCAGCCAATTCATCCACCTTATTACGAATGCTCCTCGCATTAAGACACAAAGCCTTCAGGCTTGTTTTTTTAACGCTCTTAGACCTATTAGAATTATTATTTACTGTGGCCATGTTTGATTTAAACCGTTGATTTCTCTGCCTGCCACTTTTGTTTTTCTCCTTCCTTTCTTTTGCTTTTATCCTTGTTTCCCTTTCCTCTGTCCGCCTGCTCAGGTTTCCAACCCCCTGCCATCTTAGTTTAAACCCTCCCCCAGAGCACTAGCAAACACTCCCCCTAGGACATCGGTTCCAGCCCTGCCCAGGTGCAAACCGTCCGGTTTGAACTGCTCCCACCTCCCCCAGAACCGGTTCCAAAGTCCCAGGAACTTGAATCCCTCCCCATTACACCATTCCTCTAGCCACATATTCATCTGAAATATCCTTCTATTTCTACTCTGACTAGCACGTGGCACTGGTAGCAATCCTGAGATTACTACCTTTGAGGTCCTATTTTTTAATTTACCTCCTAACTCCCTATATTCAGCTTTTAGGACCTCATCCTGGATTTTACCTATATCGTTGGTACCTATATGCACCATGACAACTGGCTGTTCACCCTCCCCTTCCAAAATGTTCTGCAGCTGCTCTGAGACATCCTTGACCCTTGCACCAGGGAGGCAACACACCATCCTGGAGTCTCGTTTGCGGCCGCAGAAACGCCTATCTATTCCCCTTACAATAGAATCCCCTATTACTATAGCTCTACCCCTCTTTTTCCTCCCGTCCTGTGCAGCAGAGCCACCCCTGGTGCCAGGAAGTTGGCTGCTGCTGCCTTCCTCTGATAAGCCATCCCCCCCAACAGTACTCAAAGTGGTGTATCTGTTTGAGAGGGGGATGTCCACAGGGGACCCCTGCACTACCTGCAAGCGCCTATTACTCTGCCTGTTGGTCACCCCTTCCCTTTCTGCCTGTCCAACCTCTACCTGCGGTGTGTCCAACTCCCTAAACGTGCTATTCACGACGTCCTCAGCATAGCGAACGCTCCAGTATGCATCCAATCGCAGCTCCAGCGCCGTAATGCGGTCTGCCAGTAGCTGCAGCTGGATACACTTCCTGCACACACAGTTGTCAGGGACACAGGAAGTGTCCCTGAGTTCCCACATATCGCAGGAGGAGCATACCACATGGCCGGGCTGTCCTGCCATGAATTACCCTTTAATTAATTGAAATTAAATTAAATCAAATCAATCCCACCAATTACACTACAGTTAAATGGTTTATTAACAGTCCCCGCTACACCAGAGAGACCTTAGCAACTATAAACCACAGAGTTAAAGTTTAAAAAGAGAGAAATACTCACCAACCAATCACTTACTTGCTTTCTGGTGACGTCACACTTCGATTACTTTTTACATCTCTCCCTCCCTCTGAGCTCGGAGACTGCAGATTAGTAAACCTACCTGGTCTCGGAGCCGCTTTTTAAACCGCTGCCTCGGTCGCCTCGTTCCCCGCAGGTCCGCCTGCTTGCCGCACCGACACTTCAGTGCAGTACTTTGGGAGTGCTGCACTTTTGAAGGTGCCATCTTTTCGATAAGATGTTGAGCCTGCTCAGGTCGGCGTAAAAGATCCCAGGGCACTATTGAAAGAAGAATAGGGGAGTGCTCCTGGTATCCTGGCCAATATTTATCACTCAACCAGCATCAGCTTAAACAGATTACTGTTGCGTTTGCCTACATTGTGACAGTGACTACACTGCAAAAGTAATTATTTGGCGCTTTGAAAAAAGCATTTTGAGGACGTGAAAGGCACTATTTGAATGCTAGTTCATTGTTCCTTATAGTCCATGGCCTAAAATTGGTTTGAATAAGCTAGGTTTTTGATGCATTGTTCATGAAAATAGTAGCACTATTTGGTACAGCTCACTTGGTTCAGTAAAGCTCCCACAAGCCAGACAAGTGACCATTCTCAGCACCCATGGTCTAATTTACTGGTGGTTTTCTTGAATCTAGAGTGTAAGCTACCTTGAGTTGTATTGTCTGTACAGCTGACAGCTTGAATATATTTATATTATTATGTAGAATATAATAGGGATATGTATGAGGTTGAGTTATGAGGCTGCGCCTGGTTAAGAAGTTCAGTCAATGTCACAGTACACAACAGCAAATCTCAAGTCATTTGAATCTGAGGTCAGGTTTCATTCCAAATTTACTTCATCTTCACAATAATTCTTTTCAACCTTGGTGGTGTCCTGCACTATGGGCCTTGGTCCAGGTTTCTTTATTTTAAAAATATCTCTTATATTTGTATTTAAGTATGGAATTTTATGAGATTATTTACAGTTTTTTTGGGAAAGTTCCAGGGGTTTTGACATATTCTGGAATTATATCAGCATAGTGCGACATAATATTAACAGAAAAGTATTATATTCCTTTGTGACATCATTAGAAATATATTACAGAGAAATGCCACACACAATATATTTTACATCTCAATTTTGCCACATTTTAGGGTTAGGGTTAGTACTTTTGGTAAGGTTCCTATATTTTCCACTTAATATCTGAAAATGTCCTTTAGTAACCCGTAGTTCTTCAACTGACAAAAATCTACGACATTGTATGCGCCTTTTCTTCAAACTTGTGTTTAGCTTGGCTGCAAAGAATTGATTTGTAGGAAGCAATTATTCTCAGGCAAAATTATGATCTTTAAGACCCGATTTTCATAACCAAAATCAATGGATTTGTCCAGACTGGTTTTAAATTTGCCCAATTAAACGGTTCCTCCCATCCCCTTTCAAATTCTCTGGAGAGTTGATTCCCATCCTCTATTGGCCAACTGGTGCTTCAGCCCTTTACCTTTTTGCAGAAGTCACCTCCACCATTGGGAGTTGCCAAAGAGGGCTTGAAAGCAATCCATTCATTTCTCTCAGATTTGTTGCTACATTCTCAGGATTCTTTCAGGATTTGTTGACAATTTTATTTTGTGAATTTCATTGCTGTCATCACATGCTGGCTTTTACATTTCATTCATTACCATCGTTATTTACTTAATGTGGACTCTGTTTCATTCATTAAATGAATGGCTCTGACTCGACCCATGCGCGCTCTCATTAGTTTTGAGAGACTCTTCACTGGTGTTAATCCAGTACCAGAAAACCCAAATAGAGAATTGGTATCTGCTTTATATTACAGAGCTACATTGAGCAGAAGCAGTATTGTACAGGTAGACTACCCTTTATCCGAAAACCTCGGGACCAGCCGTGTTTCGGTTTTAGGAAAATTTCGGTTTTCGGAAGGTGCGCGAAAACACTTCGGTTTTCAGAGGTAATTCGGTTTTCGGGAGTGCGGATAAAGGATACACTATCCCTTATCCGAAAATAACGACTATAAATACTGTAGTTACAGGGATAAATACTGTAGTACAGTTTATTTGTAAGGAAAACATTCAGTAAAACTTCAAACATGTACAGGTACAAACTAAGCTAAATACCTGTACATAAACATGCAATAAAGGTACATTACATCTGGCTTGAGGATCTTGGAGAAGATGGTACATCAGTGTTGTCATCATTGTCATCAGGTTGGAGTTGGACATCTGAAGATGGGCCAGGAACAGGATTCTCAAGTGCTGAAGCATGACTACGACAGACGGCCTTTTTAAAGACTTCTTCCAGTGTCATCTGTCTCATTAACATTGGTTTCTGTCTAAGCAGTCTCTCTTTAATTGAGTAAACTTGCATAATCTCTTGCTCACTGATAAATGCACGTTTTTCAAGGCCAGCAATTAACTGATCACACATTGTCACCATATCGTCTATGGGGATTTTTTCACCTGTGTTCACAATGTCATCATCATCATCACTACTGTCCTCATGCTTGTCTTTATTTAACACCATTTCAGCAATTTCCCCATCACTCAACGAATTCACAACAGGTGCATCATTGTCAATGTTCAGCACTTCTTCGATGTCAGCTTCCTCTAACGTATTTACACTTTCGGATGATAAACCTTTGGCGTAAGTGAGGAGGTTTGATATCATCATCTTCTCCTGACTGACAGGAAATCCTTCAAACTCGTCATCTGCAGGTCCATCTTCATGAAACATCGTTGAAGGCCAAAGTCTGTGCCAAGCATTTGTTAATGTTGGTTTGTCAACATCGTTCCAAGCATTAGCAACTGCATAAATGGCATCCTTAACATTGAATTCTTTCAGGAAGCTTTGGATTCCTTCGCCTCTGTTGATTGCATCAAGCATAGAGTTCAAAAAAACGTCTTTATACTTGCTCTTCATGGAGCGTAAAATTCCTTGGTCACAAGGCTGTATTAAAGGTGTCACATTAGGGGGAAAGTTAATGCCGAAAACATAACTTTTCACAAGAAGTTCAGGAGGGGGATGTGCGGGGCAGTTGTCCAGGAACAATAAAATTTTGCAGTTTTCTTCCAGTCCAACTTGCCTGCAATGAGCTCGTGTCGCTGGTACGAAGTGGTTATTGAACCAGTGAGAAAATATTCCTCTGGTTACCCATGCTTTCCTGCTCGCATAATAATGCACAGGTAAATTGCATACACCTTTCAAACATCTCGGATGTTGGCTTTTTCCAATCACTACCAACTTTAACTTGTGTGTGCCTGCAGCATTGGCACACCCAAGAACAGTCAACCTGTCCTTAGCATCCTTAAAACCTGCTGGTGCACTCTCATCAGCCGTTGCTAATATTTTTCTAGGAACGTAGCGCCAGAACAGAGCTGTTTTATCAGCATTGTAAATTTGTTCAGGACCGAGGTTTTCATCCGATATTATTTTTGCAAACTCATCTATGTAATTTTCAGCTGCTTCATGATCAGCAGAAGCTTTTTCACCACAGATTTTCAGATATCTTATACCATGACGCTTCTTAAATTTATGCAGCCAACCTTCTGAATATTCACACTCAACTTCAATGTTCAGTTCTTCATGGTATATTCTAGCTTGCTTCATGACCATCAAACCAGTCAGTGGCACACGTTCACCTCTGCGTTGTTGAATCCACTCAATCAGCACACGGTCAAGATCTTCATTTTTTGCCCTATGCAATGTTTTCCTAATTTTCATTAGTTTATGGTCATCACTGTCAGTGTAAAATTTCAACAACTTGTCTTTCTGTTTCTTTAAGTCATATACGGTGGTACTTCCCACACCATATTCTTCAGTAAGATGTCGCACAGACACACCACGATCAAGCTTCTGCGATAACTCCACTTTCTGCGATATCGATAATGAGCGATGCTTCCTTCTCTGCTTCTCACTGTTACCCATTGGGGTATCTGCAGCTCTTTTTAGCATTTTCACAAATTGTTAAAAGCCAGCAAATATCTAAGAGAGCAGCAAATAGCAGCAAATATCTAAGAGAGCAGCAAATATCACACAGAGCAGCATAACACCTGCGTGGGTCAAGCATCGGCAGCGTCGGGTCATGCTTTGCGCCACTTTCGGCTTTCAGAGGTTTTCTGGTTTCGGATGTGCGGATAAAGGATGGTACACTATCTCTTATCCGAAATTGGGTGGGGTTCGGCGGGGGTGGGGTACGACGGGGGGGTCGGGGGTCGGGTTCGGTCGGGGGTGGGGGTCGGCGGGGGTCGTGGTCGTGCGCATTTCGGTTTTCAGAAGTCATGCTTTGCTCCACTTTCGGCTTTCAGAGGTTTTCTGGTTTCGGATGTGCGGATAAAGATTTCGGTTTTCAGAAGTGCGGAAAAATGCTACACTATCCCTTATCCGGCTAGGCCTGTAAGTCGTGCGCCACTCTGGTCATGTCGTGCGCACGACTTACGCTGACCGAAAAAACCTTCGGTTTTTAGAGGGTTTCGGTTTTCGGAAGTCCGGATAAAGGGTAGTTTACCTGTAGTATGCTGGTTATTAGATCTTTCTCAATGAGTGTGTTAGGTCCATACAGGCCAGTAATGTAGCAGGTGGGCTGAGTGCACAGCCCACCCGGGGCCATGAAAAATGGTGGCATGTATTTTACGTTTGTAACCAGATATTTGTATAAACTGCACCTCTTGAAGTGGTTGTCCGCTGCCGCCCATCCCTTCCAGCGGTATTAGCAATGTCTCATTTACATTATGCTACTGCTGTCCAAGTCAGCCAGCAGAGCTCAAATACAAAGAGGGCATGTAATGGCTTAGATGTGTACTCATTCATCTGGGACTAGGGTTAATAATGACACTCAGACTTTACTCAGCTTCACGCCAGTCATTAGCAATGAACCTGGAACGTTTTGGAGTTGTTAGTCCATTTCAAGTCAGTGATGTAGCATTCAACCAGGATAGATGATCAGACCCTTTAAACTTTTGTTCCTGTCACAGATTATGGAGTAGGGAGCTGCCCTCGGTATCCCATGTATTATCATGAGTTTGCCTTTCCTCAGTGAGTGCACATTCTTTCTGGAATCAGGCCACTTCCTGCGGCAATGAGTAGTAACTCCAGGATAAATCCAGAGTCGCCACCTTTGTTTTTCCAGGATCTGTTAGTCCAGAACTTTAATCACTTTTAGCATTTATATTTCCCATAAATTTTTTGCAGCGTGGGGATAACCCTACCCGTGGTTAGCTGAGAGCGTCCAAAATCCGTTACTCACATGGCAAGCAAGGTGGAGTGCCGAGCTTCACCAGAAATCAGGCTTGCTGTCATAGATATTACAACGAGTGATCCATCATTCCATCCTGAATTATAAACATGGGACATTTTTTCTTATTCTACTTTGATCAGAGGAAAATTTTATTAATAATGGAGCAATAAAAATGGAAATGACCTGGGGAAGTGGTGTAGCTTATCTCATCTCTGGCACCAGTCATGGAGCTGCTTCTTTCCCCACCAAAAAGAGGACATGACCAGCGATGTGTTCATTAATACTGCTCTCCCTCTCCTCCGCTCTGAAGTGATTTTTAATTTTTGCTGTCTTTTAGTTCTCCCGCCCGAGGTTCAGGCAGCTGCGCTGTCATGTGCCACGGTGACTAGCTGTCCACTATTCCCTCCCCCCCTAATGCAACAAAGCGCCTGGTGGCATGGCCAAGATCAGCAATGTGTTGAGCGGGAAACCATAGACACCGTACTGCTCATATTGCCTCTGCTGCCATTTATTTCATGTGTAGGAACCATCAAGCGGGTGCTGTTCCAAAGGACATCCTTTCCAGTGATGTGAATCAGCTGTCCAACTGCACTGGGTACATATAAACAAGGCTTCTGACTGTGAACCAAGCAGTTGTTGATATCCTGTACAGTTAATTGAGAGTCACCATTGCTGCCAACCCAGTAGCACAGATGGTAGAAAATCCCCCCCACAACCAGATGTCAGTGGGTTTCAGTTCCAGCGGTGCCTGCCTGTTGCAGTTGAGTGAGTTTTTTCACCTTATTTGTCTGTCATAATCACCATACATTTTCACAAGGTGGGGGCTAACCCATCCAGTGACCAGCTGAGAACTCCCAAAACCAATCACCCATATAACAGGCAGGGCGGAACGCAGAGCTCCACCAGAAATCAGGCTTGGTGTTAGAGATATTAAGGCAAGTGATCTCATTCCACCCTTAGTCACCCACAGTGAAAATAGCTTTTTTTTAATACAACTGATAAATCATGGAAAAAACATCCTAACAATTTTGTATTTGTATTGCTCCAGTGCCAGCACCTCTACTACCAGAGAAACCAGTACCTGGGATATTTGAAGGCATGTCACACTATGACGGAAGGGTGGGGAAGATCAAGTTACATTGGCTTCCATACCAAAAGTGTGCCACACGGCACAGACCATGGGATGGCATGGTCTGTGGTGAAGGTGAACTCTGTGACTCTGACCAGCTCTCTTGACAGACAGAGTCTGCATAGCATTGAAATGAAGTGAGCAAGGGAAGATTTGAAAGCAATGTAAAGCACAAATGCAGAATGGTTGGAATTTGGCAGTGCATCACAGCCTGGGCTAGATTGGATAGCTGGTTGGCCTTCTAATATCTATATAAAATACAAAAAGCAGATAACTAGTTGCTCTTTGCATTGACCTCATTTTACTATAGGAATAATGTATACATGAGATACTGTACCAGGAAGAGAGGAGTAGCCAGCCTGTTCAAGATGTCCTGCTACAGCTAACACCCAGAAACGTTCCTGCTAATCAATCATAAGGTTCAAAAAAAAACTAAGTGCCCTTATTTGAAGAAGCTGTGGTGAATTTCTGTAGTCGAGATTACCGGCGCTGTCAGTTCAAGAATAACGGTCCTTTTTTGTGTAGCTCAGCTTTTCTCAGGAGGATATTCTCAATCAAAGGTGAAATGCAGCATTTACCCAATCAGAATGCTCTACTTTGCTGGCGTATAATTGTATAAAAGCTTCTCAAGCAATAATGTAGACAGCCAGCTTTATTCTTCCATAAAATATAACGTCATTTAGACAGCGCACTCCATTAGAAGAAAGTGCTTGCTTGCCAAATTGCTCTGATTGGTCCAGTGTCTGAAAGTCAGTTTAATGTATTGCATTAACACTCTTTAGTTATGTTTATGGGGACTTGTTATTTTACTAATGTAAAACACTGCCACCTTGTGTATTTTGTAGGCATTGCAAAAGATTAGACTTTTAAAGAGTGTATTGAATTCAGCAAAGTTCATATTTTCGTGGGTATTTAGTCCATTACAGGTGCCAATACATGCATGGTTCAGTCATTCTGTGAGGATTTCACATGGTTTGGTACATTCCAATATCATTAGGTATTGAGTATTGACAGAGTTGGACTCGTGCTTTGATAGAGGGGGATTGGGATCCCTTCTTTAGTGTCTTCTTCTTAGGCAGTCCCTCGGAACCAAGGATGACTTGCTGCCACATTAAAAATGAGTTCTCAGGTGACTGATGAGTCCAATGCGGGACCTACAGTCTCTGTCACAGGTGGGGCAGACGGTGGTTGAAGGGGCGGGTGGGTGGGGTGCTTGGGTTGACGTGTGCTCCTTGCGCTGCCTGCGCTTGGCTTCCGCTTGCTCCCGGCGAAGAGGCTCGCGGTGTTCGGCGCCTTCTCGGATGCTTCCATCCTACAACAGCCTATCCTCCCTGTCTTCACACACATGCATGCCACAAGTTAATTTTGATATTCTTGAAGTGTACTACAGATAATTCATTAATTATTAGTTAAAAATACATTAAAACACCACAAAATAATTGTGCCATCTTTATTCAGATTTTAAAACAGCACTCAATTGCTTTGTCTAACTTTTATAAAAATGCATTATTGTGCAACAAATGGAGAAATTTATTAAATAACACTTTCTTAGATATTATAAGGTGAAAACATTTATTTTTCATGTACTTTCTAACTGGAGTTACTAGTATATAGCACAATTTTATGCAGCAAATAAAAATCTTTCAGGCTTGTCATCATCAAAAGACAAACATCTTTCTTTTCCTTTATTTCCATTTTGTTTCTGCTGTTTATGTCTCCAAAAAACATGGTTCCTTTTCTTTTTACAGAAGCCTTTTGGCTTATGATAACCTTAACACTGACACCTCAGCCGTTCTCCTGCTCCCAAATGTTTTTTAGCTTTTAAAGTTTCCTTTCAGAAACACCACGTGATGCTTCAGGCCACATAACTTTCTTGGCAATCTGCTGCGGCCTCAACATTTCTAGGTTGCTCAATCCTCCTCGTTCAGTGGGGCGGGGAGCAGAGGTTAATATTTAACTTGAGCCAAGACCACGTTGCCACATCTATGGTCCTTAATCTAGCATTCCATTCCTCATGTTCCATTTCCTCTGCAGTGAAACAGTATAATTTACAGCTAACACTGCTTCCATCCGAAACCTTCTTACAATCAAACTATACACTAACTTTAACTGAATTTAAATGTTCTTTCCAATTTAATGTCTATTGACTCAGGTATATGGGCAGTGTGTGCCAACTTTCTGATTCACCAACCCTGGTTCTGATCCTGGTGACAATGTTCTTGGATAGAAAGAAGTTTATTTCACCAGAGCCTCGGGATATGTTTGTTCTCCTCAGGAGGAGGGCAGTGTAATGAAAACTCCAAAATTAAAAGTAAGGGAAAAAAGCTACAGGCTTGTGGCTGACCATAATTGACCCGTAAAAATCCATAATAGAGCTAGTTTAAATTTAATTTGAGTGAGAGGTGGGGTTAAGTAAAACGTGTGTGAGTGGGATCTTCTGGGAACGGATGAATGCAGTGCTGCACCTCCTGTGTGTAGATCTATGTGGTGGGATATTCTGGCATTCACCCTTTCACTGCCAAACCTTTAGCATTTCAAATTTTTTAGTTTCTTCATTTAGTCTATGAGGAACCCAGTAACACTGAGGAACCCAGTAACACTGAGGAACCCAGTAACACTGAGGTACACAGTAACACTGAGGAACCCAGTAACACTGAGGAACCCAGTAACACTGAGGAACCCAGTAACACTGAGGAACCCAGTAACACTGAGGTACACAGTAACACTGAGGAACCCAGTAACACTGAGGAACCCAGTAACACTGAGGAACCCAGTAACACTGAGGAACCCAGTAACACTGAGGTACACAGTAACACTGAGGTACACAGTAACACTGAGGTACCCAGTAACACTGAGGAACCCAGTAACACTGAGGAACCCAGTAACACTGAGGTACACAGTAACACTGAGGAACCCAGTAACACTGAGGAACCCAGTAACACTGAGGTACCCAGTAACACTGAAGAACCCAGTAACACTGAGGAACCCAGTAACACTGAGGAACCCAGTAACACTGAGGTACACAGTAACACTGAGGTACACAGTAACACTGAGGAACCCAGTAACACTGAGGAACCCAGTAACACTGAGGAACCCAGTAACACTGAGGTACACAGTAACACTGAGGTACACAGTAACACTGAGGAACCCAGTAACACTGAGGTACACAGTAACACTGAGGAACCCAGTAACACTGAGGAACCCAGTAACACTGAGGAACCCAGTAACACTGAGGTACACAGTAACACTGAGGAACCCAGTAACACTGAGGAACCCAGTAACACTGAGGTACACAGTAACACTGAGGAACCCAGTAACACTGAGGTACACAGTAACACTGAAGAACCCAGTAACACTGAGGAACCCAGTAACACTGAGGAACCCAGTAACACTGAGGTACACAGTAACACTGAGGTACACAGTAACACTGAGGAACCCAGTAACACTGAGGAACCCAGTAACACTGAGGTACACAGTAACACTGAGGTACACAGTAACACTGAGGAACCCAGTAACACTGAGGAACCCAGTAACACTGAGGAACCCAGTAACACTGAGGAACCCAGTAACACTGAGGTACACAGTAACACTGAGGAACCCAGTAACACTGAGGAACCCAGTAACACTGAGGAACCCAGTAACACTGAGGAACCCAGTAACACTGAGGAACCCAGTAACACTGAGGTACACAGTAACACTGAGGAACCCAGTAACACTGAGGAACCCAGTAACACCGAGGAACCCAGTAACACCGAGGAACCCAGTAACACCGAGGAACCCAGTAACACCGAGGAACCCAGTAACACCGAGGTACACAGTAACACTGAGGTACACAGTAACACTGAGGTACACAGTAACACTGAGGAACCCAGTAACACTGAGATACACAGTAACACTGAGGTACACAGTAACACTGAGGAACCCAGTAACACTGAGGTACACAGTAACACTGAGGAACCCAGTAACACTGAGGAACCCAGTAACACTGAGGAACCCAATAACACTGAGGAACCCAGTAACACTGAGGTACACAGTAACACTGAGGAACCCAGTAACACTGAGGAACCCAGTAACACTGAGGAACCCAGTAACACTGAGGAACCCAGTAACACTGAGGAACCCAATAACACTGAGGAACCCAGTAACACTGAGGAACCCAGTAACACTGAGGAACCCAATAACACTGAGGAACCCAGTAACACTGAGGTACACAGTAACACTGAAGAACACATTAAAATAACCTACCTGTTTGGGCCTTTTTCCGGCCCTGGCTTCTCTTCCTGCTGTCTTCACCTAGTGGCTTCTCCGTTCAGGCCTCCAGTTAAATTTGCAGTTGGGTCCCCGACATGCATGTGTAAAGAAGGACTCCATCGGCCTTGGGCAGATGACCTTGCCACCAGCTCAATAAAATTCAGAATAGCGGGTAACTGGCGGGTAAGTAACTTGGGTGATTTTAACTGCCCACCAGCCCGGTTTCCACCAAGGCAGGGTTAAAATTGCCCCCAGAGACAGTGATAGGAAGAGAGGTACCATTTTTATTTATGTTGTCCTCGGGTAATGCTGTGGTAGATCAACTGATGCATTTAATTTAGCATTTTGGCACTTCATGCTTTCTTTCCCGCCTGATTCCACTCACCCTGAACTCAGTTTATTCAGACTTCAATCCTGCTTTCCCATCATTCTTGATATCACTATGACCCTGATCTTAAGCGCTCCCCCGGCCCCCACCCACCCCCTGATCCTTATCTCACTTTCCACCAGCAACCTTCTGTCTCTGCACTCATCTTCCCTCAACCTTGATGTCTGTTTTCCCTGAGCTTTGTCTCACTTCCAGCCCTGAATGTTTTTTCTTGTCCCTAGGAAGTCATTTAGAATCCAAACAGTTGCGAATTTATTTCCACACGATCCAACATAATTATAAACTGAATGGAATTGAATAGCAGAGGAAAACTTAGAAAAGGACCTGAGAATGATAGAATCATAGAATGGTTACAGCACAGAAGTAGGTCATTCGGTCCGGCGAGCCCATGCCGGCTCTCTACAAAAGCACTTCAGCTACTCCCACTCCCCCACCCTTTCCCCGTAGCCCTGCAGATTTTTTCCCATCAGGTATTTAGCCAATTCTCTTTTGAAAGCTACGATTGAATCCGCCTCCACCACCCTTTCAGGCAGTGCATTCCAGATCCTAACCACTCGCAGTGTAAAAAAGTTTTTCCTCATGTTGCCTTTGGTTCTTTTGCCAATCACCTTAAATCTGTGTCCTCTGGTTCTCAACCCTTCCACCAATAAGAACAATTTCTCTCTGTTTACTCTGTCTTAGACCCCTCATGATTTTGAACACCTCTATCAAATCTCCTCTCAATCTTCTCTGCTCTAAGGAGAACAACCCCAGCTTCTCCAGTCTATCCACAACTGAAGTCCCTCATCTCTGGAACCATTCTTTTAAATCTTTTCTGCACCCTCTCTAAGGCCTTCACATCCTTCCTAAAGTACGGTGCCCAAAATTGGACACAATACTCCAGTTGAGGCAAACCAGTGTTTTATAAAGGTTCATCATAACTTCCTTGCTTTTGTACTCTATGCCTCTATTTATGAAGCCCAGGATCCCATATGCTTTTTTAACCGCTTTCTCAATCTGCCCTGCCACCTTCAACGATTTGTGCACATCATTGAGTAGACTTGTCATAGTAAACTTGTCACTTTCAATGTATAGAAAGTGCAACCAGGCAGTTAAAAGTCATAGGGGTCGATTTTCATTGACCCGTGGAGTCGGGATTGGAGGCGTGCGGGGGGTTAAAGTCCCGAATTCGGGGGTCCCAACACCATCCCGCCCCCAACCCGCCTCCATGTAAGTTTCAAAGGAGGCGGGTACCCGACCCGCCTACCCGAGGCGGGAAGGGATTAGCGCCAATTAACTGCCTGTTAACAGGCAGTTTTTAGCCTAATCCCTATTTTAAAGCTTGAAGTGTGGGATTCCCAACGGCTCCAAACCACGCCAAGTTAGAGGAGTCGGGCCGTCGGGTTGAAGGACTTGGAGGGGTCGAGATGTCGGTGTTCAGGTGAGTGATGTGTGCATGAGTGCAAAGGTAAGTGTGTTTGGTGTGTCTAAAGTGTGTAAAGAAGTTTAAATTACCTGTACTTACCTTTACAGCCTTCCTTCCTCTAGGTTTCGGGAGTCCATCATCTAACTGGCACAGAAAGCAGAATGGCTGCGATCTGTCAAAAGTGACAGCCTGCAGCTTTCTGTGCCGGAGAGATTTCTAACTGAGTCTGTGTAGAAGGATTCAGGTTAGAAGTAAGACTGTCAGTGTTTGACAGCTTCAAACAGCTGTGAAACACTGATATTTCATCTGTCAAGATGTCTCGCATCTCGATGGAGGCGGGACTACATTCCCGAAAGTTGTAGTCTCGCCTCCTTCCCGACTTCTGAATGAAAATCACCCCCCTAGTATACGAATAGATGTGGATGAAGAAACTGGCTTGGGATCAAGTAATAACATGAAATTCTGCATCTCCAGACTTACCCCAAGGTGACACCCTGGAGGTGGGTGAAGGAAGAGAAGGGAGTGGTGATGGAGTTGAGGGTCGAGGCATGTAGGAATTGGCAGAAACTGAAATGAATGGCTTCAGTTTTGCTGACATTCAACTAAGAGAAAGTTTCGCTCATCCAGGTCTTGATGAGTCAACCGTGGATCAGTGGTAGCACTCTCGCATCTGAGTAAGAAGGTAATGGGTTCAAGTGGCACTCCAGAGAACTGAGCACAAAATCTAGGCTGTCACTTCAGTGCTGCAGCGTTGGAGGTGCCATTTTTTGGATAAGGTAGTAAGCCCGAGGCACCGTTTGCCCCTTCGGGTGGATGTGAAAGATCCCCTGGCACTATTTGAAGAAGAGCAGGGGAGTTCTCCCGGTGTTCTGGCCAACATTTATCCCTCAAACAACACCTAAAACAGCAAATGTTACACCCCTGTTTAAAAAAGGGGAGAGGGATAAACGCGGGAGCTACAGACCAGTCAGCCTAACGTTGGTGGTGAGGAATCTTTTAGAGACAATAATCCAGGGCAAAATTAATTGGCATTTGGAAAAGAATGGGCTAATAAATGAATTTGTTAAAGGCAAATCGTGTTCGACTAACTTGATCAAGTTCTTTGATGAAGTAACAGAGAGGGTTGATGAGAGTAATATGAGGATTGATATTGTGTAAATGGACTTTCAAAAGGCGTTTGCCAAAGTACCACCCAATAGACATATTAGCAAAATTAAAGGGATTAAGTGGACAATGGCAACATGGATACAAAATTGGCAAAGGGACAGAAAGCAGAGATGAAGGGTTTTTCAGACTGGAGGGAGGTGTACAGTAGGGTTCCCCAGGAGTCGGTATTAGGACCACTGCTCTTTGTGATATTTATTAATGACCTGGACTTGGATATACAGGCCATAGTTTAAAAGTTTTCCGATGGTACAAAACTTGGAAATGTAGTAAACAATGAGGAGGAGACTAACAGACTTCAGGAGGACAGACAGACTGGTGAAATGGGCAGACACATGGCAGATGAAATTTAATGCAGGGAAGTGCGAAGTGATACATTTTGGTAGGAAGATGAGGAGAGGCAATATAAACTAAAGGGTACAATTTTAAAGGGGGTGCAGGAACAGAAAGAACTGTGGTGTGTATGGACACAAATCGTTGAAGGTGGCAGGACAAGTGGAGAAGGCTGTTAAAGAAGTATATAGTACCCTTGGCTTTATTAATAGAGGAATAAAGTGCAAAAGCAAGGAAGTTATGCTAAACTTTATAAAACACTGGTTAGGCCTCAGCTGGAGTATTGTGTTCAATTCTGGGCACCACACTTTTGGAAGGATGTCAAGGCCTTGGAGAAGGTGCAGAAGAGATTTACTCGAATGGTACCAGGGACATGGAACTTCAGTTATGTGGCGAGACTGGAGAAGCTGGAGTTGTTCTCCTTAGAGTAGAGAAGGTTAAGAGGAGATTTGATAGAGGTGTTCAAAATCATGAATGGTTTTGATAGAGTAAATAAGGAGAAACTGTTTCCAGTGGCAGAATAGTCAGTAACCAGAGGACACAGATTTAATGTGATTGGCAAAAGAACCAGACACGACATGAGGAAACATTTTTTTACACAGCGAGTTGTTGTGATCTGGAATGCGCTGCCTGACAGGGTGGTGGAAGCAGATTCAATAGTAACATTCAAAAGAGAATTGGATAAATGCTTGAAGGGAAAATTTACAGGGCTATGGGGAAAGAGCAGGGGAGTGGGATTAATTGGATAGCTCTACCAAAGAGCCAGCAAAGGCACGATGGGCTGAATGGCCTCCTTCTGTGCTGTATCGTTCTATGATTCCATGATCTGGTCATTTATTTCAAAGTGCTGTTTGTGGGAGCTTGCTGTGTACAAATTGGTGCTGTGGTTCCCTACATTACGATGGTGAATGCACTTCAAAAGTCCTTCGTTGGCTATAAAACGCTTTGGGACGTCCTGAGGTGGTGAAAAGCGTTATATAAATGCTTTCTTTCTATTTCTTTTGACATCAGGTTGGCGGTTGAATATTGTAGCAACAGCCTTTAGATCAATGGAGGAGGCAGGAATTAAAAGCTGGATGTAGTTGTAACATTTGTGATCAATCCAAGACAAATACTTTCCCCTTCAACCCCCCTGATGAGCATTTAAAATAAATTACTATATTTCAAAACCTGTGAACAGCCTTATGTTGCAGTGCCACTGTGTGGGAACTTGCTGTCCCACATATTTATAGGAACCTGGCTTGTGCTCAGAATTTCCTACAGCGAGTTTCTGGGTTCGGCTGAGCAGCAGGAAGGATGAGAGCTGGAGGCTGACCCCTCCCATGCTGATCTCGTATACCTTTTAGCAGCTTGCGCATGAGCTGATTGTGCGAGTCTGGCAAACACAGAGTTAAGGTTCCTGCAGAGAAGAGCGAGATGCTTTTATTTTTTTGACAGCCAAATGTGTATGCTTCAATCATTCAAAATAAATGATAACATTCAATAAACCACACCAGACACACTTCTACAACAGAGTATGTTAAAAACCCCTTGGAAATTCTGTCCAAGAAATAATTGGCTGTCAGTGATATAAATGAAGATGATTACTACATTCTGATTACAGTGTTTCCCTGTAATTTACATTCTGTATGTTATTTTTCTGGTCTAATCAGAGACAAATTCATTTGCTAACCCGGAGAGAGATTCTACAGGCAGGCAGGGATCATTTGAAAGTGCTTTTTAGGCTTTAAAATGCCCTGCCTAGGCAGTGCTGCCAAACCTAGCTCAGGATAATGTAATTGTATTGGCATCCGTGGCAATGTGGAGGTTTACTGACGTCCTCCATTTAGGCGAATTTCCATGCAGAAATGCTGCACTGAATGTAAGGCAGGAACCAGAGTGAAATCAGCAATAGAGCTTGATCACAGATTCCTGGCCTATACATGTGGACAGCAGTACAGTCAGATAGTAGAGGCCGAGTGTAGGGTCCTTCGCTTATAATCATATCTTGAATAGATGCAGAATAATATTTCCTTTACAATGCCACATCCCAACTTCAGAAGAACACCCCTCCATCACTGCAGTGGTCTGTGTTTCCACAGCATTAAAGAGTCAATTCACCTAATAAAGCTCGGATTCCAACCGCCATCATGTGGTAGGTGCCGTTTTTACCCACTCGCTGTTATACACAAAGTTCTAGGTTGATAATGATAAATTGTTGCCGAGTCTCTTTGTAGTGCAGGTTATGAATAGTTGCGACAATATTTCTGATCACAAAAGGAAATAATCGGCATGGGGAGGCTCTGCTTTTCGCAAAATCACTGGCTGTATTGGTTAACTATCTTCACTTGTGTCTGAACACACAGTCAGTACCTCTACTAACTAATCGTCATTTCACTCCTGGAGTAGTGCAATCTTTGGATCTAGAGTGGATAAGCAGCAATAATTCTTTGTAAACAATACACCTGCATTGATGTGATAGAGTCTCAGCATCTCAGCTGATGCAAGTATTTGTAGGTGGAGACCTACACTGTGGCTGGAGAGTTAAAGCAGCCACCAACTCTGCCAAAATCTGAAATGATTGAATTCTGCTTTTCTCATCGCCAAACTGCTGATTGAGTTTGTCAGGAAATATATGCAGATATCACTTCTCAGGCAGAAAAATTTAACCCAAGAACAGTTTACATAAGAACATAAGAAGTAGGAGCAGGAGTAGGCCATACAGCCCCTCAGGCCTGCTCCGCCATTCAATAGGATCATGGCTGATCCAAACCTAGACTCACGTCCACTTCCCTGCCCTCTCCCGTAACCCCTAATTCCCTTATCTGCTAGGAAACTGTCTATCTCCGTTTTAAATCTATTTAATGTTGCAGCTTCCACAGCTCTCTGGGGTAGCAAATTCCATAGATTTACTACCCTCTAAGTAAAGAAGTTTCTCCTCATCTCAGTTTTGAAAGGGCAGCCCCTTATTCTAAGATTATGCCCCCTAGTTCTAGTCTCACCCATCAGTGGAAACATCCTCACCGCATCCACCCGATCAATCCCCCTTACAATCTTATATGTTTCGATAAGATCGCCTCTCATTCTTCTGAACTCCAATGAATAGAGGCCCAACCTACTCAACCTTTCCTCATACGTCAACCCCCTCATCTCCGGAATCAACCGAGTGAACCTTCTCTGAACCGCCTCGAGAGCAAGTATATCTTTTCTTAAATATGGAAACCAAAACTGCACGCAGTATTCCAGGTGTGGCCTCACCAATACCCTGTATAACTGCAGCAAGACTTCCCTGTTTTTATACTCCATTCCCCCTTGCAATAAAAGCCAAGATTCCATTGGCCTTCCTGATCACCTGCTGCACCTGCATACTAACTTTTTGTGTTTCATGCACCAGGACCCCCAGATCCCTTTGTACTGTAGCACTTTGCAGTTTCTCTCCATTTAGATAATAACTTGCTCTTTGATTTTTTCTGCCAAAGTGCATAACCTCACACTTTCCAATATTATATTCCATCTGCCAAATCTCTGCCCACTCACTTAGCCTGTCTATGTCCTTTTGCAGGTTTTTTATGTCCTCCTAACTCACTGCTTTCCCTCCCACCTTGTATCGTCGGCAAACTTGGATATGTTGCACTCAGTCCCTTCCTCCAAATCATTAATATAGATTATAAAGAGTTGGGGTCCCAGCACTGACTCCTGCGGAACACCACCAGTTACTGATTGCCAGCCCGAGAATGAACCATTTATCCCAACTCTTTGTTTTCTGTTAGATAGCCAATCTTCCACCCATGCCAGTATATTACCCCCAATCCCGTGATTTCTTATCTTGATCAGTAATCTTTTGTGTGGAACCTTGTCAAATGCCTTTTGGAGGTCCAAATACACTACATCCACTGGTTCCCCTTTATCCACCCTGTATGTTGCATCCTCAAAGAATTCGAGCAAATTTGTCAAACATGACTTCCCCTTCATAAAACCATGCTGACTCTGTCCTATTAAATTACTGTATGTTTATCCAAATGCTCTGTTACTGTTTCCTTAATAATGGACTCCAACATTTTACCAACCACAGATGTTAGGCTAACTGGTCTATAGTTTCCAGCTTTTTGTCTACTTCCCTTCTTAAATAAGGGTGTTACATTAGCAATTTTCCAATCTGCCGGGACCTTTCCTGAGTCATGGGAGTTTTGGAAAATAATCACCAATGCATCCACAATCCCTACCGCTACTTCTCTCAAGACCCTAGGATGTAGGCCATCAGGTCCGGGGGATTTATCCGCCTTAAGTCCCATTATTTTACCGAGTACCAACTCCTTAGTGATTTTAATCGTGTTTAGCTCCTCCCCCCCCTCGAGCCCCCTGTTTGTCCAGTGTTGGGATATTTTTAGTGTCCTCTACTGTAAAGACTGATACAAAATATTTGTTCAGCGTCTTTGCCATCTCCATGTTCCCCACCACTAGTTTCCTGGCCTCATCCTCTAAGGGACCAACGTTCACTTTAGCCACCCTTTTTCTTTTTATGTAGCTGTAGAAACTCTTGCTATCTGTTTTTATATTTTTTGCTAGTTTACTTTCATAATCTATCTTCCCTTTCTTAATTAATCTTTTAGTTATTCTTTGCTGGCTTTTAAATGCTTCCCAATCTCCTATCCTCCCACTAGATTTGGCTACTTTATATGCCCTTGTTTTCAGTCGGATACTATCCTTTATTACTTTACTAAGCCACGGATGGCTGTCTTTTCTTTTACTCCCCTTTTTCCTCAGTGGAATATATTTATCTTGAAAGATGTGAAATATCTCCTTGAATGTAGACCACTGCTCTTGTACCGTCTTACACTTTAATCTGTTTTCCCAGTCCACTTTAGTCAATTCTACTCTCATACCTTCATAGTCTCCTTTATTTAAGCTCAGTACACTGGTTTGAGATCCAACTCTTTCACCCTCAAACTGAATTTGGAATTCAACCATATTATGGTCACTCATTCCAAGGGGATCCTTTACTAGGACATTTTTTAT
Organism: Somniosus microcephalus; assembly: GCF_052327205.1. Classification (NCBI taxonomy): domain Eukaryota; kingdom Metazoa; phylum Chordata; class Chondrichthyes; order Squaliformes; family Somniosidae; genus Somniosus; species Somniosus microcephalus. The sequence continues at coordinate 30,810,473 of NC_140999.1, read as the reverse complement.
TAATCCTGTCTCATTACACAGGACCAGATCTAAGATTGCCTGCCCCCTGGTTGGTTCAGTTACATACTTTCTCATAACACTAGGCCCGTATTTTCCGACCCCCACGGGTGCGTATGAGCTGTGTACATACCCGTAGGGGCCTTGCATGCATCCTCTGCCTGCACTGGAGAAGGGCCTCCGCGGGCAGAGAGTTCCGCTTTCTGCACAACCTCCACCCGCTGAAAACCTTTTAAAATCTTACGCTTGGTAAAAGCAGGCGTAAGGCCTGCTTTTACCAGCATAAGTTTTAAAATGTAAAAAAAAAATTCCACTCATTTATAATTTAATAATACTTTTAAAAAAGGTAAGTTTATTTTTAGCCCCATAAAAAACTTTCATTATTTTTTTCAAAAAATTTAAATTTTTGTTTAAAATACTTAATTTAATGTAATTTTAACTAATTTTAAATACGTGATTTAAAAAAATGTATTTAATGTTTTAGTGTGTTTTTTGAGTGATCCCCATTCATACTTTTGACAGGTCTATCCGGAGAGACCTGTCAAAAGTGTGAAGGGGAATTCCCTTCTTTGATTGGTTCCCCATGGCCCACGTGATCCTCATGTCGCCTCTGGTTCTTTTGCCGATTACCTTAAATCTGGGTCCTCTGGTTACCGACCCCTCTGCCACTGGAAACAGCTTCTCTTTATTTACTCTATCAAAACTCTTTATGATTTTGAACACCTCTATCAAATCTCTGCTTAACCTTCTCTGCTCCAAGGAGAACAACCCCAGCTTCTCCAGTCTCTCCACGTTACTGAAGTCTTTCATCCCTGGTACCATGCTAGCAAATCTCCTCTGCACCTTCTGTAAGGCCTCGATAACCTTCCTAAAGTGTGGTGTATTTACAAGTTGGCTACAAACCCCATTCTGAGGAAAGTCAATCATCATTCAGTAAGAGAAGTCTCTACCTCTTCGATTAGCCTTAGGTGAACTGTAACTTGGGATCATGTATTTTTTTTTAACCAAACGGAAAGTAAATCTTATTCTCTCAAGTAAGGTTTCCTCCATACATTGATTTCCCACTGTACCTCGCTTTCAGACATTGTGGTAAAATGAAAGAAGGCATGACCGACTCCAGTTGAAGTAGAACTCGGCTAAAGAAAGAAAGCATTTGCATTTCTATAGCGCCTTTCACAACCTCAGGATGTCCCAAAGTGCTTTACAGTCAATGAAGCATTTTTGAACTGTAGTCACTGTTGTAATGTAGGAAATGTAAGTAGTAAGGAATATACATGGATCAAATGGAAACAGTGAATTGTATATTGTGAAATTTGACGAGGATGGCGCACTTTGTCCTGTTGGCTTGCTGTCTTGGCCTATAGTATGTGGAAAATACTCATTTAGAGATCAAAGGATACTATACCCTTGTTAAGTAATCGCCAGATTTACCTATGTTAATTGGCTTCTGTGTAGATGGATGCTGTGTGCCACTTGGATGACAGCATCCTGCTAATGGTATTCCCTCCCAGTAGCCTTAGGCTGCTGAGTTTAGACGTACTACAGTAAACATCCAGGAATTGGCACTGCTTGCTGTGCAGCTGCCTGCTTACAGCAGTGAAACAAAGCTGCTCAGTTGGCAGACAGATGGCAGTGCCATCTGTCAAGTGCGTTAAAATGTATTAGGTTTACTGTGAAGAGCAGATAAACAGTGATGCAGAGAGCTGTGCGAAGCTCACATCATTAGTTCAAAGCCATCCATAAATTAAAAAAAAAATTGCCTGGAAAAATCAAACATACAGCTATTGAAAGACTAAGTGGATTAAAAAAAATACAATGGTTGTGCATGCCTCATACAGTATTCACATTGTTGATTCCCTTCACAGAATATTCAGCTCTGCAGTCAAAAATTCACCTTGTTACTACAAGAAATAAAAATAATTATGAAATGTAACATTTAGTATTTTAAAATTAGTCGGGTGAAAAAGTCTTCTCACTGAGTGGTTTTTTTTTCCAGCAAGTACAATACTTGCCTCAGTCCAATGAAGCATTATACCAAGGAACTTGTAATTGGGAAGCTGCCACTTCAGAATGTAATTCACTTCACTTAGAAACTATAGACTACAAATTGCAGTCCGTGCAATGTGCTTGTAACAAATTCCTTTCCACTATTTCAATGGCATTGACCTGAAAATACATCCAGTAAAAACCAGAAAGAGGAATTTGATATGAACGTGTTATTTCTTTTACTTTAAGCATATGTACAACAACATTACTGACAGGGTTATACTATACAAGTTATTTTAAATTGAAATGAAAGTGACAGTAAATGAGAATAAATACTTTTTCCCTGCCAAATGATTAGACTGCAGCAAGAGTCACGAGGCGTAACACAATATAGTTGTTCAAGTGGATGAGCATTCGAATTCCACTAAAGGATAGATCTCAGAACTACCTATCAATCAGTCCCAATGGTGTGATTGAGGGAGTTTGGTTTGCTCTCCTCTAAGTATGCAATGCTTGTTACGTTTTTTGGATCTTTACCTCATACTTTTCTTGTGCTTAGACTACTCCTATCAGTGAGCCCTCCCTGCCTATGAACCAGAGGTGACTGTATACAACAAAATATCTGGGTAGTTGTAATGTGCCCAGGGATCAGACAGAAACCCATGCCACTGTATTGCTTACTAGATATTCACTTGTTCTAATTTAATCTCCTTGATTTAGGAAGGCAGTGGAATAAAGACTATCAGACTATAAATTACTAAACAAATTTGTTAACAAGGAATAGCTAATAATACAGTAGCAAAGGCAAATAGCAAATTTGCGGTATAATACAGAACCTAGCAGGTAATCTTGGTTCCGGTTTAACGCTTATACATGTTCATTTCCCCCTGAAACCTAACTACAGATGTATTGATCCCAAATAATCTCGGGGCCAGCGGCATATTTGTGACACTTGTTTCCAGTGAGGACACAGGTGGGCAGAGGTTCCGTCCACCCCTGGAGGGCTAGCATTGTACAAGGAGTTGGAGCCAGCAGGATGGCGCAATCAACTAGATTGCCCACTGTTCCCGCCTCCTCTGTCCCTATCATACTGGGTGCTGGCAAGATACGGATATCCAGTACAGTGGAGAGGCATGTGTGAGGGGCCACAGAGCTGTTCCAGTCTGGTGTCCTGGCCTGCTGCACTCTAGAAGATTACAACTTTCTGCATTCAAATCAGCCCTCTTATAAAGGGGACCATTTCACTGTTTCTAAACACTTTCAATCTGTTTCTTCCAGCTTTTCCCCCACGCAGTTTTCATTTTCTTTAACTGTCCTGACCCCAAAAACACATGTGTTAATGAGGGGCCTAACACCTACTTCAGAACCAATTCCAGAAATTGGTTAGCACCAGGCACAGCATGCTCAGTGCACGGGCCGGCTTCGCTCACTTGTTTAGGTGTTTCAGTGGCCTAACCAGAGGTCCTTAAAGGGACCATTACAGGCTGCCAACAAAAAGCTAAGTTGTTTTAAAATTTACCTTCATGTTGAGCCGCGTAGAGCTGGCCCGCTAGGACCCCCCCCCCCCCCCCCCCCCCAAGGACTTACCTGTGGGCCACTGCTGGCAAGGCATCTGGCCCAAATTGGAGAGTTGGAAACCTGCGAACTGGCGGCACGACAGGCAGCCGCAGCTCGTTGCAATTATTAGGATAAGGCCCGGGGCCTAATTTTGGACAATTTTAGGTTATGAAGCTTCAAGAACTGGCAATTTTTTACATACTCTGTATGACTGGAGAGGGTTAACCATTATCAGGCTGCTTGCACACATGTTAAATTGGCTTGGTAATTATTCGCTATTGGGAGTGATTTTTGAAATGTTTTTCCATGCTGATAGTTGGAATGAGCCTTTTCATTTATTCTGTTGCATTAAGTTTATTTTTATACGGCAGCTATTGATGTCACTAACGTCTATATTTTCTTTTCTTCCGCAGTCCTGGTATCTGGGATAGTTGAAGTCCCCTTTCAAGTATTACAGAAGCTATTTAATCATGTTTCAAGAAACATGGTCGCGCGTCAACTTTGGTTTCAAGTTTAAAACGGAGAGAAACAAGGGAGAAGACTATTTATCAACTCGCCTTTAAAAGAAAATGAAAAGTCAGAAACACTATCATCCTACCAACATGTTCCGAAGATGGGTGCAATTCACTTCTTCCATTGGCTGAAGCTTAGCCTGAGGTTTCCCCATCTGTTTTATGCAAATAAGCCTTTATATTTCTTTAAAAAAAATTACAGAACAAAGTTTACTAAATCTGCTTTTGACAGGGTGGGAAAATTAATCTTCATCAGCTGAACATAATTCAAAATTACATTATGGTTATCTTTTGATTTCTCCTTTTTAAAGAACAAGGGTAGCATCGTTCGCAAGAACCACTTCAAAGCCACCCAGACCTAGCCTTCAAGTGCTGAAATGTACAGAATGAGTTGTATCTGCGCATTGGCGTACCTGAGGACAGGTCTACTAAAAGTTATCACAGTTAAGGACAATTCTTCACACCTTTTTAAATCATTCTTGATTATAATCGTTGTGAACCTTTTTTTTTACTAACTTTATTGCAAAGTTTTAAAACATCACAAAAACATGCACTAATGAAGTCTACACATTGAAGACCATCACTTCAATATGGCTAATTCATTAGCTTGACGTCAAGTTATGTTCCGTGTTTCTGTTTCAGAACTTTGGGCAAACTAAGCATAAGAGAAATTATTTTTCTACTATACAAATAAATGTGTTTAATACTTTGGTATAAAATCATTCCATTAAATTGTTCAGGCCGACACATTTAAAATTACTTTAAAGAGTTCCTTCGTACCAACATTGCAGGTCAAATTAGCCAGGGTGATGGTTGCCTAGTCTCAACCTGTTAATTATTGGGAACATCATGAAGCGATTTCTCTTCCATTGCAGTTTATAAACTAAGGAGGATACTGAATATATTCAGTGTCAAAAACATCCTGCACCACAGGTTTGTCAGTGAATGATTTAATTTACCTAAAACTTTAAACACATTTTCAAAATTATTTAACCACAGCACACCACAAAGAAAATCATTCAGTAACGTTGCTTACCGTTTTTCAATTCCAATTTTCCCACCCTAAGCATCATTTAGTTTTTGCATGTAGCTAATAGCACAGATACAGATGTTCATCTACCAGAGCAGTCGACTTATTGGTTTTAGTTATTATTGCTTCTTCACTAGTGCATGACATAGTCCATAAGATACATACCTAGCTTTTGGTGATAGTATTGGGAGGCAAAAGGTGGCTGCATACAGGGTGTGGGGGAAATTCTTCATACACAGTGTAAGTACAAGGCCTCACACTACCACACATAGATTACTTTACCTTTCCTTCCTGGCTACAGGTTGCATTTATTTTAAAGATTAAACATACAAATGGCTGCAAACTCAAGAGTATCTTTAGTTTAGTGGGTTATATTTTGGGAGCAGAGTAGAAAATTGTTTCAAGAATCAATATTTTTGTGATTTTTTTTTTTTAATTGTAAAGTTAAACACCGTGTGTTTATCCCCCCCGATATTCACACCTTTCAGCCAGTAGCTATTACACAGGAGAACAGCACCGGAATTGAACAAGGTCTAACTTGGTTTCAAAAACACACGTTGGAAACAATGTCCAATCAGTAATCAACTTTAAATTGGGGGGAAAATAAAAGAAAGTAGTGGTTGCTGCATTTTAATGGAACAGGTGAATGGCCTGTTTAAACAGAAAAAATAATCTTTTGTAAAGATTTAAGAGGCAAGTGCAATTGAAAGGAAACAAATTTGTAACGTAGTGATTCTTTTTAACTTGTCCTTGTACCCCAGGACTGTAAACAGGGGCAAATTGTTGTCGCCAGGCGACCGTGGCACAAAAGTGCACCCCAACCCCTCCTCCCCCCCTTCTCCCCCCCTTTCACAGGTGAACACAAATGCCTTAGTCAGTATGTTACTTGTTATTTTATTTTTTTAAGCAGAGGGTAGCCAGCTGCACTCGTAAAAAAAAGACAGCACTTGTGCACACGATATCATTCATTAAACTGACACATATCAAAAGCAATATTTGGCATAATTTTCAGTTTTGTTCACAACTGAAAACTCTTGACAAAAGTAGCCTGCATCTGAACAAATTTCTGTCCATGTACGCTTATTTTACTTGGTTAGGTACAGCCTTGCCTGAGCTAAAATGCTGGCATCCAAAACCTCAAGTGTGTAAGCAGAAACAGTGAGGCAAACTCTAAACGTATTTATATTAACATGTTTTTTCATCAAAGGTGCTGAGTGATGCATGGTGCTTTGATAGTAAACTTTGTGATCCAGCAAAAAAAAACGATCAGCTAAACTGCTGATCTGACGTGCATGGCAACTATGTGCTGGCTTCACTCTTTTCCCTACAAAATCCTTTCCTAATTTGCACGGAATTTTATACCACATTATGTGCCTTGCCTTTGAGAAAAAATGTTTAAAAAAAAAACAAAAAAAAAATCCTTGGTATCACTGCACAAACTTTTGGCTGCATGTACGGTTGCTTGTCATTAAAAAAAATTGCCATTGGTAAAAATGTAAGGGTTTATGATTTTTGCTTCATAGGACATTGTAACAGCACTAATTATCAGTATTCCAGTGATTCTGTGGATTTTCATATAGAATATATTCATCTTGCGGTCATGTAGGAACATTGCTTTCGGACGTTATTTGTCACTAATATTTTAATGGAAAGTGTTTCACTTTTGATTCTCCCTATTTGCGTCTTCCAGCTCCTTTTATTTTGAATCTTTGGAAAATATGCAATACCAGTCTTGTCTATAGAGATAGAGCATTTAGCTTGTTTTTAATCATTTTGAGTTAGCACACATGATAACTACAACATCATACTTTTCTATTTTTTTTAATATTAATTTTGTTTTAATTGACCAAAGTTGGTGCTGCTCTCTATACAGAAAGAAAGATAGGTCCTTCTCCTGTTATGAGTAATGCTTGATGCATGATTAGGGAAGGCTGAACGTGGGGGGAGGGGGGAAATGTATATTTACAGTACAGCTGTGAAGCACCATGCTGGCAACACATTATAAAAAATAAGTTTTGTTTTGTTTTCCTGTGTGTCCTGGTGGCTCAAACATTGGACTCTAGAAAGTAATTTCCTTAATCAGAACAAACTGGACAGGCTCCATTTCACAAAATACAGTGGCAGCTGATCAGGCAATTGCTGTAGTAAATCCACTAGGCCCAACATTTCGGCCGAGTGTGGTACAAGCCTCTGTAAGTTGTAAATTGTCAAACTGTTTTCAATCAAGTAAATGTTTTTCTTGCATGTTGTTTCCGGTGGATTGGATTTCAACAGTGCATCAATCCCTATTTTTGACTGAAGACAGGATTCCTTAGTGCTACATTTTTTAAATTGTTGAGCTACGGCACTTGGCAAGCAGTACCTCTGTTGTCTATTGTACCTGAATCTGGTTCAAACAGGAAATAGGTCACATCAGTTCTATAGATCTGTGCACTATTCCACCAGGCCTAAGTGCTTCACAGCCTAAACTGTCAACTGGCCTGAGCTTTTAAGGGGAAGCTTCTAGTCAGAATATGAAAACCATGAATTAAGATTGTACATAAAGAATCAAAAAAAGAATAACACAAAGCAATAGTTGTGGAGTGTCAATTTGGCATGGTAGCATTGTTCAACAAAATGACCATCTACACAAAGGTGGAATGACAAATGATAACCAAGACATATATAGCTCTGCTTTAAGACCCTACTAATGTCTCCGAGCTTTAGTAATTTGAGTTTGATTGACACTTGGTATGCTAACTGGGATGCTGCTCAAGGGGGACAAGAAATAGGGCAACGCCAGCAAGTTTGATCCTTGTCACATCCTTGTCTTGGACATTAGCTGCCTTCCTTGCAGACTGTGTAATTTGTAAGCTGTATAGTTTTATTAAGTATGTTTTACTTAATCTACCCTATTTTGTAAGGCAAAGACTTTTGTAATGAGAAAAGTAAAAAAAAATGTTTCATTACACTGGCTTATTAAGAATGTTCAGCATTATATACCATTTGTAGAGTATTCTTCCTCCATGGGAACTGGATTTGAGTTAAACTCTCCTGTTACCCTTATTGTATTTAAATACAGTAATTGTCCTCATTTTTATGGTTTTGCATATTCCTATACTTTAAAAGTATAGGCTTCTGATGTAAAAGAGCCATTGTAAATGGAAAAAAATGCTTTATTTTATGAAGAGTAATTATGTCAAACTTGTAAGAAACACTTGGAATTTTGAGAAGGAGTGTTGTCATTGTAGTCTCTTTGACTGTTTTAAAGAAAAAAAAAGTCTGTAGACTTTCAAGTGCTAAACTGGTGGGAGTAGAACAGATTATGTGTACTCTTTGTAGGGCAAGGGAGCCCAACAAATTGTTGTATGCAATGTACAGTATTGTTTGTGCAAAGGACAATGCAATGCTGGTAGCTAGTTTATTTTTAAGGCAGGACAGAAAACATTGTTTACATGTGTATTCCAACCCTTGGCAATGGCTGACTGCATGCTCCGTGAAATCCTTGTAGAAGAATTCCTGTAGGGAATTCTCCTCCATCCATCAGACTCTCAAGCAGGATAGAATGCTGCCACAGTCAAACATGTGACTTTTTATTATTCCTAAAGGGGTTATGAGTTGGTTGATGACTTTTGTTGGGGCACATAGGGTGAACACTGTTACTAGTGAAGGTTCTGCAGGCTCAGGTATATGTGGTGCAGACTATGAGGTGATCTTTGTCCCTATAATTGGGGTCCTTTCACAGTCCATCTCAACCCTTCTACATTTGATAAATCCTTCCAGATTTTTATTGTCACCACATTGGTGTTTTTTTCCTCCAACATTCCTTTCAGTTTTCCAGTTGATTGACAGCCCGCTTACTGTACCAGATATGAGACTGCCCTCCACTTTCCCTAAAAAATAGGATATGTGTCCTGATTTCTCCAGTCTCCAAGTCACACATTTAAAAGTTGTGAAGCCAAATATGTACTTCAGTCTTTTACCTGTCAGCTAGAAATTTATTTTTTAAATCAAAATGAGATGTGCTGATCAAAAACTATTTTGAATTTCAATGAAATGCTCCCCCAGTATTCTTGCCTTCCCATTCATGTTGGAAGCCATTCCTTGTTCTAATCCAGTGAATTTTCTGTGCATTTGTAAACCACCGCTAAATAATATTAAAACATACAATTATAGTCTAAAATATGATCTTGTTCACTGTGAACAAATATGATAAAGCACTGAATCACCTAACTAAGCTGGTAGTATACAGAGACAATAGCAAAATACTGCAGCTTCCTAGTCCCAGAAAGTCATCTTAAAAATCTAGAGGCTGTCTGTGACTTTTGAGCTTTGGAAAGCACTGGGTGTTAAAACAAAACCTGTTCTAGCAAAGAACATCTTATATGTTTGATTCTGCCCATGCAATGCTCTCAGGGATAAAGTGGCTGTGCTCACTGCAACAGCTCATCTCACCGCTCAGTCTGCACAGTAAAGACCTGCAAAACCTGTGCTGCAAGATGGCACGCACTAGATGTCAAGACACCCAACCAGGAACTGACAAAATTCATTTCCCTCCTCAAACCCTGGACAAATTTGCACTGTTCCACTCTTTCACCTTTTCCGTTTCTGCAATAACTCAAGACAGGGACTGAGACGGAACAAGCTGCCATTGACATTGCCATTAGTCACAGCATTAGTAAAGCCAACACCATTCTTAGGTCTACACCACAGATATATTTTTTCTAAGGTTTTATCTAACCCCCTGCAAAATGTGCCAGTTGCTTCAGTTAGCCTGAAGGGAATATGCAAATTCCATCACAATTTCCATTTTTTTTCCTGTTGTGCAGCTCCTTTGCAGCAACGCGCAATGACACACGTTAAGCAGCCAGATTACATTTTGTAGAAAGCAGTAGATATACTGGTATTGTTGTTTCACATACACTGCTCACCCAAACATCTGTAACTGGGTCTCTGGAAATCTCTTTGAAAGACAGTAAATGAAAAAGGAAACGGATAAATTCTCAAGGACAGCTAAAGTGGCACCTGACTGCCTGTCGCTCGTATAGGCATTTTAGTCAGGCTGTGCAAAAACTCTAAAGTGCAAGAAAAGTTCATGAAGGTTCTTGTTGATGTGCTGATGCAAAAAGCATTTTTCAGGCTGGTTTGGCAAACTCAGTTTTCCATCTCTGACAATCAGGTTGAGAAGGCAGTTACCTCCTCAGCCATGTTTACATGGATGGTGAATATTGATTGGGTTCTGTGTGATGTGGACTGTCTCTGAGCTGAGTCCAGCATTCATCCCTGCTTATTTAACTGGACTCTTCAGATTACCTCTGACAAGATCATTTTCCTCCTAAAGTCAGCTTGTATTAACCGTCCCCCATCTACATCTTTTTTGACATTAAGGTGATTATCCTCCGTAAGACTATTTTCTAAAATCAAGTAGATACTTCCCAGTGGTTGACTGGCACAAACACGGCACCCACGCCAGTGATAATATTAGGGATACAATTACAAACCTTGGATCCCTGCAGTCAGGAAGCCCTGTTTTCAGAGTCCGAAGCCCAGCAGCTATTTCTGGTGGACACCAAGCTCTGAAAGGGATGAGGCCAGGGGGATTAGGCAGTAGGAGCACAACTATTCACTGATGCCCACATTTAACGATGTACTGGGGCAGTACCAATAAAAAAAAATAATCGCTAGGAAGACTGGCACATGGAAAAAAAAAAAGAATTTGACCTTTCATAGTAACCAGTAACAGTTAAATATTCCAGCAATGCAACCACAGTCCTCAGACTTTAATAATTGGAATTTCCTACCAATCAAATTGGCACTTTTTGTGAGAGAGTGACTCCGTGATATCAACACAAGATAATTTCACACACCAGCCTTCTTTGAAAATCATTTTGTCAGGCATCCTAGTGAAAGGAGTTGCTTGGCAAAATAAGAGACTATTGTACCGGTAATGTTACAGTTTTCCAAATTATTGAATTCCTGGTAAATGCCCCTTTTTTATTTACTCTGTACCCCAAATCTGTCAGTAAAAATTCTTTTTTTTTTAAATTAGAAATTTCTGATTCCATTTTTGTTGCTAAAACAATAATTAATGCTGTAGTTTGAAAAAAAACTTGTCTATTGCATCTCTGACATTCCAGATCTATTCTCTCACCACATTCAGACCAGTCGAGGTGTATTATTCAGAAAATGATTTTTGCATTGAAGCGTAATACTCAGTTATTAATTATTCCAATATTGTGAAGCTTATTACTTGTATATAATAATTAAGTCAGCACACTATGATGAACCTATTCCACATTCTCTATTTAACTGTAACCAAAGGCAATATGGATTTAGTTTGGATGTACCATGCTTAAAAGCCTTAATTCATCGACAGAACCCAAATGAAGCAGCTCCATGTAAACAAGGTTATACTTAGCGTGCTTTGATCCAACTGCACTGAACTTTACTGTATGAAATAGCAGGAAAATGGGCAAAAGATCCATCAATGCAGCACATTTTCCTACTGCATATGGTCCTATAGGGAGTGATCTGCTGATTAGCATGACAACAGCAACAAAAAAGGAGGAATTGATCCGGCCTCCTTTTTTTAACTGAGCTTTGATGTTGATCATAGTTGTATAGAGAGCAATGGTCAGATAAGCAGTTGCATTATTCTCTGCAATTATTTATAACAATTTTAACAAGCCAGCAGAAAAGTACCAAAAACATTTTTAATAAATGCAGTGCCTGATAATCGACTGCTGGATTCAATTTTGCTTTGCAAGGCCTGGGTTTTCACAGTTTGTCGTTTTATAAAGTCTTTGTTGCACAGGCTCTATTACAAATGTCCTTTGAACATCACTGTTGTAATTCCATATGTATTACATCGCATATATTCTGGGAAGAGAATATTTCTCTGAGAACACATTGAGACCGTGTTATTTCTGAGGGTTTTTCATTATATTTTAGAATATTACGGTAGTTACCACAGTAGTTAATCAGTAATCGCTTGCTTGCTGCACAGACATACACACACTACACACCAGGACAAACTTGTGGCTCTTTAGTTGCTAGATGCAAATTTCTGACAATAAAAATAATCTTTCTTGACCACAGTATATCTACTCCAGCAACAAAAAATCATTTATTTTGATTGTATTTGTCTTTTGATTTTTAGCTAAATATGTAAAGGGACACTTGTACAATGACCAGCATCTTTCCTGCTGCTTTTGTACACAGATGTACAGTATATATGTAACTAAATCACCACTCGTTTTAAACTGGTGTGAACTCCGCTTGACATTTGATTATAACCATTGTATTCAGCCATTACTGTTAGCAGCTGCTCATACTACATACAATTACTGGAAGTGAATATGTTTCCCTATGCAAAAAAGTTAAAAAAAAATAAACAAGCTATGCTACAGTTCTGGCTCTGGTGTTTTCTTTGAAACTTTTCACCATAATTTTCTCCTACAACCCAGAATTAACATGAAAAAAAAACGAAGTGAATGCTCCGTAATTCTCAGAAGACTTTTTTTAGAGCACATTTTCTTTGCAGACGAGCACATAAATAAACAGCTCCACAGTGAAGCCTTTAACTTAGTTTCATAGGCTTTTCACTAAACGTTATTGAGCATCTTAGGTGATGGACCAATACCTGACCACTCTGGTTGAAAAGTGGCAAGAAGATGAAGTAAATGAAGAATTTTGATTGAGTGGCACCAGAGTTGGATTTTAAAAACACGATTTTGCAAGAGAAATACAATGCACAGAATCTTACAGGATGCAGGAGTTGGAGGGAGGCATATGTGAAGCTTAGGAGAAACCAAAGAAAGTTCAAAGCAGCAGTGACCGCAGTAGTACAAACAAAATATAGAGACAGTAAAATGTACTCTGTGATACCATTACATCTCTCAGGCCTAAGAAGTTAAGAGAGCGTTAAAGTTTTATATTTCCTGCACTGAGATGCAAGCAATCTGTATATCTTCCTGCTTCCCAGGAAACAGAAGCCGGATAGTTTTGCTCGTGAATGCTTCCAGAGCCCACGCAATCTTTCCATTCCCAGATGGAGCAACTGGCCATTGGTCAGAGGCACGTCGTCATTTAGGATGATTAAAATGAGGCTTTTTGGTAAAATACATTGGCCTGAATTTTTACTGAGGGGTGCACTCAGAACAGGCAGGGATTTGGAGGGGTGGGAAGCCCCCACAGGAAGCTCAGTGTGAGGCACGGGCCATTGTAACTCCTGGGCCTCATTTAAATAATGTAGGACAGTTTCCCTCCCAAAACTGGCAGGACTGACGTCCGGGCCGGTGAGCGGGAGCGGGAAATCAGCACAGGAGCCTTAGGACGGCGGGGACCTGAAGGAACAGTCCTCGGAATTAGCTCAGCACTGGGCAACGGCTTTGGCAGCCGATTCCAGCATGCAGGGGGAGGCTAAAGGACTTGCAGCATGAGATGTGGGGGATCAGCTGTTGCTCAGCGATCCCGCTGACCTTTCCCCCGCCCTGAGAACTTTCACAGAACCCCAGTTCTTGTTACATCCTTCACTACTCCTTTCATCCTGCATTAATGAACATTGAAACCATTCAAACAACTTCTGTATCAATGACATTCTTACAATGCAGACTCAGAAGCTGCTATTAAACCACACTGTGGACCAAAGTGCCAAATGTAATAAAGGTGATTAATTTAATGCCAAACATAATAATTGCCTTCCATTCATTTCTCACCCAAGTGATCAACCCATACTGCTTTTCTTGAAAGAAGGTTCATTATATTACTCCTATGAGGCAACCTCAGCAAAGCTAGTGGAAGGCTGCTGTTCCCTATGTTGGGACTCTCGAGACGTTTGTGGCCAGTCACTTCTGGGTGTTCATGCCTGTGAGGGCCTGGCTGTAGACTACTGCACCTTGTCTGCTGTCAGGACAGTTTGGCCCAGCTGATTTGCTGGCACCATGGTGGGCATTGGTTGAGGGGGGTGGCGAAGGAACAAGCGTGCTGACATCCTGAGAGTGGCCAACAGGTACTGCTCCCATCATGTCACTGCCACTCCCATGGGGCTGGGGCTCACCATTTCCACCAATCCGTGGGAGCTCAGACTGCAGGAGATGAGTGACTGATTGAAAACCTTTCAGATACCTCTGTCCAGGCCTGTTGCATTGTGGCCTTGAGGAATCTTGCGGGATCCGAGGAACAGTTGCTCCTCACTTCCTCCACGAGGACCTCCGGTGAGGCATCTGAAAAGTGGGGACAGCCCTTCGACGCATCTGTCTTGCCACAATCTTTTCCAGCATTCTTCCAGTAGCATCTCCCCAGGAGTCGTGCCGGAAGTTGCGATGTGATCAGGAAGGCAGCTCATCAATCATATTAAAATGAGACCCGGAAGTTAAAATTGCCCGGGCCACGTGTCAAAAACGTCATGGGGTTTTGCCTCCCACCCCGCCCCCTCCACGCTCGATTCGTGCCCCGAGTTAAAATTGCGCAGCTATTTCAGATTCCCACCCTTACCTCATCTATTAAACTCCCACCTTAAAATCCAAGTACCTCGATCTTTAACATCAATGTTCAAATAGGTTTTTGGTGGGTTCTGACTCGTGTCTGTTTGCTTTTCTGAGGGGTTGCAGTCTTTGTCCTTGATATCAACCCTCCCACGACAGGCGACTCCCCCCCCCCAACCCGCCACATCCACGCCCACCACTCATTAACATGTAGCTCCGCCCACCGGCCAGGCTGTCTATTTGGCAGGCTGGCGGGCGGGAGGTGGAGCTACAAGATGATAATGTGATCCTGCCGTTAAGATCAGCAGGACCTCCGTGTCCCCGACCTTGCTGGGTTCTTTGTCCATTTTCGGCCTCTCCCGCACCCTCCCTGCCACCCCATAAATTTTGGGGTCTTTGTTTCTCACTTTCAAATGAAATTGGTTGTGACTTTACTGCTACTAATTAGTTGCAAAAAGTTGTTTTAAAGTACATTGTTGCTCTGTTTTTAATCCTTGGTTGCCATCATTTGGGGGTAAATTTATTGCAGCTTTACAAGTGGCTCAGGAAGTAACTGCCCCCTGTGACTTCAGTTGTCGGACTTGCCCCAGTGGCTGATCAATTCCTCTGAATTTTGAAACAGACGAACTTAACATTTCAAGTAAATGAAATACTTTTGTTTTCTCCTGTTTGGGTTTCCTTGATAGCACACCTTCTCTTCGCATTATCAAATGCCGCTCCAGGATCAGGTGACAGGATGTGTTATTCTGCAGTGGTTGAATATGGAGTCAGTTTTTGTCTTCACTGCCTGAGCAGTAATCTGGCAAAGTGGAGCGCAGCGACTGCCCTTTGTAGATTCCATAATCTCACTGGAATATATATCATGGCTGTTCTATAAAGGGTGGGTGTACTTTTCTGCCAGATTACTGCCCGGGTTGTGAAAACAAGAATCAATTCCTGTATCTCACAATTTATTCTCCTTCCCCGAATCCTCCCGCCTACCCTCTTTCCAAATTGAACATTCAGGTGCAAAACACATCTGGCTGGCTCAGTGATATAGCAGTTGATGCCCAATTTACGCTCCTATGTCACAGGATTAGCTTCAGTACATGCTTCAGGCATGGTAAAAACAATTGTAATGTGTTTTGCTGTGGGTCAGAAGTTTGCCTGTCCATGCCAGAAATGCCACTTGTGTCACATGAAGGATTGTAGCACTGGCATTGAGTGCCAACTTTCTTCCACCCAGAACTGCAGACCAGTGCCACAAGAGGTTCAGTGACCTCACCAGGACAGGCTAGCTAACACACCAGGGACTCTCCATTTTCTGCCATGGCCACCCTGGGCACCAGCACACTCTTCACCCTCTTAAAGGAACACTTGTACAACTAACCCTTTGCAATGCACTCGGGGTTAAATGGGGCTCTAACTTAGTATTTTGGACTATGGCTACCCAGCTCTCCTAACAGCAATTACTCAGAGAACATGAGGGAGCCAAGGGAAATGGGTGAGGATGTGCCACCTTTTCAGCACAGACTGAGGAGAACCCTGCACAACCCTAAAATCCCTTCCTCCACTTTAACAGGCTGAAACTCCCCAAATCTCCAACTTCAGCTCTCCCATGCCACATGGCACACACTCCTCAACTACTCACCTTTCCCTCATTTCGAAAGAAAGAACTTGCATTTATATAGCGACTTTCCCGACCTCAAGACATCCCAAAGCACTTTACAACCAATTAAGTACTTTTGAAGCGTAGCTGCTGTTGTAATATTGCAGCAGTCAATTTGCGCACAGCAAGGTCCCACAAACAGCAATGTGATAATGAGCAGATAATCTATTTTAGTGGGGTTGATTGAGGGATAAATTTTGGCCAGAACACCGGGGTTAACTCCCCTGCTCTTCTTCGAAATAGTGCCATGGGATCTCTTACACCCACCTGAGAGGGCTGACGGGGCCTCGGTTTAACATCTCATCCAAAGCAGTGCAGCACTCCCTCAGTCCTGTACTGAGATGTCAGTCTAGATTTTATGCTCAAGTCTCTGGAGTGGGACTCTGAATCTACAACCTTCTGACTCAGAGGCCAGAGTGCTAGCACTGAGCCAAGGCTGACACCCATTCTTGCAGGAGAAATTGACACATAATGCCTTCAAGAGACAGGCCACCAAAGGTGGGATACTCACCTTTAAACTGCTCACGCCCCCACCAACCCTACCACCAGGAGAAGGCCTTAGCGCTCATGGGGATAGACTGTACTCATGCCTTGGGTGATGGTGAGGTCAGGGTGTATTTAAAGCACCACGTTAATGATTAAACCACTACACTTTCATCCTGACATTGCTGTGAAGTACTGCATAGACACAAGCTTCCAACCCCTCTGTCGCTTACATCCCAAGGGGTAATGCTCACCTGTTCTTAGCTTTTATCTTCCCTTCCTGCAGATCCACCAAATCAATGGGGAGCACAGGAGGAAGTTGGTGAGGAGGATGAAGAACAACGACGGCACAACTACCTTCTTGTGAATGATGGTGATGTGGAAGACGAGGAGAATGATGATGGAGGGAGATGAGGTCAGGTTCAAGCCTACCCGTGAGTTCTTGCACAGACCTCCTGCCCATGAGTTCCTCTGCCTCCACCCCCTCCAACTGAGCCCCTGCATCAATTGTTTCTTCACTCACATGCATCAGCAGAGAGCAATTAGATAGTGCTAGTGAGGATGATTCAGAGAACATGAGGGAGCCAAGGGAAATGGGTGAGGATGTGCCACCTTTTCAGCACAGACTGAGGAGAATGCTGCCTATGGCTTTGGAGCCGTGGAACAAGCAATAATAGGTAGTTGCCTGAAAAGAAGGATCTTCGAGTAACATTGTACCCACGTACTGGCTCTGAAGTCAGTCTCCGAGAATGTGCAGCAACAGCTGCGACTCGAGGCTACAGCTATCATTGGCGGCAACATCAGGGAAGCCTCGTCTTTGCTGCAAGCACCAATGGAGTTTGTGGCAGCTTCATGCTGTCCTTCAGTTTGTACTCAGGGCCCGAAATTAGTCTTGGACAGGAGCGCAACACCCCTTCCATTTAAGAAAAGCAGGCCGCCGACTCGCTATCGCCCGTTTTGTACTCCCACTCAAGATGGGCTTCTACCCCACCGTGTTGAATTATGTTTATTATTGGAAGGTAGGCAGACAATTAAATGGTGTAGAAGTTGAAAAGTTCATTGCATTGTGATTCCTGCACACTGGCTGGGGCATTTGAGGTAGAATTTGTACAATTCTACAAGTGAAAAGATTCTCCCCTTGTTCAAAAAAGGGGAGAAGGATAAACCTGACAATTACAGGCAGTCAAGTTAACGTCGGTGGTGAGGAAGCTTTTAGATAAAATAATCTGGGAGAAAATTAACAGCCACTTGGACAAGCATGGACTAATAAAGGAGAGCCAGCACAGAATTGTTAGGTCAAATCATGTTTGACTAACTTGATTGAGTTTTTTGATGAGGTAGCAGAGAGAGTGGATGAGGGCAGTGCAGTTGATGTTGTGTATGTGGACTTTCAAAAGGTGTTTGATAAAGTACCATACACTAGGTTTGTTCGCAAAATTGAAGCCCATGGGATAAAAGGAGCAGTAGCAGCATGGATTCAAAATTGGCTCAGGGATAGAAAGCAAGGAGTTGTGGTGAATGGCTGTTTTTCGGACTGGAGGGAGGTATACAGTGGTGATCCCCAGGGTTCAGTACTAGGACCACTGCTGTTTTTGATGTACAGTAATGACTTGGACTTGGGGTACAGGGCACAATTTCAAAATCTGCAGATGGCACGAAACTTGGAAGTGTAAACAGTGAGGAGGATAGTAATAGACTTCAAGAAGACATAGACAGGCTGGTGGAATGGGCGGACACATGGCAGATGAAATTCAATGCAGAAAAATGTGAGGTGATACATTTTGGTAAGAAAAATGAGGAGAGACCAGACACACTAAATGGTACAATTTTAAAGGGGGTGCAAGAACAGAGAGAGCTGGGGTTGTTTGTGCACAAATCTTTGAAGGTGGCAGGACAGGTTAATAAAGTAGTTAATAAAGCATATGGGATCGTGGGCTTTATAAATAGAGGCATAGAGTACAAAAGCCAGGAAGTTATGCTAAACCTTTATAAAACACTAGTTCGGCCCCAGCTGGAGTATTGTGTCCAATTCTGGGTCCCACACTTTAGGAAGGACGCAATGGCTTTGGAGAGGGTGCAGAGGAGATTTGCTAGAATGGTTCCAGGGATGAGGGATTACAGTTACGTGGATAGACCAGAGAAGCTGGGATTGTTCTCCTTGGGGCAGAGAAGGCTAAGAGGAGGTTTGATAGAGGTGTTTAAAATCATGAAGGATTTAGATAGGTTTAAGGTGATTGGCAAAAGAACCAGAGGCGACACGAGGAAAAATCTTTTTTACGCAATGAGTTGTCAGGATTGGGAATGCACTGCCTGATAGGGTGGTGGATACAGATTCAATAGAAGCCTTTGAAAGGGAATTGGATAAATACTTGAAGGAGAAAAACATTGCAGGGATATGGGAAAAGAGCGGGGCAAGGGCAAAGAGTTGACACAGACTCGATGGGCCGAATGGCCTCCTTCTACGCTGCACTATTTTACGGTTTATGATTCTATGACATAGCAGCAACATCAAAATTGGCAGAGGCATCAAAGAATGCTGAAAGATTTGCTAATTATAGTAACAATGAACCTTGTGTGATTTCTTCAGTTTTTCACGTGTTGCTCAGATGATTTGGCATTAACTCCTTTAGATTTTAAATGCAGAGAAAACATATTGCAGCCAGTAAAATGATGTTGAAGCATACATTATTTTTTGTCTGTGATTCCTCATTTCACAATACAGGCTTCAATATCTGTGTAAGAATAATTGGGTAGGTATTCAAGTGGGCTGACACCTACCTGCCAGAGTGAGGTGTGTATGTGAGGGCTGGGAATTTGAGTGGGGTCCTTTTCCCGATCCAAGCCTGATTAGCACAGTGTGTGATCCTCTGGCCTGCCTTTAGGGCGTATTTTGTGTGAGCTTCGTTTAATATGATAATAAATGGGAGTCACCCCTCGTGCAATCTTCCATCCTTTTAGGAGAGGATTTTGCTGTGTGTTCCACTTGTTTAACTGGAATTGGCTTTAAAGGGAAGCTCCATACACAATGGAGCTCTGAAAGGGTTAGAGGCTTTATTGTCTGATTTTTTCATTTCCATTTCTTTGGTGGCTTTTCATATCTTATTTTTATTTCCTGATTGTTTTGTTTTGGGCATCAAACCTTATAAGGAATGTTCACACTGAAACAAATCAGCTCAATACTGTCTGCAAAATCACTGGAAAGCTGGCAGTAATTGAAGGATTTACAAGAGTTCTAGAGAACAAAAAGATTGCGTTGCCAGCTGGTGTGGAAGGTGCCGACTCTGCATCCCTTCAAGAGTTGAGCTGGGCTGCTTTTTGACTAGGGCAGAGATTGTAACATATAGAAGGGAAGTGGTTTTACAGATAGCACGTGGCCCATGTGATCTCCTGGACTGGTTTCGATCGCCTGAGGGAGGTCAGCAAGGAATTTTTCCAAATGTATTTTTGTTCCATTAATGGCCCTGGAATTTCTCTGGGACACCTAAAAAATGGGCTCCACAAATTTGGCAGTTGGACCAATACCTGCGCAGTTTGAGCGCAGGCCGTCCCATTGCTAAATTGGTATGATTTGTGCCTGTTTTATGCTGAAAATAAAGGCCCGTATTTTCCGATGCCTACGGGTGTGTACGAGGCTGAAAACCGGTATTTCCGATCTGTCAAGAATGATTTCTGCAGAACCTCCGCCCGCTGAAATCACTTAAAAATCTTACGCCTGGTAAAAGCAGGCATAAGGCTTGCTTTTACCAGCATAAGAGTTGAAAAAAGTAAAAAAAGAATTTTTTTTCATTCATTTATAATTTTTAAATACTTTAAAAAAAGGTAAGCTTATTGTTAGCCACGTAAAAAACTTTAATTATTTTTTTCAAAAAATTAAATTTTTGTTTAAAATATTTAATTTAATGTAATTTTAACTCATTTTAAAAACGTGATGGTTTTTTAAAAAATTATTTAATGTTTTAGTGTCTTTTTGGGGTGATCTCCATTCATATATTTGACGGGTCTATCTGTCAAAAGTATGAAGGGAGATCCCCTTCTCCTATTGGCTGGCCTGGCCCATGTGATCCCAGGGACGCTTGCGAACCGCCTGCACCCCTGGGATACGTGGGCCCTGCGCATTTCGACTGTGGAGAGGCCCAGGAGCGGAAGTGTCCGGACCTCGGGAGCCCTCAGGTAAGTTCGTAGATTTTTTTCCGATTGGAGGCACCCGCCCGCAGGAAGCCTCCAATCGGAAATTACAGGCCATTGTCTGCACTACAGGCTGGGAATCTGGCGCTAGCAGCGCAAGTCTGAGATCTGGGTCCAACCACCCAAAGTTTCAATGTTGCACTGACTGTGGGAGAGTTGCACAGCCAGCAGTGTGGATTCATAAAATTAGCCCCATACTCTCTTTCTGTTCCTTGCTAGCATGCTAATTATTTAAACCCAGGCACATAAAACTGCACCTGGCCAATTATATAGAGACATAACTATTAATTTATAAAAATGCTATATATCATGGCCATTTCATATTCGTCACATTGCGCCAACACACTTTTTGTCTCATACACAAATTTCAAAATAAAGTATAAAGAAACAAATTAATTCTCTAGGAGCACAAAAGCCTCCAAATTCCTCTCGGTATGCACGCCATCCGTGGCCTCACCCCACCTATAGCCTTATGTCCCCTCCTGCACCCTTCGGCAGTGATTAAAGAACTTGCTTTTATATCGTGCCTTTCTCTCCCTCGGGACATCACGACACGCTTCACAGCCAAGGAATTACTTTTTTTGAAGTGTGGTTATTATTATGTAGGCAAACATGCCAAGCAATTTGAGCACAGCCTGGTCACACGATCGACAAATGGCAGATCATTTATTTTTGGTGGTGTTCATTGAAGAGTGAATGTTGATCAGGAGAACTTCCTGCTCCTCTTCCAAGCGTGCCATGGGATCTTTTCAATCGAGTTGAACTCGGTTTAACATCTTATTCGAAAGTTAAACCTGAAAAGACAAATCCACCAGTTACCGCCTCTTTTAACAATAGTAGACAATGGCATTTCTATAGACACATTAAACATTCAGACACTAATATTGCACAGTGTGAATTCACTGGCAAGAGTTTGCCTGCCAGACAGCAATATTTCTATTAAGTATTTATTTTTCAGAAACTTCAAGGTATTGAATGGGTGTGAGAGACTAGTACTCACCCCCCGCCCCGCCCCCCCCCTCCCAACCCCCGCCACACACACACACCAGTGGAACTGGTTGCAGATTCCTGTTTACACTCAGAATGTCTTTCAGATCTGCTGATAGAGTTTAATTTTCTTTACAACTTTTCACATTTATTACCGGTGGCTTAGGAGCAATGAGTTTGTCAATTGTTCACTTCATTACATGTTTCCAATGAGTGGCTTCCATTCAAAAATATAAATAAACGGTTTAAGACTAAATAAAATGTATTGCGCTTTATTTCACTAGCTGATGCATTGTTGCGAATCTGCTTCTTTGACTGGAGATTAATCTTAGGTTAATCATAGATTGTTTGCCATAAATCTTGTAATAGCATTAAATGATGCATGTGATATAGCTAAATGTTGGCAGAATGAACTAATTTTCCTGAAATAACCACTTGGCACTAAGTCCGGGACATTACTATTTCAGAATAGCAACAACCAACCAACCAATCAAACCATTCTATCTTCTAATTATTGTGGATTATTACAGTCTCGTCGCTAACTAATGGAACTCTCCTCAGACAGCAGAAGGATCAGGTGTTAGTTACAGGTGAACATTGGCGAGAATCACATGTCACAGGGGTGGAACTGCAAGCTGCTTGTGTCACATTCCTGTTCATGCTTGTGTCAGAGTAACACGCTGGGTTTAAAGAGGGATCATCTTTATCTTGAAAAAGCATTTTGCAATTTGTTTCTATCATGTGAAGAGGAAGAAGAGCACTGTGGTATGATGGGTGTGATAATGTCACGCTCAACCAAGAAGATGATATTTTCAGAAAATGTAAAGGACTTCTGGGGACGCAGGCACTGAACAGCATGGGTTTGTCATAGTGCTTGAATACCATATCCACATTAAGATAAAAAAATATCCTTTTTGGGTCAAATAAGGAATGGCATTTTGCACAGGGACCCAAATGGCAATATTGCTGCACGCAATGACCTAATGGACCCTAGGAAAGTGCACAGACCTGGAGAATTGTGCTGCTGTTGGCCCTGCTGAATAATGCATCTGTGACCTGCTTGATACACCTTTGGACAGTAAAGAAGAAAACATTGCAAATCTCTCCAATGCTAGGCTGGAAGGAGCCCAACATTTCAAACTGAGGGCGATGTTGACTCTGCTGACCACTGGCTGTGCTGTTCCAGGTGTGAGCCGGTGTGCAGAGGCATAGCTTGCTCAATGCTTCCCTGTCAAACACTCAGCCTTCTCAGGCACATCTCCCCTGTCATTACCAGGTGTCTGCGCCTGGAATGGGAGGCCTGCTGCACAGCAAAGTGGAAGGACTTTACAGCATTCCCCTGCATGCCACCTAACATCGGAGGCCAGCCCTTTTTCTATTCTTGCTGGACTTCCTCTGCCAAGCCCAATGCTCATGGAGCATTGAATAGAATTACAGGAAACTTTCGATTAACCGGCCCCTAAATAACCGGAAATGTCGGTAAACCGGCAAAATTCAGGAGTAGGTTCAGATAACTTTATTACTTTTTTACTCCATTTGTTGCTGTGCAAGGGTGTAGCTACAGCTGTTGCTAAGCTACAGAGATGCTTGCAACTTGTGCCGATTGTTCTGAAGCAACAGGGTTTGTTGCTTTATACGGAGCTCTCAGCTCCGTATCTTTTACTATAGCGTTCGGTTAGTCGGAAATTTTGATGAACCGGCACTACGTCGGTCCCGTCCGTGCCGGACACCAGAAAGTTTCCTGTACCTGGAATATGGAAAGAAAACTTGAAGCGACTCGCCTGTAAAATTCTCACTGCACCCTCTCCAGTAACATCACACCAGGAATGCATTGCTCAGGGAGGCTCCTTTAAGTGCTCACTCTGCTGGCTTATTTGAACTAGTGCCAAAATTCAGCACATTAATGCTGCCACTTAAATTTGTGTTTCCAGCCACTTTGTTAGTGTTGGGAATCAAGCTGTAACCGAACTCTGAACTGCATTGCTGTCCATTATTGCACAATTGTCGCCAACATAAAGCTTTACACTGACAGCAATTCCCAGGCTCTGTGCGTTATTGATAGAGCTGAACTAGCTAACGGTGAAATTGAATGAGTTGTAGGGCTGTTAGTTGACTCAGATTCAGTCACAGTGGAGCAGCAAACTACAAAGCAAAAAGAATAGTGCTTTAAATTGCTATATCAATGGAGCATAAGTCAGAGGCTGAATTGTCAGATGCTCTGGTACACCACGGCTTGAAATTTGTGTCAGGTTTTGGTAACTGAGGCACAAGAAAGTATAAAAGGCCTGGAGGAAGTACAAACGAGGCTGAGCCGTAGTTTTGGAGGATTGAAGTCTGAGGGAAGAGTGGCGAAACTTGGGCTCTTCATCCTTGAAAGCAACTGAAAGGGTCCTTATAGAGGTACACAGAATATGAAATGGTATGGAAAGGCTCGATTTTGGAGTATTTGAGCGGTGCCATGAAAATAGATCGAGGGGTTCCAGGTTCAAATTAGTGAAAGACAAACTCAGGACCAATGTCAGGAAGTTTTTCAAACAAGCAGTATTGAGTACTTGAAACGGACTTCTGGGTAGGGTCGGAGAAGTCGAAGCTTGGATGTAAGAGAGTTAGATGCCGCCATGGGTGCACTGGAGGTTTTTCTAGCTGGATGAGCTAAGGTGGGCGGACAGGCTTCCTCATCCATACCGATTCTTTGAAGAATTTCTAGGTCATCTCTGACATCTCTAATTTGCTTGAGTCAGGTTAATTTCTTCCCTTTAAACTGTTCTTAAATATGCTTTAAACATGATGGAAGGCTGTCAATATTTGCGCAGCCTCTATTACATTAAAAAATATATATATATTTTTTAAATTTCCGTTCCAGTAGTTTTATTGGTCATTTACATAACCGGACCTCAATCCTCTGACCTGACCCACAGTAACTGATTAAACAATGCACCTTAGTTCAATTTCCTTTGCAGGATAAAAACAAAAATATTTTCCATCACCTGACCTCATATCCTTAATCCTGATAATCTTTCAGTTTCCGATGCTGAGTATTATACTTGCTGAGTAATTGAGGATTAGGGTTAATAACTAACGCTGCTGTCATACTTGAAACAGCAGCATAGCAGGGCCAGTCCCCCACCACATAGACCATCCATGCTTCTCACGGCCAGCCGCCCACATCGGGCATATGGTGCTAACCATTTGCCGTTGCCATTGATGTCAGTCACAAAGGCGCTGCTTATAACGCATTAAGCGCGCCGGCTATTTCGGGCAGCTGCGGATTTTGTACTCCTTCAGCACATTGCAGCGACCAAATACACTGGAAAGGCTGGAAAGAAAGAGAAGGAAATATTAATAATCTGCTTTTCATCACATTATCTTTGACATTGTATGTTTCACAGGGTCGGAAATGCTGCGACAGTATTTCAATTTACAAGCGTTACAAAACTCTTGGTGCATTTATGTATCTGACATTATGTGAAAAAATTTATTTTCAGGGACTGCAGGAGGATGTAATATTTCATTTGTTATCAAGTAAATTAAACACAGTGGTTATATTGCTATTACAGGCAGACTAGGCATGTAAGACTCGGTTACACTAGGTCTTTCAAACCATAATCAATATAAATTAAAAGGTCTGCGATAAAAGTAATAATTAAGCATAATTCTGAGCCAATTTTTCTAAAGTCCATGTGGAATTTGACTAATGACTGTATTTTGCTGAAGTCAGCATGATAAAAGCAATGAGCCCCAGTTAATTAAAATATCCAGTTGCTAAAAAAAGATGACATCACTTCCCTGCTTTATACAAGTATCAGTCTTGAAATGTGATCTTGCCATTTCAATTTGTAGTTTCCAGATGCCTAATATAACAGCACAGAGAACTTTTTTTTTAGTAACTTCTTGTCTTAAAGGCATAGCATCACGATGGTAAAATATCTCGCGATGTTTATCCATAGAGGAAGCGAGGGGTGTTGCAATTAGCAATGTGATGACATCATGATGTCACGATCCCATCCACTGCTATAGATTTTGTCTTTTCGAATTTCATCAATGGTGAAACAACATTGAAGAAGTTGGCACTGCAGCAGATAATCTCCATCGACTGTGGATTGATGGCCTAGGAATCATGGCCCAGAAATTCCAGAACGGGGCTTGCAGCGCGTGCAAGCCCCGTATTTGCACTTACCCCGCACTCGTGCCGATCAGCTTCTGGGACGCCTGAACTTGCAGAAATAGAAAGCACATTCCCGGGCAGCGTATGACGTCACGCCGCCCAGGAGTGCAGCCAGCGCGAAGCCAGGAGCGTGCAGTGTAAGTGAGACACGCCCCTTGAGGTCTCAGTTTCACTGGACACGCCCCCAATGTTTCTGTCAAGCTGCTAAGGATTTTTACATGCAAAGCAGCAGTTTAAATAGGTTTTTGGAAGATTTTGGTAACTTTTATAAACTTTTTAAAATGTTTACATTATTTTGAGTAATCTGAAGTAGTTTTAAAGAGAATTAAAGCAATTTAAAGACTTTTAAAAGCCCTAAAAGAATTTTTTAAATTCTATTTATTTATTTAGCAATGTCGTCGTCATACGTGTCTTCACACTGTTCCCTTTGGGGAACTGTATGAAGTGGTGGAAGGATTTATGGCCATGATTAACGCTCATTCCGTGACCGTAACCATCTTTGAACCAGCCATTAGGGCGGTTAGTCCTATGGCGGGAGGGTTTTACGGGCTCCCACAAGCTATACAAGGAGGGGGAGCCACCCACACCCACGGACGCAAATATCCCACTGGATGTCAACCCAGAATTTAGAGCCGGAGCTCCGACTCCGCTTGCCGGGACTGTCTGGAGCGGGGTTCGAAACCCTACCCTGATCTGGCCCAGCGGCGGGGATCCTACCGCTATGACAAAGGCCCAATCCAATTAGCAACGTGAAATGGCAGCATAGGGCTCCAGTCACGGGGAGGGAAAAGGCGCAGGAAACGTATGGGTGTCACCTTTTGTGCGGAGTGGGCCTTTTGCGTAGCAGTAAGCATCCCCGCCGCTGGGCCAGAAGGAGTAGGGTTTTGAACCCCACTCCAGACAGTCCCGGCAAGTGGAGTCGGAGCTCCAACTTTAAATTCTGGGTGGACATCCAGCGGGATACTTGCGTCCGTGGGTGTTGGTGGGCCCCCCCCCCCCTCAGATGGGTTGTGGGAGCCCGTAAAACCCTCCCGCCATAGGACTAACCACCCTAATGGCTGGTTCAAAGATGGTTACGGTCACGGAATGAGCGTTAATCACGGTCATAAATCCTTCCACCACTTCATACAGTTCCCCAAAGGGAACAGTGTGAGGATACGTACGATGATGACCTCTTGCGCAATGCACCTCCTTGGACCCTCAGTCGCAGATGTGAGGGGGCAAGTCGTGCAATTGTTAAATTTTTTATTTTATTGACATGTAAAATGTTGGCCCAGTAATTCCCTTCCAAATGCGCTAGTACGGTCGGGGTACTTATGCATCTGGCCGGATGAAATGCCGGTTTTCAGCATGCACAGTGCATGTGGGGAAAAACGGCATTTCCTGTCCTCTGAACGAAGGGGTTCAGAGGCAGAACACGTGCGACTGCACAGGCAGCGCGTGCGCAGTATAATTCGCCGCTTTCATTAATGCTTTCAGTGAGGTCCAGTCATTACAACTTACACATGAAAAAAGCATGGGTACAGTTGCTCCAGAGGCTGCGGAGGAAGATGTTTCTTATCGTGGAGCTTCTGAAAGTATGTATGTCTGTATATATTCCTTTGCGTGTTATGTATATATTCCTTTACTTATGTGTATGAATGTATTATTTAATTATGACTTTCAGAGAAAGTAACTTATTGGAAAATCATAATTAAAAATATACATTCATACACGTTAGTAAAGGAATATAAAACATACATACATATACGTAAAGGAATATATGTGGACATACATACATAACTCATTCTCACATTCCATTCACACAGCCACAATTGCTCCTTCTACCTACCGTTCTGAAAACCCGTTTTAAAAAAAAAAAAAAATTAAAGTTTAAAACTTACTTAAAATTTCTTAAAATAACTTCCCTCCCTTTCCCAAACCTAAATATTGCATTTCATAAGCTCCTCCATAAAATATATCTCCTTCCCCAGCCAATGAACAACTTTACACTTGCTTTTTTCACGTGTAAGTTCTAGGGACTTACCCTCACTGAATCCATCAGTGAAATCTACAAAGTTCACTGCGCAAGCGCTGCCTGTGCAGTCGCACGCGCTGTGAATAGACCTCGGGTCTGGAAATGCCGGCGTTCCCCGCATGCGCTGTTCCTGCTGAACGCCGGCATTTCCAACGGCCAGATGCGTGAGTAACCCGACCGTACTCACGCTTCTGGCCTGGAATTTCTGGCCCCATGTGTTTCCTCAGCTGTGTCTCCACTTTTCACTTAGTGATGATATTTTTAGTCTGTTATCACCAAGGTGAATTCCCATAAAATGGCCCTGCAGAGGGTTCTATGGGAACAAACAGTGGCTATGTTTTGAGCAGTCAGCCATGGATGGATGTGGTACAACCACCAAAATACATTTAGGACAGAGATCCATATTGTATAAGGTCATGGTTGGTGCCGTAAGAAAACTTCTAGGCACTTGGTCTAAGTATTAAACAAGGCTTTAATCAACTGTTTTTCAACATGGAGATCTAGTTATTTCCTTCACTAGTTCCTGTTAAAGAATATCCTGAGCAAGCTGGGCCCATGCCCGAGTATTTATACTCTCCCTGGACAGCGCCACCAGCAGGCCGCCCAGTATAATTTCATAAGTCATTTCCACATGAATGACAAGCTTCATGTTAGTTGGGTTAATTAATTGATCAACCTTACAGTGATAAGAATATTTGGCCGTCTATAAACTGATTGAGCCACAGAGACGTCGCAAAGACACAGGTGGCTGATCCCATCCTTAATGCACACTTACCCTAAACACCGCCCCTTGACATTCAATGGCATTACCATCACCGAATCGCCCACCATCAACATCCTGGGGGTCACCATTGACCAGAAACTTAACTGGACCAGCCCACATAAATACTGTGGCAACAAGAGCAGGTCAGAGGCTGGGAATTCTGCGGCGAGTGTCTCACCTCCTGACTCCCCAAAGGCTTTCTACCATCTACAAGGCACAAGTAAGCCTGGATTAGTGCAGCTCCAACAACACTCAAGAAGCCCGACACCATCCAGGACAAAGCAGCCCATTTGATTGGCACCCCCTCTACCACCTTAAACATCCACTCCCTCCACCACTGGTGTACTGTGGCTGCAGTGTGTACCATCTACAAGATGCACTGCAGCGACTCGCCAAGGCTTCTTCGACATCACCTCCCAATCCCGCGACCTCTTCCACCTAAAAGGACAAGGGCAGCAGATGCATGGGAACACCACTACCTCCAAGTTTCCCTCCAAGTCATACATCATCCTGACTTAGAAGTATATCGCCGATCCTTCATTGTCGCTGGGTCAAAATCCTGGAACTCCCTACCTAACAGCACTGTGGGAGTACCTTCACCACACGGATTGCAGCGGTTCAAGAAGGCGGCTCACCACCACCTTCTCAAGTGCAATTCAGGATGGGCAATAAATGCTGACTTTGTCAGCGATGCCCACATCCCATAAATATGAATAACATTTTTTTTAAATGTAAATCAAAGAGAACAATTCCTATTTTTGTCATTCCTCTTCTCATCAGTAATGATTTTCTGTGAGTTCCTGCAGTTCTGTCCTGTGCCCAGTACGAGTGTGAGATGGTAGGTTACTCATGTGTTGGTTAGTTATTTTCCTGTGGTGGTTGATTCTTTTGATTTTATGCCTCTCTCTCAAGCTGGAATGGAAAATGTGACTGTTTGAAGTGATTGTGGTGCTACTGAATAAGAAACCAATACGGGTCACTTTGTTCCACATGCAAGGATCTGCTATTTAGTGCAGTGATGGATCAGTTACCATGAGTGAATCAGCATCAATTGTGTATGATCTGTCACCTCACTGAGCAGCAGATCTGCCTTCATGTAACCAGGAGTGAACTACTTAACTGGTGGAAATTTAAAACAAAGAGAAAAACTTATATTTCTATAGCACCTTATTGTGTCGCCCAGAAACGCTCAAATCACTTCAACGAATGACTTTGAAATGCAGTATCCATTGTTATATAGTCCAACACGAGAGCCATTTTCTGCACAGCAAGACTCTACAAACAACAGTGAAATGAATGACCAGCTATTTTTAGTGGCGCCGATTGTGGAAGGAATATTGAGCAGGATATTGCCTTTCTCCGAATGGTGGCATGGAATCTTTAATGCCCACCTGAACCACTGAGACCGGCGGACAGGACCTTGGTTTCACAGCTCATCTGAAGTACAGCGATTTCAACAATCCAGCACTTGCTCAGTACTGCACTGGACTGTCAGCCTAAATTTACGTGCTCAAGTCCTGGCAGGAGGGTGGGAAGGGCTTGAACTCACAACCTTCTGACTCAGAGGAGAAAGTGCACCAAATGAGCTAAACAGTAAAAACTCCACGATAATCCTGCAGCCAAGCAAAAACAGCATTGTAATGTATCCAGAATAACATTGGGAAAGAGCGTGCTGCATCAAGGAGCAAATGATCTGAACATACAAATTGTGTATAAAAGTGCTTTTTGTCTTAAATTATGAAGAGTAAATTTGATGTTAACTTTGGCAGGGGTGGGAGGGGGGGGCGGGTGGAAAACTGCGGTAGTGGAGTTTCCTTTCCATTGACTGGAATTAAAGGGAAAGCGGATGGGGTGTATAATGGGCAGTCGATCCACTACTGCCCATTTTGTGTCCCTGCCAAAGTAGAATTTTATCCCTGAGGTAATTTTCTTAATTGCAAAGGTGATGTTTACTAGTGTGAACATGAATGGTAGTTTATATTAACCTATGTGTGCATGTGTGAGGGATAGGAATACACATACAACCTACATTGAATTAATTGTTCTCTGTTATAATACCATTTAAACTATCTTTAGAATTTAATGTTAATAGAAATCATAGAATGTTTACAGCACAGAATGAGGCCCGTCGAGCCTGTGCCGGCTCTCTGCAAGAGCACTTCAGCTAGTCCCACACATCTGCCCTTTCCCCGTAGATATGCAAATGTTTTTCCTTCAAGTACTTATCCAATCCCCTTTTGAAAGCCACAATTGAATCTGCCTCCACCACCCTCTCAGGCAGTGCATTCCAGATCCTAACCACTCACTGTGTAAAAAAGATTTTCCTCATGTCGCCTTTGGTTCTTCTGCCAATCACCTTAAATCTGTGTCCTCTGGTTCTCGACCCTTCCGCCAACGGGAACAGTTTCTCTCTATCTGCTCTGCCTAGACCCCTCATGATTTTGAACACCTCTATCAAATCTCCTCTCAACCTTCTCTGCTCGAAGGAGAACAACCCCAGCTTCTATCCACGTAACTGAAGTCCCTCATCCCTGGAACCATTCTTGTAAATCTTTTCTGCACCCTCTCTAAGGCCTTAACATCCTTCCTAAAGTACGGTGCTCAGAATTGGACACAATACTCCAGTTGAGGCCAAACCAGCGTTTTATAAAGGTTCATCATAACTTCCTTGCTTTTGTACTCTATGCCTTTATTTGTGAAACCCAGGATTCCGTATGCTTTTTTAACCACTTTCTCAACCTGCCCCGCCACCTTCAACGATTTGTGCACATATACCCCCAGGCCTCTCTGTTCATGCACCCCCTTTAGGATTGTACCCTTTAGTTTATATTGCCTCTCCTCGTTCTTCCTACCAAAATGTATCACTTTGAACTTTTCTGCGTTAAATTTCATCTGCCACGTGTCCGCCCATTCCACCAGCCTGTCTATGTCTTCCTGAAGTCTATCACTCCCCTCCTCACTGTCCACTATACTTCCAAGTTTTGTGTCATCTGCAAAGTTTTAAATTGTATACCCACATCCAAGTCATTAATATATATCAAGAAAAGCAGTGGTCCTGGAACCGACCCCTGGGGAACCCCACTATATACCTTTCTCCAGTCCGATAAACAACCGTTCACCACAACTCTCTGTTTCCTGTCACTTTGCCAATTTCGAATCCATGGGCTTCAACTTTGCTGGCAAGCCTATTATGTGGCACTTTATCAAACGCCTTTTGGAAGTCCATGTTCACCACGTCAACCGCAAGCCCTCATCAACCCTCTTTGTTACCTCATCAAAAAACTCAATAAAGTTAGTTAAACACGATTTGCCTTTAACAAATCCATGCTGGCTTTCCTTAATTAATCCACATTTGTCCAAGTGATTGTTAATTTTGTCCCGGATTATCGTTTCTAAAAGCTTTCCCATTACCGAGGTTAAACTGACTGGCCTGTAGTTGCTGGGTTTATCCTTACACCCTTTTTTGAACAAGGGTGTAACATTTGCAATTCTCCAGTCCTCTGGCACCACCCCTGTATCCAAGGAGGATTGGAAGGTTATGGCCAGTACCTCAGCAATTTCCACCTTTACTTCCCTCAGCATTCTAGGATGCATCCCATCCGGTCCTGGTGACGTATCTACTTTAAGTACAGTCAACCTTTCTAGTACATCCACT
Source organism: Somniosus microcephalus (assembly GCF_052327205.1). Taxonomy (NCBI): domain Eukaryota; kingdom Metazoa; phylum Chordata; class Chondrichthyes; order Squaliformes; family Somniosidae; genus Somniosus; species Somniosus microcephalus. The sequence goes on along the minus strand of NC_140999.1, from coordinate 30,778,024 downwards.
TTATCAATTTTTGTCTCATCCAGTATCTCAACTACCTTCTCTTTCACTGTGACTTTGGCAGCATCTTCTTCCTTGTTGAAGACAGATGCAAAGTACTCATTTAGTACCTTAGCCATGCCCTCTGCCTCCATGCATAGGTTTCAATTTTGGTCCCTAATCTGCCCCACCCCTCCTCTTACTACCCATTTACTAATTATATGCTTATAGAAGACTTTTGGATTCCCTTTATGTTAGCTGCCAATCTATTCTCTTTGTCCCTCTTATCTCCTTTTTAACTTCCCTCTGAACCTTCTATATTCAGCCTGGTTCTCATTTGTATTCTCAACCTGACATCTGTCATACGTGCTTTTTTTCTGCTTCATCTTACTCGCTATCTCTTTCGTCATCCAGGGAGCTCTAGCTTTGGTTGCCCTACCTTTCCCCCTCTTGGGAATGTACCTTGACTGTACCCAAACCATCTCCTCTTTAAAGGCAGCCCATTGTTTGATTACAGTTTTGCCTGCCAATCTTTGATTCCAATATACCCGGGTCAGATCCATTCTCAACCCACTGAGATTGGCCTTCCTCCAATTAAGTATCTTTACTCTAGATTGCTCCCTGTCCTTTTCCATAGCTAATCTAAACCTTATGATACTGTGATCAATGTTCCCCTACTGACACTTGCTCTACATGACCCACCTCATTCCCCAGAAGCAGATCCAGCAATGCCTCCTTCCTCGTTGGGCCAGAAACATACTGATCAAGAAAGTTCTCCTGAACACACTTCAGAAATTCTTCCCCCTCTCTGCCCTTTACACTATTATTATCCCAGTCTATATTAGGATAATTGATGCCCCCATTATCACTACTCTATAGTTCTTACACCTCTCTGTAATTTCCCTGCAAATTTGCTCCTCCATATTTTTCCCACTAGTTGGTGGCCTATAGAATACACCTAGTCGTGTAATGGCACCTCTATTGTTTCTCAACTCTAACCAGATAGATTATGTCCTTGACCCCTCCAGAATATCCTCTCTCTCCAGCACTGTAATATTCTCCTTAATCAATACTGCTACACCACCTCCTTTCTTTCCTTCACACCTTATATCCAGGAATATTTAGTACACAATCCTGCCCTTTTTAGAGTTGATCTCTGTTATTGCCACAACATCATATTCTCATGTGTCTATTTGCACTTGCAGCTCACCAACTTATTTACCACGCTTCGTGCATTCACACACATGCATTGAAAACCTATCTTAGACCTTCTTGTATTCTCTCTAAGTCTGACCCTCCCTAATACTGCACTATTTCTTACTCTAGTGCTATCTGTCTCTCCCAATCCTTTGTGCACTTTGTTTCTCCTTTCTAATGCTACATCCTGGTGCCCATCCCCCTGCCAACTTAGTTTAAACCCTTTCCAACAGCACTAGCAAAGCCCCCCCACCACCCCTACTGCGAGGACATTGGTCCCAGCTCTGTTGTGGTGTAACCCGTCCAGCCTGCACAGGTCCCACCTCCCCCAGAACTGGTCCCAATGCCCTAGGAATCTAAAGCCCTCCCTCCTGCACCATCTCTCCAGCCACGCATTCATCTGCGCTAACCTCCTATTTCTATACTCACTAGTGCGTGGCACCGGGAGTAATACGGAGATTACTACTTTTGAGGTCCTGCTTTTTAATCTCTCTCCTAGCTCCCTAAAATCTGCCTGCAGGACCTCATCCCTCTTTCTGCCTATGTCATTGATACCGATATGGACCACGACCTCTGGCTGTTCAACCTCCCCCCTCAGAATGTTCTGCAGCCGCTCGGTGATATCCTTGACCCTGGCATGAGGGAGGCAACATACCATCCTGGAATCACGCCTCCGGCCGCAGAAATGCCTGTCTGTTCCCCTAACTATCGAATCTCCTACCACTATTGCTTTCCCGATTTCCTCCTCCGCCCCCCTGCCCCCCCCCCCCCCGTACAGCTGAGCCACCAGTGGTGCTGTGGAATTGGCTCTAGCTGTACTCCCCAGAGGAACCATCACCCTCACCAGTATCCAGAACTGAATACTGGTTAGCGAGCGAAATGCACTCAGGGGACTCCTGCACTACCTGCCTGGCCCTCCTCTTCTGTCTGACGGTCACCCATTCCCTCTCTGCCTGCACACTCTTACGCTGTGGGGTGACCACCTCCTGAAACGTGCTCTCCACATAGCTCTCAGCCTCACGGACGCACCGCAGTGACGTCAGCTGCTGCTCCATTAGGGTAGAAATTGGTATATGTTGTGCCCAATATTTGAGCATATAATGGGCACAAAGCATACCAATTTAGCAGTGGGACAGTCTGCGCCCAATCTACAGAGGCGTGTTCTCATTGCTAAATTCGTGGGGTCCATTTTGTAGGCACCCCAGGCGGATGCTGAAAGCAGGCGTTGGTCTCTTAAATATGTAAATTAGGGGCCCAACGACTGTTGAAGGACCCCTCTGGAAAATTAGCCAGCAATGAGGGGGGGCAGGCATTGGGCACAGGATTCTTCAGCGGTCCCAGAGGCTGCCAACAAAAGCGAAGTTGTAAAAAAACATTTTTTTTCTAAACAGCCTCCTGTGGGGCCAGGAGGAACACAGGAGCCCTCCCAGCTCCACGGGCATCGTGTTCTCCAGCCCCACTCCCCAGGAATTAGCTGAGGGCCTCCTGACATTGATGTCCACGGCGCCGGTCTAATTTAAATGAGGCCCGAGGCAGGGATCGTTCCAGTTCGCGCCAGCAGGTTGGCGCTATCCAATTCCGACCCCTTTATGGTTCACAACTTAAAGGTTCGTCGTAATACAGTAAAATATTTATTAATGTTCTCAATCTTGATTTGAAACAGCAGAGGTAATAAAGGTGGAAGATATTTGCACGCAGAGTGCTCCAGACGTTTATTTTGCTCTCCTTAAGTGACCTGCGGAGTTTCAGCTTTTAGCAGCCCTGTATTTCAAGTCACCTCATGCAAGAATTGCCAGTGCCGTTTGACAGCACATCCGTAGGAAGTGATGATCCCAAATTACTGAGCAAATGAAATCCCAGAATAATAAACATCAGGAATGATTGATCATTTCAGGGTGTCCCACTGCACACAGTCCAACATTTGTTATTCTAACCAACTATGTCAATTTCCCACACTTATTTTGCCACATTCCATTGGATAGGTTGTATAAACAACATCAATTCCAATTCTGGTGTCATTTTTTTTAAATACGATTCTTGTATAATTATGCACACGATTTATCTTGATATTTTGAAAAATATTTAGTCCTTGCCTTTCTCAAGGTTTGCATCTATAAGCATTAGTCATGGCATGCTCTTTGAGGATTATTTTTCATCATTGAGAATTTGATCAGCCAACTGAAAACTAGATTATGAATGAAACATTAAGCCGATGGCTGGATCATTGGTAATGTCCAGCTGTAGAATCCTCAGCCAAAGTTAATTTCCCATGACCAGATTTGCAATGAGTTATGAAACTGTGGTATGCTTGAGAAAGGCTCTAAAAGCACAAATGGGTTTTTAGCTTTTTACTGACAACTGTAGCACCAGTAACCTACAGCATGAAGGGATGACTTCAATGGAAAATAAAATCAGGTGGGGTGTAAAACATGCTATTAGTGGTAGCACTCTGGCCTCTCCAGCCTTACAATCCCCCGAGGTCTCTGCACTCCGCCAATTCTGACCTCTTCAACATCCCTGATCGTAATCGCTCCACCGTTGGCGGCCGTGCCTTCAGCTGCCTCGGTCCCAAAGCTCTGGAATTCCCTCCCTAAACCTCTACTTCTCTTTCTTCCTTTAAGACACTCCTTAAAACCTAAACTCTTTGACCGAGCTGTTGGTCATCTGTCCTAACATCTCCTTATATGGCTCAGTGTCATATTTTGTTTTTGATAACGCTCCTGTGAAGCACCTTGAGATGTTTTACAACGTTAAAGGCGCTATAAGCAGTTGTTGTTGTTATTGACCTCTGACTTAGATGGTCATGGGTTCCAGCCCCAGTGGAGGACATGGGGTCAATTTGAACTGTTCCTGCTGGGTGGCAGCAGGTCAGGCACCTGTTTTACATTGAATTCAATGGAAAGGAAAATTGGGCGAGGTACACAACGGACCCGCTGTTGCCCATTTCCCACCCGGTGGGAACGGCTAAAATCGACCCCTTAGTTTTGGCTGACACTTCAGTACAGTAATGAGGGAATGCTGCATTGATGGAGGTACAGTTTTTTGGATGAGACGTTAAACTAAGGCCCTATCCTCCTATTCAGAGGGTGTAAAAGATCCCACGGCACTATTTGAAGAGCTGGGCAGGTTTACCATTGTCCCAGCCATCATGTATCCCTCAACACACACCACCAAAACAGATTAACTGGGCATTCATCTCTTTGCTGTATGCTAATGTGATGCTGGGCTTCCCAATATTACAATACTGACTGCACTTCAAAAGCACTTCATTGTCTATGAAGCGTATTAGAATATCCGGAGGACATGAAAAGCACGGTAGAAATACATGTTTTTAAAAAATGAAATCTCTACTTTCTCCACAACTAGATTATTTTGAAGTTGGATGTGCCTGCCTCTTTAAAAAGTAGCAGGACACCAGCACTGACAGACAAATGTTCTTTTCCAGAACATTCATCATAGCAACAGATGGTCATAGTTGCTGACGATTACAAAAGTTGTGGCAGTGATGTTTTAGTGAACATCCTTTTCCTTCCTACAGTGATGTACTCTTGATGAAGGGGAATGTGTCTTGATTCTGATGGCCTGGTGCTGCGGATTCTGTATATTTACTTATATACTTATATATTTAATCATTTCCAGTTTTAGTACTTGTCAATTTTAAACCATGCTATTCCTGAGACAAATCATTCATTCCGGTATGAATGAATGGAGGTGGTTTTCGACAGTGGCGTAGAGTGGGTGGGGCATCCGCTCTGCCCACCCAATGCAGTTGGCAGGAGGCCCGATCGATCTTTGTCGTCAGGCCTCAGTAGCCCACAGGAGGTGAACTGCCAGCGCCAATTGCACTGCTTCTAGGCAGCTTACCATCTGGGAGGGTGGGAAATCCAACAGGGCAGCTGAGCATTAAGGGAGGTCTGGAAGTATCGGGAGTAAAACCGAGTAGTAATGTTTAGCAGCAAGGACACTTTTTTTGTAACCAGGGCATGAAATAATGGAAGCCTTTAACCAAAATGTACTGCAGAAAAAAATACTTCCAACTTTTCCTGACTGCAGCCAAGAATCCCTTTGCATACCACTGGAAATGGCTGCCTCTTGACCCGCATTGTCCATGGTTTGTGGACGGGTAGAGGAACTGGTGCTGTAATGTGGGTGGAGGTGAAAATGGCGTTGGGGTGTTAACTGTATCATTTGACCCCTATTTTACATTAATGAGGCCCACGCTTATATCCGACGAGAGCGTTTGCTGCCTAAATTGAGATCCGTTCAAAACCAGAACAGGTGAAGCCCCATGGGACATTTTTTTCAATTTTCGTCCTGTAAACGGGGCAGCAGCAGCAAGATGAAAGTCAACGCCAATACCTCAGGTGTAGAAGATTTTAAAGGGGCATTTGCTTCATGATAAGGTGTTTGGCAAACATTTTTTTTTTACCAATTCAATTGTCATACGTTGCAGCAGAATAACATCAACTTCTGTGTGACGCTGTACCCCTGAGTTTCCTCGAAATCCATTGCGTCATTGGTTGCACTGGAAATGTACACCTTTCACCAGCAAAGGGAGCTCCATGCAAGATTCCTGGATAAGTTAATTTGCATAAGAAGTGATGTAAGTTCCCGTGTAATTTCGAGTAAGCAGCTTAGGTCCCAGGAAACGTCAATGCAGAAGCGGCGCAGCCTCTGTAAAGACTGCCATCATTAGAGCCCTTGGGGACAGCAAGGGGAGGCGGCAGAGATTCTTTCCTTGCATTTGATCCACTCGGGGCATCGCCTACCCTCATCTGAAGTGCCACTTGTCAGAACTATGAGCAGTCACAGGCCAGCTGTGCCCATGAGACACCATGACAGGCCAGCATCTCACCAAAGAGCTGTAAATTTTTCACAGATAGACCTGCAGTCCCTCCTGGAAGAGGTGGAAGACAGGAGGGACTGACTCCTGGCTGATGTTGCACAGATCCACTATGGCGCTTTGAAAGGATCCGATGGCCAAAAAATTCAGGGCAGTGGTCACTGTCACAGCGACGAACAGAGGTTTTTTGGCAGTGGGACGATACTAAAGGTCTTCACAAAGAAGGTCGCAGAATATGCAATGGCATCCTGCACCCTTCGAGCACAGAGCTCCTCTGAGAGGTCATCGAAGGACCTGTGCTGCTTATAAACGTGCTGTGGAGGGTAGTGCCTGGTGGTTTAGTGTCTTCTGCCACCATAAAAATGGCACAGAGAGGTCTGCCATACCTTCTGAGTGTGTGAGGGGAGCCAAGGGGATGAAAAAATGAAGGAGTGGAGTTAGACTGTAGCACAGTGGAGGTGGTGGGGGGCGGGGGGTGCGGTCCAAGCGAAAGTCTCAATGAGGAAACCTGTGGGAAAAAAAGATTGAAAAATAATCTGCGAAGCCAGAAATTGGCAAGCAACTTTGAAGACTCTTCAAAATTCTCAAACTCCTCTTTCAGGTGACGGGGGAGCAACTGCAACTGTTGTATATGGGTCTAAATTTCCTTGAGTGCAGTAGTGGCTGAAAATCAGGGAATAATCAGGGACAGCGCCACCAGGTGAGTGGCGTTCCAACGCAAACCAATCCCCAGGGGCTTGGGCAGGCCAATCGTTGAAGCTGCCAAAGAGGTCATGGAAACTCTTATCGAGCGCATTAATGGCACATAAGCAGCGCAATGTGCAAATCGTGAGTTTCCTCAAACTCTTTTAGCGCAATAACAGCGCAATAATGGTGTGCACGATGAAGACAGTGAGGAAATTCAGGGCCTGTGGCAGAAGAGGTAGAGAGCTGTTCTCTCTGCTCAAACAAAAAAAAACACCAATCATTTCATTAGGAATGCTCTGCGCTTTAAAGCTCAAGGTTTGCAGGAAACTGGTTCACTCCGGTTCAGACCAGTTTAGATTGAACAGAAGAAAAAGTGGGTTGAGTAAATTTATTTGAATGCCATCCTTTCACCTCTGGCACTGGGGTTTGATTCCGATCCAGATAAAACCTTTCTCTCTCTGATAGATGTTAAAGATCAGAAGTGAAATTTATTTGGACAGCTTTAAGGCATGTCCTCGTGGGATTGGAATCCGCAGTATAGTGTCCTCAGTATTAGCGTTAATCGGCACCCCAAAAAAATAAAATTACATAAGAACATAAGAACATAAGAAATAGGAGCAGGAGTAGGCCAATCGGCCCCTCGAGCCTGCTCCACCATTCAATAAGATCATAGCTGATCTGATCCTAACCTCAAATCTACTATCACGCTCCATCCCACCCGAACCCATGTGATCTCCCGGGAGAGGCGAAAAACCAGATAAAAAAGCCAATGGTCAATTTGGGAGAAAAAATCTGGGAAATTCCTCTCCGACCCATCTAGGCGATCGAAACTTGTCCAAGAGATCACTCTGTCCCTGTATTTCCTACAGTACTTACCTTCTGTAAAAGGTGATCTCCACCCCAGCCAGGAACAGGCCCAATTTACTCTTGAAGGACACCTAGCTGGCAGCCTGTTCGATGTCTCCACTAATCCCTGTGAATAGAACCATCTCCTGAAATCTAACACAGAATTAGAACACAAGAAGTAGGAGCAGGACCAGGCTACACGGCCCCTGGGCCCGCTCCGCTACCCACAGGGCCATGACCGTTCCGAACCTAGACTCATGCCCAATTTCCTGCCCGCTCCCCATAACCCCTAATTCCCTTTACTTCTAGGAAACTGTCTATTTCTGTTTTAAATTTATTTAATGATGTAGCTTCCACAGCTATCTGGGGCAGCAAATTCCACAGACCTACTACCCTCTGAGTGAAGAAGTATCTCCTCATCTCAGTTTTGAAAGAGCAGCCCCTTATTCTAAGATTATGCCCCCTAGTTCTAGTTTCACCCATCATTGGGAACATCCTCACCGCATCCACCCGATCAAGCCCCTTCACAATCTTATATGTTTCAATAAGATCGCCTCTCATTCCTCTGAACTCCAATGAGTAGAGTCCCAATCTACTCAACCTCTCCTCATATGTCCACCCCCTCATCCCCGGGATTAACCGAGTGAACCTTCTTTGTACTGACTCGAGAGCAAGTATGTCTTTTCTTAAGTATGGACACCAAAACTGTATGTAGTATTCCAGGTGCGGTCTCACCAATACCTTGTACAACTGCAGCAATACCTCCCTGTTTTTATATTCTATCCCCCTAGCAATAAAAGCCAACATTCCATTGGCCTTCTTGATCACTTGCTGCACCTGCATACTAACTTTTTGAGTTTCGTGCACCAGGACCCCCAGATCCCTTTGTACTACAGTACTTTCCAGTTTCTTGCCATTAAGATAATAACTTGCTCTATGATTTTTCCTGCCAAAGTGCATAACCTCACACTTTCCAGTATTGTATTCCATCTGCCAAATCTCTGCCCACTTACTTAGCCTGTCTATGTCCCCTTGCAGGTTTTTAATGTCCTCCTCACTCACTACTTTCCCTCCCATCTTTGTATCATCTGCAAACTTTGATATGTTACACTCGGTCCCCTCCTCCAAATTGTTAATATAGATTGTAAAGAGTTGGGGACCCAGCACTGACCCCTGTGGAACACCACTAGTTACTGATTGCCAGTCTGAGAATGAACCATTTATCCCAACTCTCTGCTTTCTGTTAGATAGCCAATCCTCCACCCATGCCAGAATATTACCCTCAATCCCGTGATTTTTTATCTTGAGCAATAATCTTTTGTGTGGCACCTTGTAAAATGCCTTTTGGAAGTCTAAATACACTACGTCCACTGGTTCCCCTTTATCCACCCTGTATGTTACTTCCTCAAAGAACTCAAGCAAATTTGTCAAACATGACTTCCCCTTCATGAAACCATGCTGAGTTTGTCCTATTAAATTATGTTTATCCAAATGTCCCGTTACTGTCTCCTTAATAATGGACTCTAACATTTTACCAACCACAGATGTTAGGCTAACAGGTCTATAGTTTCCAGCCTTCTGCCTACTACCCTTTTTAAATAAGGGTGTTACATTAGCAGTTTTCCAATCTGCCGGGACCTTTGCTGAGTCCAGGGAGTTTTGGAAAATTATTACCAATGCATCCACAATCCCTACCGCCACTTCCCTCAAGACCCTAGGATGTAAGCCATCAGGTCCAGGGGATTTATCCGCCTTGAGTCCCATTATTTTACCGAGTACCACTTCCTTAGTGATTTTAATCGTATTTAGCTCCCCCCCCCAGTGCCCCCTGTTTGTCCAGTGTTGGGATATTTTTAGTGTCCTCTACCGTAAAGACTGATACAAAATATTTGTTCAGCGTTTTTGCCATCTCCATGTTTCACACCATTAATTTCCCGGTCTCATCCTCTAAGGGACCAACATTTACTTTAGCCACCCTTTTTCTTTTTATATAACTATAGAAATTGATGAAAAATGATGGTAATTCGATAGCAACTCAGACAGAAACCATTGAAGCCGCAGCATATTAAAGAAAGCCATAATATCTTAGTGTAAACAATGTACGCTGTTAAATTTATTCTGATAAAGCTAATAGCAAAATAAATGTAATAAAAAGATGCACATGCTATGAAAAAGTAGTTTTGAAATAAGGTTTAAACATCTGTGAGTTATTTATCTCTAGTATTATATGATGCGGGCTCAAACTCCTAAACACACACAACCGCTCTCGGCCGTTGGGTAGATAGAATTACATTGATGTACTTACATATATCTGGACCGACACTTTTCCCTGCGGTACAGTTATGATTTCACAGACAGTAGTTTACATTATACCTCTATCAAACGTAATATTTTCCTGTCTGGTGTCATTATAATTAAGGATGTCTATTGCAGATCAACTGACTAATGTGGGATGAAATTGTGCTGTTTGATGTTAGTAAATCAAAACAAAATTTCCTGTGTCTGAGTTAATGTCTTTATTTAAAATGAAGCAATTATATTTTAGTGCTTCTGTTTAAAATACCAGACAAAGGAACGTTGTCTGAATGGATGCTCATACCGCACTGTGCCATTTTACCCAATGATGGTTTTTTTGATTATAGGCCTGAGTCCTTCCACTTTCGGCCAAATTTGCCAACCTTCACTTTAGATGGGTTTTGCCATTTCCTTATGAAGTTGCTAGGTAGGCTGTGTCTAGTCTGGGCAGGTAAACTAATTTCATCCATCAAACAGGGAGCCCGCGTTTCCTGGAACTGCTCGTTTGACATACAAATTCCCCAAAACATACATAATTAAGGTTACACTATCCAATCCAAACACTGAGCCTACCAGCTGGCGATTGGGTGCGGTCGTGTAGTGACTATAGTACCATGCTGGCAATCCAGAGATTGCGAATTCAAACCCCCAGCAAGCCAAGATGTGAAAATGAATTCAATAAATCTGGTCGTTTGTAGGTTAGCACTAGAAAAAATGACCAGTTAAGCAGCTGGATTGTCATAAAAACCCAACTGGCTCACTAATGTCCTTCATGGAAGGGAACCTGCCATCCCTACTTGGTTGAGCCCACACTATATGGTCGATTCTTAATGTCCTCTGACATGACCAATCTGTTGTCCAAACAATTGCTACGAAGCACAATCAGGGCAACTAGGGATGGGTAATAAAGGTGGCATTGCCAATGTTGCCCACATGCCAAAAACAAAATACAAATAAAGGTTACTTTCCAAACATTTCAATCCAGTGGGAATGTCCAGGTAATTATAACATAGGATGTTTTCTGTCTCCTTTCAATATGAGCTGCCTGTGGCGACATTGCTCTCAACTACAGTGGAGGAGGATTTGCTCTGTGTGGTATGTATAATAAAATTGTAAATGAGCTTATAAAGATCTATCACAGAGCTCCCTGGAATGGTGTCCTGGCATTTTTGCTGCCTTCTTTGATAGAGGAAGTATAAATGTTTGAGTGCAGTTTTAAAATGATATGGCGTAGCAAACTATGTGATTCCTTCTGTAGTCTTTCTTTCTGCATCTTCTTAAGAACAAAAATATCTTTGTCGTTGAGATTGAGTTGAGATAAAGGGAAAGAACTGGGGTGAACGGGGCAACCATTGAAAAGGTACTATACACAAACTGATACTCAAAACTACCAGCACTGACTGCAGTAAGTGCCCATGCTCTGTGATACAACACAGAATGCAACTATGCAATTCGGTAACTATTTTAAAGGAATAAATGAAATATAATAGAATGCCTTCCATTCCCATGGATAGCCAAGCTACTTAGATTCAGAATTTTTGAACATTGCATGATTTTTTTCACCAGAAATATAGAATAAATATAATTCACAAAGGATAACAGGGACCACAACTAGGCTGATTCTACTGGGCACTCCCAGAAATACTGTGGTTTTTTTTAGTATCCCGTTTACTTTGTACAAGACCAGACAAAATAAAAGCTTTAGTGATAGCTTTACTCTTTTGAAGACTACAGCATGTTCTTGCACTGTATCCAAGAATAATAGAGGGGCAATTTTCCTCTCACATTTGCAAGTGCTTTCTATCATTGTGTTCACTATATGGCTTTTAATAAACATATTTTAGAAGCAACCTGGCAGAATGTCGCTTTTGCTCCCCAGAGAGTAAAAAGTGCTTCATTCTTAAGGGACAAATGTTTGCTTTGAAGTTTTGCATCTTGTAATGAACCCTGCTTCTTCCTTGTACTTGTGGGTACTGTAAGTATTATTGAAGAATTACAGTCCATGATTTATAACAGTGCTGAAAATGTTGTTTCAGTTATTTGTTAGATGACAAATAGCATTTTTTTCTTGAACTTGCCTCAACTAGCTGTTCACTGACCAAAAATTGGTACTTAACTTTAAATGAGAGAAAATGATACTTCAAGAGGAATAAAGTACAGAGGACAAGGTAGTCAGCCAGGCAGAGAGAACTACTAGAAGTCATTGTGACAAAAACAAACAAAACTCTTTTATTTCAAAATCCAAAAGCAAATATGACCTTTTTTAACCATTTGCATTCTTGATTTTCTTCTTCGTATCAACTGACAGTAACATATCTGGTTTTAACATGCTCTACAAGATGCAACCAGCATCAAAATATCACAGACGCTCTTGTGGTTGTATTAGACCAAACTTATATTTCTCTTGTGCATTGCTCAAAAGCTTTGAAACCGTAGCCTCTGTCTGCTGAGCCAAACACAGACAACAATATCCATCAGGTCATGTTTACATAGCAACCAGCTATCTTGCTGAAGCTCTTGTCTAGTCCCAGGGATAGCACAAGCAAGAGCACTGTCAGGATAATTGAAGGACACATCTGTGAAGATATTCTTGTCATCACATATCACCTGCATACTCATAGAATGGAAGACTAGTTCGGTAATGTAGCTGAGTATACTACATACAGGAAACTCTTGTTTAAACGGCACCTAAATATCCGGAATTCTCTATTAACCAGCAAAATTCTCGCTCCGAAAACAACACCTCAATAACCGGCAATGTTGCCGAGTCCGAGTCTCCCGCGGTGGCCGAGTTAGTCAGTGGGGGTAGTTCTCCAAACTGCCACTACTCAGCTTCTTGGCACTGTCAGAAGTCAGAACACCTCAATACCCCTGTAACAGGAGTCTGACTCTCCCGCGCTGCCGGTAGTCTCTTCTGATCTGCCATTTTACAGGGGTACTGTGTGTGTCCCACGCTGCTGGTAGTCATTGCATTGCATTACCCTCAACTGGCAGTACTGTACTTAATCAAGCATCTTCCACCATCCATTTAACACAACATTCTGTAAGTGAGTATCCAATTACTGTATACTGCACATTTCTTGATTTTTTAATTTTTCTTTGTTAAAAATAGCCTCGGTAGATAACCCTCTCTGTCATCCGGAAATTTTGATAAACCGGCAACATGCCGGTCCCGTCAGTGCCGGATAAAAAAAGAGTTTCCTGTAAAATGAAACAAATTCACCAATCTCTTGCACCAAGCGAGGAGTCTCACTTGAAGGGAATGCAGATTAGAGAATCAATACTGCACTGTTGCAGCCTTACCTCTGACCTGTGCTGTCTTCGAGTGAAGCTCCCCACTAGGGGCACTGGGTCTAGAATTTACCCTAATACCTCAAGGGAGGTTCTCCTGGAATTTAGCTTAGTGGTTTTCATAGCAAGTTGCTTTGTTTATTCAGCTTATTAAAGCTAAATAGTAACTCAACCCTGGCTAGTAGAATTTCTAGCTAAGGCTTATGGTAAATGTATATTAATAACGGTTTCACATTTCATTGTTTGTCTTTTCTTCGTTTGCATATTTTAGGTATTTGACTAGTGACAGTTCTCATGCTATGTTCATTTGAGTTCATTGTAAAGGTCCAGGTACAGATCGTTGAATATACTTTAGTTATAGATCTCTTATTTGATTAACTTTATCAACTGCAAGAACTGGGGCACCTTTCTTACACAATCTACGGTCTCTGCCATCACCTCAATCATAGCTCCAAAACAGCTGAACTTAATAATGCGATGCAGATCTAATTTGAATATCCTGCTTTATGGATCATTAAGAGTTCAAATATTAGAAATGTCAAACACGGTAGAATTTAGCCTCGCTGTGAAACATGTTCGGTCTTCACTGTAAGTGTTTTTTCTGGTTCCCCTCCTGCTCACTGTCCAGTTTTCTATGACTCTATAAAGTGCTTGGAGACATTTTTCCTCGTGTGAGAAGTGCTATAGAAATATAAATTGTTTCTGTTGTTGATGGCAATGGGGAATTGCTCCTCCAGCAGCACTTGGAAGGAGCAGAAAGTGGAACGGAAGCAAGGGGCTTCCTCAATTCAGACTCACCTTTGTAGTATTGCCTGTTCTGTGAATTATGGAGCTATGTATTTTGATTAGCTCATTGGCCTGGACATTTTATTGCTTCCTAATTTTCAGCTTCAATTCTAAGGGAATTTTTAAAATGGAAGCCACCCCTGGAAAGAGTTAAAATTCGCCACGTGTCATCTTAGTTCGAACACACTGCAGAGAGAAAGAGAGCAAACAGATTTCTCTACACTGAAACAGCATACCGTTTAGAATACTTAGAAAAAGACTATATTTGTGAATCAATTATTGAAATTATGTTAGCATTGCCTTTAATATGAACATAAGTGGCTAAGTAAAATGTTGTTAGAAAAGACTGCTGTATAGTGTTCTCTGTCACACTCTCACAATGTAATTTTACATCAAATTATATATGTAATAGTTCACTTCAATTCATGTTTTACTGTGTTATCTGCACAAACCTCTTACTGTGTAGAGACCTTGACAAGTAATGATTGAGAATGTGTTCTCATTAAAATATCTGCCAGCTTGTTCTCAGAACAGGCAATCTTATTACACAACAAAAAAAATCTATTAATGTGAAAGCTTTCTGACAAAGATTTATTTATACGTCTCCAAATGCAAAAAAAGATATGTACAAGCTTGTTCTCAGCATAAGAAGTGTTATGTCAAAATGAAACAAAAATAAATAGTGCTACTGTGGCAGCCTGATAGTTGGAGCAGTTTAGTACTGGACTTCAAGCAGAGGATCCAAGTTCAAGTGGTCATCTTGGCTGATATTGAAACTTGCGATCCTTCAGTAGACAGTAATTAGCCCTCGCCCCCCAATCCTGAATGGAGCTTCATTGCAGCAGTTAACTATTTCATTAATGAAAGGAGGGGGAAGCGGCAGGGGAAAGCAGTATGACTGATGCCCTTTAGCGGAACACTTGTTCAACAATTACGTGGAAGAGTGTTAACAGCAGCTGCAGAGGTCAGTAGGCCAGAGCTCCCATCTTCTCGTTGAAGTAGGAGGTGTAGTGGGTGGCAGCAATTGGAACCTAAATGCAGGAAAAGTGTGCTGAGCTGTTTCTGACTTGCATTTTCTGTTTGTTTTAAAAAAGCTATTCTTTCCCTTCCACATAACTTCACAATCAAAAGATCAGGTAGATGAGCTTTGCCTGAGGAAATGCCATGTGTAATTGCCCATCAGAGGGTATGCAAGAGTAGCTTGAGTGAATTCTTTTAATTTCCATACTTCCGTACCTGTAGGGAACTACCTGACTTCTCCTGACACCTCATCACTGTGTGAAGAGCAGGCACTAACCAGGAACCACTGCTCCATGGGTCGAGCACAGGGGCTCCAAGGATCGATTTCTGCACTGGCTTGATTTATTTCAAATTCTAATCCAACTCAAGATGGTGTCCTTTCGAGGAAAACACTAGGGCTAGATTTTGTCAATGGGAAGCTTTTGGGGGCGGGACTGCTGCTTGCCGGCTTTCAATCCCAGCTCCATCAGCTTCTGGCCACCCAGCGGGATTTTCCCCGATTGACCTTGTTAAGCCCACCCAGCGGGCTCAGCAGGCCAATTGGGGGGAAGTCAGTGACAGAGCACGTCAACGTCTGACGTGCCATCTGTCAAGATTTGTTGAAAGAAGAAATGTCAGCGTTTGACAGCTCTGTGAAGCTGTCAAACACTGACATTCTGTGTAGTTTGATGAGTCCTTGTGTTCAGGACTCATCAAAACTTTCAACTTTGCAGAAATCACCTGGTTGTTGGTTCGGAAGATCCAACAGCCAGTCTGTGAAATCTACAATGAAGATGTCGAGGACTCTGACTCTGGAGGCAGAAATAAAGGTAAGTGAACATTTTCTAACACTTTACACTCACCTTACATACTTACCACTCCACACTTGCACCCATCACTCACCTCTACATTGCACTTTCAGAACCCTCTGACCCACACAGACCTCCTACTCATCTCCTCCACCCTGGCAGGGTTCCCCGAGGTCGGGAAGCCTGCACTTGGGAAGGTAAAATGGGAATAATGCTATTTTCTGTCTGTTAACTACCTGTTAACAGGCAGTTAATAGGCTTTAATCCCTTTCCCACCCCGAGGAGACGGGACCCGGGGCAGGACGGCTTCCCACCTCCTGGCAAGAGGGCACGGAGGCGGGATGGGGGTGGGTTTGCCACCCGCCCCCAAATTCTGCAACTTTACCGGCAGTCCCACCTCCATACCCGCCTCCTCAGGGCTGACAAAATCCAGCCCATTGACTTGGAAAGGTAAATGGGCTGTGTTGTAAAACAGGCCTCTGATTCGCTAACAGCCCATTTTGCACGCCTGGCATTGTCCAATTTCACCCCCTTTATGTGAAATATAGAGGTCTGATATTACAATAAGACTTTTGCATCTGTCAAACATCTTGTATGTTTCAAGATGATTATCCCACAATATAAAGTCAAGTATTGCACCCTGTAGTACAGTTATAGGCCTAGAAATTCAGTTGCCTTAGCGCCGCTTTTGAGGCGCTAGAGGGACTAGCGCCAGAGTTATGGCCAGTTTAAAAATTCCCTGGGGCCCTAAATCGGCGTTGCACCGGTAGCGCTGCGCCGGCACCGATGACGTCATCGGTGTGCGCAGCGTCCCGGTTGCCATGCCGACGGGCCCTAGCGCCGAAATTCAGTTGCGGCCGCCTCGCCCGTGGCAGCCGCAACTAAGACTCTGGCAACAGAGTCTTGCATGAGTTTGCGCCGGCGCATTAAAGGCCCCGCGGCGGCCGGCCGCTTTCCCGCCGGCCGCCTGCCCGCAGCTCCCTCCCCGGACTTCTCCCCCCCCACCCCCCGGAACAGATGCAAGCCCGGCACTTGTCCGAGGTGCCGGGCTCATTTTTAGACAGATTTGCGCGGGCCGCGGCCGGGTGCAGGCAGCTCCTCCTTAACGGAAGGAGGAGGCCTGCACTTCCCGAGCCTGCCGCACCGCATCGGGTGCCGCAGCGCCGGAATTGCGGCGCGAAACGGCAGTTAGCGCCGATTTACCGCCGCAAAGACCCTTCAGTAGCGCCGGCAGCCGTTTGGGCGCGGCCCTGCTGAATTTTTGGCGCGCGCAGGGGGACTTAGCGCCGGCACTAACTTCCGGCGCTAAAGCCCTGGCTAAGCCAAAACCCAATTTCTAGGCCATAGTTTCTTTAACAGGACTCTGTGCATCATCCAAGCCCTGAAATTATGGAATGGGATACTAATGTATGAACGCTTAATGTGCTAATGTGGAATTCTTTCCTTTGCTGTTTTAGCAGAGGTGTTAACTTGTTTAGCACCTCCATTATTATAAGAATAAAGGAAATCACTTTAGGGGAACCTATCAGGTGTTTATATGTGAGTATTCACAGCATAATTTCAGGGCCCCTGTAAACCATGCACACAATCCAATGTAAAAGCTAGCCAATCAACTAAAGCTTTAACTTGAATCATTCAGGCTCATTAGGGAGAACAAATGGGTTCAGCATAATAAGAAAAAGAATGAATTTGTGTCAGTTAATTTTCCAGTGATTTATTAAAATGGTTAAAAAAATGTACAAAGAAATGAAAAAATTAATTATCAACAGTAAAAAAAGTAATTTTGGTTTATCAGTTATATGTATATACAAGGCTGATGTCACCCAACGGAATTCACGCTAGTCATGCCTCTGGTGACCACAACATACTCTCTCAGAGGTGCGACCCACAGGATTGTTTAAGACTGACTTCAAAGTTCTGGAAGATTCAAGCTTAACCAGCCTTTGGCTAGAGTGAAAGCATCCTTCCTAGAAAAGTTTCTTCTTTCATCGTTTGTGCAACCTTCGGCTGGACCTGCTGGCTCTGTCCCGAACGGCTGGCCATCGCTGCATATCCCTACAATACCCCCCTCCACCTAGTGGGCCCTCTACCTTCACTGATACCGGTGTGAGAGCCTGCCAGCTGGGAATTCTGATGGGGTCAGACATGCAGCCTCTGGCGCTTCAGAAGTCCGCTTTATCCCTGTTATGGCAGCGGAGTGGGTTCATGGATTTTCGGGCCCATTGACTATAACACAGGAGGACAAATAAGAGACCAACCAGTGAGACAGACATTTCCCTTTATGTATAGAGAGAATTCCTCAAGAATAATCTGAGACCTAATTCAGGAATGATCACTTAAACTTGGTATGCTCTCTCCCTCCAGTACGTAAGTGGTTCAATAACCATTATAACTCGAGGAATCATTAAACAAGGCAACAATTATGCAATGGTCCACAAATTTACCACCTCTTCAGCAGCCCTTTAACCTCTTGTATCTTCTTATTTGCTTAAAATGATTTGGTAATCCCCAAAATTCTTGGGCTAGGAAGGTTGGTTCTGTTTCAGACTGGCAGTGTGGGTTGGGGGGTTGGGGAGGGAAGGGGCATTGCAAAGGGTGGAATTTGTGGTGAAACCTGAATCCAACAGGGTTCGGGCCCTTTCTGGCTCTGTTGGAAATCTCAGAATTTTCAGGGATGGGGCCATAATAAGCTCGCCCACAAATGGCAGGTGTATTATAATACAATTGAATTTTTTTTTTTTAAGTCACATGCCATATTTTTCTCAGTTATGCCCTTAACAGTGCTGGACACCAGAACAGATTTTGAGTTACTTACTGGAGCTGTCAGGGTCGGGGGGGACTTAGAAAATGTAAAGGCGAGCTTTACATTGCCAAATCTAGCAGATGAAAGGACCGGAGTTCTTTTTTAAAATTCTGCTGCACTGCTCAAGCCTTGTGGGCCCACAAGGTGCCACTGTGAAATTCTTCCCCCTGCTCAGGTGGGCGCCCCAACTGTGCCAAGAAACACCCAGTGCCCATCCAAGATATTCAAATTGGTCTGACACCGGGATTTTGGATGGAATCAAGACATTGCCGGTGGGAGGGCAGAGTTACCACTCCGCCCCAGGTATGTCCCCTCCCCCAAGGCCTCCTAGGAATTTCCCAGTTTGTATTTAATTGAATTCTTGATGTAACCACATGGGTCCCAGTGGCAATCCCTGCACAGTTCGCTTTGTAAAGAATATTCTACGTGTGAAAGTTAGAGATAAATTTGTACAATGACATTCTTTGTCTGAATGGCCTGTTCTGAATTTCTTTGGATATAGGTCATGACCAACTATGTTCAACAAACCTCAGAAGAATGTATGTCGCTATTATGTGTGTCAAATGTTGAGCCGGACCCCATATGTGTTACAATACATCCTTTGAGTGCGGAATCAGAAACCTGTGAAGTGGGTTTTATGCCAGTGCCAATATAACTTGGTGGCAGACTTGTAGCTTAATTCACTTCCAACAGACCTGGTAGCCATACTAATTACAGTTTCTGTTCCATTCTGACTGCCACCCATTGTGGTTGACATTTAGTATTAAAGCTCCCAAAAGCATTCTTTAGCTTTTTTACCCATGGATGTTACAGCCACGGAGCTGCGTTGCTGAAAACTCCTGAGCAGTACAATTGGGGAATGGGAAGAAGGAAAAACATGCCAATGTGCAGAAAGAAAGCTGCCATTTATATAGCATCTAATCGCATCTGCCGGAAAGATCCCACTGCGCTTGGGACGTCAACAAAGCGGTAAGTTGCCGTGACTACCTGCCATTTGATTGTGGCTCTGTTACTGCTTTGTTTTTCAGCACAAATGGAATGGTAGCAATATGAAGATCGCCCTCATTGGCCTAGAAATTCGACCGCGCAATGCCTGTTTTTTGAGCGCTAACCAGCCTACTAAGGTGCCAAGATACCAAGCAGAAAGCGCGCGCACACTTCCAGCCAGAGGTGTGCCGCCCGCCATATTGCAGGTGGAGTTGCTGGCTGCAGGAACGCATGTCAGGAGTATGTAAAGTGAAGAATATTTTACAGGACCCCAGCTCTTTACTCGCCACGTGCTGAGCTCGCTGCAGGACAAAGGGGAGCAGCCAGGAAGACACCAGAGAACAGGAGCAGCTGCTAGAAGAGGGAGGAGGAGGAGGAGCAGGAAGAGGAGGAGGAGGAGGAGAGGTGCCTCGCGATCACCACCAGTGCCCCTAGCTGCCAGGGCTGTCAGAGACCAGCTCATCGAGAGCATTTCACCTGAATCATCCCCAATACACCAACAGTCCTACAATCCTTACCACTGTCATTACTATCACCATCCGAATGCCTTTCTTCAGTCCAGACTTATGGCTCTTACCCTCACTTCACTATAAAGATAAACACCAACAGCAAACCCAGAATGAAAAACAAATCTATCAATCAACTCAATTGCATCTCTATCTAATAGTTAACAGGAATAATTAAGAATCACCCTTGTGCCAGCTCTTGGTGCCTATCTTGTGTTCTCCTTTCCCTATCCTAGTGCTCTTAAAAGGTGTTGCCCCAGTGGGTCGAAGGCTTCAGAAGGTCGCAGGCTGCTGTGCTTCCATTGAGGACACTTCAGCTGGCTGTGGTGGGTGATCTCAAGCAGCTCAGGAGCTCAGGGCATCTTGGCATGGGTTGGAGCAGTCTTGCTTGGCTGGCTGTGTGGCACTAACTAGAGCACTAGCGGAGTGGCTTGCGGAGGAGCAGGCATGATGTCAACTTGAGAGAGGACAGCAGGTGCCTCTCCCATGGAGCCAAGACCACTCCCCTGGGAAGGCACCTCAGCACTCCTGCCAGAACAGAATGCAGGACTGCTTTGACGCTTTCTAGCCCCCCGTTAACACTAGCCCCAAGAGCCAAGATGGCAGCCATCTGAGCTTACATGGTAGCAGTCTGTGCTGCAGTGGAAGCTGTCAGAGCTGTCATCACAAGCTCCATCCTGGTGCGTACCGCTGTCGTGTTAATAGAGCTGACCACTCAGTCCATGTTGGATAGAATTGTCTAGATGCTCTGTGCAAAGCCTTGACACAAAGTTGGAGCTGGACCCCTCCATGCTCCGCGACATTGTGCACAAGCTCGCTGGCAGGCTGCCCAGTCCACCTAGGCATAGAGCTGAATCATGGGCTGAACCCACACCCAGCACTCTGAGGCAGAGTGTAGAATCACAGGGGTACACCTGCTCTGAGTTACAGTGCATTGGTGTTGCCATATAGTTCACTGCTGTGACGTCCAGTGTTTGAAGCATGATTAGAACAGTTTAACAGGATATTTTTCATTTTAATTTTTAAAAATCTGAAAATTAAGAAGTATTTTTATTACCATCGTTATTATTACTCATTTAAAAATTCAGTTCAGGACATTCACTGGATATTGTATTTGCAGATGTAATGAGACAGAAAGCAGATGCATATTTTGAAATCTGTTAAGGACATTCCATACTCAGAGGAGTACATTTAACGCCCCAAAATGCCAACCAAGACAGTAACTTACTAATTGAGAACAGTGAAGGCCTTTTCCTGTTCTACATGACTGGTATTGCCATGGTGTCATTCCCAGTTACATGTACTCCTCCCCTCTCTTCCCTCCTATCAAAGTAGATGACAACCTACTGTTGGCTGTGCAGAGGGAATAAACTTATAAACTCAGAGCTGTAATTTACAGTGTGCTGTGTGGGTGGTGCGGACAAAATGCTATGCAAATGGATCCCAGATGTCCAAATAAGCTGACTTTCCCATAGATGTTTCGGCAATATGATCTCAATTAGAGGACGAAATTGTATGGAGCCCATTGTAACAACTGTACATTGACAACATGCATAAAGTGCCCAAGCTCTTATTAAATGGATACTGGCAGAAATGAGTAATTGTGTACAATGCAAAAATAAGAGTAGAAATCTTTCATTTCTTTTTCATTAGGGAAAAGTAATGCTGAGATGAGCTAAACACAGATTTGCAAAAACCACCATATCAGTTCCAAATGATTCTGTCAAATGGAAGACATTATGTGAAATCGGCTCCAGACTTTAAAATGAATTTGAACTAAAAGTGCAGTAATTTAAGTTTATGAAATTTTATACCAAAGACATGATTAAGATACAACTAATGGAGATCTATAATTATTATTGGCCCACAGCCAAATTTGCTTTAAAGTCGAGTCAATCAGCTGGAGGCTGCATACATATACAGATACTTTCGTTAAACATTGAAGAAATCGCGGTTTCTTTGATTATTACTTCGTTTTTATTTGAAAAATGGCAACATTTGTCGGACTGAATATTCGAAAACAAGGCCATTCCAGCGCTTGAAGCCTTCAGATGAATCATTGCTTTGAAAACAGTTCACATGGCATTTTCTTTGGCACAGATTTGAGTGAAGGGTGGAAGGGAGTTATTAGTCATGGCTATTGGCCAGTCTCTTGGTCCTCAGGGATACATTATAGGATTTGTACAATTAATTATACCTTAGGTTTTTTTAAATAGAATCTTAAATAACAACCAGGATTTTGATGAGTGCCAGGGGCACAAGAATTGTGGGAACAATCAGGCTGGATTGGAACTGCTGTAATATTTAGTCATAAAATTATGGTCTTGCCTTATTATATAAATCATATATATGTAAAAGCTGCGCACCCTTTTCATGTTTTGTTCGGTTTTTATATCTTCATTATTCCTTCCTTCTTCTAGAGCTTAATTTCTGTTTTTATTTTTAGTGCAATATTTGTTCTTAAGAAAAATAAGATCGTGCAACATAAACATGCACCTTAGCTGAAATCAAGAACTCACCAACAAACTACATTTTGCTCACTGGCTTTTAAGTGGAGTAATCTAAACATAGTGGCCTAGAAATTTGATGGCACTGCGTCCATTTTTCAGGCACAAAATAGACACCTAAGCATCCAATATGGCGGGTGGGGTGCACCCATTCATTATGTGCCAGAAGTTCACTGCCCGCCATATTGGATTGGGCTGCTCCGTAGGCGCCCAGGGTGCACGCCAGAACTATTTACATTGCTGATTTAAATATTTATATAAACTAACACTGCTGCCATGGAAGTTGTCAGAGCTGTCAGCAGAGGCTCCATCACAGTAGGCACCATTGTTGTGTTCATGGAGCTGACCGCACAGTCCATGTTGGACAGAATAGCCTCCAAGTTCTGTGCAAAACCTTGACACAAAGTTGGAGCTGGACTCTTGCATGCTTTAGGCTATCTGACTCCTCTGCAGCAGAGCTAGTTGTAGTAGTATGCAATCTCACCCTCCAGCGAGCTGGTGCCTGTGGCATCCTATCCCCTTGCCTTAGCTACTGCACATGTGTGCCAAGTGCTTCATCATGTGGACCCCTCCACTAGCCTAACTTTGAAGTAGGCATGGAGCCTGTATCTGAACTGGTGCTTGCTAGGTTGCGATCGAGTGATGGTGCATCTTCACGAAGACTAGTCGCCTCTTCCTGAAAGGGCAGAGGTATCTCCACATTTTCAGCACCTGAAATGAAAGAGAAGAAGAAGGATTAGCTTTTAGTGTGAAGGGAGCGCAGAGAAAGAGAAGTGGCTGGTGAAAGAAGCTGCAGCTTGTCATGTAGAGTATATAGGATGAGATATAAGTAAGAAGGGAAAAAGAGGATAAGGTGTGAAGAGACCCTGCACGAAGTCTCCTGCAGTGTTGACACTCGGCACGGCCATGATTCTTCCCCTGCCCATGATGACCATCGTGTTTTCTTCCATGGGGCACAGGATGTGCAGGTGGGCTTGGCCGCCTCCAATGCCAGCCTCCTGGCATAGGTTGTGCATGACCTTCTGCTCCAAGAAAGAATTTGTTAGTGACAGTCTTATGAGGTGTTTAGAGCATGTGCTTGTCATGGTTGAATAGTTGGTTTGCAGTGTGTAATATGTGAGGTGTGGAGAACTGATGGTTGCAATAGTGATGAGTGTGTGAGTATGAGGAGAGGGAGGTGGAGTGAAGTGTGGTGCAGTGATTGTAGGAGAGTGAAGGAAAGCAGGAGGGGGGAGTATTGTGAGTAATGAGGCTGGAGGGGATGGAGGTGTGAGCAGAGAGTATGAGAGCAGTATTCGTAACTTGACAATTCTGGTGAGGTCATTGAAATTTTCCCGACATTGCAGCCACGTCCCGGGAGCTAAACTCCTGGCATTGACCACCTCTGCGGCTTATTTCCACTGGTGGTGAAGGTGTTGCTTGGAGGGGTTTCTGCCCTCTGGGGGGATCAGGATTTCCCTCCTCCTGGCCACCACCTGCATCAAGATATCCAACACAGCATCGGAGAACCTGGATGCCTTGTTTGTACCTCTGCTGTCTGCAGCCAGAGCGTACCTCCCCTTTAAGAGGCACTGACTGCCTTTAAGTGGGATGAGAGATGCCCGATTTCTGCACCCCCCCCCCCCCCCCCCCCCCCAAACAGGCATGAAGCCAATGAATAGTGTGGGTAGGGCTGGCTGCACACCTGAATAATTAAAATGAGTTGACAACACCAACTTCACAGAGCGCAGTGTGCGCCCCGCCCCCTCCTGCCCACCCCCCACCCAACACGCCCATTTTCGGTCACAATTTAATTTCTAGAGCAATATCTTACTTTTCTATGACATCCAGTAAAATAAAACATTGTATCAATGCAGCCTTCATTACATGACACAAAATCACTGCTGTTTCAGTCACATTCATAAGTGTCAGAGATCCATTCCAACTGGGGATGGCGTGTTCAGTGTTGAGCCTAACATCCTTGGCATTTTCTGATAACGATAGGGTTCTTTTTCCAACAGCAGGACAGCCGGATATTTTTTCCATTCATGAATTTACGGCCTCGTGTGTATCTTTATTAAAAGGTTAAATCTTTCTTCAACAGCAGCTTATATTCAATGTAGTAAAACATCTCAAGGTGCTTCACAGGGAAGGAGAAAATTGGACACTGAGCAGGAATAAGGAACAAAGTTAGGAAGGTAACTAAAATGTGAGATCAAAGATGTTGGTTTTGAGGAGGCTTTTGAAGTTGAGTACAGATGAGACAAGGGAGAGAATTCCAGAGTGTGATTTGTGGTGTAAAATAGAAGAGTAAGGGGAGTGAACTCATCTGCTGTAGGTTTCCTATCACTGACTGATAATGATTCCCTGTTTTATAATGGGTAAATATTCTTGCTCACAGATGACAATACTTGTTTCTCACAGTTTAATGTCTGTGTTACTTACAGTATATTGCATTCTAACAGCCAGCCATCTATGTGTTATCCTATATGTACACAATATACGTCCGAACATACAAGCATAGGAAAAGATCCACTGGTCTATCTAGCCTGTCCCATATAGTTGTGATACCTTAAGCATCACGATACAGACTCCCCCTAACCACCCAGAGCCATGTAATCTCCTGGGAGAGATCAAAACCCAGATCAAAATCCAGGCCAATTAGGGAAAAATTGGGAAATTCCTCTCTGACCTCTTACTTGTGGGTGAGTTTTTGTGTTCATCTTGGTCAGGTATACCATGGCAAGACTAAGTAAAGTCTCCTTTGATATACCTCAGCCTCAGAATCAGAATAGCACCAATGTAAAGCTTCCACTTCCCACACAGCCATTCTTTATAATCTGCCTGAAAGAGCTCTCCGTGGAATACCAATTTGCTCCAAATTACTGGCAGTTTTATCCTATGGTTTTTTTGCCTGCTAGGAACTGGGTTGGTGGATTGACCATAATAATTTTAATTAGGAGCCTTGTAGCTGGCAGAGATAGGCAACACAAGCCTAGGGTCCAAAGATCATAAGATAATTTGTTCTAATTCACTGGAAGATCCAATTCTTTGCAATTTTAAGAAAAGAAAACTACAGAACGTGCTTAACCATTGGCCACCACTTGAAGGAAATTCTAAAGAGCGGGCAGAAGAAAAGGAGGAGGAGGCCCCTTGTCAGAGGACAAGAGAGCCTCTGCCAGCAGATACACCGGAAATGGACTCAGATCTCCATTCTGCATCTTTCTTTCTTAAATGGAAAGAAAATTGTGTGGGCTCCATTACCAGTGAGCCATCCTTCTCATCCAATTTTTCTCTCTGCACTCCACCCAAGCGATACTCCAGCCCCAGATGGTACAGTTGAAAATCTACCCCTGTAATTCTCATCCGCAAATTGAAATGCTCACTGATGTTATATCATGCTCAAAGTGATATATCATTACAAATATAAAGCAAATGACATTCAAAACATTGCTTTACAGTATTGGGTACTTAAACTTTTGAGGATTTTGTGCCTGCTACTAGATGGAGTCTGGGATGTTCTCTTTTTAATGGAAGACCAAATTGTAAATGTGTGCCAAGTTTAATTAATGATACAATGACTACACTTTACCTTAATAACAAATTAATCTATATTGATGCATTCATTATGTAGATATTTAAATTATGAATAAATAACATTGATGCAGTGTGTGTGCAGCTTTTCGTGGCATTTTGCTTCAGCTAGCCTCATATCAGGAAGTAATAATGAGTAAATTATTAACAAGTAAATATTTCAATGCAATGTACATGCTGGATATTTAAATCTGGAATGTATCGCAGGCTGCTGTGTCAATGCTGAAATAATATTTATTGGGTTTAGTTTTCTCATGATGCGTTGGAGAAAGGCATTTGTGCCATGCTTTGTATTGCACTGCTTTTTCCACCATACTCTGCTTGGGTCATCGCATTAATTAAGGGACATGTTATTAAGCATGGAAATAAATACTTTCTCTGCTTTCGAAGTGTGCATCCTTGATATTAAGGAAACAAGAAACAAAGGGGTTAATTTTAACCGAAAGGAGGAAACTGACGCGATCAGATTGGCTGCCCATTTTACACGCTGCCCTTTTACTTAAAATTGGGCAGGGTGTAAAGAGGGCGGCCAGTCTGATCGTATCAGTTTCCTGCCTGGCGGGTTAGGTTTCAATTATCCCCTTTAGAGTGTCACCTAATGTTAATACAGCTGAGATGTTTAAAAGTAGGTTAATGGATAATATCTGGTTCCTGAGGATGTTGATGGATATGTGGTCATACTTGAGGCAGCTGCTGTCAGGGGTCAATGGCAAGGTTTTATGCGAATTGCTTAAATACAGTCTTCAATGAAGAATGGCAGCTCAGTTGGTTAAACTCTCCTGAGATTGTGATGAGGTGTTAAATGCAAGTTATTTTGTTTCTTAATGACAACTATTTGATCTGACGCAGTGTTGGCTGTGGAAAGTCAGTGGAAACAAATTGTCTTTGCTACCTGTGTTTGTCTTTTGGTTGCTGGTGCTGTGTGTGTGTGTGTGGGTGCGTCTCTTATCATTTGGCTTTCTCCCCCTTTCTGTTACTTTTTTCATTTTGTTTCTGTTTTCTTCTGCTTTTACATGTTTTATTTTTTGATTCATTTGAGGCAGGAGGAGTACTCATGTGCTGGTTGGTAGTTTTACTAATGGGAACTGGTGAGCCGAGCGCGGTTTGGAGCTGGGGACGAGACCAAGTCTGGACACCGAAGAGAGTGTGGCATGGCTCCAGACTGGGGCTGGGGCACGATCATGGTGAGCAGCAGGAAGAGGGGACGGGAAAGAAAATGGCCGAGGTTGGGGCTGGGATGGCAGGGACCTTGGTGGCAGGCAGAAATGGCAGCGGAAGGTAGGAGCGGGGCAGGCGAGGCTGAGGGATAGTGGTGGTAGTGATATGGGGAGAAAACATTGTGAGCGCAAGGGCAGGTAAGGGAGTGGGATGGGAGGGAAATGGGGAGGAGAATATCATCAGCACAATACTGGACAGGGAGCAGGACTAGGCAGGTGGCCTGAGGCATAGAGAGGAGTGCAAGATCTGTTCGTGCTGCCCTCCTTAGCACTGTGCATCTGTTTATGTCCAATGAGACCCATACTACGACATTGCCAGTTCACAGTTTAGCGTTGTGAAGAGGTGAAGTGATGAAAAGGAGCAGAGCTATGTTTGTGGTGGGACTGGGTGCTGAAGTAGGAAGACATCACAGCACCAGCAGTGGTGGGAGGCATGTCACTATAGTGTGACAGGTAAGTGTTGACATTTGAAATTACCATTATAAATGTTCATCTAAGTTGTTTCAATTGTAAGTGTTGACATAAAATGTGTTACTAAAATCATACAAGGAGTAAGGTCTGTAGACAGGAATTTAATCTTTTTTTGCTGTTGGCTGAGAGTGGAATGTTGGTCAGCTTTTCTTCAAATAATGCTAATGCTCATCTGAACCATTGGAAAAACGCGCACTTTAACGTCTTATCTGAGAGATTTTGATCTACTGATTTTTCTGTATTCAAGTGACGTCTGAAAAAGGTTGGTAAATCTTACTTTGTTATACATGAATTATTCCCGGTGCCACACGCTAGTGAGTAGAGAAATAGGAGGAGAGTACAGATGAATGCGTGGCTGGAGAGATGGTGCAGGAGGGAGGGCTTTAGATTCCTGGGGCATTGGGGGAGGTGGGACCTGTACAGGCCGGACAGGTTGCACCTCAACAGGGCCGGAACCAATATCCTCGCAGGGAGTGCTCCAGAAAGAGAAGTAGGGGTGAAAACCCTGGAAACGTTTAAGAAACAATTGGATGCTGCAATAGAGAGACTTTAGCATCTTTCAGGATGGATAAGCTGAGATAAGCCAAATGGCTTTTCTCATCCATAATTCTCTTGTAATCTTGTGATTTATGATAGGTTCTCTGGTGGTCAAAGGAGGCTTCTGTGCCAGCTGGCAGGGTTGGATTATCAATTTATTTCATCTAAATTTTCAGATCTTTAAGCTTGAATTGAAATCTCGGCCTAGAAATTCACTAGCCTTAGCGCCGCTTTTGAGGCGCTAGAGGGACTAGCGCCAGAGTTATGGCCAGTTGAAAAACTGCCTGGGGCCCTAAAGCGGCGTTGCACCGGTAGCGCTGCGCCGGCACCGATGACGTCATCGGTGTGCGCAGCGTCCCGGTTGCCATGCCGACGGGCCCCAGCGCCGAAATTCAGTTGCGGCCGCCTCGCCCGTGGCAGCCGCAACTAAGACTCTGGCAACAGAGTCCAACATGTGTTTGCGCCGGCGCATTAAAGGCCCCGCGGCGGCCGGCCGCTTTCCCGCCGGCCGCCTGCCCGCAGCTCCCTCCCCGGACTTCCCCCCCCCCCCCCCCCCCCGGAACAGATGCAAGCCCGGCACTTGTCCGAGGTGCCGGGCTCATTTTTAAACAGATTTGCGCGGGCCGCGGCCGGGTGCAGGCAGCTCCTCCTTAACGGAATTGCGGTGCTAAACGGCAGTTAGCGCCCTTTTCCAGGCGCTAAGACCCTTCAGTAGCGCCGGCAGCCGTTTGGGCGCGGCGCTACTGAATTTTTGGCGCGCGCAGGGGGACTTAGCGCCGGCACTAACTTCCGGCGCTAAAGCCCTGGCTAAGCCAAAACCCAATTTCTAGGCCCTCATTGTCAGTTTTTATACACACCATTAATGACTTTGACAGCACCAAATTTCTGTGACTTGTCTTCAGATCCGCAACTATCCTAAAGAAAGATAGGTGGATGGACAGGGACCGATGCAGGTGGAAAACCATCCTGACCTCGGCTCAGAAGATTTTAACTCCTGCATGCCCCCGGTCAGATTCCTGCCCAAAACTGGCAGGAAGTGCCAGTGAAAAGGTGACATCATCGGCATATTTAAAGAAGGACCCCACCAGCAGGTTAAAATTGAAGCCTGCGGGAAGAGAGCGTGGCAGTGGCGGGTGAGGCCATTTTAATTGCCTGCCTGCCTGCCTGCCTGGTTTCTGCCAAGTGAGCAAGGCTAAAATTGCCCCTTAAGAGTTTTACTATTTAGAGAATATCTTCTTTCACTGTTCTTAATCCTGAAGTGTAGCACTTCACACTTAGAATCATAAAATGATACAGCACAGAAGGAGGCCATTCAGACCATGGTGCTTGTGCTGGCTCTTTGAAAGAGTTATCCAATTAGTCCCACTCCCCTGCTCTTTCCCCAATAGCCCTGCAAATTCTTCCTTTTCAAGTATAAATCCAATTATCTTTTTTAAAGTTACTATCAAATCTGCTTCCACCACCCCTTTAGGCAGTGCATTCCAGATCATAACAACTAGTTGTGTAAAAAGGATTCTCTTCATCTCCCCGCTGGTTCACTTGCCAATTATCTTAAATCTGTGTCCTCTGATTACTGACCCTCCTGCTAGTGGAAACAGTTTCTCCTTATTCTCCTCTGTTTTCTGTGTGTGTTTAAAACACTTAAGGCTAAAAATGACTGTTGCCAATGTTATCATAGAACCACTTAACCCGCTCTTATCAAATGCCCCGCAGATACTTTAACAGAAGCATTAAACTGTCGATTTTAAATTGGTTAACTCCCTCTGTTAAAAATGTGCATACAGGAATTTGGTATGAACATGTTAATCATTCATATAATAACAATGACAACAGTCATTTCTACATTCTTTTTGTCACCATTTTTGGTTTTGATTTCGCTTTCATTGTTATGCCGACAACAGATAGGATGATAGAAATTTTAAGGTTGTTAGACTTCAGTCATTTACACTTTGCTGGGTTAACATTGGTGCTCTAAAAGTGAAAATACCACCTTAAATCAATAGGTCAACCTGTTCCTAACCGTTCTCTTTAATTCATTTGCAATTGGCTATGAAGTTGAAAATACAATATCACAGCTTGAAAGAGATTGATATTTGTGAATGCAAGTGTTCCACTGCACTGAGTAATTGGCCTATAAATTTGGTTGTGCAGCGCCCGTTTTTCGGGCAATAACTAGCCTACTACACCCCCAATATGGTAGGCAGGAAATGTGCGCACACTTCCAGCCGCAAGTGTGTTGCCCGCCATATTGGTGAAGGAAAAAAAGGCATATGCAAATAAGGGGCCAAATGACTTTTTGAAGCCCCCACTCCAAGGTTGGTTTGTCCTGAGGCAGCCACGTCAGTCCTTATGACTTGGATATCTATTTTATCCTAGGAAATTATACTTCAAGCGTACAGGCTGGTCTATGACATTTTTCAGCATTTCTTTTATTTAAATTTTTGTGGTCGTCAATGTAAACAATGTTTGTATTGAGGAATGGAATTCTTCCCATTTAAAGTATCCAGTATCAGCTACAAGTAGTCTCAGATTAGGTACAACACAACCAGAGGAAGAATGAAGTGCCCTCTATGTGGCCCCAACAAGGTGGCTCAACCCTAACCTCAGAAAAGCAGCCCTTACTTCACCAGTAGCGGTTTAGGAATATTAGGAACAGGAGTACACCATTCAGCCCCTCGAGCCTGCTCTGCCTTTCAATTAGATCGTGACCGTACCTCAACTCCATTCACTAGCCTTTGCCCCATATCCCTTAATACCTTTGCCTAACAAACATCTAGCGATCTCAGGCTTGAAAGCTCCAATTGTTCCAGCATCCACAGTCTTTTGTGGGAGAGAATTCCAGATTTCAACTACCCTTTGTGTGGAAAAAGTGCGTGCTGATTTCACCCCTGAATGGCCCAGCTCCAATTTTAAGGTGATGTCCCCTCGTTCTTGATTGCCCCGCCACAGGAAATCGTTTCCCTGCAACTACCCTATCAAATTTTTTAAACATTTTAATCACACAGTAAACTTTTTCCATAATACCAGACTTTGTAAAAAAAAAAGATGCTTTTGCAGTCACCTTGCTGAACGTTTGATTGATTAGGTAAGTTTGTGGATCATCAAGTGCTTAGTGAATAGAGGCTGGGGTTTGCATGAGATTAGATTAATTGTGCTTTGATACTTTTATTAATGCAAAACTGCAAAAGAGAACATTAGCTGTATGTGAAGAGTTCCTTTCCTTTTAAGCAGTAAAATAAGTTATTGTGCATTCCAGATGAATCCTTCATTGGGCAGAGGTCAGAGTGACAGCTAACACTGAAAATTCTGAACTGCTGTCGAGTGATCTGTGTCCAAGTCCATTGTTGTGTAGTTCCTCACCCACGTTAGAGAATATTCGTTTTCCAACCTGCTTTAGTCGTGACCTTGACAACGTAAAACCCTACTAAGGTTGCAACAGCTAATTTTCCAAAAATATTTTGGTGGTTCTTGTTTTTAAGTCAGCCCCACTAGAATTATCACTGTTTTGTAAATTAAATGCAACGTATGGATTTTCATTCCAGTTTTATTTAGTTCCAAGAATCTAACATAACCTGTTCTTTTGACTGATTTAAAATATATATTAACTTCTTACTATAACATTTTCTGATATGCCACACTATCTGACTTAAATGCAGATTTTACATGATTCCCCTACTTTATTGGGTAGTTTAACGTTTCCCAGTATGCCCTTACCGTAACATGTCTATTGTAGTTTAAAGGTGCTGATCACCCATTGCAAAGTTTTCGCAAAATCTCAACCTTCCTTAGAGCCCAGGGGAAATTAACAGAAACTCTTGCCATTTTCTAACAGTAGATGGCAACAATGAAGTCTAGAACTTGTCAGAGACAATAATAAGAGGCAGAATTTAAGATGAGCACAAAAAGAATTAAAGGGGAGGTTTGAAAAAAAACTTTACACAGAGGGTGGTCAGAACGTAAAGTTCTCTGCCACAGATCACAGGCACAATCATGGACTGGTCCCCCTCGAGTGGCATCGTGGCCTCATCAGATGTACCTCCACCTGACACTGTTGGATCACTAAGTGCACGGGTCATGGGAGTTACCGACATGGGGAGGCTGCGCCCCCCCTCCCCCCACCTTAAGCCAATAGAAAGAAGAAAAATTGTGCATTTATATAGCGTCTTCACAGCCAATTCAATTAGTTTAGAACTGTTGTAATGTAGGGAAACGTGGTGGCCAATTTGCACAATAATGAGATAAATATCTAATTAAATTCTTAGTGGTGTTGGCCAGCGCACCGGGAGAACTCCCCTACTTTTCTTCGAGTACTATCATGGGATCATTCACGTTTACCTGAGAGATCAGACATAACATTGATTTACCATCTCGTCCAAAAGAGACACCTCCAACTGTGTAGCACTCCTTCAGTACTGCACTGGAATGTCAACCAAGATTATGTGCTCAAGTTACTGAGCTAGTGGCTTGTGAACTTTTACCGCGGCACCATAGAGAGCGTCCTGACGGGTGGTGTCAATGTGTGGTATGGTAACACCACTGCACAGGACAGGAAAGCCATCCAGAGAGTTGTGAGGACGGCAGAAAAGATCATTGGGTGTGCACTTCCGTCCATCGAGGAGATCTTCCAGACCAGGTGTCGGAACAAGGCTCGCTCCATCATCCAGGACCCCAATCACCCTGGGCATGAACTGTTCTCCCTCCTGCGGTCCGGCCGTCGGTACCGCAGCATCCGAACCAGGACCAGCAGGTTCAAGAACAATTTCTACCCACAGGCAGTGCGCCTACTGAATTGCTAACCACACTGCCCCACATATCATAGTCACATTCTCCCCCCCTACCCTGGAATTGTATATCACATGAACCGTGAGCGCACAAGAACATTCTTGATCACTAGACTGTGTGCACATAGGACTCTTGTACCTCAACCTTAACTTATAGCTTATATAACTTATAACTCATTTGTACATTGCACTGTATTTTAACTTATACTTATTTATATATATTATATTTATACTACCATATACTTATCATATTACATTACTATTACTTCCAGTGGTAATAGAGGCTTTTTGCACTATTCATTATATCCTGCAACTTGGACTGTCATTGCTATACTTATTTGTTTATTTGCTATTGTTTCTATATTTATACTTGTTTTACTTTTGCTTTTTATATTTATTATACTTATATTGTGGGAGTGAGTGGGGAGTAAGCATTCCATTGTACCAGTTACATATGGCAATAAAATAATCTTGAATCTTGAATCTAAGTCTGACATCTAATGGTCTTAATTGGGATTGGTGGAGACTCCACCCCCAATAGGCCATCTGTAAATTCTCACAATCAGCCAGGACTGGTGTATTCAGGTCTTAGCCTAATCTCCGGTCATTCTGTCACACTCTTCCTGAAGTTGCTGCAGGAGTGCTGGGAATTTTCGGCCCCATATAACTTTCATGGTTTTAAATTCAATTTTATAAAGTTTCTAATGCCTTATGATGTAATAAAATCCCACTGTTTTGAGATTTTATCCAACTGTGCTTTGAAGTCCCATCCTTGGCTAAATCTTGCTCTACCCACCAATTGCCATTTTGATCAACAATAATAGACAAAATACTCTTAGCATAACAAAGTTCTGCAGCTGAGTTTTAAATATCTCTTTGTTACACCCCTAGTTTGGTCTGATCCAACATCAGCTGGAGCCCAACCTGCAATTATTTTGAATGCTTTTATTAAATATCCTGCTTGGCCACTATTAACACTTTTTATGACCTCAGCAATTAAAGAATGATGACTGAATTTTAAAGAACATTAATAAAAGGGAAGTATATGCTGCTGAATTGTTAAATGATCCTGCATGTTATGAATGGAGAGAACTTGTATAAATACCCATTAAGTGACATGAGTCGAGAGTGCTATCCTCAACTCTCTGTCCCCATTCATGATGTCAGTGGAGCAGAACTTCACAATATTGGGCCAGAAATTCGGGTCCCCACGGGTGAGTACGCGTTGTGTACTCACGCGTAGGGCCAACAAAAGTGCCAGTTTTGTGCATGCGCTGGAAACCGGAACTTCCGTTCCCTTGAAGGAAGGGATTCACAGGTCAAACGCGTGCGCCGGAGAGGCAGCGCGTAGACCTTGAACTTCTGATTTTTTACAGGTTTCTCCATGTGGGTAAGTCCCTAGCAGCTACGCTTGAAAAAAGCAGTCGCAAGGCCTGCTTTTAACAAGGTAAGAGGTTAATTAAGTAAAATTAAAACATTTTTTCCACAGGTTTATCATTTTAAAATACTTTAAAGAAATGTAAGTTTATTTTTAGCCCCGTTAAAAACTTTAATTAATGTTTTCAAAAATTTAAATTTTTGTTTAAAATAGTTAATTTATGTAATTTATAGTTATTTTAAAAATGTGATGTTTTAAAAAAAAAAAAATTATTTGAAGTTTTACTTATGTTTTGGGGCCG
Organism: Somniosus microcephalus; assembly: GCF_052327205.1. Lineage (NCBI taxonomy): Eukaryota > Metazoa > Chordata > Chondrichthyes > Squaliformes > Somniosidae > Somniosus > Somniosus microcephalus. The sequence goes on along the minus strand of NC_140999.1, from coordinate 30,743,234 downwards.
ATCTCTATTTCATAGATTTGACAGGTCTTCCTGTCAAATCTATGAACGGCGATTCCCTGCTCCGATTGGCTCCCCATGGCCCACGTGATCCCAGGGGACGCTGCGAACTAACTGCGCCCCTGGGATACGTGAGCACTGCACAGCAGCAGCTGGAGGAGGCCCAGGATCAGAATCCTATGCGGCCCCACAGCACGACGGCAGACACGCTATGTAAGTGCAGGTCGGGGGCTTGCGCCCGTGGGAAGCCTCCGACCCAAATTTCTGGCCCATAAGGATAGTTTCGCACAAAACGTCTACTTCCAAGATGCCACCAATCAGTAGTTTTGAAGCACAAAATAGGGTAATAAGAGGTGACTAAAATACACCAGTACATTTTCGGATGTCTCTTTATAACACAGGATTAGGAGATACTTCAATGGTTCATGCTTCCTCTTTAACATTGTTATCTGCAGCTATGTATTATCTACAGTATTTTGTAACACAGATACTAACTTTAATTAAATTCAATAGATTCCTGTGTGAATATCAGTTTTATTTCAGGGGAAATCAGTATTGTCTGAATTCTCAGTCTGTCTTTTACTATTAATAAATAGAAGAAAATAGTGATTACATTTTTGCAAACACCTGTACACTAATGTCAATCTTCCATTTCATTGCTGGGAGAATATGTTAGTGTGAAAACTGCACAGACAATAAACATTGGGGTTATTCAATCAACTTTGAATCTCAACAATGTAATTGGCAGGAATAGTACAACATGTAGTTTAGCATTTGAATGAAAATTCGTGTTCTTTCCTGAAAATCAGTGACCCACTGGATTTCTAGTAGTTTTGGGATCCATTTGAACATAATACTAGGACTGGTATAAATAATGGTATTATTGCTTGCAGATTTAATAAAGAAAAAGAAAGACTTGCATTTATATAGGGGGAAAATTCGGTTGCTTTGCGCCTCCCGTTAGCGCCATAAGAGGGTGCTAATGGGGTGCAAAGCAACTAGCACCCGAGCGTGACGATGTTTGCGCCGCTCACGAAATTGACCAGACATTTTGCGGCGGCGCTAAACACTACCGCCACGATCTCCTGTGCCTGCAGATCGTGACGTCAGTCAAGCATGCAACGCCCCGGTAGTGCCCCGGACTGGATATTGAGTGGCGCCCCCTGTCTTACTGCCTGCTGCTAGCAACGACAGGTTGAGGGGAGCATTTTGCAGTCGGGAAGGGACTGGGGGAACGCTATTTAAAGGCGACCGTTTCCTGCCTTTTTTTATCGGCGACATTTTTGCACCAAGCATTCTGAGAGAGAGAGACTTCTGGAGAGATTCAACGCTGTGTGAAGGAGTTTTGGGTGCTGAGCAGCACTTTGCAGGTTCATTTTGATTTGACCATCCTTGCATCGATTTAGAAGAGACTATGGGGGCTGCAATCTGAGCTCTTTCCCTTGGCCTCTTCATTGTTCTTTCCAGCAGAATTGATGTACAGGTCTCTCCAGGCCAAGATTCAAGGCTGCAATGAACAGGGTGTGGATGGAGAGCAAGATCGACCCTCCCCTTTAAGAACTGGCCGGTGCCAGTGTGTCTGTGTTCCATTGCTGACTGACATCACATGAGCTTCGCCAGCGCTCTGAGGTAGCGCCTCGCTCCTCGGCGTTAGCGCCTTAAGAGAGGTGTGTAGCGCCTGATTTAGTGCTACAATCACCTCCAGGGACGGTAGAAGCCAAGTTTGCAGTCGGAGGCGATAATTAGCATCAGGCGCTAAACGGGGTGATACCGAATTTCTGCCCCATAGTGCCTTTCACAACCTCAAAATGTCCCAAATCACTTTACAGCCAATTAAATACTTTTGAAGTGTAGTCACTGTTGTAATGTAGGAAATGCGGTAAACAGTTTGGGCAAAGCAAGGTCCCATGAACAGTAATGTGCAAAAAGCAAAGTATGCATAGACTATCTAAAGAGTGTACGGCAGCATCTGTGAAATCAGTTCCGTGAGGAAAGAACAGGCTGAAACGATGGGTCTACCAGGGCAGCCCTGTTTGTGGATCATGGGAAGGAGGTAGAAGCGGGCTACGAGGTTGACAGCCATGGAGGGAAGATCTCCAGAGGAGATGAGGTCAGTGACAGTCTTGGAAACAATGGCTTGATGTTTGGTAGTGAGGTCATGGTCCAGGGGGAGATAGGAGGATGTGTCAGAGAGTTGGCAGTCTGCCTCCGCACGGTAGAGGTCGGTTCGCCAAACAACAACGGCACCACCCTTGTCAGCAGGTTTAATGATGATGTTAGGGTTGGATCGGAGAGAACGGAGTGCTGCAAGTTCAGAGGGAGGTAGGTTGGAGTGAGTGAGGGGAGCAGAGAAATGGAGATGGCCGATGTCACGGCGGCAGTTTGCAATGAAAAGATCTAGAGAGGGTAAGAGGCCCGAGGGAGGGGTCCAGGTAGAACGAGAATTCTGAAAGCGGGAGAAAGCGTCAGCCGTGTGGGGGGAAGACACCTGGCCAAAGAAGTGGGCACGGAGACGAAGGCGGCGGAAAAAGAGCTCAGCATCATGGCCAAGCTCGAAATTTATTGAGGTGGGGGCGTAAGGGGATGAAGCTCAGGCCTTTGCTGAGGACTGATCGTTCGGGGTCAGAGAGGGGAAGGTCAGAGGGGATAGTGAAAACGCGGCAGGGGTTGAGATTGGGAGAAGGGGGATCAGAGGAAAGGGAAGGGGAAGAAAGTTCCGGAGGGGCATTGGTGTTCAAGAGTTGATGAAGCTTGCGATCCTTGACATCTTGCATTGTTCCACGGAAGCTCAGTGTAAGCTCGAGGAACAGCACTTCACCTTTCGATTAGGCACTTTACAGCCTGCTGGACTCAACATAGAGTTCAACAATTTCAGATCATAACCTCGGCCCCGATCATATATATATTTTTTATCCACACTTTTTGTCTGTCTTTTTTTCTTCTCCCCCACATGGCAGCTGTCTTTCATTCTGCCAGCGCAATTTACACTTCATCTAGAGCCATCCTTTGTTTCTGAACCTGTCCCATTGCCATCTCCTCTTGCCTTGAATATCTCTTTATGCCTCTTTACTTCTCCTGCCTTCCATCCTATCACAGACCTCCCCTTTTGTTCTTTCATCCCCTCCCCCATTTCCCAGCCTCTAAACTTGCTTTAAAATCTGTTCCATTTCCTGCTTTTTTCCAGTTCTGACAAAGGGTCTTCGACCTGAAACGTTAACCCTGTTTCTCTCTCCACGGATGCTGCCTGGCCTGCTGAGTGTTTCCAGCATTTTCTGTTGTTATTTCAGATTTCCAGCATCCGCGGTATTTTGCTATTGTGTTATCTAAAGAGTGTATTCCTTTAATTCCTTTGTTGAAAATTCTTACTGTTTAAGTAATAATTTAGTTACCTTCCGCAGACACAGCAGAGTTGATTGGGTATGTAAACAGGCAGTGGGAAAAAGAAGCCTCTTGTCTTTTATTTAAAAAAGGAATCATCCCTGTGTTATTCAAAACCAGCTGCAATAACACCAGGGTGAAAGGTCATGATTTGCTTCTCAGCTGGCATTCTGCCACTCAATGTTCTTAGCCTTTTGGGTTTCACCCCAACAGCTGTAATAACTGAATTGTGCAAAAGATTTTCATCTCCTCTTCATAACAGAAACTTGGCGTGCTTTCTGTTGGTCTGGGATTGGTAGTTCAGGCCAAACATGGCCTCTGTTGAAGGCTTTGGAGCTGATACTGGTGAAAATCAACCGTGGGCACATATTAGTTTGAGTGCCCATTAACCTCTTGTGTATTAACTTAAATGATGGTCTTCTGGCACCCTGACACTTGTGTTCTACAACAGACACTGGTTAAAGTCACAGTGGTGGCTGAAGCAAGCCCAACCAAATGTATAATGACCTACTCGGTTTGTTCTTAGAACACCCTCTAACATAAAAAAAAAACCTTCACTCTCACAGACGCCTCGTATGGCTAATCCTTTGCTGCTTGCATAAACAGCACGAGTGAATTTGTAATCCATTTCCATCAGGAAAAGGATGCACTGAGGAAAGGGGAAAATCGGAGTGGGAAGACAGAGACGAGAAGCCTCAGCTGAATTTATTTTGAATGTAAATAATTTTTGGTGCAAATGACAGGTTTTACCATTCTTACAACCCGAGTTACACAGGCACCTTATGTGTAACACACGGCAGGACGTGCTGTGTCTATAGTTTAAAAACAGTATTTCAAGTGGTCTGCATGCTGGAGAAATTCGTATTTCAATTTAAAGTATGCACAAAATTGTGAACAGAAATGTTATTAATATTTCAATATGATTGACTGCTAAATACAATTTTTACAGCAAACGGATTATTTATTTAACAGAAAGTGACTATTTAAATTATGAGAGTATCACTCTTTGAAGCATAGCATCATTCGTGAATGACTGATTAAGCATTCAGCGCTGCATGTATGCTTTGCCGGTGAGGAAGTCTCCAGGCTTTCCAGTCATTCCACTACATTTTGTAACTAAACATTTGACTTCACAGCTCACCTCTGGGCCAAAGTCACTTTCACCAGCAACAATTCACAGTAATGTACAAGGCTCAACCCTCACGTGTAGCAAGTCTTACAAAAATTAAAAAGTCTGTTATAATGTCTTGTGCTTCTAGATCCCTAAAAAAACAAACTGAAGCATTAGCTCTTCACCGCCATGAAATGAAAAATACAAAAAACACAAATGCTGGAAATTTGAAATAACAACAGAAAATGCTGTAATAAAACCAGAAAATGCTCAGCAGGTCAGGCAGCATCTGTGGAGAGAGAAACAGAGTTAACGTTTCAGGTCGATGACCTTTCGTCAAAACTGGTGCTTTCATCAGATGCTGTAAATTCCCAACAGGTCAGGAAGCATCTGAAAGAGAAAAGTTAGCTTTATATTTCTGGTGGGATTCTTCATGAGTTTTGATCAGTATTTTTCCTACCATCACCCTGGTTGAGATCATTTAACTGAGCACAGAAGGATCGTGAAAGCTTTATGGCCTCACTCCACCCTACCTCTGTAACCTCTTCCAGGCCTAATCCCAGTTTGTACCCTCAGCTCTCTGAGTCGGGACTATCATGCATCCTTTCCTTGCTACATCTCTTCTCATCTTCCAAAGCGTAACTTAAACCACCTTTTCCACCCCGCCTTTCCTCACCTCCTCTTGGCGCTCGCAGAGGATCAGCGGAAGTCCAAAAGAAATGGCATAAACAGCTATTTCTCCAGAGTTTCCACCAATGTTCCGCCAAAGTTATGGCAGGAGATCAGGAGTACCCTGCGGAAATTACTGGCGTATCCAAATGTATGTTACTGTTGAACTGGTGACCTTTCGGTTCTCTATGTCTCAGTAACAAACTATGCTGGTTCATTTGGCCACGCAAAGCCATTGGGGGAGCTTGTTCCTGTAATGTATGTACCTTTAAGGGGGAGAACTACTTTTTACAGCTCATGTATACTGTAGTACCGGCAGTGACCACACCTGTATATAACGTTGAGTAGTAATCTGTACAGTTCAGTTGCAGTTTGAACCACGTTGAGTAAACACCTGTTGTACCGTTCTCTGCAGTCCTTTTCTTATTATTACACGGACGTAACAGTGGCGACGAGCAAGTTCAAACCAACCTGCAACTCTGCATCACCTCCCAGGGATTCGCTCCTGGAGGACAGTGGAAGAAGGTCGAGTCCAGAAGCACGGGCGTCGACCACGGGCAACCGCCCAGTCATCCAGCGGAGATTTGAGCATCGCAGGGGAGGCTGTCAAGAGCCAGGCTTGGCTTTCCAGTCACGGTGGTCCAGCGAAACGGGCTGGCAACAGGTACTGCGCAGACCTTTCCCGGACAGCGACGGGCTAGAGCCCGACCGAGCGGCACAGAAAAAGGCCGAGCAGCGTCGACGGGGGAGAGAGAGAGGGCAGAGTGCACAGGGCACAGCCGGTGTTCAGGACCGAGCGGCGTCAACGGGGGAGAGAGGCGAGAGAGAGCAGAGCGCAGCCGGTGTTCAAGGGCCGAGCAGCGTCAACGGGGGAGAGAGACGAGAGAGAGCAGAGCGCAGCCGGTGTTCAAGGGCCGAGCAGCGTCAATGGGGGAGAGAGGCGCGCAGGAAAACGCGAGGCGCTGCCATTGCCACGAGGACCGCAGAGAGTGGCGTTGGCAGCGGCGCAGGAGCAGCACGCAAAACCCACAGGGCGTCGCAATTTGCCACGAGGACCGCCGAGAGCGGCGTTGGCAGCAGCGCGGGAGACGCCATTTTAAGCCGCAGCGGGGAAGAAAGGAAAGCGCGGGAGACGCCATTTTAAGCCAGTATAACCACACCCAAAAATGCCGAAGAGTGGCAGTATCACAGCGTTCGACAATGAAGTCGAAGATTGGACGACATATGTCGAACGCATAGAAGTATACTGCAAGGCGAATGAAGTGCCAGATGACAAGAAAGCGCTGGTATTGTTGAATTCAATGGGTGCAAAAACATATGGCTTACTATGAAATCTAGTAACCCCAGAGAAGCCAGTAGAAAAGGATTTTGAAAACATAGTGTCAATCCGACAGGACCACTTAAACCCCACACCGCTGCTGATAGCAGAAAGATTTAAGTTTCACAAAAGGAACCAGCATAAAGATGAAAGTAATGCTGAGTATTTAACGGAACTGCGCAAGCTATCGAAACACTGCCAGTTTGGAACGGGACTAGCAGATACTTTAAGGGACAAGTTTGTGTGTGGGCTTCAAAGTGAAGGAACCCAGAAACGGCTTTTATCTGAAAAGGACCTTATGCTGGAAAAGGTTTTCAGCATTGCGGTATCATATGAAGCAGCAGCACGGGGCGCTGCAGAGATACAACAGAGACCGCAAGAATATGGCACAAACGAAATGTCATATGGAACAGAGAAGTGCTATCGCTGCGGCAGAATGATTGCTGGTTCAAAGACAAAGTGTGCAGACAGTGTGGAAAAGTAGGACACATAGCACGAGTCTGCAGGTCGGGAAAGAAAACCAGCAATAAGAAACCGACCAAAGGAAAGTACAAGAAGGTACATAAGATAACGGAGAATAGTTCAGATGAACAAAAGAGTGATAACGACTCCGAAAGCAGGGAACTGAGTTGTCTGAAACTACATAATGTGATCACAACAGAGGATCACCGAACCATTTGGGTCACTCTCAAGATAGCAGCAGTCCAGATAAAGATGGAATTGGACACAGGATCAGCCCTAACAGTCATAAACCGACGGGACTACGAGCGGCTATTCTCACACATACCCTTGAGAGACACAAAAATTATTTTGAAGACGTACACGGGGCAAAAAGTCTACCCCAAAGGAAAAATAAGGGTGACCGTTATATATAACGGTAAGGAAACACCAAAACTAGACCTGTATGTATTGCAAGATGGAGGACCACCATTACTGGGACGTGAATGGATCCGGAAAATACAACTGGATTGGCATTCCATACAGGCACTGACTGTGGCTGACAAAAAGGATGACGACGTCACACCTGGGCGACTGTCAAAGATCCTAACTGACGCGAAAGAAGTGTTCCAGCAAGGACTCGGAACACTAAAAGGCATGACAGCGATGATTAAAATTGAAGAAAACGCAAGTCCAAAATTTTTTAAGACCAGACCGGTACCTTATGCGATCCGCCCAGCCGTCGAAGCAGAGCTGGAGAGTCTGGAACGTTCAGGTGTACTGTCCAAGGTAGACTGGAGCGAGTGGGCTACACCCATTGTCCCTGTGATGAAAAAGTCGTTGAGCAGCACGCCTGGGGAACCAAGGAAGGTTCATATCTGTGGGGACTTTAAGGTAACAGTGAACCCGGTCCTTCACACCGTACAATATCCACTTCCGCGGATTGAAGATATTTTCGCCTCACTATCTGGAGGGAAACACTTCACTAAGATTGATCAGGCCCAGGCGTATCTGCAAATGGAGGTAGAAGAAGCATCAAAAAAATACCTCACAATCAACACCCATAAAGGTCTCTACCAATACAACCAGCTGGTATTCGGGGTAGCATCAGCTCCGGCTATTTGGCAGAGGGCAATGGAACAAGTCCTGCAAGGGATCCCAGGGACCCAGTGTTATTTGGACGACATCCTGGTCACGGGCAAAAATGACAGTGATCACCTTGCCAACCTGGAACAGGTGCTCACTAGATTGCAGGAATATGGACTCCGAGCTAACCGCCCCAAATGCGAGTTTTTTAGAAAACAGATCTCGTATTTGTTGGATCCGTGGTTCAGTGGATAAATAATTACACGGATGCTGTACATAAACAAGTAACAGGTCTTTACTGGAGGAGGGTAATCTCTAGACTGGGGTACAGAGGCATGCGCACAGCTTACATACTGGTGTGGTCACTGCCGGTACTACAGTATACAGGAGCTGTAAAAAGTAGTTCTGACTTAAAGCACATACACTACAATTCCTCCCTTTTTAGATTAATAATACCCCCTTAATATTCAAATAACAATTACATTTTTACATGTACATTCAATAACAAAAGTCCATTTATAGATTCAGTCTTTGGGGCGACTTCCTGACCCTTTCGGGATAGCGCCTTTCCGGAGGTTCTTGTTCTTGGTGCAGAGGCGATTCTGACCCCCTTTCATCGGGTAGTTCATCGGGTTCCACTGCTGCTGGGTCTGAAGTAGATACGACCGGTATGTCGGGTTCATCCCCAGGTACTCGAGACATGGGGTTGACGCATTCCTGTGATGCTAAGATCTGATCGACGTGGCGTCTCACAATGTTCTCCCCGACATCCACTGTGTACATTAATGGCCCCTGCCTTGTACATATCGTTCCGGGTTGCCACTTCTCTGTTCGATAGTCCCGGGCCAAGACTGGTTGCCCTACATTGAAGCTCCTCGTCGGCTTCTCGTTGATGTGCTGGAATTGTTTGTCCTCAACATTTCTTCGCACATTTGGTCTGAGCAAGTCCAGACGAGAGCTCAACCTACGGTTAAAGAACATCATGGCCGGGGTCTGGTTGGTAACTGCATGTGTCGCGTTTCGGTAGGCTAATAAGAAATTGTCCATCTTATGCTGTAGTGGAATTTCCTCGTCGCACATGGCCTTTATCGCCTTCTTAAAGGTTTGTACGAACCTCTCAGCCAATCCATTGGTGGCTGGGTGATACGGGGCGGATGTGTAATGCCTTACCCCATTCCTTTTCATGAATTTTTGGAACTCGTCGGACACAAACTGTGGTCCATTATCAGAGCAGATCTGCTCTGGCAAACCGTTTCTGGCAAATATGGTCCGTAGGACTGCAATTGTTTTCTCTGTAGTGGTTGAAGACATCTTTATCACCTCAGGCCACTTTGAATGAGCATCCACTGCTATTAAGAACATTGAGTCCATGAATGGACCAGCGAAATCAATGTGCACCCGTTGCCATGGAGAGGAGGGCCACTCCCATGGGTGTAGAGGGGCCTGTGGTGGTGCATTTTGGACCATCTGGCATCCTAAGCAGCTCTTAGTTAGGTCTTCGATTTGTTGATCGATTCCCAGCCACCACACAAGTCTTAGCTAGGCTTTTCATTTTCACTCCCCCCAGATGACCTTCATGTAGCTCATTTAGCACTCTCTCCCTTAACTTGGGTGGAATCACCACTCTGGATCCACACTTCACTGTCCCCTGGCATACTGACAGCTGTTCTCTTCTGGATGAGAATGCTGGCAACAGTGAGTCGCCATGTGCTGGCCATCCCCTCACCGTCAATTCATATACCCGTGACAGTGTCGGATCATTGCGGGTCTCCTTCTCTATATCCGCGTTTGTTACTGGCAATCGTTCAATTATCGACGAATAAAATATCTCGATAGGGTCCACTGCTGGTGCTTCCTCCACAGCAGGCATTGGCAGGTGCGATAGCCCATCAGCGTTCCCATGCTGTCTCGTGCCTTTATATTCTATTTCATATCGATTCGCCCCTAGAAACAGGGACCATCTTTGTAACCGCTGTGCAGTCATTACTGGCGCGCCCTTCTTAGGATTAAAGATGGAGACAAGTGGTTGGTGGTCAGTCAGCAAGGTGAACTTCTGTCCACGCAGATAGTGGTTGAATTTTTTTATTCCCCATACTAGGCTGAGGGCCTCCCTGTCAATCTGGGCGTAGTTGCGCTTGGCTGAGGTTAGTGACCGAGACGCAAAGGCTACTGGCCTCTCCAACCCGTCTGGGAATTTGTGCGACAGCACCGCTCTAATGCCGTAGGGTGATGCATCACATGCCAAACGAATTGGTAGTGCTGGGTTGAAATGGGCCAATTCTTTACACTTCTGGAAAGCTCGTCTACGTTCGTCATCCCACTTCCATGGTACCCCTGTTTGCAGTAGGGTGTTCAGCGGGTGTAATACCGTAGACAAATTTGGTAAGAACTTGTGGTAATAGTTTACCAGCCCGAGGAACGACCTCAGTTGTGACACATTTTCCGGTGCTGGAGCCTTGGCTACTGCCTCTATCTTGTCAGGGGACTTATGTAACCCCTCTTCATCGATGACGTGGCCGCAATACGAGATCTGCTTCTGGAAAAACTCGCATTTGTGGCGATTAGCTCGTAGCCCATATTCCTTTAATCTGGCGAGCACCTTCTCCAAGTTCGCGAGGTGATCACCGTCATTTTCGCCCGTGACCAAGATGTCGTCCAAATAACACTGGGTCCCTGGAATCCCTTGCAGGACCTGATCCATCGCCCTTTGCCAGATAGCCGGAGCCGAGGCTACTCCAAACACCAGCCAGTTGTATTGATAGAGACCTTTATCGGTGTTGATCGTAAGGTAATGTTTCGAAGCTTCTTCTACCTCCATTTGCAAGTACGCCTGGGCTAGATCAATTTTGGTGAAGCGTTTACCACCAGATAGCGAGGCGAAAATATCCTCAATTCGTGGAAGCAGATATTGCACCGTGTGAAGGACTGGGTTCACTGTCACCTTAAAATCCCCACAGATGCGGACCTTCTTTGGTTCCCCAGGCGTATTACTCAACGACCTCTTCATTACAGGAACGATGGGTGTAGCCCACTCGCTCCAGTCCACTTTGGACAGTACTCCTGAACGTTCCAACCCTTCCAGTTCTGCTTCAACCGCTGGTCTGATCGCATAAGGCACTGGTCTGGCCTTCAGAAACTTTGGGCTTGCATTATCCTCTATTTTAATTGTTGCTGTTATTCCTTTTAGTGTTCCTGGTGCACGAAACTCAAAAGGTTAGTATGCAGGTGCAGCAAGTGATTAAGAAGGCCAATGGAATGTTGGCTTTCATTGCTAGGGGGATAGAATATAAAAATAGGGAGGTATTGCTTCAGTTGTACAAGGTATTGGTGAGACCGCACCTGGAATACTGCATACAGTTTTGTTGTCCATACTTAAGAAAAGGCATACTTGCTCTCGAGTCAGTACAAAGAAGGTTCACTCGGTTAATCCCGGGGATGAGGGGATGGACATATGAGGAGAGGTTGAGTAGATTGGGACTCTACTCATTGGAGTTCAGAAGAATGAGAGGCGATCTTATTGAAACATATAAGATCGTGAAGGGGTTGGATCGGGTGGGTGCGGGGAGGATGTTCCCGATGATGGGTGAAACTAGAACTAGGGGGCATAGTCTTAGAATAAGGGGCTGCTCTTTCAAAACTGAGATGAGGAGGAACTACTTCACTCAGAGGGTGGTAGGTCCATGGAATATGCTGCCCCAAAAAGCTGTAGAAGCTACATCATTACATAAATTTTAAACAGAAATAGACAGTTTCCTAGAAGTAAAGGGAATAAAGGGTTATGGGGAGCAGGAAGGAATTTGGACATGAGTCTAGGTTCGGATTGGTCATGGCCCTGTGGGTAGCGGAGCGGGCCCAGGGGCCGTGTAGCCTGATCCTGCTCTTATTTCGTGTGTCTAATTCTGTTAGATTCAGGAGATGGTTCTGTGATAGTAGATTGGCGGTTAGGATCAGATCAGCCATGATCTTATTGAATGGCGGAGCAGGCTCGAGGGGCCGATTGGCCTACTCCTGCTCCTATTTCTTATGTTCTTATTATGTTCTTAGTCCCTCCTGGAACACTTCTTTTGCGTCAGTTAGCATTTTTGACAGTCGTCCAGGTGTGACGTTGTCATCCTTTTTGGCCTCCACCTTCAGTGCCTGTATGGAATGCCAATCTAAATGTATCTTCCGGATCCATTCACGTCGTAGCAGTGGTGGTCCTCCATTTGGCAATACATATATATCCATTTTAGGTATTTCCTGACCTTTATATGTCACTTTCACCCTTATTTTTCCTTTGGGGTAGACTTTTTGCCCCGTATACGTCTTCAAGACAATCTCTGTAGCTTTCAAGGGTATGTGTGAAAATAGCCGCTTGTAGTCTCTTTGATTTATGACTGTTAGAGCTGACCCTGTGTCCAATTCCATTTCCACTTTGACTCCGTCTATCTTGAGTGTAACCCAGATAGTCTGGTGATCCTCCATTTCGGTTACATTATGTAGTTTCAGACAACCCAGCTCCTTGCTTCTGGAGTCTGTGTCACTTTTCTGTTCGTCTGAACCACTGTCTATCACCTGGTGTACCTTTTTGTACTTCTCCTGTGGAGATTTCTTACTGTCGGTTTTCTTCCCAGACCTGCAGACTCTTGCTATGTGTCCTGCTTTCCCACACTGTCTGCACACTTGGTCCTTGAACCAACAATCTTTCTGGTCATGTGTTGTTCTGCCGCAGCGATAGCACTTCCCTGTTCCATAGGTCATTTCGTTGGTGCCATATTCTTGCGGTCTCCGTTGTATCTCTGCAGCGCCCCTTGCGGCTGCTTCGTGTGATACTGCCATACTGAAAGCTTTGTCCAGCGTAAGGTCCTTTTCTGATAGAAGCCGTTTCTGGGTTCCTTTACTTTGTAGCCCACACACAAACTTGTCCCTTAATGTGTCTGCTAGTCCCGCTCCAAACTGGCAGTATTTCGATAGCTTGCGCAGTTCCGTTAGGTACTCAGCATTGCTTTCGTCTTTGTGTTGGTTCCTTTTATGGAACTTAAATCGTTCTGCTATCAGCAGCGGTGTGGGGTTTAAGTGGTCCTGTAGGATTTCTATGCTTTCAAAATTCTTGTTTACCAGCTTCTCTGGAGTTATTAGATTTCGCAGTAACCCATAAGTTTTTGCACCCATGGAATTTAACAGAACCAGTGCTTTATTAGCATCTGGCACTTCATTCGCCCTGCAGTACACCTCAATACGTTCCACATATGTCGCCCAATCTTCGACTTCATTGTCGAACGTTGAGATACTGCCACTCTTCGGCATCCTTGGTTGTGCGTTAACTATCACCAATGGTGCCTCCCGCGCTTCCCCTTCTTCTCTGCTGGCACAAAATGGCGTCTCCCGCGCTTTCCTTCCTTCCTGCGCTCGCCCGTCTTCTCCGCTGCGGCTTCGCAAAGTGGCGACTCCCGCGCTCTTCCTTCTTCTCCGCGGCTCAATGGCGCCTCCCGCGCTCTCCCTGCTTCTCCGCGGCTCAATGGCGTCTCCCGCGCTCTCCCTGCTTCTCCGCGGCTCAATGGCGTCTCCCCTTGCTTCGCCCCGCGGACCCTGATCAGCCCGTGATCCCTGGCTGTGCTCTGCGCGTTCTTCTCTTGATGTTTGTCAACGCCACTCAGTCTAGAACCCGGCTGTTTCTTACCCTCTCTCTCTCCGGTTTGCAGTATTTTTCCTCGACGCCGCTCGGTGATCAACCCCCGGCTGCGCCCTGCTCTCTTCACCCTCTTTCTTACCCCGTCGACGCTGCCCGGCTCTCTCCCTCTGCCGTCGGTCGGCTCCAGCCGCCGCTGCTCGGGAAGGGTCTGCTCTGGACCTGTCGTCGGTCTCTTACTGCTCGTTGTGGCTGAGGAACCAAGCCCGGCTCTCCACAGCCTCCCCAGCGAAGTGGGATCTCTGCCTGACTGCTGGGCGGTTGCTCGCGGTCGACGCCCGTGTTCCTGGACTCGACTATTTTTTTAATTTTTTATGTTGCAGGTAGATTCGCATCAACACTCGTCGCCACTGTTGGATCCGTGGTTCAGTGGATAAATAATTACACGGATGCTGTACATAAACAAATAACAGGTCTTTACTGGAGGAGGGTAATCTCTAGACTGGGGTACAGAGGCATGCGCACAACTTATATACCGGTGTGGTCACTGCCGGTACTACAGTATACAGGAGCTGTAAAAAGTAGTTCTGACTTAAAGCACATACACTACAGTATTGTGGCCACGTTATCGATAAAGAGGGGTTACATAAGTCCCCAGAGAAGATTGAGGCTGTGGTCAAGGCTCCAGCACCGGAAAATGTGTCACAACTGCGGTCGTTCCTCGGGCTGGCAAATTACTACCATAAGTTCCTGCCAAATTTGTCTACAATACTACACCCACTGAACACCCTACTGCAAACTGGGGTGCCATGGAAGTGGAGTGACGAATGTAGACGAGCTTTCCAGAAGAGCAAAACACTAATCGCATCGAAAGAGGTATTGGCCCATTACAACCCAGCATTACCAATTCGGTTGGCATGTGATGCGTCACCCTACGGCATTGGAGCGGTGCTGTCGCACAAATTCTCGAACGGCTCAGAGAGGCCAATAGCCTTTGCGTCACGATCACTAACCTCAGCCGAGCGTAACTACGCCCAGATTGACAGGGAGGCCCTCAGCCTAGTGTGGGGAGTGAAAAAGTTCAATCACTATCTGCACAGACAGAAATTCACCTTGCTGACTGATCACCAGCCTCGTCTCCATTTTTAATCCAAAGAAGGGCGTTCCGGTGATGACTGCACAACGACTACAAAGATGGTCACTTTTTCTAGGGGCGCACCACTATGAGATTGAATATAAGGGCACGAAACAGCATGGAAATGCTGATGGGCTATCACGCCTGCCACTGCCTACTGCGGAGGAAGCACCAGCAGTGGATCCTGTCGAAATATTCCATTCGACTATAGTTGAATACCTACCGGTAACTAACGCTTGTATCGAAAAGGAAACCCAAAATTGTAAAGTCTGTGGGTTGTGCAGTTAATAAATACACAGACTTCAGAAGTAACAAACAAACAGGTCTTTACTATTCGAAGGTCCGGGCAAATCTGCCCCAGTTATCCTGTCACAACACTTATATACTGGTGTGGTCACTGTCGGTATTACAGTATACAGAAGCCAAACAAGTAGTGCCACACTTAAAGTAGTTCCCTTAAAGGTGAACGGTTACATACAATAATTTCCTTAAGGGTAGACGGGTACATACACTACAATCCTCCCTTTTTAGCTTTCAACATACTGAGTCCATAGTGGACATACATTATCACATATATATATACAGATTTATTTAAGACAGTTCATAGATTCAGTCTTTCGGGAGGTTTCCGGATTCTGTCCGGGTAACGCCGCAGTGGTGTCGTCATTCCAAGCGGGCTAGTAGGTGTTTCTGGTAAAGTTGAATCGGCTCGAAGCACAGTGTCAGGTTCCTCTGACTCCAGAACTACCAGATCGGACGTAGGTGTTCTGGGTAACTCAGTCTCAACCTTATCCGGGTAAGGTGGTGAAGTCGGGGGCCCATTTGTGGCGGACCCTATGATCTGGTCAACATGGCGCCTTATTATATTGTCTCCAATGTCCACAGTGTACATCAACGGGCCTAGCCTTTTTCCAATCGTTCCAGGCTGCCATTTCTCAGTACGATAGTCCCGGGCCAAAACTCGTTGACCGGTCTGGAAGGATCTAGTGGCCCTTTCGTTCATGCCCTGGAATTGCCGGTTCTCTACGTCCCTTCTGACGTTTGGTTTGAGTAAATCCAGCCGACATCGTAGGCGTCTATTACAAAACATCATCGCGGGAGTTTGATTCGTGACTGCATGGGTTGCATTTCGGTATGCCAACAAAAAACTATCCACCTTATGCTGTAAACTTATGTCTTCATTACTCATGGCCTTTACGGCCTTCTTGAAGGTCTGGACAAACCTTTCAGCCAATCCATTGGAGGCGGGATGGTATGGGGCTGACGTGTAATGTTTAACCCCATTGCTCTTTAAGAATTTCTTAAATTCCTCAGATACAAATTGCGGTCCATTGTCAGAACAGATCTGTTCTGGCAGGCCATTCCGAGCAAACATAGTCCTTAACACCGTGATGGTTTTTTCCGTCGTGGTGGTGGTCATCTTAATTACTTCTGGCCACTTGGAGTGGGCATCTACCGCTATTAGGAACATCGAGTCCATAAATGGACCAGCAAAGTCGATGTGTACTCTTTGCCAGGGAGATGAGGGCCACTCCCATGGGTGCAGAGGAGCCTGTGGTGGCGCATTCTGAACCCTCTGACATCCTAGGCAGTTCTTCGTGATCTCCTCTATGTCTCTATCAATGCCTGGCCACCACACAAACGCTCTTGCTAGATTTTTCATCTTTACTCCCCCCAGATGTCCTTCGTGCAGCTCCTTTAGCACCTTCTTTTGGAGTTTGGGTGGAATCACCACTCTAGATCCACACATCAGGGTTCCTCGACACACTGACAGTTGTTCTTTCCTCTGTGCAAATGCTTGCAGTGTTGGTTCGCTCTGTGCTGGCCATCCCTCCACCGTTACATCATAGACTCGTGAAAGAGTCGGGTCATTCCTTGTCTCATTCTCAATCATTGAGTTTGTTATTGGTAGACACTCCACTATGGATGAGTGGAACAACTCTACTGGGTCCACTATACTCGCTTCTTCTACCATCGGCAATGGCAAGCGTGACAACCCATCAGCATTTCCATGCTGTTTAGACCTTTTGTACTCAATTTCGTATTGGTGTGCCCCAAGTAACACGGACCACCTTTGTAACCTTTGTGCTGTCATGGTGGAAACGGCCTTATTTGGGTTGAATATGGACACCAACGGCTGGTGGTCTGTCAGCAATGTGAACTTTTTACATTGTAGGTAATGGTTGAATTTCTTCACGCCCCACACAAGACTGAGGGCCTCCCTATCTTTTTGGGTGTAATTTCGCTCCGCGGGTGTCAATGATCGGGACGCGATAGCCACTGGCCTTTCCGAGCCATTTGGTAGCCTATGCGAGAGTACTGCCCCAATTCCGTACGGGGAAGCATCGCAAGCTAGACGAAGGGGTAATGCTGGGTTGAAATGAGCCAACACTTCTTCAGAGGTAACCAACTCCTTGCTTCTGCGAAAAGCCTTTTTGCATTCCTCACTCCACTTCCATGGTGTTTCTTTCCGCAACAGGTCATTCAGCGGATGCAGTACCGTGGATAAATTTGGCAGAAACTTGTGATAGTAATTAATCAACCCCAAGAATGATCTTAACTGTGATACGTTTCCTGGGGCGGGGGCCTTCACAACCGCTTCTATCTTTTCGGGTGACTTATGCAGTCCCTCTCGGTCAATGACATGACCGCAGTATGAGATCCGTTTTTGGAAGAACTCACACTTCTTGCGATTAACCCGAAGGCCATACTCCTTCAACCTGGTGAGTACCAGTTTCAAATTCGTGAGGTGTTCTTCCTCATCTTTTCCCGTGATTAAAATGTCATCTAAGTAGCACTGCGTGCTTGGAATTCCTTGTAACACCTGTTCCATGGCCCTCTGCCAAATTGCTGGCGCCGAAGCTACCCCAAAGACCAGTCTATTGTAGCGATACAAGCCTCTGTGAGTGTTGATGGTGAGGTACTGGCGTGACTCTTCCTCGACCTCCATCTGTAGATATGCTTGAGCCAGATCTATTTTCGTGAAATGTTTCCCTCCAGCCAACGAAGCAAAGATATCTTCAATCCGCAGAAGCGGGTATTGTACCGTGTGAAGCACTGGATTCACAGTAATCTTGAAATCTCTGCAGATACGGACCTTCCCCGGTCCCCCAGGCTTATTACTCGGTGAGGACTTCATGACGGGAACAATGGGCGTGGCCCACTCACTCCAGTCCACTTTTGACAGAACCCCTGATCGTTCAAGTTCTTCCAGTTCTGCCTCCACCGCTGGTCGTATTGCGTAAGGAACTGATCTGGCCTTAAAAAACTTTGGGCTTGCATTTTCTGCAATCTTAACCTTTGCTTTAATACCTCGCAGCATTCCCAGTCCTTGCTGGAATACCTCCTTAGCTTCGTCCAATATTCTGGACAACCGTTCAGGTTTGACATCCTCTTTTTCGGAATCCACCGTCATGGTGTTTAGGGACTGCCAGTCCAATTTTATTTTTCGGATCCACTCCCGTCCCAGGAGTGGTGGTCCTCCCTCAGGCAATACATACAGGTCCAACCGGTGATGATCTTTATCCTTGTATCTCACCTTGACTTCTATCATTCCGATGGGGAATACTTTGTGCCCCGTGTAAGTCTGTAGTACTAGTTCCGTATCCCGTAGTGGAATATGCTTGAAAAATATCTTATAGTCATGCTTATTCATGACCGTCAACGCCGATCCGGTGTCCACTTCCATTTTTACTTGGACCTTTGCAATCTGTAGCGTTATCCAGATAGTTTGTCGGTCAGCTTCATTGCTCACGTTGTGGATTCTCGGACTGTCCAGTCCTTTGCATTTGGAGTGTGAGTCCGACTTCTGTTCCTTCAGACTCTTCCTAGTCGCCTCTTGTACCTTTCTGTACCATTTTTGTGAGGACTCGTTATTGTTGTACGTCGTTCCTGACCGGCACACTTTAGCTATGTGCCCGATCTTGCCACATTTCCGGCATTCTTGGTTTTTACCCCAGCAACGCTTCTGGTCGTGTGTTGTCTTCCCACAACGATAGCATTTCGTAGTCCTCGAGGTGATGTGGTCCACCCCTAGTGCCACCGCCTTCCGCTGCATTACCGCCGTTCCTTTTGCTGCGGCTTCGTATGATGTGGCTATAAGGACAGCCCTGTCAAGTGTGAGGTTGTTCTCTTCCAGTAGTCGCTTTTGCGTCCCTTCTTTGGACAATCCACATACGAACTTGTCTCGCAGTGCCTCTGTCAGATTCCCTCCGAACTGGCAGTGTTTCGCTAGCCTCCGAAGTTCGACCAAGTATTCCGCGTTGCTTTCGTCTTTCTTCTGCGTTCTCGCATAGAATCTGAATCGTTCAGCCAGCTTCAACGGTGTGGGGTTCAAGTGATCCTTCAGCACCACTACTATATCCTCGAAAGTCTGATCCGCCGGTTTAGCTGGAGAGAGAAGATGTTTCAACAACCCGAATGTTTTCGCACCCATCATGTTAAGTAAGGTTACAGCTTTTTCCTCCTTAGCTATTTTGTTAGCCTTACAATGTATCTCAATACGTTCCACGTACGTGGGCCAGTCTTCTATTTTGGAGTTAAAATCGTTGCTGTCCCCACGCTTAGGCATCTTCCTTTCTTTGGGTACAACACAAATATTTCTTTAAATTCTTATGTATTTTTTTTTTTCTAAGATGGCGGCTTTTCCCGCGAATTTGGCGGTTTCCCGCTCTTCCTTTCTCGCCCCGCCCACTTCAATGGCGGTTTCCCACTTCTGTCGGCTCCTCCGCCTAATGGCGGCTTCCCACGTTTCTTCCTGGTGGAAGGGGTACGCTTTCCCCGCAGCGGACAGGTTCAGCCGCTGGGCTGGCTCTCGCACAGCTCCCCCTACTCGGCTCTGTCTTCTCCTCCCGCCCGCACGGCTCTACCGGCGCTGGGTACCCCGTTAACGGAGGACAGTTCAGCCGCTGGACTGGCTCTTGCGCAGTCTCTCACCCCGTTTTCGGCTGTGTCTCTCTCCCACTCCCGTACGTTCGGTTTTGCCGGCTCTGAGTACCCCGTTGGTGGAGAACAGCTCAGCCGCTGGACTGGCTCCTCGCAGTCTCTCTCTCCGCACCCGGCTCTCACCCGCACGGTTCCCGTTCGCCTCCCCAGCCCTCTCGCAGACCGGTGTTTCCCTCCCCAGCTGCGGCTGGGTTTCTCTTCCCGCGCCTACTCACAGGCTCAGCGCTTCGTGGCTGCGGTCGCTGCCCGGATTTTTCCCGCCGATCGCGGTCCGGCAGTCACCCGACGCCGTTGGACCCGACTTTTGACCGGCTCAGCTCCCCCTCGACCGAGGTCGAGTGCTCTGCCCTTATCCTCCGGATATTCTCTACACCTTCCCCTACTCACAGTCTCTTCGGCCGCCTTGTTCCCTGCTGATCGGCTCACTCTGTACCGTGGTAGAAGGGTAGTCAGTGCCTGTTGCAGACGGAAGCTTTTGTTGCTAAAGTCTTCCACCTTTCTCCTGCTGCAGCCTCGTGTTTTCTTCCAGCAGCACGAGGAGGGCGGTTGCCTCTCTTCGACGCTCTTCTTGCTTTGGTAATCTTGCTGCAGGGTACGATCGGACTCATCGCCACTGTAAAGTCTGTGGGTTGTGCAGTTAATAAATACACAGACTTCAGAAGTAACAAACAAACAGGTCTTTACTATTCGAAGGTCCGGGCGAATCTGCCCCAGTTATCCTGTCACAACACTTATATACTGGTGTGGTCACTGTCGGTATTACAGTATACAGAAGCCAAACAAGTAGTGCCACACTTAAAGTAGTTCCCTTAAAGGTGAACGGTTACATACAATAATTTCCTTAAGGGTAGACGGGTACATACACTACAAAAATGACCCGACACTGTCTCGGGTATATGATTTGATGGTGAAGGGATGGCCAGCACATGGCGACTCACTGTTGCCAGCATTCTCGACAAGGAGAGAACAGCTGTCAGTGTGCCGGGGGACCTTGATGTGTGGATCCCGAGTGGTAATTCCACCCAAGTTAAGGGATAGAGTGCTCAATGAGCTTCATGAGGGTCATCTGGGAGGGGTAAAAATGAAAAGCCTAGCCAGGGCTTATGTGTGGTGGCCGGGAATCGATAAACAAATCGAGGACCTGACCAAGAGCTGCTCAGGATGCCAGAAAGTCCAAAATGCACCACCACAGGCCCCTCTACACCCATGGGAGTGGCCCTCATCTCCATGGCAACGGTTGCATATTGATTTTGCTGGTCCATTCATGGACTCAATGTTTTTAATAGCCGCGGATGCGCACTCGAAATGGCCTGAGGTCATCAAAATGTCCTCCACCACCACGGAGAAAACTATTGCAGTCCTACGGACCATTTTTGCCAGGAATGGCTTACCAGAACAAATTTGCTCCGACAACAGACCACAGTTTATGTCCGAAGAGTTCCGGAGGTTCTTGAAAAAGAATGGGGTAAGGCATTACACATCTGCCCCGTATCATCCAGCCACAAATGGATTGGCTGAGAGGTTTGTACAAACCTTTAAGAAGGCAATAAAGGCTATGTACAATGACAACATTCCGCTGCAGCACAAGGTGGACAATTTCCTGTTCGCCTACTGGAATGCAACACATGCAGTCACCAACCAGGCCCCAGCCATGATGTTCTTTAACCGAAGGTTAAGATCTCGCCTGGATTTGCTCAGACCAAACGTACAAAGAGATGTTGAGAGTAAGCAATTCCAGCACATCCATGAGAAGCCAACAAAGAGCTTCAATGTAGGGCAACCAGTCTTGGCCCGCGACTACCGAACAGAAAAATGGC
Organism: Somniosus microcephalus; assembly: GCF_052327205.1. Taxonomy (NCBI): domain Eukaryota; kingdom Metazoa; phylum Chordata; class Chondrichthyes; order Squaliformes; family Somniosidae; genus Somniosus; species Somniosus microcephalus. The sequence continues at coordinate 30,721,733 of NC_140999.1, read as the reverse complement.
AGCCAGGAACGATATGCACACGGCAGGGCCCACTAATGTACACAGTGGACATTGGGGAGAGCATCGTGAGAAGCCATGCTGACCAGATCCTAGAGTCACAGGAACAAGTCAACCCCATGCCTCGCCCATACGTACCTGGTGATGAACCCGACGTACAGGTAGCATCTACCCCAGAAACAGTAGCATCGGAAGCTGATGAACCAACCGACGACGGGGCCAGAATCGCCTCCGCACCAAGAGCAAGACACTCGGGAAAGGCGCTATCCAGAAAGGATCAGGAAGCCTCCCCAAAGACTGAATTTATAAATAGACTATTTTCAGCTAATGTTGCATGTTAAAAGTGTTAATTGTAATTGGTTTGATATTTAATTGTTAAATGAGTGTTATGGTACTGTTAATCTAAAAGGGGAATAATTGTAATGTATGTACCTTTAAGGGAGAGAACTACTTTTTACAGCTCATGTATGCTGTAGCACCGGCAGTGACCACGCCTGTATATAACGTTGAGTAGTAATCTGTACAGTTCAGTTGCAGTTTGAACCACGTTGAGTAAACACCTGTTGTACCGTTCTCTGCAGTCCTTTTCTTATTATTACACGGACGTAACAGTTCCAAACTCTTTAAAAGCATGGAAAAGATTGTCGAGACTCTCATTCTCCCAAGGCTCTGAATTTTCCTGGTAAACCAGACATTTCTGAATACCCATTTTACAAAAAAAAGCCAACAAATTATGAGTTGAGAATCTATATAATTTAAGGTCTTGCATCTAGTGTGCATCCATCTGTTAAGCAAACCATGATTCCCTCAAATGTGCAATTGACTTAAAACACCCCAAGCAAAACCACTATCCATAAAAAAAATCCATTACATTCCTTTGCAAACATTTTTATTCACTCAGAAGCAATGGTGTAAGCTGTGAAAAATCAACAACCGGCCCAGCTACCAGAAAAGCAACCAATGAAATCGCACAAACAATTCTTTCCAACTTTTTTGTGCAGTTACTTTTCCTAATCAACCCACCCACTCTATCCATCATATTTCCCGTCATATTTCAATCACTCCTGTGCGACAATTCAACATACTTCAGGCACTCTGGTGTAACACCCCAAAATTGGGACAAGGTCACAGTCACAAGACAAGTCTGCAATACACATGTCCCCTAATGGTGGAGCTATTGCACTTCTACTCAGCTTGTTTCCTAACTCCAAGATCCTCTAACTTCAAAATATTTTCTCTACTCTTGCACTGAGTGACTAAAAATATTTGCAAAGGAAACTTATATTAATTTAAATTTCCGCTATGCTTTTCTTGCATCCTGTACTGCTGACCGACATGGTCAAATAAATGACACGTGTTTCCATCTCCATTCTTCTCCACCCAGTCTGGCTAACTCCCTGCTACCTTTCCCAACGTAAATGCCACGAGAGGACCTCTGGCTGATCAATTCCACCATGCAATGGCTGCCCACTTGCACTTCCCTTCCACCCATTCTACCTGTACTCAGTCCTGCCCTGCTCCTCAACCTCAGCTCCCCATTGTTCCCTCCTTATCCTCGACAGGTACTGCTGGCTTCAACACCTCCTGCCACCCAACCCCAGAAAGCATCACTCCCACTCCGATATCGTACAGCAGCAGTGCTGCCAAAGCTGCCCAAAAAATAAAAGAAGCCTCAAGTTCCACTCCCCAACCCTGTCCCACTCCCCAACTGTATCTCCAACTCCCCAGACCTGATAGCTATTCCCCAGCCCTATCTCCCACTCCACAACCCGATCTCCCACTCCCCAGCCCAATCTCCCATTCCCCAGCCCGATCTCCCACTTCCCCAGCCCAATCTCCCATTCCCCAGCCCAATCTCCCATTCCCCAGCCCAATCTCCCATTCCCCAGCCCTATCTCCCACTCCCCAACCCAATCTCCCACTCCCCAGCCCAATCTCCCATTCCCCAGCCCAATCTCTCACTCCCCAGCCCAATCTCTCACTCCCCAACCCAATCTCCCACTCCGCAACCCGATCTCCCACTCCCCAGCCCGATCTCTCACTCCCCAGCCCGATCTCCCACTCCCCAGCCCAATCTCCCACTCCCCAGCCCAATCTCCCACTCCGGAACCCGATCTCCCACTCCGCAACCCGATCTCCCACTCCCCAGCCCAACCTCCCAGTCCCCAGCCCAATCTCTCACTCCCCAACCCGATCTCCCACTCCGCAACCCGATCTCTCACTCCCCAGCCCAATCTTTCACTCCCCAGCCCAATCTCCCACTCCGCAACCCGATCTCTCACTCCCCAGCCCAATCTCCCGTTCCCCAGCCCGATCTCCCACTTCCCCAGCCCAATCTCCCATTCCCCAGCCCAATCTCCCATTCCCCAGCCCAATCTCCCATTCCCCAGCCCTATCTCCCACTCCCCAACCCAATCTCCCACTCCGCAACCCGATCTCCCACTCCCCAGCCCAATCGGGGTAATTTTTGATAAAGCAGTTCGGGAGCATTTAAACTAGTATGGCAGGGGGCTAGAAACCTATGTAGTGAAATAGAGGAAAGTGAAAGGCAGACAGAAATAAATGGTAAAAGGGTGAGGAACAAAAAACAAAGGGCCAAACTAATTCATAAAAAATGTGAGCATAAAAAAAGCCTGAGGGTTTTATACCTTAATGCGAGAAGCATCAGGAACAAGGTAGATGAATTAGCTGTGGAAATAGAGGTTAATAATTATGATCTAATTGGGATTACGGAAACATGGTTGCAGGGTGAGCAGGGCTGGGAGCTTAACATACAGGGGTATTCAGTATTTAGGAAGGATCGACAAAAAAGAAAGGGAGGAGGGGTAGCATTGCTAGTAAAAGAGGGGATAAATGCAATTGAAAAGAAGGATATTAACTCAGTTAATACAGAATCTATATGGGTGGAGCTAAGAAATAGCGAGGGGCGAAAAACATTAATAGGAGTGGTATATAGGCCTCCAAATAGTAAAATAGAGGTTAGGGAGGGCATCACGAGGGAAATTAGAGAAGCGTGCAATAAGAGCACAGCTGTCATCATAGGTGACTTTAACTTACATATAGATTGGACTAGCCTAATCAGTAAAAATAATGAGGAGGAGGAATTCCTTGAGTGTTTAAGGGATGGTTATCTGGATCAATATGTCGAGGAACCAACTCGGGAACAGGCTATATTGGACTGGGTACTGTGCAATGAGAAGGGACTAATCAGTAATCTTGTTGTACGGGGACCCTTGGGTCAGAGCGATCATAACATGATCGATTTCTCACTCGAAATGGAGAGCGAAGAAATTGACTCAGAGACTAAGGTCCTGAATTTAAACAAGGGGAATTATGATGCCATGAGACGGGAACTGAGTAGGTCTGATTGGACAACGTTCCTGGGAGGACTGGAGGTAGATAAACAATGGCAAACATTTAAAGATAGAATGACAAAATTGCAAAAATTGTTTATACCAATCTGGCATAAAAGGAAATCTAAAAAGGTGACTCAACCGTGGATAACAGGGGAAATTAGAGACAGCATAAAATCCAAAGATAGGGCGTATAAAATAGCCAAAAAAAGCGCCAGAGCGGAAGATTGGGAACAGTTTAAGATAGAGCAAAGGAGGGCAAAGGGCATGATCAAGAGGGGCAAAATAGCTTACGAAAACAAGCTGGCGGAAAATATAAAAACTAACTCCAAAAGCTTTTATAAATATATCAAAAGGAAAAGACTGGTGAAAACCAAAGTTGGTCCATTGCAGTCAGATACGGGGGAATATATAATGGGAAATAAGGAAATGGCAGATCAACTAAATGCATACTTTGGGTCAGTCTTTACGAAGGAAGACACAAAAAACCTCCCTGGGATATCGGGAAAAATAGGGACATTGGCAAAGGAGGAACTGACGCAAATCAATATCTCTAAGGATATGGTGTTAAGGAAGCTAAAGGGATTGAAGGTGGACAAATCCCCAGGGCCTGATAACATGCATCCTAGGGTACTGAAGGAGGTGGCCCTAGAGATAGCGGATGCACTAAGGATGATTTTTCAGAATTCATTAGACTCGGGAACAGTGCCGATGGATTGGAGGGTAGCTAACGTTACCCCACTATTCAAAAAGGGGGGTAGGGAAAAAGCAGGTAATTACAGACCTGTAAGCCTTACATCAGTTGTGGGCAAAATGCTGGAGTCCATCATTAAGGATGAAATAGCGGAGCACTTAGCAAATGGGGACAGGATAGGACAGAGTCAACATGGATTTACAAAGGGTAAATCGTGCTTGACTAATCTATTGGAATTTTTTGAGGGAGTAACTGGTAGAATAGATGGGGGAGAGCCAGTAGATGTGGTGTACCTGGACTTCCAAAAGGCCTTCGATAAGGTCCCACATAAAAGATTAGCATGGAAAATTGAGGCTCATGGGATAAAGGGGAAAGTTTTGGCGTGGATAGGGAACTGGCTGTCAGATAGAAAACAGAGAGTTGGAATAAACGGCTCATTTTCTGAATGGCAGGCAGTAACAAGTGGGGTACCACAGGGATCTGTCCTGGGCCCCCAGCTGTTCACAATTTACATTAATGACCTGGATCAGGGAGTCGGATGCAGCATTTCCAAATTTGCAGACGACACTAAACTAGGAGGGGGGGTGGGCTCAGAGGAAGAGACCAGGAAGCTCCAGAGCGATTTGGACAGACTGGGCGATTGGGCGGATAAATGGCAGATGCACTATAATGTGGACAAGTGCGAAGTTATCCACCTTGGGTGCAGGAACGGGAGGGCAAATTATTATTTAAATGGCAATAGATTGGGAGAGGGGGAAGTACAGAGAGACCTGGGTGTTCTTGTACACCAGTCACTGAAGGCGAGCATGCAGGTGCAACAGGCGGTCAAGAAGGCAAACGGTATGCTGGCCTTCATAGCAAAAGGGTTAGAATACAGGAACAGGGATACCTTGCTGCAGCTGTACAGGGCACTGGTGAGACCACACCTCGAGTACTGTGTACAGTTTTGGTCGCCTCATCTGAGGAAGGATGTTCTTGCCATGGAGGGGGTGCAGCGGCGATTCACCAGGCTGATACCAGGAATGGCGGGAATGACCTATGAGGAGAGACTATGTAGTTTAGGGATGTACACACTGGAGTTTAGAAGATTGAGAGGGGACCTCATAGAAGTGTATAAAATTCTGACAGGTCTAGACAGACTGGATGCAGAAGGAATGTTTCCCTTGGCGGGTGAGAACAGAACTAGAGGACATAATTTAAGGATAAGGGCTAAACCATTTAGGACAGAGATGAGGGGGAATTTCTTCACTCAGAGAGTGGTGAACCTGTGGAACTCATTGCCACAGAGGGCAGTGTACGCCAGCTCATTAAATATATTTAAGAGGGAATTAGATATATTTCTACGGGCAAAAGGGGTTAAGGGTTACGGAGAGAAGGCGGGGACGGGATACTGAATTAAAGGATCAGCCATGATCTCATCGAATGGCGGAGCAGGCACGAAGGGCCGAATGGCCTACTCCTGCTCCTATCTTCTATGTATCTATGTAATCTCCCACTCCCCAGCCCAATCTCCCATTCCCCAGCCCAATCTCTCACTCCCCAGCCCAATCTCCCACTCCGCAACCCGATCTCTCACTCCCCAGCCCGATCTCTCACTCCCCAGCCCAATCTCCCATTCCCCAGCCCAATCTCTCACTCCCCAGCCCAATCTCCCACTCCGCAACCCGATCTCCCACTCCCCAGCCCGATCTCCCACTCCCCAGCCCGATCTCCCACTCCCCAGCCCTATCTCCCACTCCCCAGCCCAATCTCCCACTCCCCAGCCCAACCTCCCACTCCCCAGCCCAATCTCTCACTCCCCAGCCCAATCTCCCACTCCGCAACCCGATCTCCCACTCCCCAGCCCAATCTCTCACTCCCCAGCCCAATCTCCCATTCCCCAGCCCAATCTCCCACTCCCCAGCCCGATCTCTCACTCCCCAGCCCGATCTCCCACTCCCCAGCCCGATCTCCCACTCCCCAGCCCGATCTCCCACTCCCCAGCCCTATCTCCCACTCCCCAGCCCTACCCCACTCCCAACCCTATCCCATTCCCCAGCCCAATCTCCCATTCCCCAGCTCTGTCCCACACCCCAGTCCTATCTCACTCCCCAGCCCTATCCCACTTCCCAACACTATCCCATTCCCCAACACTATCTCCCACTCACTAGTCCTATCCCACTCTTCAGCCCTATCTCCCACCTCCCAGGCCTATCTCACGATCCCCAATTCTGTCTCCCACTCCCAACCCTATCCCATTCCCCAACCCTATCTCCCACTCCCCAGCCCTACCCCATTCCCCAGCCTTATCTCCCACTTCCCAGTCCTATCCCATTCCTCAGCCCTATCTCACACTCCCCTGCCCTATCTCCCACTCCCAACCCTATCCCACTCCCAACCCTATCCCACTCGCCAGCCCTACCTCACACTCCCCTGCCCTATCTCCCATTCCCCAGCCCTTTCCCACTCCCAACCCTATCCCACTTCCAACCCTATCCCATTCCCCAGCCCTATCCCACTCCCCAGCCCTATCCCCCACTCCCCAACCCTATCACCCACACCCCACCCTACCCCCCACTCCCCAACCATATCTCCCATTCCCCAGCCTCGATTGGAAAAATTAACAAAAGATTGTGCCTCTATCCTCGCTCCCAAAACCTAAGTAAAAATACATTAAGACTGCAAGGCCATTCCCTAGCCTCCTGTAATAATGATGAACCGTCCCCAGAACTTCCCAATCCTGAACCTTCCTCCATATATAAACAAAAGCGTTGGCGGGAATCTCGAGCGTCAGAGCGGGGCTATAAAAGTCCCAGAGACCAGGTAAGGCGTACCAGTCTCCAGTCTCCAGTCTGGAAGGAGAGAGGTAAAAAGTAATCCAAGTGTGACGTCACCAGAAAGCGGGTAAGTGATTGGTTGGTGAGTATTTCTCCCTTTTAAGCTTAAATCTCTTTGGTTTATAGTTTCTAAGGTGTGATATTCACCATCTAGAATCGGGGCAGAGAATATTTAAGAATAATATTAATACATTTAATTAATTACATAGAATGGGAGGTCAGGCGATGTGTTGCTGCTGCAATATGTGGGAGCTGGTGAACACCATTGATGCTCACAGTGATCACATTTGCAGTAAGTGTTGGCTGCTCGAGGAATTCTGGCTCCGTGTTGAAGAGCTGGAGTCCGAGCTTCAAACACTGAGACACATCAGGGAGGGGGAGAGTTACCTGGACTCTGTGTATCACGAGGTAGTCACACCAATTAGATTAATTAATTCAGATGTAGTCCGTGGCCAGGGTCAGGATGGTATGACTAGAAGTGAGGCAGGTACGGGGATCCAGGAGGTAGTGTTGGAGGAGCCGCAGCCCTTGCACTTGTCCAACAGGTTCGAGGCTCTTACTCCCTGTGGGGACAGAAGCAGGGACTGCAGGGAGGATGAGCAACCTGGCCACAGCACCGTGGAGCAGGGGGCCATTCAAGTGGGGGGAGTTAAAAGAAATGTTGTAGTGGTAGGGGATAGTATCGTTAGGGGGATAGATAGAATTCTTTGCAGCCGAGAGCGAGAGTCCCGAAGGCTGTGTTGCCTGCCCGGTGCCAGGGTTAAGGACATCTCCTCTGGACTGGAGAGAAACTTGGAGTGGGAGGGGGAGGATCCAGTTGTCGTGGTCCATGTTGGTACCAACGACATAGATAGGACAAGGAAGGAGGTTCTGCTGAGGGAGTTTGAGCAGCTAGGGGCCAAATTAAAAAGCAGAACCACAAGGGTAATAATCTCTGGATTATTACCTGAGCCACGAGCGAATTTGGCTAGGACAAATAAAATTAGAGAGTTAAATGCGTGGCTCAAAGACTGGTGTGGGAGAAATGGGTTTTGCTTCCTGGGACACTGGCACCAGTACTGGGGCAGGAGGGAGCTGTTCCGTTGGGACGGGCTTCACTTGGCCAGTGCTGGGACTAGAGTCCTGGCGGATCATATAACTAGGGCTGTAGAGAGGGCTTTAAACTAACTAGTGGGGGGGAGGTTCCTAGAGAGCAAATAATAAAAATGACAAGAGAAGGTCATAGACTTAGGTAGCAGTGGGGAAATTAAAAACCAGAGCGTGTCAGGAAGGGGCAGAAGGTATGGAGTAAAAGGTAAAGTAATAAAAAGGGCAAAAGCAGGAACTAAGTGTCACAAAACATCTTTGAAAGTTCTCTATCTGAATGCACGTAGCATTCGTAACAAAATAGACGAGTTAATGGCACAAATAACTACATATGGGTATGATCTTGTGGCCATTACAGAAACATGGCTGCAGGGTGACAATGCCTGGGAATTAAACATACCAGGTTATTTAACGATCAGGAAGGACAGGCAGGAAGGAAGGGGAGGTGGGGTGGCTATGTTAATAAAGGAAGGAATCACTATAATACAGAGAAGTGATATTGGGTCAAAAGATCAGGATAATGAAACAGTTTGGGTGGAGGTAAGGAATAATAAGGGGAAAAAAACACTAGTGGGCGTAGTCTATAGGCCTCCGAACAGTGGCAACTCTGTTGGACGGAGTATCAATCAGGAAATAGTTGAGGCTTGTAATAAGGGAACATCTATAATTATGGGGGATTTTAACTATCATATTAATTGGACAAATCAAATTGGGCAGGGCTGCCTTGAGGATGAGTTCATTGAGTGTATTAGGGATGGGTTTCTTGAGCAGTATGTAACTGAACCGACCAGGGGGCAAGCAACCTTAGATCTGGTCCTGTGTAACGAGATGGGATTAATTAAAAATGTCCTAGTAAAGGATCCCCTTGGAATGAGTGACCATAACATGGTTGAATTCCATATTCAATTAGAGGGTGAGAAGGTTGGATCTCAAACAAGCGTGCTAAGCTTGAATAAAGGAGACTATGAAGGTATGAGAGCGGAATTGAGTAGAGTGGATTGGGAAAATAGATTAAAGGGTAAGACGATACATGATCAGTGGTGTACATTTAAGGAGTTATTTTACAACTTCCAAAAAAAATATATTCCACTGAGAAGAAAAGGGTGTAAAAGAAAAGACAGCCATCCGTGGCTAAGTAAAGAAATTAAGGATAGTATTTGACTAAAAACAAGGGCATATAAGGTAGCCAAATCTAGTGGGGGGATAGAGGATTGGGAAAACTATAAAAGACAGCAAAAAATAACAAAAAGATTAAATTAGCAAAAAATATAAAAACAGATAGTAAGAGTTTTTATAGTTATATAAAAAGAAAAAGGGTGGCTAAAGTAAATGTTGGTCCCTTAGAGGATGAGACCGGGAAATTAATGGTGGGAAATATGGAGATGGCAAAAACACTGAATGAATATTTTACATCAGTCTTTACAGTAGAAGACACTAAGAATATCCCAACACTGGACAAACAGGGGGCTATAGGGGGGGAGGAGCTAAACACGATCAAAATCACTAAGGAAGTGGTACTCGGTAAAATAATGGGACTCAAGGTGGATAAATCACCTGGACCTGATGGCTTACATCCTAGGGTCTTGAGGGAAGTGGCGGTAGGGATTGTGGATGCATTGGTAATAATTTTCCAAAACTCCCTGGACTCGGCAAAGGTCCCGGCAGACTGGAAAACTGCTAATGTAACACCCTTACTTAAAAAGGGCAGTAGACAGAAGGCTGGAAACTATAGACCGGTTAGCCTAACATCTGTGGTAGGTAAAATTTTGGAGTCCATTATTAAGGAGACAGTAACAGGACATTTGGATAATCATAATTTAATAGGACAAAGTCAGCATGGTTTTATGAAGGGGAAGTCATGTTTGACAAATTTGCTGGAGTTCTTTGAGGAAGTAACGTATAGGGTGGATAAAGGGGAACCAGTGGACGTTGTGTATTTAGACTTCGAAAAGGCATTTGACAAGGTGCCACACAAAAGATTATTGCTTAAGGTAAAAAATCACGGGATTGGGGGTAATATTCTGGCATGGATAGAGGATTGGCTATCTAACAGAAGGCAGAGAGTTGGGATAAATGGTTCATTCTCAGACTGGCAATCAGTAACTAGTGGTGTTCCGCAGGGGTCAGTGCTGGGTCCCCAACTCTTTACAATCTATATTAACGATTTGGAGGAGGGGACCGAGTGTAACATATCAAAGTTTGCAGTTGATACTAAGATGGGAGGGAAAGTAGTGAGTGAAGAGGACATAAAAAACCTGCAAGGGGACATTGACAGGCTAAGTAAGTGGGCAGAGATTTGGCAGATGGAATACAATACTGGAAAGTGTGAGGTTATGCACTTTGGCAGGAAAAATCATAGAGCAAGTAATTATCTTAATGGCAAGAAACTGGAAAGTACTGAAGTACAAAGGGATCTGGGGGTCCTGGTGCACGAAACTCAAAAGGTTAGTATGCAGGTGCAGCAAGTGATTAAGAAGGCCAATGGAATGTTGGCTTTCATTGCTAGGGGGATAGAATATAAAAATAGGGAGGCATTGCTTCAGTTGTACAAGGTATTGGTGAGACCGCACCTGGAATACTGCGTACAGTTTTGTTGTCCATACTTAAGAAAAGGCATACTTGCTCTCGAGTCAGTACAAAGAAGGTTCACTCGGTTAATCCCGGGGATGAGGGGATGGACATATGAGGAGAGGTTGAGTAGATTGGGACTCTACTCATTGGAGCTCAGAAGAATGAGAGGCGATCTTATTGAAACATATAAGATTGTGAAGGGGTTGGATTGGGTGGATGCAGGGAGGATGTTCCCGATGATGGGTGAAACTAGAACTAGGGGGCATAGTCTTAGAATAAGGGGCTGCTCTTTCAAAACTGAGATGAGGAGGAACTACTTCACTCAGAGGGTGCTAGGTCCATGGAATATGCTGCCCCAAAAAGCTGTAGAAGCTACATCATTACATAAATTTAAAACAGAAATAGACAGTTTCCTAGAAGTAAAGGGAATTAAGGGTTACGGGGAGCGGGCAGAAATTTGGACATGAGTCTAGGTTCGGATCGGTCATGGCCCTGTGGGTAGCGGAGCGGGCCCAGGGGCCGTGTAGCCTGATCCTGCTCCTATTTCGTGTGTCTAATTCTGTTAGATTCAGGAGATGGTTCTGTGATAGTGGATTGGCGGTTAGGATCAGATCAGCCATGATCTTATTGAATGGCGGAGCAGGCTCGAGGGGCCGATTGGCCTACTCCTGCTCCTATTTCTTATGTTCTTATGTTCTTATAAATAGATATTGCTATTCCCCTTCCTGTAATTTCAACATCTAAATATATATAGAAATATTTAAATTGACTGGTAGATCTCCCGCAACATTATCAATAGTAGGTTGGAGGATATAGTTTGTCTCTTACCTATCTCTTTCAACTTCAAGTTGCTGCTTCCTTCTTTATAACTTTTTCTTCTGCTCCATTTTCTCTTTTACTCTTTCCTGCTTCTCAATCTGTCTTTTAAAATGTTTCCTTTCAAGTGGGAGGTGATGGGTGTGGCAACGTGTTGGGGGAAGGGCACCACCCAGGGCTGCAGACCACAGTACCAGTGGTGGGTGCCAGTTCTCGACAGCTCACTTCCCATCTCCTCCCACTGTCCTTCTTGCTTCCCACCCCCATCCCTTCACTCCCATCATGTTCCCTACCTTTCACTTCCCAGTACTGCCTTCCCTTCCCACTACTGCCTCACTCCCTTTGCCTACCTTTCTCTTCCTGTTCAACCCCTATATTATCCCCTCTCTCTTGATACCTTGTTGCCTTTTACCCCTTCACCCATTCCTTATTCTGTGCTCCCTCACCCACTATCTTCCCCAAGGGTAAGCTAGAGGTCCCTCAAGCTTACCCGCATGCGATCCTGTCTGCCTCATTATCTCCTGTGCCCATCCTTCTCCTCTATTGTCTCCGGCTCCCTAAACAACACTGAATCTCCCCACCCCACCACCCATGCCCACCCACACCACCCCCCCCCCCCCATCTTCCATCCTATCAGTCCTTCTGGTAGAAAACATTATTGTAGTAATTCTACTGTTAAGAACTAAGACACAGAATATAACTTGTATCAATATTGTCTGTTCAAAACAAGAATATAAACTTAAAAGGAATCCAAAAATTTCTTCTGGTTCTCAATAAACAATATTTAAATAACAAAAACAAGGCACCATCTGTAACAATGGCTCCATGCCCACGATTGGGCCGACCTGATAACCATCTCTTTCAACCAACTGCCGTGCTTGCCACTGAGCATGACTTTTAGTAACTTTGGTCTGCAAGACATGGATGTTATTTCAAGACCTACTAAGTGAAACATTGGTGTTTACTTTTCCTTAAGCTATTGAGCACCAATACAGCAGACTGTTTACAGACGCACGGGTGCAAGCAGCATAGCATTTCATGGTTTCAAAGAGTTATGCAAAGATTAATCAAGGTTGGATAATGGGGAAGAGTTTCATGTTCTTGCGCCTGGGTGTACTGGATTGCCTGGGTGTATTCGATTGTCTGGGTGTGTTCGATTGTCTGGGTGTGTTCGATTGTCTGGGTGTGTTCAATTGTCTGGGTGTGTTCGATTGTCTGGGTGTATTCGATTGTCTGGGTGTGTTCGATTGTCTGGGTGTGTTCGATTGTCTGTGTGTATTCGATTGTCTGGGTGTGTTCGATTGTCTGGGTGTGTTCGATTGTCTGTGTGTATTCGATTGTCTGGGTGTGTTCGATTGTCTGGGTGTGTTCGATTGTCTGGGTGTGTTCGATTGTGTGTATTCGATTGTCTGGGTGTGTTCGAATATCTGGGTGTGTTCGATTGTCCGGGTGTATTCGATTGTCTGGGTGTATTCGATTGTCTGGGTGTGTTCGATTGTCTGGGTGTGTTCGATTGTCTGGGTGTATTCAATTGTCTGGGTATGTTCGATTGTCTGGGTGTGTTCGATTGTCTGGGTGTATTCGATTGTCCGGGTGTATTCGATTGTCTGGGTGTGTTCGATTGTCTGGGTGTATTCGATTGTCTGGGTATGTTCGATTGTCTGGGTGTGTTCGATTGTCTGGGTGTGTTCGATTGTCTGGGTGTGTTCGATTGTCTGGGTGTGTTCGATTGTGTGTATTCGATTGTCTGGGTGTGTTCGAATATCTGGGTGTGTTCGATTGTCCGGGTGTATTCGATTGTCTGGGTGTATTCGATTGTCTGGGTGTGTTCGATTGTCTGGGTGTATTCGATTGTCTGGGTATGTTCGATTGTCTGGGTGTGTTCGAATATCTGGGTGTGTTCGATTGTCCGGGTGTATTCGATTGTCTGGGTGTATTCGATTGTCTGGGTGTGTTCGATTGTCTGGGTGTATTCGATTGTCTGGGTATGTTCGATTGTCTGGGTGTGTTCGATTGTCTGGGTGTATTCGATTGTCTGGGTGTGTTCGATTGTCTGGGTGTGTTCAATTGTCTGGGTGTGTTCGATTGTCTGGGTGTGTTCGATTGTCTGGGTGTGTTCGATTGTCTGGGTGTATTCGATTGTCTGGGTGTGTTCGATTGTCTGGGTGTGTTCGATTGTCTGGTTGTGTTCAATTGTCTGGGTGTGTTCGATTGTCTGGGTGTGTTGCAGTGTTTCTCAAACGGGGTTCGAGGAGCCCTGGGGGTCCGTAGATGCTTTTCAGTCAAGCCGATTCCTCTCTCTAGCGCCACAACCCTGTGCCATCCTCCCAACACGAGATCAGAGCACCTGCGGGGCCCTTCAACCACATGCCTGAACGTGTTCACACAAAGACGTACAATCCCACGGTGCAGCTGTTACAGAACATGCCAGTGGGACGGTACGGCGGTGAGTCAGGCTTCCAGCAGCATCCCAGCATGCTCACGGGTGCTCGTGCCCTCACTCACCTTGGCCGGCCTGCTGAAGGCTTTAAAAACTGTCCAGCACTAAGTGGCTCATAGTGGCCATCTGTTGCTGCAGAGTGCCCAGGACTGGTGTGAGACACAGGCGCACCCATCGCACTGATATCTGTAAGTAAATGCCTGTTTTCTTAAAAGCATTATTAAAACACTCTCTACATGCAGCACTTTCATATTATGAATATTACATCGTATTATAATTTAGATGGTGGGGGGGTCCGGGATTACTAATCTATTTGAAAAGGGGTCCTTCAACCAAAAGTGTTTGAGAACCATTGTTGGATTGGATTGCCTGGGTGCAGCGCAGAGAGAAAAATCAGGTGGGGAGGAGCATTTTTTTAAATTATTTGTTTATGGGATGTGGGCGTCGCTGGCAATGCCAGCATTTATTGCCCATCCCTAGTTGCCCTTGAGAAGGTGGTGGTCAGCCGCCTTCTTGAACCGCTGTAGTCCGTGTGGTGAAGGTACTCCCAGAGTGCTATTATGGAGGGAGTGCCAGGATTTTGACCCAGCGACGATGAAGGATCGGCGATCTACTTCTAAGTCAAGATGGTGTGTGACTTGGAGGGGAACTTGGAGGTAGTGGTGTTCCCATGTGCCTGCTGCCCTTGTCCTTCTAGGTGGAAGAGGTCGCAGGTTTGGGAGGTGCTGCCGAAGAAGCCTTGGCGATTTGCTGCAGTGCATCTTGTAGATGGTACACACTGCAGCCATGGTACGCCGGTGGTGGAGGGAGTGAATGTTTAAGGTGGTGGATGGGGTGCCAATCAAATGGGCTGCTTTGTCCTGGATGGTGTCAAGTTTCTTGAGTGCTGTTGGAGGCAAGTGGAGAGTATTCCATCACACTCCTTACTTGTGCCTTGTAGGTGGTGGAAAGGCTTTGGGGAGTCAGGAGATGAGACACTTGCCGCAGAATACCTAGCCTCTGACCTGCTCTTGTTGCCACAGTATTTATGAGGCTGGTCCAGTTAAGTTTCTGGTCAATGGTGACCCTCAGGATGTTGATAGTGGGGGGTTAGTCAATGGTAATGCCATTGAATGTCAAGGGGAGGTGGTTAGACTCTCGCATGTTGGAGATAGTCATTGCCTGGCACTTCTGTGGCGCGAATGTTACCTGCCACTTATCAGCCCAAACCTGAACATCGTCCAGGTCTTGTTGCATACAGGCATGAAATGCTTCATTATCTGTGGAGTTGCGAATGGCGCTGAACACTGTGCAGTCATCAGCGAACATCCCCATTTCTGACCTTATGTTGGAGGGAAGATCATTGATGAAGCAGCTGAAGATGGTTGGGCCTAGGACACTGCCCTGAGGAACTCCTGCAGCGATGTCCTGGGGCTGTGATGATTGACCTTCAACCACCACAACCATCTTCCTTTGTGCTAGGTATGACTCCAGCCAGTGGAGCGTTTTCCCCCTGATTCCCATTGACTTCAGTTTTACTAGGACTCCTTGATGCCAGACTCGGTCGAATACTGCCTTGATGCCAAGGGCAGTCACTCTCACCTCACCTCTGGAATTCAGCTCCTTTGTCCATGTTTGGACCAAGGCTGTAATGAGGTCAGGAGCCGAGTGGTCTTGGCAGAACCCAAACTGGGCATCAGTGAGCAGGTTATTGGTGAGTAAGTGCCGCTTGATAGCACTGTTGATGACACTTTCCATCACTTTGCTGATGATTGAGGGTAGACTGATGGGGCGGTAATTGGCCGGGTTGGATTTGTCCTGCTTTTTGTGGACAGGGCATACCTGGGCAGTTTTCCACATTGTTGGATAGATACCTGTGTTGTAGCTGTACTGGAACAGCTTGGCTAGAGGTGCGGCTAGTTCTGGAGCACAAGTCTTCAGCACGATAGCCGGGGTGTTGTCGGGGCCCATAGCCTTTGCTGTATCCAGCACGCTCAGCCATTTGTTGATATCACGTGGAGTGAATCGAATTGGCTGAAGACTGGCTTCTGTGATGGTGGGGACCTCAGGAGGGGCCGATATGGATCATCCACTCGGCATTTCTGGCTGAAGATGGTTGTAAATGCTTCAGCCTTGTCTTTTGCACTCACGTGCTGGGCTCCTCCATCATTGAGGATGGGGATATTCTTGGAGCCTCCTCCTCCCGTTAGTTGTTTAATTGTCCACCATCATTCACGATTGGATGTGGCAGGACTGCATAGCTTTGATCTGATCCGTTGATTGTTGGGTCGCTTAGCCCTGTCTATAGCATGCTGCTTCCGCTTTTTAGCATGCATGTAGTCCTGTGTTGCAGCTTCCCCAGGTTGGCACCTCATTTTTAGGTACGCCTGGTGCTGCTCCTGTCATGCTCTTCTGCACTCCTCATTGAACCAGGGTTGGTCCCCTGGCTTGGTGGTAATGGTAGAGTGAGGGATATGCCGGGCCATGAGGTTACAGATTGTGGTGGAATACAATTCTGCTGCTGCTGATGGCCCACAGCGCCTCATGGATGCCCAGTTTTGAGCTGCTAGATCTGTTCTGAATCTATCCCATTTAGCACGGTGATAGTGCCACACAGCACGATGGAGGGTGTCCTCAGTGTGAAGACGGGACTTCGTCTCCACAATGACTGTGCGGTGGTCACTGCTACCAATGCTGTCATGGCAGATGCATCTGCGACAGGTAGATTGGTGAGGACGAGGTCAAGTAGGTTTTTCCCTCTTGTTGGTTCACTCACCACCTGTCGCAGGCCCAGACTGGCAGTTATGTCCTTCAGGTCTCAGCCAGCTCGGTCAGTAGTGGTGCTACCGAGCCACTCTTGGTGATGGACATTGAAGTCCCCCACCCAGAGTGCATTCTGTGCCCTTGCTGCTCTCAGTGCTTCTTCCAAGTGGTGTTCAACATGGAGGAGTACTGATTCATCAGCTGAGGGAGGGCGGTAGGTGGTAATCAGCAGGAGGTTTCCTTGCCCATGCTTGACCTGAAGCCGTGAGACTTCAGAGTCAATGTTGAGGACTCCCAGGGCTACTCCTTCCCGACTGTATACCACAGTGCCGCCACCCCTGGTGGGTCTGTCCTGCCGGTGGGACAGGACATACACCCAGGAATGGTGATGGACGAGCTCGGGACATTGGCTGAAAGGTATGATTGTGTGAGCATGACTATGTCAGGCTGTTGCTTGACTAGTCTGTGGGACAGCTCTCCCAATTTTGGCACAAGTTCCCAGATGTTGGTGAGGAGGACTTTGCAGGGTTGACTGGGCTGGGTTTGCCGTTGCCGTGTCCGGAGCCGGTGCCGGTGCCGAGGTTGATGCCGGGTGGTCCGTCCGGTTTCATTCTTATTATTTTGTTTCGTAGCGGTTTGTTTACAACTGAGTGACTTGCTAGGCCGTTTCAGAGGGCAGTTAAGAGTCAACCACATTACTGTGAGTCTGGAGTCACTTATAGGCCAGACCAGGTAAGGACGGCAGATTTCCTTCCTTAAAGGACATTAGTGAACCAGATGGGTTTTTATGACAATCCGATAGTTTCATGGTTACCATTACTGATACTAGCTTTTTATTCCCGATTTATTTAATTAACTGAATTTGAATTGCCCCAGTTGCCGTGGTGGGATTTGAACTCACGTCTCTGGATCATTAGTCCAGGTCTCTGGATTACTAGCCCAGTGACATTACCACTACGCTGCTGTTCCCAGAAGGAAGCCTGCCTAATGTTCCATCTATTTAAATGAAGTCAATCCCAGACACCCAGGAGCAGGAACTGGAAAAATTGTCCCAATATCTTCTCTAATCTTAAGTGGAACTCCCTTAGAGAATCACAGACCTCTATCCTAAATAATGTAATGGTATTGGGTCCCTTCTCTTCAAGGCAGGGTATGATGCAGCATGTCTTCTTGCACAACATCCAACCTGATCAGAAGCTCTTCACCCATCAAGTGTGAAACAGTGGAAGATGGTGAACAAAGAATCTAAACAAAAGCAGATAATATTCATGTCTACCGCTCTAGAACCTCAGATAGTGCTTGAGGTGTGTGTTGGGTTTGATGAACAATTTTTAGTAACCTTAGGAAACAAATCAAACTAGTGCAAGTCAGAGCTAATGCGCCAAGTTCTGCACCCGACTAGGGTAAAGAGAATTGATTTCCCAGAAAATGGACCCTGTGAAGTGAGTATATTTATATTCCTCAACCTATCTGAAATTACCAACCTATTTGAAATTACCAACAGTAATTACAGTTAGGTCATTAACACCATAAAGGTGAATTCTGAAGGGAGAGAAACTCCATCTATTAGAAAATGATTGTTACCATAAAATATTTGCCATTCCCTCGCTACTGCTCTAGCTGACATCAACTAAATCAGCACAGACCATGGACCAAATTTGGGACCTTCGGTCTATACTGCTCAGTACTACTCCCTATGGTGTAGTTACTGTAATGTATGTACCTTTAAGGGGGAGAACTACTTTTTACAGCTCCTGTATCCTGTAGTACCGGCAGTGACCACACCTGTATATAAACCCTGAGTAGTGATTTGTACAGTCAGTTGCAGTTTGAACCACGTTGAGTAAACACCTGTTGTACCGTTCTCTGCAGTCTTTTCTTATTATTACACGGACGTAACAATGGCGACGAGCAGATTCGAACCTACCTGCAACTCTGCATCACCTCCCAGGGATTCGCTCCTGGAGAACAGTGGAAGAAGGTTGAGTCCAGAAGCACGGGCGTCGACCACGGGCAACCGCCCAGTCATCTGTAAAGTCTGTGGGTTGTGCAGTTAATAAATACACAGACTTCAGAAGTAACAAACAAACAGGTCTTTACTATTCGAAGGTCCGGGCGAATCTGCCCCAGTTATCCTGTCACAACACTTATATACTGGTGTGGTCACTGTCGGTATTACAGTATACAGAAGCCAAACAAGTAGTGCCACACTTAAAGTAGTTCCCTTAAAGGTGAACGGTTACATACAATAATTTCCTTAAGGGTAGACGGGTACATACACTACAATCCTCCCTTTTTAGCTTTCAACATACTGAGTCCATAGTGGACATACATTATCACATATATATATACAGATTTATTTAAGACAGTTCATAGATTCAGTCTTTCGGGAGGTTTCCGGATTCTGTCCGGGTAACGCCGCAGTGGTGTCGTCATTCCAAGCGGGCTAGTAGGTGTTTCTGGTAAAGTTGAATCGGCTCGAAGCACAGTGTCAGGTTCCTCTGACTCCAGAACTACCAGATCGGACGTAGGTGTTCTGGGTAACTCAGTCTCAACCTTATCCGGGTAAGGTGGTGAAGTCGGGGGCCCATTTGTGGGGGACCCTATGATCTGGTCAACATGGCGCCTTATTATATTGTCTCCAATGTCCACAGTGTACATCAACGGGCCTAGCCTTTTTCCAATCGTTCCAGGCTGCCATTTCTCAGTACGATAGTCCCGGGCCAAAACTCGTTGACCGGTCTGGAAGGATCTAGTGGCCCTTTCGTTCATGCCCTGGAATTGCCGGTTCTCTACGTCCCTTCTGACGTTTGGTTTGAGTAAATCCAGCCGACATCGTAGGCGTCTATTACAAAACATCATCGCGGGAGTTTGATTTGTGACCGCATGGGTTGCATTTCGGTATGCCAACAAAAAACTATCCACCTTATGCTGTAAACTTATGTCTTCATTACTCATGGCCTTTACGGCCTTCTTGAAGGTCTGGACAAACCTTTCAGCCAATCCATTGGAGGCGGGATGGTATGGGGCTGACGTGTAATGTTTAACCCCATTGCTCTTTAAGAATTTCTTAAATTCCTCAGATACAAATTGCGGTCCATTGTCAGAACAGATCTGTTCTGGCAGGCCATTCCGAGCAAACATAGTCCTTAACACCGTGATGGTTTTTTCCGTCGTGGTGGTGGTCATCTTAATTACTTCTGGCCACTTGGAGTGGGCATCTACCGCTATTAGGAACATCGAGTCCATAAATGGACCAGCAAAGTCGATGTGTACTCTTTGCCAGGGAGATGAGGGCCACTCCCATGGGTGCAGAGGAGCCTGTGGTGGCGCATTCTGAACCCTCTGACATCCTAGGCAATTCTTCGTGATCTCCTCTATGTCCCCATCGATGCCTGGCCACCACACAAACGCCCTTGCTAGATTCTTCATCTTTACGCCACCCAGGTGTCCTTCGTGCAGCTCCTTGAGTACCTTCTTTTGGAGTTTGGGTGGAATCACCACTCTAGACCCACACATCAGGGTTCCTCGACACACTGACTGTTGTTCTTTCCTCTGTGAGAATGCTTGCAGTGTTGGTTCGCACTGTGCTGGCCATCCCTCCACCGTTAAATCATAGACTCGTGAAAGAGTCGGGTCATTCCTTGTCTCATTCTCAATCATTGAGTTTGTTATCGGCAGACACTCCACTATTGAT
The DNA here is from genome assembly GCF_052327205.1 of Somniosus microcephalus. NCBI lineage: Eukaryota > Metazoa > Chordata > Chondrichthyes > Squaliformes > Somniosidae > Somniosus > Somniosus microcephalus. The sequence continues at coordinate 30,701,521 of NC_140999.1, read as the reverse complement.
GAGTGGAACAACTCTACTGGGTCCACTGTCCTCGCTTCTTCTACCATCGGCAATGGCAAGCGTGATAGCCCATCAGCGTTTCCATGCTGTTTGGACCGTTTGTATTCAATATCATACTGGTGTGCCCCAAGTAAAACTGACCATCTTTGTAACCTTTGTGCCGTCATGGTAGAAACGGCCTTGTTTGGGTTGAATATGGACACCAACGGCTGGTGGTCCGTCAGCAATGTGAACCTCTTACACTGCAGGTAATGGTTGAATTTCTTCACGCCCCACACAAGACTGAGGGCCTCCCTATCTATCTGGGCGTAATTTCATTCCGCTGGTGTCAATGATCGGGACGCGAATGCCACCGGCCTTTCCGAGCCATTTGGTAGTCTGTGCGAAAGTACTGCCCCAATTCCGTACGGGGAAGCATCACAAGCTAGCCGAAGGGGTAATGCTGGGTTGAAATGAGCCAACACTTCTTCAGAGGTAATCAACTCCTTGCTCCTGCGAAAAGCCTTTTTGCATTCTTCACTCCACCTCCATGGTGTTTCTTTCCGCAACAGCTCATTTAGCGGATGCAGCACCGTAGATAAATTTGGCAGAAACTTGTGATAGTAATTAATCAACCCCAAGAATGACCTTAGCTGTGACACGTTTCCTGGAGCAGGGGCCTTCGCGACAGCTTCTATCTTTTCCGGTGACTTATGTAGTCCCTCTCGGTCAATGACATGACCGCAGTATGAGATCCGTTTTTGGAAGAACTCACACTTCTTGCGATTAACCCGAAGGCCATACTCCTTCAACCTGGTGAGTACCAGTTTCAAATTCGTGAGGTGTTCTTCCTCATCTTTTCCCGTGATTAGAATATCATCTAAGTAGCACTGCGTGCTTGGAATTCCTTGTAACACCTGTTCCATGGCCCTCTGCCAAATTGCTGGCGCCGAAGCTACTCCAAAGACCAGTCTATTATAGCGATACAAGCCTCTGTGAGTGTTGATGGTGAGGTATTGGCGTGACTCTTCCTCAACCTCCATCTGTAAATATGCCTGAGCCAAGTCTATCTTCGTGAAGTGCTTCCCTCCAGCCAATGAAGCAAAAATATCTTCAATCCGCGGAAGCGGGTATTGTACCGTGTGAAGTACCGGATTCACTGTGATCTTGAAATCTCCGCAGATACGGACCTTCCCCGGTCCCCCTGGCTTATTACTTGGTGAGGATTTCATGACGGGAACAATGGGCGTGGCCCACTCACTCCAGTCTACTTTTGACAGAACCCCTGATCGTTCACGTTCTTCTAGTTCTGCCTCTACTGCTGGTCGTATTGCGTACGGTACCGATCTGGCCTTAAAAAACTTTGGGCTTGCATGTTCTGCAATCTTGACCTTTGCTTTAATACCTCGCAGCGTTCCCAGTCCTTGCTGGAATACCTCTTTAGCTTCGTCTAATATTCTGGACAACCGTTCAGGTTTGACATCCTCTTTTTCGGACTCCACCGTCATGGTGTTTAGTGCATGCCAGTCCATCTTTATTTTTCGGATCCACTCTCGTCCCAGAAGTGGTGGACCTCCCTCAGGCAACACATACAGATCTAACCGGTGGTGAACTTTATCCTGGTATCTCACCTTAACCTCTAGTTTTCCGATGGGGAATACTTTGTGCCCCGTGTATGTCTGCAGCACTAGATCCGTATTCCGTAGTGGAATATGCTTGAAAAACTTTTTATAGTCATGCTTATTCATGACAGTCAACGCCGATCCGGTGTCTACTTCCATTTTTACTTGGACCTTCTCAATCTGTAACGTTATCCAAATAGTTTGTCGGTCGGCTTCATTGCTCACGTTGTGGATTCTCAGACTGTCCAGTCCTTTGTGTTTGGAGTGTGAGTCCGACTTCTGTTCCTTCAGACTCTTCCTAGTCGCCTCTTGTACCTTTCTGTACCATTTTTGTGAGGACTCGTTATTGTTGTACGTCGTTCCTGACCGGCACACTTTAGCTATGTGCCCGATCTTGCCACATTTCCGGCATTCTTGGTTTTTACCCCAGCAACGCTTCTGGTCGTGTGTTGTCTTCCCACAACGATAGCATTTCGTAGTCCTCAAGGTGATGTGGTCCACCCCTAGTGCCACCGCCTTCCGCTGCATTACCGCCGTTCCTTTTGCTGCGGCTTCGTATGATGCGGCTATAAGGACAGCCCTGTCAAGTGTGAGGTTGTTCTCTTCCAGTAGTCGCTTTTGCGTCCCTTCTTTGGGCAGTCCACATACGAACTTGTCTCGCAGTGCCTCTGTCAGATTCCCTCCGAACTGGCAGTGTTTCGCTAGCCTCCGCAGTTCGACCAAGTATTCCGCGTTGCTTTCGTCTTTCTTCTGCGTTTTCGCATAGAATCTGAATCGTTCAGCCAGCTTCAACGGTGTGGGGTTCAAGTGATCCTTCAGCACCGCTACTATATCCTCAAAAGTCTGATCCGCCGGTTTAGCTGGAGAGAGAAGATGTTTCAACAACCCGAATGTTTTCGCACCCATCATGTTAAGTAAGGTTACAGCTTTTTCCTCCTTAGCTATTTTGTTAGCCTTACAATGTATCTCAATACGTTCCACGTACGTGGGCCAGTCTTCTATTTTGGAGTTAAAATCGTTGCTGTCCCCACGCTTAGGCATCTTCCTTTCTTTGGGTACAACACAAATATTTCTTTAAATTCTTATGTATTTTTTTTTCTAAGATGGCGGCTTTTCCCGCGAATTTGGCGGTTTCCCGCTCTTCCTTTCTCTCCCCGCCCACTTCAATGGCGGTTTCCCGCTTCTGTCGGCTCCTCCACCTAATGGCGGCTTCCCGCGTTTCTTCCTGGTGGAAGGGGTACGCTTTCCCCGCAGCGGACAGGTTCAGCCGCTGGGCTGGCTCTCGCACAGCTCCCCCTACTCGGCTCTGTCTTCTCCTCCCGCCCGCACGGCTCTACCGGCGCTGGGTACACCCCGTTAACGGAGGACAGTTCAGCCGCTGGACTGGCTCTCGCGCAGTCTCTCACCCCGTTTTCGGCTGTGTCTCTCTCCCACTCCCGCACGTTCGGTTTTGCCGGCTCTGAGTACCCCGTTGGTGGAGAACAGCTCAGCCGCTGGACTGGCTCCTCGCAGTCTCTCTCTCCGCACCCGGCTCTCACCCGCACGGTTCCCGTTCGCCTCCCCAGCCCTCTCGCAGACCGGTGTTTCCCTCCCCGGCTGCGGCTGGGTTTCTCTTCCCGCGCCTACTCGCAGGCTCAGCGCTTCGTGGCTGCGGTCGCTGCCCGGATTTTTCCCGCCGATCGCGGTCCGGCTGTCACCCGACGCCGTTGGACCCGACTTTTGACCGGCTCAGCTCCCCCTCGACCGAGGTCGAGTGCTCTGCCCTTATCCTCCGGATATTCTCTACACCTTCCCCTACTCACAGTCTCTTCGGCCGCCTTGTTCCCTGCTGATCGGCTCACTCTGTACCGTGGTAGAAGGGTAGTCAGTGCCTGTTGCAGACGGAAGCTTTTGTTGCTAAAGTCTTCCACCTTTCTCCTGCTGCAGCCTCGTGTTTTCTTCCAGCAGCACGACGAGGGCGGTTGCCTCTCTTCGACGCTCTTCTTGCTTTGGTAATCTTGCCGCAGGGTACGATCGGACTCGTCGCCACTGTAAAGTCTGTGGGTTGTGCAGTTAATAAATACACAGACTTCAGAAGTAACAAACAAACAGGTCTTTACTATTCGAAGGTCCGGGCGAATCTGCCCCAGTTATCCTGTCACAACACTTATATACTGGTGTGGTCACTGTCGGTATTACAGTATACAGAAGCCAAACAAGTAGTGCCACACTTAAAGTAGTTCCCTTAAAGGTGAACGGTTACATACAATAATTTCCTTAAGGGTAGACGGGTACATACACTACATCATCCAGCAGAGATTTGAGCATCGCAGGGGAGGCTGTCGAGAGCCAGGCTTGGCTTTCCAGTCACGGTGGTCCAGCAAAACGGGCTGGCAACAGGTACTGCGCAGACCCTTCCCGGACAGCGACGGGCTAGAGCCCGACCAAGCGGCACAGAAAAAGGCCGAGCAGCGTCAACGGGGGAGAGAGGCTCGCAGGAAAATGCGAGGCGCTGCCATTGCATTGGCAGCAGCGCAGGAGCAGCGCACGAAACCCACAGGGCGTCGCCATTTGCCACGAGGACCGCCGAGAGCGGCGCTGGCAGCAGCGCGGGAGACGCCATTTTAAGCTGCAGCGGGGAAGAAAGGAAAGCGCGGGAGACGCCATTTTAAGCCAGTCTAACCACACCCAAAAATGCCGAAGAGTGGCAGTATCACAGCGTTCGACAATGAAGTCGAAGATTGGACGACATATGTCGAACGCATAGAAGTATACTGCAAGGCGAATGAAGTGCCACATGACAAGAAAGTGCTGGTATTGTTGAATTCAATGGGTGCAAAAATGTATGGCTTACTACGAAACCTAGTAACCCCAGAGAAGCCAGTAGAAAAGGATTTTGAAAACATAGTGTCAATCCTACAGGACCACTTAAACCCCACACCGCTGCTGACAGCAGAAAGATTTAAGTTTCACAAAAGGAACCAGCATAAAGATAAAAGTAATGCTGAGTGTTTAACGGAACTGCGCAAGCTATCGAAACACTGCCAGTTTGGAACGGGACTTGCAGATACTTTAAGGGACAAGTTTGTGTGTGGGCTTCAAAGTGAAGGAACCCAGAAACGGCTTCTATCAGAAAAGGATCTTACGCTGGACAAAGCTTTCAGCATTGCAGTATCGCACGAAGCAGCAGCACGGGGCGCTGCAGAGATACAACGGAGACCGCAAGAATATGGCACAAACTAAATGTCATACGGAACAGTGAAGTGCTATCGCTGCGGCAGAACAACACACGACCTTAATGATTGCTGGTTCAAGGACAAAGTGTGCAGACAGTGTGGAAAAGTAGGACACATAGCAAGAGTCTGCAGGTCGGGAAAGAAAACCAGCAGCAAGAAATCTCCACAGGAGAAGTACAAGAAGGTACATAAGGTGACGGAGAGTAGTTCAGACGAACGGAAGAGTGATACAGACTCCGGAAGCAAGGAGCTGGGTTGTCTGAAACTACATAATGTGATCAAAACGGAGGATCACCAAATTATCTGGGTCACGCTCAAGATAGCAGGAGTCCAAGTGAAAATGGAATTGGACACAGGATCAGCCCTAACAGTCATAAACCGAAGGGACTACAAGCGGCTATTCTCACATATACCCTTGAGAGATACAAAGATTGTCTTGAAGATGTACACGGGGCAAAAAGTCTACCCCAAAGGAAAAATAAGGGTGAACGTTATATATAACGGCAAGGAAACACCAAAAATTGACCTATATGTATTGCCAGATGGAGGACCACCACTACTAGGACGTGAATGGATCCGGAAGATACAGCTGGATTGGCATTCCATACAAGCACTGACTGTAGATGCCAAAAAGGATGATGACGTCACACCTGGACGACTGTCAAAAATGCTAACTGACGCACAAGAAGTGTTCCAGCAGGGACTCGGAACACTAAAAGGCATAACAGCGATGATCAAAATAGAGGGAAATGCAAGCCCAAAGTTTTTTAAGGCCAGACCGGTACCTTATGCGATCCGCCCAGCCGTCGAAGCAGAGCTGGAAGGTTTGGAACGTTCAGGAGTACTGTCCAAAGTGGACTGGAGCAAGTGGGCTATACCCATCGTTCCTGTAATGAAGAGGTCGTTGAGTAATACGCCTGGGGAACCAAAGAAGGTTCACATCTGTGGGGACTTTAAGGTGACAGTGAACCCAGTCCTTCACACTGTACAATATCCGCTTCCGCGGATTGAAGATATTTTCGCCTCGCTATCTGGAGGGAAACGCTTCACCAAGATTGATCTGGCCCAGACGTATCTGCAAATGGAGGTAGAAGAAGCCTCGAAACAGTACCTCACGATCAACACTCATAAAGGTCTCTACCAATACAACCGGCTGGTGTTCGGGGTAGCATCAGCTCCGGCTATTTGGCAAAGGGCAATGGAACAAGTCCTGCAAGGGATTCCAGGGACCCAGTGTTATTTGGACGGCACCCTGGTCACGGGCGAAAATGAGAGTGATCACCTCGCCAACCTGGAGCAGGTGCTCACTAGATTGAAGGAATATGGGCTCCGAGCTAATCGCCACAAATGCAAGTTTTTCCAGAAGCAGATCTCGTATTGTGGCCAAGTTATTGATGAAGAGGGGTTACATAAGTCCCCTGAAAAGATTGAGGCAGTAGTCAAGGCTCCAGCACCGGAAAATGTGTCACAACTGAGGTCGTTCCTCGGGCTGGTGAACTACTACCATAAGTTCTTGCCGAATTTGTCTACCGTACTACACCCACTGAACACCCTACTGCAAACGGGGGTACCATGGAAGTGGAGTGATGAATGTAAACGAGCTTTCCAGAAGAGCAAAGCATTGATCACATCAAAAGAGGTGTTGGCTCATTTCAACCCAGCACTACCAATTCGGTTGGCGTGTGATGCATCACCCTATGGCATTGGAGCGGTGCTGTCGCACAAATTCCCGGACGGCTCGGAGAGGCCAGTAGCCTTTGCATCTCGGTCACTAACCTCAGCCGAGTGTAACTACACCCAGATTGACAGGGAGGTCCTCAGCCTAGTATGGGGAGTGAAAAAGTTCAATCACTATCTGCACGGGCAAAAGTTCACCTTGCTGACTGACCACCAACCACTTGTCTCCATCTTTAATCCAAAGAAGGGCGTTCCGGTGATGACTGCGCAACGGCTACAAAGATGGTCCCTTTTTCTAGGGGCGCACCAATATGAAATCGAGTATAAGGGCACGAAACAGCATGGAAACGCTGATGGGCTATCACGCCTGCCACTGCCTACTGCGGAGGAAGCACCAGCAGTGGATCCTGTCGAAATATTTCATTCGACTATAATTGAATGCTTGCCAGTAACTAACGCTGGTATAGAGAAGGAGACCCGAAATGACCCGACACTGTCTCGGGTATATGATTTGACGGTGAAGGGATGGCCAGCACATGGCGACTCACTGTTGCCAGCATTCTCATCCAGAAGAGAACAGCTGTCAGTATGCCAGGGGACCTTGATGTGTGGATCCCGAGTGGTAATTCCACCCAAGTTAAGGGAGAGAGTGCTCAATGAGCTTCACGAAGGTCATCTGGGAGGGGTGAAAATGAAAAGCCTTGCTAGGGCTTATGTGTGGTGGCCGGGGATCGATCAGCAAATCGAGGACCTGACAAAGAGCTGCTCAGGATGCCAGAAGGTCCAAAATGCACCACCACATGCCCCTCTACACCCATGGGAGTGGCCCTCATCTCCATGGCAACAGGTGCATATTGATTTTGCTGGTCCATTCATGGACTCAATGTTCTTAATAGCCGTGGATGCGCACTCGAAATGGCCTGAGGTGATCAAAATGTCCTCCACCACCATGGAGAAAACTATTGCAGTCCTACGGACCATTTTTGCCAGGAACGGCCTGCCAGAGCAGATTTGCTCTGATAACGAACCACAGTTTGTGTCCGAAGAGTTTCGAAGATTTATGAAAAGGAATGGGGTAAGGCATTACACATCCGCCCCGTATCATCCAGCCACAAATGGATTGGCTGAGAGGTTCGTACAAACCTTTAAAAAAGCAGTAAAGCCCATGTGCGATGACAACATTCCACTGCAGCATAAGGTGGACAATTTCCTGTTAGCCTACAGAAATGCGACACATGCAGTCACCAACCAGGCCCCGGCCATGATGTTCTTTAACCGAAGGTTGAGATCTCGTCTGGATTTGCTCAGACCAAATGTACGAAGAGATGTTGAGAGTAAGCAATTCCAGCACATCAATGAGAAGCCGACAAGGAGCTTCAATGTAGGGCAACCAATCTTGGCCGGCGACTACCGAACAGAGAAATGGCAACCAGGAACGATATGCACACGGCAGGGGCCACTAATGTACACAGTGGATGTTGGGGAGAACATTGTGAGACGCCATGCTGACCAGATCCTAGAGTCACAGGAACGAGTCAACCCCATGTCTCGGCCATACGTACCTGGTGAGGAACCTGACGTACAGGTCGCATCTACCTCAGAAACAATAGCATTGGAAGCTGATGAATCAACTGACGACAGGGTATTAGAATCGCCTCCGCACCAAGAGCGAGACACTCGGGAAAGGCGTTATCCAGAAAGAATCAGGAAGCCTCCCCAAAGACTGAATTTATAAATAGACTATTTTCAGTTAATGTTGCATGTTAAAAGTGTTAATTGTAATTAGTTTGATATTTAATTGTTAAATGAGTGTTATGGTACTGTTAATCTAAAAGGGGAGGAATTGTAATGTATGTACCTTTAAGGGGGAGAACTACTTTTTACAGCTCCTGTATCCTGTAGTACCGGCAGTGACCACACCTGTATATAAACCCTGAGTAGTGATCTGTACAGTGAGTTGCAGTTCGAACCACGTTGAGTGAACACCTGTTGTACCGTTCTTTGTAGTCTTTTCTCATTATTACACGGACGTAACAGTTACCTACTGGCAAGCTCAGACAGATTTTATCTTGATTGGGAAACAAACCAGTGTAACCAAGAGCAAACTAATCAAAGAGAGGCGTAAAGGGTGGACAAGGTCTGTGTGAGCTGAATCTTTACCATCTGCCGTTCCAACTTAGCACACTGAACTGTGTTAGATCCGTGATTCTGAGAGTATGATGTTTTTCAATAACCACACGGATGCTGTAACTGAACAATCAACAGGTATTTACTGGAGGAGGGTAGTCTCAAGACTGGGGGTACAGAGGCATGCACAAGGCTTATATGCAGGTGTGGTCACTGCCGGTACTACAGTATACAGGAGCTGTAAAAGTAGTTCTGTCTTAAAGGTACATACACTACAATTCCTCCCCTTTTAGATTAGTAGTACCCCTAATATTCAAATAAAAATTAACACTTTAACATGTACATTAAACAACAATAGTCCATTTATAGATTCAGTCTTTGGGGTGGCTTCCTGATCCTTTCGGGATAGCGCCTTTCCTGAGGTTCTTGTTCTTGGTGCGGAGGCGATTCTGGCCCCTTTTCATCGGGTAGTTCATCGGTTTCCACTGCTACTGGTTCTGAGGTATGTCGGGTTCATCCCCAGGTACTCGAGACATGGGGTTGACTCGTTCCTGTGACGCTAAGATCTGATCGATGTGGCGTCTCACAATGTTCTCCCCGACATCCACTGTGTACATTAATAGCCCCTGCCTTGTGCATATCGTTCCGGGTTGCCATTTCTCTGTTCGGTAGTCACGGGCCAAGACTGGTTGTCCTACTTTGAAGCTCCTTGTCGGCTTCTCATTGATGTGCTGGAATTGTTTATCCTCAACATTTCTTCGCACATTTGGCCTGAGCAAGTCCAGACGAGATCTCAACCTTCGGTTAAAGAACATCATGGCCGGGGTCTGGTTGGTAACAGCATGTGTCGCGTTTCGGTAGGCTAATAAGAAATTGTCCACCTTATGCTGTAGTGGAATTTCATCGTCGCACATGGCCTTTATCGACTTCTTAAAGGTTTGTACGAACCTCTCAGCCAATCCATTTGTGGCTGGATGATACGGGGCGGATGTGTAATGCCTTACCCCATTCCTTCTCATAAATTTTCGAAACTCTTCGGACACAAACTGTGGTCCATTATCAGAGCAAATCTGCTCTGGCAAGCCGTTTCTGGCAAATATGGTCTGTAGGACTGCAATCGTTTTTTCTGTAGTGGTTGAGGACATTTTTATCACCTCAGGCCACTTCGAATGAGCATCCACTGCTATTAAGAACATTGAGTCCATCAATGGACCAGCGAAATCAATATGCACCCATTGCCATGGAGAGGAGGGCCACTCCCATGGGTGTAGAGGGGCATGTGGTGGTGCATTTTGGACCTTCTGGCATCCTGAGCAGCTCTTGGTTAGGTCTTCGATTTGTTGATCAATTCCCGGCCACCACACATAAGCCCTAGCAAGGCTTTTCATTTTCACTCCCGCCAGATGACCTTCATGTAGCTCATTTAGCACTCTCTCCCTTAACTTGGGTGGAATCACCACTCTGGATCCACACATCACTATCCCCTGGCATACTGACAGCTGTTCTCTTCTGGATGAGAATGCTGGCAACAGTGAGTCGCCATGTGTTGGCCATCCCCTCACTGTCAAATCATATACCCGAGACAGTGTCGGATCATTGCGGGTCTCCTTCTCTATATCCGCGTTCATTACTGGCAATCGTTCCATTATTGACGAATAAAATATCTCGATAGGGTCCACTGCTGGTGCTTCCTCCACAGTAGGCAGTGGCAGGCGCGATAGCCCATCAGCGTTTCCATGCTGTTTCGTGCCTTTATATTCTATTTCATATTGATTCGCCCCTAGAAACAGGGACCATCTTTGTAACCGTTGTGCAGTCATCACTGGAACGCCCTTCTTAGGATTAAAGATGGAGACAAGTGGTTGGTGGTCAGTCAGCAAGGTGAACTTCTGCCCATGCAGATAGTGGTTGAATTTTTTTACTCCCCATACTAGGCTGAGGGCCTCCCTGTCAATCTGGGCGTAGTTGCGCTCGGCTGAGGTTAGTGACCGAGACGCAAAGGCTACTGGCCTCTCCAACCCGTCTGGGAATTTGTGTGACAGCACCGCTCCAATACCATAGGGTGGTGCATCACATGCCAAACGAATTGGTAGTGCTGGGTTGAAATGGGCCAACACCTCTTTTGATGTGATCAATTCTTTACACTTCTGGAAAGCTCGTCTACGTTCGTCATTCCACTTCCATGGTACCCCTGTTTGCAGTAGGGTGTTCAGTGGGTGTAATACCGTCGACAAATTTGGTAAGAACTTGTGGTAGTTTACCAGCCCGAGGAACGACCTCAGTTGTGACACATTTTCCGGTGCTGGAGCCTTGACTACTGCCTCAATCTTTTCAGGGGACTTATGTAACCCCTCTTCATCGATGACGTGGCAACAATACGAGATCTGTTTCTGGAAAAACTCGCACTTGTGGCGATTAGCTCGTAGTCCATACTCCTTTAATCTGGTGAGCACCTTCTCCAAGTTGGCGAGGTGATCACTGTCATTGTCGCCCGTGACCAGGATGTCGTCCAAATAATGCTGGGTCCCTGGAATCCCTTGCAGGACTTGATCCATTGCCCTTTGCCAAATAACCGGAGCCGATGCTACCCCGAACACCAGCTGGTTGTATTGATAGAGACCTTTATGAGTGTTAATTGTAAGATATTGTTTCGAAGCTTCTTCTACCTCCATTTGCAAGTATGCCTGGGCTAGATCAATTTTGGTGAAGCGTTTACCTCCAGATAGCGAGGCGAAAATATCCTCAATTCGTGGAAGCGGATATTGTACCGTGTGAAGGACTGGGTTCACTGTCACCTTAAAATCCCCACAGATGCGGACCTTCTTTGGTTCCCCAGGCGTATTACTCAACGACCTCTTCATTACAGGAACGATGGGTGTAGCCCACTCACTCCAGTCTACTTTGGACAGTACTCCTGAACGTTCCAACCCTTCCAGCTCTGCTTCGACAGCTGGTCTGATCGCATAAGGCACTGGTCTGGCCTTAAGAAACTTTGGGCTTGCATTTTCCTTTATTTTAATCGTTGCTGTTATGCCTTTTAGTGTTCCGAGTCCCTCCTGGAACACTTCTTTTGCGTCAGTTAGCATTTTTGACAGTCGTCCAGGTGTGACGTCATCATCCTTTTTGGCCTGAACCTTCAGTGCCTGTATGGAATGCCAATCTAATTGTATCTTCCGGATCCATTCACGTCTTAGCAGTGGTGGTCCTCCATCTGGCAATACATATATATCCATTTTAGGTATTTCCTGGCCTTTATATATCACTTTCACCCTTATTTTTCCTTTGGGGTAGACTTTTTGCCCCGTGTACGTCTTCAAGACAACCTCTGTAGTTTTCAAGGGTATATGTGAAAATAGCCGCTTATAGTCCCTTTGGTTTATGACTGTTAGGGCTGATCCTGTGTCCAATTCCATTTTCACTTGGACTCCGTCTATCTTGAGTGTAACCCAGATAGTCTGGTGATCCTCCATTTTGGTTACCTTATGTAGTTTCAGACAACCCAGCTCCTTGCTCCCGGAGCCTGTGTCACTTTTCTGTTCGTCTGAACTACTGTCCATCACCTGGTGTTCCTTTTTGTACTTCTGCTGTGGAGATTTCTTACTGTTGGTTTTCTTCCCAGACCTGCAGACTCTTGCTATGTGTTCTGCTTTTCCACACTGTCTGCACACTTGGTCCTTGAACCAACAATCCTTCTGGTCATGTGTTGTTTTGCTGCAGCGATAGCACTTCCCTGTTCCATAGGACATTTCATTGGTGCCATATTTTTGCGGTCTCCGTTGTATCTCTGCAGCGCCCTTTGCGGCTGCTTCGTGTGATACTGCCATACTGAAAGCCTTGTCCAGCGTAAGATCCTTTTCTGATAGAAGCTGTTTCTGGGTTCCTTCACTTTGCAGCCCACACACAAACTTGTCCCTTAACGTATCTGCTAGTCCCGCTCCAAACTGGCAGTGTTTCGATAGCTTGCGCAGTTCCGTTAGGTACTCAGCATTGCTTTCGTCTTTGTGTTGGTTCCTTTTATGGAACTTAAATCATTCTGCTATCAGCAGTGGTGTGGGGTTTAAGTGGTCCTGTAGGATTTCTACTATGCTTTCGAAATTCTTGTTCACCGGCTTCTCTGGGGTTATTAGGTTTCGCAGTAACCCATAAGTTTTTGCACCCATGGAATTTAACAAAACCAGTGCTTTCCTAGCATCTAGCACTTCATTCGCCCTGCAGTACACCTCAATACGTTCCACATATGTTGCCCAATCTTCGACTTCATTGTCGAACGTAGAGATACTGCCACTCTTCGGCATCCCTGGGTGTGATTTAACTGTCAAAAATGGTGTCTCCCGCGCTTCCCCTTCTTCTCCGCTGGCACAAAATGGAATCTCCCGCGCTTTCCTTCCTTCCCGCGCTCGCCCTTCTTCTCCGCTGCGGCTTCTAAAAATGGCATCTCCTGCACTCTTCCTTCTTCTCCGCAGCTCAATGGCGTCTCCCGCGCTCTCCCTTCTTCTCCCCGCGGACACTGTTCAGCCCTTGAGCCCTGGCCGTGCTCTGCGTGGTTTTTTTTTTTTTCGTTTCCGCCGCTCGGTCCTGAACCCGGCTGTTGCTTTACCCTCTCTCTCTCCATTTTCTTTTTTTCTCTCGACGCCGCTCGGTTTTCAACCTCCGGCTGCGCCCTGTGCGCTTCACCCTCTGTCTTACCCCGTCGACGCTGCTCGGCTTTGTCTCTGCCGTCGGTCGGCTCCAGCCGCCGCTGTCCGGGAAGGGTCTGCGCTGTACCTGTCGTCAGTCTCTTGCTGATCGTCGCGGCTGGGGAACCAAGCCCGGCTCTCCACAGCCTCCCCTGCGATGTTCACTCTCTGCCGGACGACTGGGCGGTTGCTCGTGGTCGACGCCCGTGTTTCTGGCCTCGACTTTCTTCCACCCCCCTCCTGGAGCAAATCCTCGAAGGGAAATGCAGAGTTGCAGGTAGATTCGAATCGACACTCGTCGCCACTGTTAGATCCGTGATTCTGAGATTATGATGTTTTTCGATAACCACACGGATGCTGTAACTTAACAATCAACAGGTATTTACTGGAGTAGGGTAGTCTCAAGACTGGGGGTACAGAGGAATGCGCAAGGCTTATATACAGGTGTGGTCACTGCCGGTACTACAGTATACAGGAGCTGTAAAAGTAGTTCTGTCTTAAAGGTACATACACTACAAACTGCCTCAAAGGAAAGAAGGCCAAGTAGTCAAACATAGTGATGGAATAAAGTCTGGTACTGGGAGAGTAATTGGGCATTTACTATGAAAGAACATGTATAGATAAACCAACAAAATAAGGTCACGGGGCACCTTGAAATAGCACACTTCTGCGAAATGCTACAGGCGATCTGACGGGGTCAGGCACTTGGGTTATTGGTGGGTCAGAGCACCTGCTTGGTGCTTTTTTAATGCCAGCAATAATCTATTTAAAGTATATTTATTTAAAATAAAAGGATTAACACCAGCGTTAAGGTAACACCAATCAGGAAAATCTAGGCTTGGACGGCTGGCATCCATAGGCCCCAGCAGGCAATCAACACCTTTATGAGAAGAGGGGGAGGAAAAAAGAAAAAAATTGGCAGAAAATATGGCAGAGATAGATGAATGGATGCAGGAATGAAAGGTCGGCCCTTCAAGAGGTCACCGCATCCAGCATAAAAAAGTTAGCAGTTTATAGCTGAGTACAGAAAGGAAATTTCAAGATATTTAAGAGCTTTTGAGTTACTTCCTGATGAACATCAATAACCAGCTGCAGCATGTTGCCGCTTCTGAATACCTTGGCATCATCTCAATCAGTTTCTGGAGGCCAGTCAACCTTATCAAACCCTAAACAGGCCTTTTTTGTCTCAGTCTTGACCTTGTGACTGGATTGAGTTAAATACTGACAGTAATGCTGAAGCAATGAGCTGCTATCTCAAAGTTCTATTAATAATATTAAGTTGTGGAAGTTTGATTCTTGACGATTAAACCACAAACCAGTGGAAATGATTGCTTTAAACACAAACCTCTACTGACCTCTGCTGGTTGTTTCTATAAATGCCGAAGTATTTTCGTGGCCACTGATTATGGAATGTTTTCCAATGTGGCCTGTTGAGCCCCACCCACTGAGGTCATAGGTCAGGACTATGTTGCAAACAGACTGTTTAGCGTACTAGAACATGGGTTTTCCATCTTATATGGGAACTGGGGCACATGAGAGATTTCTAGGGGGACCACAGGGTACCAGGTTTCTGTCTGTATCTGTTTTTCTAGTCTTTGTTGAATTTGTTACTTCTGTCGCTGTGTATCACTAAAAAGCCTTTCTGCTATGATAGCACCATTCTCCTTCACTGACAGTTCAGAAGTAGGACAGGAGTGTGTCAATATTTTCAGAAAAGTTTTAAAACCTCTGTTCTAGGATTCTAAATGTTTCAAATAGTCAATTGTGAATGGTGCATAAGTATGAAAGGAAAAAGTGCCAGATTATAATCATATTTTTTAACTATTCTCAAATTGCGGATTTTAAAATGAAAGTCTCCCTATCAGGATCCCTTATAAAAATGAAACATTTCATAGGTCTTTCCATAGTACCATACCCCAAGTGGGGAGTCATGCTTGCAGAGAGTTCTAGTCAGAGATAGGGCAATCAGAGATACAATAGTGTAGCCCAGATTCTTGGACCTATGCTTCCCGCGAGCATGGCTCCCTGCTTATTACGAATAAAATTTAAATGATTTTGTCCTGAATATCTCTGTCAATTGTTTCAACAGTGAATACAGATGTCATCATCATGAACACTGACTTGAAAGGGTTACTGAGACCAAGTGTGAGGGAATGGATTTAACACTTCTAGAGATACAGGCATAAAACCAGGATATTTCAACATCAATTGAGTGCGTCAATTCAGCTCAAGGTCAAGCTCAGCAATCCTTCCAAGTCTGTTTTGGCACCAGAACTCACTGTCCATATTTTCTGATGTCATGATTTTTGGTCATGCTTTTCTGTCAACATATATCATTGTAAATTACTGAATCTAGATTTCATAAGAAATAAGAACATAAGAAATAGGAGCAGGAGTAGGCCAATCGGCCCCTCGAGCCTGCTATTGAGTTTTCCTATGTCAACTGTCACGATGTAGTTGCAGGGTCTGGCCAGCAGTTAGCTTTGTGGAATGAGTTTCTGAAGTCTCTCTCCTAACTCCATTGTCATCTCATATATAAAAAAAACTTAATGGCAATTTCACGGGTAATTTGCTAGTATGTACGAACTGATTTTTTGTTTTTCTGCACAGTACGTTAACAATGTGAAAATTGCACAGTGTCAGGCCACATGTTCAAATTAGGGCTGGTTCTCCAATGCTTTGTTCAGTGAGCACATCCATACATTGTGTGTGCATCATTGTGGGATAATAGGCCCAATCAACAGCATTGCTACAGTCCAAATTCGCCAACGTTAACATTTAACATGTTTTGGAGAACATGCTGACAGTGCACACGGGCCTCAGTATACCCCAAAATTTTACTCAAATGAATGGTCCCACAACTAATTCCATGTTTTTTATGTCTTCTTTACTCTTGCAGTGCTGTTCACTCATATGAAACAGGTGCTTCTTGGCTTCCATGCTGTTCATTTGAGAACTTGGATTCTTAAAGCAGAGACTGACACTTTGGTGGCAATTTGCAACTTGGTTCATTGTTTGATTTTTCATTCTTCTGTATTATTGGTTTTGCATTACTTTATTCTGCTGAACTTTTTGCAATACAGGACTCCTTTTCACAATATGTAACCACAGCTCTGTTACTGCTAGAAGTTGCAAGACTTTACTGAAAGTACACTGGCCAGTATGGACATTTCATTGGGCCTTTCAATGGTGCTATGGACCTTCTTTGTGACTGTGACAAAGGTAAACTATCCCTCCTCATCCTTCTCGACCTGTCTGCAGACTTTGACAAGGTTGACCACTCCATCCTCCAGCTGGGTGGGACTGCACTCGCCTGGTTCCATTCTTATCTATCTAATCGTAGCCAGAGAATCACCTGCAACGGCTTCTCTTCCCACTCCCGCATCGTTACCTCTGGGGTCCCCCAAGGATCTATCCTTGGCCCCTCCTATTTCTCATCTACATGTTGCCCCTTGGCGACATCATCCGAAAACACAGCGTCAGTTTCCACATGTACGCTGATGACACCCAGCTCTACCTCACCACCACTTCTCTCGACCCCTCCACGGTCTCTAAATTGTCAGACAGCTCCAGTTCTGGATGAGCAGAAATTTTCTACAATTAAATATTGGGAAGACCGAAGCCATTGTTTTCGGTCCCTGCCACAAACTCCGTCCCTAGTCACTGACTCCATCCCTCTCCCTAGCATCTGTCTGAGGCTCAACCAGACTGTTTGCAACCTTGGTGTCATATTTGACCTTGAAATGAGCTTCTGACCACATATCCGTGACATAACTAAGACCGCCTATTTCCACCTCCGTAACATTGCCCGTCTCCGCCCCTGCCTCAGCTCATCTGCTGCTGAAACCCTCATCCATGCCTTTGTTACCTCTAGACTGGACTATTCCAACTCACTCCTGGCTGGCCTCCCACATTCTACCCTACGTAAACTTGAGGTCATCCAAAACTCGGCTGCCCATGTCCTAACTCGCACCAAGTCCCATTCACCCATCATCCCTGTGCTCGCTGACCTCCATTGGCTCCCGGTTAAGCAATACCTCGATTTTCAAAATTCTCATCCTTGTTTTCAAATCTATCTCTGTAATCTGCTTCAGCCCCACAGCCCCCCGAGATATTGAAATTCTGCCCTCTTGAGCATCCCTGATTATAATCGCTCAACCATTGGTGGCTGTGCCTTCAGCTGCCTAGGCCCTAAGCTCTGGAACTCCCTCCCTAAACCTCTCCGCCTCTCTACCTCTCTTTCCTCCTTTAAGATGCTCCTTAAAACCTACCTCTTTGACCAAGCTTTTGGTCATCTGCCCTAATTTCTTCTTATGTGGCTCGGTGTCAAATTTTTTGTCTTATAACACTCCTGTGAAGCGTCTTGGGACGTTTTACTATGTTAAAGCCACTATATAAATTCAAGTTGTTGTTGTTGTTGTCTGGATTTGGTGGAAGAAGAAAAACAGTTCAGGCAGAGGGAAGAAAGGCAGATGCACTTACACCTCAGATATTTAATACCCACATGGAATCAGTCCATGCCTCTTTCACCATGTCTGAGGAGACATGACTTCGCCTCTTTGCTTCCCAGGAGAGCCTGTTGTGAGTTATGTTGTGTACTGTGACCCTGATCTCATACAAGCTGTAAAACAAGGACAGCCCTGTCCATTGCTGTGACGGTCATCATAGCATTAAACTTTCATGCAACCAGGTCAAGCTACCACGTTTAACATTTGCCAGATTAGTCAGACTTCTGCCCATCGATGCTTCAAGGAGGTCGCAGGAGAAGGAGGCAATAGCATGAGAGGGTGTACCACTTTTACCAGGTGGCAAGCTTCCTAAAGAGTCGCATCGATAGCACGCACACAGCCACCATTCCATCAACATACAGTGGCGCTGAACCAAAAAAGCAGAATAATGTAGGTGTATACGCAATATCAGAGCAACAGCCATGATGTCTTTGTTCTGTGGCAGTCCACTATTCCAGCACTATTTTAAGAAGCAGGCAAACCCGAGAGAAGACTGCTAAGAGTGTAGGGAATACTGAATTTTGGTAGAATATACCATTGGCACATTGAAACAGATTCCACTGCCGTGACAAATCAGGCGGGTACTGCTTAACAGCTTTGAGGAGTTCTTGAAAACTATTAGCATCCACTATACTGTATCTGGTATAATTTTGCAAAACAAAACAAGGGATTAGATAGTTGTTTGAAGAAGATTAAAGGATATGACAGCAAGCAGGAAATTGTAGCATTGGTTCATCATGTGGTGTGATGAGCCAAATGGTTTCTTTCTGTGGTTTAACATTCTATGATTCTTCCAGGGAGTGACGAGGTTTGATGGCAGGCCTATCAAATGGTATATAGGCTACACATCACAACTGGAGTTCATGATGTATCTGCATAACACGGGCACCAGGACTCCATAAGCTGCCTCAGTCCTTGCTTCAACCGTTACCTCAGCCCATCTGCTGCTGAAATCCTCACCCAAGCCATTGTCCTCAGTCCACGCCACAAACTCCGTTCCCTAGCCGCCATCTCTGCTGTTCATTTAATCACTCCTGCCTTCCACCTAATCACAGACATTCGTTTTTGTTCTTTCCTCCCCTCCCCCCTTTCCCTGCCTCTGTGCTTGCTTAAAACCTGTTACATCTTCCAGTTCTGACGAAAGGCCTGAAATGTTAACTCTGTTTATCTTGCCACAGATGCTGCCTGGCCTGCATGAGTATTTCCAGCATTTGCGGTTTATACCTCAAATTCAGAATTCCCATTCGCGTGTTAAAATCCCTTCATGGCCTCACTGCTTTCTATCTCTGTGATCTCCTCCAGTCCTACAGGCCTCCACCGAGTGCTCCATTCCTCTGACTCTGGCCTCTTGTGCATGCCCCCGCCACCTCCCCCCCCCCCCCCCCCCCACCCCCACCTCCCTTTGCTTCACTACTGGCAGCCGTGCCTTCTGTGATGAAATATTCCATTCATCACTCATCAGTATTTCTCTGCCTGTGACTGTGGTTGGTTTCAGTTTCATTTCCATTGTATTGTACTGTGTGTAGGGCTCCGCCCATACCTGGCTCCTATGTAAGCTGGCCCAGCCTGCAGCACATCCAGTACGGCAGACCTCTGGATGGAAGATACATTCTCCTCTGTGTGTTACCTTCTAAGTCAATAAAAGCCTTGTTTTGTTTCGCTAACATCGAGTCTCGGATTTATTGAGGCACATCAACTTTATTGACTTAATTTTCAACACAATGGATCAACTCTTGAAACCCGAACGTTTGGATTTGGACCAGCATGCTTCGGACGCATCGGCACGCTTTGGACACTGGTTTATGTGTATGGAATTCTTCCTGGACAATTCCGCAGCCGTCAAAGACGCTACGGACGCTGCGAGTATGAAACTCAGAATTCTGCGGAATTGGGTAAGCCACCGGGTTTACCCCCTCATCCAAGACGCCGACACGTACCCGGCCGCCTGCGACATCTTAAAGGCGCATTACCAGCAGCCTACGAATGAGGTGTATGCTAGGCATCTGCTCGCTACTCGCGCACAGCGACCTGGGGAATCGGTGGAGGAGTTCCTAGGCACCCTGAAAACGCTTGGCAAAGACTGCAAGTGCCAAGATGTAAAAGCCGCAGTGTACACTGACGAGCTTGTTCGCGATGCCTTTATCACAGGCCTCAGCTCCACTTACATCCGGCAGAGACTGCTGGAAAAAACGGGATTGGACCTGAAACAGGCTGCGGACACAGCGCGATCCCTGGATGTGGCCCAGAGAAACTCGGACGCCTACTCTTCAGCCCGCGCCGTCCACGCCGCCACGTGTGCACCAAGGGCGCCGCCATCTTGGAAGGCATCTTCCCCGCCCGGCAGCCCGACACCGTCGGGGCCCCGCTCTCCCCCCAGAAGCCCTACGACAGCCGCGACGCGTCGGGGACCCAACTGCCACTTCTGCGGGCAGCCGAAGCACACCAGAAACCTGTGCCCGGCGAAAGGCACCACCTGCTTTAAGTGCGGTAAGAAGGGGCACTTCGGGAAGGTGTGCAGAGGGAACCCCGCCGGAAAACCCGCCACTGCCGCGTGTGCGCCGTGGGAGCGGCCATCTTGGACGCCATCTTGCCCGACCTCGTGGGGTCCGCCATCTTGTGAGCAGACAGCGTGGACGCCATCTTGTCTCGATCAGGGCCCTACAGTGGCATCGGTCACAGTGGACCAGACCAGGCCGCACCCGCTATCCAAATCAATGGTGGACATTGAGGTAAACGGGTGCAGGGTTAAATGTTTAATTGACAGTGGAAGCACGGAGAGTTTTATCCACCCTGAACTGGTACAACAACTCTCCCTAAAGGTGGTCCCTACTCGGGGTACCATCTCTATGGCTGATAAAACCCAGACATCGACCATTATGGGTTACTGCACGGTACAATTGTCCGTTAACGGAACTGTATACGATAATTTTAAAGTATTAATCATGAAGAATCTATGTGCGAGCGTGATCTTGGGCCTGGATTTCCAGTGCTACCACCAAAGCATCACGCTCAATTACGGTGGGTCCCAGCCGCCCCTCACAGTGTGCGGTCTGGCTACCCTGAAGGTAAAGCCGCCTTCGCTATTCGCGAACCTTACCCCTAACTGCCGGCCAATAGCGACCAAAAGCAGGAGGTACAGCTGGGAGGACAGGCGGTTTATCGCGACCGAGGTAGACAGGCTCCTGAAAGAGCGCATTATTGAACGCAGCAATAGCCCGTGGCGCGCCCAAGTGGTGGTGGTAAGGGGTAGCGAGAAGAAACGGATGGTGATCGACTATAGCCAAACGATCAACAGGTACACCCAACTAGACGCCTACCCGCTACCCCGCATATCAGAAATGGTGAACCAAATCGCCCAATACCGGGTGTTCTCCACCATCGACCTCAAGTCAGCGTACCACCAGCTCCCTATCAGACCAGAGGACCGCCCGTACACCACCTTCGAGGCGAACAGACGCCTCTACCAATTCCTCAGAGTCCCCTTTGGGGTGACGAATGGGGTCTCGGTCTTCCAGAGGGAGATGGACCGCATGCCACTTGCAGGCAACCTTCCCCTACCTCGACAACGTCACCATCTGCGGTCACAACCAGCAGGATCACGACTCGAACCTCGAGAGGTTCCTGAAAACCGCACAAAAACTCAACCTCACCTACAACGAGGACAAGTGCATTTACAACACCACGCGCCTCTGCATACTAGGCAGCGTGGTGGAGAATGGGGAAATCGGACCAGACCCCGACCGATTGCGCCCCCTACGGGAGCTGCCCCTGCCCAACACTCCCAAAGCCCTGAAAAGGTGCCTGGGGTTATTTTCTTATTATTCCCAATGGGTCCCCAACTACTCCGACAAAGCCCGCCCCCTCTTGAAAGCATCCTCTTTTCCGCTCTCTGCTGAGGCCCATGCCGCCTTCAAAAGCATTAAGCAGGATATTGAGCGGGCCACGCTACAGGCAGTGGACGAGAACACTCCCTTTCAAGTGGAAAGTGATGCGTCTGACTTTGCCTTGGCGGCCACCCTCAACCAGGCGGGGCGGCCCGTAGCTTTCTTCTCGAGGACCCTCCAAGGGCCCGAGATCAGACACTCCTCCGTAGAAAAGGAGGCCCAAGCCATCGTGGAGGCAGTGCGCCACTGGCGCCACTACCTAGCCGGCAAACGCTTCACCCTACTTACCGACCAGCGGTCGGTAGCGTTTATGTTCAATAATAAACAGAGGGGGAAGATTAAAAATGATAAGATTCTTAGGTGGTGGATCGAGCTCTCCACCTTCGATTATGACATCATTTACCGGCCAGGGGCCCTTAACGAATCCCCCGACGCCCTCTCATGAGGGATGTGTGCCAGCGCCACCGGGGATCGGCTACAGACCCTCCACAATGACCTCTGCCACCCAGGGGTCACGCGGCTGTTCCACTTCATAAAGTCCCGCAACTTACCCTACTCGATTGAGGAAGTTCGGTCCCTGACCAGGAACTGTCGCACTTGCGCTGAGTGCAAGCCTCGGTTCTACCGCCCAGATAGAGCCCACTTAATCAAAGCTACACGGCCCTTTGAGCGGCTCAGCTTAGATTTCAAGGGCCCCCTCCCGTCCGTCGACCGCAATGTTTACTTCCTGAACATTGTGGACGAATACTCTCGTTTCCCATTCGCCTTCCCCTGCCCAGACATGACCAGCGCCACGGTCATTAAATGCCTCAACAGCCTGTTCTGCCTGTTCGGTATGCCGAGCTACATCCATACGGATAGGGGGGCGTCCTTCATGAGTGAAGAGCTACGCCAGTACATGCTGTCCAGGGGGATCGCCACGAGCCGTACCACCAGCTACAACCCCCGGGGTAACGGTCAAGTGGAGCGAGAGAACGGGACAGTATGGAAAGCAGTCACTCTAGCTCTAAGGACCAAAGGCCTCCCTATCTCCCGCTGGCAGGAAGTCCTCCCAGATGTGCTCCATTCGATACGGTCACTATTGTGTACTGCCACTAATGCCACGCCTCACGAGCGAATGTTTGTCTTTCCCCGGAAATCCACCTCAGGCGTATCCATGCCGTCATGGCTCTCCACCCCAGGTCCGGTATTCGTGCGAAGGCATGTGAGGGGCCACAAGACAGACCCTCTCGTGGAGTCAGTGCACCTACTCCACGCCAACCCCCAATACGCGTATGTCCGGCACGCCGACGGAAGGGAGGACACCGTGTCCATAAAAGACGTCGCCCCAGTCGGTAACGACAACAACCACGACAACAGCAGCAACAACGACCACAGCAACTCTTACCCACCCACTACTCTTTCATCACCCCCGGAAGAACATCGACCAACGGTACCCCCACCAACTACCCCTTCAACAACCCTGGCGGCACCCCCGGCAGAGACCCAGGAGGCCACCGGGGACACCCAGCCGACACCCGCGGCACCACAACAGCCACGTCGGTCGCAGAGGACTATCAAACCCCCGAACAGACTAAATCTATAGAAGGGGTGAATGTGATGAAATATTCCATTCATCACTCATCAGTATTTCTCTGCCTGTGACTGTGGTTGGTTTCAGTTTCATTTCCATTGTATTGTACTGTGTGTAGGGCTCCGCCCATACCTGGCTCCTATGTAAGCTGGCCCAGCCTGCAGCACATCCAGTACGGCAGACCTCTGGCTGGAAGATACATTCTCCTCTGTGTGTTACCTTCTAAGTCAATAAAAGCCTTGTTTTGTTTCGCTAACATCGAGTCTCGGATTTATTGAGGCACATCACCTTCAGCCACCTAGGCCCCATAATCTGGAATTCACTCCCTAAATCCCTCTGTCAGCCTGTCAGCTCCCACTCTTCCTTTCAGAACCTCCTTCAAAGCCATCTCTTTGACCAAGCTTTCCGTCACATCTCCTAATACCTCCTTCTTTGGTTCAGCATCCATGTTTGAATAAACCTTTGCGAAGCGCGTTGGGACATTTTCCTATGCTAAAGGCACTATACAAATGTAAGTTGTTGTTGTTGAGGAACAGTGCACATTACGAGGACTGTTCAGTCATGGCAGTACATGCTGTGTGAAATCCTTGCTGCCTAGATGCTGTGATACCACTGACGTACTGTGCTTAGCACATGGAGACGGCATATACATGAACATGCACACATACTTCTCTGGAGTTGAGAACCCCATCTTGGGGGAACCCTGCAGCTGATTCTGTAAAGTGGAACTAATTTGCAGAGAAGGTGGTTGATTTGAAGTCAATCGGCTCCTTTAGAAAGAAACATTATTGCTGTCTATTAAAAAGCGGGCTTGAGATAGAGATAGTTAACAACACTGTTGATTTTTATCAGGAAAGGTTGTGGATGAAAACTGTTGGTTTTGGCAGCGGACGTGGCTGCTGTTGGACTTCGACAGGAGCCTCATTAATAAATACAAATCAGGGTCCCATGACACACAGACAGCATTTTAACCCACTCCCAAGTGAGGCGCCCACCGAGGCTGTCCCACCAGGTCACGCTGTCGGGGAGCCAGCGAGGGCACTGAAGGTAAGTTAATAAAGGCTTGCCTTTATTAGGGCATCTGTGCTTTCCTTTCAGGGGTTTAGCATTCACCCATTTGGTAACTTCATGCCAGATGTGCTGTCACTTTGCCTTGGTGATGTTGGGTTCTGCCAATCCAGAAAGAGCCTCTCTGTGCTCCAGCACCACATCCACCAGTTCAGACAGAGCACTGTCTGTTAAATGAACTTTTTGACTGCACAATTGAGGCATGTTAGCTTTGGAATTACACGCTCCACCGTTGGGTCACAAACAGTGGTGATACTTATACCTTGTTAGTTGACTGTTAAACCAATTGAGAAATGTGAAATTGGCACAGTCACAGGTAAATAAGGGTG
This sequence comes from Somniosus microcephalus, assembly GCF_052327205.1. Classification (NCBI taxonomy): domain Eukaryota; kingdom Metazoa; phylum Chordata; class Chondrichthyes; order Squaliformes; family Somniosidae; genus Somniosus; species Somniosus microcephalus. Next base: position 30,676,863 of record NC_140999.1, on the reverse strand, counting down.
GGCGGGTTCAGGTAAGGGTAAATTTATAAGTCGAAAGAGAAAAGTCAAGGATGTAGAGCAGAGTAGCGACTTCGGTCAAATCAAGCAGAGTGTGTCAGGAAGGGACACAAAGGTAAAAGGACATTAATGACTAATGTCACATCAGGGAAAAATAATAATAAGTGTAAATTAAAGGAACTATATCTGAATGCATGAAGCACTCATAAGAAGATAGATGAATTAATGGCACCAATAGATGTAAATGGGTTTGACCTAATAGTTATTACTGAGATGTGGTTCCAGGGTGACCAAGGTTGGGAACTAAATATTCCAGAGTACTTGACTTTTAGAAAAGATAGGCAAAATGGAAAAGGAGGGTGTAGCCCTGATAATAAAGGATGCGATAAGGACAGTAGTGAGAATCATAGAAAGGTTACAGCACAGAAGAAGGCCAGTCGGCCCATTGAGCCCGCGCCGGCTCTTTGCAAGAGCACTTCAGCTAGTCTCACTTCCCACCCTTTCCCCGTAGCCCTGCAAAAAAATTTCCTTCAGATACTTATCCAATTCCCCTTTGAAAGCCATGATTGAGTCTGCCTCTACCACCCTTTCAGGCAGTGCATTCCAGATCCTAACCACTCACTGCAGAAAAAGTTCTTCCTCATGTCACCTTTGGTTCTTTTGCCAATCACCTTAAATCTATGTCCTCTGGTTCTCGACCCTTCCACCAATGGGAACAATTTCTCTCCATCTACTCTGTCTAGAACCCTCATGATTTTGAACACCTCTATCAGATCTCCTCTCAACCTTCTCAGCCCTAAGGAGAACAACCCCAGCTTCTCCAGTCTATCCATGTAACTGAAGTCTCTCATCCCTGGAACCTGCTTGTAAATCTTTTCTACACCCTCTCTAAGGCCTTCACATCCTTACTAAAGTACAGTGCCCAGAATTGGACACAATACTCCAGTTGAGGCCAAACCAGTGTTTCATAAAGGTTCATCATAACTTCCTTATTTTTGTACTCTATTCCTCTATTTATGAATGTAAGAAGTCACACAAGACCAGGTTATAGTCCAACAGCTTTATTTGAAATCACAAGCTTTCGGAGCGCTGCTCCTTCTTCAGGTGAAGTGGAGAAATGCATAAAGGCACAGCTTATATAGTCAGAGAATCATGTCAGATGTTTACAGGTAACCTTTCCAACTGCCATTTATCGCACCTCGGCAGAGAGATAATCACAGCAGTCAAAGGTGTGAATGGTGTCCAAACTCGAGTCGACATTGGCTTGTTCTCTCTACACAGATGCGGCCGGACCTGCTGTGATTTCCAGCCAAAAAAAATGTTTTTTGTCTGTTTTTTTGTTTTTCATACAGACCCCAGCATCTGCAATATTTGACCCCTTGTGACCCCACCTCATTGTTCTTTGATGTAATGTTTCCCTGACTGACCTGTTTGGACACCATTCACACCTTTGACTGCTGTGATTATCTCTCTGCCGAGGTGCGATAAATGGCAGTTGGAAAGGTTACCTGTAAACATCTGACATGATTCTCTGACTATATAAGCTGTGTCTTTATGCATTTCTCCACTTCACCTGAAGAAGGAGCAGCGCTCCGAAAGCTTGTGATTTTAAATAAAGCTGTTGGACTATAACCTGGTGTTGTGTGACTTCTTACATTTGTCCACCCCAGTCCAACTCCGGCATCTCCACACCATGGCTTCTATTTATGAAGCCTGGGATCCCGTATGCTTTTTTTAACCACTTTCTCAACCTGCCCTACCACCTTCAATGATTTGTGCACATATACCCCCAGGTCTCTCTGTTCATGCATCCCCTTTAGGATTGTACCCTCTAGTTTATATTGTCGCTCCTCGTTCTTCCTACCAAAATGTATCACTTCGCACTTTTCTGCGTTAAATTTCATCTGCCACATGTCCGCTCATTTCACCAGCCTGTCATCTGCAAATTTTGAAATTGTGCCCAGTATACCCAAGTCCAAGTCATTAATATATATCAAGAAAAGCATTGTTCCTAGTACCAACCCCTGGGGAACACCAACCTATACCTTCCACCAGTTTGCAAAACAACCTTTCACCACTGCTCTCTGTTTCCTGTCACTTAGCCAATTTTGTATCCTAAAGGATCTTAGCCCAGAAGATCAGGATGTAGAATCAGTATGGGTGCAGCTATGAAATAACAAAGGGCAGAAAACACTGGTTGGATTAGCTTATAGGCCACCTAACAATAGTGTTGCACAGAGTATAAATCAGGAAATTAGAGAAGCATGTAACAAAGGTACTGCAATAATCTTGGGGGACTTTAATCTTCATATAGACTGGACAAACCGGATTGCCAAAAGTAGTTTGGAGGACGAGTTTACGGAATGCATTCGAGACAGTTTTCTAGAACAATATGTCGAGGAACCAACTAGTGAACAGGCTATTTTAGATCTAATATTGTGTAATTAGACAGGGTTAATTAGTAATCTTATAGTAAATAGGGAAAAGTGATCATAATATGATAGAATTTCATATTGAGTTTGAGAGTAATGTAGTTCAGTCCGAAACTAGGGTCTTAAATTTAAACAAAGCCAATTATGTAGGTGTGAGGGGTGAGTTGGCTACGGTATATTGGGAAATTAGATTAAAATATATGATAGTAGATAAGCAATGGTGAACATTTAAAGAAATAATTCTCAACGAATATACATTCCCTTGAGGATTAAAAACTCCATGGGAAAAGTGGTCCAACCTTGACTAACTAGAGAAGTTAAGGATAGTATTAGATTAAAAGAAAAGGCTTACAACGTTGCCAAAAAGAGTAGTAAGCCTGAGGATTGGGAAGGTTTCAGAACTCAGCAAAGGATGACCAATAAATTGATAAAGAGGGAGAAAATAGAATATAAGAGTAAACTAGCAAGAAATATAAAACAGATTGTAAGAGCTTCTACAAGTATGTAAAAAGGAAGAGATTATCAAATGTAAACATGGGTCCCTTAGAGGCAGAGACAGGAGAATTTAAAATGGGGGGACAAGGAAATGGCAGAGACATTAAAGAAATATTTTGTATCTGTCTTCACAGTAAAAGACACAAAAAACATACCGGAAATAATGGAGAACCAAGGGTCTAATCAGAGTGAGGAACTAATTAATATTAGTAAAGAAAATGTACTGGAGAAAGTAATGGAACTAAAAGCTGACAAATCTCCTAGACCTAATGGTATATATCCTAGGGTTTTAAAAGAGGTGGCTACAGAGACAGTGATGCATTGGTTTTGCTATTCCAGAATTCCCTAGATTCTAGAATGGTCCCCGTGGATTGGAAGGTAGCAAATGTAATCCCGTTACTCAGGAAAGGAGGGAGAGAGAAAACTGAACTATAGGCCAGTTAGCCTGACATTAGTAGTAGGGAAAATGCTACAATGTATCATTAGAGATGTGGTAACAGAACACTTAGAAAATCATAATATGATTAAGCAGTGTCGACACGGTTTTATGAAAAGGAAATCATGTCTGACAAATGTATTAGAATTTTTTGAGGGTGTAACTAGCAGGGTAGATAAAGGAGAACCAGTGGATGTAGTCTATTTGGATTTTCAAAAGGCATTTGATAAAGTGCCATGCAAGAGGGGGCTGTACTGGCACTGGACCTCGCCCTCCAGCATCAACATCAGAGGCAGCGGAGGCAGAGAGAAAGATTGGAAAATGTGGCCAGAGGGAGGAGGGCCAACAGGAGGCCTTTCTCTCCCAGGGTATTCCGGCAGCATTTCTCCTACATCAACCTCACTGAGGTACAGTGTCTTAGAAGGCTCCGCTTCACTAAGGACGTGGTCACAGAGCTCCGCCACCTCCTGCAGCCACACCTCGAGCCTCACATCAGGAGCACCACGTCTCTCTCAGTCGCAGTCAAGGTGACTGTTGCCCTCAATTTCTATGCCAGCAGATCCTTCCAGTGTACAACAGGAGACATATCTAACATATCGCAGTTCGCTGTCCATTGCTGCATCCGCGAGGTCACAGATGCTCTCTACAGAAGGAAAAGGGACTACATTTCCTTCCCCATGACCAGAGAGAAGCAGCGCGAGCATGCATGTGTCTTTGCGAGGATAGCGGGCTTTCCTATGGTGCAGGGCGCCATTGACTGCACCTACGTTGCTTTGCGGGCACCTCATAACAATCCTGAGGTCTTCCGTAACCGCAAAGGCTACCACTCACTTAATATGCAGTTGGTGTGCAACCACACACAGCAAATCCTCACCGTCAATACCCGCTATCTTGGCAGCAGCCATGATGCCTTCATCCTGCGCCAGACCGGTGTGCCAGCTCTGTTCCAACCACCACATCAAGCTCATGGATGGCTGCTGGGAGACAAGGGCTAGCCAGTCTCCACCTGGCTTATGACTCACCTCCGCAACCCCAGCACTCATCCAATGAGAGCCATGCTGCCACCAGGAACATCAACGGTTCCACTGCCTTGACCCTTCGGGAGGAGCTCTCCAGTACTTGGCTGAGTGGGTGTCCCTTTTTGTCATCGTCTGCTGCATGCTGCACAACTTGGTCATCATGAGGGTGTAGCCATTGCCACCAGGCATAGCCGCACCACCTCAGGAGGAAGAGGGAGACGAGGAGGAGGAGAATGAGGAGGAGGAGGAGGAAAAGGAGGATGAACAGGAGCACGAACAGCAGCGTCGGAGGATCCAGCCACTCCATCAGCCTTGTGGAAGGGCGGTCCGTGACTGCCTCATCAGACTGCGGTTCCAATGAATTCAAGGCCACTTCCCGGTTGCTCAGCCAGTCCCTATCATTCATAGAAACATAGAAACATAGAAGATAGGAGCAGGAGTAGGCCATTTGGCCCCTCGAGCCTGCTCTGCCATTCAATGCGATCATGGCTGATCATCCAAATTCAGTACACTGTCCCTGCTTTCTCCCCATATCCCTTGATCCCTTTAGCCTTAATATATCCAACTCCTTCTTGAATATATTTAATGAATTGGCCTCTACTGCCTTCTGTGGTAGAGAATTCCACAGGTTCACCACTCTCTGGGTGAAGAAATTCCTCCTCATCTCTGTCCTAAATGGCTTACCCCTTATCCTTAGACTGTGACCCCTGGTTCTGGACTCCCCGACCATCGGGAACATCCTTCCTGCATCTAGTCTGTCTAGTCCTGTTAGAATTTTATAAGTTTCAATGAGATCCCCTCTCATTCTTCTAAACTCCAGCAAGTACAAGCCCAATCGACCCAATCTCTCCTCCCAGGTATCAGCCTGGTGAATCTTCGCTGCACTCCTTCCATGGCAAGAACATCCTTCCTCAGATAAGACAACCAAAACTGAACACAATACTCAAGATGTGGTCTCACCAAGGCCCTGTACAACTGCAGCAAGACATCCTTGTTCCTGTACTCAAACCCTCTCGCTACGAAGGCCAACATACCATTTGCCTTCTTAACCGCCTGCTGCACCTGCATGCTTACCTTCAGCAACTGGTGCACAAGGACGTCCAGGTCTCGTTGCACTTCCCCTTCTCCCAATCTATTGCCATTCAGATAATAATCTGCCTTCCTGTTTTTGACACCAAAGTGGATAACCTTGCATTTATCCACGTTATATTGCATCTGCCATGCTTCTGCCCAATCACCAAACCTGTCCAAATCATACTGGAGTTTCTCGGCATCCTCCTTACAGCACACACACCCACCCAGCTTTGTGTCATCTGCAAACTTGGAGATATTACATCTAGTTTCCTCGTCCAGATCATTAATATATATTGTGAATAGCTGGGGTCCAAGGACCGATCCCTGCGGTACCCCACTAGTCACTGCCTGCCACTCGGAAAAAGAGCCGTTTATTCCAAGTCTTTGCTTTCCGTCTGCCAACCAGTTCTCTATCCAAGTCAATACCTTGCCCCCAATCCCATGTGCCTTAACTTTACATGCTAATCTCTTATGTTGGACCTTATCAAAAGCCTTTTGAAAGTCCAAATACACCACATCCACTGGTTCTCCCTTATCTATTTTACCAGTTACATCCTCAAAAAATTCCAGTAGATTAGTCAAGCATGATTTACCTTTTGTAAATCCATGTTGACTTTGTCTGATCCGGTCACTGTTTTCCAAGTGCTCTGCTATTACATCTTTTATAATGGACTCTTCCCCACTACCGATGTCAGGCTTACCGGTCTGTAATTCCCCGTTTTCTCTCTACCACCTTTTTTGAACAGTGGGGTAACATTAGCTACCCGCCAATCCATGGGTACTGTTCCAGAGTCTATCAACTTTTGGAAGATGACCAGCAATGCATCTACTATTTCTAGGGCCACTTCCTTAAGTACCCTAGGATGTAGATTATCAGGCCCTGGGGATTTATCGGCCTTCAATCCCATCAATTTCTCTAACACCATTTCCCTACAAATACTGATTTCTATCAGTTCCTCCCTTTCATTAGACCCTATGTTACCCAAAATCTCTGGGAGGTTATTTGTGTCCTCCTTTGTAAAGACAGAATCAAAGTATGTATTTAATTGGTCTGCCATTTCTTTGTTCCCCATTATAAATTCCCCTGATTCTGACTACAAGGGACCTATGCTTGACTTCACCAATCTTTTTCTCTTCACATATCTATAAAAGCTTTTACAGTCAGTTTTTATGTTCCCTGAAAGCTTACTCTCATACTCTATTTCCCCCCTCTTAATTAATCCCTTTGTCCTCTTTTGTTGAATCTTAAACTGCTCCCAATCCTCAGGTTTACTGCTTTTTCTGGCCAATTTATATGTCCTCTCCTTGGATCTTATGCTATCCCTAATTTCCCTAATTCCATCAATTTCTCATTCCATACCACACCCAAAATCAGTAACCATATATACAGCAACAATATTAACTAATCACCCTTGTGCAAATCCTTACTTACCCACTTTACAGTGCCTTTTCCTAATCTAGTGCTCCTACGTAGTGTCTCCTCAATAGCTGCAGCAGGGCTGGTGGAATGCTGCTGAGTGTCGGTCCCAGAGACTACAGATGGCCTTGCAGGACGCCCTTGACCAGCTCTGGGCCTGGAAGGCCCGGCTGTACACTGCACCACCTGAGGATGGGCGGTGGCAGTCTGGCCTGGCTAAATGATAGGCAGCGGCAAGTGCAATGGAGGAGTGCCAGTGGTGGGAGCAGGAATGCTGTCATCCTGAGAGAGGACAGCAGGTTCCTGCTCCACTGACACACTGCCACTCCCCCGGGGCAGCACCTCAGCATCCCTAACAATCTGCTGCATCACAGATTGCTGGGCTGCTGCGAAACCGGTGGACTGTGGTGGACTTAGCGATGATGGCAGCAGTCAGAGCATTCGTGGCATCAAGCTGAGACTGCATGAGAGCAGTCTGAGACTCAATGGCATCAACTATTGACTGCACTACAGCACTAAGACGTTGCATGGCTTCCGCCTGTGCTGCAATGGATGCTGCAACATTGCCCATGACATGCGGCATGAGGTCTGGGTCCCCGCGGTCTCTCAGCGAGTCCACCATCCTTTGCAGACTGCCAAGGATGGGCTCCATGGTGTGCGCAGAGCTCTGTGCAATGTTGGAGGCGGACTCCTTCATGCTTCTTACCATTGCCGACAGGCTCTCGGGCACCCTTGTCATTGCACCTATCATCTCGGTGTGCATGCCCATCACCCTTCTTGTGAACACCTCCCCATCGAGGTCTTCATCTGAGTCCTATGCAGCAGAACTCGTGCGTGAACTCGCCCTCTGGGGAGTTGGTTCCTGAGCTACCTTTTCCCCCTGGCCCTGCTGCAGCCCGCTCATCCCGGTGCATCACCCAGTGCAGACCCCTCTGCTAAACTTGACTCTAAAGATCGCATAATGCCAGTATCTGAGGTGGTGCCTGCGGGTGAGAGATGCAGTGACGCGGTGCTTTGCTCCTCCTCCTCTTCTCCCACCTCACTCTCAGCGGGAGGCTCAGGGACAGGCTGGTCATCTGGTTGCTGATTCTCTGAAAGCATAAAGGCACAAGACTCACATTAAGGTGAGGGAAGGGGGGCAGGAAGGGAGCAAGGAATGCAGACAGTATCAGGAGCTGGAAAGTGGGAAAGGCTTGTGGTGTGAGGGGGAAGTGGGATGAGAGAAGGAGAGGGGATGAACATACCGTTGTTGCCCCCAAGGGGGTCGACGTTGCCGAGGGCCACGCCGCCCACCACCTGCTGCCCAATGACTCTCAGCACTTGCTCCTCCAGGTCTGAAAGCTGCTGGAGCTGCGCATCACCCCCACCTGCTCTCTGCTGCTCCCTCCTATTGTGGGCCAGCTTGGCCTGCAAGAGAAACAAATGTGTGTGAGTCAGAGTCCAGCTATGTGTTTGGTAGATATGCCTGACATAGTTGAATAGCTGTGATTGTAGGCAAGGTGTGAGATGTGGATGTGAGTTTGAGTAGATGCAGATGCTTGGTGGGTAAGTGGTGGGGGTGTGGTGGTTTGTGCAGTGTGTACAGACTGAGGTTCAGATGTTGGTATGTAGGACCTGTTGAAGCATGTACTCACCTTGACCACCCGAGTGAGGCCATTGAAATACTTCTGGCACTGTGTCAGGCTGCGTACGACCACACTACAGGCTGAGACCTCCTGAACCACTTCCCTCCACATTGCCCTGAATACCTGGGGCAATGGCCTCCTTCCAGTGTCCGGGAACAGCACTGCCCTCCATCGCTCCACTCCCGCGACCAATGCCTCCAATGCCTCGTCCGTGAAACGCCGAGCTCTCTCCCTGGGAGTGGGATCATCACGATCAGAGGATTGAGTTCCTTGCAGGTCACCTTCACAGCCAGCAATGCTGATAATGAGAACCTGCACAATGATGCAACCTCCCCTTTAACAGCTGGAAGGAACCAGTGTGAAGGATCATTCCCGATTGCATTGCACCTGAAATTCATTATCGATCTGCTGGTAGCGCCCCTGTAGCACCCTGCTTAGGTCGGTGGCGCTTGAGTTAGCCCTCCAGTTCTTTCCTGGAGTGCTAACAGCCAATTTAGGGGAACCTCAGAATCATTAACGCATGGCGCTAATTTCTCACGATTTCAAAAATTACGCCCCAAACGGGGCGATACCGAATTTCTCCCCCTAAGGGAATCAAGGGGTATGGAGATAGGGTGGGAAAGTGGAGTTGAGGTCGAAGGTCAGCCATGATCTTATTGAATGGCTCAAGGGGCCGTATGGCCTACTCCTGCTCCTAATTCTTATGTTCTTATGTTCTAAAATCTGGATTTGCCAGATTTCTGACATTAACATTAACATTAACGCCAAAATGGTAAATGTGAGAAACGCAGGTGATTTCACACAGAAGGACTTTAGCATTAATAAGTTGAAAAATAGAGTTATTAAGCTTCCTAGAACCAAAAGCAGAAAATATACTTCTATACGTGTTCCTGTTGCCAGTAGGTTAATCTTGGACTTCCTAAGATCGGCTTTTCAAAGCACAGTACAGTATGTTGCTATATTAACCAACCCATTGGATCTCATTAACATCTAAAAGATTCACATCTGCACAGCATCCTAAACAGACACCAGTGTGGCACTACCCAGTATAAAGTGAAAAAATCACAGAAATGTGGTTGAGGTTTCCATTGTGATTTATTGGTGGTCATTTATACAGTTCTGTACATTTCCCATCTCTTATAGAAGAAGAGGACAATGGTACTTAGCATGTAGCAAATTTATATTTTCATAAGTTGTAAAACATTTTAAATGTTCACAAATTCTTTGTCATGTCTCCACAACTATATTATTAATTATTATTCCATTGTCGCGGGGTACAGCTTTCAGCTACTGGGCAATCACTTTATATTTTTTGTAGGAAAATAAAATTATTAGGCATAGAAAGATAGTATTTAAGTCATGTGCAAGCTTCCAGTTACAGCGTCTTATAGGCTTGTCAGTTTGTTACCCTCGTTGGTTATTATTATGTTGAAATACCCATTGGATGGTCCAGTTCTAAAATCAAGATGGATATAAAAATTAGAAAAAATAAATGTCATGCATTTTTTCTACCCTAACAATGATATAATCTAATCAGTAGTGGCCTTGGGATATTCTTGGCATTTCTCCCTATCAATAGATACAGAGATGGGGTAGTCTCCAAAAAGCAAGTTCTTTCTTTTTCATGCCTGGCATTACGAGATTGGAACTGAGTCAGTTCTCTGTCGCAGACTCAATGATCAGATATTGGAGCCTGCCGGATGCACCGTACCTCAAGACACTGTTGACGATGTCGATGAGCTTAGCACTGAGCCTGCCTCACTGCTGGGATCAGAGGCATAGACCTGTCAATTCGTACTGGGGTTCATGCCGCTCAGCTCCAGATAAAGCTGCAAATCAATGCCCCAACGTGTGAGGCGGTCAGAGCTGGACAATCGGTCTGAGGTTTACCCGTGCTCTCTACTGATAAGCTGTGTGGTTTTAGCTGGTTAAATTCCAGCCACACCTCTACACTATATATACGTGCCACCAGCTTGTCAGCGTTTCCCAAGAAAATGTTCTTTCGCTGGGAATTTGGAAGATGAAACTCGAGTCTGTCAGGACCAGATTGGTTGGAGAGCAGGACAGGACTTAATCAGACAATGTTGTTTGTTCTGCACAAACTTGAGGTAGAAAATGTTTAAATGTTTGTTTCGAAGAGTCCCAGTTATGGGTGTGTTTATTTAGTATTTCTCCCCCAAAGATAACAAATAAGCTGCTATAATGCTGCTTTTAAAACATTTTTATTTTCCTTGAACTTTCTGAGACATGCTTGGCTTTGTCTTGTATGAAGATTTATTTTCATAAAGATTGGTTGCAGCTGCTTTTTTGAGCTAATGTGCACATTTCATAGAATCAGAGAATCATAGAAATTTACAGCACAGAAGGAGGCCATTCAGCCCATCGTGTCCGTGCGGGCCGACAAAGAGCTATCCACCCTAATCCCACTTTCCAGCACTTGGTCCGTAGCCTTGTAGGTTACGGCGCTTCAAGTGCACATCCAAGTACTTTTTAAATGTGACGAGGGTCTCTGCCTCTACCACCCTTTCAGGCAGTGAGTTCCAGACCCCCACCACCCTCTGGGTGAAAATATTTCTCCTCTAAACTTCCGACCAATTACTTTAAATCTATGCCCCCTGGTTATCGACCCCTCTGCTAAGGGAAATAGGTCCTTCCTATCCACTCTATCTAGGTCCCTCATAATTTTATACACCTCAATAAGGTCTCTCCTCAGCCTCCTCTGTTCCAAAGAAAACAGCCCCAGCCTCTCCAATCTTTCCTCATAGCTAAAATTCCCCAGTCCAGGCAACATCCTTGTAAATCTCCTCTGCACCCTCTCTAGCACAATCACATCTTTCCTGTAATGTGGTGACCAGAACTGCACGCAGTACTCTAGCTGAGGCCTAACTAGCATTTTATACAGTTCAAGCTGCTCAACCTCCCTGCTCTTGTATTCTATGTCTCGGCTAATAAAGGCAAGTATCCCGTATGCCTTCTTAACCACCTTATTTACTTGGCCTGCTACCTTCAGGGATCTGTGGACATGCACTCCAAGGTCCTTCTGTTCCTCTGCACCTCTCAGTGTCCTACCATTTATTGTGTATTCCTTTGCCTTGTTAGCCCTTCCCAAATGCATTACCTCGCACTTGTCCAGATTGAATTCCATTTGCTACTGTTCTGCCCACCTGACCAGTCCATTGATATCTTGCTGCAGTCTACAGCTTTCTTCTTCATTATCCACCGCACGGCCAATTTGTGATGCATGTGTGAATGCATTAACCGGCTTTCTATCAGTGTTCCTGTCACTGCACTCATGGTATTGCAAAGAAATAAACTTACGTTCAGCACTCACAACCCATTCAGTAAATTCTAAATCACCAATGCTACTAATTTTGCTTTTGTGCACTGCAACAAAAGGATCGTTGGATACAGCATACCTGTAGAATAGACTATGACAAACAAGCCTATGTCGTACTACACTCTCAGTCTAACTCTTTGACCCCAAAATTCTGATCAAGGCCAAGGCCTAAGTGGGGTGGATCTCTGGTCAGGGGAACAGAAAATGGGGTAGAACCTGGTTCTGCTGAGATTCCATCCCACTTGTGCCGTTGGGAGCTTGAGCAGCAGCTGGTGGCACTGCGGTGCATCCGTGAGGCTGAGAGTTACATGGATAGCATGTTTCAAGAGGTAGTCACCCTGCAGCGTAAGAGTGTACAGGCAGAGAGGGAATAGGTGACCACCAGACAGACAAGGAGGGCCAGGCAGGTAGTGCAGGAGTCCCCTGAGTGCATCCCACTCTCTAACCGGTGCTGGTGAGGGTGATGGTTTCTCTGGGGAGTACAGCCAAAGCCAAGTCCACAGCACCAGGGGTGGCTCAGCTGTACGGGGTGGGGGGGGGGGGGAGGGGTTGCGGAGGAGGAGGAAGATTGGAAAAGCAATAGTGATAGGGGATTCGATAGTTAGGGGAACAGGCAGGCGTTTCTGCGGCCACAGACGTGATTCCAGGGTGGTATGTTGCCTCCCTGATGCTAGGGTTAAGGATGTCACTGAGCGGCTGCAGAACATTCTGAGGGGGGAGGATGACCAGCCAGAGGTCGTGGTCCATATCGGTATCAACAGCATAGGTAGAAAGATGGATGAGGTCCTGCAGGCAGATTTTAGGGAGCTAGGAAAGAGATTAAAAAGCAGGACCTCAAAGGTAGTATTCTCTGGATTACTCCCGGTGCCATGAGCTACTGAGTATAGAAATAGGAGGATAGAGCAGATGAATGCATAGCTGGAGAGATGGTGCAGGAGGGAGGACTTTAGATTCCTGGGACATTGGGACTGGTTTTGGGCGAGTTAGGACCTGTACAAACTGGATGGGTTGCACTGCAACAGAGCTGGGACCAATGTCCTCGCGGGTGGGTTTGCTCGTGCTGTTGGGAGGGTTTAAGCTAATTTTGCAAGGGGCTGGGCACCAGGATGTAGCATTAGAAAGGAGAAACAAGGTGCACAAAGGATTGGGAGAGACAGATAGCACTACAGTAAGAAATAGTATGGTATTAGGTGGGTGGTCAGACTAAATAAGAATACAAGAAGGTCTAAGATAGGTTTACAGAGCATGTGTGTAAACGTACGAAGTGTGGTATATAAGATTGGTGAGCTGCAGGCGCAAATAGCCACATGGGAATATGATGTCATGCCGATAACGGAGACCTGACTCAAAGAAGGTCAGGATTGGGTACTAAATATTCCTGGATCTAAGGTGTTCAGGAAAGATAGGGAAGGAAAGAAAGGAGGTGGGGTGGCAGTATTGATTAAGGAGAATATGACAGTGCTGGAGAGAGAGGATGTCCTGGAGGGGTCAAGGACAGAATCTATTTGGTTAGAGTTAAGAAACAACAGAGGTGCCATTACACTACTAGGTATATTCTATAGGCCGCCAAATGGTGGGAAGGATATAGAGGAGCAAATTTGCTGGGAAATTACAGAGAGGTGCAAGAACTATAGAGCAGTGATATTGGGGAACTTCAAATGTCCTAATATAGACTGGGATAATAATAGTGTAAAGGGCAGAGAGGGGGAAACATTTTTGAAGTGTGTTCAAGAGAACTTTCTTGATCAGTACGTTTTTAGTCCAATGTGGAAGGAGGCATTGCTGGATCTAGTTCTGGGGAATGAGGTGGGTCAAGTGGAGCAAGTGTCGGTAGGGGAACATTTAGGGAACAGTGATCATAGTATCATAAGGTTTAGATTAGCTATGGAAAAGGACAGGGAGCAATCTAGAGTAAAAATACAGAATTGGAGGATTTCAGTGGGTTGAGACTGGATTTGGCCTGGGTAAATTGGAATCAAAGGCAAAACTGTAATCAAACAATGGGCTGCCTTTAAAGAGGAGATGGTTCAGGTACAATCGAGGTACATTCCCATGAGGGGGAAAGGTAGGGCAACCAAAGTCAGAGCTCCCTGGATGATGAAAGAGATAGACAGTAAGATGAAGCAGAAAAAGGGGGTATGACAGATATCAGGTTGAGAATACAAATGAAAACCAAACTGAATATAGAAAGCTCAGAGGGGAAGTGAAAAAGGAAATACGAGGGGCAAAGAGAGAGTATGAGATTCGAGTAGCAGCTAACATAAAAGGGAATCCAAAAATATTCTATATGCATATAAATAGTAAACAGGTAGTAAGGGAAGGGGTGGGGCCAATTAAGGACCAAAAAGGAGATCTACGCATGGAGGCAGAGGGAATGGCTGAGGTACTAAATGAGTATTTTGCATCTGTCTTCACCAAGGAAGAAGATGCTGCCAAAGTCATAGTGAAAGAGGAGGTAGTGGAGATACTGGATTGAATAACAATTGATAAAGCGGTGGTACTAGAAAGGCTGACTGTACTTAAAGTAGATAAGTCACCAGGACCGGATGCGATGCATCCTAGGATGCTGAGGGAAGTTAAGGTAGAAATTGCAGTGGTACTGGCCATAATCTTCCAATCCTCCTTAGATACAGGGGTGGTCCAGAGAACTGGAGAACTGTAAATGTTACACCCTTGTTCAACAAAGGGTGTAAGGATAAATTCAGCAACTACAGGCCTGTCAGTTTAACCTTGGTAGTGGGGAAGCTAGCGTTGTTCTCCTTAGAGCAGAGAAGGTTCAGAGGAGATTTGATAGAGGTATTCAAAATCATGAGGGGTCTAGACAGAGTAAATAGAGAGAAACTGTTCCCATTGGCGGAAGGGTCGAGAACCAGAGACCATGGAGGAAAAATTCGGTTGGTTTGCGCCTCCCGTTAGCGCCTTAAGAGGGCGCTAATGGGGCGCAAAGCAACTAGTGCCCGTGCGCAGCGATGTTTGCGCCGCTCACAAAATTAACTAGACATTTTGCGGCGGCGCTAAACACTACCGCCACAATCTCCTGCGCCGGCAAATCATGACGTCAGTCGAGAGCGCAACTCACCGGTAGCGCCCCGGACCAAATATTGAGTGGCGCCCCCTGTCTTACTGCCTGCTGTTAGCAACGACAGGTTGAGGGGAGCGTTTTGCAGTCAGGAAGGGACGGGGGAGCGCTATTTAAAGGCGACCACTTCCTGCCTTTTTTTGTTGGCGAAATTGTTGCACCACGCATTCCTTGTGAGAGAGAGAGACTGCAGGAGATATTCAAAGCTGTGTTGAGGAGTTTTGGGTACTGAGCAGCACTTTGCAGGTTCTTTCTGATTTGATCTTCCTTGCATCGATTTAGAAGAGAATATGGGGGCTGCACTCTGAGCTCTTTCCCTGGGCCTCTCCATTGTTCTTTCCAACAGATTTGATGTACAGGTCTCTCCAGGCCAAGATTCAAGGCTGCAATGAGCAGGGTGTGGATGGAGAGCAAGATTGGCCCTCCCCTTTAAGAACTGGCTGGTGCCAGTGTGTCTGTGTTCCATTGCTGACTAACATCACATGAGCTTCGCCAGCACTCCTCGGCCTTTGCGCCTTTAAGACAGGTGTGTAACGCCTGATTTAGTGCTCCAATCACCTCGAGGGGCGATAAAAGCCAAGTTTGCAGTCGGAGGCGATAATTAGCGCCAGGCGCTAATCTTTGCGCCCGGTCGATAATTGTGAACCAACTGGGGCGATACTGAATTTCTCCCCCCATAGATTTAAGGTGATTGGCAGAAGAACCAAAGGCGACATGAGGAAAAACCTTTTACGTAGCGAGTGGTTAGGATCTGGAATGCACTGCCTGAGAGGGTGGTGGAGGCAAATTCAATTGTGGCTTTCAAAAGAATTGGATGAGTACCTGAAGGATTTGCAGGGCTACGGGGAAAGGGCGGGGGAGTGGGACTAGCTGAAGTGCTCTTGCAGAGAGCTGGCACGGGCTCGACGGGCCGAATGGC
Source organism: Somniosus microcephalus (assembly GCF_052327205.1). Classification (NCBI taxonomy): domain Eukaryota; kingdom Metazoa; phylum Chordata; class Chondrichthyes; order Squaliformes; family Somniosidae; genus Somniosus; species Somniosus microcephalus. Next base: position 30,661,033 of record NC_140999.1, on the reverse strand, counting down.
CTCCTTCTGTGCTGTAACAATTCTATAATTCTAGGGGAAATGGGAAAATCTTCCACCCAACCCCCTCTCTCTACACATAGGGCATTTTGTGGGAGTTTCCTGGCCTACCTACATGCAGGCTGAGAGCTGGTGTTAGTCCCACTATGACCCAGGAATAGCTCCTAAACTCTTCCAGTTAAAGGTAATCAATCCTTGGAAGATGGCGAAAAGTTACATTTTTGTTGGACCCTTCCCAGGCCACCTTTCCTCCATCAGATCAGGCGGCAAGCATAGAAATTACCCTGTCCCCATAAATTGAGATGGGGTTTGGGCCTTCTCATTTGGGTGCACTTTGGGTGCACACTTCAGTTGGCGGAGCAGACCAATTACAATTTGAGGGGCAATTTCACATGTCATATGTTCAGAGCTGGTTTTGAGCTGTCAGCCATTTTTGAAATTGCTGGTTAGCTATAGGTAGTTTTTTTAGGTCGGCGTGTATGCTCCACAAATTTTGGGTCACTAATTAGTTCTTGCCATCCTGTGCTTAAATTCAATGAGCTGAGGAAAATGAGATGTGTCCCTATGGGGAGACAGTGCAAATTAAAAGTTGCGTTCCCTGCTGTGACAGCACACTTGGCTGAGATTGAGCACGGGATTCTGAAGCAGGATATTCCTGACTGTTCCAGGATTTTATCCAAACAGAGGACTCTTCAATACAGTGCAACAGCAATATCCCATTAATCTGACTAAACTGAAATTTTAGTTTACTTTTATTTTTACCGTGAATTAAGTAGGGACAGTCGAAGCGGCAAACATTATCATTGTTACACTCAAAATAACAGCAATTTGTAAAAAACATAAATGCTTGTATAACAAAAAAAACCCTACCTTTCACCAGGATTTAGATTAGCATGAACCCGATCAGAATCCTCCTTCCTGTAAAAGGTAATTTGGGTAAATACAGCACAACAGTCAATTCACGGGTATTTAAATATCAAAGATACGTTATCAAGAAATATACCATAGCTCTTGTGCACGTTGATTTTTGTTTTGCTCTCAGGATATGGCAGCATTGGCAAGGCTGCACCCCGAGATGCACTAGGAAGCTGGTGGTGGGCCTGCTTCATTAAAGTAATTGCTTTTACAAGCGGTTGACTTGCTAGGACACTTCAGAAGGTGCGGAGTCAACCACACAGTGTGGTACTGGAGTCACATGTAAGTCAGACTAGGTAAGGGGGTAGATTCCCTTCTCTGAAGGACATTGGTGAACCAGTTAGATTTTAACAGAAGTCCAGCAGCTTTCATGGTCCTTTTTCTGGTGCTTGCCCACAAATGACTGGATTTTATTAAATTGGATTTCTCGGGTGAGCTTCTGAATACATCACCTCTGGGTTGCTACTCCAGTACCGTAACCATAATACCACACCCAAATGCTGATCATTGGGGCGACTGTTTCATATTAAGGTATTAACATGGAACTTCTTCCTCTGGACCTCAGACAGTGTACTATATACAATACTGCAAATCAACCGAATTCTCAAAAGTGATGTCCATCCACAATATGACTTTATCCTGATTTCTATAAAAACATTTTAACGTGGTAGATGTGTAATAGATGCTTAAATGCAGGGTCACCCTTAGCAAACTGCAGAGTATGAACCGTATGCACAGTTCTATGGGTGTTGCTTTTACAGCCATTTCCAGTTTACAAATGAACTGCTGTGGATGGAATACTTTCTGTCACAATGACCTTCATACACACTGAGGTAAAGGTAATAGTGATGTTACAGTGTACGAGCCATCGTTCTCATTTTCCCTTACAAACCCCAAACTGCCCAAAGGTTTCTGATAGCATTATGGAGAGACACATCCTAAAAACTCCATTCCCCTTGTTACATCTTGCATGGGATTTTTTTTTATTCGTTCCTGGGATGTGGGAGTCACTGGCAAGGCCAGCATTTATTGCTTATCCCTAAGTGTCCTTGAGAAGGTGGTGGTGAGCTGCCTTCTTGAACTGCTTGCAGTCTGTGTGGTGAAGGTACTCCCATAGTGCTGTTAGGGAGGAATTTTGACCCTGCGACACTGAAGGAACACAATGACTTTATCCTAAGAGCCGCAACAGATTTTATTATCATAAATTGCCCCAGTATTATGGGGCCTATTCAGTATTTAGCTAGTCACTAGTGGAATCCCACAGGGATGGGTGTCAGGGATGTTACACTTCACCATCCTTATCAACAGTCTGAATGAAGGCATCAGGGGAATTATCCATAAGTTCATAGTTGGCACTAGATAACAGTTGGACCTGGATATGATGAGGGAATGGGCCAGTATCTGGCAAATATTTTTTATTATAGATAAATGTAGCCTGATGCACTTGTATAGGGGCAACCCCATGCAGGTATACACAATGCAGGGTTACATGCGCAAGGCTGCATAGTGGGATAAGGACCAAGAGGCCATAATGCATGAACCATTGAAGGTTCATGACCAGTTCCATCAGGCTAGTACAAAACTAAATAAGGTGTTAGGATGTATTGCCAAGACAATTACATATAAAACAAGAAACATTATCCTTTCTCTGTATAAGTTCAGGCCACATCTAGAACAGTTCTGGTTGCCTCCCATGGTGGGAGATATAGAAGCCCTGGAAAAGATTTAGAGAAAGGCCACTAGATTGATAACTAGCCAAGATCCTGCAATTGGCTAACATATCTACATATAGAAGGTAGTGGGTTCAGTGAGGGTAGTCATCTAGTCACCAAACATGGACAAAAGAGCTGAACTCAAGAGGTGAGGTGAGAGTGACTGCCCTTGACATCAAGGCAGCATTTGATCGAGTGTGGCATCAAGGAGCCCTAGCAAAACTGAAGTCAATGGGAATCAAGGGGAAAACTCTCCATTGGTTGGAATCATACCTAGCACAAAGGAAGTTGGCTGTGGTTGTTGGAGGTCATTCATCTCAATCACATGACATCACTGCAGGAGTTCCTCAGGGCAGTGTCCTAGGCCCAACCATCTTCAGCTGTTTCATCAATGACCTTCCCTCCATCATAAGGTCAGAAGTGGGGATGTTCGCTGATGATTGCACACTGTTCAGCACCATTCGAGACTCGTCAGATACTGACGCAGTCCGTGTCCATATGCAGCAAGACCGGGACAACATACAGACTTGGGCTGACAAGTGGCAAGTAACATTCGCACCACACAAGTGACAGGCAATGACCATCTCCAACAAGCGAGACTCTAACCATCTCCCCTTGACATTCAATGGCATTACCATCGCTGAATCCCCCACTATCAACATCCTGGGGGTTACCATTGATCAGAAACTGAACTGGACCAGCCATATAAATACTGTGGCTACAAGAGCAGGCCAGAGGCTGGGAATTCTGTGGCGAGTGTCTCACCTCCTGACTTCCCAAAGCCTTTCCACCATCTACAAGGCACAAGTCAGGAGTGTGATGGAATACTCTCCACTTGCCTGGATGAGTGCAGCTCCAACAACACTCAAGAAGCTCGACACCATTCAGGATAAAGCAGCCCGCTTGATTGGCACTCCATCCACCAGCTTCAACATTCACTCCCTCCACCACCGGCACACTGTGGCTGCAATGTGTACCATCTACAAGATGCACTGCAGCAACTCGCCAAAGCTCCTTCAACAGCACCTTCCAAACCCGCGACCTCTACCACTTAGAAGGACAAGGGCAGCAGACGCAAGGGAACATCAACACCTACAAGTTCCCCTCCAAGCCACACACCATCCTGACTTGGACCTGTATCGCTGTTCCTTCACTGTCGCTGGGCCAAAATCCTGGAACTCCCTTCCTAACAGCATTGTGGGTGTACCTACACCATATCGACTGCAGCGGTTCAAGGAGGCGGCTCACCACCATCTTCTCAAAGGCAATTAGGGATGGGCACTAAATGCAGGCCTAGCCAGCCAACGACGCCCACATCCCATCAATGAATTAAAAAAAAAACATGGTCTCCTGGAGCTTGCTTGAAAACCTTCAGGAGTCGGAAAGGGATTTCCCATAGCTTTCTCTTAAATTAGCCTACAGTTTTTCTGTGTTTCTTTTGCCTCTTCCAGGAGATTGTGTGGCTGTTTGTGGTGGGGGAGGTTGAATGGAGCTGATGGTGTGCAGAACTTACACCATGCCAGGTTGGGACAGACTCAATGCACCAGCTGGTCTTTGCCTATCCTTTTTCACATGTTTTGTTACTCCAATCTCTATGAATCACACATTCAGTTGCATTTGACCTTGATACTGTTACTAAAAAGTGTAACACTCTTTTATTTATGGTCACTGTGCCCAGTTCTTATGGCCAGTTATTTGTTGCCCTTTGTTGCAGTGAGAGAGATTCACAGATTGCTTTGCTATCCAATCTTTAAAATTCATAGAGATAGCCAAGATACCTTTGACAATATTTGTTTGGTATATAGCTCATTATTTTAGTTTATAATCGGTCACAGGTAAAATTCTGTCATACAAAATGTCACAAGTTCAACTTTGAGAGGCATCTCTTAGAGGAATGAAAGTCACAATGAAGCATAAAAAATAGATGGAGAGATGGCCAAATAAGATTTAGAAAGAATAAAATGAAAGAAGAGGCAACAAACTTATTGTCAAAGAGCAAGAGAGAGAAAGGAAAAGTGAGATGGATCAGTGAGACTTTGAAAGGACGGACCGAATGGAGAAAATCTCAGAAAGCCAAGCCTGGAATAGAGGTATTCTGATAAAATTAAAGACAGATGGGTGAAAGATGTGCTTCGAAACGAACAAAGAACAAAAGCTTAGAAACATTGATTTCCTGACTGTTCCCCCCAAACCAATACCATTGTCAGTCCATCATCAAGAAAAGGAGGCAAGAGCTTGCCCACTGCCCCTTTTAAATAACTGCCTCCCTTCCTTTCTCACAGTTTCTCCTTTACACTTCTTGCTGATTCTTTGACTTCGGCAAATCTGACATTAATATCTAAGTACATGCTTGAGGTTCAGTTGCATTCACTTACTTTGTACAAAGGACTCTCTTAATTATCAACACAGCGAAGATGATGAAAAGGAATACCGTAACAGCAGTGAGTCCAATAAGCCAAGGCTGCCAGGCGACGGTGGAGTTCGCTTTTGCTGCACCTTTGAAATAAAAAAAATTAAAGATGGTTTAAGATCCTTGCTGTGAGTTTACAGAGTAAGAATTTTTTTTTTAATTTGTTCACAGGATGTGGGCATCGCTGGCAAGGCCAGCATTTATTGCCCATCCCGAATTGCCCTTAAGTGGCTTGCTCAGCCATTTCAGAGGGCAGTTAAGAGTCAACCACATTGCTGTAGGTCTGGAGTCACATATAGGCCAGACCGGGTATGGACGGCAGATTTCCTGCCCTAAAGGACATTAGTGAACCAGATGGGTTTTTACAACAATCCAGTGGTTTCATGATCACTGATACTGATACTAGCCTTTTATTCAAAATTTAATTAATTAACTGAATTTAAGATTCCCCAACTGCTGTGGTAGGATTTGAACTCTTATCTCCAGATTATTGGCCAAAGCTTCTGGATTACTAGTCCAGTAACATTACCACTATGCTACCATTCCCCAAAGGTGTACCAAAAAGCAAATGCTCAATTTCAGCCTTTCTTCTAGTACATTTTAAAGCAGTCCTGTTGTACGCAAAGTTTATAGAATCTCGTTTTAATTTATATTGAGTATTGTTTTATTGTATTATATTGTATACCTCAAGCCATGTACAACATGTGTTGCCTGGCTAAGTAACAAGCAAGATAGAAGCTATGTAGATCTAATTCAAGCAGGCCAAATATGATTGGTTACATTTACAAGATCATGCAAGCTTTTTAATTTATAAAGATGAAAGAAAACATCTACAAATTCTGAAAATCTGAAATAAAAATAGAAAATATTGGAAATGCACAGCCGGTCAATCAGCATCTGAAAGGAGAAAAGACAGATGAACCTTTCAGGTTCTGGTAAAGGGTCTGCACCTGAAAGGATAACCTGTCCTTTCTCTTTTCAGGTGATTACAGACCTGCTGCGTATTTTCAGCTTTCTCTGTTTACTTCAGATGTTTAAATGGATATATATATGGCAAAGCAAAATTATTCATCCAGGCAGTAGATGACCAATATAGAATTATTTATATATTTTCTATATACGTAGTACTTACTATATATATAACTTGAAAGAACATTCGGCTAAATAAGTCAAAAATAAATCATGTTCATCACCCAGTTACTGCTCCAGTCTAAATGAAAGAAGACCTGGCCATTCACTTCCGAAGCGGGAAGTTCATCTCACGAAGAATGGCCTCGAAATTCGTCCCGGGCGGTGGCACAAAACGGTCGGTATCGGATCGGCCGCCCGTTATACGCAGCACTGATATTCCGTTCCACTGCAGTCAATAGAATTGAATTTCTAGGCCTACTTAATCCTTTTTAGAACTGCCAATATCTTACAGATGAATACAGGGCAAACTATAAGTTTCACTAGATATTGTGTATGACGTTAATAACATTTTAGAATTATCTCTGTTAGTGCACAATTCTTTTTTTATTGATATTGCAAGCCCTATTTTGTTTTACTACTTTGGAACGAATAAGCTGAATAAATGTCAAGGATAGAAAGTAATGAATCTGAAATGAGTATTCCAATAGGGTGTTACCAGGTCTGTGAACCATTTCACATTAGTCACCGCTGTCACAACAATATTTTAGGACAGGTAGATGACTGAGTTAATACAACAGAATGTGCCGGAAGGTCTCTGCTATAATGAGGTATGCCTGAAGATCTGCCCTAATATTTGATATGCCTAGTGTTTTATATTATGACTAGCTGAAGTGCCCGGCAGTGCCGAGGGATTTTTGAGGGCATGTTGTTGTTGGAAGAGAGAGCGAGAGCGACTGGGGGGAAGAGAGAGCGCGACTGGGGGGAAGAGAGAGCGACTGGGGGGAAGAGAGAGCGCGACTGGGGGGAAGGGGGAAAGGGGGGGAAAGGGGAGGGAGGGGGAGGGGGAGGGGGGAAAGGGGAGGGGGAGGGGGAGGGGAGGGGGAGGGGAGGAGAGGGGAGGAGGGGTGGGGGAGGGAGGGGGAGGGGAGGGAGGGGGGAGGGAGGGGGAGGGGAGGGGGGAGGGAGGGGGGAGGAGGAGGGGAGGGGATGGAGGGGGGGAGGAGGAGGGGAGGGGAGGGGGGGAGGAGGAGGGGAGGGGAGGGGGGAGGGGAGGAGAGGGGGAGGGGGAGGAGGGGGGAGGGGGAGAGGAGGGGAGGGAGAGGGGGGGAGAGAGGGGGAGAGGGGAGGAGAAAGGGAGGGGGGAGCCAGCAGATCCTCTCCCCTCTGCCGGCGATGGCTCCGCTGAGCTCCGTGCCGCCCCACGCACTGACATGCCGAGCGCAGCGTCCCGGTCAGCCCGAGCCCCGCCCTCCTGAGGCCGGGCCTGAGTGGCTTGAGACGGCCGATTGCGGCTGGCCGGGCCCGGTTGCTTTGGTAACCCTCCTCCCCTCTCCGCCTCCCGATCTCCGGGACTGGGCCTGAGCGGCTTGAGACGGCCGATTGCGGCTGGCGAGCCCGGTTGCTGGGGTAACCCTCTCCGCTCCCCCTCCCCTCCCGAGCCCTGCCCCCCCCCCCGCTAACCTGCTCGCTTCCCTCTGGCCGCGCTCTGTGTGGAGGTGCGCGTGCGCCGTGCAGCGCAAGCGCGAGGAGCTTGCCGTGAGCCAAGCCAGCCTTTACCAAGATGGCTGGCCGCTGGTTCGGAATCGGGCCCAGCTGGGGGGTGAGGGGTGAGGGGTGGGAGGAGCTTGCCACAAAACAATTGCCTAGGGTCCAGCATGGCTGGCAACAGACGCCCAGGCTTCGAGGCCTACCTGCAAAAACGGGGAAAGGTAGGAAAATTAATGCGATTAGATAAAAGATTTAGAAAGTAATTAACTTTTTTTTTAAAACAATATGGCCTAGAAATTCAGTATAGCCATGTTTGGGGCGCTAAAGTCGGGCGGCTGCTAAAGTTTGCGCCCGGCGCAAAGTCGCGCCACCTTCACCGATATTCAGTCGCATCGCCCCAAGAGGTTGCTGCTGCGCTAAAACAGGTGATGCACGACTATCTTTAGGCGCTAAGCCGGCGGTGCTGAGCGATACCCCCGAGGCCGGGCGCAGCGCAGGTGCGGCGAGTTGTTGATTGACGGCAGACACTCTGGCGCCGGTCAGCTCTTAAAGGGGGAGGGTGGATTTGTTTGCCTGCCACGCCCTGCACACTGCAGCCCTCAACCTAGGCCTGACCACTTCAGCTTCATCTGCACAACGCCCAGGGCTATGGAGAAGGCCAGGGAGAGAGCGCAGCGCTTCAGCGACGGTGACCTGAGGGTGCTGGTTGGCGGAGTGGAGCGCAGGTGCCATGTTCTGTTCCCAGAAGGTGGCAGGAGGCCGCTGCCCAGCGCCTACCGGAAAGCCTGGAGGGAGGTCTCAAACAGGGTGTCTTCCAACAGCGTGGTTGCCAGGACTCCTGTGCAATGCCGGAAAAAGTTCAACGACCTCACTCGGGTTGTCAGGGTGAGTACCCTTTCCAGTGTCCTCCTCATCCCTGCATGTGCACCTCAGTTTATGGGCAAAGGGACCTGAAAGCCCTAATGGCCAGCCCTCATCCAGCAGCTATGGGACTGTCATGAAAATCACTTGCACATTCAGCACTTTACACACTGTACAAGCTATTCGACCATGGGAGGCATTGCAGACAAGATCAGGGCTTCACACTGTCAGGGCCAGTCCACCATGGGAGGCATTGCAGACAAGATCAGGGCTTCACACTGTACAAGCTATTCGACCATGGGAGGCAGTGCAGACAAGATCAGGGCTTCACACTGTACTTAGAGGCCGTCCTTTCTCTTGCAGGCCAAGGTGGCGCACAACCAGCGGAAACTAAGTGAGACCGGGGGAGGCCGTCCTGACGTCAAAGAGCTCTCCGACCTCGACCAGCATGTGGAGCGCATTATGGCAGGCCGGCTGATTGGCCCCGTCGCCAGTGAAGATGCCGACCCTGTTCTGGGCACCAATGGTAAGGGCATCACCTTTTTGACCGCTCTCGTTCCACTTGCGTCTCAGATCAGCATCCTTTGCCACTGTCCGACCAATGCAGTGCATGGCAGCACTCATGCCTCCCTCGCTGCCGCCCTGTCCTCACTCTAAAGCTACTCTTGTGCCTTCCTGCTTTCAGATGGTGAATCGCCAGGTGAGGAGGCGGGCCCTCAAGCTGCCACTGTCAGCGATTCCGAATTCGAGGAGGAGGAAGAGGAAGCCGGCCCATCAGTGCCATCCTCAGCCGCGCCAGCCCATGGCGATGAAGGGGACACGTCTTCCCTGGAGGGGAGCCGGGGGGAAGGGTCGGAGGAGAGTGAAGCTCCGGGGCCCAGCGGGCTGCAGCAACGCGGGAGGGGTGGGGAAGCTCGGCGGACTTCTCCCCAGAGGGTGAGTGCGGCCTCCAGTCCTGCGACGGTGAGCGCAGAGGAGGTGCGGCTCCTGGAGGAAATGGCCGTCCAGGCTGAGCGCATGCACAATGAGCTCATGGCTGCAGTGGCAAGGATGCCTGACTCCATTGAGTCTCTGTCAAGGAGTGTGCAGCAATTTGGAGCAGCACAGGCCAGGAGTCTACACGACTTCGCGGCAGCACAGGCGGCTTCGAGCCAAGTGCTCAGTCGTGCCGTCCATTCACTGGCTGTTGTCATGCGGACACAGACCAGGGCCACATGGGCACTAACTGCTGCCACCCTCGCTGGATCAGCCAGGCATCGCCAGGGCACTTGCCGCGCAGCAGCAGCCCAGCAGTCTGTTCTTCAGCTGTTTGCTGCGCATGCTGCAGTGCTGGCCTGTGCGAGTGCCAATGTATCAGGCGACCAGGGAGCACCTGCGATCTGTCAGGTTGGCACCATTCCTGCAGCCGACACTGCCACTCCGCCATTGCAGCTGCCACGAGCCGCTGGACAGACTGCTGCCGCCCAAGCAGAGTTGGAGCAGTCAGCAGCCGGCCCCTCCAGGGCCAGAGCTGGTGCAGGCCGACCCCCAAGGGCATCTGCCGTCTCGCCATCTGACCCTCAGCAGCCTTCCCCCAGCCTTGCTGCAGCCACTGGGCTCCCATTGAGGAGGAGCTGCAGGGCGGGCAGGGGCCAGGCAAGGATGTGAAAGGCATTGTCCTCGCAGGGCAAAAAGTAGAAGGTCTGCACAAATGCTTTGTGGTTGTTGAAAGGCCGAGACTGGTGTAGTTGTGTTTTTGTAGGGCCGAGACTGGTGTCTTTCTTTGTTTTTGTAAGGCCGAGACTGGTGTCTTTCTTTGTTTTTGTAAGTCCGAGACTGTTAGTTTTGTGTTTTTGGAGGGGGCTTCTCAACATGAGGTTGTAATGTGGGAAGGGCAGAGGTTTGCAATAAATTAATGTTCTTAAATCGCACTGTGCATGGTTTTTTTGGCAAGTCCTGGCTGCCCTGCTCGGCTGAGGGCTTGTGGAGCGGCTACATTCATCTGCTGACATTGGCACAAGCCATTCCCTGAGAGGGGGCCTAGAACCGACGTTCAATAAGCCGGCGACGGGTGGCCCTTGCACTTTCTGCCTCCCTCCTGTGCTGGTCCTCCTCCTCCTCCTCCTCCTCCTCCTCCTCCCCCTCCTCAGGTTGTCCTCCAATCTGTGGTGGCAGTGGCTGAGTCCTGCGGATAGCCAGGTTGTGCAGCATGCAGGACACGACCACGAAATGGGAGACTCGCTCCGGCGAATATTGTAGGGCTCCACCGGAACGATCCAGACAGTGGAACCGTTGCTTCAGGACGTCGATTGTTTGCTCAATGATGTTCCTGGTCGCTTGATGGCTGTCGTTGTATCCCTCTTCAGCAGGGGTGCTGGGCGCACGGAGTGGGGTCATCAGCCAGGTACACAAAGGATAGCCTTTGTCCCCGAGAAGCCATCCTCGTGGTTGAGGCTGGGCCAGGAACATGTCTGCCACAGAAGTCTGGCGCAGGATGAAGGCTTCGTGGCTGCTGCCTGGAAAGCGGGCATTGACAGCTAGGATGAGCTGCCTGTGGTCACACACCAGCTGGATATTGAGCGAATGGTAGCCCTTCCGGTTGCGGTAATCCTCGGAATTCTCCAGAGGTGCCCACAAAGCCACATGCATGCAGTCAATGGCGCCCTGCACCATGGGGAAGCCCGCGAATGCTGCAAAGCCCATTGCACGCTGTTGCTGCTTGGCAAGGGCCATGGAGAAGGAGATGAACTGACGTCTCCTTTTGAAAAGGGCATTGGTCACCTGGCGGATGCAGCAATGCACGGCGAACTGGGAGATGTTGGAAATGTCCCCAGTAGCGGATTGGAAGGAGCCGGTGGCATAGAAGTTGAGAGCCACTGTCACCTTCACTGCCACCGACAGAGACGTCCTGCTCCTCAGATGTGGCTGCAGATCACCGCCAAGCAGGTGGCAGATCTCTGTGACCACCTCCCTTCGGAATCGCAGCCTCCGAACGCACTGCTCATCAGACATGTTCAGATAGGAGAACTGCTGGCGGTATACCCTGGGTGGGTAAGGCCTCCGTTCCCGACGCCTGTTGCCCCCTCTCCATCTAGCCAGGACTGCCACTCTCTCACGGCGTCTGTGAGCCCTTTGGATGCAATGGAGAAGGCCAGCGTTTGCACCCATTGCAGCCCCCATTATATGTTAGCAAACAATGATATGTCAATGAAGGCAAAGACAAGTGGAAAGCTGTGGCCTGAAGCCACAAGTACCTGTCCGAGTGTTGAGCCAAAGCAGAAAGCTCTCTACCTTGGTCTCTCTGCAAAGATCCATCTCTCAAGAAGGAGTGCTGTGAAATTGCAGCCTTTTCTAGTGCAGGAGGAGTGCCCTTTAATTTGCGCCCCCCCGCGCCCCGCATCGACTGAGCACCGTTCCACTCTACCAGTCGCTAGGGGCGCCAGGCGCACAATAGGGCATCGCGACTGAATTTCCGGTTTGGGGCGCACAAAGGGCGTTGCACGAGGAAATGACGTCAGGATCTGCGCGCGCAGCTGAGCGCGCGCAAAGACTTTGCGCCGCCGCTAAATCGTGAGTGAAGTTGGGGAGAGGCGCAGATCACGCTGCGCCCGGCCGCTAGCCGCCTAGCGCCCGACATCTACTCCTCCTAAGGCGCTACCGGCTGGCGCAACCAACTGAATTTCTAAGCCTATGTGTTTTAAAAGCAACTTTTTTTTTAAAGACGCAGAAAGCGGGAAAAAGAAATGAAAAGTTTGGAATCAAGATGGCGACGACTCACCTTGGTTCAGAACGATAAGGCCCGCCCGCACACGCACCGATTGGTCGACTGTCAGGTCACCGAAGCGTAGGATTGGTCAATCGTCCCGTCACTCGACTCTAGGAGGGCCCGCCCGCACACGCCAGGAACCCGCCCCCGCCACGCAGCGATTGGTCGACCGTCGGGTCGCTCGACCATATGATTGGTCGACCTCGACGTCACTCAATGCTAATGAGCAGATAATGAGCGGAATTTTGAATGTTTTTTGGATACTGCGGACACAATTTTTGTCTCATCGAAACGTAAATACGCTTACAACCGTTCTGGAATGATAAGCTTTCTTTTGATGTAACACACGTGTAGGTACGCTCTATAACTTTTGATTGTATAGCCGGACAGAGAGACAGAGAGACATACCATTTTTTATATATATAGATGAGTTGTGCCTGAAAGTCTCCTATGATGAGCTGTGCCTAAGGTTCAACACTAAAATGAGGTGAAGTTTTTTTCTACGATGAGGTATGCCTAAAGATCTGCCCTATTATTAGGTGTATCCAAAGTTCTACGCTATACTGAGATGTGCCTGAACTTCTGCCCTATTGTTAGGTCTGCCTATTGTGAAGTTCTACTTTATCATTTTGTACCTGAATTTCTATCCTAAGATTCAGTATTTATTAATTATTGTTAATTTTAGAAGATATGATTCTATATAAAACTACTGAAAACTATACTGCACTATCTGGGTACAATTCTAGATGCAAAATCATAGGCAATTCATGCCTGGGAAAATCTGTGATCCTTTCCCCAGCTCCCATGTAGCAGATAGTATTATAAAAGTTCGAATTAGTGTGTGTACACTCAATCTAACTGATTGTTTGCACATTGCAGGCTTCTTGGTATTTTTATTGCTTTTAAAGAGAAATGGGGTGCGAACTGAATTCTTATCTTTAGATGGACTGAAGTCCATGTGATAAAAATGCTCTCTGCTCATGTGATTGGCCAAAAGCTATATGCACAGATGTACTTCCAGCAGATATTATCTGTGTAAACTTTGCCCATTGTTACTTCCTCTCTATAATATACAAAACAATGTGCAGAATGTGAAATACAGAAGCCTGTACTGCTCCCCCCACTATTCATCCTTATTATCTCTTCTCAGTGCAGATATAGCTACTAATAACAGTACAGCTAAATACCATTTTAGACAAACCCAGCTTTGAGCTTTCCACTGCACAAATACCATTTACTCATTACTTACAGGGCTAAATGTGAGGCCTCTAGTTTTTAGATTTTATACAGGCAGCATTATTGTAGAATAGTCTTACTGTGGAGCAGGTGCTGTTTACTGTAGGCTAGTTTATCTATTTGTACAGGAAGAATTGTTTTTTCTTGCTTCATTAAGTTACCAGATGCAGCAGCTGGTAGCACATAGCTGGATAATTAACAAATCAAACTCTCAATATTATCTACGATTTGCTTGCAAGAAACATTCAGGACTTCTCTGTAAAGATGACATTGTTCTCATTTGGTTCATTACCAACTACCATCTTCCTACATAACCTGATTGGGAAAAAAAAGCAAGATCTTCATTAAAAAAACTGGCAAACCTATTCAATTTGAATAAAGAGCCACGCTTCAGTACTGCCAAAATAACATCACGAGCCAATGATGCACAAATGAGTTTTAGTATCATTTTTTTGTCATCCCATTATGTGTATGTGAACAAAGAAGTTTGCTAAATAGTTTGATGAAGACAAGGCATCTTAAACTAGTAAAACTTTTATTCTTATCTGTGACCAGCTGCCGGGAACAATAATGTAGAACATTTCTTAGCATAAGAAATGTGTTGCAATTAAAAATACATATTTATTTTTAAAATGCAATTCTGACAAATTGGCCAGCTTCTGGAATCAGAAAAAAATGTTGTTAGATTTTTTGTACGGTTGGTTTTAATTTCCAATAGTGAATATTGATGATACCGTTTCTCTTCATTAGATAGTCATAAAGTACATAATGTTCAACAAACAATTTTCCAAAGTGTGTAAATACAGCAGAACATATGTTACTGTACCAACTGTTAAGGCTCCGATAGGTTTGCAAACCATCATTTCCAAACTGAAAGCGTGGGGTGCAATCTTGCCATCCCTGGGGAGGCGGGTTTGGAGGTGGGACTGCTGAGAAAATGGCAGAATCTGCCCCCAACCCGCCTCCGTGCCATCTTTCCAGGAGGCGGGTAGCTGACCCGCGCCGGGTCCCGTCTCCTGGAGGTGGGAAGGAGATTACAGCCACTTAACTGCCTGTTAACAGGTAGTTAACGGGCAGTTAAGAGGATTATCCCTATTTTACCCACACAAGTGCGGGCTTACCGAAGGCTGCGAACCCCGCCAGGGTCACTGAGGCGAGCAATGGGTCTGCAGGGGTTGGAGGGGTGCAAGAGTGCGCTGTAAAGGTAAGTGATGGGTGCAAGTGCAGAGAGGTAAGTATGTGAGGTGAGTGGAAAGTGATAGAAAATGTTTACTTACCTTTGTTTCTTCCTGCAGGCTTCAAACATTGGGGATGTGGAGAGTCTCACATCTCACCGCAGAGATGACAGATGACTGCTGCTTTCTCCAATGCCACAACCATCTAGTTTCTGCTAAAGAAAGAGGTTTGATGAGTCTTGAATACAAGAACTCATCAAACAACAGAGAATGTCCATGTTTGACAGCTTCACAGAGCTGTCAAACGATAACAATTCATCTGTCAAAAATTTTTGACAGATGAAACATCATACGCTGACGTTCTCTGTAACCGGCTTCCCCTTAATTGGCCTGCTAAGCCCGCTGGGTGGGCTTAACAAGGTCAATCAAGGGAAAATAGCGTGGGTTGGCCGGAGGTCGATGGAGGCGGGACTAAAACCCGACAAGTGGGAGTCCCGCCTCCAAAAGCTCCCCATTGGCAAAATCCAGCCCGTGGTTTCTAATTGATACTGTCATGTGACTGACCATGTCTGCTTCAGAAACAATAAACTTGAATTTGAATTGCTATTCTCTCCAAAAACACAAGCAATAGCTCATGTTGCAGGATATTTAAGGGTAGAACTTCTGCTCTCTGAAGTTCACAGGTTAACAGCTGTGTAAAGATAGCCCACACAAGATGTGTTCATACTTGAACTCCACCGATTGGAGGTCCTCCCTTTAATGGCTGCTTCATGCCTAACTTGCTGTGCAGCCAACAGGACAGAATTTGAGCTGCGACTTTGGAGTGAGTTATTTCAGGCTGTTCTGGCAGCTTAGCCTGACCAAAAGTCAGTGCAATCCTCTACACTCGTCGGGACCCAAATTCCTGTCTTGATTAACTTTAACAAAAAAATCAGATTTGAGTAAAAAGTGGTGGAATACCTCCGACAAAGCAGCGTTTCCTCTGTATTGCATGGAGTGTCAGTCTGGCTCACATGCTCAAATCCTGAAGCAGGATTGAAAACTACATTCTGACTCAAAAGCAAGAGTGCTGGCAACTGAGCCAAGCTGACATTCAGAATGGACGCTTCCGGTGTTGAGAAGTATAATTAGGAAAAAATGTTACTCAATGTGCTTGGGCAGCATGAACCCGGACTAAAGTTAAATACAGTAGTTGCTTTATCTAAATTACACTGCAAAGCAGACAGTAGTCCTTGAAAAATATTTATTCCCACTGCATCTGCCGGATTGATTTTGTTTTTGCGCAATAGAAAACGCACTGTAGTAGTTAATGTTCACATTATTTATAGCACAATTTGAGTGAGTTTGACGTTGCAGTGTTTTAACACGGATCTTTCACCTGGTAGCTGGATTCTAATCTAGCCCAGCCTGATGAGACAAAACTTTCCTCATCCTGCTGGCTGTAACAATCTTGCATGAAACAGCTTCAGGCAGGCTCCAGTAGCCCCAGATTGACAATAATTCCCCAGGACAAAGTTGTTCACATTGTTGCTCAGATTAGTAATGACTGGTAATTAAAGAATGACTGGTTTAGGAAGTGTTGCAGTGGTGGGTCACTCCTCAGTTTCGGGTTTAAGCATGCTGTTGGAGCAGTGTAGCGAGAACTTTATGCTACATCTAACTGTGCTGTAGTTCTTTCTACTTGACACCCAACAGTGCTACAGCCAACTTGGAGGTTCTAAGAATGGAAAGTGCCCTGTTACCTCAGAGCTAACAACCCTCACCTTGAATAGCACAAAAATTAATTCAAAGCTACAAATTGAGCCTGGCCAAGGGCTTCTTGTCATTTGTATATTTGTGGCTTTAAGAAAAAACACAGTGAATGCTTTACCCCATAATGTGAAGAACTGATAACTTCCTGCTGGCGATGTGTTCAGTCTTTTCAGATTTGGCTTTCAAGTTTCTAACATGTGAATATTGTGCACCACTGATCTAAATAATCCTCCAACACAATGATAAGAGACGATATGGGCAAAATGACTTTTGTGGCTATATTTTTTTTTCTTAGAGGCAAATCCTTTCGAACCTGTAAAAGCACCAGATTTGGGTATTTGCGAATAAACCTGAAATGATCAGATTCACACCATTTGAGTTTCCAGTTTGATTCAGTGCTCAGCAATGCTTCCTACCTGCCACATTGCCGAGGAGTATGCTGTAGCAGTGACCAAAAAAAACCATTATTGCGGGAAGAGGCGGGGACGGGGGTCAGCAGAGAAAGGTGAGGAGAAACCTAACCCCATAGAGTAGGAAATGGGAAAGCCATCCCTCGCACAGCAGGTCTGGTTAAAAAAACTGTCCTTGCAAACTGGGGTATAGAAAAACATTCCCCAGCAGAGCGTGGAAAAATGGGTCCTAGGGGCCTGAGGTGGGGGGAAGCAGAGATTTGCCTCAGCAGAGAAGGTTAGGGGAAGACCTATCCCAGAAGAGCAGACTTAGAGAAAATCTATGTTGGGGGGATGTTTAATTTTCATATGCAAGCCACGTGAAAGAGTTGGTATACTGCAACAATAATTCGGGAAGCCCTTTCAAGCTTTACCCATTTGTTGCTGTTTGTGGGAACAAACAGCACCAAGAGAGTGAAGTATCACATCCTGCCTCCATCACCAGGACAGCATAATAATTACAGAGAGAAACAGGCAATTTTCAATCAGGTATCTAATCAACTTAATTTAAGCTATGCTATTACATGCAAAGTCAACCAGTCACTAATCTCCTGCATGCAGCCTTAGTTAGAAGCAACATTACTAGGGACTACAATAATATAAATCAAATCCTGATAGTTTGACTCAAGACCTATGAGGAAAATAGAAACAGGAGTAGGCCATTCAGCCCCTCGAGCCTGTTCCGCCATGCAATTTGATCATGGATGATCTGTATTTCAACTCCATTTACCCGCCTTGGTTCCATATCCCTGAATCCCCTTACCTAACAAAAATTTATCAAGCTCAGTTTTGACATTTTCAATTGACCTAGCCTCAGCTGCTTTTTTGGAGAAGAGAGTTCCAGATCTCCACTACCCTTCCTGACATCGGCCCTGAATGGCCCAGATCTAATTTTAAGGTTTTGCCCCCTTGTGCTGGACTCCCCCCACCAGGGGAAATAGTTTCTCTCTCTGTACCCTATCAAATCCTTTAATCATCTTAACCACTTCAATTAGATCACTGCTTATTCTTCTATACTCAAGGGACTACAAACCTGGTCATGTAATTTGTGCTCATAATTTAAGGAGTTCAGCACTGGTATCATTCTGGTGAATGTGCGCTGCACCCCCTCCAAGGCCGATATATCCTTCCTGAGGTGTGGTACCCAGAACTGAACCACAGTACTCCAGATAAGGTCTAACCAGAGCTTTATACAACTGTAGCATAACTTCCACCACTTTTTTATCCCAGCCCCCTTGAGAGGAAGGCTAACATTCCAATAACCATTTTAAAATGTTTTTTGTACCTGTCCAGAGATTATGAAATCTCTGTAAGGGAGAAAAAATTGAAAAGTGCTAAATTTAAGGGAGATCTTATTTGGATTTTTCTAATGTGAAAAGCCGCAGTAACCAAGCAGAGTCAGGATAAGATTTTATTTCCTTGCAGCAATCAACAACTAATGTTTACACACAATCTGCGGCACTAGTAACACATAAACACAGAACAGCGAGGAAAGCAAGCTGTCCCAATTAATGATGACACAACATTTTCAAGGTGCGTTGCTGCGAATGGAGTGGAAATAGGAAAATCAAAAGATCTGGTAGACTCCTGCCTTCCAATGTTCAACACAAGAGCCCTTTAATATTCTGGACCTCTGAAACATTTCAGTAAGATATATTCCACAAATTTATCTTCCATTTCAGTTAACTAAAAGAAAGCAGCCTGCATTGGATTAGGCTGCTCCAAACAGCAGCTTTCACTTTGGGTCAAAGTTAACATGATTTTTGAGACCTTATGTTGTTGTTTTATTCATGGAACACTGTCTTCTGTTTAAGTGGAGTTACAACTCAGGTTCTTAAAGTGTACAAATAAATAATAAAATAGCACTTACCGCCCTGTGCACGTACTGCACTGATTAAAAACAGAGCAAGAAGGGCTCGGCGGGGAAAAGCCATTTTCACTGGGTGCCTCTGACAGTGCTTAAGAATGAGCGCAGGTGATCGCAGTGTTCTGGTCTTTAGGGCAGTTCTAGGATCAAAGTACTGAGTACCGTAGGTAATGCTTCAGTTAGTCATATCTCATTATACTAATAAATTTTCATGAATATTTACAAATGCTGGGTCATTTAAAGCAGCATTAACATCTTGAAAAATGCTTGGGAACTTTAGTGGAAGAGCCTGAGAGTCATGTATTCATGATATAAAGATATAATGTAATGAGGTCTATATCATTGTGTTGTGTGCTTATAAACAAACAATAAAAGATTTGTCAAACCACTTTGAGATATTTTTATATTTGCGCTTAGTGCTGCATTTTCTTCCTGGAGAGTGGCATCAATGCACTGCTCTCCCGCTTTCATAATCAGACTGGCAAGCCGATCTCCTTAGGCATGCTGAGCTCTCCTTTATCCAGAGAGAACAACAACAACAACAATTTGTATTTATATAGCGCCTTTAATGTAATAAAACGCCCCAAGGCGCTTTACAGGAGTGTTTAAGACAAAAGTTTGACACCAAGCCACATAAGAAGAAATTAGGGCAGATGGCTAAAAACTTGGTCAAAGAGGTAGGTTTTAATGAGCGTCTTAAAGGAGGAAAGAGAGGTATCGAGGCGGAGAGGTTTAGGCAGGGAATTCCAGAGCTTAGGGCCGAGGCAACAGAAGGCACGGCCACCAATGGTTGAGCGATTATAATCAGGGATGCTCAAGAGGGCAGAATTTGAGGAGCGCAGATATCTCGGGTTGTTGTGGGGTTGGAGGAGATTTCAGAGATAGGGAGGGGAGAGGCCATGGAGGGATTTGAAAACAAGGATGAGAATTTTGAAATCGAGGCGTTGCTTAACCGGGAGCCAATGTAGGTCAGTGAGCACAGGGGTGATGGGTGAACGGGACTTCGTGCGAGTTAGGACATGGACAGCTGAGTTTTGGATGACCTCAAGTTTGCGTAGGATAGAATGTGGGAGGCCAGCCAGGAATGTGTTGGAATGGTCAAGTCTAAAGGTAACAAAAGCCCATGGAAAGCAAACACACAGGATGGACTCCTTAAGTTTACAAATATTTATTTGTGGAGAATCCCCTGCAATTACTAGTACACGCCTGGGGACCCCTGTTCTAACTTCAAACTGGCAGTATTGACTTCAAAGGAACTGAATATTGGTGGGTGGGGGGGCGGGTGTGGGGAGTGGGTGGCGTGTAGCAGGCTACCGCCTCAAAACAGATTTCTATCCCAAAGACCCTAGAGGTAATTTTTAGCCTCACATCCTGGACCATAATTTGGAGGAGCGAATCACTTGCCCATTGTAGAATCCGCCTGATTTTCATTCCACTGAAATCAATGGAATGAAAATCAGATGGGATCTATAAAGGAGGGACAATGATGCTCCACCAGATTACTACTCAGGTAGCTGAATTGAAACTTCTCCTCCCCACCCCCCCCTCATTTAAAAATGGTTAAACAATAAAATAATGTTGAGGAATGATGAGGGTAGTGCAATTGATGTGTATATGGACTTTCAGGATACGTTTGATAATGTGCCACATAATTGACTGCTAGCAAACTTGAAGCCCATGGGATTAAAGGGATAGTCGCAGCATGGATACGAAATTGAGTAAGAGACAGAAAGCAGAGAGTAGTGATGAACGTATGTTATCAAACTGGAGGGAAGTATACAGTAGTGTTCCCCAAAGGTCGGTGGGACCACTGCTCTTTTTGACAGGAGTGTGATGGAATACTCTCCACTTGCCTGGATGAGTGCAGCTCCAACAACACTCAAGAAGCTCGACACCATTCAGGATAAAGCAGCCCGCTTGATTGGCACTCCATCCACCACCTTCAACATACACTCCCTCCACCACTGGCGCACTGTGGCTGCAGTGTGTGCCATCTACAAGATGCACTGCAGCAACTCGCCAAAGCTCCTTCAACAGCGCCTTCCAAACCCGCGACCTCTACCACTTAGAAGGACAAGGGCAGCAGACGCATGGGAACATCACCACCTACAAGTTCCCCTCCAAGCCACACACCATCCTGACTTGGACCTGTATCGCCGTTCCTTCACTGTCGCTGGGCCAAAATCCTGGAACTCCCTTCCTAACAGCATTGTGGGTGTACCTACACCATATGGACTGCAGCGGTTCAAGAAGGCGGCTCACCACCATCCTCTCAAGGGCAATTAGGGATGGGCACTAAATGCAGGCCTAGCCAGCGACGCCCACATCCCATCAATGAATCAAAAATATATATATATAATGGCCCTGAATTTCCGATCGGCGGCTTCCTGTGGGCGGATGCCTCCGATCGGAAAAAACCTACGAACTTAGCTGCTGGTACCGTAGATCCCAAGGCTTGCGATCCTGGGCCTCTCCTCTTCGAAATGCGCAGAGGCCCAGGTATCCCAGGGGCGCATGCGGTTCGCAAATGCCACAGGACACGTGGGCCAGGCAAACCAACGAAAGAAGGGAATCCCCCTTCATACTTTTGACAGGTCCGTATGCACGGAGCTGTCAAAAGTATGAATGGGGATGACATTTAAAAACACACTAAAACATTAAATAATTATTTTTTTAATTACATATTTAAAATTAATTAAAATGACATTTAATTCAATGTTTTAAACAAAAATATAATTTTTTGGAGAAATTTTTTTTAAAGCTTTTACGGGGCTAAAAATAAACTTTCCTTTTTGAAGCGTATTTTAATTTATAAATGAGTTATCAAATTTCATTTTTAATTTTTTTAAACTCTTAAGCTGGTAAAAGCAGGCCTTACAACTGCTTTTACCAGGCGGAAGAATTTGGCAGTCATTCAGTGGGTGGACGTTGTGGAAAAAGCGCAACTCTTCACCCGCAGAGGCACTTTTCCTGGGCATGCGGATGATCTGCCAAGAGAATTCTTGACAGATCGCAAGTGCCGGTTTTCAGCGCATGCGAGAGGTGCAAATGCACCGAATTTCTAGCCCTATATAGAGTAAAAGCAGGGAAGTTATGCTAAATCCCTAGTTAGGTCTCAGCTGGAGTATTTTGTCCAAATCTGGGCAACACACTTTAGGAAGGATGTCAAGGCCTTGGAGAGGGTGCAGAGATGATTTACAAGAATGCAAGGAATGAGAGACTTCAGTTATGTGGAGAGACTAGAGAAGCTGGGATTGTTCTCCTTAGAGCAGAGAATTTTGGGAAGATTTAACAGGTGTTTCAAATTATGAGGGGTTTTGGTTGCGTAAATAAAGAGAAATGGATTCCAGTGGCAGGAGAAACGGTAACCAGAGGACACAGATTTAAGATAATTTGCAAAATAACCAGAGGGGAGATAAGGAAAATTTTTTACACAGAGATTCTTGTGTGCAGGGTGTCAACTCGCTTTTTCAGTTGCTTGGTGATGAATGTGAAGACATGAATTGACGGGGACCAATTGGTGGATGTGCAATGGGTGGATGGTTGGTTACAGGACTACTATGTGTCAGTGGGGGTGGGATGGGGGGGTGGGGGAGATGCCGGGTATGTGATCGTTACTTTGGTCCAAGGTGAGTGATTAACTGAATTGTCAAGCTATTGGGGAAACCCTGGCATCCCGAGCAGCAATGTGAGCGGCTGGTCTGGTTTTGGGTGCCCCATCTTCAGCTTCCTCCTCTTCCTCCCCCTCCTCTGGCTCCTCCTCTCCATTGGAATCTTCATCAGATGATAAGTGATGAACAGTTTGTTCCTCCTCCACCTCTAGTCCTCGCAGCTGTGCTATGTTGTGCAGAACATACCACACCACGATTATCTTAGAGACCCTCGCTGGCGAGTACTGAAGGGCACCTCCAGACCTGTCCAGGTAGCTGAAGCGCATCTTGAGCATGCCGATGGCTTGCTCAATGACACATCTGGTTGTCATATAACTGTTGTTGTAGCGCTCTTGGAATTCATTGGATTCCTCAGAGGTGTCCTCAGCCAGGTTTGAAGGGGGTATCCTTTGTCGTCTAACAGCCACCCCTTAAGGGTGGTTCTAGGTACAAACAGGTGTGGGGTGTTGGACTGACACAGCATGAAAGCATCATGGCAGCTCCAAGGGAATCTAGTGCAGACCTGCATGAAGCTTTTCTTGTGGTTGCACACCAAAAAAAGAAAGACTGACATTTCTATAGCGCCTTTTACGACCACCAGATGTCCCAAAGCACTTTACAGCCAATGAAATACTTTTTGAAGTATAGTCACTGTTGTAATGCACCAGCTGAACATTGATGGAATGAAATCCCTTGTGGTTGACGAATACTCCTGGTTGATCTGGTGGTGCTCAGATTGCCAAGTGTTGCAATTGATGGCACCCTGTATATGTGGGAAGCCAGCCAGAGACGCAAATCCAAGTGCCCACTCATTCTGGCTATTGTCATCACAGGGGAAGTTTCATAACTGCCAATCCTGGCAAACAATCCATCCATGACATGCCTTGTATGTGCAGCTGACTGGGAGACCCTTGATGTATCTCTGGTAGCGCCCTGGAAGGAACCAGTGGCAAAAAAGTTGAGGGCGGCGGTGGCTTTCACAGCCAATGGTAATACTGCCACCAGGTCCAGCAAGGTCTTCTTCTAGGAGGCTGCAGATGTCTGTGACTACCTGCCGTGACAATCTCAACCTCCAGAAGCACTGCTCTTCCGAGAGGGCATTAAGCTGAGCCTCTGTCTGTACACCCTGTTAGGTGGGTAGTGCCTCCTGTGAACTTAACCCCTCTGTTGCTCCCCTCTCTGTTGTCCACCTCTCTGTTGTCCATCTGCATCTCCCTCCTCAGCCACGCCCTTGCTGCTGCTGATACTGATTGTCTTCCTCATCCAAAGTCCAATCTAAAGCAGCTGTGGCGCCACTCATCCTAATGTTCTCTGTGTGAAGACCTCCAAACTGTAAAAATAATCTCTCACAGCAAGTATTCTCACCAAACCGTTTCCCAGAGGGAACTGAGAAAGCAGCTGTGAGCACTGAGCTATATTATTCTCGGGACTCCTGCCCTTTAATGAGCCTCGTGAAGTTCCGCTTAATTTCGCCTCCGTTTTAATGCCGTGTTTCCTGAACCCCGGGAAACCCGTGCAGGAGGCATTATGTTCAAATGGCGGTGCAAATCTCATTAATTCAGCCTAATTTAAATATTAAAATCACTAACCCACCCCTCCAGAGGGGGTTACTTGCAAGCCTCCAAACCCACGGTTAAACAGGAAGCAGCTGCGTTCAGGTTTTAGATTTTTGCTAATTTAACCTCACCCCACCCCCCCCGACCCCCGCCAACCCTCTCCAGCCCATTGTGGGGGTGGGGGTTAAAATTCCCCCTATGATTCTATGATAATAAAAATGGCTCTCTTATCCTGGTGGCAAAATTATAGACTCGCATTTCTGTGCAATACTGTCAGCTCCTGGAACTTGTTTTTTTTACATTAATGATTGTTTTGCCATGTTTGCGCCCAGGTTAAAATTGAGCCCCTGCAGGTGCCTGAAGTCAGCTACACTCCTGTAATGCAATAGTACCTCTTCTTGAAGTCATGTCCCTTTTTCACATAAAAATGCTGGGATCAGTTGCTGGACTACATGGGGGTGATTTTCATTCAGCAATTGGGAAGGAGGCGGGACTACAACTTTCGGGATTGTAGTCCCGCCTCCATCGAGATGCGGCCAATCCACGCGATTTTAATTTGATTGACCTTGTTGAGCCCGCCCAGCAGGCTCAGCAGGCCAATTAAGGGCCACCCGGCAACAGGTGACGTCACAGACTGAAATTTCTTCTGTCAAGATGTTTTGACAGATGAAATATCAGTGTTTCACAGCTGTTTGAAGCTGTCAAACACTGACAGTCTTACTTCTAACCTGAGTCCTTCTACACAGACTCAGTTAGAAATCTCACCGGCACAGAAAGCTGCAGGCTGTCACTTTTGACAGTTCGCAGCCATTCTGCTTTCTGTGCCGGTTAGATGATGGACTCCCAAAACCTAGAGGCAGGAAGGCTGAAAACATAAGTACAGGTAATTTAAACTTCTTTACACACTTTAGACACACCAAACACACTTACCTTTGCACTCATGCACCCATCACTCACCTGAACACCGACATCTCGACCCCTCCAAGTCCTTCAACTCGACGGCCCAACTCCTCTAACTTGGCGTGGTTTGGAGCCGTCGGGAATCCCACACTTCAAGCTTTAAAATAGGGATTAGGCTAAAAACTGCCTGTTAACTACCTGTTAACAGGCAGTTAATTGGCATTAATTCCTTCCCGCCTCGGGTAGGCGGGTCCCAGTGTGGGGCAGATACCCGCCTCCTTTGAAACTTACATGGAGGTGGGTTGGGGGCGGGATGGTGGCGAGACCCCCAAATTCGGGACTTTAACCCCCCCGCACGCCTCCAATCCCGACTCCACGGGTCAATGAAAATCGACCCCCTTATCTGCAGAGTTGCAATTCAATTGGGAAGATACTCTTTCACTCTGCCAGCGCATTTCACACTTCATCAAGAGCCATTGTCTGTTTCTTTACCTGTCCTATTACTATCTCGTCTCATCTTGAATATCTCTTAATGTCTCTTCTTTCATCCCCTCCCCCATTTCCCAGCCCCCAAACTGTCTTTTAATCTTTTCATTTCCTGCCTTTTTTTCTCAGTTCTGTAGAAGGGTTTCGACCCGAAACATTGACTCTGTTTCTCTCTCCATGGATGTTGCCTGGCCTGCTGAGTTTTTCCAGCATTTTCTGTTGTTATTTGGGAAGTTACTCTGCCTGGGATACCATAGTAATAGGACGAGAACACTTTTGAGTTTTTGGAACACGTCACATTCAAGTTGTGCTAAAAGTACATTTCAATTCCAGTTCTACCACACAATCTCCATATACTACTAAAAACATCCATCTAGCTCTCCTCCACTCCACATTCAAAGCATATGAATCCATGTTCACCTCTGCACCAGCAGAGGTTAGATGTAATCATCATTGCAAATTTTCATGTTAATAAACCCCCCAAAAAAAGTTATTAGAACCAGCGGTATAAAAGATACAATTGAAATCCTGAATCAGTTCCCAATAATATATAGTTATATCATGTGGCTGTTATTTATATTGATTCTGCAATGAAAAGACTAAAGTTTAATTGTTCTGATCATTTTATTATTATTAATGATAACGTTCCAACTGTCTGAGTCATTGGCCATTTCCAAATGTGATCGAATTGACGTTCTACTGCAAAAAGACTATTAAAAACCTTTGGAGAGTATTCCATAGTGCAATTATTAGCAGGTTCCTGCTTTAAAGAAATAAACATAACAGTTTCCCATCACTCGCATTGAGTAGGAATTTTAATCCAAGTACATCGCTGTTTAGCATTTATTTATTTATCAGGATTCATTAATATTATCTTCACTATGGCTACCTTTTACTATTTGCCTATTGTGTAATCATTTATGCTGGGAAAGGAAGCATTCACATCCGGCTACTATAATATAATAACTTACAGATGAGCTCCCAATTTTGCAATGAACGTTGTACCAAAAGCGTTGGTCAATCTCAGCAAAATTAAAAACTGTTGCAGGCATGCAGTATATAGTGTTCTGATCACTTACTAATGAAAGTATTCTCCACGACACCCAGGCAACATCTCCACATTATCGGTATAAAAACCTACTATTACTGTACACCTACGATATCCCTTATAAGTTGAAACTATTGTAAGTAGTTTGTCGAAAGGAAAATCACTCTGGAAAAGTCTCACACATTTTTATGGTGTGCTACAAACTGCACAATTTTGCTTTTCAGGGAGCCAATCATGCAGAGCCATTGCAAGAGGCAAGGAACCCACTATGGCCAGAACACCCAAGCAAAAAATCCAGGGGGGAAATTAAAAACTTTTTACGCAGCGCGTTGTTATGATCTGGAATGCACTGCCAGAAAGGGCGGTGGAAGCTGATTCAGGAGTAAATTTCAAATGGGAATTGGATGTATACTTAAAAAGGAGACACTTGTAGGGCTGTGGGGGAAAAGCAGGGAGTGGGGCTAATTGGATAGCACTTTCAAAGAGCTGGCACAGACACGGTGGATCAAATGGCCTCCTTCTGTGCTGCATGATTCTATGAACACACTTAAATTGGCTCTTCAGATGATCCAAGTACTGGCTCCACCGCATCTGCAGCTGTGGGGGCCACATGCTCCTGCAAGATTTCTGGCACATATACAGAAAACAGAGGGAAATGGTGGATGGGTCCAGAGAACCAGAACCTTCACCTGTGCCAACACCAGCCACGCTTTCTGCTGCTGAGCCCTGCTACTCTCTGCCGTGGATCAGCATGACAGTAGATCCAATGGCACCAACCTTTCCACATCTGCGAATCAGAGGAGAGAACATATTCTCTGTTGAAGCTCAAGGCCTCTGCCCGTGGGAGCTCTGGTACAGAAGTCCCCAGAATCTCCTGGTGCATCCTTATCACTGTCACTAAACAAATCCACTGAGCTATCGCTTGGGTGTGTAGAAATGAGTGACACTGGCTGCTGCAAAGTGATTGGGAGGTCTCCGCCAGTGGCCTGGTGAAATTGCTCCTGTTCTACGCCTAAAGAAAGCAAAGATAATGGTTCAATCACATCCAAAATGTGCTCCATGAGAATTTGTCACACATTTTTGCACTTTGATGCGTGGGTGAGTAGATTGAGTGAGAATACAGAGGATGCTTGAGGGGCCATCAGCTTCACCATCCCCACCCCTCTCTGCAGCGTCAGTGTCAAGTAACCTAAATGCCATCTTCAAAAGATGTGAGGAGCTAGTAATTGTGCTACCTTCTTCTGTGCAGGTCTATAGCGACACACCACCTTCTCCTGCGCCATCATATCCTACAAGGAGAGAAGCAGAGGTAAGAGGCTCACATTATTAGGAGGGTATCGAGTTATAATTAAGGACCTTTGTGCAGGCAACAGTAGGTATGACTACGTGGACATGTATCATACAGTTACAATGATAAAGAAGGAACTAAAATGCAGTTTTCTAGAAAAGTTGCAAGCAAAGGCAGCATTGTAGGATGTCAAGGTTACCCTGTGGCAAAATGATCATAAATGGTAAGCATTGAAATGAGTGAGTGATGGTGTGAGGGAGTTGAGAGTACAATGTGCAATGTACACTTTGGTGTCCTACTTAAGAAAATATTATAGTGCTTGGACTAGCTTTAACAGAGCAACTGAGGTCTCTGAACTACTTAAGTACTTGAACCCATGTCCCGTGAGAGTTACTGTGCAGGTTGACATAGATTCCTACTTTCTTCCATATATTTTGAACTACTCTACTATGGGACTAAGCTCTTAGTTTATATGATAGTTCCTCTCCTGAAACTCACTTGCTCTGACAGGAACTCAATACTAGCATCTAAGAACCTTGGGGCTCTTGGTGCTGTTCCTTCAGCCTGTTCTGTATTCTGCATTATTGCAATGTAAGTCGTGCTTCCACAAAGCCTTCCCCTTTTCAGACTCAGCTGCTGTGTGCCATATCTCCCAATACAAGCATCACAAACACTGAGGGCTCACTTAATTAATGTTGATGAGGTAAATTCAGAAGTTTGAACATGGCCAGCCTCCAACCAGATCAAGCCCCTTTGTATCAACTTCTCCCCTGTCTGCCTCCGGACCGGAAGCTTTACCCTGTTGAGCTTGAATGACTATTATAGGGAAGATTTAAACTGCAGGTCTCTGATATACCTATCAATTCATCCAATGAAAAGCGACGAGTTAAGAAAGTAACTATAGGTTTTTATTGGCTAAATAACAGAGCCCACCCTCGTGGGTGATCGGATACAACAAGGAGGAATGCCAGCCAGTCGACTACCTTTATACCTGGGCAGGTAGGTGGAGTCATGGGCGGAGTCAGCAGTGGTCAGCCCAGGTATAGCAGCGTGACAAGAGGCGACCTCGTATAGTGATACAACAGTGTGAACAGTGATAACCATAGAGTAACGATATAACAGTGATAACTATAGTGTAACGATAGTGAACGATAAAAGTGGTTTACCACAGTCTCTGAATGGGAATCAACAAGCTAGCGTTATCAAGGCACTGTGGCGGATCGCCACCTAAACGGGCGCAATCCACTTTTCCGTCCGTGGACAATAAATCGGGCACCTTGCCTTTAAGAAGCATGCTGCCTTTAAGGCATGACAAAGGAGCGGGCGTCGCCCTCAGTGTGTACTCAAAAGCGCGGGTGTCGCCCTCAGTCAGTTTTTCGGGTTTAGCAGAGAGAGGAGCTGGGGCAGCCATCTCTCAAGAGAATGTAATAAAAGCCATGTGTTCCTCAGATCGGTTCGGCTTCCATTCGTGTTCCGCGGCAGCCGCAACATTGGTGACCCCGACGCTCAGAACGTATTCCGAGCACTGCAATGGCGGACACGAACGCAATTTCCGTGAAACTGCCGGAGTTTTGGGAAAACCAGCCCGAAGCCTGGTTCCTCCAAGCTGAGTCCCGATTCCGGCTGCGACACATCACCACAGATGGGACGAAGTATGACTACCTCGTCGCATCACTCGGTAGCTCCACAGTCACGAAGGTCTGGATAGCGCTGCAGAACTCACCAGAGAAGGGCAAGTATGCACATCTTAAGGCCGCGCTCCTTAAAAAATTTACGACCTCGACATACCAGCGAAACTGCCGCCTCCTCGACCTTCCAGGCCTCGGTGACGCCTCACCGTCAGACCTCCTCTCCCACATGCTCTCACTCACCGACGAGAGCCCACCCGGGTCCCTCTTCTGCATGCTGTTCATCCTCCAGCTACCTCCCAGCATCCGCACAGCGATCATGGCGTCCGGCCTCACGGACCTAGAAGCCCTGGCCGACGAGGCCGACAAGCTGCTGTCCGCTCACTCCAGCCGCGACGTCGCTCTGGACCTGGCAGCCACAGCCTGGGCGCGCCCCTCACCGGCCACCACGCGGCCACAAGGCCCAGCCACGGGGCCCACGGGGCCTTCGCGCCCCACAAACCCGGGCTACTGTTACTACCACGCACGGTTCGGCGCCAGGGCACAACGGTGCACACCTCCCTGCTCCTTCAAGTCCGCCCCCGTACCAGCCCCCGCGATGGCCGTGGGCCACGCGGGCTCCCTGCTGTACGTCACGGATGACAAAACCGGCCGCCGGTTCCTGTGCGACACTGGAGCTCAGCACAGCATCATCCCGGCCTCCGCCCTCGACATCCAAAAGGGCGAACGAGGACAGGCGCTAGCTGCCGCTAACGGCTCGGACATCCGGACGTATGGCACCCGCACAGTCACCCTCGACCTCGCTGGTCGCTGCTACCGATGGGAGTTCATCACTGCCAAGGTACTCTCCCCTCTCATCGGCGCAGACTTCCTGTGCGCCCACGGCCTACTGGTAGACATCCCTCGACACCGCCTCGTGGACATGAACACCATGTCCCCCATCCTGGGTGCCATGGCCCCCCGTCAACCCGCCGACATGGCGTCACAGTGCCACGCCCGGGCCACGGATGACTACTCGGCACTCCTGGCCGAATTCCCGGCCCTCACCAACCCGACCTTCTCCGCGGAGGTCGCCAAACACGGGGTGGAACACTTCATCCCCACCACAGGCCCCCCAGTGTACGCCCACGCCCGCAGGCTGGACCCGGCCAAACTGGAGATCGCGCGGACCGAGTTTGCCACTATGGAACAGCTCGGCATCATCCGCCGCTCCAACAGTCCCTGGGCCTCCCCACTCCACACCGCCCCCAAACCAGGCGGGGGTTGGCGCCCCTGTGGGGATTACCACCGCCTTAACGATGCCACCACCCCTGATCGGTACCCCGTGCCGCACATTCAGGACTTCTTGGCTAGACTGGCCGGCCGCTCAGTCTTTTCCAAAGTCGACCTGGTGCGCGGCTACCACCAAGTCCCCGTCCACCCCGCGGACGTCCCCAAGATGGCCGTAATCACCCCCTTCGGGCTTTTCGAGTTCCTGCGGATGCCCTTTGGCCTCAAAAATGCGGCCCAGGCATTCCAACGGCTCATGGACTCGGTCCTTCGGGACCTGAAGTTCCTGTTCGTCTACCTGGATGACATCCTGGTAGCCAGTTCCTCCAAGCAGGAACACCTCGAACACCTTCGCATCCTGTTCGGGCGCCTCAGCGACCACGGGCTCATCCTCAGCCCAGCCAAGTGCCAGTTCGGCCTGGACAAGATCGACTTCCTCGGCCACCACATCACCCATGCTGGGGCCAGTCCCCTGCCCACCAAGGTGCAGGCCGTCCAGCAATTTCCACGCCCCACCACCATCAAAGGACTCCAGGAGTTCCTCGGGATGGTGAATTTCTACAACTGCTTCATCCCCAAAGCGGCGTCCCTCATGAGGCCCCTGTATGAAGCCCTCCAGGGCAGGAGCGGCAAGATGGCGGTCGAATGGACGGCAGACGTATCAGCCGCCTTCAACTCCACCAAGACCGCGCTCGCCGACGCCACCCTGCTCGCACACCCATGGCCCAATGCCAGAGTAGCGCTCACCACGGACGCCTCCGACCACGCGGTCGGCGCCGTGTACGAGCAGTGGGTTGACGGCGCCTGGCAACCACTTGCCTTCTTCAGCCGCCAACTACGCCCCCCCGGAGGTCAAGTACAGCACCTTCGACCGCGAGCTCCTCGCGCTGTATCTGGCGGTCCGCCATTTTCGGTTTTTGCTGGAGGGCCACCCCTTCACTGCGTTTGTCGACCACAAACCCCTGACATTCGCAATGGCAAAGACAACTGACCCCTGGTCCGCCAGGCAGCAGCGCCAGCTCGCGGCAGTGTCCGAGTTCACCACGGACATCCAACACGTCTCCGGCCGAGACAACGTGGTAGCCGACTGCCTATCCCGCCCCGCCATCCACGCCGCACACCTGGCAGTCGACTACGCTCAACTCGCAGCAGACCAGCTCACGGACCCTGATCTGCTCTCTGCACCTACCAACCTACCAGGGCTACGCCTGGCCGATGTCGCCTGCGGCCCGACCGCAGTCACGGTCAAGTGCGACATATCCCTATCTCAACCTCGGCCCGTCGTCCCAGCATCCTGGCGCCGCCGGGTATTCGAAATTCTCCACAACCTCTCCCACCCCGGCACCCGCGCATCCATCAAATTGGTAGCCAACCGCTTTGTCTGGCGTGGCCTTCGCAAGGATGTGCGTACTTGGGCCAACTCCTGCCTAGCCTGCCAACGGGCCAAGGTGCAGCAACACACGAAAGCATCCCTCGAGGAGTTCACCGTCCCTTCACGTAGATTCGACCACATCCACGTGGACATCGTCGGGCCCCTGCCGCCATTGCAAGGCCACACGCACTTGCTGACGATCGTCGACCGCACCACGCGCTGGCCCAAGGCAATTCCACTGACCTCTACCACCACCACCGACATCGCCAGAGCCTCCGTCAGCACCTGGGTCGCACGGTTCGGCGTCCCCTCCGACATGACGTCGGACAGAGGTCCGCAATTTACCTCTGAACTCTGGACCGCCATCGCACGCAATCTTGGGGTGACCATTCACCGCACCACAGCGTACCACCCCCAAGCCAACGGACTGTGTGAGCGGTTCCACAGATCCTTGAAGGCATCTCTTCGAGCCAGCCTCCAGGACGGCGCCTGGACCGACCGACTCCCGTGGGTCCTCCTTGGCCTGCGCTCTGCGGTCAAAGAAGACCTCCACGCATCGGCAGCAGAGCTTGTGTACGGCCAGCCGCTGCGCGTACCCGGCGAGTTCCTGCCCACCGCCACGACACCCTGGTCAGCCGACCAGCAACGCCACAACTTCGCCTCACCGGCGCTACAGTTCGCCCCGGTGCCCATTGCCCGGCACGGCGAATCCACCTCACACGTCCCACTAAGCCTGCACCAGGCACGGTTAGTTTTCGTCCGGCACGATGCCCACTGCGGACCCCTTCAACCCCTGTATGACGGGCCCTACAAAGTGC
Source organism: Somniosus microcephalus (assembly GCF_052327205.1). Taxonomy (NCBI): domain Eukaryota; kingdom Metazoa; phylum Chordata; class Chondrichthyes; order Squaliformes; family Somniosidae; genus Somniosus; species Somniosus microcephalus. The sequence goes on along the minus strand of NC_140999.1, from coordinate 30,628,280 downwards.
TACAGGCTGGGGACAAATTTTTCGACCTACAAGTGGGCGACAGGACTGAAAAAGTGTCGGTTGACCGACTCAAGCCAGCACACTCGGAGCCCGGTGAGCAGGTCCCAGTAGCTCGTCCACCGCCACGCGGCCGACCTGCCCTCAAGCCAGTACACCCGACTGCTCCACGCCCGGCCGTTCCACGTCCACCGGCGTCCTACAAGAGCCGCTCCGGCTGGCCCACCAGACTGCCGCACCGTCTCGTCCACACCTCCTTAGCGGATTCTGGGGGGAGCTGTGTGGCGGATCGCCACCTAAACGGGCGCAATCCACTTTTCCGTCCGTGGACAATAAATCAGGCACCTTGCCTTTAAGAAGCATGCTGCCTTTAAGGCATGACAAAGGAGCGGGCGTCGCCCTCAGTGTGTACTCAAAAGCGCGGGTGTCGCCCTCAGGCTGTTTTCGGGTTTAGCAGAGAGAGGAGCTGGGGCAGCCATCTCTCAAGAGAATGTAATAAAAGCCATGTGTTCCTCAGATCGGTTCAGCCTCCATTCGTGTTCCGCGGCAGCCGCAACAGCACCATGTTATAGAAAAGGTGGCATCTGTTGTTGCCTGATTTTGTTTAACAACTTTTTTTCACTGTCCGACAAGACTGAGGAATCTAAAAGGAAATGATGTGTAGCTTTAATTTTCATGCTCAAAGTTAGACCACACCTGGAGTACTGCGTACAGTTTTGCTCTCCATATTTAGAGTCATAGGCCTAGAAATTCGGTATAGCCGCGTTTGGGGCACTAGTCCTGGCGATGCGCAAAGTTTAGCGCCAGGCGCAATTTAGCGCCACCTAGCGCGATATTGGGTTGCAGCGCCCCTAAAGGTGATTGCGGTGCTAAGTCAGGCGCTGCACGCTACTCTTAAGGCGCTAACCCGGCGGCGCAACACAATTTCGCGGCGGCGGGGCGCAGCGAGGGTGCTGTCAATAATCACTTTCCCTGAGACACACTGGCGCCGGCCAGCTCTTAAAGGGGCAGGTCAATTGGCATCACCAGACACACTCACTGCCTTGTAGGCCTTCAAAGCGGTGGGAGCCTACCTGTGGCGCACCAGCCTAGCAAGACATGGAAAGGGTGAGGCAGAGGGCAGGACGCCTCACTGATGGGGCATTGGATGCTTTGGTTGGCGCAGTGGAATCAAGGCCAAGGAAGATGGTCGGAATGTGATTTATGTTTTGGACAGTCTCCCAGGTGTGAGAGGCAGTTATGTGTCAGTGTATTAGTTTTGCTTTCTGTTGCCATAGCTTTCTCATGTTTGAAGGAACCACATTTTGTGTAATGAAACACTTTCTTCATTTACAATGGCCATGCCTTTTATTTACATGCATCTTGCCCTTCACAGGCTTGGGGGTATCAGACCGGTTCCATTCCTGTTCTTGGAATGGCAGCAAGCATTCCGTGAGAGGGGCCTAGAAGCTACTTCTGATCAGCCTCTGATGCGCAGCCTGAGAAGAGCCGCTCGCGTAGAAATTCAGGCCAGCAGGCATCTTCTCAGCCACCGACAGAGATGTCCTGCACCTTATCTGAGGCTGCAGATGTGGCTGAAGCAGCTGGCACAGCTCAGTCACCACCTCCTTTCTAAATCGCAGCCTTCTGACACACTGCTCCTCCGGCATGTTCATGTAGGAAAACTGCTGTCAGAAAACCCTGCCAGCGTAAGGTCTGCTGTGGCGACGTCTGTTGGCCCTCCTCCGTCTGGCCATGCCCGCCCCCCTCTCCCAGCGTCTCAGTGCCCTTTCCAGATGATTCAGCAGCAGGATGTTCCCCTCCAATGCAGCCCCCATAATAAGTGCCCACAGGAATGTTCCCCATTGTCAAGGCTCACCAACAGCAAGGTGATGGTCAGAAGGCTGAAGATCATCTGCCTGCGCTGGCTCAGTGGTCAAATAGCTCTCGGTGTGCAGCTCAGCAACTCGTTGTAGCTCTCGAGGAAGTTGTGCTCCAAAAATGGCTGCCGCTTTTAAACCACACCAGTCCCCTTTAAATAACGCTCCTCCAGCCCGAGAGCGAGTTGGTAAGGTCCAGGTAAGCTGTCACTATTAGCGCCAGGCGCTACGGAGGGGGGCGCCACTGAATTTCCGGTCCGGGGCGCCCAAAAGGCGTTGCACACTCAAATGATGTCATAATCAGCCTGCGCCCATGAGCGGGCGCTAAGATTTAGTGCCGGCGCTAAATGCATGCTCAATATGGGGCGAGGCGCTAGGCGCCTTGCACCTGCCCGGAAATTGGCTAGCACCCCACTTCTCGGCCTCTTTAGGCGTTAATCGGTGGCGCTATCAACCGGATTTCTCCCTCGTTATACAGCACAGAAAGAGGCCCTTCGGCCCATCGCGTCCACACCGGCCATCAATCCCTGTCTAATCTGATCCCATTTTCCAGCATTTGGTCCGTAGCCTTGTATGCTATGGCATTTCAAGTGCTCATCCAAATGCTTCTTGAATGTTGTGAGGGTTCCTGCCTCTACCACCCTTTCAGGCAGTGAGTTCCAGATTCCAACCACCCTCTGGGTGAAAAAGTTCTTCCTCAAATCCCCTCTAAACCTTCTGCCCCTTACTTTGAATCTATGCCCCCTTGTTACTGACCCCTCTACTAAGGGCAAAAGTTCCTTTCTATCTACCCTATCTATGCCCCTCATAATTTTGTACACCTCAATCAGGTCCCCCCTCAGCCTTCTCTGCTCCAAGGAAAACAACCCCAGCCTGTCCAGTCTTTCTTCATAGCTGAAGCGCTCCAGCCCAGGTAACATCCTGGTGAATCTCCTCTGCACACTCTCCAAAGCAATCACATCCTTCCTATAGAGTGGCGACCAGAACTGCACACAGTATTCCAGCTGTGGCCTAACCAGCGTTTTGTACAGCTCCATCAATACCTCCCTGCTCTTATATTCTATGCCTCGGCTAATGAAGGCAAGTATCCCATATGCCTTTTTAACCACCTTATCCACCTGTTCTGCTGCCTTCGGGGATCTATGTACATGCACACCAAGGTCCCTCTGATCCTCTGTCTTTCCTAGGGTCCTACCATTCATTGTGTATTCCCTTGCCTTGTTCGTCCCTCCAAAATGCATCACCTCACACTTTTCAGGGTTAAATTCCATTTGCCACTGTTCTGCCCATCTGACCAAACCACCTATATCGTCCTGCAGACTGAGGCTACCCTCCTCGCTATTTACCACCCCACCAATTTTCGTGTCATCTGCGAACTTACTGATCATACCTTTTAAATTCACATCCAAATCATTAATGTAGACCACAAACAGCAAGGGACCCAGCACCGATCCCTGCGGTACCCCACTGGACACAGGCTTCCAGTCACAAAAACAACCTTCGACCATCACCCTCTGCCTTCTGCCACTAAGCCAGTTTTGGATCCAATGTGCCAAGGCACCCTGGATCCCATGGGCTCTTACCTTCTTGATCAGTCTCCTATGCGGGACTTTATCGAAAGCCTTACTGAAATCCATGTATACCACATCCACTGCACTACCCTCATCCACACACCTAGTTACCCCCTCAAAAAATTCAATCAAATTGGTCAGACATGATCTTCCCTTGACAAAGCCATGCTGACTATCCCTGATTAATCCCTGCCTCTCCAAGTGGAGACTAATTCTGTCCCTCAGAATTTTTTCCAATAATTTCCCTACCACTGATGTTAGGCTCACTGGCCTGTAATTCCCTGGTTTATCCCTACTACCCTTCTTGAATAATGGTACTACATTAGCTGTTCTCCAATCCTCTGGCACATCCCCTGTGGCCAGAGAGGTTCTGAAAATTTGTGCCAGAGCCCCTGCAATCTCCTCCTTTGCCTCCCACAGCAGCCTGGGATACATCTCGTCATGGCCTGGGGATTTATCCACTTTTAAGCCTGCTAAAACCGCTAGTACCTCCTCCCTCTCGATGCTAATATGTTCAAGTATATCACAGTCACCCTGCCTGATTTCTATGTCTACCTCATCCTTCTCCATAGTGAACACAGATGCAAAAAATTCATTTAAAACCCCACCTGCATCTTCTGGCTCCACACACAGATTGCCACTTTGGTCCCTAATGGGCCCTACTCTTTCCCTAGTTATCCTCTTGCCCTTAATATACTTGTAAAACACCTTAGGATTTTCCTTTATTTTGCTCGCCAGTGTTATTTCATGGCCCCTCCTTGCTCTCCTAATTTATTTTTTATGTATCCCTCTGCACTTTTTATACTCCTCTTGGGCTTCCTCTGTCTTTAGTCCCTTGTATCTGCCAAAAGCCCCCCTTTTTTTCCTAATCCATTCTCGTATATCCCTTGACATCCAAGGTTCCCTGGGCTTGTTGGACCCACCCTTGACCTTTACGGGAACATGTTGCCATTGTACTTTCTCAATTTCCTTTCTGAAAGACTCCCATTGCTCCGATGTGGATTTTCCTACAAGTAGCTGATCCCAGTCCACTTTGGCCAGATCCTGCCTTATCATAGTAAAATCAGCCGTCCCCCAATTTAGAACCTTTATTTCTGGTCCATCTCTGTCCTTTTCCATGACTACCTTAAATCTCACCGAATTATGGTCACTGTCACCAAAGTGCTCACCTACTAACACTTCTACCACTTGCCCGGCCACATTCCCTAGAATTAGGTCCAGTACCGCCCCCTCTCTTGTAGGACTTTCTACATGCTGGCTCAAAAAGCTCTCCTGGATGCACTTTAAGAATTCTGCACCCTCTAAGCCTTTCACACTCTGACTATCCCAGTTAATATTGGGGAAGTTGAAATCCCCCACTATTATTACCCTATTATTTGCACACTTCTCTGAGATTTGCCTACATATCTGTTCCTCTATCTCCCCCTGACTGTTTGGGGGCCTATAGTACACTCCCAGCAAAGTGCTTGCCCCCTTTTTGTTTTTAAGTTCTACCCATATGGCCTCATTAGAGGAACCTGTTAATATATGATCCCTCCTTACAGCAGTAATTGACTCCTTAATTAATATTGCGACACCCCCTCCTCTTTTACCGCCCCCCCCGTCTCGCCTGAAGATTCTATACCCCGGAATATTGAGCTGCCAGTCTTGCCCCTCCCTCAACCATGTCTCCGTGATAGCAACAATATCATACTCCCATGTGTTCATCAACACCTTCAGTTCATCCACCTTATTCGCAATACTCCTTGCATTAAAATAAATGCCATCCAACCTTGCCCTACTCCCTTGTGCCGTTACATATTTGCTCTGCCTTCCAAGCTGACTTGTTTTTTCCTCTATATTTGGCTGTACATCACCCCCTATTATAGCTCCACTCTGTATCCCATCCCCCTGCCAAGTTAGTTTAAACACCCCCCAACAGTGCTAGCAAACCTCCCCGCAAGGATATTTGTCCCATTCTGGTTCAGGTGCAACCCGTCCGACTTGTACAAGTCCCACCTTCCCCAGAAGCAGACCCAGTGATCCAGGAAACTAAAACCCTCCCTCCTGCACCAACTCTTTAGCCACGCATTCATCTGCTCTATCCTTCTATTCCTATACTCACTAGCACGTGGCACCGGGAGTAATCCAGAGATTACAACCTTTGAGGTCCTGCTCTTTAATCTGCTACCTAGCTCCCTAAATTCTTGCTGCAGGACCTCATCCCTCTTCCTACCCATGTCATTGGTCCTAATGTGAACCACGACCTCTGACTGTCCCTCCCCCTTCAGAATGCCCTGCAGCCGTTCAGTGACATCCTTGACCCTGGCACCAGGGAGGCAACAAACCATCCTGGAGTCACGTCTACGGCCACAGAAACACCTATCTGTTCCCCTTACGATAGAATCCCCTACCACTATTGCTCTCCCACTCTTTTTCCTCCCTTCCTGAGCAGCAGAAGCACCCCCGGTGCCAGGAAGTTGGCTGCTGCTGCCTTCCCCTGGTAAGTCATCCCCCTCAACAGTATCCAAATCGGTATACCTGTTTGAGAGGGGGATGGCCACAGGGGTCCCCTGCACTACCTGCCTGCTTCTACTGCTCCGCCTGATGGTCACCCATTTCCCTTCTGCCTGTGCAGCCCTTACCTGCGGTGTGACCAACTCACTAAACGTGTTATTCACGACCCTCTCAGCATCATTTAAGGAAGGATATACTTGCATTGGAGGCAGTGCAGAGAAGATTCACTAGGTTGATTCCTGGGATGAAGGGGTTGATGTATGACGAAAGGTTGAGCAGTTTGGGCCTATTCTCATTGGAGTTTAGAAGAATGAGAGGTGATCTTATTGAAACATATAAGATTCTGAGGGGGATTGACAGGGTGGATGCTGAGAGGATGTTTCCCCTCATGGGGGGTATCTAGAACTAGGGGGCATAGTTTCAGAATAAGGGGTTGCCCATTTAAGATGGAGATGAGGAGGAATTTCTTCTCTCAGAGGGTCATGAATCTTTGGAATTCTCTACCCCAGAGAGCTGTGGAAGTGGAGTCATTGAAGATATTCAAGGCGGAGATTGACAGACATTTGAACTACAAGGGAATCAAGGGGTTTGGGGAGAGAGTGAGAAAATAGTGTTGAGGCCAAGATTGGATCAGCCATGATCTTATTGAATGGTGGAGCAGACTCAAGGGCCGATTGGCCTGCTCCTGCTCCTGTTTCTTATGTTCTTATGTTCTTAAATTGCTTCCTTCCCATCAGATGGTTGTGGGCTTGAGCCTCAGATTCTCCTTTTGTTCAGAACTACCCTACCATGTATGTTGTCAAGTGGTGATCACAGGCCATATCCTGAACCATTCCATTGCATTTACAAAGCTGAAGCAGGTCACATGGAAAAGAAAGACTTTATGGGAAGGGCATTTATTTTTTAAACCATCACAATATCATTTAATTTAACAATATTTCAAAATTTCACATTATTTGGCTACAAATGTTGTTTAACAACAGCAATATTGATCTAATATTGGAGTATTCCTTTTACAGATTTTTGTCTTTCTTAGGCCTAGTCTCCATATTTTCATAAAGTTGCAAGGTTTTGTTATCAACCCGTCAAGTTATTCAGATAAACTGTATGGTTATGTTATGTGATAGAATTATTAGGAAAAGTAAGTTATTTCGCTTGGTGTAACACAGATTTTAGGCACATTAACTGCCACGTTGATATCATCCATTTTTTCCACTTTTATATCTAGTTCTGTTTCTTCAATCTGCACAACTAAAATTCCATCTGTAAGTTCTTCATTCCAATCCTTTCGATCAAGGTTTGGTCCAAGGACCCAATCTGTGGTGAAACATAAAGACAGCTTTAAAATTAAATATTTACTTTTGTGTTCTTTATTTATGACAAGATGGAAGGTGTACGGTTTCACTGTATTAATGACTAATAACTCGATTGGCATTTCTAACTGATCAAGACATAATGGGGGAAAAATTCAGTTGTTTGTGCCTCCCGTTAGCGCCTTAAGAGGGCGCCAAGTGGGGCGCAAAGCAACTAGCGCCCGGGCGCAGCGATGTTTGCACCGCTCGCGAAATTAACTAGACATTTTGCAGCGGCGCTAAACACTACCGCCACGATCTCCTGCGCCGGCAGATCGTGACGTCAGTCGAGTGCGCAACGCCCTGGTAGCGCCCCGGACCGGAAATTGAGTGGCGCCCCCTGCCTTATCGCCTGCCGCTTGCAACGACAGGTTGAGGGGAGCGTTATGATGTCAGAAAGGCGACTGCTTCCTGCCTTTTTTTGTCGGTGACATTTTTGCACCACGCATTCTGAGAGAGAGAGAGAGAGAGACTTCTGGAGAGATTCAACGCTGTGTGAAGGAGTTTTAGGTACTGAGCAGCACTTTGCAGGTTGGTTTTGATTTGCCCTTCCTTGTATCGCTTTAGAAGAGACTATGGGGTCTGCACTCTGAGCTCTTCCCCTGGGCCTCTCCATTGTTCTTTCCAGCAGATTTGATGTACAGGTCTCTCCAGGCTGAGATTCAGGCCGAGATTCAAGGCTGCAATGAGCAGGATGTGGATGGAGAGCAAGATCAACCCTCCCCTATAAGATAAAAACAGAAAATGCAGGAGAAACTCAGCAGGTCAAGCAGCATCTGTGAAGAGAGAAACAGAGTTAACGTTTCAGGTCAATGACCATTTGTCAGAACTCCCCTTTAAGAATTGGATGGTGCCAGTGTGTCTGTGCTCCATTGCTGACTGAAATCACATGAGCTTCGCCAGCGCTGTGAGGTAGCGCCTCGTTCCTCGGCCTTAGCGCCTTAAGAGAGCTGTGTAGCGCCTGATTTAGCGCTCCAATCACCTCCAGGGGCGATAAAAGCCAAGTTTGCTGTCGGAGGCGATAATTAGCGCCAGGCGCTAAACTTTGCGCTCCGCCAATAATAGCGCCCCAAATGGGGCGATACTGGATTTTTCCCCCAATATATTAGTGTGACATTGCTCAAGGGTAGTCCAGGACCTGAAGCCTTCTGTGCTCCTGTGGCAGCCTAATAAAACAGCAGTTTCCCCATCACTGTAGTACAATTTAATAAAGCAATATATCACTTGGCTGATACAGTATTGCACATGTTACTGATACTGATAGACACAGGCCTCAGCTACCATGTTAGAAAACTTATTTAAGATGCAAGTAATGGTGTATACATTATAAAATATATATTTTCCCCTGCCTGCATGGTTGCATTGCACTGAAGGATAAAAACATAGAAACATAGAAAAATAGGAGCAGGAGTAGGCCATTCGGCCCTTCGAGCCTGCTCTGCCATTTAATATGATCATGGCTGATCCTCTATCTCAATACCATATTTCCCCTCTCTCCCCATACCCCTTGATGTTCGAGGACAGGTTACAACAACAACAACTTGTATTTATATAGCTCCTTTAACATAGTAAAACGCCCCAAGGCGCTTCACAGGGATATTAGAAGACAAAAAAATTAACACCGAGCCACATAAGGAGAAATTGGGGCAGGTGACCAAAAACTTGGTCAAAGAGGTAGGTTTTAAGGAGCGTCTTAAAAGAAGAAAGAGAGGTAGCGAGGCGAAGAGGTTTAGGCAGGGAATTCCAGAGCTTAGGGCCTAGGCAACAGAAGACATGGCCACCAATGGTTGAGCGATTATAATCAGGGATGCTCAAGAGGGCAGAATTAGAGGAGTGCAGATATCTCGGGGGTGGGGTGGTGGTTGTGGGGCTGAAGGAGATTACAGAGATAGGGAGGGGAGAGGCCATGGAGGGATTTGAAAACAAGGATGAGAATTTTGAAATTGAGGCGCCGCTCAACGGGGAGCCAATGTAGGTCAGCGAGCACAGGGGAGATGGGCGAACAGGACTTGGTGCAAGTTAGGACATAGGCAGCCGAGTTTTGGATGACCTCAAGTTTACGTAGGGTGGAATGTGGGAGGCCAGCCAGGAGTGCATTGGAATAGTCAAGTCTAGAGGTAACAAAGGCATGGATGAGGGTTTCAGCAGCAGATGAGCTGAGGCAGGGGCGGAGATGGGCAATGTTACGGAGGTGGAAATAGGTGGTCTTTGTTATGCTGCGGATATGTGGTCGAAGCTCATTTCAGGGTCAAATATGGCACCAAGGTTGCGAACAGTGTGGTGCAGCCTCAAACAGATGTTAGGGAGAGGGATGGAGTCAGTGGCTAGGGAACGGAGTTTGTGGCAGGGACCGAAAACTTTGGCTTCGGTCTTCCCAATGTTTAATTGGAGAAAATATCTGCTCATCAGAACTGGATGTCGGACAAGCAGTCTGACAATTTAGAGACATTGGAGGGGTCGAGAGAAGTGGTAGTGAGGTAGAGTTGGGTGTCGTCAGCGTACATGTGGAAACTAACACTGTGTTTTCGGATGATGTCGCCAAGGGGCAACATGTAGATGAGAAATAGGAGGGAGCCAAGGATAGATCCTTGGGGGACACCAGAGGTAATGGTGCGGGAGCGGAAAGAGGAGCCGTTGCAGGTGATTCTCTGGCTACGATTAGATAGATAAGAATGGAACCAGGCGAATGCAGTCCCACCTAGCTGGACAACAGTGGAGAGGCGTTGGCGAAGGATGGATTGGTCAACCATGTTAAAGGCTGCAGACAAGTCAAGAAGGACAAGCAGGGATAGTTTACCTTTGTCACAGTCACAAAGGATGTCATTCGTGACTTTGATGAGAGCCGTTCCGGTACTGTAGCAAGGACGGAAACCTGATTGGAGGGATTCAAACATGGAATTGTGGGAAAGATGGCCACGGATTTGGGAGGCAACAACACGTTCAAGGACTTTGGAGAGGAAAGGGAGGTTGGAGATGGGGCGGTAGTTTGCAAGGACGGAGGGGTCAAGGGTTGGTTTTTTGAGGGAGCGGGGGGACAGTACCTGAGGAGAGCGAACCGTTAACAATGTCAGCTAAAATGGGAGCCAGAAAAGGAAGTTGGATGGTCAGCAATTTGGTGGGAATAGGGTCGAGGGAGCAGGAAGTGGGTCTCATGGACAAGATAAGCACAGAGAGGTCATGAGGGGAGATCGGAGAGAAACTGGAGCAGGATGTGAGTTCAGGGCTAGGGCAGGGGGGAACCTTAGAGGAAGTTTGGCCCAGTGGGCTAGGGGAAGGAAGGGAAGTGGCAGAGGCAGCTGAACGGGTGGTCTCAATCTTAGAGATAAAGAAGTCCATGATCTTCTCACACTTGTTGTCGGAGGTGAGGGTGGAGGAGACAGGGGAGAGGGGTTTAAGAAGACGGTTAGCAGTAGAGAATAGGAGCCAGGGTTTATCTTTGCATTCTAGAATGATTCTGGAATAGTGAGCAATTTTGGCAGACGAGAGCAGGATCCGATAATGCTTTATGTGATCCAGCCAGATCTGGCGGTGAATGGCTAAACCAGTTGTCCGCCATATCCGTTCAATTCTGCGTCCCTTGGACTTAAGGGAGCAAAGATGAGGGCCGTACCGGGGGAATGGCCAGGGTGAGAGAGGGTAATTGTTTTAATAGGGACTAGGGCATCAAAGGTGGTGGTGAGGGTGTGGTTGAGCAGATCGGCAGCTGCAGAAATGGAGGGACAAAGGCTGGACAATTGGGATTTCATAAGTGCAGTTGTAAGAGAGTTGGGAGAGAGTTTTTTCATGGGGAAGTGGTCAGAGATGGCCTTATCTGCGATTGACATGATGGGAACAGCGAGGCCACGAGAGATAGCAACGTCAAGGGGGTGGCCGTGAATATGGGTTGGGGAGTTTACATGGAGGGAGAGATTAAGGGAGAATAGGAGGCTAGTGAACTCAGAGGAGAGAGAGCATGATTAATTGATATGGGGGTTGAAATCACCGAGGATGAGAAGTCGTTCTGTGCAGAGGCTGAGGGAGGAAAACAGTGAAGATATCTCGGTAATAAAAATTTTATGGTACTTGGTTGGGCAGTAGAGAATAAGAATTTTAAATGAGAGGTGAGATGGGTGGAATAAGGTGACATTCTCAAAGAAGGAGAAAGTGCCAGAGGAGTAGGGGGACAGACCAAGGTGTGATTTGATGATGAGAGCCACACCGCCACCATGGCGGTCTGAGCGGGGCAAGTGGTGGAAAGTACAGCCAGGCGGGGAGGCTTCATTTAAGGGTAAGGTGTCATCACCCCTCAACCAAGTTTCCATCAGGGCCATGATGTCGATGCAATCATCCACGATAAGCTCATGGATGGCAAGGGCCTTGTTCGCAAGTGAACGGACATTCTGGAGGGAGATGCGGAGAGGGTCGGTGATGGCTGCCCCACTGCCAATATCCACAAGAACAGCACTGGGGGGGGTGGGGGATGAGTTGGATGGGGAGGAGATTGGCAAGATTTGCCCCCAGTGGGCGCGCTGGGTGGGAAGGTTGGCGAGAGAGTAGGATGGGACAGTTGGGGTTGCTGCTCGTAAGGCGGCAGCGACGAGTGCCTCGATGGGCCCTTTGTAGGATGCCAAGAGAGGCACAGAGGGAAGCTGTGGGCTTATCTAAGAGGGAGTCAAGCCTGGGACGGCAGCAGGAGAGTAGGAAGATCGAAGACTAATGAAGGATTGGGGTAGGGATTTGGGAAGGCAGAGTATCCGAGAGAGGAGAGATGAAAGGAGGCCTGACAACAGGAGAGAGTAGTCAGGGTGGGATAGAGATTAAAGAAAAATAGAAGGAAAAAGTGGAAAAGTATTGAATGGCTTGAGTCCGGAGCGGCAGCCAAAGTACGCACGCGAATGGACACGGGAAAAGCTCAGGTTACATAGGCTTGTTTAAATGTAATAAGTAATGGAATACATATTTGCTGGTAGCAGGGAATAGGTTGGAGACAATAGTAGGGAGACCAGGGTCAAAGTTAAAGGTCCCATGGAAGGACATGGTCGATGTAACCAGGATGGGGCCGGTACGGAGATCGATGAACCGCTGTGCAGAGCAGGTGAGTGAAGTCCAGAAGCTTTTTGAAGGGTAGAGAGTTCGAGGATGGAGGTTGTTGCCATAGGAATAAGAGTCGGTGGCAGTGCAGAATGATGATGGCTAAATTGACATACGTTGGAGGTCACCATAGATCAAAACAGCAGAGAAAAGGTAAAACCACAAACCAGCGACCAGCAAAGCTGAAAACCAGTAGAATGAGTCACCGGACAAGTGAAGCAGCAGCTGCTACCTACAAGCCAGCAGAGCTGAAAAACCAGTAGAACCAGTTCAGCAGAGGCGCAGCCACAGTTTAAAGGTAAAAATCTTTTAGCAGCAGAGATAGGGATAAAGCAGGTAAGTCTTACAGTGTAATCCAGTGTAGTCCAATGCAGAAACATAGTGTAATCCAGTGTAGTTCAAAGCAGAAATGTAGTCTTGATGTCAGAGAAGTCCAGGAGATTGGAAACTGAAAAGCAGAGCAGCGCCACAACCGCTGAGTCGAACCGTGTAGTCAACTAAGTCCTGCCCGCGAGGAATCCAATGATAGAGGTCAAGTTTCAGCAGAGTTCCGGCAGTTGAAGGAGCTCAGTGACGTTGTGTATTTTGAATGTTGTATTTGAATTGTCCCACATAGCTTACCGTAGTTGTGATGTGCAATGCACTATGGGAAATAGAGTGCATGTTGTTGAGAAGACTCTCTTGAAAGTGTTGGCTGTGAACCGAACTCTGTCTCCTGTGTACTCTTTTAATTGTTATACAAGCAAGGTTATTAAACTCTTGAGATTTAACAAAAGTGGCGGCGAGGACGTCTGAACTTACGTGGCTCTGCTGTGCGGAAGATAGTCGGGTTTTACGTGTTTAAAATTGTTATTTTTGCCGTGGACAGTTAATTAAAGTGAGGCTGGCTCGAGGATAAAGGAGCTTGAAATGGCGGGAAGATGAGACGGCGGATAAGGTACTAACGACTTGAGGAAGGGGAGGAAAAGCAGTGAGTAAATCAGGAAGGACATTTATTCAACTGTGAAACGATCTGTGAATTGAAGCACTAAATAACTGATCATGATTTTAGTTGAGTTCAACATTGGAAGGATCCTTAGTGAATGATAATTAGGAGCCTGAGAGAAGGAAAATGGCTGGACTTATCGGTAACATTGGACCGTTAGATGAGAATGTCGATCAATGGAGCTCATACACAGAACGATTTGAATACTTCACACAAGCAAATGAAATTGGAGGGAACAAAGTAGTACCTACATTGTTAAGTGTGATGGGACCAAAGACTTTCAATCTTTTGCGTACTTTAGTGCATCCAGATAAACCAGGGACTAAACAATATAGCGAAATTGTGGAGATACTAAAAGGGCATTTTTCACCCAAACCCCTAGTCATAGCTGAGAGGTTTAGGTTCCACAGGCATAACCAGGAAGAAGGAGAAACAGTGACCATGTTTGTAGCTGCACTGAAAAGACTATCAGAGCACTGTGAGTTTAATGACGTGCTAAATGATGCTATAAGAGACAGGCTAGTGTGTGGTATGAGAACTGAAGCCATACAGAAGAGACTAGTAACGGAGAGTAATCTGACACTACAAAAGGCCATTGAAATCAGTATTTCCATGGAATTGGCAGCTAAGGAAGCTCAACAGTTGGGTGAAACAGAAAAAGTGCACAAAGTAAGAACAGAGAGCCAAGGGCCATGCTTCCGTTGTGGCAAAACGGGGCATCTTGCGTCTGCATGCTGGTGTGTGGACATGGATTGCCACAGCGGTGGTAAAAAGGGATATATTCAGCGCGCATGCAGAATTAAAAAGGACACAGAGAAAACATCAAAGATGGAAGGAAGAAAAAAAACATTCAGACAAAAGACAAAGAAGCATGTCCGCTCTGTAGAACAGGACAAAACAGAGGCAAGTGACACTTCAGAGGAGGAACTATCACTGAACGTGCTGACTATAGCTGGGGATTCGCATGGCTACTGGGTCTCACCCTTGCTAGAGGGGCAGCCTGTGCGAATGCAGATCGATACCGGGGCAGCAGTATCTCTTATGTCAGAGACAGTCTACAAAAAGACATTAAAGCACCTTCCACTTCAGCCAGCTAACCTAGCGCTAAAGACATATATAAAGAGTAACCGTGAGAGGTATTACTGAGGTCACAGTTCAGTTGAATGGACAAACTAGGAAGTTACCACTCTACGTAGTTAAAGGAGACTACCCCTCCCTGCTGGGACGTTCGTGGATGGAGGGAATAAAATTAGACTGGTCATCAGTCTACATGATGTCACACAATGATTCAGGCTTACCCGCCATCTTAAAGAAACATGCAGAAGTCTTTAATGGAGAATTGGGTAGCATGAAAGATATTACTGTGAAGCTTCGTATTAAGCAGGATAGCAAACCCAAGTTCATGAAGGCATGACCCGCACCTTATGCCATCAGACCAAATGTCGAGGCTGACTTAGAAGCCCTAGTTGAAAGCGGAGTACTAGAACCAGTCAGCGTGAGTGAATGGGCAACGCCCATCGTACCAGTGCTCAAGAAAGGGGGTGGAGTTAGGATATGTGGAGATTTTAAAGTAACTGTTAACCCTGTATTGTCAGTGGAGCAATATCCGCTTCCCCATGTTGATGATTTGTTTGCGGGACTTGCTGGGGGCCAGAAGTTTAGCACAATCGACCTCTGTCAAGCCTACCTGCAAATGCATGTGGATGAACAGTCATGAGAAATGCTGACTATTGTGACGCACAAGGGCCTATTTAGGTATCGTCGACTTCCTTTTGGAATTACATCAGCTCCAGCGCTTTTCCAACGTGCTATGGACCAGTGGATTGCCTGGAGTCCAGTGCTACTTAGATGATATCTTAGTTACTGGGTGTGGTGACCAAGACCATCTCCGTAACTTGGACGCAACGCTACAGAGACTGAGGGATTACGGACTCAGAGTTCGCAGGGATAAATGCAATTTTTTTTCAGGCATCAGTTGAGTACCTCAGTCTTGTGATCGATGCCACAGGCCTTCACAAGGCACCGTCCAAGACCAAGGCAATCGTGGATGCCCCAGCACCTGAAAATATCAGCCAGCTGCATTCTTTTCTAGGGTTACTGAACTACTATGGACGGTTCATACCGAACCTAGCCTCGATGCTGAGGCTGCTGCATTGGTTGCTATGTAAAGACAAGAAGTGGGAATGGACTAACAAGTGCCAGGAGGCGTTCATGACAGCAAAGGACATGCTCCTGAAGTCAGAGACTTTGACGCATTTTAACCCTTCATTACCAATACAGTTAGCTTGCGATGCATCGTCATATGGTGTGGGAGCGGTCATTTCTCATATCATGCCAAACGGAGAAGAGAAGCCGATAGCATTCGCATCTAGGACTTTGAACAGAGCTGAAACTAAGTACGCCCAAATAGAACGAGAAGCACTGAGCTTCGTTTTTGGCGTTCGCAAGTTTCACCAATATTTGTACGGGAGACAGTTCACCCTACTAACAGATCACCGCCCTCTCACGACCATCTTCGGGCCACATACAGGGATTCCGTCACTTGCTGCAAGCAGAATGCAAAGGTGGGCGCTGCTGTTGTCTGCACACACATTTGACATTAGATATCGCAAGTCTGACCTGCATGGCAATGCCGACGGTCTTTCCAGGTTGCCGCTGCCTGTCACCAAGCCTATGACGCGTAGCATGGACATCTGCTATTTTAGGCAGGTGGAGAACGTGCCTGTTACTTCGACACAGGTCCGACGAAACACCAGAAACGACCCAGTGTTGTCTGCAGTGCTGGACATTATCGTCAGGGGCAAGCTTGACAGCGATGACCCAAACCTGAAACCATATCTCTTAAGGAGAAACGAACTGTCGGTGCAGTCTGGATGCTTGCTGTGGGGGAGGAGAGTGGTTATTCCACCATCGCTACGGAAACCAGTGTTACAGCAAGTCCACTCCGGACACTGCGGAATGGTTCGTATGAAAGAAATAGCGAGGTGCTACTTCTGGTGGCCGGGTATGGATGGACAGATTGAGGACAAAGCTAAAACCTGTTCCTCATGTCAGAGAGTTCGTAATGTGCCACAGCTTGCACCTCTTCACCCCTGGGACTTTCCGGAGGAAGCATGGCACCGCATTCATGTAGACTTTGCAGGTCCATTCAAGGAGAGAATGTTCCTGGTGGCTGTTGACGTGCACAGTAAGTGGCCAGAGGTTGTTATAATGAGGTCCACCACCGCTGAGAAGACCATTGAGAAGTTAGGTGAGGTGTTCAGCCGATTTGGATCTCCGATGCAACTTGTCTCAGACAACGGTCCACAGTGGGTGTCACAAGAAATGGCTACATTCCTGCAGGTGAATGGCGTACAACATATCAGGGCTGCACCATACCACCCTGCGACCAATGGTCTAGCTGAGAGGTTTGTTCAGACCATGAACCACTCTCTAAAGGCATCGCAAGGCCAGGGAACGCTTCATCAGCGCCTGAATAGTTTCCTGCTGAGTTACAGGAACACACCACATGCGACCACAAAAGCATCACCTGCCATTCTACTGCTCAAAAGAGAGCTACGAACCAACTTCGACCTGCTGAAACCGCCAAAGGTGAAAGACGTGGTACAGTATCAGCAGGACAAGCAGATCAAGCGACATGAACAACGCTCCAAAGACAGAGTCTTCAGTCCAGGTGAACATGTGTTGGCACGGAACTACAGTGGTGGACCTAAGTGGGTTCCTGTTCCTGTCATTGCACAGACTGGTCCAGTATCCTACACTGTACAGACACCCGAGGACATTGTCTGGAAGAGACACACCGATCAGCTTCTACGAGTGCAGCAACACCCACTGAACCACCAACAGCAGTTTATCTGCCATTGGGTGGCGCTGTGGGTCATCCGCCTTCTACACCGAGAGGCTCACCTTCTGAGGAAGCAGTCGCTTCAGCCCCTATCTCATCAGCAAGGGAGACCTGTATACAGGCACCTCAGCCGCCTGCACCTGTGTTGACGTCACCTGTGAGAGACAATGAACTGGAGAGCCAGGTTGACCGCCGGTATCCTACAAGAGAGCGGCAGCCCCCTATACGTTTGAACTTATAATTCAGAGGCTTACCCTTTATCTGGGGCAGAATAATCCCCATGGGTATAGCCATGGTTGGAGAAAGTCTACCCTCACTCCCAGGTTATTGTGTTTTAAAAAAAAATTGTGGTTCTATTGGGACATCTAATGTAAGAGGGGAGGAGATGTTGTGTATTTTGAATGTTGTATTTGAATTGTCCCACATAGCTTACCGTAGTTGTGATGTGCAATGCACTATGGGAAATAGAGTGCATGTTGTTGTGAAGACTCTCTTGAAAGTGTTGGCTGTTAACTGAACTCTGTCTCCTGCGTACTCTTTTAATTGTTAATACAAGCAAGGTTATTAAACTCTTGAGATTTAACAAGTGAGAACAAAGAGACGCCAGGGGATGGGCAGTGGAATCTGCAGGGGGAGCTTTAAACTTGTAGTTTGAACTTGTAGTTTGGGCTGAAATGCCTTGACTATCAGAGGCAGGGTATCTTAAGCAATGGAAGGGAGGAGATTGGGGGAAGAAAGGCCAAAGGATGGTAGTGGATGACCGCGGATACAGCCGAAGAGAAGAGCAGCTCAGTGAGGAGCCACCAGCCCAGGAGCCATCTTGAATCCGAAAGGACTCACTGGGTATGGCAGAAATATTAAATGAGTATTTTTGCATCGTCTCCGCCCTTGAAAATGATGCTCAACTATTTAATAATGTTACTAAAACTTGTAATAGATAAATATAGATGAATATATTGTTTTAAAAAGAATTAAGAACTTGAAAATAGATAGAGCAGCCGGGCTGGATGATATCCACCCGAGGGCCCTCAGAGAAATGCTGTGTGTGCCCCTAGCCTGTATTTTTAATAGCTCACTGCACTCTGGAATGGTTCCTGTAGACTGGAAGGAGGCTAATGTAGTCCCCATTTTTTTTAAAAAGGTGACAAGATGGACCCGGATATTTATAGGCCCATTTGTTTGACATTAGTAATAGGTAAGATGCTTGAGGGAATCATTATGGATGCAATATATGAATGCTTGGATAGAGAGGGACATATTAGGGACACCCAACATGGCTTCATAAAAAGGAGATCATGTCTTACAAATGTCATTGTATTTTTCGAAGAAGTTACAAAGTTGGTGGATGAGGGAAGCCCAGTAGACATTGTCTACCAAAAAGCTTTTGATAAGGTACCACACAAGAGAATTCTCTATAAGATTGAAGCCTCTGGTATTAGTGGTAATATATTGAGTTGCATTGAGAGCTGGCTGGCAGGACATAGGCAAAAAGTAGTTATAGATGGATTTGGATCTGTTTGGAGTCCAGTCACCAGTAGTGTCAGTGTTGGGACCCTTGCTCTTTACTACTTTACTACTTTTATTAATGATCTGGATGTAGGTGTTGGGGCACGATCAGCAAATTTGCAGATGATACTAAGATCTGTGCGAGTGTTAGGACCGTAGACGATGCTCGTCTGCTTCAGGCGAATCTTAATGTGATGGAAGATTGGACTCATGATTGGCAAATGATGTATAACTTGGATAAGTGCAGTGTTATGCATGTGGGCAGGGCAAATGCTGAACATTCATACACTCCTCAGAGAAAAGCATTAAAGAAGGTGGAGATAGAAAGAGATTTGGACATTCCAGTGCATACATCCTTAAACGTACATGAGGTACATGAAGGGATGGCTAGAGCAAATAGGGTGTTGGGGTGCATCCATAGGACAATTGAGTACAAGATGAGGTGTACTATTTTGTCCTTGTAAAAGACCTTTGTCAGGCCTCACTTGGAATACTGTGTCCAATTTTGGTCTTCCCACATGGTAGATGATATTGAAGCTTTGGAAAGGGTGCAGAGGAGGACCACTAGACTAATTCCCAGTTTACAGAATCTTAGGCCTCGATTTCCTCTACCTCGGTGGGTCTGTGGCGTGCAACGTCAGTGGCGGGTTGCGACACCGCTGCAGGCTCCAGCTTACTGTGTAGAATGATTTTACGTTGATTGGGCTTGTTAAGCCCGCCCAGCGCATTTGCCGGTCAATTGAAGGAAGCGGGTCTGGTGATGTAATTTAATGACGCGGCATCAGCCGGTTTCCTTAAAGGGACCATGTGCAAATTTATTTGACAGTTGTGCTGTCAGTGTTCTACAGCATTGAGGTGCTACAAACACTGACAAGCACTGTACAGAGGTGCACTGCTGCACCCAGGTTCTCCCATGACTCCCATAACCATATGGAGGGAGTCACAGCACGCAGGGAGGTTCTCTTCCCTTCCAATGGGTGGAAGACACCTCACCAGGAGACCAACATAGCCTCCTTGCACATTGTATAGGAGGACACAAGCAGGGATGTCGTCAGGAGGACCAGGTTGCAGTGACGCAAACCTTTCAATGATCTCAGTAGATCACAAAATGTTACTGCAAAGCCACACTCTGCCTCATCCTGCTGTGCCACTCATCACATCCCCATCACTCTGCCTTCCCTACCCTACTCCTGCACATCCTTACTCACCCCAACTTACCTTGCACCTTCACCCATCCCCCTCTATCTACATTATCACTTCCCCATCTCACTAGCCACCCCTCACACTCACCCTCATTCTAGTGCAATCATACCAACTAACAACACACAAGAGCAGGCACTTGGATGTTTTAGCCAATGTTCATGTGAAGATTCTGTTAATGTGGTGTCAAACATTGAAATCTTTATTTTCAACACTTTGCGTTCTTGGACAGATCTGTGTGCACCTTTGGAAGTGGCTTAGTGAGTTGCAGTGAATGGTGAGACATAACAGTACCCCCTGCAATGGTGATGAGTGGGAAAGGCATGGCTTGGACAATGTAGGGATGCTTTATGTTGTTGGCGTGGGGTGGTGCCAACCTGGCACATCATGTGGCAGCCAGGGTGTACCCGCTGTCAAAAAAAATTTCCCACCCGACCCGCCAACGAACGCGCCCGCTGACGCCCCCGAAAAATTCCCCCCAAAGCTATCAAGGTAGGCGAAAAGGACATAAGAACATAAGAAATAGGCCCCTCGAGCCTGCCCCGCCATTCAATAAGATCATGGCTGATCTGATCTTGGCCTCAACTCCACTTCCCTGCCCGCTCCCCATAACCCTTGACTCCTCTGTAGCTGAAATATATGTCTGTCTCCGCCTTGAATATATTCAATGACTCAGCCTCCACAGCGCTCTGGGGTAAAGAATTCCAAAGATTCACGACCCTCTGAGAGAAGAACTTCCTCCTCATCTCCATTTTAAATGGGTGACCCCTTATCCTGAAACTATACCCTCCTAGTTCTAGATTCCCCCACGAGGGGAAACATCCTCCCTGCATCTACCCTGTCAAGCCCCCTCAGAACCTTATATGCTTCAATAAGATTGTTAGATCCGTGATTCTGAGAGTATGATGTTTTTCAATAACCACACGGATGCTGTAACTTAACAATCAACAGGTATTTACTGGAGTAGGGTAGTCTCAAGACTGGGGGTACAGAGGCATGCTCAAGGCTTATATACAGGTGTGGTCACTGCCGGTACTACAGTATACAGGAGCTGTAAAAGTAGTTCTCTCTTAAAGGTACATACACTACAATTCCTCCCCTTTTAGATTAGCAGTACCCATAATATTCAAATAACAATTAACACTTCTGGAAAGCTCGTCTACGTTCGTCATTCCACTTCCATGGTACCCCTGTTTGCAGTAGGATGTTCAGTGGGTGTAATACCGTGGACAAATTTGGTAAGAACTTATGGTAGTAGTTTACCAGCCCGAGGAACGACCTCAGTTGTGACACATTTTCCGGTGCTGGAGCCTTGACTACTGCCTCAATCTTTTCAGGGGACTTATGTAACCCCTCTTCATCGATGACGTGGCCACAATACGAGATCTGCTTCTGGAAAAACTCGCACTTGTGGCGATTAGCTCGTAGCCCATATTCCTTTAATCTGGTGAGCACCTTCTCCAAGTTGGCAAGGTGATCACTGTCATTTTCGCCCGTGACCAGGGTGTCGTCCAAAAAACACTGGGTCCCTGGAATCCCTTGCAGGACTTGATCCATCGCCCTTTGCCAAATAGCCGGAGGCGATGCTACCCTGAACACCAGCCGGTTGTATTGATAGAGACCTGTATGAGTGTTGATCGTGAGGTATTGTTTCAAGGCTTCTTCTACCTCCATTTGCAAGTACACCTGGGCTAGATCAATTTTGGTGAAGCGTTTACCTCCAGATAGCGAGGCGAAAATATCCTCAATTCGTGGAAGCGGATATTGTACCGTGTGAAGGACTGGGTTCACTGTCACCTTAAAATCCCCACAGATGCGGACCTTCTTTGGTTCCCCAGGCGTATTACTCAACGACCTCTTCATTACAGGAACGATGGGTGTAGCCCACTCGCTCCAGTCTACTTTGGACAGTACTCCTGAACGTTCCAACCCTTCCAGCTCTGCTTCAACGGCTGGTCTGATCGCATAAGGCACTGGTCTGGCCTTAAGAAATTTTGGGCTTGCATTTTCCTCTATTTTAATCGTTGCTGTTATGCCTTTTAGTGTTCCGAGTCCCTCCTGGAACACTTCTTTTGCGTCAGTTAGCATTTTTGACAGTCGTCCAGGTGTGACGTCGTCATCCTTTTTGGCCTCAACCTTCAGTGCCTGTATGGAATGCCAGTCTAATTGTATCTTCCGGATCCATTCACGTCTTAGCAGTGGTGGTCCTCCATCTGGCAATACATATAAGTCCATTTTGGGTATTTCCTGGCCTTTGTATATCACTTTCACCCTTATTTTTCCTTTGGGGTAGACTTTTTGCCCCATGTACGTCTTCAAGACAATCTCTGTAGCTTTCAAGGGTATATGTGAAAATAGCCGCTTGTAGTCCCTTTGGTTTATGACTGTTAGGGCTGATCCTGTGTCCAATTCCATTTTCACTTGGACTCCGTCTATCTTGAGTGTAACCCAGATAGTCTGGTGATCCTCCATTTCTGTTACCTTATGTAGTTTCAGACAACCCAGCTCCTTGCTTCCGGAGTCTGTGTCACTTTTCTGTTCGTCTGAACTACTGTCCATCACCTGGTGTACCTTTTTGTACTTCTCCTGTGGAGATTTCTTACTGTTGGTTTTCTTCCCAGACCTGCAGACTCTTGCTATGTGTCCTGCTTTTCCACACTGTCTGCACACTTGGTCCTTGAACCAACAATCCTTCTGGTCATGTGTTGTTCTGCCGCAGCGATAGCACTTCCCTGTTCCATAGGACATTTCATTGGTGCCATATTCTTGCGGTCTCCGTTGTATCTCTGCAGCGCCCCTTGCGGCTGCTTCGTGTGATACTGCCATACTGAAAGCCTTGTCCAGCGTAAGATCCTTTTCTGATAGAAGCTGTTTCTGGGTTCCTTCACTTTGAAGCCCACACACAAACTTGTCCTTTAACGTATCTGCTAGTCCCACTCCAAACTGGCAGTGTTTCGAAAGCTTGCGCAGTTCCGTTAGGTACTCAGCATTGCTTTCGTCTTTGTGTTGGTTCCTTTTATGGAACTTAAATCGTTCTGCTATCAGCAGCGGTGTGGGGTTTAAGTGGTCCTCTAGGATTTCTACTATGCTTTCGAAATTCTTATTCACAGGCTTCTCTGGGGTTATTAGGTTTCGCAGTAACCCATAAGTTTTTGCACCCATGGAATTTAACAAAACCAGTGCTTTCCTAGCATCTGGCACTTCATTCGCCCTGCAGTACACCTCAATACGTTCCACATATGTCGCCCAATCTTTGACTTCATTGTCGAACGTAGAGATACTGCCACTCTTCGGCATCCCTGGGTGTGATTTAACTGTCAAAAATGGCGTCTCCCGCGCTCTCCCTTCTTCTCCGCTGGCACAAAATGGCGTCTCCTGCGCTTGCCTTTCTTCCCGCGCTCGCCCTTCTTCTCCACTGCGGCTTCTAAAAATGGCGTCTCCCGCGCTCTTCCTTCTTCTCCACAGCTCAATGGCGTCTCCCGTGCTCTCCCTTCTTCTCCCCGCGGACACTGTTCAGGCCTTGAGCCCTGGCTGCGCTCTGCGCATTTTTTTTTCTGTGCGCCTTTCCCGTTTCCGCCGCTCGGTCCTGAACCCGGCTGCTGCTTTACCCTCTCTCTCTCCGTTTTGTTTTTCCTCGACACCGCTCGGTTTTCAACCCCCGGCTGTGCCCTGTGCGCTTCACCCTCTATCTTACCCCGTCGACGCTGCTCGGCTTTTTCTCTGCCGTCGGTCGGCTCCAGCCGCCGCTGTCCGGGAAGGGTCTGCGCTGTACCTGGTACCTGTCGTCAGTCTGTTGCTGATCGTCGTGGCTGGGGAACCAAGCTCGGCTCTCCATAGCCTCCCCTGCGATGTTCACTCTCTGCCGGACAACTGGGCGGTTGCTTGTGGTCGACGCCCGTGTTTCTGGCCTCGACTTTCTTCCACCGCCCTCCCGGAGCGAATCCTCGAAAGGAAATGCAGAGTTGCAGGTAGATTCGAATCGACACTCGTCGCCACTGTTAGATCCGTGATTCTGAGAGTATGATGTTTTTCAATAACCACACGGATGCTGTAACTTAACAATCAACAGGTATTTACTGGAGTAGGGTAGTCTCAAGACTGGGGTACAGAGGCATGCTCAAGGCTTATATACAGGTGTGGTCACTGCCGGTACTACAGTATACAGGAGCTGTAAAAGTAGTTCTCTCTTAAAGGTACATACACTACAAAGATCACCTCTCATTCTTCTAAATTCCAATGAGTCTATGCCCAGCCTGCTCAACCTTTCTTCATAAGACAACCCCTTCATCTCAGGAATTAACCTTCTCGGAACTGCCTCCAAAGCAAGTATATCCCTCCTTAAATAAGGAGGCCAAAACTGTACGCAGTACTCCAGGTGTGGTCTCACCAAAAGAGTTGGGACTCTACACTTTAGAGAAGCATAGAAGATGATCTGATTGAGGTTTATAAGATAATGAAGGAAATAGATTGTATTCCAGTTGACAGTTGTTCCAATTAAATTGGTTAGAGAGGACCAGGTCAACATGGTTTCAGGTGGGATGAAGAGTGTATATTGAGGCAATAGCAAAATACTGTGGATGCTGGAAATCTGAAATAACAAACAGAACTGGTAAAAGTTGGGGATGTAACAGATTTTAAGCAGGTGCAGAGGCAGGGAAAGGGGGGGGTGGAGGGGAGGAAGGAACTGAAACATAGAAACATAGAAGATAGGAGTAGGAGTAGGCCATTCGGCCCTTCGAGCCTGCTCCGCCACTCAATGAGATCATGGCTGATCATCCAAATTCAGTACCCTGTCCCTGCCTTCTCCCCATATCCCTTGATCCCTTTACCCTTAAGAAATATATCCAACTCCATTTTGAATATATTTAATGAACTGGCCTCCACCGCCTTCTGTGGCAGAGAATTCCACAGGTTCACCACTCTCTGGGTGAAGAAATTCCTCCTCATTTCAGTCCTAAATGGCTTACCCCTTATCCTTAGACTATGACCCCTGGTTCTGGACTCCCCGGCCATCAGAAACATCCTTCCTGCATCTAGTCTGTCCAGGCCTGACAGAATTTTATAAGTTTCGATGAGATCCCCTCACAATCTTCTAAACTCCAGTGAGTATAAGCCCAATCGACACAATCTCTCCTC
This sequence comes from Somniosus microcephalus, assembly GCF_052327205.1. Taxonomy (NCBI): domain Eukaryota; kingdom Metazoa; phylum Chordata; class Chondrichthyes; order Squaliformes; family Somniosidae; genus Somniosus; species Somniosus microcephalus. The sequence continues at coordinate 30,603,264 of NC_140999.1, read as the reverse complement.
ATACGTCATTCCTGCCATCCCAGGTATCAGCCTGGTGAATCTTCGCTGCACTCCTTCCATGGCAAGAACGTCCTTCTTCAGGTAAGGCGACCAAAACTGCACACAATACTCAAGGTGCGGTCTCACCAAGGCCCTGTACAACTGTAGCAAGACATCCTTGTTCCTGTACTCGAACCCTCTTGCTACGAAGGCCAACATACCATTTGCCTTCTTAACCGCCTGCTGCACCTGCATGCTTACCTTCAGCGACTGGTGCACAAGAACACCCAGGTCTCTTTGCACTTCCCCTTCTCCCAATCTATTGCCATTCAAATAATAATCTGCCTTCCTGTTTTTGCCACCAAAGTGGATAACCTCACATTTATCCACATTATAGTGCATTTGCCATGTTTCTGCCCAATCACCCAATCTGTCCAAATCGTACTGGAGTTTCTCGACATCCTCCTCACAGCTTACCCTCCCACCCAGCTTTGTGTCGTCTGCAAATTTGGAGATATTACATCCAATTCCCTCGTCCAGATCATTAATATATATTGTGAACAGCTGGGGTCCTAGGACCGATCCTTGCGGTACCCCACTAGTCACTGCCTGCCACTCGGAAAACGACCCGTTTATTCCAACTCTCTGCCTTCTGTCCGCCAACCAGTTCTCTATCCAAGTCAATACCTTGCCCCCAATCCCATGTGCCTTAATTTTGCACGCTAATCTCTTATGTGGGACCTTATCGAAAGCCTTCTGAAAGTCCAAATACACCACATCCACTGGTTCTCCCTTATCTATTTTACCAGTTACATCCTCAAAAAATTCCAGTAGATTAGTCAAGCATGATTTACCCTTTGTAAATCCATGTTGACTTTGTCCGATCCTGTCGCTGCCTACCAAGTGCTCTGCTATTACATCTTTTATAATAGATTCTAGCATTTTCCCCACTACCGATGTCAGGCTTACCAGTCTATAATTCCCCGCTTTTTCTCTACCACCTTTTTGAATAATGGGGTAACATTAGCTACCCTCCAATCCATGGGTACTGTTCCAGAGTCTATCGAGTTCTGGAAGATGACCAGCAATGCATCTACTATTTCTAGGGCCACTTCCTTAAGTACCCTGGGATGTAGATTATCAGGCCCTGGGGATTTATCAGCCTTCAGTCCCATCAATTTTCCTAACACCATTTCCCTACAAATACTGATTTCTTTCAGTTCCACCCTTTCATCAGGCCCTATGTTCCCCGGCATCTCTGGGAGGTTATTTGTGTCCTCCTTTGTGAAGACAGAACCAAAGTATGAATTTAGTTGGTCTGCCATTTCTTTGTTTCCCATTATAAATTCCCCTGATTCTGACTGCAAGGGACCTACGCTTGACTTCACCAATCTTTTTCTCTTCACATATCTATAAAAGCTTTTACAGTCAGTTTTTATGTTCCTTGCTAGCTTACTCTCATATTCTATTTTCCCTTTCTTAATTAATCCCTTTGTCCTCCTTTGTTGAATCCTAAACTGCTCCCAATCCTCAGGATTATTGCTTTTTCTGACCAATTTATATGTCGTCTCCTTGGATCTTATGCTATCCCTAATTTCCCTTGTTAGCCACAGTTGAGTCACCTTTTTTGTTTTATTTTTATGCCAAACTGGGATGAACAAATTCTGTAGCTCATCCATTCGGTCTTTGAATGTTTGCCATTGCCTATCCACCGTCAACCCTTTGAGTGCCATTCCCCAATCAATCCTACCCAACTCGCTCCTCAGGCCATCGTAGTTTCCTTTATTTAAATTGAGGACCTTTATTTAAATTGAGTCAACTACTTCATTCTCCATCTTAATGAAGAATTCGATCATATTATGATCGCTCAGACACAAGGGGCCTCGTACAACAAGATTGCTAATTAATCCTTTCTCGTTACATAATACCCAGTCTAAGATGGCCTGATCTCTGGTTGGTTCCGCGACATATTGGTCCAGGAAACCATCCCGTAAACACTCCAGGAATTCCTCCTCCACAGTATTGTTACTAATTTGGTTGGCCCAATCTATATGTAGATTAAAGTCACCCATGATGACTGCTGTGCCCTTATTGCACGCTTCTTTAATTTCCCTTTTCATGCCATCCCCAAACTCCGCCTTACTGTTGGGAGGTCTATATACCACTCCCACTAATGTTTTTTTCCCCTTAGTATTTCTCAATTCTACCCATACAGATTCCACATCATCAGAGCTAATATCCTTCATTACAATTGTATTAATCCCTTCTTTAACCAGTAATGCTACCCCACCTCCCTTTCCTTTTTGCCTATCTTTCCTGAATATCGAATACCCCTGGATGTTGAGTTCCCAGTCTTGGCCATCCTTGAGCCACGTTTCCGTAATCCCAACCAAATCATATTCGTTTACCTCTATTTGCGCAGCCAATTCGTCCACCTTATTACAAATGCTCCTCGCATTAAGGCACAAAGCCTTCAGGCTTGTTTTTTTAACGCTCTTAGACCTATTAGAATTATTATTTACTGTGGCCACGTTTGATTTAAACCGTTGATTTCTCTGACTGCCACTTTTGTTTTTCTCCTTCCTATCTTTTGCTTTTATCCCTGTTTCCCTTTCCTCTGTCTCCCTGCTCAGGTTCCCAACCCCCTGCCATTTTAGTTTAAACCCCCCCGAACAGTGCTAGCAAACCTCCCCGCAAGGATATTTGTCCTGCTCTGGTTCAGGTGCAACCCGTCCGACTTGTACAAGTCCCACCTTCCCCAGAAGCAGGCCCAGTGATCCAGGAAACTAAAGCCCTACCTCCTGCACCAACTCTTTAGCCACGCATTCATCTGCTCTATCCTTCTATTCCTATACTCACTAGCACGTGGCACCGGGAGTAATCCAGAGATTACAACCTTTGAGGTCCTGCTCTTTAATCTGCTACCTAGCTCCCTAAATTCTTGCTGCAGGACCTCATCCCTCTTCCTACCCATGTCATTGGTCCCAATGTGAACCACGACCTCTGACTGTTCACCCTCCCCCTTCAGAATGCCCTGCAGCCGTTCAGTGACATCCTTGACCCTGGCACCAGGGAGGCAACAAACCATCCTGGAGTCACGTCTACGGCCACAGAAACGCCTATCTGTTCCCCTTACGATAGAATCCCCTACCACTATTGCTCTCCCACTCTTTTTCCTCCCTCCCTGAGCAGCAGAAGCACCCCTGGTGCCGGGAAGTTGGCTGCTGCTGCCTTCCTCTGGTAAGTCATCCCCCTCAACAGTATCCAAATCAAAGGGACAGCCTGTGCTAGAAGGCAAGGCAGGAGAGATTAAATGTTACAAATGGGGATGGCAGAATCATCAACAGCTGCCGCCTGAAAAAATGGGGGGGTGGGGGGCGGTTATAGTCTGAAATTGTTGAACTCAATGTTGAGTCCAGAAGGCTGTAAAGTGCCTAATCGAAAGATGAGGTGCTGTTCCTCGAGCTTACGTTGAGCTTCATTGGAACAGTGTAAGAGGCCGAGGACAGGGAGGTCAGAGTGGGAGTGAAGCGGAGAATTAAAGTGACAAGCGGCCGGAAGCTCGGGGTCCCCCTTATGGACTGAACGGAGGTGTTCCGCAAAGCGGTCGCCCAATCTGCGTTTGGTCTCCCCAATGTAGAGGAGACTACATCGTGAGCAGCGAATACAGTATACTAAATTGCAAGGAGTACAAGTAAATCGCTGTTTCACCTGGAAGGGGTGTTTGGGATCCTGGACAGTGGGCAGGGAGGAGGTAAAAGGGCAGGTGTTGCATCTCCTGCGCTTGCATGGGAAGGTGCCGTGGGGAGGGGAGGGGCTGTTGGGGGTGCTAGAGGAGTGGACCAGGGTGTCGTGGAGGGAGCGGTCCGTTCGGAATGCGGAAAGGGGAGGTGAGGGGAAGATGCATTTGGTGGTGGGGTTGCATTGGAGGTGGTGGAAATGGCGGAGGATGATCCGTTGAATGTGGAGGCTGGTGGGGTAAAAGGTGAGGACAAGGGGAACCCTGTCATGTTTCTGGGAGGGAGAAGGGGTGAGAGCAGATGTGCGGGAAATGGAATGGACACGGTCGAGGGCCATGCCAACCATGGTAGAGGGGAATCCTTGACTGAGGAAAAAGGAAGACATATCTGAAGCACTGGTATGGAAGGTGGCATCGTCAGAACAGATGCGGCAGAGATGGAGAAACTGGGAGAATGGAATAGAGTCCTTACAGGAAGCGGGGTGGGAGGAAGTGTAGTCCAGGTAGCTGTGGGAGTCAGTGGGCTTGTAGTGGATGTTTGTCGATAGCCTATCGCCAGAAATGGAGACAGAAAAGTCAAGGAAGGGAAGAGAAGAGTCGGAGATGGACCATGTGAAGGTGAGGAAAGGGTGGAAATTGGAAGCAAAGTGAATGAAATTTTCCAGTTCAGGGCGAGAGCAGGAAACGGCACCAATACAGTCAGCAATGTACTGGAAAAAGAGGTGAGGGAGGGGACCTGAGTAGGACTGGAACAAAGAATGTTCCACATATCCCACAAAAAGACAGGCATAGCTAGGGTCCATGCGGGTTCCCATAGCAACACCCTTAATTTGGAGGAAGTGAGTGGAGTCAAAGGAGAAGTTGTTCAATGTGAGAAAAAGTTCAACCAGGCAGAGGAGGGTGGTGGTGGATGGGGACTGGTTGGGCCTCTGTTCAAGGAAGAAGCGGAGTGCCCTCAGGCCGTCCTGGTGGGGGATGAAGGTATAGAGGGATTGGACGTCCATAGTGAAAAGGAGATGGTTGGGCCAGGAAACTGGAAACTGTTAAAGTGGGGGAGGGTGTCAGAAGAGTTGCGCATGTAGGTGGGAAGAGACTGGACAAGGGGAGAAAAAATAGAGTCGAGATAGGAAGAAATCAGTTCCATGGGACAAGAACAGACTGAAACAATGGGTCTACCAGGGCAGTCCTGTGTGTGGATCTTGGGAAGGAGGTAGAAGCGGGCTGTGCAGGGTTGGGGGACAATGAGGTTTACAGCCATGGAGGAAAGATCTCCAGAGGAGATGAGGTCAGTGACAGTCTTGGAAACAATGGCTTTCAGAGTTCTCAATCTACCTGGACCCCTTCTTCTGACCTCTTACCCTCTCTAGATCTTTTCATTGCTAACTGCCAGCGTGACATCGGCCGTCTCAATTTCTCTGCTCCCCTCACTCACTCCAACCTACCTCCCTCTGAACTTGCAGCACTCCGTTCTCTCCGATCCAAACCTAACATCATCATTAAGCCTGCTGACAAGGGTGGTGCCGTTGTTGTTTGGCGAACCGACCTCTACCGTGCGGAGGCAGACTGCCAACTCTCTGACACATCCTCCTACCTCCCCCTGGACCATGACCCCACTACTAAACATCAAGCCATTGTTTCCAAGACTGCCACTGACCTCATCTCCTCTGGAGATCTTCCCTCCATGGCTGTCAACCTCATAGCCCACTTCTACCGCCTTTCCATAATCCACAAACAGGACTGCCTTGGTAGACCCATCGTTTCAGCATGTTCTTTCCCCACGGAACTGATTTCATCAAATCTCGACTCTATTTTTTCTCCCCTTGTCCAGTCTCTTCCCACCTACATTTGCGATTCTTCCGACGCCCTCCGCCACTTTAACAGTTTCCAGTTTCCTGGCCCCAACCGCCTCCTTTTCACTATGGACATACAATCCCTCTGCATCTCCATCTCCCACCAGGATGGCCTGAGGGCGCTCCACTTCCTCCTTCAACAGAGGCCCAACCAGTCCCCATCCACCACCACCCTCCTCCACCTGGCTGAACTTGTTCTCACATTGAACAACTTCTCCTTTGACTCCACTCACTTCCTCCAAATTAAAGTTGTTGCTATGGGAACCCGCATGGGTCCTAGCTATGCCTGCCTTTTCATGGGATATGTGGAACATTCTTTGTTCCAGTCCTACTCAGGTCCCCTCCCTCACCTCTTTTTCCATTACATTGATGACTGTATTGGTGCCGTTTCCTGCTCTCGCCCTGAACTGGAAAATTTCATTCACTTTGATTCCAATTTCAACCCTTTCCTCACCTTCACATGGTCCATCTCCGACTCTTCCCTTCCCTTCCTTGACTTCTCTGTCTCCATTTCTGGCAATAGGCTATTGACAAACATCCACTACAAGCACACTGACTTCCACAGCTACCTGGGCTACACTAGGTTACAAGAATATGGGCTACGAGCCAACCGCCCCAAATGCGAGTTTTTCAGGAAACAAATCTCGTATTGTGGCCACGTGATTGATGAAGAGGGGTTACATAAGTCCCCAGACAAGATTGAGGCAGTAGTCAAGGCTCCAGCACCGGAAAATGTGTCGCAACTGAGGTCGTTCCTCGGGTTGGTAAACTACTACCATAAGTTCTTGCCAAATTTATCTACAATTCTGCACCCACTGAACGCCCTGCTGCAAACTGGAGTAGCATGGAAATGGAGTGATGAGTGTAAGCGTGCCTTTCAGAAATGTAAATGCCTAATCACTTCAAAAGAAGTATTGGCCCATTACAATCCAACACTACCGATTCGGTTGGCATGTGATGCATCTCCTTACGGCATTGGAGCGGTGCTGTCACACAAATTCCTTGATGGTTCAGAGAGCCCAATAGCCTTTGCGTCGTGTTCGTTAACCTCAGCTGAGCATAACTACGCCCAGATTGACAGGGAGGCCCTCAGCCTGGTGTGGGGGGTGAAGAAGTTCAATCACTATCTGCACGGGCAGAAATTCACCCTACTGACTGATCACCAGCCTCTTGTCTCCATTTTTAACCCAAAGAAGGGCGTTCCGGTGATGACAGCGCAACGGCTGCAAAGATGGTCACTTTTTCTAGGGGCACATCAGTATGACATAGAGTACAAGGGTACGAAACAGCATGGAAACGCTGATGGGCTGTCGCGCCTGCCGTTGCCTACGGTGGAGGAAGCACCTGCAGTGGACCCTGTTGAGATATTCCATTCGACCATAGTCGAATGTCTACCTGTTACAAACTCAAGTTTAGAGAAGGAAACCCGAAATGACCTGACACTCTCTCGGGTCTATGATTTGACGGTGAAGGGATGGCCAGCACATGGCGACTCACTGTTGCCAGCATTCTCGCCAAGGAGAGAACAGCTGTCAGTGTGCCGGGGGACCTTGATGTGTGGATCCCGAGTGGTAATTCCACCCAAGTTGAGAGATAGAGTGCTCAATGAGCTTCATGAGGGTCATCTGGGAGGGGTAAAAATGAAGAGCCTAGCCAGGGCGTTTGTGTGGTGGCCGGGAATCGATAAAGAAATCGAGGAAATGACCAAGAGATGCACAGGATGCCAGAAAGTCCAAAACGCTCCACCACAGGCCCCGCTACACCCATGGGAGTGACCCTCATCTCCATGGCAACAGGTACACATTGATTTTGCTGGTCCATTTATGGACTCAATGTTTTTAATCGCTGTGGATGCACATTCGAAATGGCCAGAGGTCATCAAAATGTCCTCCACCACCACGGAGAACACTATTGCAGTCCTACGGACCATCTTCGCCAGGAATGGCTTGCCAGAACAGATTTGCTCCGACAATGGACCACAGTTTGTGTCCGAGGATTCCCGGAGGTTTTTGAGGAATAATGGGGTAAAGCATTACACATCTGCCCCATATCATCCAGCCACAAATGGATTGGCTGAGAGGTTTGTTCAGACCTTTAAGAAAGCAATAAAGGCGATGTATAACGACAACATACCACTACAACACAAGGTGGATAATTTCTTGTTTGCTTACCGGAATGCGACACATGCAGTCACCAACCAAGCTCCAGCCATAATGTTCTTTAACCGAAGGTTAAGATGTCGCCTGGATTTGCTCAAACCAAACATAAGACGAGATGTTGAGGATAAGCAATTCCAGCACATAAATGAGAAGCCAACCAGGAGCTTCAAGATAGGGCAACCAGTCTTGGCCCGCGACTACCGAACAGAAAAATGGCAGCCAGGAACGATATGCACACAGCAGGGACCACTAATGTACACAGTGGATGTTGGAGAGAGCATCGTGAGACGCCATGCTGACCAGATTCTAGAGTCACAGGAACAAGTCAAACCCATACCACGAGCATGCGCACCTGGTGATGAACCCGAAGTACAGATTGCGTCTACCTCAGAATCAGTGGTATTGGAAGCTGACGAACCAACCAATGACAATGAGCCAGAATCGACTCCGCCGCAAGAGCAGGATACTCGAGAAAGGCGCTATCCAGACAGGATCAGGAAGCCTCCTCAAAGACTGAATTTATAAATGATTACTTCAGCTGATGTATATAGTACAGAGAAAATTGTAATTGTAATTAGTTATTATTTAATTGTTAAATGAATGTTATGTACTGTTTATCTAAAAGGGGAGGAATTGTTGTGTATGTACCTTTAAGAGAGAACTGCTTTTATACTGTAGTACCGGCAGTGACCACACCTGTATATAAAGCCATAGCAGGCTTCTGTACTTTCAGTTTCCAGCATACCCTCTGTTCAGTAAACACCTATTATTACCGTTCTCCTGCAGTCCATGTGTTATTGATACGCGGACACTACACCGAGAACTGTGCACAGTACTCCAGATGTGATCTAACCAGGGCTTTGTATAGCTGTAGTAAAACTTCCTCCCCTTTATATTCGAGCCCTCTAGTTAGAAAGGATAACATTCCATTAGCCTTTTTCACAGAATCATGGAATCATAGAATGATACAGCACAGAAGGAGGCCATTTGGCCCATCATGCTTGTGTCGGCTTTTGGTAGAGCTATCCAATTAATCCCTGCCCTGCTCTTTCCCCATAGCCCTATAAATTTATTCCCTTCAAGTATCTATTCAATTCTCTTTTGAAAGTTACTAATTGAATCTGCTTCCATGACCCTTTCAGGCAGTGAATTCCAGATCACAACATCTCGCTGAATAAAAAAATTATTCCTCATGTCACGTCTGGTTCTTTAAATCTGTGTCCTATGGTTACCGACCCTCTGCCACTGGAAACAGTTTCTCCTTATTTACTCTATCAAAACCATTCATGGTTTTGAACACCTCTGCCAAATCTCCTCTTAACCTTCTCTGCTCTAAGAAGAAAAATCCCAGCTTCTCCAGTCTCTTCACATAACTGAGGTCCCTCATCCCTGGTACTATTCTAGTAAATCTCTTCTGCACTCTCTCCAAAGCCTTATCATCCTCCCTGAAGTGTAGTGCCCAGAATTGAACACAATACCCCAGCTGAGGCCTAACCACTGTTTTATAAAGGTTTACCATAACTTCCTTGCTTTTGCATGCTATTCCTCACCCGCAACCGGAGCGAGGTATTCGGCGAGTCGGGCGGAAGGCAGCGCAGCGCATCGAGCAGCAGCAGCAGCCACGTCGACCCGCTGGAGCTCGTCGGCTGGCAGCTCCTCAGCTGGAAGGCATTCCGACTGGGAGGAGGGGAGCCGAGCATGGTGGCCAGAGGCCGGACCGGAAGCGGGAGAAGCAGGCCCCGGACCGTCGGACCGTGGAGCCGGTGACGGTGAGGTGGAGGCCACGGCGACCGGAGGATGGCGAGTCAAGCGGAGGCAGCGTAGTGCATCGAGCAGCAGCCACGACGACTCGCAGTCCGACTGGGAGGAGGGGAGCCGGGAATGGTGGCCAGAGGGTGAGTGGGAGAAGCAGGCCACCACACGGGGAGCCGAGCCGGCAACAGTGAGGAGGAGGCCGCGGTGACGAGGAGGACGGAGCGGCTGAGGGACAGCGTGCTCCCACTGCCACTGGATGCCAAAGAATTGACTTTCTGAACACGGCGCTGTAAGAATAGCTGACGTGTCCCCACGGGGAGTAAGCATTCCATTGTACTAGTTACATATGGCAAATAAAATTGAATTGAATTGAATTGAATTAAAGCCAAAGATCCCATATACTTTTTTTTAACAGCCTTCTCAACTTGTCCTGCTACCTTCAAAGATTTGTGTACATACACCCCAGGTCTTTCTGTTCCTGCACCCCCTTTAAAATTATACCATTTAGTTTATAATCCCTCTCCTCATTCTTCCAACCAAAATGTATCACTTCACACTTCTCTGCATTAAATTTAATCTGCCGTGTGTCTGCGCATTTCACCAGTCTGTCTATGACTATCCTCCTCATTGTTCACTACATTTCCGAGTTTCATATCATCTGCAAACTTTGAAATTATGCCCTGTGTACCCAAGTCCAGGTCATTAATATATATCAAAAAGAGCAGTGGTCCTAATACTGACCCCTGGGGCACACCAATGTATACCTCCCTCCAGTCTGAAAAACAACCGTTCACCACTACTCTCTGCTTTCTGTCCCTTAGCCAATTTTGTATCCATGCTGCCATTGTCCATTTAATCCCATGGGCTTTAATTTTGTTAACAAGTCTATTATGTGGTACTTCCCTCTCCATAACTTTATCAAAGAACTCGATCAAGTTAGTCAAACACGATTTGCCTGTAACAAATCCATGTTAACTTTCATTTATTGGCCCATACTTTTCCAAATGCCAATTAAATTTTGTCCTGGATTATTGTCTCTAAAAGTTTCCCCACCGCTGACGTTAGGCTGACTGGCCTGTAGTTGCTGGGTTTATCCCTCTCCCTTTTTTTAAACAGGGGTGTAACATTTGCAATCCTCCAGTCCTCTGGCACCACCCCCATATCCAAGAAGGATTGGAAGATTGTAGCCAAGCTCTCTGCAATTTCTACCCTTACTTCCCTCAGTAACCTAAGATGCATCACAACTGGACCAGGTGACTTTGAGGACTGCCAACCTTTTAAATACCTCCTTTTTATCTATTTTTATTCTATCCAATATCACTGCTGCCTCCTCCTTTACTGCTATATTGGCAGCATCCTACTCTCTAGTGAAGACAGATGCAAAGTATTTATTTAGTACCTCAGCTATGCCCTCTGCCTCCACAAGAATATCTCCTTTTTGGTCCCTAATCGGCCCCACCCTTCCTTTGACTACCCTTTTACTATTTATGTGTTTATATAAGACTTTTGGGTTCCCTCTCTCTTTGCCCCACTTATTCCCTTTTTAGATCTCCTCTGTATGTTCTATATTCAGCTTGGTTCTCTACAGTATTATGAACTTTACAATTGTCATAAACCTCCTTTTTTCTCATTTTAACCTCTATATCTTTTGTCGTCCACGGAGCTCTAGCCTTGGATGCCCTTCCTTTCCCCCTCATGGGAACCTGTCTGCTCTGTACCTGAACCGTCTCCTCTTTGAAGGCCTCCTATTGTTCAATTATTGTTTTACCTGCCAATTTTTGATTCCAATCCACCTGGGCTAGATCCCTTTTCAATTCACTGAAGTTAGCCCTCTACTAGTTAAGTATTTTACACTTGATTGTACCTTGTCCTTTTCCATAACTATTCTAAACCTGATATTATGCTCTCGCACTGAAACATGCTCTACTTGCCCCATTCCATTCCCCAGAACTAGCTCCAATACTGATTCCTTCCTCGTTAGGCTGGAAACACACTTATCAAGAAAGTTCTCTTGTACACATTTCAGAAATTCCTCCCCCTCTTTGCCCTTTACACTGTTACTATCCCAGTCTATATCAAGATAATTTAAGTCCCCCATTATCACTACTCCATAGTTCTTGCATCTTTTTGTAATTTGCCTGCAAATTTGCTCCTCTATCTCCTTCCTATTATTTGGTGGCCTATAATATACACCCAGGAATGTAATAGCTCCTCTATTGTTCCTTAATTCTGACCAAATAGGTTATGTCTTTGACCCCTCAACTACATCATCCCGCTCTAGTGCTATAATAGTTTCTTTGATCAATACTGCTACCCCTCCTTTTTTTCCCTTCCCTATCTTTCCTGAATACCTTGTAGCCAGGTATATTAAGTTCCCAATCCTACCCTTCTTTGAGCCAGGTCTCTGTTATTGCCACTATATCATCGTCCCATGCAGCTCACCAACCTTATTTACGCTACATGCATTTACGCACATGTACTCCAAACCCATCTTAGACTGGCTTGCATTTGCCCCTTGTCTGATCCCTCCTATTTCTAAACTATTCTTTACTCTAGTGCTAGTTGTCTCTCTGAGTCCTCTGTGCACCTGTTTCTCCTCTAATGTTTCATCATGGAGCCCATCCCCCTGCCAAATTAATTTAAACCCTCCCCCACTACCTTCATCAACCCTATGTTATTTCATCAAAGAACTCAATCATGTTTGTCAGACACAATTTGCCTTTAACAAATCCATGTTGGTTGTCATTTATTAACCCATGTTTTTCCAAGTCAAAATGAATTTTGTCCCGGATTATGGTCTCTAGAAGTTTCTCCACCATAAGGCTGACTGACCTATAGTTACTGATTTTATCCCTCTCCCCTTTTTTGACATTTACAACCCTCCAGTCCTTTGGCAGCACTTACATATCCAAGGAGATTGAAAGATTGTGGCCAAAGCCTCCACTATTCAACCCTATTCTCAAATAAGATCTGCTATTCGCAATTATTCCTGATAATTTGGAATTTACATTTCTAGGAATGTCTCATAGCATTCCCGAGGTTTCTGTTCATTTTTAAATGTTACTGCTTCATGACATAATTACAATTGTAGGTAATCTTAAAAGTGACTTACCTGCAAAGTCATGAATCAGGTCTTTAATAAGATGTCCTACAATGGCATATGTTACTACCACAACAATCAGGGCTGCCATAAGCAAATATGTAACATAATTAGGAAGATGAATGGCATCTCTTGAAGGGGGTTTATAATCTTCATACAGGATCTCCTCTCTATTAGAGTACGGGAAAGGATATTCCGCTTTGTCTGGGATATTAGTCATAGTTTTGATATGATCCATATGTGAACCAGTGCTCACATGTTTCTGTAGTTACACCTTCCAGCTGCCTTGTGAAAGGTAGCATTGTTAAATACATATTCTGCAGATTAAACTCTGGGCTGCAGCCAATTCTTTCCTCAGGCTTTATTAAATAATGTGCTTTATCCCCTGCTGTTCTTAATCCTCTAGTCTCCATTCCAATAATGGCATTGAATAGATTCATGGGTGAAAACCCTTAAGGAGACTACTTTAATGATACACTTCTACTCATTTGCTAGTCATCTCTAATTAGTTTGTATAATTTAACAGTAGTGAAAAGTCACAGACATTCAGTCTGTATCTGTATTTAATTTGCGTGGAAATATTTTGGTCAAAGGTCAGGAAATACAATTTTTATGTGTTGAAGGTAAGGCAGCACGGTGGCATAGTGGTTAGCACTGTTGCCTCACAGCGCCAGGGACCCGGGTTCGAATCTGGCCTCGGGTGACTGTCTGTGTGGAGTTTGCACATTCTCCCCGTGTTTGCGTGGGTTTCCTCCGGGTGCTCCGGTTTCCTCCCACAGTCCAAAGATGTGCGGGTTAGGTTGATTGGCTATGATAAATTGACCCTTAGTGTTAGGGGGATTAAATACGTGGGGTTACGGGGATAGGGTGGGATATGTGTTGGTGTAGGGGTTACGGGGATCGGATGGGATATGTGTCAGTGCAGGCTCGATGGGCTGAAATGGCCTCTATCTGCATTGTGGGGTTTCTGTGATATAAAATACAAGATAACAATGTATAGCAATAGTAAATACTTCACACAAACTCGAGGAAAATGTATAATAGTAAATACTTCACACAAACTCTAGGAAAATGTATAGCAATAGTAAATACTTCACACAAACTCGAGGAAAATGTATAACAATAGTAAATACTTCACAGAAACTCTTGCATATAGTGTATGGCATCTTGTTTAGTATTCACCTTTGTAGCCAGACTAAGAACCGTCAATGGACACAATAGTTAAGGCTGGTGATTTTGAGTTCCAGGTACACCTAATAGTTGAAACCTATAATCTTTAAACTGCAATGTACATGTTCTTACAGTTATGTTGTAAGCCCAGCCTAATAAATACCAGAGTGTGAGCTACAATTAAAATCTAATAGGTAAATACAGTGTTAGGAAGGTCCAAGGTGTACTTTTTTCCTCTGGAGGTTCAGTTACTTGATCTCAGCCACATGATAAGGAGATAGTAGTTACGCTCTGCCTGGACTGGGGGGCAAAATTCACACTTTTTACACCGATGTAACCTAGATTATTTTTCTTCATTTCTTAGCTTCCCCCATTTTAAGTAACTCCGCTATTATCCCTAGATTGCACCCTATACTAGTCTATACATTTTTCCTAATTATATTCGCAGGTGCATGGTCAGACAACATTTGCTGATGCAATGCAATCCTTTGTTGAATCCATTTACAGCTGTTTTTTTCTGAACAATGAATTAAAATAAATGTGTCACTGTGTAAATGTTTTTTTTTGTTTTTAATCCTCTCCGGTCTTGAAGGACTCCCATTGCACAGTGCAATCCTATGCTGTCGCAAGGTGAGAGTCCACTACAGCAGCTGACTTTTTTTTGCAGCATTGAGCTCCCCCAGAGGCTCAGTGGGTAAATGGTTTGTATGTACTGAGCCAGACAGACTAGAACTGCCCAGGTCCTACCTCCAGGGTTAACTGAGTTCAGCAGGGATGCTGGAACTGACTTCAATGCCCCTTGACCAGAGAAGTTTAAACTAAACCAGGGTCCCTGCTACAGCTCACTACCCAATGGTCCTCTGGAAGGTGCATGTGTGTGGATTCAAGGAGAGAACAGGATTGGACTTGGGTGTGATACCCCTTGGTCGAACAGTCTGCTGATGGTCACTGTCCAGCAGGGCTATTTGGTAATACCTATGGAATTATACCGCACTATGAATCAGCAACAAGGAGAAGCTAGGTAAGCACACGAGGGAGAAAGGAATACAAGGTTGTGCTGATAGAGCGAGATAAAAAGGGGTGGGAGGAGACTCCTGTGGAGCATAAAGTAGTTGGGCCAAATGGCCTGTTTCTGTGCTGTACATTCTAAGTAATTAGATTTGCATGCCTGATTTTCCACCAATTTATGATCTTTGTTATATACTGCCAAGGAACAGTGTTCAGCCAGTGTCCCTGTAAACTGAGCAGAGTTGTTATTGTATATCTCCTAGTGGATGACTTAACAGAGGAGAAGGGTAAGGGCCCATCAATTGTTACTCTGGTTAAGAAATGACACATATCAAAATAAAACTGGTACCTCTGGAACAATAATTGAGTTTTAAAGAATTTTTTAAACAATACACCAAAAGTGAATTGGGATCAAAAAGCAATTTATAGAGATAGGTTCTTCAACGGGGACTGACCTTATCAAAGGCATTATATCCAAAATTGTTCAATGTAATACACAAGATTACTTATTAACAATCAAACTTGCATTGGATACGTATGGTGGAATACTTAGGGATTTATAATAAGAAGATTGCAGATAGGCACAAGGACAAAATGATAAGCTGGAGGTCAAAGATGTTACTGTAGACAGAGGCAGCAGAGTTTGTGTATAAACAGTTTGTTATGGCTAAGTTAAATGAAGACTAGTAAATTTTCCATAGTGCTCTTTACAGGCTGAGGAAGGTGTGTGGCTGGCAGTACCTTTTTTTTTTTTTAAAAAACCCAGGTATGTTGCCCAGGTTTGGAGCAGAATCTAACTGCAGCACTCAAAGCAGGCCTGCAAGGAAGAATGCAGATAGGATAGATGAAAGAGGGAAGCAGCAGAGGCAGAGCTGGAACACAGATGGCCCCTGGAATGGAGTACAAGGAGATGCAGTTAGCTCACGGTTCTTTAAACAGAGGTGTTTAAGGCTTGTAGAGAACCCGGCATCTTTACAGCAAAGCACTGTAAATATAATTGCAGGTAATCTCATTAGCAGTATGTGATAATCCACAACTTTTAAAGCAGGATTATTTCCTCTCGCCTGTACACAGATTTTTCTTTACAGCTAGATTTTTCTTTTTTTTAAATTCACTTATGGGATCTGGGCGTCACTGGCAAGGCCAGCATTTATTGCCCATCCCTAAATCACTGCAATGTGATTGGGGAAGAGAGAGTTTTCTACAATACAACTGGTGAATAAAGACATTTAAATTAGAAAGGGGGGGAAAAAAAAGGCTCAAATCAATAAAAACTGAAATGTTCACTACAGGCAACATTTTCTATTATATAACTATTTAAACAAAATAAAACTTAGTCATGCTATCTTTTCAAAAATGCTGCCTTAATTGATAGTGTAGATTACATAGAGGGTGTTTTACACATTCCAGTAAGTGCATACATATGGTTTCTAATGATGGTATGTGATAATGAAAGGTTGCTGTACTTTCACCAGCTCCCCTTTAAAAAGAAACATTTGAAGCATAAAAGCCACAATAAATGCAAGTCTACTTCGAGTGATAGCTAAAGAATAACAAAATAGTTTAGCAGATAAATACTACAGGTGGTAATTAAAAAGAGGCTACCCACATCTGTGATCATTTACCTTTATTTAGGCAAAATAACAGCAGCTGAAGGCATAGGAAACCTTTCTTCTGAAGCCAGGGCTATCAAAAGGTACATTAGCTGCACTATCAGAGTTTTAAAAAAGTATCTTAGAAATGTTTGGACTTAATCCAAGAATTGGTAGCTCAAGATATTATTTTCTGTACCGGAATGACCAAAAAAATAACACTAAAAGAAAATGGGATCATTTCCAGATTTCACTATACATTTGCGCCATTTTTCACTGGTCTTTTTCAAGATCTAGAGTCCAATTAAAATAGCCAACCGTGCAATTTTTAGTACTGCAGTGGTCATTTCAAAATAGTGTAATTGGCAAAAAAAGTTAGAGGTAACAGGTGTATGTCTTAAGGCAGGTTGTTAACCTGCCCAAATAGCCCAAAGCTCTAATAAGGATTTTGTTTCTTATAACCAATAATTTACTAGCCTGGTACATTGGAGTTAAAATGCATAGAGTGAGGTCTCAAGACACTAGTGATGAATTTAATCAGCCCCGAGCTGGATTAATCAAATAGAATGCTTAATGGTTTATACAGAGAAATAAAATGTTACTATCATTCTGCCCCACTGTCTCCCGTCAGCCAAGCACACAGTTTATGGCTATAGATATAGTTATATATATATATATATATATATATAACTAAGATACAAAAAAGTCCAATTACAGATGTTATCTTGAATGTTTATAAAAAAGTTAAGACATTGCTAGGTTACTGGTTTATTTTCCTGAATTTCCTTTTGTTAAAGGACACTATTTGTATTACAGACAAACTGACTAGTACAAAAGAGGTTTATACATCCAGGTTACAGAGCAGTCAACATCATAAATGTAATTTGTAATATTTCCTTGACCAGCAGGAGTGACAAAAATTCTCAACCCCTTTTATTACATTTTTAGATTTGTGCTCCCATCGAATAGCACTTGGCAGGTCTGGTGTGTACACCTGCAAGATTAGTCGGACAGCTTATGCAATATTGCTAAATTGCTGATGTAAATATGATTTTGGATTCCCTACATAGTCTTCTAAAGTTAACAGATGGCAAAATTGAAATAAAATCCAAAGTGATGTTTTAGAAAACTGACCCTGAACCATGCACTTAGTATAGTGTAAGCAATTTGGACTATTAATAAGTTAGGCACAAGATAAATAAAACTTGATCTATTTCATTATAGATTTTACAACATAATTTAGAATTAAACACCGTGTAGGAAGAATGGCATCAGAAAATACACGACTTTGATACTGGAAAAAGTTACAACCTCTGGGAATTGTGTTCATAAATGTCAAGTCCCATTCACTTTCGACAGATTTTCAGCAGTTTAAGATAAGTCCCCTTAAGACAATGTTGAATTCTCCGACTCAGCTTTTTTGCAATTTAATCAATCCATCTGCATACTGAAACTCAGGACTGTTTTCATACTCAAGCATGTCCAGTGCCACCTCACAACTCTCTTTCACAACACGTTCCCCATCATGTAGATATTCTTTCAATACTTCCACACATGGCTCTTTGGCAATGGATCCTAAAGCTTCTGCGCACTCATGACGGACCATGGGATTTTCATCCATTTTTTTCAATGCTGTTATTAGTTGAGGGATGCTGGCATCATGCTGCATCTGACCAAAGACATAGCCAATTTCATGTCGAAACAAGGCACTGCTACACTGTAAACCTGGAGAGGAAAATGCATATGAAGTTAGATGTCACCACTCAAACTCAAATCAAATTATATTCAGAAGATCTTATATGGAAGAGCTGGTACATCCAAGTCTGGAAAGTCATCTACAGTGCTGTGAGAAGCAGCAGCCAATTTTCTGCTTCACAGTTAGCATATTTTTCTAAAGCCTATGCAAACAACTAAGTTTTCTGTATTCTGTCTGCAAGAGTCAGCAAGCAGCTACTGATAAGATTTTTTCAAACCAGAATCCTGCTGCCTTAAGTAGCTGTTAGTGTAGTACGAGAGAAAGAATACTAGATTTCCTCCCCCCTCAAACGCGCAACTAATGCTCCAATATTAAATTATAAATTGGCCTAATTTTCATCTGCTAGTAATTAGGTTGAGATGCCTCATACATGGCAGTGGTAGACAGGACAAAGTTACCCTTCACATGAAAAGTTGCAACCCAATTTAGACTTTAGATACTGTAATATGTGTCAGTTTGAATTTGCCTTTGCCATTTTATTAATTAAAAAGTTCAACCCCAATGCTCCATTAAAACATATCAAGATGACGACTCCAATTATCTCATTGCAGATTAAAGGTATCTCCACATTAATTCATCCACTTCTATTATGACATTAATTTAATGCTATTTTATTCTTCATAACACAGCACACGTTTTCAAATCATTGTGAAACCAACTGACCTAAACTATGTTGCATTTTGTTAAAGAGGATAGGCATTTGGGGAAATAGGTATACTTTTGATAAAATATCTGAAAGTCTTCTGTCTGGTACAATTTGAGTGTTATATTCCAGCCCCATGGAGACCTGCCATTTTGCACTTAGATCTCCACTGTAGAAGAAAGCTGCTCCACTAACTACAGTTATAGCCTCATCTTAAAGCAGCTCAATAGGGAATCTTATATATTTATATCCAAGTGGCCTGGGGCTGATCAGAAGATGCCTAAACTCTCAAAAGCAATGAGAATGTTTACAACAAGCAGTTGAATCATCGTGTCTTATGTTTTAATCTTCTCCCAAGATTTTGACAAAATAATGGTGTAACACACCTGAAAATAAACTGTATGGAGCAGTAAACTGTATGTAAAAATATTGAAAGGAAGCAAGGAATAACTTGCATTTGTATAGCGCCTTTCACAATCTCATGACATCCCAAAGCGCTTCACAGCCAATAAAGTACATTTGAAGTGTAGTCACTGTTGTAATGTACAGAAATATAGCAGCAAATTTGGGCACAACTAGGTCCAAATAACAGTGTGAAATAAATGACAATAATTTGTTTCAGTGATGTTGGTTGAGTGATAAATATTGGCCAGGACACTGGGAGGACTCCCCAGCTTTTTTGTTGTTGAATAGTGCCATGGGATCTTTCACATCTTCGAGAAGCCAGACAAGGCCTCAGTTTAACGTCTCTTCTGAAAGGCAGTACCTCCGGCAGCACAGCCCTCCCACAGTACCTCACTGAAATGTCTGCCTAGATTATGTGCTCAGGTTTCTAAAGTGAGGCTTGAACCTACAACATTCTGACTTAAAAGGCAAGAAAATTATTAACCATGTCACTTTGATATGCCAGCCCTAAATTCTAACTAATTAATGACATGACCAAAAAAACTTGATAATACATACCATCTCCTAAAGCCAGGACTGCTTCTTTACTGCCAATATTCCGCAGGGCAAACATCGCTCTGTATCTGTCAAATAAGGGCAAGGATTCATCCAGGAGAGTTTCCCTCAACTTTTTAATATCTTTCTCCAGAGCTGGGGGAGCAGGATCAATTGAACAGTATTGGCTTTCACTCAGGTCTTTGTTGTTCTGAAGCCATTCAATTCGTTTGACTGCCAACTGGCATGTTTCAGCAACCTAAAAAGTGCAATACAAATGAACCATTTAAAGAAATGTAGGCGAGCCACTTAATCAGATTGTGAGATATCAAAAATAAATTAAAACTATCCAGTCTCCCTAAATCAGTGGTTCTTCACTTTCTTTGTTACATTCCATCAAAATAATCTGCCATACGTTCTTGGATTTCACCAGCACTGTGTTGATCCACTGGGTATATTACTGCTAGGACTGCCACTTTCTGAAATTGTAGTAAAACAGCCCTAAAGGGGTTGTCACCTTCTGCCAAGTTGAAGCCCACAATTTTGTACTTTTTTTTCCTAATGTAAAAATCATCAACTTTTTGTTGACAAACAGCAACTTGATAGGAGAGAATGTGTACATACATTGTGTTCTCTCTCTCTCTCTACCCCTGCTCCCCCCACCCCCCCACCACTCCCATGTGTACAAACAGGGCTTTGCTCTCATGCTCACTCCTATCCACAGCTATAGATTCAGATTCCATCACCACCACAAGACCCAACTCAAACATTACCTGAAGATGTAGACATGGGATCTTAGCGGTTGAATTGCGAGCACTCTGTCCTACAGCTATTAGATCTAACCCTCTCTGCTTAGTGAACACAGCTTTGGTTTTTACAAGTCTCTCATCATAACTATGTGCTCTCAGCCCTGTTATTGTCCTTGTAAATCTAAATTGCAGCTTTTCCACAGCTCTAATACCCTTTCCATAATGGGTCAACCAAAGCAGACACAGTAATCCAACTTAGTCTAACCAATGACATATAAAATGTATCTTTACCTCCTTGCTTTTGTATTTAAACTCACACTGGTGAAGTCTTGTGATGTTGAGCACAAGCTTCAGCCAGCAGTACTTTTGCTTACTGTGTTTGATGACTGCACTGTGAAAGAAGAAATTCTTGAACCCTTGTATAAGGGTGGTTATTTAGAAAACCACGTTGCTATTAGAGAAACTTTCTGCCATTGCTATGGATAGATCAATAAGCAGGACTTTGTAAAGCTAATAACTTTTCAAAATTCTGGAGATCTAATTGCATCATTCGTTCAGACTAGTTGGTGCAAACACACCTGAATTTGAAATACATCATGAAGATTCTTCTGGTAACTGAAACCTGTGCATCGAACACAAGCAATTCAAAAATTTGGTTTCAGATCTCATGCTTCACTGTGGCCACCGGATAGCATTCAGAAGTGGGAACTCTGGCTTAAATTTCTTTTCCCTCCCTAGCCTGAGGCCAATTGCAGTGTCCCATGTTGCCCTGGCTGAGATCATCCAACTGAGCACAGATCAGGCCATGTATTTTGAAATTGTCTACTGCTGTAAACTTGACTAGTAAGAAACTTGAATAAATAGCTTCCAGTCAGGATCCAGGAACAAAAAGGCAACAGCTGTTAACTCAGGCCCTTGCTGATGGATCAAACAAGTCTGCGTGACACTTCAGAAGCCCATAAAAAAGTGAAATCATTCCAGTTAGGTAGGAAAGTTCAACAAAGGTAATAGTGGCCGGGGTTGGGGGTGGGGGGGAAAGAGAGAAGAGAAGACAAAGAAGGGGTGCTTTACATAAAAATGACTATTCCAGCTTCACTTTTCTGTAAAAATAGTTCTCAAGCTGTGAGGCCCCAAATGCCAACACGTGCGACCTAGAACTGCGGCTTGGCAGCAATGCGGAGGTGGGACGTAATACTACCAAGAGGGCATTTTACACCAAATGATCCATAACCCCATTAGCTACTCCTATTACCAAACCCATTTCTCAGCAATCGGGTCTTTAGCCCCTGTACCCTTTCTTTGCTAGGGGGTGAATTGCACCAGCCAATAACCCAGTCACCTTCCCAGGACCCAAGCTGTAACATAAAAGGGCTGGAACACTTGTGGCTTTTCCTCAAATACAAGTTTCGTTTCCAGCTCTTGAGCTTCGAAAGATTGGTCACCCCTGATCTACACACATCAGAGAGTGGCAATAAATGGGACCACACCCATGATTTGCACACAGCAAGTTGCCTATTTCATGCCATCATGAAGGCCAAATGGAAGTCAGGAACGACAGTTCAAGAGAGGGAAAAAATTCATGGGCAAGTCATAATCTAAACTGATTTTGAAATGAGGCTGGAAATCCAGTGGGGAAGCAGGAATAATAGTTTAAATATATACTAGATACAAAAAGGTACTATAGTGCTACCTAACTAAACAGAAAAGGTAGAATTGGATTTTATTAGCTTAAGAATTAATTTAACAAAATAATCTAAAAGCCACTCTTAGTGAAATTGAAGGCATGAATAATGCAAACTAAAAAGTTGTCAGTGACTCATTATTTTTACAAGAAAATTATAATGTACATTTTAAAATGTACCTTTCATTCTTTTTAAAGCAACACATGCTCTGCTGAAAATTAAAACACGCATCTGTAAAATGATGTTAAAAGATCCTTACTTCTATCACAGGATCATCTGAGTAATATCTCAATGTTTCAAGGACCTCTGGATTTCCAATAGCTCCCAATGCCTCACCTGAAATAACAGCATAACAAAAAAAAATTCAATGCAAATAGATCCCAGAAAAAACAACTTAATTTGGATGTTTAGTGGTAATCTGCTGCGGCGGATTGTGAATAGGCTGAATGACCGCAGGCAAAATGTTGTAGTCAAAGGATTTGAATCTGCTTGGAGACCAGTTACCAGTGGTGTCCCACAGGGATCGATGTTATGACCTTTGCTACTTACTATTTTCATGAATGATTTAGATGTAGGTGTTTGAGAAGTGATCCACAAGTTTGCACAATACCAAAATATGTGCATGTGTTAAGACTATAGAAAAAAAAAGTGCCTTTCAGGAGATCCCAAACTGCTTTACAGCCAATTAAGTACTTTTGCAGCGTAGTCACTGTTGTAATGTCAGAAACACGGCAGCCAATTTGCACAAAGCAAGCTCCCACAAACAGCAATGTGACAATGAGCAGATAATCTTTTTTAGTGACGTTGGTTGAGGGATAAATATTGGCCAGGACACTGGGGATAACGCCCCTACCATTCTCCGAAATAGTGCCATGGGATCTTTTACATCTACCCGAGAGTTCAGACGGGGCCTTGGTTTAATGTCTCATCCACAAGACATCACCTCCGATAGTCCAGCACTCCCTCAGTACTGCACTGGAGTGTCAGCCTAGATTATGTGCTCAAATATCTGGAGTGGGACTTGAACCCACAACTTTCTGGCTCAGAGGTGAGAGTGCTACCCACTGAGACACGGCAGACACTTAAAGGATGCTCAACTACTGAAAGCGGATCTAGATGTGTTAGAAAAATGGGCCCATGTTTAGCAAATGCTGGTATAGTGTTATGCAGATAAAAAACCAAATATATTTACACTCTACCAGCAATAGAATTAAAGCCAATGGTGAAAGACAGAGATGTGGGTGTTTTCATATATCGCTCTCTAAAGGTTCGTGGCCAATGCTATGAAGCTATAGTTGAATCAAAAATCATTCTTGGTTGTATTCATTGGACAATTCACTATAAAACAAAGCAAATCATTTTGCCCTTGTACAAGACCTTGGTTAGGTCTCCGTTAGAATATTGTGTCCAGTTTTGGTCTCCTCACATCGTGGGGGATATTGAGGCTTTGAAAAGGATGCCGAGAAGGGCCACAGGATTAATTCCCAATTCCCAGTGTAAAACACCTTAGTTACCCAGAAAAGCTCAAAGAGGTGGGTCTGCATACATTAGAAAAGTGTGGACTGGGGCGATTTGATTGAGGTTTATAAAATAATGACAAGAGGTAGGTATCTAATATAGATTAGGGTCTGTGCGATCTCCTGGACTAGTTTTGCGCACCTAGAGGGGTCAGTGAAATTTTCCAGACGTTTTTCCTAATTGGCCCAAATTTATATCTGATTTTTCACCTCTCCCTGGATATTACATGGCTCCAGGCAGGGCCGGGGGGGGGGGGGGGGGGGAGAAAGAGTGTCTGTGTTGTGATGCACTAGGCATTACAATTATATGAGACCAGCTAGATGGATTAGTGGGTCTTTTCTTGTCTGTCATTTTCATATGCAATCTGAACATACATATTGAGCCAGATTTTGTGGTGGGTATGGTGGAGTACTCGGAGTACACCATATCTCCTTTGAAATCCACCGCAAGTTCGGGATTTCTGCATGCACTTGCACACGCGCGAAATCCAGAAACTTGCAGTTTGTTATTGTATGCGTTGACAGGCCATCCGCGCAGGTCACAAAAAAGCAATGGTGTAGAGTTGAGCTATTTGCCCACTGACTGGCCAGCAATTGCACACAGAAACATTACAGGCGCAGGACGTTTTTGCATCAGTGTAAGGGGATACCTCAAGCATTAATTAAACCTTTTCATACAATGGCTGAACTTCCACCTCAACTCCACTTTCCCCTTCTTGCTCGATTTCCTTAGTGCCCAAAAAAAATCAATTTCAAATCTTGAATATACTCAACTCAGCATCCACAGCCCTCTGGGGTAGAGAATTCCAAAGTTTCACAACTCTCCGAGTGAAGAAATTCCTCACCTCAGTCTTAAATGGCTGACAGGTGGGCAGAGGAAACGCTTCAAGGACACCCTCAAAGCCTCCTTGAAAAAGTGTAACATCCCCACCGACACCTGGGAATCCCTGGCCAAAGACCGCACAAAGCGGAGAAGCATCCGGGAAGGTGCCGAACACCGAGTCTCTTTGCCGGGAGCAAGCGCAACCCAAGCGCAGGCAGCGTAAGGAGCGCACGTCAACCCAAGCACCCCACCCACCCGCCCCTTCAACCACCGTCTGCCCAACCTGTGACAGAGACTGTCGGGCCCACATTAGACTCATCAGTCACCTGCGAACTCATTTTTAATGTGGAAGCAAGTCATCCTCAGTTCCGAGGGATTGCCTAAGAAGAGAAGAAATGGTTGACCCCTTAACCTGAGAATACTATGCCGCCTAGTTCTAGGCTCTCCAGCCAGGGGAAACAACCTCTTGGCATCTACCCTGTCTTATATGTTTCAATGAGATCCACCCAGCCAGGTGTGACTCACCAAGACCCTGTACAATGGAAGCAAGACATCCTAACCCCCTTGCAAGAAAGGTAAACATGCCATTTGCCTTCCTAGCTTGGAAGCAAGCCTAAAACGGCCAACAGTTGATTGCTTACTCAAAGACGCTATTTGCAGCGTGGCGCTGTTGCCAGGGTCAGTGGCCTGGCGCCTCACCTGCTTCGTGCCTGACCATGGGCTCCTGGCCGCGGTCCTGCAGCACCCGGGTGAGCACGGGGACGGCGCGCTCGTCCTGCATCTGCCCCAGGCAGTAGGCCAGCTCGTGCTTCAGCAGCGCCGACTCGTCGCCGAACCCTCGGGAGATCCAGTCGATGGCGGCCGGGCCGCCCAGGTTGCGGAGGGTAAACAGCGCCCGGAAACGCTCCTTCAGCGGCTTCGACGCGTCCACCAGCGTCCTCCCGATTGACTCGACCGCCGTGCCGTCAAACATGTCCCTGCAGCTGTCGGTTTGCACCGAGATTATTCCCACCGCCTGCTGGGGGCACTAACCGGGGCCACGTGACACCAATCACCCAGCATCCTCCGGGGCCCATTGGGCCAATCCATGGAGCTTGACCCCGGGGGGGGACAGGGCTGGACCAATCTATAGCGTGGGGGTTCAACCTCATTCTATAGCATTTACAGCAACTTGTATATAGCGCCTTTAACGTCCCATGGAAAATGACAGAACCAATGGATTTATTTTAAAAAAACGTCCCATGGCGCAAGTATTAGCAGAAAGTCAAAAGCATTAGAGAAAAGTGGGCAAATTATAGCGAATTCAGTGTCTGAAAAAAACCACATTGTCGCACTTTGATAGAACATTACATTTCCATTTTTAAAAAAATAATTTTTAAAAATTATAAATTAGGTTTATTTCCCACTCAGAAGTTAGCTGATCTCCGCTGGGGCCGCAGTTAGAGTGCTTCAAACAGCCTCAACTCCACTGCATTAAGGAAGGAGGAGAATCAGTCAGAGTTCCTGATTCTGATCACTATTCAGTAGCCCCTGAAGACCATCCATATTCAACTGGGCTTCTAACAGTTGCTATTTGAGCTCATACACAAAGAACGACTACTACTTCGACATGGTGCGGGAGGGTTGTCGGCACATATGGGATTGTATCCCAGCACAAGTGGCGGCTTCAGCAAAGAAGGGGAGAAAAGATGGAAAACATCATTACTTTTAAAAATTGAAATCTGATTCAATTGCAGTACAGAAAGAGCTTGCATTTATATAGTATCTTTCACATCCTTGGTGTGGTGTATGTAACCTGTACTACCTTAAGAGACTACCTTAAGAGATGGACTACTTTCTCTTGGCTACTGTATATTGTAGTACCGGTGGTGACAACACCGGTATATAAACTCTGTGTAGTAATTTGCTAAGCAGTTCAGCCCTGACCTTCGATTAGTAAAGACCTGTTTAAGTTATTCTTGTTGTCTGTGTCCAGTGATTTAGAATAAGCATATCTGGGACACTCAGACTCAACAGTGGCGACGAGTCCGATCTTACCCTGCGGCAGTTTTGCATCCAAGGCAGCTTCGTCCTCAGAACGGGCGTCGAGAAGAGGCATCCGCCCTCATCAGCCTGCTGAGCACCGCATCGCACGGGAGGCATCGAGAACCCGGGTTGAAATTACTGACCACGAAGTCCTCCATCAGCGACAGGCAGTGATCATCCTTCTACCACGGTGGTGGGTAAGCCGATCTAGCGACACGGGCAGAAAGTCGGCCGCGTTGTCAGTGGAGAAGGGGAGGGAAACAGGAGGAAAAAGGGCGGAGAACTCGACCGCAGCCGGTGTAAAGGGCCGGGCTGCAATCGGGGCCGAGAGGTGCAGCGACAAGGGCAGCGTTAATGCCACGAGAACCACGAAGAACTCGACCGCAGCCGGTGTAAAGGGCCGGGCTGCAATCGGGGCTGAGAGGCGCAGCAACAAGGGAAGCGTTAATGCCCACGAGAACCGCGGGGGGGAACAAAAGCAGCGTCGGGGAAATTAAGAACCACTGGGAGGCGAGAACGGCAACAGCGCAGTAATCGCCATTGTAGCCAGCGGGGGAAGAAGACCAGCGCGGGAAGCCGCCATTGTAGTCGGCGGGGGAAGAAGACAAGCGCGGGAAAAGCCGCCAAGCGCGGGAAGCCGCCATTTTAGTAGGCGGGGGAAGAAGACAAGCGCGGGAAGCTGCCATTTTGGGAAAATAAAATATTTAAAGAAACTCTCAAGGATGCCTAAACACGGTAACATCACTGCTTTTGATAGCGATGTTGAAGATTGGGCCACGTATGTAGAACGCATTGGAGTTTATTGTACAGCAAATGAGGTACCAGATGATAAGAAAGCAATAACCTTATTAAACTCAATGGGTGCTGTGGTGTATGTAACCGTTCCACCTTTAAGAGAACTATTTTAAGAGATGCACTACTTTATCTTGGCTGCTGTATACTGTAATACCGGTGGTGACCACACTGGTATATAAGTGCTGTGTAATGATTTATTGGGCAGTTCAGCCTGACCTTCGACTAGTAAAGACCTGTTGAATTTATTCTTGTGGTCTGTGTGCAGTGATTCTTATTAACAATAACTAGAACACACAGACTTAACAGTGGCGACGATGACGATCTTACCCTGCGGCAGAGATATATCCAAGGCAGTTTAACGGGTGTCGAGAAGAGGCATCCGCCCTCATCATCCTGCTGAGAAAAGACTCGGGTCTGAAGAGCAAGGAAGAATCCTGACACGAAGCCTTCCATCAGCAACAGGCAGTGATCATCCCTTCTACCACGGTGGTGGGTAAGCCGATCAGCGACGAGCAGCAAGTCGGCCACATTGGCTGTGAAGTAGGGGAGGGAAAAACGGAGGATATAAGGGCGGAGAACTCGACCACGGCCGGGGAAAAGAGCCGGACAGAAGTCGGGGCCAGAGGCGCTGAGACTGGGGCAGCGTAAGGCACGGGAGCCGCGGTGAATGCAAACGCAGCCGGTGTAAAAGACCGGGCTGCAAGCGGGCTGGGAGATGCAACAGCGTCGAGAGAGAGCTCGACCGCGACCGGGGAAAAAGGCCGGGCAGCTACCGAGGCCGCGAGGCGCGGGAGAAAATAAAAATAATAAAAAAATAAATTTAAAAAAACCGCGGAGAACTCAGCTGCAGCCGGGGGAAAGGACCGGACTGCAAGAGGGGCTGGGAGGCACGATTTGAGAACCGCTGGGGAGGGCAATCGCAGCAATACGGCAATCTCCATTACAGCCAGCAGGGGAGAAAGGCAAACGCGGGAAGCCGCCATTTTCGTAGGCGGGGGAAGAAGACAAGCGCGGGAAACCGCCATTTTGAAAAGAAAAAAAAAAGAAAAATTTCTTTTTGTTTCTCAAGAAGATTGCGAGGATGCCTAAGCGTGGTAACATCAACGATTTCGATGCCGATGTTGAAGATTGGGCCACGTATGTAGAACGCATAGAGATTTATTGTAAGGCAAATAAAATATCAGATGAAGATAAAGCACTAACCTTACTAAACTCAATGGGTGCGAAGACATACGGGCTATTGAAGCATCTTCTATCACCAGCTAAACCGGCGGATCAGGCTTTCGCTAATATTGTTGCTGTCCTGAGAAATCATTTGAACCCCACACCGCTGATGTTAGCGGAACGATTTAAATTTTATGCGAGAACGCAACTGAAATAGGAAAGCAACGCGGAGTATTTAATTGAACTGCGTAAGCTAGCGAAATACTGTCAGTTTGGGGAAAGACTGACAGAGGCACTGAGAGACAAATTCGTGTGTGGATTGTGGAAAGAAGGAACACAAAAGCGGCTGCTTGAAGAGAATGACCTTACACTTGATAAGGCTGTCACTATTGCAGCATCGCACGAAGCCGCAGCGAGAGGCACTGCGGAAATGCAGCTGAAGGCAGCGGTACTCAGCGTAGATCAAATGGCTTTGGGTACAGCGAAATGTTATCGTTGTGGAAAGACAACACACGATCAGAACCAATGCTGGTTTAAAAATTAGGAATGTAGAAAATGTGGCAAGCTTGGTCACATAGCTAAAGTATGCCGGTCAGGAAAGAAGACCAGCAACAAAAAGTCACCGCAGGAAAAGTGCAGAAAGGTACATAAGGTGGCTGAGAAGAGTTAGGATGAACAGAATTCGGATTCAGACTCCAACAGCAAGGAACTGGGTAGTCTGAGAATTCACAATGTGAGTAAGGAACCTGACCTACAAACTATCTGGGGCACACTTCAGATAGCAGGAGTCCAAGTGAAGATGGAATTGGACACCGGATCGGCGTTGACGGTTATGAATAAGCAAGATTACAAAAGGTTATTCACACATATTCCCCTACGGGATACGGAGATAGTATTGCAGACATACACGGGGCAAAGAGTATACCCCATCGGAAAGATAAAAGTCAAGGTGGTACACAAGGGCAAAGAACACCAAGGAATGGACATATATGTACTACCTGAGGGAGGTCCACCACTTCTGGGACGGGAGTGGATCAGGAAAATAAATATGGACTGGCACTCCCTAAAAGCAATAACGGTAGATTCCGGAAAAAAAGATGTCAAACCTGAACGATTGTCCAGAATATTGGATGAGGCTAAAGAGGTGTTCCAACAGGGACTGGGAACACTGAGAGGAATTACGGCAAAAATCAAGATTGCAGAACATGCAAACCCAAAATTTTTCAAAGCCAGACCGGTACCTTATGCGGTACGACCTGCTGTGGAAGCTGAGCTGGAAGGGCTAGAACATTCAGGAGTACTGTCTAAGGTGGACTGGAGTGAGTGGGCCACGCCCATTGTTCCCGTCATGAAGCGTTCATCGAGTAACAAGCCAGGGGAACTGGGGAAGGTCCGCATCTGTGGAGACTTCAAGATCACGGTTAATCCGGTGCTTCACACGGTGCAATATCCGCTTCCGCGGATTAAGGATATCTTTGCTTCATTGTCTGGCGGGAAACACTTCACCAAGATAGACCTGGCGCAAGCGTACTTACAGATGGAAGTTGAGGAAGAGTCGCGCCAGTATCTCACAATCAACACGCACAGAGACTTGTATCGATATAATAGACTGGTTTTTGGAGTGGCTTCGGCTCCAGCAATTTGGCAGAGGGCCATGGAGCAGGTATTACAGGGAATTCCAAGCACTCAATGTTACTTGGACGATATCCTGATTACAGGAGATGACAATGAGGAACACCTTGCAAATTTGAAACTGGTGCTCACCAGATTGAAGGAATATGGACTTCGAGTTAATCGCCAGAAATGTGAGTTCTTTCAGAAATGGATCTCGTACTGTGGTCATGTCATTGACCAGGAGGGGCTGCACAAGTCACCTGACAAGATCGAAGCTGTTGTGAAGGCTCCCGCTCCGGAAAATGTATCCCAGTTGAGGTCGTTCCTAGGGTTGATTAACTATTACCATAAGTTTCTGCCAAATCTATCCACGGTGCTCCACCCGCTGAACGCTCTTTTGCAGAAAGAAGTACCATGGAAGTGGAGCGAGGACTGTAAGAAGGCCTTTCGCAAAAGCAAGGCATTGATCACCTCAGAGGAAGTGTTGGCTCACTTCAACCCAACGCTACCTATTCATTTAGCTTGTGATGCTTCTCCTTATGGTATTGGAGCAGTGCTCTCACACAAGTTGCCAAATGGCTTGGAAAGGCCAGTCGCATTTGCATCCAGATCATTGACCTCCGCTGAGCGCAACTATGCTCAGCTAGATAGGGAGGCTCTCAGCCTTGTGTGGGGAGTAAAGAAGTTTAATCATTACCTGCAGGGCCAGAAGTTTACACTGCTGACAGACCACCAGCCGTTGGTATCCATTTTTAACCCTAAGAAGGGTGTTTCGGTGATGACAGCACAGAGGCTCCAGAGATGGTCCCTTTTCCTAGGGGCACATCAATATCAGATAGAATTCAAAGGTACAAAGCAGCATGGTAATGCTGATGGGCTGTGGCGCCTGCCACTACCTACTGAGGAGGAGGCACCGACGGTTGACCCGGTGGAGTTATTTCACTCGACCATCATCGAATGTTTACCTGTCACCAATGCAAATATTGAAAGGGAGACTAGGAATGACCCGACACTGTCCCGGGTCTACGAATTGACAGTAAAGGGATGGCCAGCCCATGGTGATCAACTGTTACCGGCATTCTCAGCAAGACGAGAACAGCTGTCCATCTGTCAGGGAACATTGATGTATGGAACAAGGGTGATTATCCCTCCTAAGTTAAGAGAGAGAGTTCTAAAAGAACTACATGAAGGTCATCTGGGGGGAGTCAAGATGAAAAGCCTTGCTAGGGCTTATGTGTGGTGGCCGGGTATCGACCAACAGATAGAGGATCTGACGAAAAGCTGCTCAGGGTGCCAAAAAGTCCAAAATGCACCTCCAATTGCACCGCTGCATCCATGGGAATGGCCTTCAACCCCATGGCAACGTGTACATATTGACTTTGCTGGTCCATTCATGGACTCCATGTTTTTAATTGCGGTGGACGCACATTCTAAATGGCCAGAAGTGATTAAAATGACTACCACTACCTCGGAGAAGACGATCGCGGTGCTAAGAACGATATTTGCAAGAAATGGATTGCCAGAGCAAATATGTTCAGACAACGGACCACAGTTCGTGTCAGAGGAATTCCAGAAATTCCTGAAGAAGAATGGGGTGAAACATTATACCTCTGCCCCATATCATCCAGCTACGAATGGGCTGGCCGAGAGGTTTGTACAGACGTTCAAAAAGGCAATAAAGGCCATGAGCGAAGATCAGATTCCACTGCAACACAAGGTGGACAATTTCCTACTGGCATATCGAAACGCCACCCATGCAACAACAAACCAAAGTCCTGCCATGATGTTCTATAACAGGAGGTTGCGGTCCAGGTTGGACTTGTTAAAACCAAATGTGCGGAGGGAAGTCGAAAACAAACAGTTCCAGCATATCAATAACAAGCCCACTCGGAGTTTTGAAATAGGACAACCGGTGTTAGCCAGGGACTATAAAAACGAGAAATGGCAATCTGGAACAATTCGGGCCAGACAAGGACCCCTGATGTACACGGTAGATGTTGGTGAAAACGTAATGCGACGTCATGCTGACCAACTGGTGGGATCGAGAACAAGGGTCGAGCCCATGGTTACGACAGAGACAACCGTGGAGGAAGTTAGTGAACCTGAAGCATCTACCTCAGAAGTGAATATACCTGATGATGATGTCCTATCCATAGGGGATCAACTAGATGAGTCACCCCAGCAACAAGAACCAGAGACCCCTGAAAGGCGTTATCCGTCTCGGATCAGGAGGCCTCCTCAGAGACTGAATCTGTGAACTGTTTTTACATGAAGTTGTATATATATGTTATTATGTTATGTTAAATGGGGAATATATACTGTTAAGCTAAAAAGGGAGGATTGTGGTGTATGTAACCGTTCCACCTTTAAGAGAACTATTTTAAGAGATGCACTACTTTATCTTGGCTGCTGTATACTGTAATACCGGTGGTGACCACACCGGTATATAAGTGCTGTGTAATGATTTATTGGGCAGTTCAGCCTGACCTTCGACTAGTAAAGACCTGTTGAATTTATTCTTGTGGTCTGTGTGCAGTGATTCTTATTAACAATAACTAGAACACACAGACTTAACAGGTGCGAAGACGTACGGGTTATTGAGGCACCTTGTAACACCAGATAAACCGGCGGATCAGACTTTCGCGAATATTGTTACTATCCTGCAAGAACATTTAAACCCCACGCCGCTGCTGATAGCGGAACGATTTAAATTTTACAGAAGAACGCAGCTGAAAGAGGAAAGCAACGCTGAATTCTTAATTGAACTGCGCAAGCTATCAAAGTACTGTCAGTTTGGTACAGGACTAGCAGACGCTCTGAGAGATAAATTCGTGTGTGGATTACTAAAAGAAGGAACTCAAAAGCGACTGCTAGAGGAAAAGGACCTTACGCTTGATAAAGCTGTCACCATTGCAGCATCGCACGAGGCCGCAGCAAGAGGCACCGCGGAAATGCAGCTAAGGTCATCGGAACTCCGCACCAATCGAATGGCATTGGGTGCAGTAAAGTGTTATCGTTGCGGAAGGACAACGCACGATCAGAACCAGTGCTGGTTCAAAAATCAGGAATGCAGAAAATGTGGCAGGCCAGGTCACATAGCTAAAGTATGCCGGTCAGGAAAGAAGACCAGCAACAAAAAGTCACCGCATGAAAAGTGCAAAAAGGTACACAAGGTGACAGAGAACAGTTCAGATGAACAGAAGACGGATTCAGACTCCAGCAGTAAGGAACTGGGTTGCCTAAGAATACATAATGTGGGTAACACAGCAGACCACCAAACTATCTGGGTCACACTTCAGATAGCAGGAGTCCAAGTGAAGACGGAATTGGACACTGGATCGGCATTGACGGTCATGAATAAGCAAGATTACAAAAGGTTATTTCCACACATTCCCCTAAGGGATACGGAGATTGTATTGAAAACATACACGGGGCAAAGAGTATACCCCATCGGAAAGATAAAGGTAAAGGTGGTCCACAAGGGTAAAGAAAGCCGAGGAATGGACTTATATGTGTTACCTGAGGGAGGTCCACCACTACTGGGACGGGAATGGATCAGGAGAATAAATATAGACTGGCATTCCTTAAAAGCACTAACTGTAGATTCTGGTAAAAAGGACGATGTCAAACCTAAACGACTGTCCAGAATATTGGACGATGCTAAAGAGGTGTTCCAGCAGGGAGTGGGAACACTGAAAGGAATTACGGCAAACATCAAGGTTGAAGAACATGCAAACCCGAAATTTTTCAAAGCTAGACCGGTACCTTATGCGATACGACCTGCTGTGGAAGCTGAGCTGGAGGGACTAGAACGTTCCGGAGTACTGTCAAAGGTGGACTGGAGTGAATGGGCTACGCCCATTGTTGCCGTCATGAAGCGTTCATCGAGTAACAAGCCGGGGGAACCGGGGAAGGTTCGCATCTGTGGCGATTTCAAGATCACTGTTAATCCGGTGCTTCACACGGTGCAATATCCGCTTCCACGGATTGAGGATATTTTCGCTTCGTTGTCTGGCGGGAAACACTTCACCAAGATAGACCTGGCGCAGGCATACTTACAGATGGAAGTTGATGAAGCGTCACGCCAGTATCTCACGATCAACACGCATAAGGGCTTATATCGGTATAATAGACTGGTTTTTGGAGTGGCATCGGCTCCAGCGATTTGGCAAAGGGCCATGGAGCAGGTATTACAGGGAATTCCAGGCACACAATGCTACCTGGACGACATTCTGATTACAGGAGATGATGATGAGGAACACCTTGCAAATTTGGAACAGGTGCTCACCAGATTGAAAGAATATGGACTTCGAGTTAATCGCCAGAAATGTGAGTTCTTTCAGAAGCAAATCTCGTACTGTGGTCACGTCATTGACCAGGAGGGGCTTCACAAGTCACCTGACAAGATCGAAGCTGTTGTGAAGGCTCCCGCTCCGGAAAATGTATCCCAGTTGAGGTCGTTCCTAGGGTTGATTAACTATTACCATAAGTTTCTGCCAAATTTATCCACGGTGCTACACCCACTGAACGCTCTTTTGCAGAAGGGAGTGCCATGGAAGTGGAGCGAGGACTGTAAGCGGGCCTTTCACAAAAGCAAGGCATTGATCACCTCTAAGGAAGTGTTGGCTCACTTTAACCCAACGCTGCCTATTTGTTTAGCTTGTGATGCTTCTCCATATGGTATTGGGGCAGTGCTCTCACACACGGTGGCATAGTGGTTAGCACTGTTGCCTCACAGCG
The DNA here is from genome assembly GCF_052327205.1 of Somniosus microcephalus. NCBI lineage: Eukaryota > Metazoa > Chordata > Chondrichthyes > Squaliformes > Somniosidae > Somniosus > Somniosus microcephalus. The sequence continues at coordinate 30,568,465 of NC_140999.1, read as the reverse complement.
CCAGGGACCCGGGTTCGAATCAGGCCTCGGGTGACTGTCTGTGTGGAGTTTGCACATTCTCCCCGTGTTTGCGTGGGTTTCCTCCGGGTGCTCCGGTTTCCTCCCACAGTCCAAAGATGTGCGGGTTAGGTTAATTGGCTATGATAAATTGACCCTTAGTGTTAGGGGGAGTAAATACGTGGGGTTACGGGGATAGGGTGGGATATGTGTCGGTGCAGGCTCGATGGGCCGAAATGGCCTCTATCTGCACTGTGGGGTTTCTGTGATTCTGTGATAAGTTGCCAAATGGCTTGGAAAGACCAGTCGCGTTCGCATCCAGATCATTGACCTCCGCTGAGCGCAACTATGCTCAGATAGATAGGGAGGCTCTCAGCCTTGTGTGGGGAGTAAAAAAATTTAATCATTACCTGCAAGGGCAAAAGTTTACGCTGCTGACAGACCACCAGCCGTTGGTTTCCATTTTTAACCCTAAGAAGGGTGTTTCGGTGATGACAGCGCAAAGGCTCCAGAGATGGTCCCTTTTCCTAGGGGCACATCAATATCAGATCGAATTCAAAGGTACAAAGCAACATGGTAATGCTGATGGGCTGTCACGCCTGCCACTACCTACAGCGGAAGAGGCACCGACAGTTGACCCTGTTGAGTTATTTCACTCGACCATCATCGAATGTTTACCAGTCACCAATGCAAGTATTGAGAGAGAAACCAGGAACGACCCAACACTGTCTCGGGTCTACGAATTGACAGTGAAGGGATGGCCAGCTCATGGTGAACGACTGTTATCGGCATTCTCAGCCAGACGAGAACAGCTGTCCGTCTGTCAAGGAACATTGATGTATGGACAAGGGTGATTATTCCTCCTAAATTAAAGGAGAGAGTTCTAAAGGAACTGCATGAAGGTCATCTGGGGGGAGTCAAGATGAAAAGCCTTGCTAGGGCTTATGTGTGGTGGCCAGGTATCGACCAACAAATAGAGGATCTGACTAAAAGCTGCTCAGGGTGCCAAAAAGTTCAAAATGCACCTTCAATTGCACCGCTGCATCCATGGGAATGGCCTTCAACCCCATGGCAACGTGTACATATTGACTTCGCAGGTCCATTCATGGACTCCATGTTTTTAATTGCGGTAGACGCACATTCTAAATGGCCAGAAGTGATTAAGATGGCGACCACTACCTCGGAAAAGACGATTGCAGTTCTAAGAACGATATTCGCAAGAAATGGATTGCCAGAACAAATATGTTCAGACAACGGACCGCAGTTCGTGTCAGAAGAATTCCAGAAATTCATGAAGAAGAATGGGGTGAAACATTATACCTCTGCCCCATATCATCCGGCTACAAATGGGTTGGCCGAGAGATTTGTACAAACGTTCAAAAAGGCGATAAAGGCCATGAGCGAAGACCAGGTTCCACTACAACACAAGGTGGACAATTTCCTAATGGCATATCGAAACGCCACTCATGCAGTGACAAATCAAAGCCCTGCCATGATGTTCTATAACAGGAGGTTGCGGTCCAGGTTGGACTTGTTAAAACCAAATGTGCGGAGGGAAGTCGAAAACAAACAGCTCCAGCATATAAATAACAAGACCACTCGGAGTTTCGAAATAGGACAACCAGTGTTAGCCCGGGACTATAAGAATGAGAAATGGCAATCTGGAACAATTCGTGCCAGACAAGGACCCCTGACGTACACGGTGGATATTGGTGAAAACGTAATACGTCATGCTGACCAACTTGTAGAATCGAGAACAAGGGTCGAACCCATGACTACGACAGAGACACCAGTGGAAGAAGTTAGTGAACCTGAAGCATCTACCTCAGACGCCAATGTACCTGATGATGTCCAATCCATAAGAGATCAACTAGATGAGTCACCCCAGCAACGAGAATCAGAGACCCCTGAAAGGCGTTATCCAACTCGGATCAGGAGGCCTCCTCAGAGACTGAATCTTTGAACAGTTTTGCATGAAGTTGTATATATGTTATCCATGTTATGTTTAAATTGGGATGTACACTGTTAAGCTAAAAAGGGAGGAATTGTGGTGTATGTAACCTGTACCACCTTAAGAGACTACCTTAAGAGATGGACTACTTTCTCTTGGCTACTGTATATTGTAGTACCGGTGGTGACCACACCGGTATATAAACTCTGTGTAGTAATTTGCTAAGCAGTTCAGCCCTAACCTTCAATTAGTAAAGACCTGTTTAAGTTATTCTTGTTGTCTGTGTCCAGTGATTTAGAATAAGCATATCTGGGACACTCAGACTCAACACTTGGGACATCCCAAACCTCTTCGCAGCCAATAAAGTACTTCTGAAGTGCAGTCACTGTTATGTGAAGGGAAATGCAGCAGCCAATTTGTATACACAAGGTCCCACAAACGGCAGTGCGATAGATGGCCAAATAATCTGTTTCAGTGATGATGGTTGAGCAATGAATGTTGACCAGGACACCAGGAGAAACTGCCCTGCTCTTCTTCAAATAGTGCCAGAGGATCTTTAACGTCCACCTGAGAGGTTTAACGCCTCATCCAAAAGACTGCGCTCTCCAACAATGCGCTGCACTGCATTGAATTATCATACTGGATTATATGCTTAAATCACTAGAGTGCAGCTTGAACCCATGACCTTCTAACATAGAGACAAGAGCAAGGCTTATATAGTGACCAAAGCAATCAGTAGAAACTTAACATTTGTACAAAAACAAAGTGCACTTTAGGACATTTACAGTAAACCTCCCAGTGAGAGATTTACAAATTGTAAGACGCATTTGAGCTAAACAGGCCACTATGTAATACAGCCAGTACTGATCCACTCACATCGGCTATTATGTGGCCAGATAAGAATGGGTACTGCTGAGTAATATTGCCACATGGAGGTGTAAATGCAACAGTGAGGGTGCTACTATTGGCTTCAGTATTCCTGGATTAGGAAGGAGAGAAAAATCAGCAGGGCTCTTGTACACTATCCAGTGACCCCCTATTAGAAAGGACACTTAGATGCCATGAGGAAATCAGACAGCTGCAACGTCTTACGTTGAATAGTCTGCCAAAACTCACCGTCTAGGTTTCCACATGAAGAATTGGCAACCTTTCTGTTGCGCTCCTACACAGGATAAAAAAGTTTGCCATCCTGATAGGTGATCCTTCTTATCTCTATTGTAACCTTTCTAGTCTGTTTTATTGATGCTACTATGCTTATTGTCTCTTTGAACATTATGCTTTCATTGCATCTCAGCTGAATATATTCTGTCTTGTATGTTTTTCCTTCTCTCTGCACATATTTGTGTATTGAAATCAAGACTCGTTACAATTTTTAATAGTCTAACTCATTCTTTCTCAGAACTTCAAAACTGTAGTACTCGTTACCTACCTCACGCTTCTCTTTCTTCTACAATCTACAGGTTATTAACACAAGAATGGTAGCACTTAAACCACTACTTATACAATCATAGAAATTAAGAGCACAAAATTAAGCTATTTAGCCTCTTACCTCTCTGCCAGGGTTAGATCTTCAAATGGACTAGTATACCCTAATCCTATTCCCCTGCTCTTTCCCCTTATCCTTTTGCATTTTCCTTTTCAAATTCTTATTCAATTTTCAACTAAATTGTTGTTTCTGCCTTAACAGCCACTTTGGTAAAGTGCTCCATCTGCTAATAAATTTCCACATGAAAAAATGCATCTCCCCTCCCTATTCTTCTGGTGATAATCCTGCATCTCTGCCTTTTATTATGGGTTTCCCAACCAGTGGAAACAATCTTTCACTACTTACCCTCTCAAAACCTTGCAGAACTTTGAAAACTTCTTAAAATTCCTTGATCTATGTTCCGGGGAAAAGACCCAATTTTTGAGCCTATTTTCATAACTATTGCATTTAATTTTTATCATTTGAATCTTTGCTGTACCCTTTCCATTGCTCCTTTCCATAATGGGATGCCCAGAATTGTATGCAGTATTCCAGCTCTGGTCCAATCACAAAGTCAGCATCACTTTCTTGCTTTTATATTCAATGCCCCTACATAAAATCCAGAATTCCATTTGCATTTTATGGCCTTTTCTACCTGCACTCCTACCTTCAAAGATCTATGTATCTAGTTCTTTCTGTTGCTCTATTATAAGAATTTTACACTCTTCATATTTCAACAATTCTGTACTGAACTGCATCTGTCACTTAACTGTTCATTCTGTTAACCTGTGTCCTCCTGCAATCTTAATTTATCTCATTTTCCCTCCTGTGCTTTTTAACCTTATTGATGTCCTGAAGTTAGGCATTTCATTTTTTAAAAATGCTTAGGGAGCCAAATCAAATTCCGCAAGGAAACGTCTATCACTCTTCTGAACTGTCTCACGCCAAGTTTTCACTTACTTCTTAGGTGTTGTATCTCACATGAGTATGCTACACGCATAGTTCATTTGCATTTTACCTTCTGACACTATAGTTGTAGATGGGAATTTGGTGGTTTAAGTAAAACCACCTCTACCCTTAACCAATCAATAAATTATTTCCTGTCAACTTTGTTTCACTTATTTGTCCTTTATGCTACATTTGCTGTCTTACCTTTCTAGTGTGGTTTTATTTTGCCCTATTTTTCTTTAATGTTGGCTTTTAAAGTTTTTATTCTAACCTTTTAATTTTACCCATGCACTGTGTGTTTTTCTTTGGTAGTTTACTTATGCATTTTTGTTTCTTCATTTCCTTTTTATTTTCCATTTTATCCTCACCAGAATTCATTATTTTTGTCTTTTGATTTTCTAATCTTTAAGTTTCTGGATAAAACATAAGAAACAGGAGCAGGAGTAGGCCAATCGGCCCCTCGAGCCTGCTCCACCATTCAATAAGATCATGGCTGATCCAATCTTGGCCTCAACACCACTTTCCCGCTCTCTTCCCAAACCCCTTGACTCCCTTGTAGTTCAAATGTCTGTCAATCTCCGCCTTGAATATATTCAATGACTCCACCTCCACAGCTCTCTGGGGTAGAGAATTCCAAAGATTCACGACCCTCTGAGAGAAGAAATTCCTCATCTCCGTCTTAAATGGACGACTCCTTATTCTGAAACTATGCCCCCTAGTTCTAGATTCCCCCACTAGGGGAAACATCCTCTCAGCATCCACCCTCTCAATCCCCCTCAGAATCTTATATATTTCAATAAGATCACCTCTCATTCTTCTAAACTCCAATGAGTATAGGCCCAACCTTTCGTCATACGTCAACCCCTTCATCCCAGGAATCAACCTAGTGAACCTTCTCTGCACTGCCTCCAATGCAAGTATATCCTTCCTTAAACATGGAGACCAAAACTGTACGCAGTACTCCAGGTGCGGTCTCACCAGCACCTGTAAAGTTGCATCAAAACTTCTCTACTTTTATACTCCATACCCATTGCAATAAAGGCCAACATTCCATTAGCCTTCCTAATTACTTGCATGCTAACTTTTTGTGTTTCATGTACTAGGACCCCCAGGTCCCTCTGTACTGCAGCATTTTGTAGTCTCTCTCCATTTAAATAATAATTTGCTTTTTCATTCTTCCTTCCAAAGTGGATAACCTCACATTTTCCCACATTATACTCCATCTGCCAAATTTTTGCCCACTCACTTAACCTATATCCCTTTGCAGACTCTTCATGTCCTCCTCACAACTTGCTAACCCGCCTATCTTTGTATCATCAGCAAATTTGGCTACATTACACTCGGTCCCTTCATCCAAGTCATTAATATAGATTGTAAATAGTTGAGGCCCCAGCACTGATCCCTGTGGCACCCCACTACTGATTGCCAACCTGAAAATGACCCATTTATCCCGACTCTGTTTTCTGTTAGTTAGCCAATCCCCTATCAATGCCAATAAGTTACCCCCAACCCTGTGCACTCTTATTTTGTGCAGTAACCTTTTATGTGGCACCTTATCGAAGACCTTCTGGAAATCCAAATACACTACATCTACTGGTTCCCCTTTATTTGTTACATCCTCAAAAAACTCTAGCAAATTTGTCAAACACAATTTCCCTTTCATAAAACCATGTTGACTCTGCTTGATCGTCTTATGATTTTCTAAATGTCCTGCTATTACCTCCTTAATAATGGATTCCAGCATTTTCCCAAGGACAGATGTTAGGCTAACTGGCCTATAGTTTCCTGCTTTCTGTCTCCCTCCTTTCTTGAATAGTGGCGTTACACTTGCGGTTTTCCAATCCGCTGGGACCTCTCCAGAATCCAGGAAATTTTGGTAGATTACAACCAACGCATCCACTATCTCTGCAGCCACTTCTTTTAAGAGCCTAGGATGCAGGCCATCAGGTGCAGGGGACTTGTCAGCCTTTAGCCCCATTAGTTTGCCCAGTACTTTTTCTCTAGTGAGAGATTGTTTTAAGCTCCTCCCTCCCTATAGCCCCTTGATTATTTATTATTGGGATGTTTTTAGTGTCTGATACCATGAAGATCGATCCAAAATAATTGTTTAGAGTCTCTGCCATTTCTCTATTTCCCATTAATTCCCCAGTCTCATACTCTCTTCCTTTTTATATACCAGTAGAAACTCTTACTGTTTTTATATTATTTGCTAGTTTACTCTCATACTCTATCTTCTCCCTCTTTATAATTTTTTTAGTCATCCTTTGCTAATAATTGTGCTAAACACTGTTGCATCTGATCAACTGCAACAGCTGTTAAATCGAATTTAACAGAAACTCCTTAACTGAGTATACAAAAATACATTTTTAAGCACGAATCTCCAGCTGCTATTCAGCTTTCAGCGGCTGCAAGTTTAACCAAATTATTGCAAGATGCCATTAGTACAGGAACAAATGCAATTGGCTTTACCACTATTACAATAAGAAAGGAGACAATATGATAAGTGTTTTATTGCAAGCATCAGTATACAGTATCAAGGCATCCCTAGTCAGTGATGAAAACCATATTGAAAAATTATCATACATTATTTACAGTTTCCATAAATGTTACTATTACAACCTAAAACTTAAAGGATAACATCTAGCTTTCCTCCAGACCCATAAAGTAAGCAGACAATACCTGACGGATTTCTTCAGCTTGACTGTCAACCTTTCTATCTGTCACTATTTGGTTTGGCTGAGGAAATTCCTCCTGCCCAAGAACACCCAGCCATTCGTTATTAAAACCATCATTATGTTTTTCACAGACATTGTGAAGAATGCAACAGGCAGTGATCATTGTTGGAATCAGTTCAAGGCTACAGTCATTCCTCTTAAGAAGACACTGCCAACGTGCTTTGAGTCGTCCAAATGCATCATCTATCACTGAGTGAACTTGGCTTAACTTGTAGTTAAACACAAGCTGATGCTGTGATAGTTTTCCTGTTTCTGAATATGGCTTCAGGAGCCATTCCTGTAGTGGATATGAAGAGCTGCCTATCAGTAGGTATTTCACAGGTGTTCCCATAATGTTTTTTGAGCAGTCAGGGAACAACCTTCCTTCAGTCGCCATTCTCCATAGATCAGAATTCCTCAGAATTTTTGTATCAAGAGAACTCCCTGAAAATCCAGTACAGACATCCCAGAAATTCCCAGTGTCATCAACTACACCTTGTAACACAACTGAATGCCATCCCTTTTTATTTAAATAATCTTTGTGATATTGTGGAGGGGCAATGATGGGTATATGGCAACTATCAATAGCACCAACACATTGGGGAAAATCCCACTTTCTACCAAATGTCTGAGCCATAGTTTCAAATTCTTGATTAGAAGGCATCCTAAGATACAGGGGCTTTAAGAGAGACACAATGGCATGACATACTTCTCTTACACATTTACACACAGTTGATCGACCTATCCCAAACAAATGACTAATAGTTCTGTATTCTACATTAGTAGCAAGTCGCCAAAATGCCACTGCAACTCTCTTTTCCAGGGGCAGGGCAGGGCGAAGGTGAGTATTTCGGCGAGAAACCACGGGCTTCAGCTTATTACAGACATGGAAAAATGTTTCCTTAGACATTCTAAAATTTTCCAGCCAATCATTTGGCTGGAATTCCTTCATAACCACACGTTCCCACCAGTCTGAGCTTCGTGGCTTACACCAGATTCTTGTTCGACAGTTACACCTACTACCTCCACGTGCCATCACCATCTGCAGAAATCAAAGAATAATATCTTTACAAATGTACTCCTTAAACATCCAGCAATACTGCAGGATTTAATACAGATCTTTATTTAAAAGTTATATTACAACGGCCAACTTGCTGTTACAACTAGTTTCTGCTTGCTGAGGTGTACAAGTAACATAACATGTAAAAGGAAATCTTGGCTACGACTGTATTCAAAAAGGGATGTCAGTGCAGAGAAACTGATACTTATTCATTTCAATTACTTCCAGGTCACATGTTGTACAGCCAACTGTAGCACAAAGTTCTCTCCATTTGTCCTGACAATACATTACAGAGAAAGAAAAATAACTGAATTCAATCCAATTTAAGAGCACCCCTACTAAACCAACATTCATTTAACATAGGACCCTTAGTCAGCGTGTAGAGAATGAATTTAAACCACAATCTCAAATGAGAGTAGCCAGTTGCCCGACACCATCCATCCAGTTTTTAAATAATCTTAAATAAGAAATGCTTCAGCTGTAGGGCATAGCAGGTATTAAGAGACAAAATGGTAGAATTGTACAGCACAGGAGGGCATTTGGCCCATGACAGCTATTCCGGTTTTCTGAATCATAGAATGGTTACAGCACAGGAAGCCATTCGGCCCGTCGTGCCTATGCCAGCTCTCTGCAAGAGCACTTCAGCTAGTCCCACTCCCCCACCCTTTCCCCGTAACCCTGCAATTTTTCACTGCCCTGTACACTATTACTATCCCAGTCTATATTAGAATAGTTGAAGTCCCCCATTATCACTACTCAAAAATTCTTACACCTCTGTAATTTTCCTGCAAATTTGCTCCTCTATATCCTTCCCACTAGTTGGCAGCCTATAGAATACTCCTAGTAGTGTAATGGCACCTCTATTATTTCTTAACTCTAACCAAATAGATTCTGTCCTTGACCCCTCCAGGACATCCTCTCTCTCCAGCACCGTCACATTCTTCTTAACCAATACTGCCACCGCACCTCCTTTCTTTCCTTCCCTATCTTTCCTGGAATATTTAATACCCAATGCTGCCCTTTTTTTGAGCTAGGTCTCCGTTATCGCCACAACATCATATTCCCATGTGGCTATTTGCGTCTGCAGCTTACCAACCTTATTTACCACGCTTTTGTGTGTTTACACATATGCACTGTAAACCTATCTTAGACCTTCTTGTATTCTCTCTTAGTCTGACCCCACCTAATACCGTATTTCTTACTCTGGTGCTATATGTCTCTCCCAATCCTTTGTGCACTTTGTTGCCCCCTTCTAATGTTACATCCTACTGCCCATCCCCCTGCCAAATGATTTCAAACCCTCTCCAACAGCACGAGCAAACCCGCCCGCCCGAATGTACCTCGACAGTACACTTAGCCCCATTCCTCTACCCTCCATATATTTTATTTAATATGTCTTTCCAAATATTTATCTATTTCCTTTTGAAAAGCTATTGTGGTGTCTCTACTTCCACCAGTTTCTGGTAAAGCATTCCGTGTGCAAACAGACCTCTGCCTAACAGAAAATCCTAACCTGATCGGAATCAACAATCCCATCTCAATTCCAGTCGTAATTGTGGAATTTTTCAAAAAACAGGTTAAAATATGTTTCAAACTTCGTTTCTTTTAATCTTATCTTTAATTTAATTTGGAGATTTTCCTCCCTGAAAAAAAGAAAATATATTTGCCCGCCAAAGTCACTCACTTTACAGCATTCACTCTGATAATGCGGATCTGACTGGGATTACAAACTCCTGTTGGGTTTCAGTTATGGCTGCATAAGGGGGGGGGGCGTTATTCTCTTGTTCTTTCGAGCCCCCGGGTTACACAGCTACAACATTTGGGCTAAACGCACGGATGTCCACCGCTCAACCCAGTCCAAAGTTTTCGCCTTTGTGTCGCTGCGCACAATTTTTTTTTCTCCTTTCCCCCCTACCAAGATCATCTTCCGCTGGCGCTGCTGGAAATACTGCCTCATTCTCAGCCTCCTCTGCGCGTCGTTCCTCCTTTCGATGCTGGCACTCTCAAACTCGGCGCGGCGTTTCATTAACAGAAAGAGGAATAGAAACATCAGCGGCAGCACCGTCTCGTCCGCCATGTTGCCTGAGATGCGAGTCTTAACCCGGGAAGTGTTCGGGCCCGGCGCCGCCCCCTTGGCCCGGAACTGCCGCTCGCTCGGTGGGTCGGTCGGTGCACCCTCGGCAATTAGCATCAGATTCCAGGCTGCAGTACGTTAGAAAACGACCCGCCGGATCAGAGGTTTGAAATTTTATTATAGACACATAATCTAATTTAATTGTGATCATGTTACCATGGTTACTGGCCGCCCGCCCGCCCAAGTGGGCGCGATCCCGTCGCTATGACAACAAGGCACTTCCTGTAGTGTTTTAAATGTGCGTGACGTCACAAAGGTAACGGTCGGCCTGGCCGAGCCCGGCACCGGAAGGACGGGCCGCCATGTTGTTTGGGGTCTGGTGAATGTTTCAGGTCCGGGAGGAGGGGGAAAGAAAGAGAAGCATCTCCGTGGACAGCGTAACCCCAATGACAGTATGTAACGGCGCGTCCCTATCATCCCATTGTACAGCTTTCCTCGGCACTCGGACGGGCAATCCGGCATCGCAGGTACGGTGGAAAGGGCTGGTGATTTTCTCAGTGGTGTGGGCATGGAGGGGGACGCGCCGGCTGCCGCCCAGAGAGTACCTCGTTATCTGTCCTCACAAGGTGCCCGCGCCAACACAGAGTGGATTGGTTTGAATGAGTTTCTTCATGGGCTGAGTTATTGGGGATTCGCCCTATCGAGGAGTCCGGTTAAAGCCCCCCCCCCCTCCGAACCTACTGTTTTCGGTCCCTTTTTTATTTAGATCGTTTGAAAATTCTCTTCCAGCTCGATGGTGTTTGGGATTGTTCTTGTGTGAATAGTGTGGCTTCACTGCAAGCGTAAAGGTGCATTGTTCGGTACTATTGCGGGAGTTGTTTCTGTGGGCTTGCTGTTTCGCAAAGGTATCTCAATTTCGTTTGAACGTAACCGAGATAACTTGGATTTATGTAGCATTTCATGTGCTCATGACGTCCCAACGCCCTACAGCAAAATAACTACTTTTGAAATGCTGTCACTATTATGTGCACCTGCGACAGCCAATTTGCGCATAACAATTTCTCAAACAGTACTGAGATAACCGGCCAGTTAACTCAGTTACCGTGGTGTTGGTTAGGGCAGCAGGGGAATGCATCACAGAAAATGCAGGAAATTTTCTGTGTTTATTTTAGATTTGCAGCATCCGCAGTATTTTGCTTTTGTAGGAGAATGCATCAGTTATTATTCTAATAATGCCATGGGATTTTTTTTTTTACACCTAAGCAGGCAGTTGATCAAAACTGCAGATGCTGATAACCTGAAAAGGAAAATGCTGGAAGCACTCAGCAGGTCAGGCAGCATCCGGAGAGAACAGATGATCTAACGTTTAGGATGTAGGTCAACACTCATTTAATGCCTAACTTCATGCAACAGACAAGATTCTCAATCAGTAGGAATCTGATTTAAAAAGGCAGACAATATATTTGGGAAAGTGATGTTGCCAGTATGTTGACACCAATAACATTTGGAAAGAGCCAATGCATTTTAATGGTGGGTGATCTTAATTTGTCCCATCAAATTGCTCCCACTACAAGTGACTGCTGAAACCATCAACGCTTTTCACTTCGGAACATAGGAATTCCGAGATGAAAAAAGACCGCGGTCCATCTCGTTCAACTTCTACCGTCCTGGTAGTCGCATGATACAACAATAGTGGCAATCAATCTCTTAATTAGTCTAGAGCAGGCATGACGTGAGGGAAACCCTAGTGCTGGACAGCTTTGGGAACCATAGGTTAAAGTCCCTTGTTCCTCCTAAGTAGGCTACACTTATCACGTGTCACATCTCAAATTATTCATATACTGTATCTCAAAATATTATTTTCTGAAATCTATCTAATTTGCATTTTAATGAATTAAAACTAATTGCTTCCACTGTCTTACTAGGGAGCCTGTTCCATAGATTAATCACTTGCTCACTGAAATATTGTTTCTGCAGATTACCTTCCTTCAAATGCAGACCGTGTCCTCAGGTTCTACTGTTCTGGACACCGTGAAATAGATTGTCATGACCTACATTATCTAGTTGCTTTACAATCCTAATAACAGCAATCATATCACCTAACCTCTTTTTCCAATGGGAACATGCCCAATTTGCATACAATACAATCCCTCCATTCCCTCCATCATTCTGGTTGCTATCTTCTGTATCTTTTGAACAACACGTAAGTGTTATGTAGCTCAAAGAGCTCTCTCCAAACACAACTCCAGTTTGGAAGGACAAAATCTGATTTGTAAATTGAGTTTCAGAATTTGCAGCTTTTTATCCAGTACTGTAATGATAACTGTCTTTCAGAATACCAATATTTTGCACCCATCATACTTTACTGAAATAGGAACATAGGAATTGCTAGACAAAGTAAGGCAATCTAGTTCGCCTTCTACCATTCTGGTGGTCGCATAAAACAACGATAATGGAGTTGTTGATTAATCATAGCAATCAACCTCTATCAATTAGTTTATAACAGACCCATTAATGACAGAGAAAACTTGGCGCCTTCTTAACAAGTGGTCTAAACAATCGGTACAGTCCCCAGGCACCTTCAGTTCTACAAATTTAGGACCATTTGCTTCTTCACAGTATGAGATACATCACTTTAATTTTCACAGCACTGGAAATTATAAGTTGTTGATTATTGCTCTATAAGATTGTAATAATTACATCACAATTGTTAATCTGTTGGTTTGAACATTAGCATACAGCAATACTGATTTTTGTCTACAGGTCCCAAGAATGTAAACATGATACTCCAGCTCTGCAATATATATTCTAAAAATAGAAGATACTATATCAGTCAGTGCAAGATTGAAATATTTTCTGCATAAATTTGCTGTAGTAACTTATTGTTACCTTCCAAGTATTCCCAATGATGTGTTTTCTATGTGTCACAGTTCAATACATCTCCGTTGTCAATACAAACATCCATGTTGCCAAATGCATTAACAAAATATTTTACCTGCGTGTAATTTCTAGAAATTGCAAGCTACTTTCACTTTTTCTCAACTTTACAAATGATCTCCCACTTTTTTCTTATCTGAATAGATGGGATTACTATTGTATTACTGATTGACTGGGTTTATTTGACAAGTGAGATAAACCTTGCTATCCATTTGAATTAGTAAAGAACATAGAAGAACAATGCAATGTTTAATATATCAACTTTCATGAAATTAAACTTTTAAGAGCACTTTTCAAAAGAGACGAAAAGGTACGTCTTTAACGCAGAGAGCAAGGCAGTGTTTTTGGGAGATGGTTCAAGACGACAGTGGCATAAAAGCTGAAACATTGGTCTCCGGTGGTAGGACATGGGCAAACAGTAATTGGAAGAGGGGAATGGAGGGCATGGGTTGAGACTTCGAGCGGGAGAAGACTGCACAAATAGGGTATAGTGAGGCTGGTTAGTAATTTGAAAACTGGGTCAAAGATCTTGATCAGTTCATTGAGGCATTTGGAGAGAGTGGAACTGGGTCAGTGTGGGCCTGCAGAATTCTGGATTACAGAAAAGAAAGAACTTGCATTTATATGACACCCTTCACGTTGGGATTTCACAGCCAGTGAATTTGTTTTTGGAGGTGTTGACATTGTATCTAAGCAAATGCGGCCGCCAGTTTAAGCACAGTGAGGTCCCTAAAACATTAATGAAATAAAAGGATAGCAAAATACTGCGGATGCTGGAAATCCAAAATAACACCAGAAAACACTGGAAAAACACAGCAGGCCTGCTGGCAACCCTGGCCTGCTGAGTTTTTCCAGTGTTTTCTGTTGTTATAATGAAAGAAAAGACTAGTTAATGGTGTTTGTTGAAGGGTAAGTGTTGGCCAGGATGCTGGGAGAACTCTGCTGCTCTTAAAATGCTGCCATGGGATCTTTTACATCCACCTGAACAGCAGAAATTTAACATCTTGGTTTAACATCTCATCTGAATGATGGAACCTTTGACAATTCCTCAGTACTCTAAGAGAATATTGTGGCTATTTCCTGTAGAGTGCTGGGCTGGAGTGCAATGATGAAGGAGACTTGTCTAGTTTTCAATCTTGAATGAAGTGTGTGAGTTGAAAAAACTGGTTCTACAGAACGTAATGTTTTATCTTTTAGGTTTAACAAGTGCATTGAATGCTATTCTATTCAGATCAATTTAGAAATGTTGTGTTGTGAAGAGCAAAATAACAAATTATGAATTATGCTGTTTTTGTTGCTGAATCTACCTATCTGTGATAATCACAATGAGTGGTGTCAGTAATGGCAAAACAAAAGTTCCCCTTTTTTGCATCCATTCTGAAAATCAAGCTTTAAGCTCTCACTGCTCTCCCAGCAAAATACTTTAATCCCAATTTCAATAGAGCAGTCAGTACTGCATCACTTTGAATTTATCTACTTACCACATCACTTATCTTTGTCTTCGCTCAATCAGATTACTAAATTTGGATTGTTTCATGCTGTGAATCCATGCACACTAGAACCTGTTGAGGTTGCTTTCATTTCATGTAGGACTCTTGCAAATAGCAGAGATGGAGAATTTTCAATGCTATTCTGAGTTATATTTGAATCTAGGTGGGGTGAAAAGACACTGGCCCGTAATTTCCGATCGGAGGCTTCCTGCGTGCAGGTGCCTCCTATCGGAAAAAAATTATGCGCTTACCTGAGGGCTCCCGAGGTCCGGACACTTCCAATCCTGGGCCTGTTCTCAGTCGAAATGCGCAGGGCCCACGTATCCCAGGAGCACATGCAGTTCGCAAGCGTCCCTGGGATCACGTGGGCCAGGCGAGCCAATGAAGGAAGGGAATCCTCCTTCATACTTTTGACAGATAGACCTGTCAAAAGTATGAATGGGGAGCACTGGAAAAAAGATATCAAAACATTAAATAAATTTTTCTTTAAAATCATGTTTTTTAAATGAGTTAAAATTACATTCAATTAAATATTTTAAACAAAAATTTAATTTTTTGGAAAAAATAATTCGTTTTTTACAGGGCTAAAAATAAACCTTTTTTTAAAAAAAAAAAGTATTTTTTAAATTATAAATGAGTGGGGGAAAAAATATTTTAAAAACTTTTTAAAACTCTTATGCTGGTAAAAACAGGCCTTGCTGCTTTTACCAGGCGTAAGATTTCTAAGGGTTCTTAGCGGGCGTTGGTTCTGCAGAAAGCGGAAATCTCCCTCCGCAGAGGCCCTTCTCCAGGGCAGGCGTCCGATCTGTCAAGAGGATTCTTGACAGATCGGAAATGCCGGTTTTCAGCGCATGCACTTTGCATGCCTGAAACCAGCATTTCTGATGTCCCTACGGGTGGGTACACAGCACGTACCCACCCGTAGGGATCAGAATATATGGGCCACTGTGGCAACTTACTGCACATCCTTGCTTCCTCGCTGCTCTTCTTGGCTATTTGGTGTCTGGGTCACAATGTCTGAGTGTTATTACAAGATAATAATCTCATTAAACCAATGTGTAAACAGAAATAGTGAAATTGAATGTTGGAGTGTTTGAATTGTAGCCTTGAAACTGCTTTACAGGACTTATTATGTGTACTGTGATGTGATTTTAATTCTTTTTTACATGGAAAAACTCATACTTTATAACTGTTTACGTGACTGCCTCTGAAGATGGCTACATAACATAAACAAGGCAACAATAGTGTCTTTGGTAATACACAAGCCTATCTTATGAAGTCATTTCTTCCCATATTGCAGGACGCAAATGCTACAACCACCAAACATTTCACATTGTTGCCCGATACCGACCTTACCAGACAACAAGGAAACTATGAACACCTCTAGATTCCTTGCATCATCTCTTGCACCTCCGACTGACCATTTATGCATTCTCCACTCCCTATATGCCACCATTGGAGGCAGAGCTTTCAGCAGCCCCGGTCCTCTGGAACTCCCTCTGTAAACTCTTCACCTTTTTTTTTTAAATATATTTTTCAAAGTCCATCTTTTCAACCAAAACTCTGCCTCCATGGCACCATGTTTGTTTCCCTATCAATTCTTATTTATTTTTGCTCCACCCCTCTGTGCAGTGCCGTTGAATATTTTCTACATTAAAGCTGCTATATACTGTAAGTACAAGTTATTGGTCCTGGTGCCATGTCGTAAGATCTTCCTTCAAAAATAGAAAGGGAAGACTTTTTTTATGGGTCCGTTCACATTATAGGTTAGGACCTTGGAGAGTGGCCTTCAGTTATATTACCTGAACCCCTTCTCTCTCCCACTCCTACCAAAACAGATGCGCATAGCCACACTCATTCTATGCTATCAGTACCAAAAGTGTGATGTCTTGGAACATTCTGATTGAAAATATCCCAATAGTAATTTATTTGAATTCCAATTAGTGAATTGTTTTGTATTGTGCATTTATCATGGCTACTATTGGTGCAGCGGTAGCACAGTATAGCTAAATGTTTACACTTGGATTGTTGATGTCAAACTTTTCTTTCTTTCCTGGTTTCAGAACTGACATCTTGATTAAACTTCAGCAAAGTTCAACTCCCGTAACTATGGATCAAGACTATGAACGGCGACTTTTACGACAAATTAATGTTCAGAATGAAAACACAGTCCCTTGTGTAAGTGCTGTCTTTTCATTGGTGTTCCATCTCTCAGTTTGGTATTCCGCTTTGATTCACCTTTTTTGTTCTGCTTTACTGCCATCTCATTTGGTGTGCCAAAATTTGGTCCATACAAAACTGTGGCTTTCCTGAACCACAGCACCTCCAAATTTCTGTCCTCCTGTCCTTCAACCTCTTTGGCTGTCATCTCAAGCTGAGTCAGGAAGTACAGAATCTTGGGGTCTTACTTACCCCTCAGCTTGGCTTCCTCTTCCATGTCCGCTCCATTACCAAAACCCCTTCCTTAAGTGTATGTTCCCAATCAAAATACGCACTCCATATATAACCCAAGTTTTACAGGACAAAATTTATACTTGTACTGTTGAGTGTTTTTCACATTTCAAGTTAACATAGTATGAGAATTTCACATATCTGCTATTGCACTTTGCTAAAATCCTTGTGACAGCATTGAATTAATGGTTGTTACCTATGGTTCTTCACCAGTTCTACTGCTGTTTTTGCATAGGTGGAAAGTATTTTTGGATGTGTATTGACACAAAACCAGTAGTACTGTCAACCTCACGTGTGGTGTACACAGTATTGCCACAATTAACTTTTGTTCAAAGTGAGGCTGGTTGCATCTTCAAATGATGTACAAACAAAGTTTTTCTTCAAAGGTATGAGGAACTACTTTGTACTGGTGAGCATAGTGTAAGTAAAGTTATGTTAAGTCACTGCAATTTTGGCATTAGTCTGTTATAACCTTAATAAATGTCATGAACAGCAATAAGTATAAAAAATACTTAAAACCTAGAATTTTGTAGGTGACGTGACTAAGGAATACTTGACTGCATGACTTCTTTTCCCCTGAGGATTGGAAACTGAACAAGTTGACTTGACTATTTCTCATGAAGGTTAAGGATCATTGTGGAGACCTTGTCTAAGTGCTTTTGGTATATCTATAAAATGAAAAATATGGAACCGTAATGTGCAGAGCACAGGTGATATGGAGTCCTGGGCTCGATTTTCCAAGCCCCAAGGAGGCAGGTTTGGAGGTGGGAGTGGTGGGAAAATGGCAGAATCGGGGGGCAGGAACCCATCCCGCCCCCAACCAGTCTCCGTCCCAGGAGGTGGGTACCCGACCTGTGCTGGGAGCTGCCTCCCTGAGACAGGAAGGGGATTAGTGCCAATTAACTGCCTGTTAATGGGCAGTTTTTTGCCTAAGCCCTATTTTTAGCCCTGAAGTGTGGGCTGTCCGACGGCTCCGAACCACGCCAAGTTAGCGAGGCGGACAGTCGGTCTGCGGGGGTTGGAGGGGTCGAGATGTCCGTTGTGCAGGTGAGTGATGGGTGCATGTGTGCAGAGGCAAGTGTGTGAGGTAAGTGTAAAGTTTTAATAAGTTTTACTTACCTTTACTTTCTCCTTCAGGCTTCCTTCCTTCAGTTCTCGGGAGTCCCTCAGTTCACCGGCACAGAAAGCAGAATGGCCGCTGAACTGTCAAAAGCTGCAGCCTCTGCTTTCTGGTCTGGAGAGCTCTCTAACTGAGTCTGAGTAGAAGGACTCAAGTTAGAAGACAGATTGTCAGTGTTTGACAGCTTCACAGAGCTGTCAAACGCTGATTTTTCATCTGTCAAAAGCTCCTGACAGATGAAATGTCAATCGCTGACGTCACCAGTAACCAGGTGTCCCTTAATTGGCCTGCTGAGCCCGCTGAGCGGGCTTAACAAGGTCAATCAAGGGAAAATAGCGTGGGTTGGCCACAAGTCGATGGAGGCGGGACTACAACCCAAAAAGTGGGAGTCCCGCCTCCAAAAGCTCCCCGTTGACAAAATCGAGCCCCTGGATTCCATCTTTGGTTAGAATATGGCTGAGCTCTGTCATGGAATTCTACATGGCATTGAGAAATAGGAGAGCTGCAAAAGAGATTGGAATATGAACAAGAGCAGTGACTTGGACTTTGGATGTGCAACTTGTAAGTAGGTTTTGCTTGTTAATTGAGGACAGTTTTGATCATTGCAAATGGGTATTATCATAAAATTGCATTAAATTAAATCTGTTATAGCCAAGGATTCAATAAAACTAGGTACATAATAAATGGAGATCACTATATAACTCGGAAGTCAGGCTGACAATCTGACTACAGCTCTTATTAAGGTAAGATGTGTGAGACCCTATCCAGTGGATAGTCTCAAGCCTCGTTGTTTTCACACCAGCAACGATATAAAAGCAGTTCAGTACAAAGTCTGGTTTAATAAAATTGCATGGCTGTCTATTTCACTGTCTAGGAATATTTTAAACTTCATTTTTAATATTGAGAAATAACAGAAGTTTAATCAGCATTTGGAAGCCAATGAGCAAGTGCACAGTGCCATTCTCCATGAGCAAAGACTAACAGCAGGAGCTGGCAGCATAGCTGTAGTCCACTACTCCACATTATGGTCTACTACCCCATATTGCACTCTTTAAATACAGGACCGAGACTTGTAGTATAAGTGGCTCCTAAATGACCAATCTTAGCTAAGCAGAAGGTAGCGTTTCCCCACAGTGAGGGGAAACAAATCTGAGTGTCATTCCAGATTGTCCCTGCATCTACCAGTCATAGAATTTTACAGCAAAGAAGGAGGCCATTTGGCCCACTGCAAGTGTGATGGCTCTCGGCGAGCTATCCACTTAGCCCTATTGCTTTACTCTTTCTTCATACATTTTGCTTTAGTCTAACTGGGTGTGGCCATGTAGCTGCTTCGCCAAAAATAACTTTAAGGATGCAATCTACTCTTAATTCGTATTTGTTAATTCAAAAGATTTTGATCAAAAAAAGTTTTATTTAAAATGCTTGATTTGAATTACTGGAGAATCTGATTGATTTTTTTCAGGAAAGCACTGATTTTGAATTAACAGGAGTAGAGCATAGTTCAATCTACCCATGTTATGATTTTTACAGTTCATGGCTAAAGGCAATTTTAGGTTAAAACATTTTTGACTAAGTGATTTTTTTTGGTTGGTCAGCCAGGTATCGAATGCACACCAAGTCCACCATGGTTTTTGAGTATCTAAGCCAACTTGAGAAATCCACACGGTAGAGCTTGTCTGATATGTGCACACAAAGGGCAGGATTTTCATTGGGCCGTGGAGGCGGGATTGGAGGCGTGTGGGGGGTTAAAATCTCGAAATCGGGGGGCACGAACCCATCCCGCCTCCATGCCAGTTTCAAAGGAGGCGGATACCCGACCTGTGCTGAGACCCGCCTCCCCGAGGCGGGAAGGGGATTAGTGCCAATTAACTGCCTGTTAACAGGCAGTTTTTAGCCTAATCCATATTTTTATTGCTGAAGTGTGGGATTCCCGACGGCTCCAAACCACGCCAAGTTAGCGAGGCGGGCCGTCGGGCTGAAGGGCTTGGAGGGTTCGAGATGTCCGGTGTTCAGGTGAGTGATGGGTGCATGAGTGCAGAGGTAAGTGTGTTTGGTGTGTGTAAAGTGTTTAAAGAAGTTTTACTTACATTTACTTACCTTTATAGCCTTCCTTCAGGTCTCGGGAGTCCCTCATCTCACCGGCACAGAAAGCAGAATGGCCGTGAGCTGTCAAAAGTTGCAGCATTCAGCTTTCTGTTCTGGAGAGATCTCTAAATCAGCCTGAGAGGAAGGAATTAACTTGGAGTACAGATTGTCAGTGTTTGACAGCTTCAAACAGCTGTCAAATGCTGATATTTCATCTGTCAAAAGCTTTTGACAGATGAAATGTCAATCTGTGACGTCACCTGTTGCCGGGTGGCCCGCTAGGCGGGCTCAACAAGGTCAATCAAGTGAAAATCGCGTGGGTTGGCCACAACTCGATGGAGGCGGGACTACAACCCTGAAAGTTGTAGTCCCGCCTCCTCCATGAAAATCCAGCCCAAACACACTCTGGAGGGACACATTTCACTTGCCCAAATCCAGGAAACTTAAGCACAGTTTGTGTGGAGGGGTATTGCTTGAGTTTAACCAGCTAAACCATGCAGCTTACCAAGGCTGCTTCCCATTGTTTTGGTCTTTGTTTACCTAGGACCACTCTACACACTGGGCTTGCTGGGTTAATTGTAGTCAAGTGCAAAGAATCCCAGCCACCAGTGACAGATCTACGCCTTCAGGTTCCATCAGTGAGCTAGGCTGCTCTGTAGTACTGGAGACCTGTCTGGTTCAGATACTGGATTACCCAAGTCTTGGTTGGCTTGGGGATTGACCTGGTTTCAAACATCCATTACCAGGCCATGAGATTAGTTCGTAGTTAGCCCTTAATAAGTGGCTGGCAATAGCAGGAGCTCCTCACGGGGATTAGGAAACAGCACAACTCAGCATAAAATATGCAAGTACATTGCCCCCAAGATATAAGGGCAAAGAGAGAGAGCGAGATTATGAGAAAAGATTAGGAGGTAACATAAGAGAACCCAAAAGTCTTTTATAAACATATAAAAAGTAAAAGGATAGTTAAACGCATGATGGGGCTGATTAGGGACAAAAATGGAGATCATCTTGTGAAGGCAAAGGGCATGACTGAGGTACTGAATGAGTACCTTGCATCTGTTTCCACAAAAGAAGAGGATGAAGTTAATGTCTGAGTAGAGGAGGGGTTTGTAGAGATATTGGATAGGATAAAAATAGATGGAAAGGAGGTGCTAAATAGGTTGGTATCACTCAAAGTTAACAAATCACCCGGTTCAGGTGGGATGCTTCATAGGTTGCTGAGGGCAGCTAGGATGGAGATAGCAGAAACTTTGACCACAATCTTTCAATTCTCCTTGGAGGATGTGGTGTCAGAGAAATGGAGGATTGCAAATGTTCAAAAAAGGGGAGAGGGATAAACCTGGTAACTACAGGCCAATCAGTCTTAACGTCAGTGGTGGGAAAACTACTAGAGACCATTGTCAAGCACAAAATTAATTCTCACTTGGAGAAGCATGGCTTAATAAGGGACAGCCAGCACTGATTTGTTAAAGGCAAATCATGTCTGAGTAACCTTGATGAAGTAACAGAACGGGTTGATGAAGGTAGTGCAGTAGATGTTGTGTATATGGACTTTCAAAGGCATTTGATAACGTACCTCATAACAGACTCGTTCGGAAAATATAAGCACATGGTATTAAAGGGACGATTATAACTTGGGTACAAAATTGACTAAGGGATAGGAGGCAGAGAGTAGTGGTAAACGGATGTTTTTCTGACTGGAGAGTATGCCTTGGGGTCCTCCAGGGGTCAGTATTAGCACCATTGCTTTTCTTGTATATAAATGATCTGGACTTGGGTATAGGGAGTACATTTTTGATATAATGTGGATAAGTGTGAAGTGATGCACTTTGGGCGAAGCAACATGGAGAGGCAGTATAATCTAAATGGTATTATTTTGAGCAGGGTGCAAGAACGGAGGGACCGGGGGGTACATATTTACAAATCGTTGAGAAGGCAGTTAAGAAAGCATATAGGATACTGGGCTTTGCAAATAGGGGCATTGAACACAAAATCAAGGAAGCCATGCTAAACCTTTACAAATCTCTGGTTAGTCCTCAGCTGGAGTATTGTGTACAATTCTGGGCACCACACTTTTTAGGAAGGATGTCAAGGCCCTGGAGAGTGTACAGAGGAGGTTTACCAAATTGATACCAGGGAGGAGAGAGTTCAGATATGTGAAGAGATTGGATAAGCTGGGATTGTTCTTCTTAAAGTAGAGACGGTTAAGGAGAGACTTAATAGAGGTAATCAAAATTATAAGGGGCTTTGATAGAACAAGTAGGGAGAAATTATTTCTTCTGGCAAGTGGGTCAGTAACTAGAGGTCATAGATTTAAAATAATTGGCAAAAGAACTAGAGGGGAAATGGAGAAATGTCTTCACACAGGGGGTTGTTAAGTTCTGGAAAGCACTAACTGAGGGTGGTGGAATCAGATTCCATAGGAACATTTAAATGGCAATTGGGCATGTAAATAAAGAGGACTCATTTACAGGGTTATGAGGAAAAAGCTGGATGTGGGAATAAATTGGACAGCTGTTTCAAAGAGCTAGGACAGGCATGACGGGCTGAATGGCCTCCTTCTGTGCTGTAAGATTCAATGATCCTCTTGACTACTGTATGGACACGCCGGGCTGGATTTTGTCAATGGGGAGCTTTTGGAGGCGAGACTCCCACTTTTTGGGTTGTAGTCCCGCCTCCATTGACTTGTGGCCAACCCACGCTACTTTCCCTTGATTGACCTTGTTAAGCCCGTCCAGCGGGCTCAGCGGGCCAATTAAGGGACACCTGGTGACGTCGGTGATTGACATTTCATCTGTCAAGAGCTTTTGACAGATGAAAAATCAGCGTTTGACAGCTCTGTGAAGCTGTCAAACACTGACAATCTGTCTTCTAACTTGAGTCCTTCTACTCAGACTCAGTTAGAGAGCTCTCCAGACCAGAAAGCAGAGGCTGCAGCTTTTGACAGTTCAGCGGCCATTCTGCTTTCTGTGCCGGTGAGCTGAGGGACTTCCGAGAACTGAAGGGAGGAAGCCTGCAGGAGAAAGTAAAGGTAAGTAAAACTTATTAAAACACTTTACACTTACCTCACACACTTACCTCTGCACACATGCACCCATCACTCACCTGCACAACGGACATCTCGACCCTTCCAACCCCTTCAGACCGATGGTCCGCCTCGCTAACTTGGTGTGGTTCGGAGCTGTCGGGAAGCCCACACTTTAGGGCTAAAAATAGGGATTAGGCAAAAAACTGTTAACAGGCAGTTAATTGGCACTAATCCCCTTCCCGCCTCGGGGAGGCAGCTCCCAGCACAGGTAGGATACCCGCCTCCTGGGACATTGGCACGGGGACGGGATGGGTTCCTGGCCTCCGATTCTGCAATTTTCCCGCCTCCAAGGGGCTTGGAAATTCGAGCCCACCATGTCCCATTGAGCAGTGGTTCCACCAGTTGTAGGTGCAGAACTTCAGCAGAAACTGCTTACTTTTTACAACCCAATCAAGGTAGGCACTAAGCCCTGGATATATAGGCACATGTTCTGATACCCAGCCACCAGATAATATCTTCTAGCAGCTGTTATTATGCCTAGTCTGAGTTTCTTCATAATCTGTTGACCTCTTGCATCATAAGAAATATTTTGGACATCCAAGGGCCATGCTGTGTACCAAGCTTGCTCATCAACTGCTTAATCCTGTCCTTCATGAGGGGTTGACAGACATGTGCCTGTACTTGGTGACCAGTTGGTATAGGCTGGCATCCTCTTTCCCTGCTTGCCCTTTTTGCCATAAATCTACCTCCTAGTTTGGTCTTGGATCCAGCACGTGTGAACTTGTGAATATCGCACATAGTTTGAAGGAAGCCCTCCATTGCATGCCCAGGGGTTCTGCACCATAATGAACTGTTTGGACACTTCTAGTACGCTAAACACTTAACCTGCATTGGATTTTGCTGTCATTGGAGGAAGATCAAAAGCGCCTTTCATTTCTTCTGAATGAGGTCTAGAGGACTGTATCCAGGCAGAAATTGGCATCTATCGGGGCTCTAGGTACCAATATGAATCAATAATGGGTCAGATAACCATTGTATCTTCCAATCAATATCATGAGGTCCCTTATTGAGCTTTACAAAGCCGTAATACTGCAGTTAGGGGCATCCGCTACCATATCACACTGGCTAACCCTTTTTTTCAGGATGTTAACTAGTGTGAACCATATCCCCAGGTGAGTCTGCCAGCAACACCATATCATCTGCAAAAGGAGCACTACAATATTCCAAAAAAAGTGACTGGAAGAGACACCCTGATGCCATCCAAACATTATTGAAGACATTGGACATTGAATAAGATAGGTGGTAGTAGACAACCTTGCCATAGGGGAATCAAGGGATATGGGGATCGGGCGCGAAAGTGAGGTTGAGGTAGATCAGCCATGATCTTATTGAATGGCGGAGCCGGCGTGAGGGGCCGTATGGCCTACTCCTGCTCTTAATTTTTATGTACTCTTGAGTCTGTAAAACAGTGTTCTAATTAGATCTTGCCAAATCTGTCCTGTAGGAGATCAATTTGGATTTATGTTGACACATACTGGATACTTTGGGTTTCTAAGTCAGCATCTGTAAAGGTGGGGGGAAAAATGGGTTAATGTTTTGGGCGCAAGACCCTTTTTCTTAGAACACACCTGAAACATTAACCTATGTTTTCTCTTAACAGATGTTGACCTGTTGTGTATTTCCAGGACTTTCTGTTTTTATTTCAGATTTCTGGTATTGCAGTTTTTATTTCTAGGTTTCTGAACATGAGGCGAAACTCAAGAAATCTAAAATGTTGGGAGACCTGAAGCTACTGTGGAATAAGTTAATAATGCTACCCTCTAATCTTATAGTAGATTTTGTATTTTGACCTTTATATTTTTATTTTTATTTTAATTTAACACCATTCTCCCTTTCTGGATTTTGTTCAGATATCGGAAGTTAGAAGAACATTAACACCTTCAAATTCACCAGTATCATCACCAAGTAAAAATGGAGACCGGTTTATTCCTTCAAGAGCAGCAGCAAACTGGAGTATAAACTTTCACAGAATAAATGTATGTTATTGCTGAAAGCACTCAGTATTGTAGGCATTTTGGGGGGGGGGGGAAACCAGCTAGATTAAAATGACCTTAAATGCTTGCTTTAATGAGCTTCACTACTTCCATTCTTCCTTATTCAACATAACCCTCAATATTTGTGGATCCAGATAAAGTTAGCTATATCTTACTTGCCATTGCTATTCTACCACCAACATTCTGTAAAGTAACAATACATTATTAATCCCTAGCCTGCTGCTCACTGATTTCTATTGTGGGTTCAAATGGAATTTCAGGTTTTCAGTAGCTTATATTGATTAAAAACCTTTTAGGTGAGTAGCACTCTTACTGTTGTGCCTGGGCTTGCCTTTTGAATGTAAGTAGGCTGACTAAATTTGCTGCGAATTGCCACCAATTTGTAGATTGACATTATTCTCCACCTTATCTCCTTTCCCAGACAGTGAGTGGGACATAGATGTGTAAAGAGATGGAATTGACCAGGTGAAGTGTATGTTGACTGGTAGAAAGTCCTTTCAGTGTAGCATAATTCCCAGCCACCTTTTTTTCTCCTCTTCCATCTCCCATCTACCCTACAGAGAGTTCCAGATATGTGGGAGCCCCTCCAATCAACTCTCCAGATATGTGGGGTGGGGGAGCGGTGCTCAACCAATGCTGCAACAGGTCTGCCAGTGAATGGCTGCTGTTGTGTTATCAAAGATTAGCATCTTTCTCTATTTGGAGTCGTCGGGAATTTAAAACTGCAATCCTTTATGAAAAACGTCCAGAGGAGAAACAGACAATGAGCAGTAGTGGAAAGATTGGGGGAGATGACCAAAAGTATGGTTGAAAAGTACAACAGAATAAAGGTTAGCCCATTTTAAGTGGATTAAATTATTCTATTTGTGGAAATTTGCTTCTGCTTAAAAAGTATTGTTCTTCCAGAGTCACATTATCTTGAGCCTTAAATGTTACGAATAAGGTAAAAGGTCATGTGCAATTATAGTTTGTGTGCACAATTGTCTGAACGAGTGGGTGTCACAAACTGCAGATAGGCCACATGGTTTTGTGCTCCAGAAGCTTTTCATTCTTAGTGGAACTTTTGCTACAACAATTGCTTTTTGTTCTTTGTTTTATTGAGACTTTTTATATAATGCAGCAGATCTTCTGTGGTGTTTCCCACAGTAATAAGAGAAGTCTTGTACACTATATAATGCACAATGTATTTTTCTGCTGTACTTTTAAGACCACAGAATATAATTACGTTTAAAGAAATCATCCTTGGGTTGATTAGAGTTTAATTTCTGCGCAGTGTGAAAAATGCTTGTAAATTTTGGGTATTAAGTGACTGTCTTTCTCCATGCAATTGTTCTGCTTTTGTAGCAAAGCATGATGGACAAAATACATGTAAGAGGCAATATTTATATATAAATATATATAGATGTATAATAAACCACTAAAATAGTCAACTCACTAGACAGCATGCTAGTAGTTATTAAGTAGTAAATGTGCCAGTATTTTTATTAGCCCAGAGCTCGTTATAAGTAGATCCCGTCCTATTAGAGTACAAAATGATGCCACGTCTGTGTTCTATATACTTGACACTCTGTAAACTTGCGCATTTGCTAAGATTTTTTTGGTGTACCAAGCAGTGGTATAAGGTCCAGGAGTTATTGGATATGAAGGTAGAAAGACACCATTGTTCTCTGAATTGTGGGGGGTTTTATTTTCTTTGAAGAATGCTGCATGGCTCAGTCCTTTCTTTTGAAAAGTATCCTGGAACTCTGAAGCTGAAACTTCTAGCTCTCTAATTACGGAGCTGCTATAGAACTTGGGCTTTAACAAAATGTCTGCCATCTATCCGTTAACCCACCTAATAATAAATGTGGCTTGGATCTTGTCAGCAGTGATTTTATTAATGAAATGACCAGGTTCTCTCCTAATGCATACCACTTTCTTAATTGATTAACCAAATTTGGGCTTAAAAAAAGCAGTAAGCATATTTTTTTTTTTAGATTGTTTTCATGGTCAGTGTAATTGTAGCTAGCTGATCACAGCATATGTGGTTTGGCGGTTGTAAAACTATATTGTTCACTCTGGCCCAAATACTAATGTGTATTGAACACTTTTGAGTTGTACATCTGGCTTTAGGTTAAGATCGCCAGACCAGTAGCAATTATTGGTCTGTAGCAAAAAAAAAACCACACTGATCCGCAAGCATATTAATGCACATCACCGTTCATAAATAGATCTGGGGACCATTTCTAAGATGCTTTTGTTGATGATGAGCCTCTGTTTTATTCAAATCCTAATTTTAAAACATTACAATTTAATATTTGATATCTTCGGCCATTGAAAAACAGCCAAGATTGAATGTTTTGCAACACCTCGGGATGTTTTACTACGTTAAAGGCACTATATAAATACAAGTTGTTGTTGGTGCTGCATGAATGACCTGCGTAAAATTGAGCATTGGATACATATAACTGAAAATATATTCTGATTTTTGTCTCTGTTCTAGGAAAATGAAAAATCACCCAGTCAAAACAGAAAAGCAAAAGATGCAACCTCTGACAATGGCAAAGGTTCAGTACATACATTTGTAGTTTTTGTAGTTATTTTAGTTATTCCTCATTCATTTGTTAAATCCGAGGTTAAAACTAAGATTTTATAATCTTTACACATTCGGAAAAGGCAGTTTTGCAGATTATGTCCAGACTTTAAAAAAAAATGTAATATTGTGGCAGAACCACCAGGAGACTCGGGATAGTTATATATAATTCCTTTAACAGCAATGTAGTGCAGCCCACGGCTGTACCTTTTAATGTATCTGTTAACTGTACTATGGCTTGTTTCCTTTACTCTGCGTGGTGACGTCATGCCGCCCATCACGTGATCTCCCAACGGCGGGAAGAACGTGATGACGTCAGCGACCGGAATATTCTAGCAGTCCTCGAGGAGCTTCCAGCAAGACCAGACCGGTTTACAGTGTATCCAGCAGTTTACTGTTCAGCTTCGTTTGTTCATTAAATTTCATTTGTTTTTGATTCTCTGAGTCGATCTCAATTCTTCAGTTAGGAACCTCCGTTCCTACATTGGTGACCCCGACTTCCGCGAACGATTTTCGTGGAAGTTTCAACATGGACACGAACGCCGTCACCCTCAAACTGCCGCAATTTTGGGAACAGCAACCAGCCGCGTGGTTCCTCCAGGCGGAAGCCCAATTTGCGATCCGGGGAATAGTAGCGGATCCGACCCGTTATTATTACGTGGTCTCCGCCCTCAACAGCGCCACGGCCTCGCGGGTCGTCAGCCTCCTCGGGAGTCCACCGGACGAGGGCAAGTATGAAGCTTTAAAAGCGCGGTTGCTGCAGGGTTTTGGCCTATCAAAGTCGGAGCGCGCTCGCAGACATCTCCATGCCCGGCCTTGGGGACTCGAAGCCGTCAGAGCTCATGAGCCAGATGCTCACGCTCTTGGGTTCGGAATCGGAATGCTTTCTGTTCCGGGAGTTGTTTCTCTGCCAGCTGCCAGAACCAGTTCAGACGGCGCTGGCCAATTCCGCGATCACGGACTGTGCCGAACTCGCTGCAGAGGCGGATAAAAATTTTCTGGTAACCCAACAGGGTTGCGCAGCCACGAGGCGCTCATCCCCCACAAGGGCGACGCTGACCCCCTCCTCCTGTCGGCTGGCTGGTGCTCATACCACGCTCGTTTTGGTGCGAAAGCCAGATGCTGCCGCCCTCCCTGCGGTTTTTCGCCAGAACAAAAATCTTCTTCAAACTGGCGGTTTCAGGGAAGGAGGACCGTGCCTAAGGGACATGCCGGAGTGGCAATGACCATCGGTTCCGCTGGAAAACTCCTTTACATCACAGACTCCCTGTCAGTTCGACGTTTTCTCTGCGATACCGGCTCCCAGTGTAGTATCCTGCCTGCGTCGAATCTGGATCTTCAGACAGGCGGCCACGGTCCCGCCCTTGAGGCAGCTAATGGTGCGGCCATCCGCACGTTTGGAAAGCGTAGGGTCCAGTTGTGTTTTGGCAGCCAGCGTTTCGTCTGGGAGTTCGTCACGGCCAAGGTCTCGCAGGCCATCCTTGGGGCTGATTTTCTTTGCGCCAACGGTTTTCTCGTCGACGTCCGGCACTGCCGGTTGGTCAACGCGGCTACTTTTCATTCGGTCCCTTGCCGCCGCAGCACCGCCGTGTCGTGGTCCGTTGCCTGTGCGTACCCATCTCTGGATGAGTTCTCTCGTCTCCTCGGTGAGTTTCCGGAGCTCACCAGACCCACTTTTTCTTCCTCAGTCACTAGGCACGGTGTGACGCACCACATTACCACAACAGGATCCCCAGTTTATGCACGAGTTCGTAGGCTGGAACCCGGCAAACTCGCGGCCGCGAAGGCGGAGTTCCATACAATGGAGCGGCTGGGTATTATTCGGCGATCGAATAGTCCTTGTTCTTCACCTTTACACATCGTCCCTAAACCAGGTGGCGGATGGCGGCCATGCAGCGACTACAGACGCCTGAATGAAGCTACTACGCCAGATCGATACCCCATTCCTCACATACAAGATTTTTCGGCCCATTTGGCAGGAAACTCCATCTTTTCCAAAGTGGACCTCGTCCGCGGGTATCATCAAGTGCCTGTTCATCCTCAGGACGTTCCCAAAACAGCTGTCATCACACCTTTCGGGCTTTTTGAGTTTCTTCGTATGCCGTTTGGGTTGAAGAACACAGCACAAGCCTTCCAACTTCTCATGGATTCAGTACTCCGTGATCTTCCGTTCATCTTCATCTACCTAGACTGTAGTGTATGTGCCTTTAAGAGCCCCATGGGTACTGTAATGCCGGTAATGGCCACTCGGGCTATATAAGCCTGTATATTGTGTTGTATCAGTTAGTTCCCCTCCAGACTTTGTTTAGTAAACACCTATGAAACCAACTCCTGCCTTCAGTGTCTCTATCAACACACAGACACAACAGTGGCGATGAATTGGAAACGGACTTGCCTGCAATTCGGCAGCACCTCAAGGACATCGATTCCTCTGGTGTCCAAAGTTGAAGAAAAATCAAGAAAAAGAAAAAGCTGTAGTTTCACCAGCTAGCCAAGCTGGTGGCAGGTACTGCAATAATCCTTCCTGGGCGTTGGGCTGGGGCTCCAGCGGCTGGCTCTACAGCTGGGCCAAGCAGCGAAAGCGGAGGCAAGCAGTAACAGACGGGGAGGGAGCACTCTGGAGACGGCCGGCGCTGCGAGCAGGTCGGCGTTCAGACCTAGAGAGAGAGTCCGGCGGGAACGAGTCTCCAACTGTAAATAAATAAATAAAAAGAACGGTAACCGCGGGAAACAGCCTTGTCATCGGCAGCAGCGGCCGGGAAGCGCCAAGTCCAAAGATGTGCGGGTTAGGTTGATTGGCTGTGATAAATTGACCCTTAGTGTTAGGAGGATTAAATACGTGGGGTTACGGGGATAGGGTGGGATATGTGTTGGTATAGGGGTTACGGGGATCAGGTGGGATATGTGTCGGTGCAGGCTCGATGGGCCGAAATGGCCTCTATCTGCACTGTGGGGTATCTGTGATATCTTTTCTGCAGAAAAGAAAGAAAAGCGCGGGAAGCGCCATTTTTTTTCTAGGATGCCTAAGTCTGGCAACATTGATGCTTTTGATAACGAGATAGAGGATTGGACCACATATGTGGAAAGAGTGGAGGTATATTGCACCGCAAATGGAATAGAAGATGAAAAAAAAGCTTCAGTACTACTAAATCTAATGGGCGCAAAGACATACAGGCTGTTACGAAATTTAATCACGCCAGCCAAACCAAAGGACAAGAATTTTAAAGAAATTGTTGATACCCTACAGGAGCACTTAAACCCAACACCGCTGCTGATAGCGGAACGATTCAAATTCTTCAAGAGAAATCAACACAAGAATGAAAGTAACGCTGATTACCTCACCGAATTAAGAAAGCTATCAAAACACTGCCAATTCAGGGCAGGACTAGCAGATTATCTTCGAGACAAATTCGTCTGCGGTCTCTTAAGTGAAGGAACACAGAAAAGGCTGCTTTCTGAAAAAGATTTAACACTGGACAAGGCTTTCAGTATGGCTGTATCATACGAAGCAGCTGCAAGAGGAGCTGCAGAGATACAACAAAAGACACAGGACTTCGGCACCCATGAAATGACACAGGGTTTCGAGAGATGTTATCGCTGCGGCAGATCCACCCATGACCAGAGGGACTGCTGGTTCAAGGACAAAGCATGCAGGCAATGCGGAAAGATTGGACACATTGCACGGGTATGCCGATCTGGACAAAAAAAATCCACAGACAGGAAAAAAAAAAATCAATAAAGAAAAGTATAGAAAGGTACAAATGATGACGGACAGTAGCTCCGAAGAGCGATAGCGACTCCGAAAACAAGAGACTAAGCTGTCTCAAATTACATAATGTAATTGCCAAAGATGATTACCAGACCATTTGGGTTACCCTCACGATAGCAGGGTCCCCAGTTAAAATGGAGCTAGATACAGGATCAGCTCTGACCGTCGTAAATCGACGGGATTACGAGCGGCTATTTCCGCATATACCTTTAAAAGACACATCCATTATCTTGAAAACGTATACAGGGCAGAAAGTATACCCCAAAGGAAAAATAAGGGTGCCTGTTGTATACAACGGCAAGGAAATACAAAAGTTGTATTTATACATTCTACAAGATGGTGGTCCACCGCTGTTGGGACGTGAATGGATCAGGAAAATATGTTTAGACTGGCACTCCATTCAGGCACTGATGGTGACCAGTAAGAAAAAAAACGATGATGACGCCATACCTGAACGATTAAAAGACATCTTGGCCAACGCCAAAGAAGTGTTTCAAGAGAAACTAGGAACCTTGAAAGGCATCACCGCCTCAATAAAAGTGGAAGATGCAGCAATTCCCAAGTTTTTTAAGGCAAGACCGGTGCCATACGCAATTCGTCCAGCAGTCGAGGCAGAGCTGGAGAATTTGGAAAAGGCAGGCGTATTATCCAAAATAGATTGGAGCGAGTGGGCAACACCCATCGTTACAGTCATGAAGAAAGCATTGAATAATGATAAATCTGAAGAACAGAGAAAAATTCGCATCTGTGGAGACTTCAAGGTGACCGTAAACCCGGTCCTTCACACGGTACAGTATCCTCTTCCGAGGATAGAAGATATTTTCGCCTCACTATCCGGAGGGAAACGTTTCACCAAAATTGACTTGGCACAGGCATATCTACAGATGGAGGCTGAAGAGGCCTCTAAAAAATATCTCACGATAAATACACACAAAGGTCTGTACCAGTACAATCGACTGGTTTTCGGAGTAGCATCCGCTCCAGCTATCTGGCAAAGAGCTATGGAGCAAGTCCTCCAAGGGATTCCGGGGACTCAATGCTACCTAGACGACATCCTTGTAACAGGAGAAAACGACAACGAGCACCGTGCCAATTTGGAGCAGGTGCTCACTAGGCTGAGAGAACGGGGCCTACGAGCAAATCGCCCCAAGTGCGAATTTTTCCAAAATCAAATATCATATTGTGGCCACACAATTAATAAGGAAGGGTTGCATAAGTCACCTGAAAAAATTGAAGCGGTCATAAAAGCCCCAGCACCTGAAAATGTTTCACAATTAAGGTCATTCCTGGGATTAATAAATTACTATCATAAATTTTTACCGAACTTATCAACTCTTCTACACCCTCTTAATGAACTGCTACAAACAGGAGTAATTTGGAAATGGAGCGAAGACTGTAAACGTGCCTTCCATAAATGCAAAGACTTAATCACGTCCAAAGAAGTTTTGGCTCATTACAACCCATCACTGCCAATCAGACTGGCATGCGATGCATCGCCTTATGGCGTAGGAGCAGTATTATCGCATAAATTCCCTGATGGCTCGGAACGGCCGATAGCTTTTGCGTCACGCTCATTGAACTCAGCTGAGCGTAACTATGCCCAAATCGACAGGGAAGCACTCAGCCTGGTATGGGGAGTGAAGAAATTCAACCATTACCTACACGGACAAAAATTTACCTTGTTGACTGACCATCAACCCTTCATCTCCATATTCAACCCTAAAAAGGGTGTTCCCATTATGACAGCGCAAAGGCTACAGAGGTGGTCCCTTTTTCTAGGGGCACACCAATACAACATAGAATACAAAGGATCAAAACAGCATGGGGAATGCTGACGGGTTATCGCGCCTACCGTTGCCAATGGTAGAAGAAGCACCTACCGTAGACCCAGTGGAGATTTTCCACTCTACCATAGTCGAATGTCTACCAGTAACAAATTCTGCCATTGAAAGGGAAACTAGAAATGACCGGACTCTCGCACGAGTCTACGATTTAACAGTGAAGGGATGGCCAGCACATGGCGAACCACTGTTGCCAGCATTCTCGCAAAGAAGAGAACAGCTGTCAGTGTGCCGAGGAACCTTGATGTGTGGATCCAGAGTGGTGATTCCACCCAAACTCCAGGATAAAGTTCTAAAGGAGCTTCACAAGGGGCATCTGGGTGGAGTGAAAATGAAGAACCTAGCCAGGGCGTTTGTATGGTGGCCAGGTATCGATGGAGACATCAAAGAAATGACCAAGAGCTGCCTAGGATGCCAGAAGGTCCAAAACGCTCCACCCCAAGCCCCTCTACATCCATGGGAGTGGCCCTCATCTCCCTGGCAAAGGGTACACATCGACTTTGCTGGTCCATTTACGGACTCAATGTTCTTAATCGCAGTTGATGCACACTCCAAGTGGCCGGAGGTAATAAAGATGTCCTCCGCCACCACGGACAAAACCATCACAGTATTAAGGACCATATTTGCCAGGAATGGGCTGCCGGAACAGATCTGTTCTGATAATGGACCGCAATTTGTGTCTGAAGAATTCAGGAAGTTCTTAAAAAAACAATGGGGTTAAGCACTACACGTCCGCCCCATACCATCCCGCCACCAGTGGATTGGCTGAAAGGTTTGTCCAGACCTTCAAGAAGGCCATAAAGGCCATGGGTAATGAAGACATAAAACTTCAGCACAAGGTGGATAACTTCTTGTTCGCATACAGGAATGCAACACATATGGTTACAAACCAAACTCCCGCCATGATGTTCTTCAATAGAAGCCTAAGATGCCGGCTGGATTTGACCAAGCCCAACATCAGAAGGGACGTGGAGAACCGGCAATTTCAAGGCATGAATGAAAGGCCAACTAGAACCTTTCCAGATAGGTCAACAAGTTTTGGCCCGGGACTACCGTACCGAGAAATGGCAGCTTGGAACTATCTGCACACGACTAGGACCGCTGATGTATACCGTGGACATCGGAGAAAGCATAATAAGGTGCCATGCTGACCAAATCATAGAGTCATCCGAAAAGGGACAACCTACCCCACAACTCTATACGCCTAACGATGAAGTAGAGATACCCATATCTACCTCCGATCCGGTGATACTGGAACCCGATGAACCCGACACTGGCATTCAAGCCGAATCAGCCTTGCCAAAAGAACCTACTACACCACCGAGGCGTTATCCGGACCGAGTCAGGAAGCCTCCAGAGAGACTGACTTATAATTAATTAACTGCAGCAATGTGTAGATTATTTTTCTTGTAACATGTAATTCATAATTACTTAAAATATTATGTACTGGTTGGCTAAAAGGGAGGAATTGTAGTGTATGTGCCTTTAAGAGCCCCATGTGTACTGTAATGCCAGTAATGGCCACTCGGGCTATATAAGCCTGTATATTGTGTTGTATCAGTTAGTTCCCCTCCAGACTTTGTTTAGTAAACACCTATGAAACCAACTCCTGTCTTCAGTGTCTCTATCAACACACAGACACAACATAGACGACATCCTAATTGCCAGTACCAACAAGGGAGAGCACATTACGCATTTGCGTTCCCTTTTCACACGCCTCAGCCAGCATGGCCTAATCATCAACCCGGCCAAGTGCCAGTTCTGGGACACAAAATCACCTCGGAAGGCGCCGTCCCGCTGGCAACGAAGGTGGAGGCGGTTACCTCGTTCCCGCGACCTCAGACCGTCCGGGCACTCAAGAATTCCTGGGGGGTGGTCAATTTTTACCATCGTTTCGTCCCCAAGGCAGCCCAATTGATGCAGCCTTTGTACAAGTCCCTGAAGGGTAAAGCGGGTAAAGACCCCATCTGCTGGACACCCCAGATGGACCAGGCGTTTGTCAACACTAAGGGTGCTTTGGCTGCTGCGACCATGCTGGCACATCCTCTTCCGGGCGCCACCATCGCCCTTACCACGGACGCATCTGACCACGCCATCGGGGCAGTGCAGGAACAATGGGTCAGCGGCACGTGGCAGCCGCTGGCATTCTTCAGCCGCCAGCTGCGGAAAAATGAACGCAAATACAGTACCTTTGATAGGGAGTTGTTAGCTCTTTTCCTGGCTATCCGCCATTTTCGTTTCATATTGGAGGGACGCCCATTTACGGCTTTCGTGGACCACAAGCCGCTGACGTTTGCCATGGCCAAGACCGCTGAACCATGGTCAGCTTGGCAACAACGTCACCTCACGTTCATATCGGAATTTACAAAAGACATACAACATGTGTCTGGCAAGGACAACCTGGTGGCGGATTGTCGCTCCCGCGCGCCGGTCCACGCAGTCCACCTGGGAATCGACTATGTTGGTTTGGCAGAAGAACAGATGGCAGACCCTGAGGTGCAGTCATACCGGACCACTCCTTCCAGTTTTCAAGTGGCTGACGTCGTTTTCCAGGCCGCTGGCACCACGATTCTTTGCGACGTCTCGATGGGGGTTCCCCGACCAATTGTACCAGCCGCATGGCACAGGAGCGTCTTCGATGCAATTCACGGCTTGTCGCACCCTGGCATGAGGGCGTCACAACGGCTCATGGCAAAAAAGTTTGTCTGGAAAGGCATGCATCTCGACGTCCGTGACTGGACCAATACCTGCGTGAGTTGCCAGAAGTCCAAGATCCAACACCACGTTAAAGCTCCGGTTGCCACTTTTCCGGTTCCAGAGCGGCGCTTCGACCACGTGCACGTGGACCTGGTGGGTCCTCTTCCTCCTTCTTGCGGTTTCACTCATCTCCTCACCGTGGTAGACCGCACCACCAGGTGGCCAGAGGCAATTCCTTTGGTTGCCACCACATCGGCGGACGTCGCCAGGGCCTTCATCTCGTCTTGGGTGGCTCGGTTCAGGGTACTGGCCGACATCTCCTCCGACCGTGGGCCACAATTTACCTCTGACCTTTGGAACGCGGTGGCTCAAGGTTTGGGTACCAAGCTTCATCGCACCACCGCCTATCATCCACAGGCGAACGGCCTGTGTGAGAGATTTCACCGGTCCCTTAAAGCTGCATAGCGTGCTAGTCTCCGTGGTGCTGGATGGGTGGACAGGCTCCGTTGGGTGCTTTTGGGTCTGCGCACGGCGCCTAAGGACGACCTGCAATCTTCCTCCGCCGAGCTGGTTTACGGTCAACCACTCGGGGTCCCTGGGGATTTTCTTCCTCCTCACACGGAACCTTGGTCTGCAGCTCAGCAGCTCGTCAGCCACCAAGAAGCAGCTAAGAATTTCATTCCAGTGCCTACGTCCCATCATGACCTGCAACGCTCCTATGTCCCGGCGGAGCTGAAGAGCGCTGCATATGTTTTCATTCGGCAAAATGCTCACAGGGATCCGCTCAAACCGCCTTACGCTGGTCCTTTCCGCGTTATCTCGGCAGGAGACAAGTCTTTCACAGTCGACGTCGGAGGGAAGCCCGATCACATCTCCATAGATCGGTTGAAACCGGCTCATCTGGATCTGAGCGAGCCAGTCGTAACTGCTCAGCCACCTCGACGTGGTTGTCCACCGGCAGCCGCCAGGCCGGTGCAGCTACAGTCATCCGCTAATTCGCCTTTGCCCGCCGCACCGGTTCAACGCAAGCCAACCACTTTCTCACCTACACCTGCTGCACCACCTCAGCCACGGCCGACTACCAGCTCGTCCTCCAGTGCTCCACTGCAGCTGCCAGAGTATCGAAGTCGGTCGGACAGACTCGTCAGACCCCCTTCTCGTCTCACCTTTTCTGTTAAAGACAATTCTGGGGGGGCGCATGTGGCAGAACCACCAGGAGACTCGGGACAGTTATATATAATTCCTTTAACAGCAATGTAGTGCAGCCCACGGCTGTACCTTTAATGTATCTGTTAACTGTACTATGGCTTGTTTCCTTTACTCTGCGTGGTGACGTCATGCCGCCCATCACGTGATCTCCCAACGGCGGGAAGAACGTGATGACACCAGCGACCGGAATATTCTAGCAGTCCTCGAGGAGCTTCCAGCAAGACCAGACCTGTTTACAGTGTATCCAGCAGTTTACTGTTCAGCTTCGTTTGTTCATTAAATTTCATTGTTATTGATTCTCTGAGTCGATCTCAATTCTTCAGTTAGGAACCTCCGTTCCTACAACATAAAGGTAAAACAATAGTGTGTGGGAACTAATTTATTTTGCTGTTGAGGTTGGAAATGAAGACCAATAATGTATGAAGATAATTACAGGAATGAGAGTGTAGCAGGGTTGCCTCTGTCCACTCCTGTTTTTCCTTCTTCACCCTCTACCTTTTACCCTCCACCCCAAAGGGATCATCACTCACTATTCTGGGCAGTCAGATGGACCAACCACTGTAACAGTCCACATTAACCCAGCGATGCACCGATGACCCAAGTTTACCTCCATTGCTCCTTCACCAACTTCAACAATGTGTACAAAGTGCAAAAAGCAGAAAGAAAATGCATACAGATACTTGGGAGGGAAGGTCTGAATGGTTGGTTATAACCACTTAATATAAAAACATTTAAAGGCATGTGTGCATTTAATTCCTA
Organism: Somniosus microcephalus; assembly: GCF_052327205.1. Taxonomy (NCBI): domain Eukaryota; kingdom Metazoa; phylum Chordata; class Chondrichthyes; order Squaliformes; family Somniosidae; genus Somniosus; species Somniosus microcephalus. Next base: position 30,530,241 of record NC_140999.1, on the reverse strand, counting down.
ACTTAATGTTTTGTAAAACATTCAATCTTGACTATTTTTCAATGTTTGTAATGGCCAAAGAATAAGATATTAAATTATATTAAACTGTAATGCTTTAAAATTAGGATTTGAATAAAACCGAGGCTCATCATCCCCAAAAGAGTAAAGGGAGCGGTTAGAAAACAATTTATGCTGAGGGTTGTTGAGAAACATTGGGGGAAGCAGAATCCATAATGGATTTTAAAAGGGAAGTGGATACATATTTGAAAAAGAAAAAACTTAGTGTGTGAGTAAATGGTAGCGGGATGAGACTAAATGGTTAGGTGTCAGCATTAGCTGAAAGGTAGCACTCTCACCTCTGAGTCAAACGGTTGCGGGTTCATAATCTAGGCTGACATTCCAGTACAGTACTGTGGGAGTGTTGCACTGCCTTCAGCTGCACACTTCTACCACTAGATGGACCTTTTGATCTTCATACCAACAACATCACTAATGTACTCTGATGGAAATGTGCTGTGTCTTGAATTTCTTTGGGCAAAGCTGCCATAGAAGATCCACTAGTATATAATTTTTTTTAATCATTCTCCACTTTGTTGTACATAAACTGTCACGTGTTGTATGCCTTCACTGCACACACTGCTTTGTAGCATAGGGAGGTGACATGCAAAATTTATATTGAGATGCTCTAATTTTCAAATGATCATCACTAACTATTCACACACAATTGTAGAGAAATTGTACTGAACTAAAGCAGGCCTCTGCATAATACTGAAATGTGTACTCAATAGTGGGTGTAAGTAGGGATATTATAACTGTTATGACCACTACAATGCGCGCTGCTCAATTTAAAAACCTTTCTTGGTGAACATAGAAATGAAGAAAGCCTGAAAATGAAATCTGCTAAATGTGAAATTTTGGTTTGAAAGTTAAAATATACTCTGAGGGAAATTTGCTTTGTCCTGAGGAGATCCACTTTTTCAAAACACTTAGTCAGTTGCCTAGCTCTCATGATAATGTGATTTTTAAATAATCAGTTTATTAAACAGTGGTCATATTTAATGTCTCATGTATGTGATCCAGCTATCCCTAAATCAAGGGTAAACTTGTTTGTTGCAGAAATTAAACTGTTGTGTTTGGGAAACAGCTGGTGAAACTTTGCTTAACTGTAGTGTCAGATGTAGAAACTATAATACTCCCCTGTATCATTCAGTTGGACCCCATATTATTTCAAGTCACCTGAATTGATCACAGAAAACATCTGCCCTTCACTGTCCGCTGTGATGCCCACTGGCAGTTAACAAATCAGCTGTAACTAATAACGTTACTGCACTGAAAGACACTACATTTAATGTTGATAAACCACCCAGCTTTCCTGTTCCCCGTTTAAAGTTCTTTCAGCCTTGCTTGTTGTAAAATGCAGCAGGATAAAAGCCCTTACAAGTATTAAAACAAACTCTTTAGCAAAGTGCTGTAAGTAAAAACTGTGCATTCTTACTTGAGCTTTTTTAAATTTAGATTTTCTTACTTTTCCTCTGGCTCTGTTTTACTTGACAGATGGACTTGCTTATTCTGCGTTACTTAAAAATGAGCTGCTTGGGGCAGGGATTGAAAAAGTTCAGGACCCTCAAACAGAAGATAGAAGATTACAGCCTTCAACACCTGAAAAGAAAAGTTTATTCAAGGTATGAACTGCTCATTCCTCAAAACAGAACAATTTAGTCTGTTTACCTGCACTGCTGCTGTTTTATAATGGCAGTTTTACTCGTTAACAATTTTTTTTAACCTATCCTATCATAGCCAGAGCATCTCCCCAATGGCTTCTCTTTCTGCCCCTGCAATGTTATCTCTGGAGTCCCCCAAGGTTCTATCCATGGCCTCTTCTTCCTCCTCCTCCTGCTGCTCCTTGGTGACACCATCCGAAGACATGGGATGAGGTTCTATAATGTACACTGATGACAACCAGCTCTACCTCTCGACCCACCCACTCCTGTGTTAGACTGCTTGTCCAACATCTAGTCCTGGATGAGCCACAATTTCCTCATTGGGAAGACTGAAGCCAATGTCTTCGGCCCTCGCCACCAATTCCATTCCCCTTCCCGGCCACTGTTTCAGTTTGAACCAGACTGTTCGCAACTATTTGACCCCGAGCTGAGCACTGAGCTCATATACTCTACATTACAAAGACTGCCTACTCCCATCTCCATAACATTGCCTGGCTCCACCCCTGCTTTAGCTCACCTGCTTCTCAAACCATCATGCATACCTCCAGACTTGATTACTCCAATGCTCTCCTAGCCAGCCTCCAATGCTCCACCCTCCATAAACATAAGCTGTTCCAAAACTCTGATGCCTGTATCCTATCCTGTATCAAGACCCCCTTATTCATCACCCTTCTGCTTGCTCACCTACATTGGCTTCTAGTTCAAATTTAAAATTCTCTTCCTAGTGTTTAAATCCTTTCATGGCCTTGCCCCTCCCTATTTCTGCAATCTCCTCTAGCCTTATAACCCTCCAAGAACTCTGTCCTCTTGTGTATTCCCCCGCTCTCTCTTTCCATCATTTGCAGCCATGCCTTTAACCATCTAGAGCCTACGGCCTGGAATTCCCTCCCTTAACCCCTCCAGCTCCTCCTTTTAAGACCCTCCTTAAAGCATATCTCTTTGACAAAGATTTTAGTAATCTCTCCTAATATCTCCTTATCTGGCATAGTGTCCATTTTTGTCTGCTTATGCTTCACAGAAGCTCCTTGGGACATTTTTTCTGCATTAAAGGTGCTATATGAATGCAAGTTATTTTTTTTGGTTGGAGCTAATGAGAATAAAACCTAGGAATGGGTAATAAATTAGCTGAAATGTAAGAAGCAGCAGCTACCTTTTTTAAAGGTGTTGGGTCAGGGTGTGGGAAATGTTTTGTTGGATGTAGAGCATCAGCCTATCACTGATTGCATCTTCCATTCCTCCTCTCTGCTTTACATTTGCTAGTCTCCTTGTTCACTCATCTATCACCCCACTTCTGAGTGTCCTTCTCCGGCACATGAAATAATAGCATACTCTTCTGCCATTGTCCAGAACTCCAAGCACTCATTCTGTGTGAGATAGCAATGTACATGTCATTTTGCATTGCTGCTGGTAATGCTATGGTATTGTATAAAGCATTTTTTCAAAATTTTCTTATGGAACCTTAAATGGGTAGTGTGGAGTCCATGATAGGATAAATTGTGCATGTTTTATAGAAGAGTGGGTTTGACAGGCATTTGAGATGTTCTCCGATATTGTGCTTCCTTGTGTTCTTTCTGAAATGGTTGAATTAAATGGAAGTAAAATCCATATTCATCCCAATTCCATTTATGGTTCTATGGACTGATTATTCTTTGAATGTTGACTGTATTGCATCATTGAAAATGAAAGATCTGTATTAAAACTTCAGATCTGCTGAACGAGCTTTGTTCTCGGTCTCGCCAAGGACTACATTAAACCACTTTTGTGTTCCCCATCGGGAATTTAAAAAAAAAACTGAAATAGGTTTCCATTGCAGAATTCAAATGCTTTGTTTAATGTCGTCTTAATCAATGTTGGTATCTTGTATTGATTTTATTTTCTAGTACTCGCTCAGCACTAAGCGTGCAAGTCCTGACGATGGAAATGACATTTCACCGTACTCCTTATCTCCTGTTAGCAATAAAAGGTAACCTAGCTCACTATGCCATTTTGTAATGGGAATTCTAATTGTTCAGTAATACTACATTTCAAATAGCCTGTATATTGAAATTATTTATCTCTGAACAATTTTAAATTTTGTTACTGAAAGTTCACACAAAATTTCTTCATTTTCAGTTTTTTATTGCAACTTTTATGGAAATGAGTAGATATTCTGACATTTAATATCAGTAGCTTGATATATATTGGAATTAAGATGCTAGAGACTCGAGCTCCAGTAGCCAAATGGCGCTTTCTTGTTGCAGACACTTTTCATTTTTAATCTGTTTTGGAATTACTAAACTCATTGTTCAACTAATATCTAAATATGCACATTAGTACATTAAACGGCAGAATTGTGTACTGAATCTGAACTGTACGTGTGTTTGGACTTGTTTTCTTTACCATTCTCTTTTGTTGGCTCTCCTTTAATCTGGAGCTTGGAATGCTGCTTTCGATGACTTCAGCCAGCAATTCGCTATTGATTTGTTTAATTTGCTGAACAGTTTTGTGATCTTTCTTAAATGGATCCTTGAAATCTACCTAATCCAACTTGGCCCCAGGAACTGTCACCAGATATCTAGATCTTGAACCAGCCTGTTCTTTCCATCATGATGGAGGCCTGAGGAAAACCTTGTAGACGAATATGACGCTAAGAATAGAAAATTGAACCTGAGGCAATGGTCCAGAATCTCCTAGAGATTTCCTTTCTCGTTGGAATGGTGCATCTATAGCATCGGGTTCCTTTTCCAACGCAAAGGTCCTGAAAATTATGGTGTAAAGGAGTTGTGCCATTATTCGCTCCATGACATAATTTCTTGAGACTTTTGTGCTGCTCTGCGGATACCCTAGTTGAAACCATGCAAAATTGATTATCGTAGCTTTGCTCTCCAGTCCAGGCAATAGTGATCGCGAATTTCCTGGATTTACACCACTGGCCACAACCACTTAGACTGAAAATTAATGGCGTAGGTGAATGGATTTAAATTCATGAGTTCAAAATAATTGATTAAGTTTAAAATGTCTGCTCTTTCTTGATATTCCCTCTGTTTCAAGTTGGGCTGGGTATGATAACCAGGCCTTGGGTAGGTCCAGGGAGAGGGGGTGAGGAGACAAACTGGAGGGGGCGAATGCAGGCTGTTATATGCCCGGAGTAGTGCGGTGGAGCTCCACATTAAGGTAAGTTAAAAAGAAAAACTTGGTGGTCTCTCCAACGATCCCCTTTAAGGACCGCTTATTAGACCGCAGAAGGACCCGAAAAACTGTGTGGAGCCTGCCCAGCGCGTGCTCTGTTCAGTTTCTGACTAATTTTGATTAGGGGTCCTTAAACCGGTCCCTCACTAGCATATGCAAGGAGTCTGACAAATGTGTAAGGTGGCTGCTGGCCACGCCTGAATATTGCCCAAGTCACTTTGTATTTCAGGCGTCCTTAATGCACGGGACATGGCCCCATGAAATTGGTCCTTTTACAGGAAACTTTTTTTTATCCGGCACTGACGGGACCGACGTGGTGCCGGTTCATCAAAAATTCCGGATAACCGAGAGCTATAGTAAAAGATACGGAGAGCTCCGTATAAAGCAACAAACCCTGTTGCTTAGCAACAGGTGCAGAACAATGGCCACAAGTTCCAAGCGTCTCTGTAGCTTAGCAACAGCTGCAGCCACACCCTTGCACAACAACAGATCGAGGAAGGCAAGTACAATATGAAGTAAAACTTACCTGAACCTACTCCTGAATTTTTCCGGTTAACCGAGATTTCCAGTTATTTAGGTGCCGGTAAATCGAAAGTTTCATGTACCCCCGTTTTGCACCTGAGAAATGGGCAAAAGTAGATCTAATTTCACCCCCCACCCCCATTTCTTTAATCTGAGACTTTTAGGTGGTTTAAATAACTAATATTCTAAATATTGTTAAATATTTTTTTCTGAACAAAAATTAATTTCAAAGTTTTTCAATACCCATTTATGAACGGTCACAAGAAAATTATACCAACAATGAAGAGTGGCCTTTTCCTAAAATGAGCAGAATGCAACCAGTGGTAGCACAGGACATGGACATTAACCATTATCAGACGTAAAGATGGTACATGCTGCTATTCTGTTCAGCATTTAATTTTGTATATTTCTTTCTTGAACAGCCAAAAATTGCTGCGGTCACCAAGAAAGCCTACTCGAAAAATCTCAAAGATTCCATTTAAAGTTCTTGATGCACCAGAACTTCAGGATGACTTTTATTTAAACCTAGTGGACTGGTCTTCCCTAAATGTGCTAAGTGTTGGACTTGGCACTTGTGTGTACCTTTGGAGCGCTTGTACTAGCCAGGTGAATTTTTCTATTCCTGTTTCTTTCTCTCCCTGTTCCTGTCTCTGTCTCTTTCCCCCTGCCCCCCCCCCCCAAACAGGATGAGCATTTTAGGTATTGCCTGGTTTAGCTTGGATGCATATTTATCAGTGACTGATGTCAGTTATGGAGAGACTAAATCACTTCTAAACTCAAAAAGTTTAACTTATTTAAATCATGTTAATCAGGGATTACTACAATCAAACATTCTGTATTCAGCATTCTTCACAACCTCATGAAGTTGAACCTGTTCCTGATCAATATTCTAGAGAAATCATGTGATGGATGATGCCTGCTAGTGATGTTTTTTGTTATTGGTAAGCCCTAGTAACCATGACCATGAGGTTCTCATGCTGCATACGAGTCTTTCACATGCTTTAGAGTGGCAGTTTATCTTTCCCTAGGAAAGGAACAACAATTTCTGCTCGGAGTGTTGGCTATTTATGGTAAACTGTCTTGGTAGCTTGATCTACTCAGTATTTTCTTGGATATCTTTTTGAAGCTTTTCATTAATTTTGCTACAACAATTACAATATTAATGTTTCAAACTTTAAGAAGAAAAACATTAGTCAAGTGGCACTGTTGTGAAGTGTTTTTGTGCATGTGATGTATATTCATGAATTGAGCTGTTCCCTCAACCATGCTACTGCTGGTGGCCATTGCTCAAGCCCTAGCAGAGTGTGCAACACGGGTCAGTTCAATATCATGGTAGCTGGAGGTCAAAGTCTGAGATTGGAATGTGTCTATACAGGGCTGGATGGATAGTCACAGCTGTGCTGGATCAAGAGCGACAGCTTCCTAGTAGTAGCGGCACATCAAAGAGCCTCTGAAGCACACACAAACTGGATATATGTGGTTAGGATTGAGAAATTGGGAGCCGAGACCTAGGCTGCAAGGAAGTAGGGAGCTGGGACCTAAGGCCAGAAGGTCTACGGCCAGAAGGGTAAAGCTGGGGGACTCTGCTGCTAGTAGAAGCAGAGAGCTGGATCTTGGGCGGGAGAGGTGCCTAAGCTGGGAGGGAGTAGCAAGGCACAGGAGTAGGTCCTGAGGCTGATGAAGTGAAAACAGGATAAGGAAGCTTGTCCTGGAGCCATGAGAGAACTGAGTCTTGGGATTAATCCAGATATTGGGAATGAGTCTAAGGATTAGGAAAGAGGCGAGTCCAAAGCCAAGGAGTCATTCCTGAAGTTGAGTAAGAACTTCATGAAAAAAAAAATTAAAGTGGTTTTTTTTTTAGCTGTTTTTCAGGCAGTTTTTTCATGTGGTGAATGCTGTAATATTTCAGCAACAAAATATTTTTTTCAAAGAACATGATGAAAGCATCTTTAATTCAATGTACTTCTGTGTATAGAAGCATGGAATGATGATTTGCTAATTGCCTGCTCCATTATATATACTACTTTACAACATATTGCAAGATATCCCAGCTTTTTGTAGACCACTTTGGTGTGCACCGTGGAGTTGCAGGATCCAAATGCAAAGCTTAAACCCAAGTTCCCATTAATCTCAAGCTGCAGATCTGGGTGTGCTAATTTAGGATTTATTCACCAGAGGGAGCTGTGCAAAGAACAGCCTTTTCCAAACCTAAACCCCACAAAAACAGTGAATAAATTTTAGCAAAATACAACTGAATTGCCTGGTTTCTGTACTATTGGGTTAGTCTTTAGTGAAATGTGGAGAATACTGAATGAAGGAAGTAAAATGATCTTGTAGAGCTATATTCATCTTTGAATCTTCACCCACTGCATTTGTATGTGCAAATTTATTTCATTTCATAGTTTAGGCAATACGTCAAAACAAACTGCCACTTTAACACGTGGAGGGCGTTTACACAGTGTGAATGTAGACTTGCCATGTGATTCAGCATCACTTGACATCAAAGCATACCAGTGTCAAAAATGTCTATTGGGTGGGGTTTTGCCCATCACATGGCTTCTCTAGAACATTGATCAGTACTCTGGTGCATGGAGGATTCTTCATATTCATAAATGAAGTAAGTCCCACTATGTATATAACAAAAAACCAATTAAGTACCCATCACCCCTGTGCTCTACATTGTCTCCCAGTCCACCAATGCCTCAATTTTAAAATTCTTATCCTTGTGTTCAAATCCCTCCATGGCCTCACCCCTCCCTATCTCTCTAATCTCCTCAAGCTCTACAACCCTTTGCGAACACTGCGTTCCTCCAGTTCTGGCCTCTTGTGCATCCCCCACTTCCTTTGCCCCACCATTGGCAGCCATGCCATCAGCTGTCTAGGTCCTAAGCTCTGCAATTCCTTCCCCAAACCTCTCTGCCTCTCCAACGCTCTCTCCTCTTTTAAGATGCTACTTAAAACCTACCTCTTTGACCAAGCATTTGGTCACCTGTCCTAATGTCTTCCACTTTTGGCTTGGTGTCAGTTTTTGTCTGATTCCGCTCCTGTGAAGCACCTTAGGACATTTTAATACATTAAAGTTGCTGTATAAATGCAAGTTGTTGATTTTAGATTCTTGAGAGAAGTGTAGTAATCTGTTCCTGTTTAAGGATATTCAGCTTTCTTTATACTAATGAACCGTCAGCTCATTGAGATTGTTTTTCAGTCAATGTATACTTTAAATGTCCAGAGAGTGAACCAATGAATATATCCTTGTTTTTCATCATTCACAGCCATGCATTTTAAAATAGGGTTTGAGTAACCAAAAGTAGGCATATAATGAATATTTCCAATTATGTAGAACAGTGGGTAACTTGAGATCCTAAAGTTGTTTAGTTGATTTTATAAATGTCTTCTGAACCTCAAGGTTGTTAGTCTTTTTACATAACCAAGTGTGCTCCATTGGTTTCTACGAACAGAGTTAATGTTCCAAAATCAAGACTGTTGTATGTCTAGTTGATTTGCAGCCACACAAATTGGCAACAGCCTGTCTTTTTTTTGTAAAACTCCTGTTGGTAAACTTCACTGGAGTGCACCTGGTTTTTCATAAATTCAAGGGAGCATCTTCTAGGCTCTCGAGCAATCTTTCAAAATATCAGTTTCTAAGAAAATGCATCAATAACCATTGTATAAGTCAAAGGAACAGATATTCACCCTCCGAGCTACTTGCTTTGTTCGATATAGTTTTAACTGTCACAAAAAGATATCCCAAGATTGCTCACCTTTGTAACATAATTGATTTGCTTACATGTCTGGATGACGTTGCCAAGGGACAGCAAGTATTTGAGTAAGAGGAAGGGACCAAGGATAGATCACTGGGGGATTCTACAAATAACGATGCATAGGCAGGAAGAGAAGCTATTGCTAGAGGTGCTCTGGCTACAATCAGAAAAGTAAGAGTGGAGCAAAGTAAGAGTTGGAACTAAGTGAGAGCAGTCCTAACCGAGGAGAGACGTTGGAAGAGGATGTTGTGGTATACTGTGTCAAAGGCTGCAGAGTGATCAAAGAAAGATAAGGCAGCACGGTCACTGTCTCGGAGGATGTCGTTTATTTACAAATGGCTCAGTTAGTGCCATTTTGGTGCTGTATCTCTCTCCCTCATTCTCATTAATTCAAAAATTTACATTTTCTAACTGTGAACCTAACAAGTGATAATTAGAGGCTGTTTTAATTGTTAGCACATGTGATGATCAGGAGACAATTAGAGGCTGTTGTTGAACAATGAACACATTCCAATGAGGAACAACACACTTGCTAAAGTTTACAGAACACAAAACAATAGCAACAGGTGTGCAATCAGTAGCCTGTTGTTTTCTTGCACAAACAAAAAGCCTCTTTTTTAAAAAAAATGAAGTTTTTCATTTTAAAAGAACAACTCTATAAACTTTATCTAAAATAAAGCTTTTGAAATGTGACCTCTAGCTTCATACAATTTTGAGAAACAAAAAATAACAGCTGAAATTTCTAGATGCTAAAGGAAAAATATTCCATCTGTACAGCTGATTGTACTGCTGCATCCTGGGAAATTGTGTACACTGCACATGCTCAGAATGCACAATCTGGATTCAGCTCACGAAGCTTTTGTGAGAAGCAGAGATCTTCAAGTATAAACTTTAATGAAGGTTTTACAAGAAACAAAGACAATTCAATGCATTAATATAATGTTATTATGAAACATGTAATTTAAACATTTTAATTTGGATATTAGAAAGTTTAGTACAGTAAAATGTCAACTTTAGAAGAAACATTTCTGGAGTAAATGGTTTAATTTCTTTTATCCATTTTTGGCTTTTGGCACAGCTTGAAGAAAATGTTGATGTCCTACCTGTGTACATTTTTTTTCAATGCATGTCCTCTAAGTATTGACTCTTTTCTGCATTTTAGGTGACCAGACTGTGTGACCTTTCTATAGATGGAGATTCTGTTACGTCGGTCGGCTGGTCAGAGAGAGTAAATATCATTTTTTGATGTAAAAATAGAGCTAAGCATAAGTTTTATTTAAAGAGACCTCTTTCATCTAATTGCCATGTTTTCTTCCTAATCACTTTATTCATTTGTGAAAGTATACATTGCAGCAAGCAAGATAAATCTTTTTTGTTTCTTTTACTCGATGCATTTTAAAAGATCTTGGGCTAAAAATTGAGTAGCGCCCCAACTTGCCGGTTTTTAGCGCCCTGGAAAAATTAGCGCCCGCGCCAGAAATTGAATGGTGGCGCCCCAAGAGGGAAGTGGGGCACTACTGGAAGCGCCCTGCCTCCCTCTTGGGGCGCTGCGAGTCAATATCGCGACGCTACGTGCCGCGGTATTGCAGGCCTTCCTCCCCTTCTTAAAGGGGAGGGGCCTTGCGCAGCGCGACCCAGGAATCGGGAGTGCCGGCCAAAGAGCCCGGCACTCGAGAAGTGTCGGGCTCTTGGACCGCAGCAGGCACTCCGTGGGGGAGGCCGTTCAGGAGGTCGGGGATGGGAGCGAAGGCAGATGCTGGCAGGCGGCCAGCAACAAAAATGGCCGCCCCGCACCTCCTTTAAATTGCGCCTCCCCAGCTGCAGGTAGGCCCCCCTGACTCCATCAGATATAGCATCCGGCGGTAAGTAAGGGGGCACTCCCGAAGATCGTGGCTGGGGCCCTGCGCACGGCAATGGCGTCATCGCCGGCGGCGCAGCGCCGCAGGGCGCTACCAGTTAGCGTCGCCGCTAACCTTCTGCTGAATTGCGTAGGTGGCACCGTGCCCGGGCGCAAGTTGCTTTGCGTCCCGTTAGCGCAAACCAACCCAATTTTTCCCCCATTGTATTCCTATACAGTTGATATGTACTTGTAACTTACAAAAGGAAAACAGGTCAGCCTTAGTAGAACACTTGCCTCATGAGTCAGAACGTCATGGGTTCAAGGTCCACTTCAGAGAGCACACAATTTAGGCTAACATTTCAGTGCAGTACTGAGGAAGTGCTGCACTGTTGGAGGTGTCAACTTTCAGAAGAGACGTAAAACCGAGGCTCCATCTGACCTGTTTTTTGTAAAAGATCCAATGGCACTATTCAAAAAGGAGCAGGGGTGTTCTCCTGGCCAACATTTATCCTTCAGTCAATATCGCTAAAATGTATTACCTGGTCATTTATCGCATTGCTGTTTGTGGGATCTTGTTGTGCACAAATTAGCTGCCATGTTTCCCTACATTGCAACAATGACTACACTTTAAAATTACTTAATTGACTGAAGCATTGTGGGACATCCTAAAGTTGTGAAAAGCACTATATAAATGCAAGTTTGTTTATTCTTTATAAACTTTAGAGAACAAACTTTTTTGCTGAGATGGGTGGGAGAAAACTGAATTTAGAAAGTTGAGGTGGTTTTCATTTCACCATACATTCCAGAACATGCAGTAGATTGTATGGGGTACTACCTGGACTGTGCACTACCCTCAGCAGATGATGGAACATCCATGCTAAATTGCTAGATAAATTCTTGGCTACTGTTCAGTATAGTATTTGTTGTTTCAGGGCCTGATTTCCAAGAACATAATAAAAAAAACTAATTGTCACATGTGCAGCACTGAGACAAGTTGCTGTTAACGAACATTCGACGTCTACTGAGTATAGCATTGTCTTGCAAAAATAGAAAAACGAAATATTTTCATAGTAAATGGCCACGATTTTGCTTGCGCTCAGCAGACGGGATGGTTGGCGGGTCAGCTGCGAAATTTAAAATGATTGACAGCGGGTCGGGAATGGCTGTCAAAACACGCACACCTGCATTTCCTGACCTCGTCTGAAGCTGAGGCGGGAGGTCATTGGCCATTGAATCAGCTGATGAGTTGATGGCTTCAAATGTCAAGTCAAAACTCCCAGCTGATTGAGAAATGTTCCCTTAACCACTAGCTTCTCTAAACTGCATTTCCACTACAGATTCAGAATGCTGCAAGTCTTTACACAAGTCTCCATCCAGCCTGACTTCATTACCTCTCCTGCCAGTGACAGATCATTTGTCATCTCAACTTCACCTGCCATCTGTTCCATTAGCATGGGTGCACTTTATACTCTCTCACCTTGGTCCTCAGAATCTGACCACGATCAACCCCAACACCAGCATCACCAGGCACACCAGCAACACCAACCTTCTCCGCAATCAACTGATGCTGCACAGGACAGAGGGCATCAGCACCTGACCACATTGCTGCCAGGGATGGCCTCACCATAGCCACATTTACTTCACTTGACGCTGCATACCCTGGCTGCCACATGATGCACCAGGTTGGCACTACCCCACTCCAACAACAGAAAGCATCCCTACAATGCCTTTCACACTCCTCAGCACTGTGGGGGTACCCTTATGTCTCACCATTCACTGCAACTCGCTAAGTCACTTCCAAAGGTGCACACAAATCTGTCCAAGAACGCAAAGTGTTAAATAAAGATTTCAATGTTTGACAGCACATTAACAGAAACCTCACATAAACATTGGCTAAAACACACAAGTGCCTACCCGTGTTGTTAGTTGTTATGATTGAACAAGGATGAGGGCGAGTGTGAGGGGTGGCTAGTGAAATGGGGAAGTGATAATGTAGATAGAGAGGGATGGGTGGCAGTGCAAGGTAAGTTGGTGTGAGTAAGGATGTGCAGGAGTAAGGTAGGGAAGGCAGAGTGATGGGGATGTGATGAGGTTGAGTGTGGCTTTGAAGTAACGTTTTACTGAGATCATTGAAAGGTTTGCGCCACTGCAACCTGGTCCTTCTGATGGCATCCCTGCTTGTGCCCTCCTGTGCAATGTGCAACCAGGCTGCGTTGGTCTCCTGGGGAGGTCGCTTCTGCCCATTGGAAGAGAAGAGAACCTCCCTGCGTGCTGTGACTCCTTCCATAAGCATATGGAGGGAGTCATGGGAGGGCCTGGGTGCAGCCGTGCACCTCTGCAGTGCTTGTAGCACCTCGATGCTGCAGAGCACTGACAGCACAAATGTCAAAGTAAGTTTGCGCACGGTCCCTTTAAGGAAACCGGCTGATGGCGCGTCATCAAATGACGTAATCAGACCTGCTTCCTTCAATTGGCCGGAATACTTGCTGGGTGAGCTTAACAAGCCCAATCGGGAGACATTCATGTCGGAGGCCGAGATTGAGCTAGCAGCGGGGCCGCGACCCGCCACCGACGTCGCCCGCTGAGGTAGGGAAAATCGCGGCCATAATTTCTGCCTTCCATACCACTGAGGGTAAGCCCACATGATTTACTCGTGGTGGTTTGAGGAGGCTGTTTCAGTTTCAAGCATGACGTGCATGCAAGGTAGCTAATCTCACTTTTTTACCTAAGTAAATACTGAGGCTTTACAGGGTAATGTATCATAAAGTAAACTTTGACAGTCAATTAAATATCTCAGAAATGGGAATTTAAATTGCCATATTTTTACAAAGTATCAGCGTTTTTCATGCAAAAATAAGTTTTATAATGTATTGATTTAATATTCAGCCATTATGGGTAGCAATAATTGTCTTCCAGTTACAGGTAACAACTGAAAAGGCTCTTGGAATCATAATTATTTAATTTAATCTAGGGAAACTTGGTAGCAGTTGGAACACACAAAGGATATGTTCAGATCTGGGATGCAGCGGCAGGGAAGAAATTATCCACACTTGAAGGGCACTCCGCTAGAGTGGGTCAGTTCTTGTATTCAAGTTTGTAGAACTTTTTATTGACAAAGCTTCTGATGTCTTTTATGTCACATGTTAGAGATATTGGGTATCTTGCACTCAAATGTATTCCTTGATGAGGCAGCAATTGGAGAGAATGAATTTGTCTATTTCTCTCAGTCTGTGAGCTTGCACACATTAGCATTTCAAAGAGTGACCACCAACCATCAAGAAAACTTTGACCTAACCTATTTATGAGAACAGACCAAAGCACCAACAAAGTAAAGGAATAATCTGTCAATGAATTTGAGCATGGATCTCATCAGTTTTGAGTGTTGGCCACCTCCATGCAATAGACAAAGGGGTTCCTTTTCAGTTATAGTTGGCTGAAATTTTTTTTAAATTGCATGGTATTTACCAAGTCTCTCTCAACTCATAAATATATACGTAATACAGAAATTTCTCAAATCTTTACTGGGAGAAAGCAAAGGAATTTTTAAAAAAGGAACAAAATCCAGTGTAGCTGTTTTGTGGAATTAAATATCAGGATCTGATTGGTCCATGCAATCAAAGTATCACGTGCTTAATAGGGATCAATGGGTAACATTTTTAGTTTTCTACCATCATTTGTTCATAAATATCCCTACGTCATTACATAAAACATTGAATAGTATAGATGTAGCTCCTTTTATAGATATAATAGTAGTTCTATACATTGAGAGATACTGGTCTTTGGCCCAAATAGTCTTTCTACCGCCCCCCCCCCCCCCCCCTTTCAAAGTTTAGCACTTAGACTGTCTACTTTTTATTTAAAGTTTATTCAGGTAGGCAAATTAGGAATAACTATTGCTAGGTGTCCCAGTGCCATTGCTATGTCTGCCTTTTTATTTGCAACTTCGCTCTTCAAAAATTCCATCAATATATTTACATCATCCCAAACCTGCAAATCCAAGGTCTCGGGAAGCTGAAATAAAATATTAATGAAATGGTCCCCCTTCCATTGGGAAGACATTTAACACACAAGTGGACTTTTGAAGGAATTGCTGATGCTTATGCTATTCTGTATGCAAGATTAACAGTTGGCAGAAATGAAAGAATAACTTTGGACTAAGAATACTTTCTGCTAGACTGTTGTCAGCAGACTAATTGGTTTCCAATCAACTCAAATTGAAGCAGCTTTCTGTTTAAAATAAAATCGATACAAGTTTTCAGTAGTTGTGTACATTTTCAGCACTGCAAGCAGTTTACATGCAAGGTTGATTGTGCTATAGGGGCTCTCGCATGGAATGCTGATCAGCTGTCCTCAGGAAGTAGAGACCGTCTTATTCTTCAGAGAGATATCCGCACCCCACCATTGCAATCTGAGCGACGGCTTCAGGGTCACAGACAGGAAGTTTGTGGTTTGAAGTGGTCAACAGATCACCAGCTTCTGGCCTCTGGAGGAAATGACAACAAGGTAATTAAATCTATTAAAAAATGTGATGATAAACTGAGTTAGCTGATCTAAGCTGTGGTGGCCATAGGGGCCTTACATTTGGGCTCAGTGCCCTTTTGTTAGGGAGGAGGAAATGGGTTTCTCACTCCTGATCCCTATCAAGCGATTCCTGCAAAAAAGGGCAGTCTTAAACAGGAGTAGCCTTGGCTGTGATCCTTCCAATGAGAAATTGTTTACAACACTCACTTTTGCAGCTTGTGCGTGAATAGTGGCCACTTGGGGGAGGTATTGGAAGGCAATTAGAACTGTACATTGGGAAGTAGTCAATACCTTCAGGGTAAGGAGCAAAATTGGCATAGGAGAAAAATTCTGTAAACTGCAATGGCACTGTGCATTAGAGTTACCAGCATGTGGTGGAGTGAGGACTCGTGCCCATAATGTCCCTTCATCGGCTGTATCCCAGTCCTAATTGCACTGCTGTGAGGAAGCAGCAAGTGTTAGCCATGGGTTTCTCACTGGGATCACTGGTTCTGAGCAGCATTGGTGAGAGCTAGATGCAAGCTGTCTGCATGTTCACACTTGAATATAGTTAGTGTGATCTGGGCTTACTGAGGAAAAAGGGAGTTCATATCCTCACTTCAAAAAAAAATTCTGTAAATTGAACTGAAGATTTTAAAAACTAATGGCTTGTGCCATTGCTGTGCAAACAGGTATTTACAGATGTGTGCACACATAGACAAAAGTAGTATTTCTGTGTGGCATCATTCAGGAATAATCAAGTCACTTGGTTTGCTGAATGAGCAGAATAATTGAAAAACATATAGGTATAGAAACATAGCAACATAGAAGATAGGAGCAGGAGTAGGCCATTCGGCCCCTCGAGCCTGCTCCGCCATTCAATGCGATCATGGCTGATCATCCAAATTCAGTACTTGGTCCCTGCTTTCTCCCCATACCCCTTGATCCCTTTAGCCTTGAGAAATATATCCAACTCCTTCTTGAATATATTTAATGAATTGGCCTCTACTGCCTTCTGTGGTAGAGAATTCCACAGGTTCACCACTCTCTGGGTGAAGAAATTCCTCCTCATTTTTGTCCTAAATGGCCTACCCCTTATCCTTAGACTGTGACCCCCTGGTTCTGGACTCCCGGACCATCGGGAACATCCTTCCAGCATCTAGTCTGTCTAGTCCTGTTAGAATTTTATACGTTTCGATGAGATCCCCTCTCATTGTTCTTCCAGTACTTAAACTCTGAGTCAGTTACTTCAGTTATGTTAATTCAAATTTTGTGCACCCTTGTTCATGGGGGTCCAATCTGAAGTGATTTGATGGGCTTCATTTCTTGTCTGTCACATGCTGCTTAGGAAATGGAGTCAGTCTGCTGATCAATAAACTGCTGGTATTAGTGAACGATTTGTGCTACTCAACTAAAACTCTTCCCCTGGGGAAAAAAAAATTAAACTGTACATGATTCATAATTCGCTTTGGGAGGTCTGTTTTATTTTGACGTTTCACTTAAATCTTGGTAATAAATTGTTTAAAGACAAAATGGGTTGCACTTCATATTGCAAAATCTGATTTTTTTGGAATCTGATTGTTTTGCATATAACTTATCATCTTTGTTTAGCTTCTGGTGTGGAACAACTCCAGTTCAGGGCCAGTACAGCAGTATACAGAGCATCTTGCAGCAGTGAAAGCCATTGCCTGGTCTCCCCATCAGCATGGTCTCCTTGCATCGGGTGGTGGAACTGCTGACCGGTGCATCCGTTTCTGGAATACTCTTACCTCTCAGCCTTTGCAGTGTATAGATACAGGTTCCCAGGTGTGCAACCTTGCTTGGTCCAAGCATGCAAATGAACTAGTAAGTACAAAGTATTTCACTTGTTTTTAGTGCATCTGGTATTGGTAAAAGTGAAGCTATTAGGTTGTCGTAAAATCCCAACATGTTCACTAATGTTCTTTAGGAAAGGAAACCTGCCATCCTTACTCGGTCTGGCCTATCTGTGACTCTAGTCCCACATCAGTGTGGTTGACTCTTGCAAGCACTCTTGTCTAGCAAGCCACTCAGTTTGCCAAATAAAGGGATGGCAATTAATGTCGGCCTTGCCAGCAATGCATACATTCCGAGAAGGAATAAAATTACATTTTATCTGGATTCATCTGAAACTTAACTTAATTTAATTTTCTTTGAGTATTAATAAGATTGTTTTCTTGGCTTATTAGAATTCACAAACCATTACAATTAGCCAAGAAATCATTCTGCTCTCGTCATGAATGCATAATTGGCTGTTGTACTTGGAAAAACTTTCCATTCGCTGAGAACATAATGGGTAAGAACATTCTGCGGATTTTATGGCAGTTGAGAAAAGGGCTTTGTTTTGTACGGACTGGGTAATAACTGAACTGTAGAATTCACACGTAGTATATTGGTGCTGTTGTATAATAACTATGTTACAGTAATAATGACTGGCGCACAATTGAAGCTTTTTTCTTTCAAACATTTTATGTGGCACCATTGTGTTTTTATGTATGTTTGTGTTACAGTATTAGTAAAACAATTTTTTTAATACCTATAGGTGAGTACTCATGGATATTCACAAAATCAAATCCTAGTGTGGAAGTATCCATCATTAACACAAGTAGCCAAATTGACTGGACATTCATACAGAGTGCTATACTTGGTGGGTTACTTGTTATGATTTTTACATTCATTTTGTATAATGCAAGGATTAAAATTATAACATTCTTTGGCTCTATAATAAATGACACATGCATCCAACGCTAAAAAGCTACAAGACTGGTTGACTCTTTCAGGATAACTGTATATGGCCTTACTCTTTCTATGTTGCTAATGTTGACATTAAGCATCAGCAGCCCTCGTAATGTAGTTGTTACGGTGTTTGTTCTAGACGATGGTTGACAAAAGATCTGTTGCTAATTGTATCTCTCGTGAAGTTCATCTATGCTCAGTGATGTCAATTAGTTTGCGTGCAATATTACAGACATACCTTCAGCATGACAGAAAGACCCACATAGGGCAGTTTATGGTATGCCAGTCAGTTTAACACTGGACTTGGATGTCTAGACCATCAATGAACCAACCCTACAACTTAGCACCAACTACTTAACCTGGGTAATGGGGCTTTGGTAAAGAGATGTGGTCACTATGAAACTGGCTCCTTCTCCAGAGTATGTGGTGACAGATCAATGTAGGCTGGAGCCCTCCCTCCCTATAACCGTTTCTTCTTTTTGCCACAAATCTACCTCATTCCTTTTTGTCCTGGAATATTGAA
This sequence comes from Somniosus microcephalus, assembly GCF_052327205.1. Taxonomy (NCBI): domain Eukaryota; kingdom Metazoa; phylum Chordata; class Chondrichthyes; order Squaliformes; family Somniosidae; genus Somniosus; species Somniosus microcephalus. Next base: position 30,511,473 of record NC_140999.1, on the reverse strand, counting down.
CATGAACTTTAGGAAATTGTTCCATTGTATACCCAAGACTTTGAACCATGAAGAAGAACTGTTTGGACACTCATTCTATACCACAAGTTTAACCAGTATTGGGATGTTGCTGTTACTGAAGAAAGAATAGAAAGACCAAAGGACCAGTCATGCCTTCTCAGCATGGTCCAAAAGAATGTGTCCAAAGTACAGTTAGCATCCAGCAGAAAACACAGGTATCAAGAACTGGGATAGACCCCCGTTGTATCTTTCAAACAATTTTTAGTTCCCCTCTTCAGCCATGCAAAGCCATAATACTATAACAAAGGTACTCACTGCCATATCCCACTGGTTCGTTGGTTGATCAATGTGACAAGTAGTGGGTACTAGATACTTGGGAGAGATGGGGGAAAAAATTAGCCCCACAATTCTTTAAGAAATGGCTAGAGCAAATTTCACTTCTCCCAGCAAGTTCAATACAGCTATCTCCAGTTGTAGCACTACCTCCAGAACTATGCAATACTTTGCAGATTTCCACTTGAACCAACCCCCTGGAACTTTTCCTCCACTCCTCAGTAGCCTGCTGTGGATGCATCTCCACCCTGTGCATTTGCTCGCCTCTGCAATCAAGGACTCAATAGAAAGCCTGAAGAAATTAGATCTAGGCTGACTTAAGTGAGGAGGAGTGGTGACCGGTATGGAGCCAGATCCTAAACACAACCACTCATGGCAAAATGCAAGGCGGCCAACTAAAGATCATACATTGCACATACTGTACACTACACCAACTCCACAGATTTCATCTTTCCATACCAAATAGTTGGTGGATGCACTGTGGCCAGCAAGGCACACTCCTGCACATAATCTGGTCATTCCTCTGCATCTAGCCATTCTGAATTGCAGTCTGGGAGACCACCAGGTGCATGACCAGTTTTACGGTCCTAAAGGTTGCAGCTTCGTTCTTGCTGGGTCTGTCTACTAGAATTTGGGCGTCCCCTGTAATGTGCAGACTAGCACAACTCCCACGAGTAGCTAGAAGAAGATGTATTCCTCCCCCACCTAATTCCAGAATCCAAGACCAAAGAATCTGCCTCAACTAGCTGACTTGCATTGCTCCGAGTCATACTGAGAAACTTGGATGTATCCTTGCATTTCTCCCACAAATCTCATGCAATCAAACTGCACAACAGCCTCAAAATATGTGAATGTACACCTCTATATACAGGGGCTTCATAAAAATATATACGTGAATGTAGATTGCGAGTAGGAGGGTGACCGTGGACTCTGTCGTCACACTTCTCTTTCGAACAATATAGGTTAAATGAGTCTCCCATCAACCCTTTCCCAGTTAGGGAAGTTGTATGGAGAAGAGGAAAAAATAAGTGGTTGGCGAAAGCAAATCTTGTAGAAACCAGTTTTTTTTTTAAAGCTACAAAAGAAATGTACTATTTTATAAAAAAAAATATTGTAAATACACTGAATCCTCTTTTTATCTGCAGGCAATGTCACCAGATGGAGAAGCCATAGTGACTGGAGCAGGAGACGAAACACTCCGATTCTGGAATGTTTTTAGTAAAACTCGTTCAACTAAGGTATATGATATTGTGGGTAGCGGTGGTGATATTAAGGGTATACCAAAAATCTTTGATTTTAGTTGAAGAATCAACAGATCCTGTGTTTGATTAATTGTAAAATTATGCTGTGTAAGAGTTGCTGGTCTGTGGTGGTTTATTGCAACATAGGAATTTACTGTACAGAATGGTAGAACATAGTTTGCTCCTACAGTTCTCCTAATGATTGGTCCCTTAATTTATTAGACAGTTTTGGGAAGAAGCAGAGATGCAGTACTTCCCACACAATTAGAGGAGGAATTGAAAAGGAGCAGAGTACAATATTGCACCAATCTGTCAAACCACCAGCAGCTAGTTGTAAGGCAATATTTCTAGAGGCGAGGGAAGATCATCTGCCATACTTTGTGGTTGGGGAATAGAATATCAATGTCCATAACAACATCTTAGATGCAACTCCTACTTAGCCACTAATCATTGTGATGTCATGGTAATTTCATTATTGCGATAAGCCACCAAGTGAAACACAGAGGAACAACTTACTCCCTTCTCCCTTTTTCACCCAGCTATCTACGTAGGGAACTTTAATAGCCACCATACAGACTGTGGTTAATCACAGTTCAACAAAGATGGTGGTCGGTTACAACGTTGGGTATCTAGTAATGACTATAACCTGATCCACGACCCTAAACAGCATGGCACCTTCCTTGAACTCGATGACTTTCCACACAGTGAACATCAAAGTACAAGGAAATTTTGATGGAACCTCAGGAAAGCCATTGCACTTTGCTTAGAGGCCGTTGAACAAATAATTGTTACTATCCCACAACATAACAACCCAATCAAGGAGGCTTACAAATGCTTTTGTGACACTCTTCAAAGCTCTAAAATCCACGATCTATTGTGCTTTTTACCCCTTGTACACAGTGTGCCTGGACAATGCATTGTTCCATTGAAATCTATGCTGAGGATGGTGTCTTTGCTACTCAAGCTAGTGATTTTTTTTCCCCCCCACCCTGGAAACCACACTGACCAATGATATGAAACTTATGGCGGAGTACTGCCTGAAATGGCGACTTCAACCAAGTACCACAAAGACTGTGTCCTCTGTCTTTCACTTGCACAATGCTAGTGCCTCTCATGAACTTATCCTCAATGGTTAATTTCTTAAAACATGGTGCTCAACCTGTTTACTCGTACATTGCCCTCACCAAATCACTAACCTACAAAAACCATCTACTGAGAAATTCAACTTGAAATAACCTAATTGCCAAACTTGCTGGCTTTGCCTGGGGAGCAAACACCTCCACTTTACACTCATTTGCTCATGCACCCTGCTATTCAGTTTTTTTTTTTATTCGTTCCTGGGATGTGGGTGTCGCTGGCAAGCATTTAATGCCCATCCCTAATTGCCTTTGAGAAGGTGGTGGTGAGCCGCCACCTTGAACTGCTGCAGTCCGTGAGGTGACGCACTCCCACAGTGCTGTTAGGGAAGGAGTTCCAGGATTTTGACGCAGCGATGATGAAGGAACAGCGATAATTTTCCAAGTCAGGATGGTGTGTGACTTGGGAGGAGAACTTGGAGGTGATGGTGTTCCTATATGCCTGCTGCCCTTGTCCTTCTAGGTGGTAGAGGTTGCGGGTTTGGGAGGTGCTGTCAAAGTAGCCTTGGCGAGTTGCTGCAGTGCATCTTGTAGATGGTACACACTGCAGCCACGGTGTGCCGATGGTGGAGGGTGTGAATGTTTAAGGTGGTCGATGGGGTGCCAATCAAGCGGGCTGCTTTGTCCTGAATGGTGTCGAGCTTTTTAAGTGTTGTTGGAGCTGCACTCATCCAGGCAAGTGGAGAGTATTCCATCACACTTGTGACTTGTAGATAATGGAAAGGCTTTGGAGAGTCAGGAGGTGAGACACTAGTTACAGAATACCCAGCCTCTGACCTGCTCTTTTAGCCACAGTAGTTATGTGGCTGGTCCAGTTAAGTTTCTGGTCAATGGTGATCCCCTCCCAGGACATTGATGGTGGGGAATTCAGCGATGGTAATGCCATTGAATGTCAAGGGGAGATGGTTAGATTCTCTCTTGTTGGAGATAGTCATTGCTTGGCATGTGTGTGGTGCAAATGTTGCTTGCCGTTTATCAGTCCAAGCCTGAATGTCGTCCTGGTCTTGCTGCATGCGGGCATGGACTGCTTCATTATCTGAGGAGTTGCAAATGGAACTGAATACTGCAATCATCAGTGAACATCCCCACTTCTGACCTTATGATGGAGAGAAAATCATTGATGAAGCAGCTGAAGATGGTTGGGCCTAGGACACTGCCTTGAGGAACGCCTGCAGTGATGTCCTGGGGCTAGATGATTGCCTCCAACAACCACAACCATCTTCCTTTGTACTAGGTATGACTCCAGCCAGTGGATAGTTTTCCCCCTGATTCCCATTGATTTCAATTTTACTAGGGCTCCTTGATGCCATACTCTCAAATGCTGCCTTGATGTTCAAGGGCAATCACTCTCCCCTGGAATTCAGCTCTTTTGTCCATGTTTGGACCAAGGCTGTAATGAGGTCAGGAGCCGAGTGGTCCTGGCGGAACCCAAACTGAGCATCGGTGAGCAGGTTATTGGTGAGTAAGTGCCACTTGATCGCACTGTCAATGACACCTTCCATCACTTTGCTGATGATTGAGAGTAGACTGATCGGATGGTAATTGGCCGGATTGGATTTGTCCTTTTTATGGACAAGACCTACTTGGGCAATTTTCCACATTGTCAGGTAGATGCCTGTGTTGTAGCTGTACTGGAACTGGCTTCAGCACGACAGCCGGGATGTTGGCGGGGCCCACAGCCTTTGCTGTATCCAATGCGCTCAGCCGTTTCTTGATATCACGTGTGTGATCGCTTAGCTCTGTTTATACCATGCTGCTTCCACTGTTTAGCATGCATGTAGTCCTATGTTGCAGCTTCTCCAGGTTGGCACCATTCACAACTGGATGTGGCAGGACTACAGAGTTTTGATCTGATCCGTTGATTGTGGGATCGCTTAGCTCTGTCTATAGCTTTCACTGTTTAGCATGCATGTAGTCCTGTGTTGCAGCTTCCACAAGTTGGCACCTCATTTTTAGTTACACCTGGTGCTGCTCCTGGCATGCTTTTCTGCATTCCTCATTGAACCAGGGTTGGTCCCCTGGCTTGATGGTAATGGTAGAGTGAGGGATAGGCCAGGCCATGAGGTTACAGATTATGGTGGAGTTTAATTTTGCTGCTGCTGCTGCCTCATAGATGCCCAGTTTTGAGTTGCTAGATCTGTTCTGAATCTATCCCATTTAGCACGGTGATAGTGCCACACAGCACAGTGGAGGGTGTCCTCCCTGTGAAGATGGGACTTCATCTCCACAAGGACTGTGCGGTGGTCACTGCTGCCAATACTGTCATGGACAGATGCATCTGCGGCAGGTAGATTGGTGAGGACGAGGTCAAGTAGGTTTGTCCCTCGTGTTGGTTCTTTCACCACCTGCCGCAGGCCCAGTCTGGCAGTTATGTCGTTCAGGGCCTGGTCAGTAATGGTGCTACTGAGTCACTCTTGGTGATGGACATTGAAGTCCCCCACCCAGAGTACATTCTATGCCCTTGCTACCCTAAATGGTGTTCAACATGGAGAAATACTGATTCATCAGCTGAGGGAGGATGGTAGGTAGTAATCAGCAGGAGGTTTCCTTGCCCATGCTTGACCTGAAGCCATGAGACTTCATGGGGTCCAGAGTCAATGTTGAGGACTCCCAGGCCCACTCCCTCCTGACTGTATACCACTGCCACCACCTCTGGTGGGTCTGTCCTGCCAGTGGGACAGGACATACCCAGGGATGGTGATGGAGAAGTCTGGGACATTGGCTGAAAGGTATGATTCTGACAGTATGACTATGTCAGGCTATTCAGGCTTGACTAGTCTGTGGGACAGCTCTCCCAATTTTGGCACAAGTCCCCAGATGGTAGTGAGGAGGACTTTGCAGGGTTGACTGGGCTGGGTGTGCTATTGTTGTGTCCTAAGCCAGTGCCTAGGTCGCTGCTAGGTGGCCTGTCCATTTTTAAAATTCTTCTTCTTGTTTTCTGTTGCGTAATATTTGCTCCCATTTGGGCTCGCTCCCTGCACACTAAGCTGGTGGATACTAAACTGCATGCTTCTATAAAGCTTGCCCTCGCCTGCTCACATGGTTACAAGTCCTCTGCAACATAGCTCCTCCACATCTTCGTCGTTCGGATGCAGTAACTAAATTGGTGAATCCACTTTGACAATATCATGTTCACTCTGATTTGTTTAATCCACCAATGGCGCGGCTCCCTTCAAGACACCCAATATGGTCAACCTCCTCATCGACTCGCTGGCAGGAAGACTGGATAATGGATGTCCCTATAAATCACCATATTATCTCTGACCCTACATACAGTCAACCATGATTCACCTAGGCCACGTCGTAGTTGGGCACTTCTCAACCGCTTTCAAACTGGAAAGGGAAATTGCATCTCAAATCTTCACCTATGGGGTCTTCATTACAACAAATGGCCTTGTGGACAAATACAAACCATGTCTCACATTGTTGAGTCATTCCTACTAACTAAACATAAGAACATAAGAAATAGGAGCAGGAGTAGGCCAATCGGCCCCTCGAGCCTGCTCCACCATTCAATAAGATCATGGCTGATCTGATCCTAACCTCAAATCTTCTATCACTCTGCATCCACCCGAACCCATGTGATCTCCCGGGAGAGGCGAAAAACCAGATAAAGACCCAATGGCCAATTTGGGAGAAAAAAATCTGAGAAATTCCTCTCCGACCCATCTAGGCGATCGAAATTCTTCCAGGAGATCACTCTGTCCCTATATTTTCTACAGTACTTTACCTTCTGTAAAGGCGATCTCCACCCCAGCCAGGAACAGGAATAAAACCATCTCCTGAAATCTAACACAGAATTAGAACACAGTAGGAGCAGAACCAGGCTACACGGCCCCTGGGCCCACTCCACTACCCACAGGGCCATGACCATTCTGAACCAAGACTCATGTCCAATTTCCTGCCCGCTCCCCGTAACCCTTAATTCCCTTTACTTCTAGGAAACTATCTATTTCTGTTTTAAATTTATTTAATGATGTAGCTTCCACAGCTTTCTGGGGCAGCAAATTCCACAAACCTACCACCCTCTGAGTGAAGAAGTTTCTCCTCATCTCAGTTTTGAAAGAGCAGCCCCTTATTTTAAGATTATGCCCCCTAGTTCTAGTTTCACCCATCATTGGGAACATCCTCACCGCATCCACCCGATCAAGCCCCTTCACAATCTTATGTTTCAATAAGATCGCCTCTCATTCTTCTGAACTCCAATGAGTAGAGTCCCAATCTACTCAACCTCTCCTCATATGACCATCTGGTTGGCCAGGTGCTTTGCATTCTGGTGATGACAATTCTCTAAAATTACTGGAATTTTATACTGAGTCTGCATATGTTTAATACAGGAAACTTTGGTTTATCCGGAGGTTATATGTCCGGAATACTCGATCTAACGGCAAAAATCAAGAGCCGTTTTCTATAAGTTTTTTTAGTTCTCGTTGCTTTTTTTTTCCCCCAGTCAGGCACTGCAAGGTCTGTAGCTATAGCAACAGCTTCAGCTAGAGACGCTTGCAGCTGCAGCTGACTGTTTTGAAGCTCAACAGGGTTTGTTGATTCACACGGAGCTTTTCAGTTCCGTATGTTTCAACATTAACGCTGGTATGTCCGGCACTTTTGATGGTACGGCACCAGCTCGGTCCCGTCAGTGCCGGATATCAGAAAGTTTCCTGTAGTGGAATAATATATGTGTGTGTGTGAAAAGGAAGAAAGGGAAGATCTGCTCATTGTTCTGAAATAGTACAATGCTTTACACTAATCTTAGGCATACAGGATATCGGGCTAGTGGAGCACTAATAAATAAAATGTGAGATAAATAAAACTTTCGGAAAAAATAAAATTGTTTTTATGAACATGGAAACTTTTTTTGAATTGATTTACAGGAATCCATATCTGTGCTGAATCTCTTCACAAGGATACGATGATGATTGAGGAAGTGGTGTGTTAAATAGGGAAAATGCCAACAATCCCATAAATATACAAGAAACTGTTTCATCGTGTTGGTACTGATTTTTTTTTCATTTGGATGGATCTTAGAAAGAGGACATTTTGAAGGATTTTGCTGCTCATTCCAAACAGCTCGAATTTTTAAAAGTATGTTTTCAATTATGTTTGTTTACAAAGAACTGTTTGAAAAGACTGCCAAAGGTTTTGAATTAAGGTCTAGTTGAGAGCTGATATTCTAATTTTCTTGTACAGTTTATATAAAAAGCTAACTACTTTTCACTGTCAGATAAAAATGGCAATGTTGAGAGAAATGTGCACATTTTATTTAGTGCTACCTGTAAATATTTTTCTGTTCGTGTAGGAAAATGTACATTGAATATAAAATTCTGTAGAAATGCAGTGAGAATGCTAAACAAAGCTTGATTATGGAGATAAGCATAATGTTTAAAAATAAACCTGAATATTAGGCTTTCCTGTGTGCCAACATATATATATATATATATATTTTGTAACTATTACAAGGATTTTCAAAATATTAAGCAGGAAGATTACTACTATTAAGTATTTTGTTATTAAAATGTCTGGCTCCTGTAGGTTAACATCATGTTGAACTGCACAAAATAGTAATCTTATTTTAATTAAAATTATGAATTGGCTAAAATTCTAATACTAGAGGTAAAAATCCAATGAAGCATGAACCCCAAAATTTGTTGGAGAGATTAAAAGGTCTTACTGCTTATAATGTTGAAAATGCTTTTGTCTCAAACTGTACAAATATGGATGGAAAAGCACTTGAATTTTTTTAACCTTTTAGTGTCCACCATTACCAAGACCGTTAATTTTTGTACACCTGTTTCTGTTATTTTATACCATCTGTGATCTTTTGTTCAGCTGTAAAACTGCTTTCAGTGTTCTGTAATAGTGAGTGAATGCCTTTCAAGTTGTTTGCATTCTTGAATGAACCTTCTGACGCCTAACGAAAGTGAGTGAAGCTGTTAAAAATGATGTTGCACAACGTGACTGTGTTGATGTCTAATATCTGCACCTAGGATAACATGACATGACAAGTTTGCTGGTGTACAAGTATTTGTTGGTGCATTTCAAAACTGTAATTGCACAGTGTTTCTGAAAGTCATCTGTTCTAATTAAAACTGAAAATCCAAATATACTTACTACTACATATTGTGGATTGCTTTCACAAAAATATTTATAGTATTTACTGCAATACTTCATCATTCATGACCTTTACAATAATTCAGGACCTTACAATAATTCAGGACCTTTGCAAAAATTATGAACTAGAAATTTAGGTAGATGCTGCAGAGAAACGTTTTAGTCACTTTCCTTGATTTACATCAGGTTACAATAATGCCAAGTCAGAGGAGACTCTGTGTTAGAGTGGGTAATAGAAAATAGTGTGTCTATCTCCTGTATTCAAATCCAGCTTCAACAGGATAAAAATCTTCCCTTTGATTTGAGAAGTCTAAATGTGTGGGCATTGATTTTGTTTCCAGTGGTCATGACTACACAGGTTAAAGTAGTCCATAATTTTAAAAAAACTTCTGGAAATCACTTGCAGTTGATCAGAATAGATGGTGAGGTACGTTAGGTTGGTGAAGTGCTTCTCAGTTTGGACTTTCACCTTGTTGAGGCAATGTAGGAGGAACATTACATAACATCTGACCTCGGGATCCTTGGAGCTGTTGCTGGACGTAAAAATGAATAATGTTCCCTTCCCTGCCATTATCATTTCCCTTATTTTGAGCATGACAAATTTCAGTGCTACTTGGTATTGGCGATCACGTAGTGATTTTAAATTGACAGATGAATGACTTTTGTTAAGTTTTGTTCCCATTTTATGAATGATAGAAGTCTTTCCGGGGGAGATGAGAAATACTGTTTAAAATGGGATTACTTAATACATGTAATAACACACGTTTTACAGTGTCAGTTGTCACATCGCAGGATTTCAGTGATGCATGTCATAGTTGTCTCCTCATAAAGAATACTGTCGCTTAGCTGGCATGCTGCATTTCCAAAGGTGTATGAAACTGCTGTAAATGTGGTGCACAGTGAGAACTGAGCGGGGTTGGGTGCTATTTATGATAAATGCTTCACAGCTCTGTAATACTGCCCTTACTGACTAACTAGAATCCCAATATCTGCCTGTTTACTATTTGCCAAATTATTATCTGTGCAGAATATCCAAGAGTTTATAACAAGTTATGTATTCAAATATATGTATTCATTTGTGAGGTGTTACAAAAAGATGTTTAACGCATTGGATAGTAGTATATCATTATGATAAGTTATACAGCTATTGAAAACAAAACCTAAGAGGCATTAAACATAAAGAAGACCTTTCATTGATGTGTTTTATTTGAAAGAATTAAGTTCTGAATAGTGATTCTATATAAATATTTGGAGGGTAAAAGCAGTGTATCCACTAGTTACATGATTATTTGGTCCACTTACCGATTCTTTTTAAAACAAAAGATTATTGTGGTAATGTAGAGTGTGTGAGAAAATTTGCAAAGAAGAGTCAAAAGCACTCTCTCTGGGTTGGTAGGTTCCCAGAACAGTGAGTTTCTGCAGAGCAGAGGCAACATGCATCCCCGCAGCCGGGGAAGGAAAATCAAAATATAACAGTGGGGACACTGAAAATACTGATGGTTCTAATCAAGTTCACTGGGTGAAACTTATGCACAAAACTACCTGAATTCGATGTGCTGCTGCCTTACACATCTTGTAAAGGGCAAAGTGTGTGTAACCAATTAAAAAATTAGCTTCATTCTTTGATTTATTTTTTTTCAAAATCAGATCAACTTTTATTGTCATTGTTAGTGCACAAGTGCAGTACAACGAAATGTAGGCTTGCGGCTCCCGAGAGTGTACATTTAGATTAAGACATTTAAACATTCAACATACATTTGGCTTGTAATACATTAACATAAACATAACCATAATAAAGTGCATTGGCAGATGTGCAGGCTTTAGAGTTTATTTGTGGAGTTCAGTAGGATGACAGCCCTGGGAAAGAAGCTGTTCCTAAATCTGGTTGTTCGGGTGCGAATGCATCTGTAGCGTCTCCCAGATGGCAGGAGGGCGAACAGACTGTGGCTGGGGTGGGTAGGGTCTTTGATGATGGACCGTGACCTCCGTAAACAGTGTTTCAGTATATGTGGTCTATGGTCGGTAGCCGGGTGCCGGTAATGCGTTGGGCAGTTTTGACTACCCGCTGCAGGGCTTTCTGGTCATATTAGCTACAGCTGCCATACCATACTGTGATACAGTTTGTCAGGATGCTCTCTATTGTGCAGCGGTAAAAGTTAGAGCGGATCCGGGGTGACAGGTTACATCCCTTCAGCCTCCTTAGGAAATATAGGCGCTGCTGGGCCTTCTTCACCAGAGAGGAGGTATTGAGGGACCAGGAGAGGTCTTCCGTGACGTGGACTCCGAGGAACTTAAAGCTGTCCACCCTTTCCACCACAGCCCCATTGATGTGGATGGGGGTGTGACTTCCGCCTTTAGACTTCCTGAAGTCCACAATGATTTCTTTGGTTTTCTTGATGTTAAGGGCCAGGTTGTTATCGGCGCACCACTTCACGAGATGCTGGACCTCCTCCCTGTAGGCTGACTCATTGTTGGTGATCTGGCCTACTACTGTGGTATCATCCGCAAACTTGATGATGGTGTTGGAACCATGAACAGCCACACAGTCGTGGGTGAAGGAGTAGAGGAGGGGGCTCAGCACACATCCTTGTGGGGCCCCCATGTTCAGGGTCGGGGGGGGGGAGGTGTGGTTACCTAATTTGACAGACTGGGGTCTGTTTGTTAGGAAGTCCAGGGTCCAGTTGCAGAGGGAAGTGTTCAGGCCAAGAGTTTGGTGGCCAAACTCTAACACTTTAGCTTTTAACCTGAGTACCAACTGCAGACCTATATTTTGTATTTTCCTTTATAAAGAGGAGAGACTGAACACTAATGATCCAATTCTAAAGCTGCTGTCCTGGAGGAATATGTCAAAGCAATCCTTAATCTAAGTACTATACAGACACATTGTATGGCTAAGGAACAATGCTTCTGTGGTGATTTTATTTTTGCAAGCCTCAATATTACCTTTTAAACAAACTCATGTGAAACTCCTGGCCAACAAATGAAAACAAAAATAGTACTATACTAAATAATACAATATGTTTTTGCTGTGCTTTAAAGACAATCATAAGTATTGTGTCTCATTCTGCGGAGTAATATTTAGCTGTTTGGAAAAAAAGTAAGTAAAGGTAGGAATGCAAAAAGGCCATTTGGCTCAAGCAAGTCATCCCTCAAGCACATTAACTCCCTCCATCTTGGCTTCTAATAGTATTTTAAATAGCTTTATTGTTTTGACTTTCTTAACTTGCTTGGTAGATTATTTCAAATGTATATTACTGAGTACATATGTTTTTCCTGATACCTAGATGGCCTGGCCATGATGATGGAATAAGAACCATGCAGCAATTTCTGTAGCTTGTGTAAGCACTATTAATATGATGGATTGGAAAATCTAGGTTTCTAACTGTTGTTTTAACACCAGCGGTAACGAGTTTAAAATTAGAGTGACTGCTGCCAACGACCAGAAGCTGTGCAGAAGCGTACTGCACATTCATCTGGAACCAGAAGCATGATGTTTCTGGGTTTTTTTCCCCCCAGGGCCTGCTCCCACCCCAGCATTTTTTTCAAGAATCCCGCTCCTCTCTGGCATTTAAAAAAAAACACGACATTTTAATGAGCCTGCTCCTAGAACGAGCTGGAAGCGCACATGCTGTGTAGCATGCTTCTACGCAGCTTCCGGTTCGTTGGCAGCAGTCGTGTCCTTTAAAATTATTGGGTTACCACCAGTGCTTAATGACGCTGATCAGAAAATCAAGGCTATAGTGTCTGAGTATCAACTGATTTTAGGTAGCATTATAATATAGTCTACTCTTGATAATTTTTAAAAAATGAATAAATTTTGAATTATCCAATAATTTGAATTAAGCAATTTAAATCTCCTTGGATGAGATGGCTGTCCTGTGAGGAGAGATTGAGTAGAATTGGCCTATATTCACTGGGGTTTAAAAGAATGAGAGATGATCTCATTAAAATGTATAAAATTCTTAAAAAGCTTGACAGGGTAGATGCTGAGAGGCAGTTTCCCCTGGCTGGAGAGTCTAGAACTAGGGGTCATAGTCTCAGGATAAGGGGTCGGCCATTTAGGACTGAGATGAGAAATTTCTTGACTCAGAGGGTTGTGAATCTTTGGAATTCTCTACCCCAGAGGGCTGTGGATGCTGAGTCGTTGAGTATATTCAAGACAGATCGATTGATTTTTGGGCACTAAGGGAATCAAGGGATATGGGGATAGAGAGGGAAAGTGGACTTGATGTAGAAGATCAGCCATGATCTTATTGAATGGCGGATCAGGCTCGAAGGACCTTATGGTCTACTCCTCCTATTTCTTATGTTCTTAAATAAGATAGCAATGGAAATTTAGTGATCATTTTAATTAAGCAACTTTGAATTAAGAGGACCAGATTGTAGCACCATTAAATAATATTGATGTGATGTGAAACAATATTAACTTCAAAGAAAACTGAATCTGTCTCTTTCTTCTCTCCTTCCCTACCATTTAGCCACCTGTTCCTGTGTCCGACGTTTTATTTTTGTGACACAGCCAATCATTTGCAGATCTACAAGGTGCTGCATCCACTGATTTTTTTTTTTCTTTCTCTGCTTCAACGCCTATATTCAAAGGCTTCCTTCCCCCCCCCCCCCCTCCTCCCCACCCCCCAACAAAATGACCAAGATCAAGTATTTATAATTTGGGGAGAAGGTTGAATCCGTGTTGTACCATTCCATGGTGCAGCTCTTGGGAGCAGTCAATTTGTTCACCTCTTCAGCTGGACAGTGGAGCTGAGCTCAAGGAATCTTAATAGAAGGGGAAGGAACTTTTTTATTACAATTTTAAAAGAGCAATATTTATGAAATCAGAAATCGAATGTACTCAACACTTGAGGGAAATAACTACTATTGAATATTAGCAAAAAGGTGGGGTTTACTCATGGATAATAGCTGATGCGGTTGGACAGACACAATTGTTGTGCTGTGACTCTAGGCTGAACGTAGCTTTTTGTGCTGCTTTACACAAGGATGTTCTTCAGTAAAAAATCAAAGTAACTTATGTTGAATCTTGGAATTTATGCTCAAAATACTTCTATACAGCATACACATTTCTTTTAGTACAAGGAAAAATTACTAGACACTTGTTGAACATTTCTGTCTTTTACTATATTAACTTAGCCATTTAATTTGAAAAGCTAAAGGTTTTTGGTGTTTCTCATTTAAGGTTAGAGATGCCAGTGTTTGGGAAAGAAGGGGGGAGGTAAAACCTATCCACATTTTGCACCCAATCTTCATAGAGTATTGGCAGGCCAAGTGTAAATGTAGAGTAAATGTCTGCTAACATACCATTCAATGTGTTTTCTAATGACTCAACGGTATGCAGCTGGACAGTGCCATTTGCAACTCCTCAGATAATGAAGCCGTCTATGCCCGCATGCAACAAGACCTGGACGACATTCAGGCTTGGGCTGATGTGTGGCGCAAATGTTACCTGCCACTTAAGTGCCAGGCAATGACTATCTCCAACAAGTGAGAGTCTAACCACCGTCCCTTGACATTCAACGGCATTACCATCGCTGAATCCCCCACCATCAACATCCTGGGGGTCACCATTGACCAGAAAATTAACTGGGCCAGCCACATAAATACTGTGGCAACAAGAGCAGGTCAGAGGCTAGGTATTCTGTGGCGAGTGTCTCACCTGCCTCCCCAAAGCCTTTCCATCATCTACAAGGCACAAATGAGTGTGATGGAATACTCTCCACTTGCCTGGATGAGTGCAGCTCCAACAACACTCAAGAAACTCAACACTATCCAGGACAAAGCAGCCCACTTGATTAGCACCCCATCCACCACCTTAAACATTCACTCCCTCCACCACTGGCGTACTGTGGCTGCAGTGTGTAACCATCTACAAGATGCACTGCAGCAACTTGCCAAGGCTTCTTCGGCAACACCTCCCAAACCCATGACCTCTACCATCTAGAAGGACATGGGCAGCAGGTGCATGGGAACACCACCACCTCCAAGTCACACACCATCCTGACCTGGAAGTATATCACAATTCCTTCATCGTCGCTGGGACAAAATCCTGGAACTTCTTCCCTCTGGAACAGCACTGTGGGAGTACCGTCACCACACGGAGTGCAGCGGTTCAAGAAGGCGGCTCACCACCAGCTTCTCAAGGGCAATTAGAGATGGGCAATAAATGCTGGCGTTGCCACCGATGCCCACATCCCATGAACGAATAAAAACAAAAGGAAGTACATTCAACCATATTGCTTTATAATCCTTAAATCTATAAAATAAAAAATCTTATGTTTCACAAGCAGTTGTGGAGCATAGAAAAGTATTTTACTTAAAAATGTTACACTGGCAAAGAATCACGAGATATCTATTCCACTCATCTGATTGCCATTAATAACTACTATCTTAAATGTGCTGATTCTCTCAAATATAGATAGATATGAAAAACTAGCAATCACGAATCACCAACCAGGCAATCAGTCAAATCACTTTTTTTTCCAAAGTTACAAGTAGGAACCAGCAACTAGCTCAAAGCTTTAACACTAAATAACACCACAATATACAAAGTCCCACAACCATATCAAAAAAATCACTTAAGACTTCAAGTAAACTACTTTTAACCAGAACCCGAAAAATTCTTCAACAGACAAGTAATACCATTTTTTTCTGTTGTAGAGATCTTCTGTACTAAGCACACACTGACTTTTTAAGTGAACTGAATGTTCTCATTTCTCAAGATCTGCCAAATTAAAATTGGTGCCTTTCCCCCTCCAACTGTTCAAATTTGATCAAATCTAAGTCAATAGCAAGGCGTGCAGGACGGGGACTTAAAGCTTCACTGAGGACAAATTAACATGAGGTTCAATGATGGGCAAAGTTGAAGATGAACAATTCAGCTGATTAAATATCTTCTTAAAGAGTAAGTGTGAAGAAAATCGTTCTTGCCTTTACAGAGCTAATTCAGCAAATAACTGGCACCACTAGATGGAGGCGAGTAAAGCAAATTGTTGCTGTATTCTTTATATTTTTTAATAGCAGAACTTCCAAATCACTTGCATTTCATAAGTGGCAGCCATGTTCTAGAACAGTCATGTGTGCATATAGTTGTATTTCAATGATTCTAAATCATTTAAGTTAGAAACTGCAACATGCACTTGATTGTGTGCGGGTAAACTGGAAAGTGTGCTTCGTAATGGCTGAAGTTGAGACAACTTCATGCAGATGTGATTGGTAATGTTCACAGTAGCCCTTTTTGCTGTGCAAGGTTGTTGGCCCATGGACCCTGATCATAAAGCTGAATATCAGAACAGATTATGCATGTAACATCAAACTCGTAAAATCAATCAAAATACTTCGTAACTTTATGTATCAATTTGGTTCCAGAATTGCAGTTTTAAATGCCATTTGCAAATTTTGCAGTATGTTACGTTCTGATCATTAAATATAATTTAATAGTTCTCACAAATATTTCAGAATTGTGAATTAAAAATATTTTTTCACCTTTGCCATGTTTGACCACTTTGATTTAAAATATGTTTTGAATCATTTAAGATTGCAGTACCATTATGTTCAAAGAAACAGAATTAGTGGTGTTCCACAGGGGTCAGTGCTGGGTCCCCAACTCTTTACAATCTATATTAACGATTTGGAGGAGGGGACCGAGTGTAACATATCAAAGTTTGCAGATGATACTAAGATGGGAGGGAAAGTAGTGAGTGAGGAGGACATAAAAAACCTGCAAGGGGACATAGACAGGCTAAGTAAGTGGGCAGAGATTTGGCAGATGGAATACAATACTGGAAAGTGTGAGGTTATGCACTTTGGCAGGAAAAATCGTAGAGCAAGTTATTATCTTAATGGCAAGAAACTGGAAAGTACTGAAGTACAAAGGGATCTGGGGGTCCTGGTGCACGAAACTCAAAAGGTTAGTATGCAGGTGCAGCAAGTGATTAAGAAGGCCAATGGAATGTTGGCTTTCATTGCTAGGGGGATAGAATATAAAAATAGGGAGGTATTGCTTCAGTTGTACAAGGTATTGGTGAGACCGCACCTGGAATACTGCATACAGTTCTGGTGTCCATACTTAAGAAAAGACATACTTGCTCTCGAGTCAGTACAAAGAAGGTTCACTCGGTTAATCCTGGGGATGAGGGGATGGACATATGAGGAGAGGTTGAGTAGATTGGAACTCTACTCATTGGAGTTCAGAAGAATGAGAGGCGATCTTATTGAAACATATAAGATTGTGAAGGGGTTGGATCGGGTGGATGCGGGGAGGATGTTCCCGATGATGGGTGAAACTAGAACTAGGGGGCATAGTCTTAGAATAAGGGGCTGCTCTTTCAAAACTGAGATGAGGAGGAACTACTTCACTCAGAGGGTGGTAGGCCCATGGAATATGCTGCCCCAAAAAGCTGTAGAAGCTACATCATTACATAAATTTAAAACAGAAATAGACAGTTTCCTAGAAGTAAAGGGAATTAAGGGTTATGGGGAGCGGGCAGGAATTTGGACATGAGTCTAGGTTTGGATCGGTCATGGCCCTGTGGGTAGCGGAGCGGGCCCAGGGGCCGTGTAGCCTGATCCTGCTCCTATTTCGTGTGTCTAATTCTGTTAGTTTCAGGAGATAGTTCTGTGATAGAGATTGGCGGTTAGGATCAGATCAGCCATGATCTTATTGAATGGCGGAGCAGGCTCGAGGGGCCGATTGGCCTACTCCTGCTCCTATTTCTTATGTTCTTATGTTCTTATGTACAATAAATTCACATGGAATTTTTATTTGCAAGACTGTTAGAAGGAATCTTGCTTAATTTGGCAGGGAATAACGACTGTTACAATATTTTTTTTAAAGTACTGGTACAGTTTTCACATAGTTAAAATCTAACATGTACTGTGATTTTCCTAGTACTTGTTAGCTTGGCTCAGTTGGGAGCACCTGAGTCAGAAGCTTGTAGGTTCTGAACCCCAATATAGACTTGAACACATAATTTGGGTTGACATTCTAGTGCAGTACTTGGGGGAACTGGGGGTGTGGGGTGATGGGTACTGTATTTATTGGAAGTGCTGTCTTTCAGATGAAATGTTAAACCAAGGCCTCATTTGCCAGTTCATGTGGATGTAAAAGATCCCATGGCATTATTCAACAGAGAGCATGGAGTTCTGGTGGACTGAGCAACATTCTTTCCTTAACCAACATCAAAAAGCAGATTATTTGGCCATTTATTCATTTTCTGTTCAGGAGGAAGTCCATCACCATATTTAAATTTCCAAACCAAATCATAAATCGAACTGAAGTTAGGAATTTAACTGGCTCAATCTATGCATCTGACCAGCACTGGTAAGCTTCACGTTGTCTCTGTTTACAATGGCAGCGCAACATCTCGCCATTGAAGGTCATGCTCCAGATTCCAGCAGCATCCAACATTCCTCAATATTAACTTGCAGGTTTAGCTGGAGAGGAGTGAGAAGAATCCCAGCTTCCAACCCTCACTTGGTTTTAGAAATGTGTGGGATCTTACCCTTTCTTCATTGAGCCAATCTAGCTGGTTAATCAACACTTCCTTCCAGAATACTAAACTGACTTTGATACAGGCTGAATCCCTCTGCTACAAATTTTGTATCTGCACTAGATGTTTTCTTGGATTCAGCATCACTGGCCTTTTACATAAGCGGACCCCCTATATGCCCCATGATCCGGAGTTTATCTTTACTGCCCAATATCTAGTCATACATTAGTGCCATCTGGGAGTCATAACAATGAAATTCCTTGCTATGTGAACTGAATACTGTGATATTGCACATGGCATCATGTGTGTTACTCCTATCTTCTGAAAGGTGGTCTAATTAACACTAATGAGAGAAATTATAAATCAAGCTGATTTTTTTCATATGAGCAGAATAAGTTATAGTGAATTTCAATTTATTTTGCAACATTCATTGCATATTAAAAGTTAACAAAATATGCCATACATAAATAACATTTTTGTCCAGTAATTTCTTTGAAACTGATTGTTTCTATGTTTCTAAACTTAGTTCCATAGAAGATAGGAGCAGGAGTAGGCCATTCGGCCCCTCGAGCCTGCTCCGCCATTTAATGAGATCATGGCTGATCATCCAAATTCTGTACCCTGTCCCTGCTTTCTCCCCATAGCCCTTGATCCCTTTAGCCTTAAGAAATATATCTAACACCTTCTTGAATATATTTAATACATTGTCCTCAACTGCCTTTTGTGGTAGAGAATTCCACAGGTTCACCACTCTCTGGGTGAAGAAATTCCTCCTCAACTCTGTCCTAAATGGCTTACCCCTTATCTTTAGTCTGTGACCCCTGGTTCTGGACTCCCCTGCCATCGGAACATCCTTCCTGCATCTAGTCTGTCTAGTCCTGTTAGAATTTTATAAGTTTCAATGAGATCCCCTCTCATTCTTCTAAACTCCAGCGAGTACAAGCCCAATCGACCCAATCTCTCCTCATACGTCATTCCTGCCATCCCAGGTATCTGTCTGGTGAACCTTCGCTGCACTCCCTCCATGGCAAGAACATCCTTCCTCAGATAAGGCGACCAAAACTGCACACAATACTCAAGGTGTGGTCTCACCAAGGCCCTGTACAACTGCAGCAAGACATCCTTGCTCCTGT
Organism: Somniosus microcephalus; assembly: GCF_052327205.1. Classification (NCBI taxonomy): domain Eukaryota; kingdom Metazoa; phylum Chordata; class Chondrichthyes; order Squaliformes; family Somniosidae; genus Somniosus; species Somniosus microcephalus. The sequence continues at coordinate 30,492,022 of NC_140999.1, read as the reverse complement.
ACTCGAATTCTCTCGCTATGAAGGCCAACATACCATTTGCCTTCTTAACCACCTGCTGCACCTGCATGCTTACCTTCAGCGACTGGTGCACAAGGACACCCAAGTCTCGTTGCACTTCCCCTTCTCCCAATCTATTGCCGTTCAGATAATAATCTGCCTTCCTGTTTTTGCCACCAAAGTGGATAACCTCGCATTTATCTACATTATACTGCATCTGCCATGCATCTGCCCAATCACCCAACCTGTCCAAATCATACTGGAGTTTCTCGGCATCCTCCTCACAGCACACACGCCCACCCAGCTTTGTGTCGTCTGCAAACTCGGAGATATTACATCTAGTTCCCTCATCAAGATCATTAATATATATTGTGAATAGCTGGGGTCCTAGCACCGATCCCTGCGGTACCCCGCTAGTCACTGCCTGCCATTCGGAAAAAGAGCCGTTTATTACAACTCTTTGCGTCCTGTCTGCCAACCAGTTCTCTATCCAAGTCAGTACCTTACCCCCAATCCCATGTGCTTTAACTTTACATGCTAGTCTCTTATGCGGGACCTTATCGAAAGCCTTCTGAAAGTCCAAATACACCACATCCACTGGTTCTCCCTTATCTATTCTACCAGTTACATCCTCAAAAAATTCCAGTAGATTAGTCAAGCACGATTTACCTTTTGTAAATCCATGTTGACTTTGTCCGATCCTGTCACTGTTTTCCAAGTGCTCTGCTATTACATCTTTTATAATGGACTCTAGCATTTTCCCCACTATAGATGTCAGGCTTACCGGTCTGTAATTTCCCATTTTCTCTCTACCACCTTTTTTAAATAGTGGGGTTACATTAGCTACCCTCCAATCCATGGGAACTGTGCCAGAGTCTATAGAATTTTGAAAGATGACCAGCAATGCCTCTACTATTTCTAGGGCCACTTCCTTAAGTACCCTAGGATGTAGATTATCAGGCCCTGGGGATTTATCGGCCTTCAATCCCGTCAATTTCCCTAACACCATTTCCCTACAAATACTGATTTAATTCAGTTCCTCCCTCTCATTAGACCCTATGTTCCCCAAAACCTCTGGGAGGTTATTTGTGTCCTCCTTTGTGAAGACAGAACCAAAGTATATATTTAATTGGTCAACCATTTCTTTGTTCCCCATTATAAATTCCCCTAATTCTGACTGCAAGGGACCTACGCTTGACTTCACCAATCTTTTTCTCTTTGCATATCTATAGAAGCTTTTACAGTCAGTTTTTATGTTCCCTACAAGCTTACTCTCATACTCTATTTTCCCCCTCTTAAGTAATCCTTTTGTCCTCCTTTGCTGAATCCTAAACTGCTCCCAATCCTCAGGTTTGCTGCTTTTTCTGGCCAATTTATATGTCCTCTCCTTGGATCTTATGCTATCCCTAATTTCCCTTGTTAGCCACGGTTGCACCATCTTTTTTGTTTTATTTTTATGCCAGACAGGGATGAACAAATTCTGTAGTTCATCCATGCGATCTTTAAATGTTTGCCATTGCCCATCCACCGCCAACCCTTTAAGTAATGTTCCCCAATCCATCCTAGCCAACTCGCACCTCATACCATTGTAGTTTCCTTTATTTAAATTCAGGACCCTAGTCTCTGAGTCAACTACGTCACTCTCCATCTTAATGAAGCATGCTATCATATTATGATCGCTCCTCCCCAAGGGGCCTTGCACAACAAGATTGCTAATCAATCCTTTCTCATTACATAATACCCAGTCTAAGATGGCCTGATCTCTAGTTGGTTCCTCAACATATTGGTCCAGGAAACCATCCCATATACACTCAAGGAATTCCTCCTCCACAGTATTGTTACTAATTTGGTTAGCCCAATCTATATGTAGATTAAAGTCACCCATGATAACTGCTGTGCCCTTATTGCACGCATCTCTAATTTTCTGTTTAATGCCAACCCCAACCTCAGCATTACTGTTTGGGGGTCTGTATACAATTCCCACTAACATTTTCTGCCCCTTGGTATTTCTCAGCTCTACCCATACAGATTCCACATCATCAGAGCTAATATCCTTCCTTACTATTATGTTAATCGCCTCTTTAACCAGCAATGCTACCCCACTTCCTTTTCCTTTTTGCCTGTCCTTCCTGAATATTGAATACCCCTGGATGGGGAGAACTCTTCTTCGCTGTGTCTGACTCCCTTACCAGATCTTGCAGACTGTCCCAGATTGATTGCGTGCTTTTATTTTAGCATCACCCATTGGCCATTCCCAAACATTGACTGCCTGGCCTGACAATATGCCAGCATGATTCATTCAATGTCTACCTTTTCTTTAAGTCTGTGTTGGTGATTCAATATTGAGCAGCTAACAATTCCTTGGCCATTGAGTTGCTCCGGTGGTCCTGTACTATTAAATATCCGCTGGATGTTTAGGAGTTTAGTGAAAAGGGGGTTGAAGATACTGGCGGTAAGCCTCCTGGATGAGATGAAATCAGATGGGGAAGATGGGGACAAATGGGAGATGAAAGGGGGTTTATTAGGGGTAGAGTGGGAAGGATGCTGGAGGTTTAGCGTAGGAGACAAGGTGAAACAGCAGAAAGTGATCTCTATCTTAGTGACAATGAAATGAGATCCTCATATAAAGCGGAAGTTAGAAAAAAATTCTTTACATAGGTGGTTGGAATGTACAATTCAGGGGCGGCATTAGGACCATGCAAAAGGTGCAATTGCATGGAGCCCCGAATGGATCCAGTGAAAAGGCACGCATGCAATAGTAATGACTGATCCCTGATAATTTTGCCAACTATTTCCATATTACCTATTGCAAACATGTGTTTTCACGATTGTACTTGTGCAGATTTGACAGCAGATTAAGTAGGTAGTATTTAGTATCGTTGTGTAGTGTGGTAAACCACTGTATTGTATATTGCCACCTCTGGGTGGCGCTGTGTATGGAGGCATGCCTCAGCTGACTCCACCCACCACTGTGTGGGTTTCGTTCAGACTTGTTCAGTCACTCACGAAGAAGCATGGTCTCTTCTTAGCTAATAAAAGCCTTATTCATCTCTTCTTTCGACTCATCATCTCTTCTTCGACTCATCACCTTTTATGAAGTAATTGATAAGCGTATCAATTTTATTAGCTAAAAGTTAAATGGCGACACCTGAGGAGCAACAACAGCAACGGATACAGCAGACATTGCTGAGAGCCCTCAGACCACCACGCCTGGACCTCGACCCTCAAGATGTGGGTGCATCAGCCAAGTTTGAACACTGGCTGAGCTGCTTTGAATCCTTCCTCGCAATCTCACAGGTTACAGAGGAGGATCACAAACTGAAAATTTTGACCGCCCAGGTGAGCCATCAAGTATATATGCTAATCCGGGACTCTAATACGTACGTGGCGGCCCTCGAGCTACTAAAAGGGCAATATACGCGCCCAGTGAACACAATTTACGCCCGACACCTCTTGGGATCCCGCAGGCAGCAACCGGGAGAATCGGTAGGGGCATTTGCACGGGCGCTACTGGCACTCTGCAGAGACTGCGATTGTAAAGCGGTAACGGCTGTGGAGCACGCGCAGGGACTCGCCTGTGATGCCTTCGTCAGGGGCCTCCAGTCAGACCACACCCGGCAGAGACTGCTAGAAAGCAAGGAACCCGACCTGAAGACGGCCATTGCCCTTGCGCTCTCGTTAGAGGAGGCCCACCGAAACCTCGAGGCATACCCCCGTAACGGCGCCGAGACATGGCAATCGAAACCGTGGGACACGGGACCGCCGCCCCCGGCACCAACCGCTGCAGCGACCCAACCGAGACAGCAGCCTCCGGTAAGAACTGCTGCGATGCCCAGTAACCAGGCCCAAAAATGCTATTTCTGTGGCCAGTTAAAACATCCCAGAGCGCACTGCCCAGCTAAGACAGCTACCTGCTCGGGCTGCGGGAAGAAAGGCCATTACGCTAACGCCTGCAAGGGGAAGCCAGCCAGCAGCGCAGCGTGCGGGCCGTGGGAGCAGCCATCTTATCCGCCATTTTGTGTACCCCCGGCCGCATGGCATCCGCCGCCATCGTATCCAACGCACTCAACCGCCATTTCGTCACCGGAACTGACCACCGTCTCGGCGGATGACTATAGTGACTCACTAAGCCACATACTGGCCTCCGTGACGCTGGATCAAGCCCTCCCTCACCATCTATCCAGCTCCATGATGGATATCGCGGTAAACGGCCGCGCCACCAGTTGCCTGATCGACAGCGGGAGCACAGAGAGTTTCGTCCACCCCGACACGGTACGTAGCCACTCCCTCACGATTCTGCCAACGCACCATCGCATTTCTATGGCGTCCAAGTCCCAGTCAATGGACATCAGCGGCTACTGTGTGGTGACCCTGTCAGTAGGGGGCACTGAATATAAAAAATTTAAACTGCTAGTCCTGCCCCGTCTTTGCGCTGCCGTCCTGCTAGGGTTGGATTTTCAGTGCCACCTTAAGAGTGTCACACTAGCATACGGTGGACCCCTCCCCCCACTCACAGTCTGCAACCAACAACTTTTAAATCGCCCGCTGCAAACCACCTGCAGCCTTTCCACATTAAAAGTCCCCCCCCCTCCCCTGTTCGCTAACCTCACCCGCGACTGTAAACCCATCGCTACCAAAAGCAGGCGGTACAGTGCCGGGGACAGAGCTTTTATCAGCTCTGAGGTGGAGCGGCTCTTGAAGGAGGGCATTATCGAAGGTAGCACTAGCCCCTGGCGAGCCCAGGTTGTAGTCGTTAAAACCACTGCAAAACGCCGCATGGTAATCGACTACAGCCAAACCATAAACCGGTACACCCAGCTGGACGCGTACCCCCTCCCTCGCATATCTGATATGGTCAATCAGATTGCGCAATACAAAGTATTCTCCACCATCGACCTTAAGTCAGCGTACCACCAGCTGCCCATCCGCCATGAGGACCGCCAGTATACTGCCTTCGAGGCAAACGGCCGCCTCTACCACTTCCTTAGGGTCCCCTTCGGCGTCACCAACGGGGTTTCGGTCTTCCAAAGGGAGATGGACCGAATGGTTGACCAGAACGCGCTGCGGGCAACCTTCCCCTATTTGGATAACGTCACCATCTGCGGCCACGACCAGCAGGACCACGACGTTAATCTAGCAAATTTCCTCCGTACGGCCCAACGGCTGAACCTAACGTACAATAAGGAAAAATGTATGTTTCACACCAAGCGCCTGGCCATCCTCGGCTGCGTGGTGGAGAACGGAGTCATCAGGCCCGACCCCGACAGAATGCGCCCCCTAATGGAGCTACCCCTTCCCCACTGCCAAAAAGCACTGAAGAGATGCCTGGGGTTTTTCTCCTACTACGCCCAGTGGGTGCCCCTCTATGCAGACAAAGCCAGGCCCCTCATCAAAGCCACCTCCTTCCCCCTGACACCAGAGGCGTGTGCAGCCTTCACTCTTATCAAGAACGATATCGCGAAGGCCGCAATGCACGCGGTGGATGAGTCCATCCCCTTCCAAGTGGAGAGCGATGCCTCCGACTTCGCCCTAGCCGCGACCCTTAACCAGGCGGGCAGACCCGTGGCCTTTTTCTCAAGGACCCTCCAGGGCCCCGAGACGAGACACTCCTCCGTCGAAAAGGAGGCCCAGGCTATTGTAGAAGCGGTGCGTCACTGGAGGCATTACCTGGCCGGGAAACGATTTACCCTGCTCACTGACCAGCGTTCAGTAGCTTTTATGTTTAATAATAAGCAGAGGGGTAAAATCAAGAACGACAAGATCTTGAGGTGGAGAATCGAACTCTCCACCTACAATTATGATATCTTGTATCGGCCAGGGAAACTCAATGAGCCCCCAGATGCCCTATCACGTGGTACATGCGCCAACGCGCAGAGTGATAGGCTGCAGTCCCTCCACAATGACCTCTGCCACCCGGGGGTCACCAGGTTTTTCCATTTTATCAAATCCCGTAACCTGCCCTACTCCATCGAGGAGGTCAGGACCATGACCAAGAGCTGCCAAATCTGCGCCGAGTGCAAACCGCACTTCTATAGGCCGGACAGAGCAAGCCTGATCAAGGCCACCCGCCCCTTCGAACGCCTGAGCGTCGATTTTAAAGGGCCCCTCCCCTCCGCTGACCGCAATGTGTACTTCCTCAACATAGTTGATGAGTACTCCCGTTTCCCCTTTGCCATCCCTTGCCCAGACATGACCAGTACCACGGTCATCAAGTGTCTGAATGACATCTTCGCTCTGTTCGGGTTCCCCAGCTATATACATAGCGACAGGGGCTCATCGTTCATGAGCGACGAACTTCGGCAGTACCTGCTAACAAGAGGTATCGCCACGAGCAGGACCACCAGTTACAACCCCCGGGGGAACGGCCAGGTGGAAAGGGAGAACGCGACGGTTTGGAAGGCAGTCCTCTTAGCACTAAAATCTAAGGGCCTTCCGACCTCCCGCTGGCAGGAGGTCCTCCCTGCAGCGCTTCACTCCATTCGGTCACTGCTTTGTACTGCCACTAATGCGACCCCTCATGAGAAAATGTTCGTTTTCCCCCGGAAGTCTACATCGGGAACCTCGCTACCGGCATGGTTGACTTCTCCTGGGCCCGTCCTACTGCGGAGGCACGTGAGGACGCATAAAACGGACCCCCTGGTCGAGCGGGTGCACCTCCTACACGCCAACCCCCAGTATGCCTGGGTGACATACCCAGACGGGCGGGAGGACACGGTCTCCATACGAGATCTCGCACCCTCGGGTACCCCTGAATTACCACCGTTATCCCCCTTACCACCGTTATCCCCCTTACCACTGTTATCCCCCACCACCCCTCCCAACCCAACCCCTGCAGACGGCATGCCAAAGCCCCAGGAATCTTCGCCAACCACCCAGACACCAGACCCGACGTCGGATGCTGCAACACCACCGCCGCCACCACGACGATCAGGACGTCAGACAAGGCCTCCTGATAGACTTAACTTGTAGTACCCTTCACCCCGCCGGACTTCACATTAAACAAGGGGTGAATGTGGTAAACCACTGTATTGTATATTGCCACCTCTGGGTGGCGCTGTGTATGGAGGCATGCCTCAGCTGACTCCACCCACCACTGTGTGGGTTTCGTTCAGACTTGTTCAGTCACTCACGAAGAAGCATGGTCTCTTCTTAGCTAATAAAAGCCTTATTCATCTCTTCTTTCGACTCATCATCTCTTCTTCGACTCATCACCTTTTATGAAGTAATTGATAAGCGTATCATAGGTGGTTGGAATGTACAATTCAGGGGCGGCATTAGGACCATGCAAAAGGTGCAATTGCATGGAGCCCCGAATGGATCCAGTGAAAAGGCACGCATGCAATAGTAATGACTGATCCCTGATAATTTTGCCAACTATTTCCATATTACCTATTGCAAACATGTGTTTTCACGATTGTACTTGTGCAGATTTGACAGCAGATTAAGTAGGTAGTATTTAGTATCGTTGTGTAGTAAAATGTGGTGGGTCCAAACTGAACCTTTCCACGGGGCCCCCGCAAGGCAAACGCTGCTCCTGATACAATTCTCTACCACAAACCACTGTTGAATCAGTGATTTTTTTTTCCAAAAGTGAATCGGTTGCTTGAAAAAGAGGAATATTAACAGAGTGATTATTTGCACTGTACTTTTGGCCCTCACTGTGCAGGCGCGCCTGTTTGGTATTGCGCATGCGCACTCGATCCGGCTGCGCATACGCAGTACGCAACAGTGCTGTGGTTGCAGGCTGCACCGCCACGCTCTCCTCTGCTCCGTGTGGAGAAGTTCAGGGGCTCGAAGGGGGGTGTAAAAGAGGAGATCGAAGGGGGGAAAAGAGATCGAAGGGGAGGGAAAAGAGGGGATTGAAGGGGAGGGAAAAGAGGGGATTGAAGGGGAGGGAAAAGAGGGGATTGAAGGGGAGGGAAGAGAGGAGATCGGGGGGGGAGAGTCGCATCGGGGGAGGGAAGAGAGGAGATCGGGGGGGAGAGAGAATAGATTGGATCGGGGAGGGGAGAGAGGATTGGATCGGAGGGGGGAGAGGAGAGGGTCTGAGGGGGGAGAGGGAAGAGGATCGGATTGGAGGGGGGAGAGGAGAGGATCTGAGGGGGGAGAGGATCGGAGAGGGAGAGAGGATCGGAGGAGGGTAGGATCAAAGTGGGGAGGGAGAGGGATCAAAGGTTGAGAGGAGAGGAGCTCGGAGGGGGGCGAGGAGGTCAGGAGCTTGGGGGGGTTCAGAGAGAATGTCTGTCGCTAGCTGGGGGGGATGGGAGAGAAGGTCAGGAACTCGGGGCGGGGTGGGGGGAAGAGCACGGAGGGAACAGTGGGGATGGGTAAAGAACGTGATACTGGTCTAAAGGGGGTGGAGATGAGAGTGAGAACGTGATCCAGATGGGAAGATGGATCAAGCCTGAATGTCGTCCAGGTCTTGTTGTATGTGGGCATGGACTGCTTCATTATCTGAGGAGTTGTGAATGGCACTGAACACTGTGCAGTCATCAGCAAACATCCCCACTTCTGACCTTATGATGGAGGGAAGGTCATTGATGAAGCAGCTGAAGATGGTTGGGCCCTGGACACTGCCCTGAGGAGCTCCTGCAGCGATGTCCTGGGGCAGTGATGATTGACCTCCAACCACCACAACCATCTTTCTTTGTGCTAGGTATGACTCCAGCCAGTGGAGAGTTTTACCCCCGATTCCCATTGACTTCAGTTTTACTAGGGCTCCTTGATGCCACAATCGATCAAATGCTGCCTTGATGTCAAGGGCAGTCACTCTCACCTCACCTCTGGAATTCAGCTCTTTTGTCCATGATTGGACCAAGGCTGTAATGAGGTTTGAAGCGAAACCCAAACTGGGCATCAGTGAGCAGGTTATTGGTGAGTAAGTGCTGCTTGATAGCACTGTCGCCGACACCTTCCATCACTTTGCTGATGATTGAGAGGAGACTGATGGGGTGGTAATTGGCCGGATTGGATTTGTCCTGCTTTATGTGGACAGGACATACCTGGGCAGTTTTCCAGATTGTCGGATAGATGCCAGTGTTGTAGCTGTACTGGAACAGCTTGGCTAGCGGCGTGGGTAGTTCTAGAGCACAATTCTTCAGCACGATAGCCGGGATATTGTCGGCGCCCACAGCCTTTGCTGTATCCAGTGCGCTGAGCCGTTTCTTGATATCATGTGGAGTGAATCGAATTGGCTGAAGACTGGCTTCTGTGGTGGTTGGGACCTCAGGAGGAGGCCGATATGGATCATCCACTTGGCACTTCTGGCTGAAGATGGTTGCAAACGCTTCAGCTTTGTCTTTTGCACTCACGAGCTGGGCTCCACCATCATTGAGGATGGGGATATTCATGGAGCCTCCTCCTCCCGTTAGTTGTTTAATGGTCCACCACCATTCACGACTGGATGTGGCAGGACTGCAGAGCTGTGATCTGATCCGTTGATTGTGGGATCGCTTAGCTCTGTCTATAGCATGCTGCTTCCGCTTTTTAGCATGCATGTGGTCCTGTGTTGCAGCTTCCCCAGGTTGGCACCACATTTTTAGGTACACCTGGTGCTGCTCCTGGTATGCTCTTCTACACTCCTTATTGAACCTGGCTTGATGGTAATGGTAGAGTGAGGGATATGCCGGGCCATGAGGTCCTAATTCCATGTGCGTGCTCTGTTCCCATATTCTTTACTAATCCCATGTGTGTGCTCTGTTCCTATATTCTTTTAGTCCCCATTTCCTTCAATTACTTACCTAACCTATTTCCTACATTATAACAGTAACATTGGCTGTAAAGCGCTTTGGGAAGTCCTGAGGTTGTGAAAGGCGCTATATAAATGCAAGTCTTTCTTTTTCCCTCAATTCTTAAATTTTGAAAAGGTCTCTGCTTCAATCACTAACGTACATTCCACAGCCTTCTTTGTAAAAGATAAAAGAGGCAGACTCGATGGCCCTAAAACATCCCCGTTTCTATGCTGTGGCCTTCTGCAGTGCAAAGATGCGCTGCACCGGGCTCGGAGTGTTTGACAGGCTGTGCACCGGGCTCGGAGTGATTGACAGGCTCTGCACCGGGCTCGGAGTGTTTGACAGGCTCTGCACCGGGCTCGGAGTGATTGACAGGCTCTGCACCGGGCTCGGAGTGATTGACAGGCTCTGCACCGGGCTCGGAGTGATTGACAGGCGCTGCACCGGGTTCGGAGTGATTGACAGGCTCTGCACCGGGCTCGGAGTGTTTGACAGGCGCTGCACCGGGCTCGGAGTGATTGACAGGCGCTGCACCGGGCTCGGAGTGATTGACAGGCGCTGCACCGGGCTCGGAGTGATTGACATGCGCTGCACCGGGCTCGGAGTGATTGACAGGCTCTGCACCGGGCTCGGAGTGATTGACAGGCTCTGCACCGGGCTCGGAGTGATTGACATGCGCTGCACCGGGCTCGGAGTGATTGACAGGCTCTGCACCGGGCTCGGAGTGATTGACAGGCGCTGCACCGGGCTCGGAGTGATTGACATGCGCTGCACCGGGCTCGGAGTGATTGACAGGCTCTGCACCGGGCTCGGAGTGATTGACGGGAGCTGCACCGGGCTCGGAGTGATTGACAGATGCTGCACCGGGCTCGGAGTGATTGACAGGCGCTGCACCGGGCTCGGAATGATTGACAGGCGCTGCACCGGGCTCGGAGTGATTGACAGGCGCTGCACCGGGCTCGGAGTGATTGATAGGCGCTGCACCGGGCTCGGAGTGATTGACAGGCGCCGCACCGGGCTCAGAGTGATTGACAGGAGCTGCACCGGGCTCGGAGTGATTGACAGGCGCTGCACCGGGCCCGGAGTGATTGACAGGCGCTTCACCGGGCTCGGAGTGATTGACAGGCGCTGCACCGGGCTCGGAGTGATTGACAGGAGCTGCACCGGGCCCGGAGTGATTGACAGGCGCTGCACCGGGCCCGGAGTGATTGACAGGCGCTGCACCGGGCTCGGAGTGATTGACAGGAGCTGCACCGGGCCCGGAGTGATTGACAGGCGCTGCACCGGGCCCGGAGTGATTGACGGGCGCTAGGACTACAGCTCCCGGCGTGCCCCGCGGCGGCGGGCGGGCGGGCGCGTGCGCAGTGCAGCGATTCCGGGCCGGCAGAGGCGGGTGAGCGCAGCGGCTGAAGCGTCTGTGGGGGGGTCCGCGGTAAGTGATCAGTTAGCGGGGCGCTCCGCCACTGAACTCGCGGCGAATTAGACGTAAAGAAAGTCTATGAAGTGGAGGCGGGGAAAGGGTGGATAAAAGGCTTGATGTGTAAATGGAGGGAGAAGGAAGTGCCACGGGTGGTTTGGGCGGGAGGGGCAGGCGGCGCGGCGCGGCCTCCGGGCCCCCGGTCAGTTTAATCATCGACTGGCGCATCTGATGGATGGCGGGTGCCGCCGTTAATGAGGGACTAACGCCGCTCCGTGTACCCGCAGGGCCGCACCCCCGGGTGACTGACAACACTTTCTGTATCCTGTGATCAGGCACGGCCCTGCTCGTTCTGTCAGGGCCAGCTAGATGTGTCAGCCTGTGGCTCAGTGGGAAGCACCCTCGCCTCTGAGTCAGAAGGCCTGGGTTTAAGTCCCACTCCAGGGACTGGAGCACAAAAATTCCAGGCTGATGACACTCCAGTGTTGAGGGAGTGCTGAACTGTCAGAGGTGCTGTCTTTCAGATGAAACTTCCCTTCTGCTCTCTCAGATGGACCTAAAAGATCCCACAGCACTATTTTGAAGACGAGCAGGGGAGTTATCCCTGGTGTCCTGGCCAATATTTATCCCTCAATCTACATCAGTATAACAGATTATCTAAGTCATTGTTACATTGCTGTTTGTGGGAGCTTGCTGTGCTCAAAGCTTTAAGAGCCTCTGTCACATTGCAAACATCACAGTTTGTTACAGATGGGAAGTTTTTAAAATTCTAATAGATATGGAGAAGCTTTTTGTACTGAACCAAAATAACAAGGAACGAAAAACGGTTTTCTGATTTTAAAAACAAGTAGGGCCTACAAGCTGGTGTAAAGATAGAAGTGAATGAAAACCATTTGATTGGGTCTTGTATATGGACCTCAATAATGATGTGAACTAATTTGGCTGATTGCCTTTTTACCCCTACTTTTAAAAATAAACTTAGAACAGAATATATTGTGTTTACAGTAATAAAATAGCTTGTTATTATTAAAGCTCATTATTTTATCGCTCTTGTCACTAAATGCATTTCACATAGCCAGTTGAGGATATTTTCCTTCCAGCAGACTGGGTTTGATTTAAACTCGGGTCCCAGAAGTGAAAGGCTAGTGCCTAGCCCACTGCACCATCCAGTCCCCCTCAGTTTTTTTTTCTTTTTTGCCACAACAGATAGTAAATGCTAAAGGAATTGTGTGCAACATGTGTGTTTAACCATGCGACTGCAGGTGCTGTGGAAGTAATTCAATAACTAGTTGAGATTTAGAACTGGATCTTGAGGACTGCTGGTTTGTGTAGTTTCTTTGCTCCCTTTTTTTTTGTATTATCTTGTATCCTGTTCATATTACAGTGACTCATATAATCTCCAGATGCCAAGTGTAGGAGGAGTAAAGTTAAGTAGCTGCCAGCTTGCCATTTTATTTTAGGTCAATCATGCAGGTAGTTTGTGGCCAAATCTGCCCCACAATATAAACTGGGTGGATTAGGCATAAAAGAAGCCCTGCTGTAGTGCAGACCTGCATCCATGTGAATAAATAGAATAACTGGAAATATAGACAAATAATGACCATTGGCCTGCGTGTTAACGGAGGGAGGGATCAATACCATAGTCTGATTATAATTAAAATGAGCAGATCTGAGGAAATTCAGATTCTCACTCAAAATGTTAAACCTTCTGAACTGGAAGAGATGTTTCTTTAATGCAGTAATAAAACATACATTGAGCCCTCTCTTTTTATCCCACCCCCGGCTTGTACGGTAAAGTTCATAAATAGCTATAGAGAAATAATATACTGTTGCATGTCTGTAGGATCTGTGTTCTGGTGTATAGGGTTGTAACAAAGCAAGATTACTTAACTTCAAATGCACAGCATATACATTTCTTGACATTGAGGATCTATAAAACAAACACACGGCATTACCTGGTTTAGTTACAGGCCTGAATACTCAGATCAGTATTGAATTCTGATACTAATGAGAATTTCTGAATTACGGTGCCAAAATAACAATCAAAATTACAGCAACAGGTTTATTATAAAGCTGTAGCAAGTGGGTGATGAGGGGCAAGCAGTTGATTTCTGGGTACCTGGGCATGAAAGGGGACAAAAGCAGTTAGGGTTCCCACTCCAGATTGCCATCCAGTGACTTTAGCTGTAAAATTTGTGTGTGGATGTTGGGTAAAGGCGGTGTCAGAATTAGCAGTGATTTCCATCTCCCCCACGGTCATGCAGATCTTGCATCTAGGCTCAAACATATTGGACTGGAATTTGCGGTGGGCAATAACAGCGAATGATCGGCGTTCGCTATTATTACCCGTTTGAAACTGACCGCAACTTCAGGATTTAGCGCATGTGCATCCTAACGCGCAATTCCTGAAGTTGCGGTCAGTCATTCACTGCTCTTCCACAGGCTGCTCTGTGCCCGGCCCCCCACAGAGCCGACAACCAGGGAAATCAGCAGAACTGGCGAAAACTTGGGCTTTTCAGCTGCAATATCGCTGTTAAATACCCCATTAAAAGTTAGACCTTGTTAGATTAGGTGTAACTGGGGTTTTAACAGTGTATTGACTGCTTAACAAATGTTATGGCCCCGAAAAACAAATTAAAATTTTGTGGAGTGTCAAATTTCTCCATTTTAATAAAAATTACAATTTTTAAGGAAGTTTAAAAAAAATGCATATTTTAAAAAAAAGTTTGTTCATATTTATTTCAGGTTTACCTTTTCCCCATGTGAGAACCCCAGTTTTTGTTTTGCTCTCTAACATTTTTAAAAAGTCAGAATAAAAGCACTTCTTCACGTCCTGGTTCACTGTGAGAATTCTGCATTGTATTTGGCTGCTTAGACAGCTTGTTGACGTCACAGCAGTTTGCGCTATGTAATTCCCACTAAACTACACTGATCTTAACTGAACGTTGAAAATCCGAACTTCTCGCCACAGAGATCGCATGATCTTTGTTGGAAGCTTTCTTTGGGGCCAGTGGTGAATGCCTTTACTTCGCCCCTGACCACAAATTATGGGCCAGAGTGTCCACTTGGTCAAGATGCCAGAGTTCTTGAGTTGCCTACGCCTCAGCATGAGTCACTGCCTTTCGGGGGGAATCTCTCGTAAATCAACCACTTTGAAGTAATAACACTCATTTTATAAAGAGTACAAGACATTAATCAAATTAAACGGAGGATCAGGCGATTATTGTTTGTAAACTTGCTTTGATCACTGACATTAAGTTCTATCCTTGACTTTACTCCCTGGTATCGTTTACGTATTGTCTATACTTTTTAAACTTGGAAGTGACGTTGTCTGCTGTTTACGTTGGGAGCTTTCCAGTGTGACCAAATGCTGTGACGTACGTAAGGGGTTATTGACCAGTTTTGTGAAGTTTTCACTGCGGAATGTTGTATGGGAAATTTTGTTACGTGCAGGTAAGTACCTAAGTTCATTTTTTCTTGGTATTGGGTTGTTTAGGCTATTGAGTGAGCCATGTCCTTCTAACCCATGACCTGCAGGACAAATTAAGAGTTACATAGCGTTGGAACAAAATATTTTTACCTGCGTCTGACCAGCTCCTTCCCTCTATAGTTCACAGCAACACGCTTCAAGTAAGCACGAGACGGTTAAGTGTACAGAACAGACTTTATTTGTATAACACAGATGATCAGTCCATACAATACAAAGGGTAGAAATTCGGGTTTCTCTCGCTCCTGCTACCTCACTTAACCCTGCAATTTCACCCCTTTTTATACACCGGTCATTTACCACAAACTGGCATTTCATGCATAGACAGACCTTTGCACAGTCAACTCCTTCTAACTCCCTTATAAGATACATCCCATCTTAAAATTATTTCAAAGCATCTATACTTTGGACTTTAGTTCTTCATTAATCACTTGTGGTCAATGTCCCTTCTAAGCCAGCCTGCCCTTGCATTCCAGTTGATAACCAGAAATCTGGAGTGGAACAAGTTTCCCAGATAACCTCCTGGACTATCGACCACTCGGTTATTATAGTTCATTATGACTACTGCAGTTCATTATTAACTCAACTTGCCAACATGCCCAACGGGTCCAGTTCATGTACAACAGCAACAACTTGTATTTATATGGCACCTTTAATGTCCCAAGGTGCTTCACAGGAGTGTGTTATGACAAAAAAGAAATATTTGACACTGAGCCACACAAGGAGAAATTAGTGCAGATGACCAAAAGCTTGGTCAAAGAGGTAAGTTTTAAGGAGAGTCTTAAAGAAGGAAAGAGCGGTAGAGAGGCGGAGAGGTTTAGGGAGGGAATTCCAGAGCTTAGGGCCTAGGCAGCTGAAGGCACAGCCATCAATGGTTGAGCGATTATAATCAGGGATGCTCAAGAGGGCAGAATTAGAGGAGCGCAGATATCTCGGGGGTTTGTGGGGCTGGAGGAGATTACAGAGATAGGGAGGGGTGAGGACATGGAGGGATTTGAAAACAAGGAGATTTTAGAATGAAACCGTTGCTTAACCGGGAGCCAATGTGGGTCAGTGAGCACAGGGGTGATGGGTGAACGGGACTTGGTGCGAGTTAGGACACGGGCAGCCGAGTTTTGGATGACCTCAAGTTTACGTAGGGTTGAAAGTGAGAGGCCGGCCTGGAGTGCGTTGGAATAGTCAAGTCTAGAGGTAACAAAGGCACGGATGAGGGTTTCAGCAGCAGATGAGCTGAGGCAGGGGCGGAGACGGGCGATGTTACGGAGGTGGAAATAGGCGGTCTTAGTTATGGTGCAGCTATGGTCGGAATTTCATTTCAGAATCAAATATGACACCAAGGTTACTAACAGTCTGGTTCAGCCTCAGACAGATGCTAGAGAGAGGGATGGAGTCGGTGCCAAGGGAACGGAGTTTGTGACCGCGACCAAAGACAATGGCTTCAGTCTTCCCAATATTTAATTGGTAAAATTTCTGCTCGTCCAGTACTGGTGTCAGACAAGCAGTCTGACAATTTAGAGACTATATAGATACTATATGTACCATATATATACCTGTATAAGGCAGCCCATGTATAAGATACCCCCTCCCATTCCGCCAAAAAAACTGGATACGGTGAGGGTCAACATAAAAAGAGCCTTTATCCACTAAAACTCTCACCTTCATCCAGTTGGCATGTATAAATAAATTTTCTCTCTGTTCTTTATTCATTCAACACATTTTTATCTACTTTGCTTATCCTGCACTGACAGTTAAATGGTAACTCTCACTCCCGACTTCTGTTCTTGCTGTTTTTACATATCCTGTCCCTGTATTCATTGATTAATTTACAACAGTGACTACCCTCCCAAAAGTACATCATTGGCTGTAAGACGCTTTGGGACGTCCTGAGGTTGCGAAAGGTGCTATATAAATGCAAGTTCTTTCTTTCTATTGCCTAACTCTAAAGTTAGTAGTGGGGGTTTGGACTGAAATCTCAAGTTTAAATGTCGCAGCACTGGAGGAGTGGTGCAATTTCTGTCAGAAATGCAGTGTTATAGTGCTGGATCTGCTATCCGTAGTGAAATCGCTTTACTAGAAGGGGAAGCTGAGGTGGAATATGACCCAGGTAAAAGCTGATCCCCCACCCCCTTCCTACTTTTAAACCCCAAGGGATATAGATTTCTAGTCTTATACATGAGCTTTTACAATAATTATATATCTTGAGTGCCATGTTCCCGCCTTCCCCACCCTTGATTTTATTTTCTTCCTTCTACAATAGCCCCCCAACAGATCCACCTATGACCGACTTAATGCTACTTTGTAACCATAGAAATAAAAAGATCTGGTTAAGATTTATCTTTCCAGGTTTCTTTATCTCCCTCAGCTGATGGGTGATGAAAGTACTTCACCTCTGTTTGGTGGAGCTGATGTGGTTATACCGAGATTGGAAATTTGCTGCATTGAGTGTGAAGTGAAACTTAATCAATCTCATGTTTTTGGGAAGGGTGTGGAATCTCTAGTTCTTTTATTAACCATGAAAAGTTTGTCAGTATTTTAAAGAAAATCCCGATACACTAGTGCCCATACGCTGCCTGTATTTATTTCCAAGAATGATCTATTTAGCATATACAGACTCGACATATCATTCCAGCCATCTTAGAGTATTGTCATCACCAGCATGCAAAGTGCGCAGGCCACCAGATAGTTTAATTAGTGGACATGATTTGTATTTGTCCCCGAGAGGACTGGCAACCACGGGAGCAGAGTATGTGTCTGACACAAGGCACATAGTAGCATGCAGTTGAGTATCCACCATCTTAGTGTGTGGGGAGCTTAATATTCCGTGACTGAATAGCAGAGTGCATGAAGGATATGAGCATAGATTGGAGGTTTTTGCTCCCCAGCTGCCAAGTTTGGTGATTAGGTTATTTTGGGTTTTGACTTTCTCAGCAGTTTTCAGTAGATGATTTTTGTACAGGGTGACACCCAAGTAAACAGGGTGAGCATCATGTTTAAGAAGTTGACCATTTCGAATGAGTTCAAGAGAGGCACTAGCATTGTGCAAGTGAAAAACGTAGTACACAGTCTTTGTGGTACTTGGTTGAAGGCCCCATTTCAGGCAGTACTGCGCCATAAGTTTCGCATCATTAGTGTGGTTTCTAGGGTGTGATTTCCATGATCTGGTCACAGCTAGATCGTTTATGTACAGATTAAAAAGGAGTTGTGCTATATAGAACTGATCCCTGAGGGAGGCCATTGATTTGGTATCTCCACGAGCTGGTACGGTCACCCATGTGTGACTCTAAAACCTATAGCAATAATTCAACCAAGCAGGTAGCTCAATATAGCAAGACTCTTGATATATTTGCTAGTAGACCAAGATGAAATGATTGGTAATAACAACAGGAAATGCTGGAAAAACTCAGCAGGCCAGACAGCATCGGTGGAGAGAGAAACAGAGTTAACGTTTCAGGTCGATGACCTTTCGTCAGAACTGGGGGGGAAAAGCAGGAAATGGAACCGATTTTAAAGCAAGTTTAGGGGCTGGGAAAAGGGGGAGGGGATGAAAGAACAAAAGGGACGGTCAGCGATAGGATAGAAAGCAGGAGAGATTAAGAGACATTGAGAGACATTAAGAGATATTCAAGGCAAGAGGAGGTGGTAATGGGACAGGTTAAGGACCAAAGGACGGCTCTAGATGGGGTGTGAACTGCGCTGGTAGAATGAAGCTGAAGGGAGGGAAGAAAAAACAAAGTGTGGATAAAAAAAAAAGAAACTATATATATGTGATAGGGGCCGAGGTTATGATCTGAAATTGTTGAACTCTATGTTGAGTCCAGAAGGCTGTAAAGTGCCTAATCGAAAGATGAGGTGCTGTTCCTCGAGCTTACGCTGAGCTTCAGTGGAACAATGCAAGAGGCCGAGGACGGTGAGGTCCGAGTGGGAATGGGGCGGTGAATTAAAGTGACAGGCCACCGGGAGCTCGGGGTCCCCCTTACGGACTGAACGAAGGTGTTCCGCAAAGCGGTCACCCAATCTGCGTTTGGTCTCCCCAATGTAGAGGAGACCACATCGTGAGCAGCGGGTTGTTTAGACAAGTATTTAAGCATTCTTTAGGGCAGCCCAACTCTAAAATGATTCAGTAAATCTGAGTGGTCAGTTACTTGAATGGTATTTCTTCTCAGTGGTTGGCTTGGGGGGTTTTGTACAATTAGCAAAAAAATGGGCATAGTGTAAACCTGTTTGAATGAAAAGAAATTGCGGTTTTCTTGGAAATGATCCTGCTGGGAATTACCCCAACTTCCCCAGAATAATGTGCTGAAATTGGATCTGTGTTTTCCACATTCTCCATGGTACATTACGTATATAATGAGATAAAAAAATCAGAACTATATAAATAGGGGAACCAGGAAAACCACACTTAACAAAAGCAGTTCTACAGTGTATGAGCTGTTTTGCTAGATCTTTTTAATTTAAATTTATTATTACAAATGTTATTTACAGACATAAAGGAATATAAAATTACATCTTCAGGAAGGCAATAAGCATAAAGAAGTTATTTTCAAATTAAAATTGATTGTTTGAAAAAAACCTGGCAATGGTGGAAGTGATTGCTTTGCATAGAAAGGTAAGTGGCTGCATCATTTCTAATGTGAGGATACTATTTGTCTCCGATTAAAATGTTGTAATAGAGTGCTTTGGTGTTGGCCAAAAAACCTCGATGTTCCAGTAAAAAAAAGAATTGGCAGCCAGGGGGAAGCTGGTCCTGGTATGGATGTAAGATAAGGGCAAGTTTAAAAAAAAAACTGGTAAGAACTTTGGAATGGAATTCAGCTTTGAAGCCATGTCGCCCTAGTTACATTCTAAGATTTGCTTTTAGTTTAGTGGAGATTTTTTTGAAAATTAATACACTGAAAATAAAAGGCACAAAAATAGATGCAAATTGTTGCTTAAGGAATCACATTCCGAAAGCTCTCTGTAGTAAAAGAATGTTTGTTAGAGTAGAATGTTGCAGTTGATCTGCCACAAGACCGACCGTTAAAATTGTTGCTTTTACATGTTTGGACATCCGATAATTATCAATAATTAGCGAATGTACTGTTATTGTTTTGTACTTAAATAAAAGGTGTATAGTAATTATATTATGTGGTAATGTTCAGAAATAACAACAACAACAACTTGTATTTATATGGTGCCTTTAACGTAGTAAAATGTCCCAAGGTGCTTCACAGGAGTGTGTAATAAAGCAAAAAATTGACACCGAGCCACATAAGGAGATATTAGGGCAGATGACCAAAAGCTTGGTCAAAGAGGTAGGTTTTAAGGAGCGTCTTAAAGGAGGAAAGAGAGGTAGAGAGACAGGGAGGGAATTCCAGCGCTTACGGCCTAGGCAGCTGAAGGCACGGCCACCAATGGTTGAGCGATTATAATCAGGGATGCTCAAGAGGGCAGAATTAGAGGAGCGCAGAAATTTCGGGGGCTTGTGGGGCTGAAGGCGATTACAGAGATAGGGAGGGGCAAGGCCTTGGAGGGATTTGAAAACAAGGATGAGAATTTTGAAATCGAGGCGTTGCTTAACCAGGAGCCAGTGTAGGACAGCGAGCACAGGGGTGATGAGTGAACAGGACTTGGTGCGAGTTAGGACATGGGCGGCCAAGTTTTGGATGACCTCAAGTTTACATAGGGTAGAATAGAAATAGTAAGGATATATATACCAATAATGGGCAGATTTTTATAGTTTGAGGAACTGTATATTTGAAAGCACCTCCATTTGCCCTCACCTGTACATGAACAGTGATTCCGGGTATATTTATATTGTATCTGTGCCCAGTAGTTTAGTTACTGCAGGAAACTTTGGTTTATCCGGAGGTTGTATGTCCGGAATACTCGATCTAATGGCAAAAATCAGGAGCCGTTTTCTATAAATCTTTTTAGTTCTCGTTCTTTTTTTTTCCCAGTCAGGCACTGCAAGGTCTGTAGCTATAGCAACAGCTTCAGCTAGAGACGCTTGCAGCTGCAGCCGACTCTTTAGAAGCTGTTGCTAAGCAACAGTGTTTGTTGTCAGATACGGAGATGAAAACCTCCGTATGCTTCAACATTAACTTTGTATGTCCGGCAGTTTTGATAGATCGGCAACACGCCGGTCCCGTCGGTGCCGGATATCACAAAGTTTCCTGTATTTGCACTTTCCCGTTTGCAAACCAGGAAGCTGCTGCTGCTGGCTCTGATACCCAGTTGCTGCTCAGTTAACTGATCTCAATCTTGGTGACACTACAGTTGGCTTCTGTGTCATGCGATAAGGAAGAGGGGGAAAGAATCAGCCAGGGCTCCCACTTCTCATCGCTTTTCATCTGGGACCGTTGGGTCCATATTTCAGATGGGAAGTTTCATTCTGTTTCTTTTTTCATATGTATTTCCAGCATTTTCTGTTTTTATTTCCAGCATTCAAGTTTTTCATTTTATCTCTGCACTTTCATATCCTATTGTGTAACAGAGTTTTATAAATAGTACAGCATAACCATTCTTAATATACGATAACTTAGTTTGTAATGCACTTCTTAAGGCGGTGCTCCAACACACTACTCTGTGTGGAGTGGTAGATTGCAGGTTCATGTCTGTAATTCCCCATGAGCTAACTTCTTGCTCTTGACAGTGATAAGAGCGCGATTGACTGAGGCCCAGGAGCAGATCATCTATCTGCCACTGGGGCAATGGTGCACTTAAAACTGAAGTAGAGAGGAGAAGGAAAAGAGGACAGTTTATTTGAATCAAATTAAAATGTATTTAGTAATTGGCACAGGTGGGTGTGGGGGATAGAATTGCCTTGATCTTTGAACTAGGCTGTTGTATTGAAATTTGTTTATGCCAAAATATTTATGGCAGTAATTGAAATAAATCTGTTGGACCGTTGGAGAATGCCCTTTACTAGCATCTACTAGCTAAAATAAAAAAACATTCCCCCCCCCCCCCCCCCCCGTGTTCAATCTTAACATTTTGAGCTGACCTTTTTTTGAGGTTTGATTGTACTCTATTATTTAAGTCTAGGGAATCTGACAATGATCCAGAATTATTATAAAATCAGTTTGGCACCAATATGTTGCTAGTCCATGCTTATATATATCAGTAAAAGAAAGGACTACGTTATTGCCGTGAGGAACATTGCTGTACATGAGTCATCCCACACTCTCGTGTTAGAACATGGAGCTATCGGTATGCAACATTTAACCTACATGTGCAAACAAGATTACTTAAATGCATAGCAAATCTAGGAGGGAAAAAGAAGGAAACCTATTGCAACACATGTACCCCAAATCAATAAAACCTGAATTCCAAATTACATAAAAACAAGTATGCCACCTCAGGAATATGACAAAAATGCTGATTTTATTTTTTTATTTTAAATTTATTTGTAATTAAGTTTTGAAAGATCCTTGATGCATTTGATGCATGCAGCAAAACATGTTTTCTGATTAACCCAACATTTTTCCAGAACCAAGCTATAGATCACAGGATAGGTATAATTGGGTGCCCAAAACTGTGTGCAATACTCAAACTGTAGCCTAACCAACGTCTTGTACAAATTCAGCATGACTTGCTCGCTGAACTGTAGCCCAGTGTGACTCCGTGCATTCAGAAGGGATGGGAGAAAGGGGGAAAAGACAGGAAAAAGAAACAGTCCAGCACAGTAACAGGATTTCTCCTGTCTTCTCAAGTCATCTGCCCTACATGCATGACATGAAGTGCTGTACTGCAAGTTGGAAATCACATGGGAAGTGCCAGCAGTGAATGGAAACCCCCTTTAATTCCTTTTGAAGATGCAGTGTTCTACTTGTCTGCTCTTGTTCAATTTAAATAGTTGAAAATGAAACAAATACTAATCTCTGTGTACTTTGGTTTACTTGGGAGCAGTTCTGTCACTTATATTACGGCAGTAATATTGTAAAATAAATGATTGTTAAATGGAGTACAGACGTGTCTAATGAGGATAATGTACTTCCACGTGATTTTTATATTCTTCCATATAGGCCCATAAAAAAAAGAAGACCCAGCAGCGCCTATATTTCCTAAGGAGGCTGAAGGGATGTAACCTGTCACCCCTGATCCTCTCTAACTTTTACCGCTGCACAATAGAGAGCATCCTGATGAACTGTATCACAGTATGGTATGGCAGCTGTAGCTACTATGACCGGAAAGCCCTGCAGCGGGTAGTCAAAACTGCCCAACGCATTACCGGCACCTGGCTACCGACCATAGAGCACATATACCAGAAACGCTGTTTACGGAGGTCACGGACCATCATCAAAGACCCTACCCACCCCAGCCACAGTCTGTTCGCCCCCCTGCCATCTGGGAGACGCTACAGATGCATTCGCACCCGAACAACCAGATTTAGGAACAGCTTCTTTCCCAGGGCTGTCATCCTACTGAACTCCACAAATAAACTCTAAAGCCTGCACATCTGCCAATGCACTTTATTATGTTTATATATGTTAATGTATTACAAGCCAAATGAATGTTGAATGTTTAAATGTCTTAATCTAAATGTACACTCTCTGGAGCCGCAAGCCTACATTTCATTGTACTGCACTTGTGCACTAACAATGACAATAAAAGTTTATTATTATTATTATTATTATTATAAGGGCTAGCAAAATGAAGACAAACTTTGAATACTACAAACTGCATTCTTGAAAAGTCTCTGACTGGGATAGATAGCTTTTGCAAATAACAACGTAAAATTGTACTGTGATCGTAAAGTATGACTCAAGTTTGGTTTTTCACAGAACTGAAGACTTGTTGAATGCAAGGGACTTTACAACACTTGTATATTTCAGGTGTGTAAGCTAAGTGAACCCTGAGTGCTGGCCATTAATTGTGAATACTTGTCATTCTTGTAGCTTTTCACGGACTATCGCAGAAGTTCTATTATGGCTGTATCCTTGAAACAGGTGTTCAATAAAGACAAGACTTTCCGCCCCAAACGCAAATTTGAGCCAGGCACACAGAGGTTTGAATTGCACAAGAGGGCACAAGCGTCGCTGAATGCTGGTCTGGATTTGAAATTAGCAGTGCAGCTCCCTTCAAACGAGGATCTCAATGACTGGGTAGCTGTACATGTGGTGGATTTCTTCAACCGTATTAATCTGATTTACGGAACTGTATCCGAGTTCTGCACTAATGGCACATGCCCTGTAATGTCAGGAGGACCTCGGTATGAATACCGATGGCAAGACGAGAATAAATACAGAAAACCTACTGCACTGTCGGCACCACAATACATGAGTCTCCTAATGGATTGGATTGAAACCCAAGTGAACAATGAAAACATCTTTCCAACCAACATTGGTGAGTTGAAATAATCAAACACTGCCATTTGATTTTGATAATATGTTTGTTCTTTGTTCATTTTCTCTAAGAAAATGTCGTTCTACACATCTCACTAATCTACAACTCTAGAAACAGGCCAAAAGAAATGGCTTAATTTTTTTGTGTGGACTTTCCGAATGACAAAGTCAAGTGACTCAATCACTTTATTTCATGAAAATCAGTGATTCCATTCAAATGTAAATTGATGGTGGGGTTGAGGAAGGGGCAACTGCACAGGAGTGTATCCACACTAGGTGTGAATTGATGAAATAATGTCTGATGAAAGGAAGTTCTAAATTTCAGTGGTGTTGCTTGACCCACCATCATTTCAATATTGATCTCTGAGTTGCTCCACTCTTCTGTTTAATCCGATGTAACTTCAAGCAAGGTTGGCTGTTCTGTGTGAGCGGACGGTTTGGTACAGTTTACTTTACTTCTCTCCTTGTATTTGTCAGACTGGAATAAAATCTGTTAGTGCTGCAGTAAATAGGATGTAGACCATAAACTAATTTCTAGACACAAAACAGAAAATGCTGAAAGTGCACAGCAGCTCTAAGCAACCGTCACCATAGGAACAGGAGGAGGTCATTCAGCCTTTCAAGCCTGTTCCGTCATTCAGTCAGATCACGGCTGAGCTGTATCTTAACTCCATTTACCCACCTTGGTTCCGTAACCCTTAATACCCTTACCTAACAAAAATCTATTGATCTCCGATTTGAAATTTTCAACTGACCTAGTCTCAACAGCTTTTTGGGGGAGAGAGTTCCAGATTTCCACTACCCTTTGTCAAGGCTGGGTTAGTGCTGTTACTGCTTGAAAAAAAACCTCCTTAAATCCTACAGAACTCCGTGTTCTGTTTTATGTAATACTTGGTGCGAGATTGACCTGATTCACAGTAGTTCAAGCAGATTTGCTCTGTGAAAAGTGCGGGCTTGCATATTTTACTTCAAATCTTTATTCACCACGCCAGGAACTTCAAATACACTGGAAAGTTCCTGTCTATACTGCATAGAAACATTGGGCTGTTGCCACCATTCAGTACTAGCAAGAACATTAAACTATTTGTTTTTTCTTTTATCTCAGGCACCCCCTTTCCTAAGAACTTCCAGCAAGTTTGCAAGAAGATCCTTTCTCGCCTTTTCCGTGTTTTTGTCCATGTGTACATCCACCACTTTGACCGAATCAGCTTTATGGGAGCAGAAGCGCACGTTAATACTTGTTACAAACATTTTTACTACTTTGTTACGGAGTTCAATCTTATAGACAACAAAGAATTAGTGCCCCTGGTATGTTACTTTACAGCTAAATGTACAGTAAGGTTTGCTTGATAGATTTAAGTTTCTTTAGAGAGCAGTGGTGTCTGGTCTGTTAACCACTTTTTTAAAAAAGTTTTAAGTGCAGTGTAATACAGTTTGTAGGGAGCTGATAAAATGATGAGGCCTGTGGAAAATGGGACTGTGTTATGGAGGCTGGTAGGAAGCTGAAGTTAGATTATTGAACTCTGAGTAATTGATGTTTGTAGATTGGGAAATGCCTTTTTCATCTTCACACATGCAAAGGTTTGCTGCAAACCTTTTTGACAGAACAGGTGTTGAAACTACTGAGTGGAGTTTTAGTTTGCCCCTTCCAGGTTTCATTAGTGAGGCAGGCTGGTTACTCAGTTATCAACAGTGGAGTACTGCGGAACTCCCTGGTTCCGGTGTTGGATTACTGAGTTTACCACAAAGGGTTGATTTGGTTCTGAACTTCCATTGCCGGCTTTTCATCTTGGAGCCATATCAACTCCAACAAGACCCTGCTTACCTCACCTAGGATGCACAGTCACTAGTTGATCATTAGACAGTTGGACAGCAAGAACAAGGAGCTCCTCATAAATGAGCAGCAAAAATTGGCTTAAAATATGTGAGTACATTGCCACTATCCTGACCACAACCTTGCTGCACAGCGAACCTCACTGATGGTTCCACCAGTTGGAGGTGCAAAGTTTCTGCAACAGCTACCTGCCTCTCCGCAACTCAATCGTGGTATGCACCGAGTCCTGAATACTGGGAACTTCGAACACTGGATTTTATAAATTCTAAAACCAAAAACAAATCTTTCTTGTAATCTAATAAAGACGAGTTCTTTGATTAATGTTCTGGGTGCTATTGAAGCCAGGAGTTCCATTATTCAGTATAGGTGGAGTTGTAGCGTAAAGTTATTGAGGGGGTTTACTTTCTCTAAAGAGTGTGGGTAAGCACCGCTTTGTATACAAAACGGGCTTGCAAGCCTGTTTACATCATTTTTTTGAAGCAGTAAGTTGACGTTACATACAGCCAGATTAAATATACGTGTCTGTTCTGTGTCTTTCATTGGGCCTCAATGATTTGAAAAATACTTTTAATAAATGTGAAGCCTTCAACGATTACATTAGCGACTCCAATAATTACATATTTTTAAATTAAGAACCTGCTGGGAATGAGCAGCAATTCGATCAGCACCTGAAAGGGAAGGATAGCATAAAGTTACATTAATACTTTCACTTTAGAAATTATGCTTTCTGGTAAAGATGTGCCTTGCCACAACTTAATATTAGTATTTTGTAGTGGAGGTCCCACTGATGTGTGATGGCAAATGACAATTCTACAGGAGTTGAATTAGAAACAGAACTGATTGTTTGATCAGTCGATAACCAAAACTATCAGTGTGTGTATAGACTTCAGAAACCCCTCTTAAATTCTTCATCCAGATCCCAAATGGCAGATTTTCACATTTATTTTGTCATCCAATTGTAAAATTTGTTAACAATAAATTGATGGCTGGGATTTAATCCCTGTCCTTCAATGGGAACGTTTCATATACCACATGATGAAAGAATTGTTACTTAAAATTCCAACAGCGGGATGACCACTAAAATAATTCTTGTAGACTAAAATAATTCTTTAAAAGCTTTGTGAAATGTTGGTTTCTGAGGACATTACTTAACGTATGCCTCTTATTGTCTCATCACCTTACATAATCATCATTTCCTTTCTTGTGTGCCGGTTGTCGGCCTTCAGAAGGTACAAAGTGCACCAGGCTGTGTTTTCTTTTTTTGCCGCCTGGTTTCTTTTGATTATAGCTGCATTTGTCTCATTTCCACTGTCCAAAGGTGTCTCTACCTGTGTAATTCTGTGCCTATTTTATTTGACGGGCTCTCCAGTAACAGTCCTACCAACCAGGATGTACTGTGCATATTTTTGTGGTGATCTTGCCATGTCCTAGCATAATAATTATATTACCAGGACTATTTCTAGTTGTTAAAACATTTACACTTGTGTTTATGTGACCAAGTATTATTGTTAACATGCTTGTAACTCTGAGCGTTCAACTCCATTAGCCAGTTATAGAGTGCAGTTGCAATTTGTTAGCCAAACATCTTCTGGCGTTTGAATGTTTCACTTCAGGAAAGGATGAACTCTCATGCTATCCTCGAGGAAGTTTTGCTAGTTCTTGGGTAGTTGCTAGGACATGTATTTATTTATTCTGCAAAATGCTACCTCCTTTCACCAAATTGGGCAGTGCCATTAACAGGTGGCCAAACCATCATGCCTTCCAAAAGTCAATATAGGTCCCCCAGAGAACTTGGTTAAATGTATGATTGGCTTATGGGGCGAAGAGAAGAAACATTAATGAAAACTGTTCAGTTACATTTTGATTTATTGTTCTGGAGGTAATTGTAGGCTTTTAACAGGATCTATTTGAACTGCGAATTACTAGTGTTGTAAAAAGAAAATTGCACTTTAGTCTTGCAATCTTGGTTTAAAAAAAATTCTTGACATGAAAACATTCTGATTGAATTTACTTCCTTCTCTGTTCCTACTTCCTCTTAACAGGTGTTTTGCACAATGAGGCAGATGTTACCCTATTAAATGCACTGCATTTGGCGCAGTTCCTATTTAAGATCGTTCCAGGCAAAAAGGAAAAATAGAATGTTTACTGGGTGCAACTGTGTTGGTTCTTTCCATTAACTTCAACAAAAACTCTGGAAATTCTCGCTTGTATGTTGTCTTTCTTGTGATTTGTATTTTTGAAGCACAAAAGTGTTTGAATCAGAAAAGGTATTTCATACTGGTCTCGCGTAAATGAGAGTTTCTAAATCCTGTGTTTATTTTACAGAAGATCCATAGATGTTTATAGGCCATTCATTCCAAACTAATCCCAATGTTCTGCTCTCTCCCCATAGCCCTGTACCTTCCTTTGCTTTTAGCCACTTTTCCCTTAAAAGATGCAACCTTTGTCTCAGCCCCTCCCTGTGGAAAGCATTCCAACAAATGATTCAAATTTGATACAAAAACAGTGTGCATAAATGTTTCAAGAACATCATCACCCACTAATACACTTCTGTCTGTTTCTTTAACAGAAGGAGATGACCGCGAGTATGTGCCATTGAAAAGGATCTCCTGACTCGTTCTGGAAGAAGCTGTTTCATCTACATTGTTATTGAAATGGGTTCTCCTAACAAAACAAAAAAATTCCACTTGAAATGAAAGAAAAATTTCTGTCCTTTTCAAATAATTATTTGCTGATGTTCAAATGTGAAAGATAAAAATGCCAGACATGGAATTTTCTGTTGATGCAGGGAGCTGTAATTTTTTACAGGAAATTCTATACGGCACGGAAGCATCTACCTGGAACCGGTTAATTCTTGAAATTTCATAACCACTCTAAATTACATGATACTGTTGCTATATTGGTGCACAAAAAGAGAGAATTATAGCTTTTCTATGATAAATATTCTGCTTGATAGAAAGATTTATTGATATTTTATGCAGTTCATTGTATGTGAAGTGCTTTTGAATGTTTCTGAGAGATATGATAAGGCACGATATATAAGGCAAGATAATGCAAGTTTTTTCCATGAATTCAGACAATGAATAGTTCAATCTATTTAGTTTACTTGCACAGTAAATATAGGGGATGTGACGACGAGGTCTGGCTGGTGCCAGAGACCTTTTGGAAAAGCAAGTTGCAGTATTCCTCGCAGATTTCACTGTTTCGGTTTTCCTGAACAATTGATTCAAATCGGGAATGCCGAAAGTTTGTTTTAAAAGAAATGACTTGTGATGGTACAGTCTCACAGTGCTATCAACAGCACTAGCTCTCAGACAACAAAACTTGCAAATTTAGTCCTGAATGGTACATTTGTTCATTTTGGTTGTTCCAACTGAACAGAAAGCAGGTTGTGGATTTTTTAAAAAAATATTTAAAAATGAATGATATACTTTTTTATTATATTTCTTGTTTAAAACTTTAGTGTTAATGAATGCTATAATGCAATATAGTTTTGCATAGTTTCTGGGGACATCTGTGGTGTAAGGAAGTTCTTTTAAAATTTGTTATATTTTACCTATTTAGCTTTGTACGTTACATGATGTATTTTGATCTCCTACTGTCTGAAGTTTTTGTATCATTTTCTTCTTTGCACTTAATTCTGTGGTGAGAGTTTCTGCTTATAAGATTAGTGTGTAATGTTATTAAAACATTCACTTAACTTTTTCCCTCAAATTCTTACTGTTGCACGTTGTCTCAAGGAGTGTCTATCACAGCTGTTGCAGTTCTTAAGTAAAGCGAGTTCGGAAAACGGACTTCATGTCCTTTGTGGGGTTGAGCCTCCCACACTATTTATCATAAGGAAGGCCATCCGGACCTGTTACGATTTTTGGGCCCTCACCAGATATTATCCTTGTGCTAATTGCCAGGGGACAACTCCCAATGAGCCCCCTCCGAACTAAACTGTAATGTAATACACACAATATCTGCTACCACGTAAGCCATTTCTGCCTTGGTATCCCTTTAGAGCAATTCTTATTTTGGTTCCAGCAGCCAACTGGGTCTTGGGGTAGATTTTCATGTAACTGCTTCCATCGGGCAGAGCGAGCCCACTGCCTGCCTTATTGAAGTGGTCGGATCCATTTTCATAATTTTTTTAAAATTTCGTTCACGGGATGTGGGCATCGCTGGCAAGGCCAGCATTTATTGCCCATCCAGATAAGGACGGCAGGTTTCCTGCCCTAAAGGACATTAGTGAACCAGATGGGTTTTTAAGACAATCCAGTAGTTTCATGGTCTAGCTTTAAATTCCAGATTTATTTAATTAACTGAATTTAAATTCCCCAGCTGCTGTGGTGGGATTTGAACGCACGTCCCTGGATCATTAGTCCAGGCCTCTGGATTACTAGTCCAGTAACATAACCACTACGCTGTTATTGGGCATCATTTAAATATAACGGGTGAGCTGCCAGTGCTGAAAGCAGCTTACCAATCGGGTGAGACACATTTTCTCTGCAGAGGTAAGTAACGGAGGGAGGGGAGGCGATTCTGGAGGAGGGCCAGGCATTGGGTGGGGAGGGGTGTCGATTCTTGGGTCAGGAGGAGCACGAATGGTACTTGGTGTTGAGCAGCCTCCAACAATCCCTTTTAAGAACCACTGGTTAGGCTGCGCAACACCAAGTACCAATCAGCCGAGCTTGCACGACACATGCTCCACCCATTGGCAGTTCAAAATTGCATCAAAGTCATATTGATGTCATAGAAATTGGTTTTCATGGGCTAATAGGGGCCGTCCAATTCAAGGCTCCCACTAACTGGTCACGGTAAGAGCGGTAGCGGGAATGAGGTGGTAAATGCTACGCAGCAGTTTTCATTGCTCTACTGTCCCGTTCCCATTGGGCAGTGAAGATAAAAAAAATCAGTCCCTTGGTCTCATTATCTACATCCCTGTTGGACCAACTAATACACACAATAGGAGGGGAAAGCTTGTAAATCCACAAACACAAGTAGAAAATGCAACCTGTCAATCAATGTTGGAACATCTGTAGTGTTTACAGTGTCACATGGGACGTGCCAACTCCTTATGGAAGTAAGCGGGGCAATGAGATTAAACTAGGTGACTAGAAGAAAAACACTGGCATCGGCTCAATGGGTCAAGTAGCCTGTTTCAATGCTGTCACATTCGATGATTCTATCAGCTGTCCTGGCCGTTCCCTTTGTAGTTTTGCCTCTTCCACTTCCAAAAGAGTGCACTGACAATAATGCAGAATTGAGTTGTAGTTTCTCATTTTCCCAGCAGGTGGCACATGAAGCCTGCTGGAAGATTAGGAAGTTATTTCAGCCCATTTGATTGCATCCTTCCAGAATACCAACCTGACTTTTCCCATATAACGTCTACAAGATTACAAAATATTTGGCTTTTTTAGGCACGTGTTCAAGCCCCCAACTTTCAATTTATGCAAATTGCAGATAGTATCTCCCATCAAATTGACGGATTATTATTGGTGCACTGATGGGAGAAGAGCCCAATCCTGCCCCATTGGAAGTTAGGTGAGGCAGGTAGAGGAGTTGCCTTGCATGCCAGACATTTGGAAGCCATCTCAAATTCATTCAAACTGACCTGGCAAATGTAACATTGTTTGCGGTGGTTGTGTCTTCCCAGGTGTCCGGGTTACTATAAGATTTCACGGTGGCCTTTAGTGACTACAGCATTTCATCTGCCCAGCTCTGTTATATCCAGACTATCCGTATAAGACAGCTTTTGGAAATTCTAAAATCTAGCATGCGAACAATGTGCCCTCCAAGCTCCACACTATCCTCACTTGGAAATATATTGCCATTCCTTCATCATCGCTGGGTCAAAATCCTGGAGCTCCCTCTCTAACAGCACTATGGGAGTACCTTCACCGCACAGACTGCAGCGGTTCAAGAAGGCGGCTCACCACCACCTTCTCGAGGGCAATTAGGGATGGGCAATAAATGCTGGCCTTGGCAGCAACGCCCACATCCCAGGAACGAATACAATTCTAGTTATATTGCAGCACCAGAGGACATCCGTGGTACATACCCTATTCTGCCACTTGATGCCATCGATATGTCGTAGGCAGCCCGAGTGGAAATGGTCACTGCTTGAAGCGTCAAGTGGTAGCAGATTCACAACTCCGATCCATTTGGTAGGGCGGTGAGGACAACAGCTTGGTATACAGACTAACCCCTTGTCCTGCCAGAGTCTGCGCTCGAGTTTGGCATCGGATGAATATTGGGCCAGAATTTGCAGTAACGGGGCATCTAACGGCCTCTGCTCTTAGTTAGACTTGCCCTGCACCTTTCAGCTCACAAGACTTTTGCCCACAAAGTTACTGAAAGCCCGAGCTGGTAGCGGGACAGCGAGGGAAATGGGGCGTCTGGGACCTAAAT
Organism: Somniosus microcephalus; assembly: GCF_052327205.1. Classification (NCBI taxonomy): domain Eukaryota; kingdom Metazoa; phylum Chordata; class Chondrichthyes; order Squaliformes; family Somniosidae; genus Somniosus; species Somniosus microcephalus. The sequence continues at coordinate 30,459,837 of NC_140999.1, read as the reverse complement.
GAACAGGGCAACCAACAGGCTATCTCCTTAATGAAATTTAATGATTGGGAAATAAACAGCAGAAGGACTGAGGAGGAGGGTGAATTCAATGTCAAATCAGGTACATAGAGAGGGAAAGAATAATTGGATTAAGAGAGAAAAAAAGAAGGGAAAAGTAAGAAAAATAAATTTAAAATGTGATATTTTTAAAATCTCCCTGAAAATTCAAAATCTAAATGAATGAGACGCCACAGTTGTAATAGTTAATTTTCGGTGCCAGAGATTGATTGGTAGTAATGACCAATTATCGCATCATTAAAAGGGTACTTACGCCTGTAATTACTAGAGCTAAATATCTGCAGTGGGTTTATTTCGTAGCCACCGCGCATTACAGATTCAATGCTTGTGAATGGTGTGGCAGCCAGCCAAATTCCATTTTCGCAAAGCTAATGGCGGAGTGTCGCAACTCGGACAGCAACTTTTGGATAGCCGCATTTAACCGCGCATCTACTACTCGCCTGCAGTTGCTGTATCATTTATGCATAAATAACGGTGAGCACCATTAGCCTCACCATTATTTTGACAGCAAATAGTTAAGGCTACAATTTGTGCATTACCCTTAAGGTGGACAGACTGTGACATGAATATCACTTTTATTTGTTCCTAGCACACGAGGGAGAGCAGTGGCGTCTTTGTTTATTCCTCCCCAAGATGAGCCCCTGCCCCACCTTGAGCATCCACCAGGATGACGGCTGATAAACTGCCATAAGTGTAAATTCAGTTTGTATCATTTGAACCACATCTGTATCAGTGAGCTGCATAATCTGCATGTAATTATGTTTCTAATATTTATACTTTGAGAAATGTCTGCAGTTATAATATCTGCCAATTGCATGGCAGTAAGAATCAAAATTAGGCAAAAAGTTGGAGGGAATAGGAGTTAATTTTTGCAAGGAAAATGGAAAATTAATTGGTCAGCATGTATCCTGAGTCTTGGGTTAATAGACCATGGTCAGTCTCTACCTCCCACCCCACCCTTAGAGAGGTACTGACTGACCCTTACCATAGAGAAGGAGAGTTCTCATACGCCCCTGCCACACCTTGCCCGCACCCCATAACACTGATAGAAAAGCCACAAAGCATGACGCCAGCCATCTTTGACTGAGGATGCGATTAGGGTTGCAAAGGGGTGGAAAGTTTCCGGTAAATTTCCGGAAATTTTCCACGGGAAGTTTAGCTTGGGAATTTTGCCCAAAAAAGCACATGCTAGCATAATATTGTTTTTTTTGTATTTCTTTCTTTTTTTTTCCACAGGTCCTCTCTTAAAATTACTAACAGAGATGGAATCTTAATTATTAAGGAATTTCTTAATCAATATATGTTTATCTTCTTACTTGGCTTGTTTTAATAATTACAAGTTTTGTGTGTGACTGTGAACAAATGTGTCCTGATTGGTTGGATGAGTGGATGAACGATTAGCTCCCTCTATTTGTAATATTTGCATATCGAATTGTGATTGGCCTGCAGGCATCTGTAAGACTGCTATAGTTTTTTTAAGATCCAGGTTAGGGGTCCTGAGGGAAGTCATTTTGTTTTCTGCTGATGTTGTGATGATGCAGTAAGTAAATCAGACTTTATACCAAATAAACCAGTTACTTGTTGAACTCTGTTGTCCTTCAATTTAAAATATACAAAATAATACACTATTGGTGATGTAGTGTCATGTGTGTACAGGTCATGCTTCCATCACATGGAGCATCAGCAAAAATGTACTCACCTTGTTGCAATCGTGCTGATCGACCGCAGTTCGACACAGCGATGAATGCCCTTTATTTCTCTGCATAGAACAATGCCACGTTTACCGTCGGATGTGTGGAAGCATTTTACCCCAGGCATTAAAGATGGAAAGACTGTGTACATGTGCAAACACTGTAGAAAGCCATATGTAAAGAATGCCACAAAGATGCAGCAGCATTTATCCAAATGCAACAACTTCACTCAAAGCTCACAGCAGTCAGTCCAGAGTTCCTCTGCTTCCATTCAAGAAGATGATGGGTCTCATTCAGCATCAGGCTCCTTATCATCAGCAACTCCTGGCCCACTTGGAAGGTTCTTTGATACAATGGATAACCATAGCCAGAAGAATGCAGATGAGTGCCTTGCTCGAGCTGTATATGCAACAGGCTCACCCCTCATGCTCACAGCCAATGTGTACTGGAAGAGATTTTTCAATGTTATTCGCCCTGCATACTGTCCTCCCACCAGACATGCTTTGTCTACTTATTTGCTGGAGGCTGAGTATAACAGAGTCCAAGGAAAGCTCAAAGAAACGATAGCGATGGCAGACTGTGGTGCAGTTATCTCAGATGGGTGGTCAAATGTACGAGGGGAGGGCATCATAAACTACATTGTCTCCACTCCTCTCCCAGTGTTCTTCAAGAGCACAGACACGAAGGACAACAGACACACAGGCACATACATTGCTGATGAGCTGAAAGCGGTCATCAACGATCTTGGATCACAAAAGGTCTTTGCAGTAGTTACTGACAATGCTGCGAATATGAAGGCTGCTTGGGCTCAAGTGGAGGAGGCCTACCCTCATATTACGTCTATTGGGTGCTCAGCTCATGGGCTTAACCTGCTCCTCAAGGACATCATGGGTTTGAGAACCATGGAAGCACTGTACAAGAGAGCCAAGCAAGTTGTTAAGTATGTCAGGGGAAAACAGGTAGTTGCAGCAATCTACAACTCCAAGCAAATGACAAAGAACAAGAACACCACACTGAAGCTGCCCAACAACACTAGATGGGGTGGTGTTGTCATAATGTACAACAGCCTTCTGGAGGGTAAGGAGTCGCTGCAAGAAATGGCAATATCCCAGTCTGGGGATATGGAAACCACCATCAAGAAAATACTGCTGGATGATGTGTTTTGAGAGAGAGTGGTTAGCAGCCTTAAACTACTCTCACCAGTAGCATCTGCAATTGCTCAGATTGAAGGCGATGACGCTGTCTTGTCAGATGTTCTCAGGCTTTTTACTGATTTAAAAGAACAAATCAGCATTGCCCTACCCACATCCCTGCTGCTCAAAGCAGAGGAGAAGGTTGTTCAATTCATACAGACGCGTCAAGAATTTTGTGTCAAGCCGATTCATGCTGCAGCATACATGCTGGACCCAAAGCATGTTGGGAGACCAATACTTTCTGGAGAACAGATCAACAGCGTTTACAGTGTGATTTCTACCCTCTCACACCATCTCAATCTGGATGTGGGCAAAGTCCTGGGAAGTCTGGCAAAGTTCTCTACCAAGCAAGGTCTTTGGAATGGGGATGGGATATGGGAATCATGCAAGCATATCAGTGCACATACCTGGTGGAAGGGGCTTTGTGCATCTGAGGTCCTGTCACCTATTGCATCGGTGATACTCCAAATCCCACCTTCATCAGCGGCCTCTGAACGAAACTGGTCACTTTTTGGGAATACGCATACAAAGGTGCGCAACAGGCTGACTAACAAGAGAGTGGAGAAACTGGTGGCTATCCGGGCGAACCTACAACTTATTGAGCCAGATACAGAAGTGTCCACCACACAGCTAGACATTGACACAGAGGAGGAAATGGACACGTCAGAGCCAGAGTCAGAGAATCAGGAGGAGCAATTAGGAGTAGAAGACTCAGAAGACTCATGAGTAGAAGACTCAAAGGGACAAAATAAGGACAAATTACAGGCTAAATAAGCTGACGCTCTTTTTATTTTATTTTAGATGGGTCTTTTTTGTGGGGGTTCAATAAAGTTCAAAATTATAACCTAAATAAAGCTTTGAAAGCCTGTTTTTATTTGTATGGAACAGTATGTCTATTTTGACGACAAAGATAATATAAGGGTCAGAGACAAAAACCATCAGTGTGCAAAAAAACTCTAAATTCCCGAAAATTCCCATGGAAAGTTTCCTCTTTTAAAAATTCCCAGAATTTTGCAACCCTAGATGCGATGTGGTGTTCAAAAAACCTGAGCTGCGTTTACAGGACAATCCACTTCACCCTAATCAGGTCAGACCCAGATTTATTGTGCAAGACTTCAGCATCGGTGCGAACTCTACACCAACTCGACCATTGTAGTACAAGTGTGTCCTTACAGTGAGGAGAAAGTAGAAAGACACTGCCCAAAAAAAAGGAAACTTCACATTGTTTCTGCCATTCTTTTGTTAGATTACATTTTTTTTTTATGAACAGTCAAACTCACTGCTCTAACCATCTAGAACACTAGATGTTGCTTAGTTTTGTTACAGCAGAACTATGCTAAACTGAACCAGTCGGAACTGAACACAGCTCGGACTAGCAGTGCACCGTGCAGTATTTGTTCTGTGTATTAAACATAGCTTTTCGGACAGTATTTACTTTTCTCTACTGCCATTTATTTTTGCTGTGCTGCGCTTTTCATCCATTTCAGCTGCTCACACAAATTCAAGTACAGCATGGAGAATATTTTGGCCTATTGTAATTACTGATCTGTGGGGACTAACATAGGTTAGTGGTGCTCTTCTGTGCTTTGAAAATTGAACACGCCTCAAGTTTTTTAGGCCCAATAGTTTTAAATCAGTAGATGAAGTGTTAATTTGGGGTCGGCCATTTACGACTGGGATGAGGAGGAATTTCTCCACACAGAGGGTTGTGAATCTTTGGCATTCTCTACCCTAAAGGGCTGTGAATGCTGAATCGTTGAGTATATTCAAGGCCGAGATAGATAGATTTTTGCATTCTAGAGGAATCAAGGGATACAGGGATCGGGCGGGAAAGTGGAGTTGAGGAGCTCCAGGGGCCATATGGCCGACTCCTGCACCTATTTCTTATTTTTCTCCTTTGTTTACAATAAGAACATATGCAAATTTAATATAAGGCTCTGAACCAACTGCTATATTATTGAAGGTTATTTTAATGGGATAATAAAATGTACTCATTTATTTACTAGCATGTAGAACCGTCCTCTTGTATAAATGGGCTTTTCACCTTATAAGTGCCCCTGGCAGACTACACTATGATAGATTACTGGCACCTGACGGTTGTTTGAAGATTGTAGTCAATTTGGACCTTGGTTTACGCTGAATCAGCTCTGCCGTACCCATTACAGTAGTTTGAAACCTCAACAGTTCAAAGACATACTGGTACGGTCTAGACTGACTACATGTCTTGCATTGCAAATTTCGTTCTGAAATAATTGTGATGGAAATTGAACCTGAAGATACCAATGACTCTCTCGGGGAGCTACAATTAACCTATTCATTAAACAAATACATTGGATGGACAATATTAACTCTTGTTTAATCATTCCCACAGAAGTGTTTTCCCAGTAAGTGGTTCTCAAATTACAAATATATACCATATTTCCTATGTAACTCCACTAACTCAGTTTCCACCTCTGTTCTCCTGACCTGGAGCCATTCATCTCCAGCCTTGTATTCCTACAGTACTTTTACATTAGAGCAGTGCAATCGGCAGTAGATGTGCAGTTCCCCCACCATCGGAAATGTGTGTCTATAACCCTGCCATCGGACTAAAGCCCCCTGTTACAGCAAGGTAAATGATGAAAGCCAATACTGTACATTTTCACCTGTCTGACAATCAGGTCTTTTTATTTTTTGCATTGGGACTTAGTAGGCCATGGATACGGGCACACAATGACAAAATATAAGGGGGAGAATGGTAAGGTACATGAAGGTTGAAACAGCAACAAATGGTATAGTAAAGGCCCCCTAATGGTGCTTTTACATTGAATACTTCTGTAGTTCACATCATGGGAGACGATGGCTATGAAAATGAATGCAGACAACTGTGTATAGGAAGGAACAGTGGGTGACGTGTATTCCATGAATGGTGTTGAATAGCTTAAAATGAAGTTGAAAGAGGTCTGGGAGTCTTCGTATAACTTGGATCAGTGGTAGCACTCTCGCCTCTAAGTCAGAAGGTTGCGGGTGCAAGCCCCACTCTTCGACTTGAGCACAGAATCTTAGCCGACGCTCTAGTCCAGTACTGAGGGAGTGCTGCACTACCAGAGGTGCTGACTCTCAGATGAAATATTAAACTGGGGTCCCATCTGCCCTCTCAGGTGGATGTAAAAGATCCCATGGCACTATTCAAAGAAGAGTAGCGAGTTCTCCTGGTGTTCTGGCCAACATTTATTCCTCAACCAACACCACAAAATACAGTTTAATTGGTCATTTAGCTCATTGCTGTTTGTGGGACCTTTCTGTACTTCATTGGCTGTGAAGCACTTTAGGACGTTCTGAGGTCATGAAAGGCGCTATATAAATGCAAGTTCTTTCTCTTTCTGAACCTGATGCGCAACATGTCCAAGTTATGAGGAAAGACTGGAGTAAACTTGGAATCTTCAACCTGGAAAGGAAGCATCTGCGAGGTGATCTTATAGAGGAATAGAAGGTAGTCAAGGGAATGGAAAAGGTAAACCTGGAATACTACTTTAAAACACAAGAGTAGACAGGTTCAAAATAGTAAAAGTGAAATTTAGGACTGAAATCAGGAAATTGCTTTTCACACAAACAGTGATCAACATGCAATGGATGTCCAGATAGAATAGTGGAGATGAAAATCTTGGTATCATTTAAGAAACAGTTGGATATTGCAGAGGGGAGTCTTTAGGATCTTTCTGGATAGATGAACTAAGATGGGCCGAATGATCCTCTTTACCTGTAATTATCCTGTGATCTTATGAGACCAATGTCTTATGAGACCAATGTCTTGTACTGACTCCCATATTTACATCATCAAAATTTGCTCCCCTATCCTGTAAGCAGAATTGTAGATGTACATTTTCATTGGTTTGCAACTCTGCTGCTGGGATAAGGAAACCCGTTTTAAGAATGAAAATATTGTGGAGAGGGGAGGTGGGAGGGGGACTGAAACAATGGTCTCCCACAATCCGGACTACGGAAGCACCAAAAAGAAAAGGCCTTTTGCTTCCTGAATCTATCCACCTTTCAGTCCTGGTGCATACCTTACCCACTTCTCAGGAGGCACTCGTGCTAGACAACAGATTCACGGGTGTTGACAGGCCTAGGTACCTCCCACGGAGCCCATATTTCATGGGTGACCCTTGAAAATGGCTTTAGATAGGCTATCTGACCGCAGAGGACCATCACAGCCGCGTCTCATCCTAGCTTTATAAGATGTTCATGTGCACATTTCCAGCAGGGATCACTGATTATCAATCAGTAATGGGAAGCCTGACAGAATGTTCACTCTTTAGCCCAGGAACAGTAAATTCCCTCACACTTTAAGTCCATCCTGAGAAATCAAGTTTTCTTTCATTATGCCATTGGTACTGTCTCTTACATGACCCCCCTGCTCCCATGTTCTATGAAGGCCTAGGACCTGTCAAGGAATGACGATTTTTTTTAATAAAGCTTCACTTCTTAAAGGATTTGCCAAGTTCCAACAAAAATGTTTCCATCCAGTTACTGTAACCAATACCCACATTATCGCCAGGCCCCTCATCACAGTGAGCAGAAGCACCTGGCAACCTTCACACTGCTCCAGGGAAGCTGCCATCACAAGCAATACGATCTCCCCTGTCTTTGCGCAGAACAGCTGCTATTACAGGCATTGATTTAGTTTACTTGCTGCACAAAACATCACGAGTTGTCTCTTCTGCTCATGCACTGAAACATCACACATGCTTAGAAGAAGTAACCTGCACTGAGCTGAGCGTCTAGAACCAGGAAAGGTAGTGATTCACACCAGCTCGTTTCAATCAATAGAAAATACACTTTGCTTCTTTTGTAATTCATTCATTCTCGGGATATGGGCATCGCTGGCAAGACCTGCATTTTTTGCCCGTTCCTAGTTGCCGTTGAGAAGGTGGTAGTGGACCTGCTTCTTGAATAGGAGCCTGACAAATCCCAGTCCTTGGTTCTGAGTTCTCTCTGCCAATCTCCTCCCCTATAGTAATGCAAATGAGTGGTATGACTGCGTACTCACTTTTTTCAAAAGTTCTCCTTTAACTCTCGTCCTCTCCTGAAGGCACTGACTCTTTGCTAGGCTACGACTCCATGGTTTTGTACCCAGCTGGACATTGTTCATGTCTGAGCCTAAACAGGGAGCGTCGGCATACTATTCCAACCAAGTTCAACCCTGCCTCATCTGATATCCACACGCATATGGTTTCCGGCAGGGACTGTATGATAGCGATCAGGAATGGGAACGGCTACTGATTTTTCCTCTCCTGGCCAAGGAACACAGAGGTCAATTGTAGCACCTCCAACTGCTGCCCTGATTGAGATCAACTAACTCCGCATTAACCAAAGCATTCTCCCTGTTTACACCAATGCAGCAATTGTGACAGGAGAAATACAGCACTAATATAACATCACTGTTCTGTTGTGTGGAGGAAGGGGGAGGGGAGATGTCGCCCACCTTACCCAATAAATGTCACTTCATGTTTTTCTGCAGGAATTTGGCAACTTGTGTGTTTTAATGTTTCTAATTACAGGATTGCTTACATACCTGCCGTAGTCGGAGCATCGGATGCACATGGAGAAAAACTGGCATAGACTTTTTTTTTATTCCTTCCTGGGATGTGGGCGCGCTGGCAAGACCAGCATTTATTGCCCATCCCTAATTGCCCTTGAGAAGGTGGTGAGCCGCCTTCTTGAACCGCTGCAGTCCATGTGATGAAGGTACTCCCACAGTGCTGTTAGGGAGGGAGTTCCAGGATGTTGACCCAGCGACGATGACTGCAGCCCTTAGACATTAATTTGCATTTTTGTCAAGCGCTTAACGAATTTCCTTTAAATGATACAGGATTGTAGAACTCACAGCATAAAAATGTCCATTCAACAACAACTTACATTTATATAGGGACCTTAGCGTAGTAAACCTCCCAAGGCGTTTCATGGGAGCGTCATCAAAAAACAAAATTTGACACCGAGCCACATAAGCAGATGTTAGGGCAGGTGAGGTAGGTTTTAAGGAGCATCTTAAAGAAGGAAAGAGAGGTAGAGAGTCGGAAAGATTTAGGGAGGGAATTCCAGTACTTAGTACCTCGGCAACTGAAGACACGGCCACTAATTCAGCCTATTGCACCTTCAACTGCAGCTATCTAGTCCAATCCTTGCCTTTGCCCCTTATCCTTTTCAAATAATGATCCAATTAAGTGACTTTTTCAAAAGTGACATAGAGTTTGGGAAAAAGTGTGGCCGGCAGATCAGTCTTATAATTTCTGTCTGTTTTATCCCTTCAATGTTGTTGTAAACTTGCATAAAATAAAAGTTGTTAATCAGGTTCTTTACAATGTCCTCCTGAGAACAATGTCTCCTATCTGATCTATTCACACACGTAACCTAAAGGATAGGAGTCGAATGGAACTGTAAACAATGGGAAAGGATCAGGCTATACTGTCACGTAGCAGAGATAGATTAATGATCACACCATCACTGATGGATTTCAGCAGTTTCAAGCTCTCAGTACTTTGCTCCACGAGGGAGCTGACACAGAGCTCCTGTTAACAATTGTGGGGACAAACCGATCAGAATCAGTTCATCCATTTAATCTCATATTTGTGTGGGAAAAAAATCTCAAACCGTGCTGGCTACTTGCACTGGATTACGCTGCAGTTGCACAGTCTGGCTTATGAAGCTTTTAAACAATGTGAGACCTTTATATTTCTGTGGATTGCTCTAAGGTTGCCCTAGCCCCTGGGGCTGGGATCAGTTTACAGACAATGCTGGTGGGTGGGGAGTTTTTATGTGAGGAGATGAGGAAGAAGGTACATTTGTAATTTCTATCTGACATGTTTGGGATTTTTAACTCCCTTAAGTTGGAACAAGTATTGTGGTTTGGGGAGGCGGTACAGAAAGCCAACCACAAATGACCTGACTGTGAGTGCTGAGATGTAAATGTGTCAGCTCTTGTTCTGGAACTTGCCGAGAGCTTTAAAAGATACAAGCCTTCCATAGCTGTGTCAATTATCCATTTCTTTTTTTGATGGTGTGGAACGACCACTCCTCTTTCTCTGCTGTACCTTAGCTGAATGTCAGTATCTGAATTACTTTTACCTGTAATAGTAATTTTACACTTTCCTTTCAGAAAATAAATTATCAGCCAGATGTTCCTCAAGCCCCAAAGCTACAAGTAAATTAACCAAGGCCTGGAAGAGGGAGTGTACTGAATGGCCCTTTCTTGTTGCTTCATTCTTAAGGGCTTAAAATTGCATTTACACTACAACAATAGCATCAGTACAAAATGGTTTGGTTTCACTTTGGAGTCAGTTTGGTCTTTCCCTCCAGATTTGCACTCCAACTTAGAGTCATTGGGAGGCTTCAGTTGTAGTGTAAACGCAGCCCAAATTAACCAGCTAAGTTCTGTTTGATGTGGTGTTTGAGCAGTTTGCATTATTGATAGTCCACGGTGGTACACGGTGCGGTGAAAATAGTCACATTGGTGCAGTGCTTGCCAAGTGTTAACGTGGCTCCGTGGTAGCACTTTTGCCTCAGGGTCAGAACGTTGTGGGTTCAAGCTCCAATCCGGGGATTTAAGCACATCATCTAGGCTGATACTTCAGTACAGTACTGAGGGAATGCTGTTGGAGATTCTGTTTTTCAGATGCGACTTTAAACTAAGGCTCCATCTGCCTGTTCAGATGGATGTAAACGATCCTATGGCACTTTTTGGAGAAGAATGAGGAGTTCTACTGGTGCCCTATCCAAACAATGCCACTAAAACAGATTAATTTGTCATTTATTCTCATTGCTGTTTGGGGCTCTTTGGTGTATGCAAATTGGCTGCTGTATTTATCTACATAACAGAAGTGACTATGCTACAAAAGTAATTCATTGATGGTGAAGTGCCTGAAGATGTGAAAGGCACTATATATAAATGCACGTTCTTTCTTAACCTTGTTCCGTTAGGCACTAATCACCAAACAGATGTTGTATCATCTGTGTGAGGAGATATAGAGGCTAATTGTAGTCTCTATTTTGCCCAGCAATGGGAGAAGGGGCATAATGGAATGACTGTTCTCTGCCCCTTTTGTGCACCGTTGAAATTTCTGGTGAGAGTTGGGGCAGCAGGCAGTCAGTCCTGTCTAAAACATTAAAATATGGAAATGGAGCAAGGGCAAGACATACGGTGCTAACAATGTCTAGGAAACTATAGCCCCGATTTTAATCTAACCTGCCTTGCCTGTTTTACACCCCGTCCGTTTTACACTCCATTGAATCAAGGTTGAAATCGATGTTTAGGTGTCCAAGGTTGCTAGAGGTCAGGGAGTTCATTTAAAGTGCACAATATTACAAATGCAAGTGTTTTTAGGATATTTTTGCAGTGATCATTTTTGCCAGCACTTGCATTGTCATGAGCCTTTGTGACAATTAGTGTAATTTTTTTTTGCCCCAGCACTGTTACTGCTACCCATGGGTTTCCCAATGGGAATACCCCTATGAGGTAACTGGAAGAAGAGAAGGATGTATGGAGGGCTGACCGGTAGCTCAGGCTGCACAGGTCCGCACTGTGCCCACTTTCCAGTATTCACACAGCTGCATCTGCAGACAGAGGTGAACATACCCTGCTTTGGCCAATTGCTAGTGCACATCAAAGGAAGCTGGGACAGCACACCCAATGGCAAAACTAAGATATGTAAGCACATGACTAATCTCGGAGATACCCTAATCACAGCATGTCCTGCATGAAAGAAGGCATACAAGGGTAATCAATGGCCAGCATAACCTGATTGCCTACACCCGCCAAGAAGCCACCAATAATATGACAGTGCTGGCACATTTACCTGGCAATGACCCTGGGAAACTCTCTACGCAGTGTCCAGGTCAATACAGAGTCAGATGTAGAGCTGTGCCATGTACTGCAAGGGCACCTGCAGCTGCCATCCAGCTAAGGGCTGGTGCATCCAGTGATAGTAGTGGCTAGCTATGGCCTGAAACTTGCTTCACCTCCTTGCAGGCGTGCTGCAGTGCTGATCCATGAGGATAGTGCCATGCTGTCCTCACAACCAACTCATGCGGCACCAACACTACTTCAGCATCAAAATGGGTAAGAGGAGCTGGGCCAATTCAACACTTGCCTGCAAACTTATACCTGCACCTTGGGTTTCCTTTTCTTTCATTTTTGGCTACCTGCTTCTTCAGCCTTGGCAAAGGCTGCTAATGATCGGAGATGCCTTTGACCCTTTCCAAAAGCTTTGATATTTTTTGTCCCTCTACTGTTTTACTCCCTATTAATTGGCCCCATCCCTTTAAATTTCACTTAAATGCAATTTTCTGTTCCCAACAGTACACCTAAATCCATCCAAGTCTGCACTTGGACCTGCGAATAATTCTTCTCAGGCAGTCCCTCGGAACTGAGGATGACTTGCTTCCACATTAAAAATGAGTTCTCAGGTGACTGATGAGTCCAATGCAGGACCTACAGTCTCTGTCACAGGTGGGGCAGAGTTGAAGGGGTGGGTGGGTGGGGTGCTTGGGTTGACGTGCGCTCCTTGCGCTGCCTGCGCTTGGCTTCTGCTTGCTCCCGGCGAAGAGACTCGAGGTGTTCAGTGCCTTCCCGAATGCTTCTCCTCCACTTTGTGCGGTCTTGGGCCAGGGATTCCCAGGTGTCGATAGGGATGTTACACTTTTTCAAGGAGGCTTTGAGGGTGTCCTTAAAGCATTTCCTCTGCCCACCTGGGGCTCTCTTGCCGTGCCGGAGCTCCGAGTAGAGCGCTTGTTTTGGGAGCCTCATATCGGGCATGCGGACAATGTGACCCGTCCATCGGAGCTGATTGAGCGTGGTCAAAGCTTCGATGCTGGGAATATTTTCCTGAGCAAGAACACTGACGTTGGTGCACCTATCCTGTCAATGGATTTGCAGGATCTTGCGGAGGCAGCGTTGGTTGTACCTCTCCAGTGCTTTGAGATGCCTGCTGTACATGGTCCATGTCTCTGAGGCATACAGCAGGGCGCGTATCACTGCTGCTCTGTAGACCATGAGCTTAGTGCCGGGTTTGAGGTCCTGGTCTTCAAACACTCTCTTCCTCAGGCGACCGAAGGCTGCACTGGCACACTGAAAGTGGTGTTGGACTTCGTCGTTGACGTCTGCCCTTGTTGATAGTAGGCTCCCGAGGTATGGAAAGTGGTCCAGGTTGTCCAAGGCCTTGTCGTGGATTTTGATAATCGGGGGGCAGTACTGTGTGGCGGGGGCAAGTTGGTAGAGGACCTTTGTCTTACGGATGTTTAGTGTAAGGCCCATGCTCTCGTACGCTTCGGTGAAGGTGTTTACGATGGTTTGGAGTTCGATCTCCGAGTGAGCACAGACGCAAGCATCATCTGCATACTGTAATTCGACAACAGAGGATGGGACGACCTTGGATCTGGACTGGAGGCGACGGAGGTTGAACAGTTTCCCATTTGTTCTGTAAATTAGCTCCACTCCAGTGGGGAGCTTACTGAGGGTGAGATGGAACATTGCAGCAAGGAAGATCGAGAAGAGTGTTGGTGCGATGACACAGCCTTGTTTGACCCCGGTTCGTACGTGAATTGGGTCTGTGGTGGAACCGTTGGTCAGGATCACGGCTTGTATGTCATCGTGAAGCAGGCGGAGGATGGTGACAAACTTTTGAGGGCAGCCGAATTTGAGGATGACACTCCATAATCCCTCACGGTTGACAGTGTCGAAGGCCTTTGTGAGATCAAAGAAGGCCATGTACAGCGGTTGGCGCTATTCCCAGCATTTCTCTTGTAATTGACGTGCGGTGAAGATCATGTCCATTGTGCCCCTTAGTGGGCGGAATCCACATTGTGACTCTGGGAGGAGCTCTTCGGCCACTGGGAGAAGGCGATTGAGGAGGATTCTTGCGATGACTTTCCCTGTGGCAGACAGCAGGGAAACTCCTCTGTAATTACCGCAATCCGACTTGTCACCTTTCTTGAAGATGGTCACAATTACGGCATCTCTGAGATCCCCTGGCATGCTCTCCTCCTTCCAGATAAGAGAAATGAGTTCATGAATTCGCACCAGTAGTGCTTCTCCGCCATGCTTTAGTGCCTCAGCGGGAATTCCATCTGCTCCTGAGGCCTTGTTGTTCTTCAGTTGTCGGATGGCCTTTTCAACCTCATGCCGGGCTGGGGTTGTGCTGAGATGGTGACGAGTAGCATGCTGTGGGATGGAGTTGAGGACACTCGCGTTGAAGACAGAGTCGCGGTTAAGGCAAATGCGATTATGCAAATGAATTTATCCCAGAAAATTACATGTTATTTGGAATTGTCAGTTCTCAGCCATTTAACATAGACTTACACCAGCCGATGAAAATCGGCCCATGCTCTCCTGGCGTTGCTGATGGTGACTGAAATGCTCGTGTTCTATCAATGGCTGTCAGACCCAGCCAGAGCAACTGTTAACATCATTCTGACTGGCAGCCGGGTCCAACGTTGTTGCTTAACTCGCTGCTGCGTTGCACAGAACAGCTTGGCACAGTATTGGGGCGAATTTGCGATAACATCTATTTGGAAGTGGTGAGCTAGGTGGCTGACTTAGTCATTTCCTGTCCCATAACATCTGTTATACTTTTCGGCTTTACTCAGATATTTCTCTTGTGCTCAACGCCAAAGGCCTCTCACGTCAGCAAGTCCCCACTTCCTGTTAACCAGAACGTAACTTTACATGCACAACATCTAACAATGTAACATTGCCCCGGAGTCAAACAGTAAAAGTTACTGCAATAACTCACCGAATGGACATAAACCTTTCTCTTGTTCTAATTTTGAACAGCGAAAGAATAAAGATTCTATCAGACCACTTGACTTAGACTATAAACTATGAATCATGTTCATTAAAAGTAAAAGTTAAACAGCCATATAATGTCAATACAATACATTTCACTTAGTTATAGAATTTCTTACTTCTTATACTTCTCAAATATGAAAATAACAAAGGATATGGCATTTTGTTAACCATCTTAATGACACTGAACTTGGACCAGTGCCCGTAACATAAAACTGTTCACTGCAGATAAAAGACATCCAATAGCCAAAACAAATTACAAATACGCAAATATTGAGCAAATGTCAGAAACTTCTCCAGGGAAAGCAAGCGATGTTCCTTCATTCATATTTCGACATCAGCTTCATTGTAGCACTGCCAGTGGTCTGAGAACAGGTGACTGCTGGCCACAGTGGAAGGTGCTTTGTGAGGGAGAGAAAGAAATGAGAGAGGAGAGAAATACCTTACAAAAAGAAAGAGTATCACTGTCAGGAAATGGAAAACTACTTATTGCGGGGAATGAGTATTCGGGATATATACTTGAAATAAACTGCATATCTGTAACGGTATTTTTTTTTATTTTAGCTATCACAGCCTAGAATAGAAAAATAACTGGTAAATCAATAGGCACCCTTTTCTCCACAGACCATCTGCTAGTTAACTCCCGAATTGTTAAGCCCCTCAAAGTTTGCCAGTACTCAATTCTTCCTCCAGCAGAGTTTGCTATAACAAGTTCACTTTTATTTTCTCTGTTCACAAACATCACCAGGTTCTATATGCAGTGTTTGCACTGCCAGGTTAAATCAATATTTCATCATCTGTCTGGTCTACATTGATAACTGTGCCAAGGCTGCAAAAGGAGTGAGGTAAACATTTCTGTTCTCAGCACATGATCATGAGGTACTTCCTGTAATCTGGAACCCACCCAACATTAGTTCATTATTGACTTTTATTTTCCTTCTCTAAATTTATTTTAAACAACTTACAAGGAAAGTATATTTGTAAATAACTGAACTGGTAGAACTGCAAACTGAAGGACAAGGAACCAGATATGTTATTTGATATTGGCCCAGAAATTGCTGGCGGGGGCATCTCGCAGCGAGCACCTTGAAATTATTTTTTACCTCACCCTGCAGGTCGTATTATTTTTGCGCAGCAAGTTGCTGGAAGTGCGAATTGATAACAGCGCGGTGACGACAATGCCAACAGGACATCTGGGACCTCCTAAACGTCGTGTCCAATGGACAATCTCTTCAACCAAACAAATTAAAGGATAGAGAAAGAAACAGAACCAACAACAGAGAAGGAAATAGGGTGAATGAGAGTCAAATTAGATAAAGGAAGAGAAATAAAGAGAGGGAAAGAAAGAGAGCGGATTAAGAGAGAGAGAACAAAGACAGAGAATGGGAAAGTAAGAAAAAATAACATTTTAAATTTTAAAAACCTTTAGGAACAATTTACTACCTGCAGGAGTGAGACTCTACAATTTCAATTGCTACTTTTCTGGGCCTCCAAGATTGAGCAGCATGTCAGGACCATAAATCATGTCATTAGCAGGGTCATTGCGACGTGAATTACCAGCCCTAAATGCCTGCGGTGAGATTAATCCGTATTTATGATGAAAATCCAGCAATTTCTTGACACTCAATGAATGCCAATGAGGAGATTGACACCGAGCTCCCAATTTTGCGAGGCTAATGGCAGAGTGGCGCAAATCGTCCAGCAATTTGTTGCGATTCACAACTTGTAATGTATCTCTTCCTCGCCACAAATTGCTGGCTTTTTTATGCACTAATAATGGCGGGCACCGTGAACTTGATATTATTTTCCCAGCAATTGTTGTGCTGTTATTTAATACATCACTTTTTACCCTCGGAATGCTAGAAACAGCTTGCATAAAACGGTCCCTTCTTTACTATGTAGCTTAGTGGGGGAGCACTGACTGGAAACATTTACACATCCAGTTCAAATTGAAACCATTTGTTTTGGATGAAGGAATAGTCGACTAACAGGCAGATTTATTACATTCAACATGAAATCAGAACCATAAATGCACCTTGTTCTGTGCAGAATTCACTTTGAACTGTCATCAGGAATTTGTGGCTTGCGCACAGAAACAGAGCACCCCACATCGGTTGCCAAAGGTGTGTTGTGAGAGAGCTGCAGGTTTTTTCCAGTAAAGAGGTGTTTTGAAATTGTGTTTTTGTAGGCCGTCATACTTTTGATGCCCTTCAGGATCGTTGCATGCTACAAAACAATCTCAGTGGAATTTTTTTTTTAAACCGAGGAGGGGCCAAGGCCCATAATGTAGGACAGCACCAAGATTTTAAAAAGTAAAAGAGAAGATAAGGTAAATCAGAAAATAATGATTAAGTGGCTTTTAAAAGCCTGAAGATTATAGGAGGAATGATAAACTCAGGGAGGCAAGGAGTTCCCCAGTTTTGAGGTCTTAGGGCAGGAGACTGCAATTAGGCTTGATTTAAACACAAGGGTAAGAACATAAGAATTGGAGCAGGAGTAGGTCATTTGGCCCCTCGAGCCTGCGCCGCCATTCAATAAGATCATAGCTGATCTGATCTTGGCCTCAACCCCACTTCCCTGCCCGCTCCCCATAAGCCTTGACTTCCTTACCATTCAAAAATCTGTCTATCTCCACCTTAAATATATTCAATGACCCAGCCTCCATAGCTCTCTGGGGAAGAGAATTCCAAAGATTCACGACCCTCTGAGAGGAGAAATTCCTCCTCATTTTCGTTTTAAATGGGTGAGCCCTTATTCTGAAGTATACCCCCTAGTTCTAGATTCCCCCACGAGGGAAAACATCCTCCCTGCATCTACCCTGTCAAGCCTCTTCAGAATCTTATATGTTTCAATAAGATCCCCTCTCATTCTTCTAAACTCCAATGAGTATAGGCCCAACCTGCTCAACCTTTCTTCATAAGACAACCCCTTCATCTCAGGAATCAATATCGTGAACCTTCTTTGAACTGCCTCCAATGCAAGTATATCCTTCCTTAAATAAGGAGACCAAAACTGTATGCAGTACTCCAGGTGTGGTCTCACCAATGCCCTGTACAGTTGTAACAGGACTTCCCTACTTTTATACTCCATTCCCTTTGCAATAAAGGCCAACATTCCATTTGCCTTCCTAATTACTTGCTGTACCTGCGTGCTAACTTTTTGTGATTCATGTACAAGGACCCCTAGATCCCTCTGTACCTCAGCATTTTGTAATCTCTCCCCATTTAAATAATAATTTGCTTTTTCATTTTTCCTACCAAAGTGGATAACCTCGCATTTTCCCACATTAAACTCCATCTGCCAGATTTTTGCCCACTCACTTAGCCTATCTATATCCCTTTGGAGATTCTTTGCGTCCTCCACACAATTTGCTTTCCCACTTATCTTTGTATTATCAGCAAATTTGGCTACATTACACTCGGTCTCTTCATCCAAGTCATTAATATAGATTGTAAATAGTTGAGGCCCCAGCACTGATCCCTGCGGATGGAGGAGGACGAGCTTGTAGGATAGCATATTTAGAAGATTCAGGGTTAAATAGGACACTGAGGTTACGAACGGTCTGGTTCAGCCTCAGACAGTGGCCAGGGAGGGGGATAGAGTCGGTAGCTGGGAAACGCAGTTTGTGGCAGGGTCCAAAGACAATGGCCCAATATTTAATTGGAGGGAATTTCTGCTCATCCAATACTGGATGTCCGACAAGCAGTGTAACAAATCAGAGGCAGTGGAGGGGGTCGAGAAAGGTAGTGGTGAGGTATAGCAGGGTACCGCCAGGGTACATGTGGAATCTGACCTGTTTTTGGATGGTAAGAATTGATATATATTGGTTATACCTGCGAAATACATGAAGAAACTGAACATTAGAAATGACTGTTGGAGATATTAATGAAAGCTTGATATGTTCTTACGGCATTGCTTGGGTGTAGTATTCTAACAGAGGCGTTAACTAATTTAAAATAAATAGGTTAATGCCACAATGAAAACATACAATGAAGGATTGTCATAAGATTGTGGTAAGTCTTCACTAATATCACCAATGGTAGTTCCTAGGTTTGTGCCTCTGAAGAATTAAATGCAACACATTTACCTATTGAAGGGCATGGAGGAGATCAAGATGTAATGATTCAGCCTTTGCGCTATCAGAGGGCTGGAAGTTGTGACCAGTAACAGCATGTGAACTGAAAGAAGTTGACGAATGTAGTGTGGATTCATCAGAAAAACAGTGGTCTCCCTTACCTTGCTGCCTGACCTCCTCAAACCCTCTAATCGGAGGGAGTCCCAAGTGGAAGACTCACTGCCAGTTCCTTCAGGCATGCCAGAAATGAATATCCTTCCAACAAATGTACAGGAAAGTTAGACAGGAGGACCTGGAATGCCCCTCCCGCCCCAATTCCATGGGAACTTTTGTCCTGTGCCCATTTGCAGATATGGGCACCAGATCCATCCCTTTGGAGAAGCCCCTGGAAATCCTGAAGCAACATAAAGGGGGTGGAGATCTGGCATCAAAGGCCTGTGTCCCTTTTTCCTAACCTTTGTGCCCAGGTAATGAGAACTGAGCTCAGGAAAATTGGCCATATTGTTGATTCAGGATTTTTCAGACTGATGGAGATGACAGTTAAGCAGGGCTAAGGAGAATGACAGGCCTGATTGAGAACCAGGTCTGACAGAAGGGGAATTTCTGCTTCTCTTTGTACTGAGATGACAGCATAACTGTGGTAATAGTGTAGGTTATTCAAGATTTCCCAAAAAATCCCCATTATGAAACGAGTGATGGACCTGCATTACAGGGGCAACCACAAACTCTCAAATCTGTGAGGCTTGGATTGGTCTGTAGCATTTTAGCTTAACACTGTCCTGACTTCCACTTCCACTACCCCAGTTCTCATGTTATGTCTTCTGGCTTTGATCTTATGTTTCATGTCATGATCTTGCTAACCTTTGTCCAGACATAAGGGCAGGTCCTGGGTCAGTTAAACAGTTATGGCAGTTGGATTTCCCTGTAATAACAAACCTTTAGAGCCAAAAGCCACTGGTTAGTTATACAGGAAACTTTCGATTTACCGGCACCTAAATAACCAGAAATGTCGGTTAACCGGCAAAATTCAGGAGTAGGTTTTACTTCATATTTATTTGCCTTCTTCCATCTGTGCTGTGCAAGGGTGTGGCTGCAGCTGTTGCTAAGCTACAGAGACGCTTGAAACTTGTGTTCATTGTTCTACAGTTGTTGCTAAGCAACAGGGTTTGTTGCTTTATACGGAGCTGTCAGCTCTCCCTATCTTTTACTATAGTGTTCGGTTATCCGGAATTTTTGATGAACCGGCACCACGTCGGTCCCGTCTGTGCCAGATAAAAGAAAGTTTCCTGTACCCCTAATTTTGTCTGAACTTTCCACTCACACTTGCCCCCCTCCACCAGTCAACCTGCAGTACCTGAGTCAAGTAATCTTTGTTCATATGAGTCCTGACAGTTGAGGGCCAATTTTCCTCTGCCCTGCTCCCAGGATGTCGGCGTCACTGGCAAGACCGACATTTATTGCCTGTCCCTAGATGCCCTGAGAAGATTGTGGTGGGCCTGCTTTTTGAACAACTGAGTGGCTTGCTAGGCCACTCCATGTGGCAGTTAGGAGTCAACCACGGTCGTGTGGGACTGGAGTCACATACAGACCAGACTAGATAAGGATGTCATGTTTTCTTCCCCATTTAAGTTTTTATGACAATCCAACAGCTTCATGGCCACTTTTACTGACGCCAGCTTTTTTATTTCAGTTTTTCTGAATACAGAAGTCAAAGTCCAAAACTGCCACGGTGGAATTTAAACTCACGGTCCCTCGATTACCAGTCCAGCAACATAGCCATCACATTAAGTGGGATTAGGATGGATTAGCTCTTTGTCGGACGGCACGGACACGATGGGCCAAATGGCCTCCTTCTGTGCTGTAAATTTCTATGATTCTATGGTTCTAGGTGCATTAAGGATCTGAGATTGAAGAGAAGCTGGGGTTGTTCTCCTTGAAGCACAGAAGGTTCAGAGGAGATTTAATAGAGGTGTCCAAAATTACAAACGGTTTTAATAGAGTAAATAAGGATAAACTGTTTCCACTGGCAGGAGGATCGGTAACCAGAGGACACCGATTTAATATAATTGGCAAAAAAAACACAGAAGATGATGAGGATTTTTTTTAAGCAGTGAGTTGTGATCTGGAATGTGCTGCCTGAAAGAGTGGTGGAAGCAGATTCAATTGTAACTCTCAAAAGGAAATTGGATAAATACTTGAAAAGGAAAAATTTGCAGGACTATGGGGAAAGAGTGGGGGAGTGGGACTAATTGGATCACTCTTTCAAAGAGCCGGCACAGGCATGATGGGCCGAATGTCCTCCTTATGTGCTGTATCATTCTGTGATTCAATGATTACTGTAACCCTACTGAGGTGATGCTGCCATGTAGCCAGTTCTGTGCTGTTATTGATGTTATTATAAACATGCTTTCTTCTCATCATGCGGCAGACTGACTATTCTGATCTGTGTAGCTCAGATACTCATTGGATGAACTCACTCAGCTATCAGAAGATTTTCTTTAAATAATTGCTAGTGCTCCCCAGATACTGGCACTGCTGAATTAGAGGCTTTATATAAAAAGGAGCAAGAGTGGGACAATGAGGTACAGACTGGAGGAGAGGCAACATCCCACACTCAAGAGCGTTTGGGAAAGAGAGCAAAAAGGCCAAGATCTAGAGCATTTTAAAAATTAATTCCTGGGACATGGGCATCGCTGGCAAGGCCAGCATTTATTGCCCATCCCTTGTTGCCCTTGAGAAGGTGGTGGTGAGCCGCCTTCTTGAACCACTGCAGTCCGTGCGGTGAAGGCACTCCCACAGTGCTGTTATGGAGGGAGTTCCAGGATTTTGACCCAGCGACGATGAAGGATCGGTGACATACTTCCAAGTCAGGATGGTGTGTGACTTGGAGGTGAACTTGAAGGTGGCGGTGTTCCCATGAGCCTGCTGCCCTTGTCCTTCTAGGTGGTAGAGGTCGCAGGTTTGGGAGGTGCTGCCGAATTAGCCTTGGCGAGTTGCTGCAGTGCATCTTGTAGATGGTACAGACTGCAGCCACGGTACGCTGGTGGTGGAGGGAGTGAATGTTTGGGAGTACAGAGCATAGAAGGGAGCTGATTGAAAACCTATGTCAACTTTATCCTTAAAATTACAGCACATAGGAGACCATTCAGACCATCATGCCTATATTGGTATTATATCTTTAACTAGAACTATCTACGCTAAGCCCATTTTCTTGCTCTTTCATTGTTGTATTCTTTTTAATTTTTTCTTTTCAAATACTTATTTGTGTTCTCTTTTAAATGATGTTATAGTTCTACCTTGATAGTGTTAAATCTGTGTGTTATATTGCGAATTACTACACAGACCACAAGAGTAAACTTTAACAGGACTTTACTATTCGAAGGTCAGGGCGGAACTGCCCAATAAATCCTTACACAGCACTTATATACCGGTGTGGTCACCACCAGTATTACAGTATACAGCAGCCAAGATAAAGTAGTGCAACCCTTAAAATAGTTCTCTTAAAGGTGGAATGTTACATACACTACAATCCTCCCTTTTTAGGTTAACAGCATATATTCCCATTAAACATAACATCATAACATATATACACAACCTCATGTAAAAACAGTTCACAGATTCAGTCTCTCTGGAGGCTTCCTGACTCAATCCGGATAACGCCTCGGTGGTGTAGTAGTTTTCGGTGGTGTAGTAGGTTCTTCTGGCAAGGTCGATTCGGCTTGAATGCCAGTGTCAGGTTCATCTGATTCCAGTATTACCGGATCGGAGGTAGATACTATGG
This sequence comes from Somniosus microcephalus, assembly GCF_052327205.1. Taxonomy (NCBI): domain Eukaryota; kingdom Metazoa; phylum Chordata; class Chondrichthyes; order Squaliformes; family Somniosidae; genus Somniosus; species Somniosus microcephalus. The sequence continues at coordinate 30,437,222 of NC_140999.1, read as the reverse complement.
GTATCTCTGCTTCAACATTAGGCGTATAGAGTTGTGGAGTAGGTTGGCCCTTTTCGGGTGACTCTATGATCTGGTCAACATGGCGCCTTATTATGCTTTCACCAATGTCCACGGTATACATCAACGGTCCTAGCCGTTTGCAAACAGTTCCAGGCTGCCATTTCTCGGTACGGTAGTCCTGGGCCAAAACTTGTTGACCTATCTGGAAGGTTCTAGTTGGCCTTTCATTCATGCCTTGAAATTGCCGGTTCTCTACGTCCCTTCTGATGTTTGGCTTGATCAAATCCAGCCGGCATCTTAGTCTTCTATTGAAAAACATCATGGCGGGAGTTTGGTTTGTGACCGCATGTGTTGCATTCCTGTACGCCAACAAGAAGTTATCTACCTTATGTTGTAGATTTATGTCTTCATTACCCATGGCCTTTATGGCCTTCTTGAAGGTCTGAACAAACCTTTCAGCTAATCCATTGGTGGCGGGATGGTATGGGGTGGACGTGTAGTGCTTAACCCCATTGTTTTTTAAGAACTTCCTGAATTCTTCGGACACAAATTGCGGTCCATTATCAGAACAGATCTGTTCCGGTAGCCCATTCCTGGCAAATATGGTCCTCAATACTGTGATGGTTTTTTCTGTGGTGGTGGAGGACATCTTTATTACTTCCGGCCACTTGGAGTGTGCATCCACCGCGATTAAAAACATTGAGTCCATGAATGGACCAGCAAAGTCGATATGTACCCTTTGCCATGGAGACGAGGGCCACTCCCATGGGTGCAGAGGAGCTTGTGGAGGGGCGTTTTGGACCTTCTGGCATCCTAGACAGCTCTTGGTCATTTCTTCGATGTCTCCATCGATACCTGGCCACCACACAAACGCTCTGGCTAGGTTCTTCATTTTCACTCCACCCAGATGTCCCTCGTGAAGCTCCTTTAGCACTTTATGCTGGAGTTTGGGTGGAATCACCACTCTGGATCCACACATCAAAGTTCCTCGGCACACTGACAGCTGTTCTCTTCTTTGCGAAAATGCTGGCAACATTGGTTCGCCATGTGCTGGCCATCCCTTCACCGTTAAATCGTAGACTTGTGAGAGAGTCGGGTCATTTCTTGTTTCCTTTTCGATCGTAGAATTTGTTACTGGTAGACATTCCACTATGGTTGAGTGGAACATCTCCACTGGATCCACTGTAGGCGCCTCTTCTACCGTTGGCAATGGTAGGCGCGATAACCCGTCAGCATTCCCATGCTGTTTTGATCCTTTGTATTCGATGTCATATTGGTGTACCCCTAGGAAAATGGACCACCTCTGTAGCCTTTGCGCTGTCATAGTGGAAACGGCCTTGTTAGGGTTGAATATGGATACCAACGGCTGGTGGTCTGTCAGCAGTGTAAACTTCTTGCCCTGCAGGTAATGATTGAATTTCTTTACTCCCCACACAAGGCTGAGAGCCTCCCTATCTATCTGAGCATAGTTGCGCTCAGCGGAGGTCAATGATCTGGATGCAAATACGACTGGCCTTTCCGAGCCATTTGGCAACTTGTGTGAGAGTACTGCTCCAATACCATAAGGGGAAGCATCACAAGCTAGACGAAGAGGTAGCCGTTGGGTTGAAGTGAGCCAACACTTCCTCAGAGGTGATCAATGCCTTGCTTTTGCGAAAGGCCTTCTTACAGTCCTCGCTCCACTTCCATGGTACTTCTTTCCGCAACAGAGCATTCAGCGGGTGCAGCACTGTGGATAGATATGGCAGAAACTTATGGTAATAGTTAATCAACCCCAGAAACGACCTCAACTGGGATACATTTTCCGGAGCGGGGGCCTTCACAACAGCTTCGATCTTGTCAGGTGACTTGTGCAGCCCCTCCTGGTCAATGACATGACCACAGTACAAGATCCGCTTCTGGAAGAACTCACATTTCTGGCGATTAACTCGAAGGCCATATTCCTTCAACCTGGTGAGCACCAGTTTCAAATTTGCGAGGTGTTCCTCCTCGTCCTCTCCTGTAATCAGGATATCGTCCAAGTAACACTGAGTGCTTGGAATTCCTTGTAAGACCTACTCCATGGCCCTCTGCCAAATTGCTGGAGCCGAAGCCACTCCAAAAACCAGTCTATTATATCGATACAAGCCTCTGTGCGTGTTGATTGTGAGATACTGGCGCGACTCTTCCTCAACTTCCATCTGTAAGTATGCTTGCACCAGGTCTATCTTGGTGAAGTGTTTCCCGCCAGACAATGAAGCAAAGATATCCTCAATCCGCGGAAGCGGATATTGCACCGTGTGAAGCACCGGATTAACTGTGATCTTGAAGTCTCCGCAGATGCGGACCTTTCCCGTTTCCCCTGGCTTGTTACTCGATGAATGCTTCATGACGGGAACAATGGGCGTGGCCCACTCACTCCAGTCCACCTTAGACAGTACCCCTGAACGTTCAAGCTCTTCCAGTTCAGCCTCCACAGCAGGTCGTATCGCATAAGGTACCGATCTGGCTTTGAAAAATTTTGGGTTTGCATGTTCTGCAATCTTGATTTTTGCCTTAATTCCTCTCAGTGTTCCCAGTCCCTGTTGGAATACCTCTTTAGCCTCATCCAATATTCTGGACAATCGTTCAGGTTTGACATCTTTCTTTCCGGAATCTACCGTTATTGCGTTTAGGGAGTGCCAGTCCATATTTATTTTCCTGATCCACTCCCGTCCCAGAAGTGGTGGACCTCCCTCGGGTAGTACATATATGTCCATTCCTTGGTGTTCTTTGCCCTTGTGTATCACCTTGACTTTTATCTTTCCGATGGGGTATACTTTTTGCCCCGTGTATGTCTGCAATACTATCTTCGTGTCCCGTAGGGGAATATGTTTGAATAACTTTTTGTAATCTTGCTTATTCATGACTGTCAATGCCGATCCGGTGTCCAATTCCATCTTCACTTGAACTTCTGCAATCTGCAGTGTGACCCAGATAGTTTGTCGGTCAGTTTCCTTACTTACATTGTGAATTCTCAGACTACCCAGTTCCTTGCTGTTGGAGTCTGAGTCCGAATTCTGTTCATCCGAACTCTTCACAGCCACCTTATGTACCTTTCTGTACTTTTTCTGCGGTGACTTTTTGTTGCTGGTCTTCTTTCCTGACCGGCATACTTTAGCTATGTGACCAAGCTTGCCACATTTTCTACATTCCTGGTTTGTAAACCAGCATTGGTTCTGATCGTGTGTTGTCTTCCCACAACGATAACATTTCGTTGTACCCGAAGCCATTTGATCTACGCTGAGTACCGCTGTCTTCAGCTGCATTTCCGCAGTGCCTCTCGCTGCGGCTTCGTGCGATGCTGCAATAGTGACAGCCTTATCAAGTGTAAGATCATTCTCTTCGAGCAGTCGCTTTTGTGTTCCTTCCTTCGACAACCCACACACGAACTTGTCTCTCAGTGCCTCTGTCAGATTTTCTCCAAACTGACATTATTTCACTAGCCTACGCAGTTCAACCATGTACTCCATGTTGCTTTCCTCTTTCAGCTGCGTTCTCGCATAAAATTTAAATCGTTCCGCCAACATCAGCGGTGTGGGGTTCAAATGATCCTTCAGGACAGCAACAATATTAGCGAAAGTCTGATCCGCCGGTTTAGCTGGTGTTAGAAGATGCTTCAATAGCCCGTATGTCTTTGCACCCATTGAGTTTAGTAAAGTTAGTGCTTTATCATCATTTGATATTTCATTTGCCTTACAATATATCTCTATGCGTTCTACATACGTGGCCCAATCTTCCACCTCAGGATCGAAATCGTTGGTGTTACCACGCTTAGCCATCTTCGCAATCTTTTTGAGAAACAACAACGAAATTTTTCTTTAACTCTTTTTTTTTTCCAAAAATGGCGGTTTCCCGCGCTTGTCTTCTTCCCCGCCTCCGAAAATGGCGGTTTCCCGCGCTTGTCTTCTTCCCCGCCTCCGAAAATGGCGGTTTCCCGCGCTCGCACGGTCTCCCTCGCTCGCTCGGTCTCTGTCTCTCCCGCTCGCTCGGGCTCTGTCTCTCCCGCTGGCTGTAACGGCGATTGCCGTATTGCTGCGTTCGCCCTCCCCAGCGGTTTCCAATCGCGCCTCCCAGCCCCTCTTGCAGTCCGGTCCTTTCCCCCCCCCGGCTGCGGCTGAGTTCTCCGCGTTTAAAAAAAAATTATTTTCTCCCGCGCAAGCGGTTCTCGGTCGCTGCGCCTCACGGCCTCGGTAGCTGCCCGGCCTCTTTTCTTTTTACCGGTCGGTCGAGCTTGCTCTCGACGCTGCTGCGTCTCCCAGCCCGCTTGCAGCCCGGTCTCTCACACCGGCTGCGTTTGCCTGCACCGCGGCTTCCGTGCCTGACGCTGCCCAGTCTCAGCGCCTCTGGCCCCGACTTCTGTCCAGCTCCTTTCCCCGGCCGTGGTCGAGTTCTCCGCCCTTATATCCTCCGTTTAAAAAAAAAATTTCTCCCCTACTCACAGTCAACGTGGCCGACTTGCTTCTTGTCGCTGATCGGCTCACTCACCACCGTGATAGAAGGGACGATCACTGCCTGTTGCTGATGGAAGGCTTCGTGTCAGAATTCTTCCTTCTTCCTTTGCTCTGCAGACTCGAGTCTTCTCTCAGCAGGATGACGAGGGCGGATGCCTCCTCTCAACGCCCGTTAAACTGCCTTGGATCGTCTCTGCCGCAGGGTAAGATCGTCTTCGTCGCCACTGTTAAATCTGTGTGTTATATTGCGAATTACTACACAGACCACAAGAGTAAACTTTAACAGGACTTTACTATTCGAAGGTCAGGGCGGAACTGCCCAATAAATCCTTACACAGCACTTATATACCGGTGTGGTCACCACCGGTATTACAGCAGCCAAGATAAAGTAGTGCAACCCTTAAAATAGTTCTTTTAAAGGTGGAACGTTACATACACTACAGATAGCCGCTTATGGTAAAGCATTCCATGTTCTAATAACCCTCAGTGAAAACACTTCTAAGAGAGAGGGAGAAAATGGTACAAAAATCAAATAAGCAGACTGATTCAAGCCAAAAGTCTTAGATAATAAATAATCTGCCTTATAATTCTTTCCATGCTTCCTACATTAGAGGTACAAAATATGTTTGGAACAAAATTAATATAAATTATTGAAGCAAAATATGTAGTAGAGAAAGAAAGAACTTGCATTTAGATAGCGCCTTTCGTGACCTCAGGACATTCCAAAGTGTTTTACAGCCAATTAATTACTTTTGAAGTGTAGTCACTGTTGTAATATAGGAAACCAGGCATGCCAGTTTGCACACAGCAAGGTCCCACAAACAGCAATATGATAAATGAGCAGGTAATCTAGTATTTTTTAGTGGTATTGGTTGAGGGGTAAATATTGGCGAGGACACCAGCAAGAACTCACCTATTTTTCTTCAAATAGTGCCATGGGATCTTTTATTTCCATCCAAGAGAGCAGACGGGGCCTCAGTTTAATATCTCATCTGAAAGACGGCACCTCTGAAATTGCAGCATTCCCTCAGTACTGCACTGGAGTGTCAGCCTAGATTACATGCCTAAATCCCTGGGGTGGGACTTGAACCCATAACCTTCTGACATAAAGGCAAGAGTGTTACCACTGAGCCACAGCTGACACTGGATTCATACAGTTGTATCATGGGATACTGAAGGTGGCTGATTAATATCATCGATGTATTTACAATGTAAACCAGAAACTTGCTTTTCATGGCATTCAACTCTGTTTATTTGAACTACAAGTCTTAAGACTTTTTAACTTGGCAGCAATCCTGTATCATCGTTAGCTTGTGCCGTACTGTTTCCCATAGTCCAAAGGTTTCCTGAATTTAAAAGTAAATAACTAAGTTGGAAGGTACTGGAACAAGCCAAAGCCTACAACAAAGAGAGGTCTTAAATATGCTTAACATGTGATCCTGTCATATGGCAGTAAACTATAATATAATGTGTAAGTTAACTGCAAAAGCAAACAGTGAGCTCAGATCTCACCTTGGAACAATGATCTTACTTGTTCTCAGTTCACATGCAAAAAAATGTTTGCATCTATCCCGTTGCCTAATTGTGACACTGGGCTATATAGACCGGAGAAGGCCCAATTTTCCACCCCTAGTTTGGACTCAGTTATCTGGTCTCAGTTCAGGCAATGGCATGGGCACTACAATCGCCTAAGAAACCAGGCTACAGATAGGAAAAGTCAGGGTAGACTGCTGCTCTTGATCGCTGTCCAGTGACCCCTGACGGAGATTGCATGGACATCAGGTGAGAACAGGATCAGACTCCGCTATGATGTGATGCTCCTTGTGGGTTGAATTGCCTGCAAACTGTGTAAGTTTACACATAAAAATATCTACTTGGGTGAGTTACTGACTGGCAGCTGGCACCCCAGCAAGCCAGTGCCTTCAGAAGACATGGGGAAAAAACTTTGAAATAATGGTCAGCTGCAGTACAGATCTGCCATGCATGTAGTGCAAGAACAACAGATGGTCTCATTATTGACAGCAATTCAGCAATAATAAATTGTACTCTTGGCATACTGCATGACAGGGTTACAGCATAAGTAGGACATTAAAGGGAGCTGTGATACCCACGTGTCTTCACTGTGAACAATTAGTCCATTTTTCTGTCACTATATGACTTCCTCTTTTGTGGTGAACTACAGCTCTTTATGAGCTGCCGCCTCACTAGATTTCACACTCTCCAGCCATGGGCTACAGCCCAAGCTTTTCCTGTGGCAGCAGCCTCTCCAAACTAGAGGGAAGGATTCCCATTGCAACATTTGGTGACCTGTGCCCTGAGCTACTAGCAAAGGTGCACCTACATGACGGGCCTATATCACCCCATATTTGTCTATCTGGCAAAATTGTGACACATAGCATGAGAAGAATATAACATCGATAGTGAACCTTCAGCTACATTACTTGTGTTGGCCCATTAATTGGTGCCTTGATGACTGAGGCAGATGTCGCAAACAGACTTTGTGGAAGTGCACCACTTTGTGCATCTGGTCCTTTTGGTTAATGAAAGTGTGATGTGGCCACTGTATAATTAAGTTAGGCTAGAAAAGCCAGTGGACCACATTTTTGTACACTGAAAATTGCTGGTAATTAAGGTGATGAAGTGCCACTGTTTTATACTGTTATGATAAGCTCACCATAATAATGGCACCAGTTCATGTTTCAAGTTTGCTAAAGCCCCCAGTGGCGGATTGGGTGCGTAGTTCGGTGGTCATGCTCAGAAATGTCCGCCTGCTTTGTATTAGAACTGAGACAGGGAGAAGGATTCTGCTTTTCATAACATGACTGCAACAAATTGTCTTTTGAAATGAAGCAAGTCTTTTTCATTAAAAGGAAATTGTTTTTCAGGAACATATGCTTGTTCGCAAAAATGCTTTAGACTTGGTTTGGAATGGGAACTTATTTTATTTTCTGTTTTAAAGGGTCATGAAATATTTTGTAGCAAACTATGGATTCCTAGTAATGATCATAGATAGTCGTCTCATTGAGAGGTTTGGATTCTGAACTCCAAGATTAGTTTGGTGCCGTAAGTTATGTTTTAGTGTTATGGGGGAGGGTAATCTTTTTGACGTCTGTGCTGCAGCAATGATCACTTTACGTGCTGACTGCCAGTACACATTTCATTGACATCCATAGTGCAGAATTAATAATTCATAACTGATTGTTGGAAAATTCCACAGTTGTTAGATATTGTATATCAGATGTTTTTCTTCTCAGCAGAGCCTTGCTGTAAACACATCATTGACAAAATTATTCCATTGTTCAAATACCTAAACTAATAATATATACCTACTAGCAGAAACCCCATGGCATTGCTCACATATCGTGCTGTTTTAAAATAATAGGGAGGGGGCAGTTAAAATGGAGCGGGTGAGCTAATCACTTTGACCCCAATCTGTGGCGATTTTAAAATGCCTGATTTTTCAGACGTATGGGGCAACACCTGAGCCAGGCAGGAGCCTCGTACATTTATGCAAATTGGGGTCCTATTACGTCAATAGGACAGCGATGCCACCGTAATCGGGAAGACAGCCAGGTGGCTGCCCCGACAGCAATAATCTGGTCAGACCACCGATGAGGCCTTGTAAGATAAGTTTCAAACTTTCCTCCAGGTCCCACGAGGGGCTCCTTCCCGAATTGCTGACTGTCTGGAACCCCCATCACCCTCCCATTACCCCTCCCCCTCATCCCTGCACTTACCTTGGGCCTGGTGAGCAGTCTCCAGGTTGCCCGACTTTCCACCGCTTCACTGGACTGTGATGTGACAGCTTTACCAAAACAAGAATATTATAGATAGATAGATAATAATGGATTGTATGCAGCCTAAATATTCTAATTGTATTCTAATATTATAAATATTCTAATTGTTAAAACCAAAACCATTGCCTTCACCCCCACCCCCCACCCGGATTCGACACCCTCGCCAACAATTCCATCCCCCTCCCCGACCACTGTCTCAGGCTGATACAAACTGTTCACAACCTTGGCATTCTGCTCGATCCCAAATTGTTTCAACCCCATAAACTCTCCATCACAAAGGTCGCCTACTTCCACCTCTATAATATTGCCCGACCCCGCCCTTACATCAGCCCATCTGCCCCGAAATCATCATACATATCTTTGCCACCTCCAGACTCAATTCCTTCAATGCTCTCCTTGTGCACCTCCCCATCCTCCAAATTCTATCAATTTCAGCTGATCCAAAACTGTGCTGCCGATATCCTATCCCACACCAAGTACCACACACCCATCAAACCCTTCCTCGCTTACCTACATTGGCTCCTCGTCCCCAAACACCTCAAATTTAAATTTCTCATCCTTGTGTTTAAATCCCTCCATGGCCTCGTACGTCCCTATCTCTGTAACTCCTCCAACCCTACAAAATCACCCCAAACTCTTTATTCCTCTGACTCAGGTCTCCTCCTGCTCTCCCTTCACCCCAGCATTGGCAGCTGTGCTTTCAGCTCCCTCGTTCCCACATTCTGGAATTCCCTCCGTCTCTCCACCTACTGCTCCTCCATTAAGAAGCTCCTTAAAGTACCACCTCTTTGACCAAGCTTTTAGTCACCCCTTCTAAATCTCTCCTTTGGTTCAGCCTCTGTTTTCTTCCTTATGCCTCTGTGATAAAAATGCAAGTTGTTGTTGTTCTTGCTCTTGTAAAAAACCCAACCCAACTTATAAAGTATTTCCCATTGAAACAGTGAATATATTAACGAACTGTTTCAAATCTGCTGACACAAATTAAAGAGTGTGGGCCAATGCAGCTGACTCCACTTCACCTCTTACTTAGTAACACAAACAGACATCTCTGAAATTGTATCCTCTGCATGCTTGTGGAATGGGTCTTAGGGCACTGGTGTCATCTGTCATTCGTGTCACCTTATTGATTTTCCTGGTATCTGGAATCCTGAGCACTTAACCCAGTCATACTTACCCTGCAGATTTTACTTGAGAGTGAATCTGGAGCTGCTTCCAGTCCTGTGGAGAGTTCCTTCCTGTTCATTTAAAACATTTGAATTCACATATATGCTCAAAATGACCACCCGATTGAAGTGCTGAATTGATGCACAGATGTTTGCTTTGGGAAAATGTAAATTAAAGGGCATCAGAAGCAAACAAAACTGAATATAATGAGCAGAACAAAGTTATGAAGAAGATTCTTGCACGTTTTTCTATCGTTGTCCAGTCAAATCTACATATAAGTAAATCTGGTGTAAGTAAATTATTGGTACAGGTAATTTATTTGCCTGCTTTCAATTTTATCTTAATTCAGTAACAAGTACTTATGCAAGTAACTCCTTAATCCTACTTGACCTCCTGTATATAACAGGATTATACTTGAAATATCACTGTAGTAAATAGAGGCACCAACATTATTATGTAATGTGCAAAGATTAATCTATTTTGTTATGGAAAAATATATCAAGCCCTTCAATTTACAGGAAACTCTCTTTTAACCGGCATATTAAAAAAATCCGGAAATCTCTCTTAACCGGCAAAATTCAGGAGTAGGTTCAGGTAAGTTTTACTGTATATTAGTGGCCGTGTAACTGAGGTTCCTGGATCTGTGGCCGTGTAACTGGGGTTCCTGCACCTGTGGCCATGCAACAGGGACTCCTGGATCTGTGGCCGTGTAACCGGGACTCCTGTACAAGTGCCGTGTAACCGGGGCTCCTGCACCTGTGGCCGTGTACGGGGCTCTCGTACCTGGGTAACTATGCCTCTCTGTAATCCGGACTTTTTGATCAACCGGCACCACGCCGGTCCCGTCGGTGCCGGATAAAAAAGAGTTTCCTGTATTAGATGAGTCCAAATGAAAGGAGGAGTGAACCCTTGACCCTCAGCCAGAAGAAATGATCAGTTGCAGTGCTGCCTGTAAATTAGTTTTTGACTTGCTTGTGTGGGGAAGCAGTGTTCATTTTTAGCAAAGGCTATTTGATGGAGCGCCTTGTGATGCCCCAAGGTAATCTAACTAGTGTGTGGTAGGGGAGGGTGGTGGAATCAATAATAATAACCACCTTGCTCCACCCTATGTCCTATTAGCATCACAGCTAGTTGTGGAGCAAGCAGGGGCCCAGACTGACCCTGCCCCTTCCCCCAACAGTTGGAGAAGGATGTGCGATGGTGGAAAACATGCGTAAGACTGAAATGAAGGAAAAGAAACTAAAGCTTAAACTTGAAAAGGCTAGCAGGTTAATCCCCCCGCCCGCCTTGTTTCCTTGCAGTTTATCAATTTTTTTGACATTTTTTCTGGCTGGTTGAATTCTTTCGGTCTTTTACACTACAACTCCCAGGATCTTCAATCTGTCTCCATTGTGCACATTGCAAATTATGACAGCCGTTTAAAAAGAATCGTATTTCTGGTAGTAAGGGAGAGTATCCAGTTTGAGGACTTTCCATGTAAGAGAAAAAAAGAGTCAAGACTGACGGAGCCTATGGGGAGATATTTAATTGTGACCAGAATTCGGCTAATCAGTTAGCGCTAAGTGTAGTTAAACTTCAATTCTCAATGTTCGCATGGACAAATGTTAAATGCAAATGTCACAAAATGGAGTGCCCATGCCTAGTACACAGTCCATGAAACCTCTAAAAAATAGTAAGTTGTATAAAGCACTGGCCAGATATAGTTCAACCACAATATTTTCAATAGATACATCCATCATTCTGATCAAAAATCTCAACAACGTGGAAAAAGTGATTATAATTTTTCCAGAAGCAAAATCCACTCCACGATAATCACATTGAATGTTTCCTTTCTGCAAAGTTTAATAAGGAACCTTGCAGGAACCATGTTCTGGGGTTAAAAAAGAGGTAATGTAAACCCATCCAGACCTTGTACTAATCTACTGCTCCCTCCTGACTCTTCAAATTGGATTGAAGGCCGTTTAATGTAAATGTGGACTTGATGCGGCTCCAGATTCTGGCAAGCAGTGGGCAACACCAGTGTGGTGAGCTTATGGGGGGAGTTATAACCTAAAACAACGGGTGGGTTAGGAGCATGGGGGTAGTTAAATTGTTAAAAATGGGAATCCTGACCTGAACCCACCTCCAACTCGCCTCTTCCAGTTTTAACGGAGGCAGGATGGAGGGGGCGGCACGGGGCGGGGTACCAACCTGCTCCCAGGAGGTGGGACATCAATTTTAATATTATAATTGTTGTGTCGGTACCTTTCTACCTAGACACAATTAGAACTCAGAACCCAGAGATTCAAACATGAAGTGCTTTATTCAGGAAGGAAAGGAAAGTTCTGGAGAGTGCCGAACAAAGAGAGCTAAACTTAACCAAGAGAACACCCAACCATGTATCTGCTGTGACAGTGCCACCACAGGTGGGAGGAGAACACACAATACATAACATATTCCTCCCCTCTTAAATGAAAGGTCCACATTATTCCTCAACAGGTAAGTTACTTTCAATGCACTCAACTAACCAAGGGTAGAGGTAGACTGCCTCAAACCCTGACTTTACCCTGGGGTTTATTCTGCCCCAGTCTTGTCACTAAGCCTACAGATCCAAGCGTCTTGGAGGCCGCCGCTCTCTGACAGGATACCGACGGTCATCGCTGGCTTCCACAGCAGTAGGCATTGACACAGGCCTAGATAGAGAAGGTGCCTGTGTCAGTCGAAAGTCAGGAGTTTGCACAGGTGGAACAGTCTCTATGACTTCCTGTGTTGGAGAAGAGCACTGTGGCAAAGGATGCTGGTTTGCGGTATCATCCGGAAACAGTTCAGGCCAACCAGCCGTTGGAGCCTCTGTGGCTGTCTCTGCTCCTAACAACAGTTGATCTGTGTGTCTTCTCCAGACGACATCCTCAGCAGTCTCCACCGTGTAAGACACAGGGCCCATCTGCGCGATCACCGTAGCAGGAACCAATTTCGGTCCAGTGTTGTAGTTTCGAGCTAGGACATGCTCTCCAGGGTGAAACCGTCTCTCCTTGGCTCTTTTCTCTCTCTTTTCAACTTGAGCTTGTTGTTGACAATGGACAACCTGTTCTGCCCTTGGAGTTTTGAGTAAGTCAAAACTTGTCTGCAACTGCCTCTTCATCATGAGCGAAGCGGGGGAAGTTTTGGTTGTGGCATGCGGCTCGTTCCTGTAGGACAACAGGAAGCTGTTCAGACGTTGGTGGATTGAGCCCTGACCTTGCGATGCCTTCAAGGCGTGCTTCAAAGTTTGCGCGAACCTTTCTGCCAGGCCGTTAGTAGAGGGATGATAGGGCGCAGACCTGATGTGTTGGACACCATTCACATGCAGGAAGGTTGCAAACTCCTGTGATACAAATTGTGGACCGTTGTCACTTACGAGTTGTTCCGGTGAGCCATAACGGCTGAACATCTCACCAAGTTTCTCAATTGTTTTCTCTGCCGTGGTAGACCTCATCACAGCGACCTCCGGCCACTTGCTACGAGCGTCCACAACCACCATAAACATCTTCTCTTCGAAAGGACCGGCGAAGTCCACATGTACTCGCTGCCACACTTCTGCAGGCCAATCCCAGGGGTGTAGGGTTGCCAGCTGTGGAACATGGGGAACATGTTTTGGCTTTCTCCTTAATATTTCCATCGAGACCTGGCCACCAGAAGTAGCTTCTTGCCATTTCCTTCGTCCGAACCATCCCACTGTGGCCTGTATGAAGTTGTTGCAGTATAGGTTCCCTCAGAGGTGGCGGAATGATGACACGGCGTCCCCAAAGAAGACAACCTGCCTGGACGGAGAGCTCATTTCTTTTTGAAACGTAAGGTTTCAAACTAGGAGAATCTCCTATAGCTCTCCCTCGAATGACATCGTCCATTACCTCAGACAGGACTGGATCGTTGCGGGTGTACCTTCGCACCTGAACTGCCGTGACAGGTGCTCCCTCCACTTGTCTAAAGTAGAAGATGTCTATCTGACGAGGCTCTGGGGGAGTAACAGGCAAGGGTAGCCTCGAGAGACCGTCTGCGTTGCCGTGCAAGTCTGATTTGCGATATTTGATGTCGTATGTGTGTCCTGACAACAGTAAAGCCCACCTTTGCATCCTGCTTGCAGCAAGAGATGGAATTCCGGTGTGGGGCCCGAAGATTGAAGTCAATGGACGGTGTTCCGTCAGGAGTGTGAACCTTCTCCCAAACAGGTACTGATGACATTTTCGAATTCCAAAAACGATTCCCAAGGCCTCGCGCTCAATCTGTGCATAGTTACTCTCGGCCTTGTTCAAGGTGCGTGATGCAAAGGCGATAGGTTTCTCTTCACCAGAAGGCATGATGTGGGATATGACTGCTCCCACACCATATGGTGACGCATCACATGCTAGCTGCATGGGTAGCTTTGGGTCGAAGTGTGTCAGGACCTCCGATTTCAGCAATGCTTTCTTTGCTTGGGCGAAAGCTTCGTTGCACAGTTCAGTCCATTTCCATGTTTTGCCTTGACATAGCAACTGATGTAACGGCTTCAGCAATGTTGCTAAGTCTGGAATAATCTTCCCATAGTAGTTAAGTAGCCCCAGAAATGAACGTAACTGGCTCACATTCTGGGGTGCTGGGGCCTCCACGATCGCCTTGACCTTTGATGGCGCCTTATGCAGGCCAGTAGCGTCAATCACATGCCCCAGGTACTCAACTGAAGACTGAAAGAATTCACATTTGTCTTTACGAACTCTGAGTCCGTACTCTTTCAGTCGTTGTAGTGTCGCATCCAAGTTCAGAAGATGATCTTCCTCATTTGTCCCAGTGACAAGGATGTCGTCCAGGTAGCACTGGACTCCTGGCAGACCACTCAAAATCTGATCCATTGCCCTTTGGAATAGAGCAGGGGCCGACGTAATTCCAAATGGAAGGCGGCAGTACCTGTATAGCCCCTTGTGTGTCACAATTGTTAGCAGCTCCTTTGATTTGTCATCGACATGCATTTGTAGATAAGCCTGGCATAAGTCTATTTCGCTGAACTTTTGCCCTCCGGCCAGGCCCGTAAAAAGATCATCAATGAGGGGAAGAGGGTACTGTTCCGCAGACAGCACCGGATTAATAGTCACTTTAAAATCCCCGCATATTCGAACAGATCCATCCTTTTTCAGGACAGGAACAATGGGTGTGGCCCATTTGCTCACGCTCACAGGCTCCAGGACTCCATTCTCGACTAAGGCCTCCAAGTTAGCCTCAACTTTTGGCCTAATTGCATAGGGTACAGGTCGGGCTTTGTGAAACTTCAGCTTGCTGTCAGGTTTAATATCCAGTCTCACGCTGATCTTTTTCATGCTCCCAAGTTCCCCATTGAAGAGTTCTGCATGTTTGTTTAACACTGCAGTCAGACCTGACTCCCCTTTTGACATCATGCGGACTGCAGGCCAGTCCAGCATGATTTTCTCTAGCCACGCACGTCCCAGTAGCGATGGGTAATTTCCCTTTACCACATATAGTGGCAGTTTCACAGTCTGTCCGTTCAATTTAACTGTCACCTCAATGGCGCCTCTCATGGCCACAGGTTCGCCGGTATACGTCTTTAGCACAATGTTTGTTGGTTGAAGGGTAAGATGCTTTAGCATTTTGTTGTAGACAGTGTCTGAAACAAGGGACACGGCCGTGCCTGTGTCCACCTCCATCTGCACTGATTGTCCCTCCACCAGTGGTGACACCCAGTAGCCATTTGAACCACCTGCAACCGTCAGTATGTGCACCTCTTCCTCCTGAGAGGTGTCGCTCCCCTCTGTTTTGCTTGTTCCATCATACTGCACTGAATGAACACTCTTTTTCCTCTCTTGTCCAAATACAGACATTTTGCTTTCATGCTTCCCAGCTCTGTCTGTTCTTTTTTTACCTCTACAGGCGCGTTCAATGTGACCCTTTTTGCCACAATTTCGGCATTCCAGCTCCGTACACCAGCAGTCATTAGCGTGATGGCCCGTTTTCCCACAACGGTAACATGTGCCGTTCCGCGCACCTTTAGGCTCAGACGACACCTTGTGAACTCTCCCTGTTGAACTCAACTGGTGAGCCACCTTTTCCGCCATCTCCATGGAGACACTAACTTCAATGGCCTTTTCAAGAGTAAGGTTGTTCTCAGTAAGAAGGCGCTTATGTGTGGCTGCACTTTGCAGACCACACACAAGTCTGTCTCTAATGGTGTCATTCAGCACCTCCTTGAACTCGCAGTGTTCTGACAACCTTTTTAAAGCAGCAATAAACATCGTCACTGATTCCCCCTCCTCTTGATTCCGTTTGTGAAATCTAAATCTCTCAGCAATAACCAGAGGTTTTGGTGAAAAATGTGCTCCAAGAACTTCCACTAGTTGCTTATATGTTTTAGTTCCTGGCTTATCTGGCTGCACAAGGCTGCGAAGTAAATTGAATGTCTTCGGCCCCATTACACTCAAAAAGGTAGGCACGACCTTTTCGTTTGCCACTGCATTCGCCAATACAAATAGTCAAAACGTTCCGTATAAGTGCTCCATTGCTCCACATTTTCATCAAAATCACCGATGTTTCCTAATATAGTAGCCATCTCACGTTTCAAATTAAAATTTCTGTTTACTCACTGCACCCGTAACGTGATGCTGCAATCTCTGTTCCGAGTGTTTTGTAGTCGAAAACAAGAAAGTTCCCACAACGCAGATTCATCTGATCCTTGTCGCCACTTTGTTGTGTTGGTACCTTTCTACTTAGACACAATTAGAACTCAGAACCCAGAGATTCAAACATGAAGTGCTTTATTCAGGAAGGAAAGGAAAGTTCTGGAGAGTTCCGAACAAAGAGAGCTAAACTTAACCAAGAGAACACCCAACCATGTATCTGCTGTGACAGCGCCACCACAGGTGGGAGGAGAACACACAATACATAACAATAAAATGAGGCTGGAAGCCTCTTCTTTAACCTCCATTTTGTTTTTAACTGCATGTGGACGGGTTTTACACAATTCGTAAAACCCGGCAGTTACAGGAAGGCGGGGACTGCTACATCCAGGAGGTAAGTGTCATTACACCTATCTCCTGGATCCATAGTCCCTGCCTAGCCCACCCCCCGTGATCAGAGACCTCCCCCCCGCCATGAGGCCTCCGATTGCCTTCCCAGACCCCCTCCCACCCCCGCTGATGATCTTGAGGCCGGCCCTGGTCTTCTTTCTCGCCCCCCCCCACCCTTGATCCTCCGGTGGCTGGCCCCGATCCTCTCTCCACCCCCACCCCCCGATCTTCTACCCGATCCCCGACCCTCTTAACGGCCCGGCCCCCACGCGAACCCTCCCTCCCTCCTCTTTGTGGCCTAGTGTCACAGGCCTACCCGCCCGGAGCCAGGCAGCCTCTCAATCTGACTGGCTGCGGGTGGGAAACAGAGATCTCACATGCAAATCAGGCCCTGCCATTAAAGTCGGCAGGGCCTGTGGGAAACCCATTCTCTTGGATTTCCCGACCTCCTCGGAGTCCCCCGTCCCTAACCCACCTTTCTCCTCAAAATCCAGCCCTATGTCACTGCAGTGATGTTTGTGCTGGGCACACATCCAACAGGTACTTCTGTTACCTCATTTATAGTAAGGATTAAATTCGCTTTGGATCACAATAATGTAACTTGAAATCTAATCCAGTTTCCAAGGAACTTTTCCAAAACAGGGAATAGGTTATGATATCAAAATTCAATTGAATGCCGTTGCCGCAGGAGTGAAGCCAAATGAAGATTCCATTTAAGATGGTTGTACCAGGCCTCATTCAGATCAGATGTCTAGATGGAGATGGATTTAGACCTGATAGAGCAGGGACCATTTATTTCACATGGATTGTAGTATTTTATACTTTAAATTTTATACTGTTTAAATTTATACCTACACTCCATGCTTCAAAACAGTTAAAATGTTAAAAGTAGTCTTGCTTTACGAGAGTATAAAATTGGGACATTTGCAAATACAGTACAATTTGCATTCAAAGTAAAATCTTATGGGAAGCATTTTCTAGTGTAGGTATTTGGTAAATAGTGTGAAATATTGGAGTGAATTCCACATTTATTTATCAGGAAAGATTGAACAGACTCGGGCTCTTTTCTTTAGAAAACAGAAGGCCTGATAGAGGTCTTTAAAATTCTGAAAGGGATTGATGGGGTTAACATCTTCTACTTGTGGGGAGTCCAAAATATAAGATAGTCACAAAAAAACAATAGGGAATTCGGGAGAAACTTCTTTACTCAAAGAGTGGTCCGAATATGGAACACACTACTGTAAAGTCTGTGGGTTGTGCAGTTAATAAATACACAGACTTCAGAAGTAACAAACAAACAGGTCTTTACTATTCGAAGGTCCGGGCGAATCTGCCCCAGCAATCCTGCCACAACACTTATATACTGGTGTGGTCACTATCGGTATTACAGTATACAGAAGCCAAACAAATAGTGCCACACCTAAAGTAGTTCTCTTAAAGGTGAACGGTTGCATTCAATAGTTCCCTTAAAGGTAGACGGGTACATACACTACAATCCTCCTTTTTTAGCTTATTACTTACAGAGTCCCCGTTAAACATACATAACTTCAACTTCCTATAAAACAAATTACAGATATAATCTCGGTGGAGTCAATGTCATATAAAACAATTTACAGATATAATCTTGGTGGGAACAGTTCACAGGTTCAGTCTCTGCGGAAACAGTTCATAGAGTCAGTCTCTGATCTTGACTCGTTCCAAACAACATCTCTTTGGTGTAGCCGGTTCACATGGCTAGAGTGACTCCTCCATAGCCTTTTTCTTGACGTAACAGCTTGAACTTTCGTCCTGTTGAACCAGCAGTGCGGACTTTTACAACCAACTGGCTGTCTTGACATTTTCCAGTTTTTCAACTAATTTAGCTCCTCTCGTAGTGTCCCGCCTGAGATGGTAGAAGTGCTAATATTTTAGACAGTTATTATCTTCTGCTTCTTCTTTTTCTTTTCTGCCTTTTTGAAACTCTCGGAGCTCCTTTCTCGGCTGCCAGCTGTAGCGCCACCAACTCTCTATGTTCCTTAGACTTTAAGTGCTTCATCCGGATTTCAGCACTTCGGGAGTTTTCATCACAAGCTGGGCAGACCACATCCTCGTAATATTCAGTGTCACTCAACAGGTCATGGTAATATTCGGGTTCGTCCTGAGTTAGGCCAGCGAGAGAGCCTTCTTCTTCCTCCTCACCCGTCTGGACGTTAGCTGACAGTGGTTCCTTCCCTAGACATCTTTCTTGAAAAGACTTCTTCATGCATTCATATTCATCCCGCTCTTCCTGGGTTATCTGCCATTCCTTCACGACGGACCTCATTTGTGAGTTCAATACCTTCCCTTCCATCGGGAATTGCGTTATCAGGCTATTTAATCCTTCTACTGAAGTAACAGTTTCCACATTCTTCTGTTCACCTTGATGTGATTCAACGTACTTTTGGCATCCTTGTACAATTTGGGTTGCCACCTCAGCTATCTCCGTGACTTTTGAGAGCTCCGAACTCGTTCCCCCTGAAGATTGAAGCTCGTGTTCAGATTGTTCCCCTTGCAGTCTTGTCCTTCAGCATATGAAGGAGTTGGCTGACCGTTAACTCTTCCCTGGGAACACGGTGGATCAGAGTCTTCTCCATTTCATCCACCTTTTCCTCCAATACTTCCACCTTCTGTTCCTCTTGAACTTTGGCTTTCAGCGCTCGGAAAAGTTGCGCCCTGATGCTCTCTAGTTCATGTTCAGGGACCATTCTTACAGTCTCTGAGTTTCTTACAGTTTCCTTTTCTTCCACTGAAAGGATTCCCAGTTGAATCTGTTCTTCAAGTTGTTGAACCTCGGTCATTGCCGCCTCATATTTGCCTTGGGTGTCCTTCAATGTTTTTATGAGTTCTTGGACATCCTGTCTTTCATGCTCTGCCATGTTTTTCACCTCTAATTTCTCATCTATGGATGGAACTTCTACCGATGAGTCTGTCTTGGCCTTGAGCTC
Source organism: Somniosus microcephalus (assembly GCF_052327205.1). Taxonomy (NCBI): domain Eukaryota; kingdom Metazoa; phylum Chordata; class Chondrichthyes; order Squaliformes; family Somniosidae; genus Somniosus; species Somniosus microcephalus. The sequence continues at coordinate 30,417,819 of NC_140999.1, read as the reverse complement.
ATCAAGAATTTCCTGCAGCCTTTGGACTTCTTGCTCATGTTCAACCTTTAGTTGTTCATATGCTTCTACTGAAACTAACTTTTCGGAGGTTGCCGAGTTAACCCCCTCCAGAATTGTAGCCTGGGCCTGTTCATACTGTTCTTTCAACTTCTCACACTCTGCTTGTAAGGAGTCGTAGAGAAGAACTGGGATAAAATCCTGGCTTCCTGAAGATTCCTCTTCCTTTGGTTCGTTCTGTAAATATTCTAGTTCCTGAACAGCATCAGGGGAATGTGATTGGTATCTGGCCACGATGGCTCTATGGTCGCTCTCTGCTTGAGCTAGCTGTCTCTGTTATCTTTCCAGGTTCTCCCATTCGGTGTCCCAGAACTTTTCCATATTTTTCATCTCTTGTACGAGACGGTCACTCAACTGTTCTAATTGTTGTCGTACTTTGACATAAGTTTGAGTCCGAACTCGGTGTTCTTCCGTCGTGGATGAATCCTTTGCTTGAACAGGCTCAGAATTCTCTGTCAACCTGGAGTTCTGCTCTGCAGCTTTATTCTTCTTGGTAACATAAGCCCTTCTGCATGTCTTCGTTTTCTTCCCCATCGTCGGCAAGTCCCTTTTTGCCTTGTCTTCCATATTCGAATTGGTCTTATCATCATCCATTTCAGAATCTGAGCTAATAGCTTGCACCGAGTCCTCCCTCATTATGGCTTTTAGGTAATGCCCTTCCATGTCTATTTTCTTAATCCACTCCCATCCTAGAAGTGGTGGTCCTCCCTCAGGTAATACGTACAAGTTCATTCTTGGGTGTTCTTTACCCCTATCTCTCACCTTGACTCTTATTTTCCCCACGGGGTATACGTTATGCCCCGTGTATGTCTGTAATACGAACTTGGTATTTCTTAAAGGTATGTGAGAGAATAGCCGGTGGTAGTCCCTTCGGTTGATGACTGATCGAGCTGATCCAGTGTCCAGCTCCATTCTTACTTGGACTCCAGCTATTTTTAGTATGACCCAGATGGTCTGTAGATCCGTTTCTTTACCCACATTGTGGATTCTCAGACTACCCAGCTCCTGGTTGTTTGGGTCTGAGTCGGAATTCTGTTCGTCTGAACTCTTCTCAGCCACCTTGTGTACTTTATTGTACTTTTCTTGTGGTGGCTTCCTTTGATTGTTGGTCTTTTTCCCGGACCGGCATACCTTCGCGATGTGACCCAGTTTGCCACATTTCCTACACTCTTGGTTCTTAAACCAGCATTGATTCTGATCATGCGTTGCCTTCCCGCAACGGTAGCATTTTGTTGTGCTTGAAGTAATTTGGTCCACCCCGAGTGCCGCCGCCTTTAGTTGCATTTCCGCCGTTCCTTTCGCTGCGGCTTTGTGCGATGCAGCTATAAGGACAGCCCTGTCCAGTGTGAGGTCGTTCTCTTCCAGTAGTCGCTTCTGCGTCCCTTCTTTGGACAATCCACATACGAACTTGTCCCGCAGCGCTTCTGTCAGATTCCCTCCGAACTGGCAGTATTTCGCTAGACTACGCAGTTCGACCAAGTATTCCGCATTGCTTTCGTCTTTCTTCTGCGTTCTTGCGTAGAATTTGAATCGTTCAGCCAGCATCAACGGTGTGGGGTTCAAGTGGTCCTTCAGCACAGCCACAATCTCTTCGAAGATCTGATCCGCTGGTTTATTTGGTGCTATTAGATGCTTCAAGAGCCCGTATGTTTTTGCCCCCATCGAGTTTAGCAATGTTATCGCCTTGTCGTCTTCCTCTATTTTGTTGGCTTCGCAATAGATCTCTATGCGTTCCACGTACGTGGCCCAGTCTTCTATTTCAGAATTAAAGTCGTTAATATTCCCTCGCTTAGGCATCTTTCTTCCCTTGGGAGCAGCACCAGTATTTCTTTAAGTATTCTTATTTATTTGTTTGTTTCTAAGATGGCGGTTTTCCCGCGAAATCGGCGGTTTCCCGCTCTTTCCTTCCTCGCCCTGCCCACTTCAATGGCGGTTTCCCGCTTCTGGCGTCTTCTCCGCCTAATGGCGGCTTCCCGCGTTTCTTCCCGGTGGAAGGGGTACGCTTCCCCCACAGCGGACAGGTTCAGCCGTTGGCTGGCTTCCGCACAGCTCCCCTTACTCGGCTCTGTCTTTTCCTCCCGCCCGCACGGCTCTACCGGCGCTGGGTACACCCCGTTAACGGAGGACAGTTCAGCCGCTGGACTGGCTCTCGCGCAGTCTCTCTCTCCGTACCCGGCTCTGTCGCTCTCTCTCCCGCACGTTCGGTGCTACCGGCCCTGGGTACCCCGTTGGTGGAGAACAGTTCAGCCGCTGGACTGGCTCTCGCACAGTCTCTCTCCCCTTGCTCGGCTCTGTCTCTCCCTCTCCCGCACGTTCGGTTCTACCGGCTCTGGGTACCCCGCTGGTGGAGGACAGCTCAGCCGCTGGACTGGCTCTCGCGCAGTCTCTCTCCCCTTGCTCGGCTCTGTCTCTCTCTCCCACCCGCACGGTTCCTGTTCGCCTCCCAGCCCTCTCGCAGACCGGTGTTTCCCTCCCCGGCTGCGGCTGGGTTTCTCTTCCCGCGCCTACTCACAGTCTCAGCGCTTCGTGGCTGCGGTCGCCGCCCGGTTTTCCCCGCCGATCGCGGTCCGGCTGTCACCCGACGCCGTTGGACCCGACTTCTGACTGGCTCAGCTCCCCCTCAACCGAGGTCGAGTGCTCTGCCCTTATCCTCCGGATACTTCTACACCTTCCCCTATTCACAGTCTCTTCAGCCGCCTTGTTCCCTGCTGATCGGCTCACTCCGCACCATGGTAGAAGGGTAGTCAGTGCCTGTTGCTAATGGAAGCTTTTGTTGCTAAAGTCTTCCACCTTTCTCCTGCTGCAGCCTCGTGTTTTCTTCCAGCTGCACGACGAGGGCGGTTGCCTCTCTTCGACGCTCTTCTTGCTTTGGTAATCTTGCCACAGGGTACGATCGGACTCGTCGCCACTGTAAAGTCTGTGGGTTGTGCAGTTAATAAATACACAGACTTCAGAAGTAACAAACAAACAGGTCTTTACTATTCGAAGGTCCGGGCGAATCTGCCCCAGCAATCCTGCCACAACACTTATATACTGGTGTGGTCACTATCGGTATTACAGTATACAGAAGCCAAACAAATAGTGCCACACCTAAAGTAGTTCTCTTAAAGGTGAACGGTTGCATTCAATAGTTCCCTTAAAGGTAGACGGGTACATACACTACAACTACCATGTGGAGTAGGCACATCGAGTCTGCAGCACAGTTGAGGTGAATAGCAGAGATGCATTTAAGGGGAAGCTAGACAAGCACATGAGGGCGAAAGGAATAGAAGGTTTTGCTGATAGGGTGAGATGAAGAGGGGTAGGAGGAGGCTCACATGGAGCATAAACGCCGGCATAGACCAGTTGGGCCGAATGGCCTGTTTCAGTGCCGTAGACTCGATGTAACTTGATGTAACATTCTGTAATAACACAGCAACATTGCCGGGAAACTTGATATCAGGGGAACAGTTTGAGAGGAATGATAAAACCTCCAGTGAATTATTGAAACAATGCAATGCTACATAAATTCTGATACCATCTTTTCTACAATATTGCAGACTGAAGTAACTGGGAAGCTTATCTCATGATCCGTCAATGCCTCGCCACCATCTCCAAGGCTCAAGTCAGGACTGTGATGGAAAACTCATCACTTGCCTGGTTGAATGCAGCTACGACAACACTCAAGAAGCACAGCACCATCTAGGATGGATCAGTCTACTTGTTTGGCACCCCGTCACTGAATTCAGTATTCACCCCCTCCACCATCGGTATACTGTGGCTACAGTATGTATGATCTATAGTGTGTGCTACAGCAATTCACTAAGGTTTCTTCAACAGAACCTCCCAGCCTTGCAACCTCTACCACCAAGAAGAACAAGAGCAACAATATCACATGGAACACATCACCAGCAGGTTCCCCTCCAGGTCAACCACCATCCTGACTTGGAGATATGTCACTGTACTTTCATTGTCACTGGGTCAAAATCCTGGAATTCCATACCTAACACCATTGTGGGAGTACTGTCACCACAAGGACTGTGGCGTTTCAAGGAGAAGGGTGACCACTACCTTTGCAGGGCAATTTGGGATGGGGATAACGGTACCCTTGCCAGGATTGCCCACAGCCTGAGAACAAATTTAAAAAGTGGCACACAGGCTGAGGGACAGCATAAACCAAAAATGTACTGTAGTACAATTTTGACTGGTTTGATAGGGAAGCGAGCAAGTAAATACTGAAAAAATGATAATAGGTTTGAGAGGATAAGTTGTATCCACTGTTTAGTGAGTTGGTAACAAGGGGACGTAAACTGAGGAAGAAGGAAGGGGGAAGTTAGAACTTTTTTATTTCACACAGAGGGCTATTAGAAGATGGAATGTTATCCTCATAGAGGCCACAATTTCCCTAACCTCGGCGGGTCTGGTGTGGCCAGGGTCGGTGGCAGGTTGCGACCCCGCTGCTGGCTCCAGCCCACTGTCCAAAGCGATCTTACATTGATTGGGCTTGTTAAGCCCGCCAATGCGCTTGCCGGCCAATTGAAGGGAGCGGGTCTGATGACGTCATTTGATGATACGTCATCAGCTGGTTTCCTTAAAGGCACCATGCACAAATTGATATTGACAGTTGTGTTGTCAGTGTTCTACAGCATTGAGGTGCTGCAAACACTGACAAGCACTGCACAGAGGTGCACGGTGTATTGATTTCTATGTGGGTTCAATGACGACACATTGATGAAAGAGAATGTCTTTTTATCTAAAGTATGTTCAACTCAGTTAACAGCATTACAGGAGACACCATCTTAGAGATCCATCTAAAACGAAACTAAAACTAAACTCTGCCTCTCTCACATGCCCTCTGCTGGTAAGGCATAAATAATCAAACAGGCAAATATGCTGGTAAGGCATCATAATCAAACAGGCAAATACCATCACTATTTGCTGATATCATTACATCTCCCTTTCTTAAAACAAAAGTATTTTACTTTTATCTAACAACATGTTTTCTTTGTATTACTCTGCATTTTAACTGTAACACTTAATGAACTTACATTATCATTATCATTATCAAGGTTTTTTAACCTTGCTTTGTGTGTTCACATGAAATATGTAAATACACTAGAACTTGAAGAGAGAATAAGATAACATTACTTCCTTCTATAACAATAGTCCTTAAACTTGCTCAATGAGTCTCTCAGGAGGCTCCACGTGTCTTGAGGATTTTCTGATTGATTGTCCTTGAATCTGAGTTGTTGCTGTGTGATCAAGTTGTTCAACAGTATCAGTCTTTTGACCTGCTGTGGCTGGTCCCATGAGAAGATCCCAACGATTTATTCTCAGAACAGCACACTCATCTGTCTGAATGGTGTATGATCTTGGTTGGACTTCACTCAGGACAGTTCCCTTCTGAGTCCATATGTTTGTTTTGTCTTTGAACCTTACTTGGTCACCAGTGTGGAGTTCAGGTAGGTTTTGTGTTCCTCTATCATAGTAGTACTTTTGCTTTTCTTTCTGTTGTTCTTTGAACTTCCTCACTTTCTCCCCCTCTTTTGTTTTCAGGAGGTTCTCCGGGATGGGTAGGTTTGACCTTAGCAGACGTCCCATAAGGAGTTGGGCTGGTGACATACCACACTCGAGCGGCGTTGTGCGGTATACAAGCATGCTCTGGTAGAAGTCAGTTCCACTGTCTTTTGCCTTGTACATCAGTCTTTTCACTGTCTGGACTGATTTTTCCACTAGTCCATTGGACTGTGGAAAGTGAGGACTTGACGTTGTGTGGACAAAGTCCCACTCTTTGGCAAAGTGTCGGAAACTTGCATTGTAAAACTGGGGTCCGTTGTCTGTGAAGACCTCGCTTGCCACGCCATGTCTGGAGAATATGGCTTTCATACATGTTATCACAGCATCTGCAGTGGTGGTGTACAGTCTACAAACCTCTGGATACAGGGAGTAATAGTCTGTGACTACAAGATAGTCCTTCCCTTGACATACGAATAGGTCAGCGCCTACCTTCTGGTAAGGTCTGTCTGGCGCTGGGTGTGGCTTTAGTGGTTCTACCGGATTGCTTGCTCGATATTTCAGGCATATTGTGCAGTTTGACACCTCATTTGCCACATCTTAGTTGATTCGTGGCCAGTACATCACCTCTCGTGCTCTTTTCTTACACTTTTCGATTCCCAGATGTCCTCCATGGATCCTTTTTAGCATCTCTTTTCTCAGACTCTTTGGGATAACTATTTTACTTCCTTTGTAGATGATGTCTTCGACCACTGATAGTTCCGCCCTGCAGTTCCAGTACTCTGCCATGTCAGGTGAGCAGTCTTGCTTCATGTTGGGCCATCCATCCAAGATGCTTTTCCTCAGTCATCTCATTGTTTCATCTTTGTTTGTCTCCGTCTTTATGAGCTCCATTTTTGCATCTGCTATGGGCAGTGCACTTGTGATCATGTCCACATAGGCGTTCACTTTTTCATCCATTTTGGTGTTTGCGGGCTCACTTGGGTCAACAGCTCTGGACAACGTGTCTGCTGTATACATCAGCTTACCCGGTGTGTACGCAACATTCAGTGTATAGCGTTGCAGCCTGATCATCATTCTTTGTATTCTAAGCGGACAGCTATTTAGTGGCTTTTGGAACAATGCAATCAAGGGCTTATGGTCAGTCTCTACACTGATTGCTTGTCCTGACACAAACTGGTGAAATCTTTCACAGGCGTATGTGATGCTGAGCAGCTCCTTTTCTATTTGAGCATATCGCGTCTCCGCGTCTGTCATTGAGCGCGATGCATATGCAATAGGTTGCCAGTCGTCATATTTTTGCAGAAGAACGGCTCCGAGCCCACTCTGTGATGCATCTGATGATATCTTGATGGGTCTCGCTGGGTCATAAAACCTCAGAACTGGTTCCTCTGAGCAGTTTCTTTAGATCGCTCCATGACTTCTCATGCTCATGATTCCATTCCCACGCTATGTTCTTTTCAGTTAGTCGTCTCAGTGGCGCCATCTTTTCTGAGAGGTTGGATATGAATTTACCCATGTAGTTGATCATTCCATTAAACCTCTGCACGTCCTTTTTGCATTGTGGCTTTGGCATATTCTCAATGGCGGACACCTTTCTGGGATCTGGTCTGATGCCCTCACTGCTAAGGATATCTCCCACGAATGTCAGTTCTGTCACCCCGAGCTGGCATTTCTCTCTATTCAGCTTCAGGTTTGTTTTCCTTGTTGCTTCCAGCACTTTTTTCAGTCTCTCGTCATGCTCAGTTCTCGTGGTTCCCCATACTATGATGTCATCCATTGATGTATCAACTCCCTCCAGGTGCTCATAGATCATATGGATAGTTTTGTGATACACTTCAGGAGCTGAGGCAATGCCAAATGGTAACCTTAGGAATCTGTATCTGCCAAATGGACTGTTGAACGTGCACAGTCTTGAACTTGCCTCGTCCAGTTTCATCTGCCAAAATCCTGATGATGCATCTAACTTGCTGAAATACTTTGCATTTGCAAACTGTGACATGATTTCCTCACGTGTAGGAAGCTTGAAGTGCTCTCTCTTTATTGCTCTGTTTAGATCTCTTGGATCCAGGCAAATTCTGAGCTTTCCATTCTTTTTGTCCACAACGACGAGGGAACTCACCCACTCAGTTGGCTCATCTATCTTCTGAATCACGTTCAGGCTTTCCATCCTGTCCAACTCTGCCTTCAGTTGCTTTTGAAGAGCAAACGGAACTTTTCTGCATGGATGTATGACCGTTGGCATACTTTTATCTACTCTGATCGTGTGTTCTCCTGGAAGGCAGCCTAGACCCTGAAATAGGTCGTTGTACTCTTTCATGAGTTCATCATAGACTGTCTCTCCTTCGCTTTCCACAATGAGGACTCTCTTTACCAGGTTCAGTCTCTCAGACTATTAAGCCTAGTATGGCCTGCACATCCTTTGGCACCACGATTAATGCTAGCGTGTGCTCTCTGTCCTTGTGTGTTACTTTGACAATGCATTTTCCTTTCACTGGTATATTAGTACCTGAGTATCCTGTCACTTTCACTTTTATTCCATGTATCTTTGGTCTGGGTCTAATTTTCTTAAAATCAGTCTCTGATATCACATTAACTTGTGCTCCAATATCCAATTTAAATGTAATGTGTATGTCATTCACTTTTAGTGTCAACATCCAGTCTCTTTTTTCTTTTTTGTTTTCAGACACGACATCCACATAGAACTCCTCTATCTCGCTTTCATCTACTGCATGGACCTTGCTTTGTTGCGCTTGGTTCTTACAGCAACGGGCATAATGGTTGTTTTTGTTGCAACTATTGCATGTTTTACCATATGCTGGACACTTTTTGGTGTATGCTGTGTACCGCATCGACTACATGACTTTCGATTGCCCCTTTCATTTTTGTTCGCTAGCCACGCCTCTTTTTTCACATTGGCGCTCTTTTTGTTAAACGGTTTGTGTCCGTTCTTTCTCACTGCATCTACGTTGCAGCTACTGTCACTGAACAGCTCCTTTGCCTGCGACTTCACAGTCTCTGTAGCCCTATACAGTGCTATGGCTTTTCCCAGGTCTAGATTTTGCTCTCTTAGCAGTCTTTCCCTTAGACCATTATCTGGAATACCACACACCAGTCTGTCTTTTATCAGCGAGTCTGTCAGTCCCCCAAATTCACACGTTTTGCTTCTGTTTCTCAGTTCAGTCACATACTGATCAATAGTCTCTCCCGTTTTCTGTACACATGTGAAAAATCTGTGCCTCTCAAACGTCACGTTACGTTTAGGTATGTAGTAGGCCTCAAACTGTTCCATTATTTTATCCAGCTTCATTTTGTCTCCATCAGCAGCGAATGTGAAGTTATTATACACCTCCAGCGCTTCATCACCCACGACATGTAAGAACACTGACGCTTTCATTTTATCACTTTTTTCGTCAGCTCCGATTGCCGCTAAATACAACTCCAAACGTTGTTTGAACCTCCTCCAATTTTCAGCCACATTACCTATCAACTGAAGCTTCGCCGGTGGGAGTAAACCTTCCATTTTTCACTTCGTTAGCTATTCTCCAATGGTAAGTAACGATGTTCTCTTTTGGCTTGCTTATATGTGGAGAGCTGATTTCGCTGGGTAGCTTACTTGCCACTATCTCGTCGAGTTGCTAACTTCAGATTTTTCCTCTTCATCTCTTTCAATCACTTCTGACTTCTGACACCATGTATTGATTTCTATGTGGGTTCAATGACGACACATTGATGAAAGAGAATGTCTTTTTATCTAAAGTATGTTCAACTCAGTTAACAGCATTACAGGAGACACCATCTTAGAGATCCATCTAAAACTAAGCTAAAACTAAACTCTGCCTCTCTCACATGCCCTCTGCTGGTAAGGCATAAATAATCAAACAGGCAAATATGCTGGTAAGGCATCATAATCAAACAGGCAAATACCATCACTATTTGCTGATATCATTACACACGGCTGCATCCAGACTCTTCCATGACTCCCTCCAGATGCTTATGGAGGGAGTCACAGCACGCAGGGAGGTCCTCTTCCCTTCACATGTACGGAAGAGACCTCCCCAGGAGATCAACACAGCCTGGTTGCACATTGCACAGGAGGACACAAGCAGGGATGTGGTCAGGAGGACCAGGCTGCAGTGGCGCAAATCTTTCAATGATTTTAGTAGATCACAAAACATTACTACAAAGCCACATTCAACCTCATCCTCCTGTGCCATTCATCACATCCCCATCCCTCTGCCTTCCCTACCCTACTCCTGCACATCCTTACTCACACCAACTTACCTTGTTCCTCCACCCATCCCTCTCTATCTACATTATCAGTTTCCCATCTCACTAGACACCCCTCACACTCACCCTCATCCTAGTCCAATCATACCAACTAACAACACACAAGGTTAGGCACTTGTATGTTTTAGCCAATATTCATGTGAAGTTTCTGTTAATGTGCTGTTAAACATTGAAATCTTTATTTTCAACACTTTGCGTTCTTGGATAGATTTGTGTGCACCTTTGGAAGTGGCTTAATGAGTTGCAGTGAATGGTGAGACGTAACAGTACCCCCCGCAATGTGATAAGTGTGAAAGGAATGGCTTGGGCATTGTAGGGATGCTTTATGGTGTTGGTGTGTGATGGTGCCAACCTGGCGCATCATGTGGCAGCCAGGGTGTACAGCATCAAGTGAAGTAAATCTGGCTTTGGTGGGGCCGGCCAGCAATGTGCTCAGGTGCTGATGCCCTGTGCTCTGTGCAGCATCAGTTGATTGCGGAGAAGGTTGGTGCTGTTGTTGGTGCTGCTGGTGTGCCTGGTGCTGCTGGTGTTGGGGCTGATCGTGGTGGGATTATGAGGACCAAGGTGAGATAGTTTCAAGGGCACCGATGCTGAGGTAATAGATGGCAGGTGAAGTTGAGATGACTGAAGCAATCTGTCAATGGTGAGAGAGGTTGTTCCAATGAGGTGACACTGGATAGAGAGTTTGCTCCAAACACTTGTAACCTGCATAAAGCTAAATCTGCCTTCCAAATGCAATAAGCAACAGCTTCTGAGCTTGGAAAGTGAACAGCTGTGCGATGGGTGCTTTTATAGCACATTTGCAGTTGTTAAGTAAAGAGATGATTTCATGGTGACACAACTCCCGACCTGCTTCCCCGACGTGATCCCCGAGCAGTGTAGAACCCGTGGGCAACCGTGTAAAATTTAAAGGTGAGCTCAAAATAATTTTTAAGTGGCTGTTAACAAGCTCTTAATCACCTAAATTGCCTCCCCCGCTGCTGCGTGTTGGATCTGTTCAGCGCTGACAGACCCGACATCTGGGAAAGGCACGTGGCGGCGGGTTGAAAGCGGGTTCCCGACCCACTGTCAAAACATTTTTTTTCACACCCGACCCGCCACCAAACGCGCCCGCTGACCCCCTGAAAAATTCCCCCCATAGTCTTTTCTTTTTCAGTTTTGAGGAAGAGTTCTACTCAAGATGTTCACTTGTCCTTTTTTCTCTCCAGATGCTGCCTGACCTACTGTGTATTTCCAGTATTTTTTTTGTTTCAGATTTGCAGTTTTTTCCTTCTATTTAACTGATCCATTGTTTGCTGAAGTAGCAGGGTCTATTTCAGGATATTTTTTATACTCCTTTAGTTCCCTCTGCCTAGTTAGTTCAAATTTTTAGTTGCTTTTATATTACTCCTTGTTCAGTTTTTGTGGGTCAATGACTTTGCCTTGGGAAGCCAGTTTTAGCGCTGTAAAAGCAGGGAGCGGGTACACTGACACCATTGTCTTGAAACGAGCTAGACAAGCGGCAAGATAAATGTGCTGATAAACTGCTCTCTTTGATTCCACATGATCACTTGATTCTCAAGGCTTTCAGAAAGGTACCTTTCAATCTCCAGCAGTCTGTACAAAAAGTCTTAATACAACAGCTTCCTAAATAGTCTACCAGCATTTGAGGCTGTATTTATACTGCACACTTTGCAAATTTAAACAGGTGTGAGGTGGCTTCCTGGAGGGGTCTTACGCCTTAGGGATTTAACGTGCCTGGTAATCTGCTGAGTTACACTGCAACGTTTGTGCTGATGCACACCCAAAATCATTTTGCATCAGTGTAAAACCGACAGTGAGACTGCAGCCTGAGATAAAGCGCAGTATTTTTGTGGCTCCCAAACTCTTTAGACTGTTGAAACTATCAGGGAGTTTGGGCAACAGTCCAGGTCTAAGAAACTGAAATGCACCTAGCTGAATGCACTTCAGTTATAATGTGCATTATGATTACAATGTGGGTTCTGTCTGGCTCCTAATGATGGCATTATAATGAAAGCTTACCCTATTTCGGAGATATCATTATCATCAACCAACCGTACCCATGGCTGTTTCCTGCTGACAACATCACTGCTGTGGATTTAATGTTGGGCTTCATTCTAATCTTTGCGTAATACTGTATATTTGGTACATCTCATTATCCCGCCCACAGCATCAATTAGCTGTGCTTAGTGAGCAGTTCTAACAAAAAATAAACACACATGCTAATATGTAATTCATGAATATGCACAAAAAAACGATTGTCCTCTAGGCATGTTTAAATTGGACCAAGTGCTCTTGTACAGCACACAGCATGAGATTAATAGGAAGACAACAACCATTCCAGAAGTAAAAAGCAATAAACTGCAAATTTTTGAAATCTGAAACAGGAATAGAAAATGCTGGAAACACTCAGATAAGTTAATGGGCCTAAAATTGATGGAGTGGAGGATCGGTTAGTTAGACTTTTTCCTGCACCCTTAAGCTGAAAAAGTTGCTGGAATGATACTTTTAATTGTTCACTTTCTGGGCCAGAGAGGTTGATTGGCAGTCATTAACAATTATTGTAGTGTATGTGCCTTTAAGAGCCCCCTGTGTACTGTAATGCCGGTAATGGCCACTCGGGCTATATAAGCCTGTATATTGTGTTGTATCAGTTAGTTCACCTCCAGACTTTGTTCAGTAAACACCTGTGAAACCAACTCCTGCCTTCAGTGTCTCTATTAACACACGGATACAACAATTATCATGTAATTAATAGGGTCGTTACGCTATTAATTACTAGACTTAACATTCTGTGATCAGTTTAATGGGCAATTAATGGGCAAATCCAACAACTTCATGAAACTCACTGGGAGGTTAAGGGCGAGGTGCCAACGGTGGAGCAGCGCAAATCGTTCAGCAAGTTGTGGCGAATCGCAATTCCTGGGGTATCGCTTCCTCACCACAAGTTGCTGGCCGGTTTACACCTTAATAACGTGTACGTCATTCACATGCCGTCATTTTCCCAGCAAATTCTGGCCCAATCTTTCAGGCATAACCCTTCGTCAGGTATAAACACTCATCGGTTCTGATATCTGAACTGTTTTCTCTACAGATGCAGACTGACTTGCTGAGTATTGTACTTAAACTGTGGCCTCTCTGAGTGATTTCACCTCCGGACTTTGACTATTCCAAGGCTCTCCTGGCCAGCACCCCATCCTCCACTCTCCACAATGCTCGCTCATTGAAAACTCTGCTGCCTTTATCATATCCAGCACTAGTGTTCCCCAATCTAGCCCGCCTATTTATTCTCCTGAAGTAAAGTGAAATACTGCCTGATCTCCAATGGTAATCAAGCAAAACTTCATCCTATCTATAGTTTGAATCTTCAGGCTTATGTTGTCATAAAAATAAAATTTTGTTCAAAATTACAGATTAAATAGAGGATGGTAGATCATGGGAACACATGGTTGATAGGAATGCTGTAACTCCATTTATTTAATGCATAATGATATCCTCACTGAATGATGGTCCCTCCAATTTTCTCTCCAAAATCATTAATTCACACTGGGGTAGTGTTTCATGAGTACCTGGCCCTCTCCCCTAGTCAATAGGGCAGGTGACTTGTTCCCAGGACTCTGCCAATTCTGTTCTTGAGATGCCAAGAAGGGGCCAGGATGATTCATGATTTTTTTAGGGAAATGCCTAGTGCCCACCTGGTGCCTCTCTCCTCCTGTTGCCTTCTTTGTCCGGGTGCATCCCTCAACTACCCAACTGAAATCAGGAAGCTCTGTGTGAGGAGATTGCAAACAATCAGAGTATCTGCTCCTCACACATATCCATAGGCGCATGCTGGAAAATGCCCACATTTGAAAGTTGGGTTAGCACAGAATAGGGTTTGATTGTAATGCCCTGATAGACAGTAGCTAACTGGCAAACATCGTCCATGCTCGCATGCAGAATGGCGACGGATGACAAACTACCCTAGAGGAAATTTTCCTTATCGTTGCATCTGCGGAACGCTTAGCTCCCATGTGCACCGAGGAGGAAATGAGGACAGGAGACCTATTGTGTTGCGTCTCCGACCCCACAACATTGCCCCTGCTTCAAATGGTCTGTGCCTGGAATAGGCGCAGGCCAAGTGTAAGTGTCCTACAAAGGCAGTAGGGCGCGTTCCTGGATTCCTGCATCAGTTAAAGTGCCTGATGCGGCGAAGGATCATAGAATCAGATAATGTACGCAGGAGGAGGCCATTCAGCCCGTTGCACCTGTGCCCGTGCCAGCTCTTCAACTGTAACTTTCCGCTTGAATCCTATTTTCCCGCCCTTTTCTTCATATCCTTTTACATTCTTCCTTTTCAAATATTTATCCAATTCTCTTTTAAATGGTGTAGTCTCTGCCTCAATAGCCACTTGTGGTAAAGTATTCTATGTTCTAACAACCCTCTGAATTTTTTTTTCTAACTTTCCCCTTCTCTCTTCTGGTAATAATGCTGATTTTGTGCCTCTTTGTTAGCAATCTGCCAAACAGTGGGAGCAGTGTTTTGCTAGTTACCCTCTCAACCCTTCATAATTGTGAAAACCTCTATTAGATCCCCCTGAACCTTCTCTGGTCCAGTAAAAAAAGCCCCAATTTTTTACCCTTTCTTCACCCTCATCCATGCTTTTGTTACGTCCAGATTCAACTATTCAAATGCTCTCCTGGTCGGCCTCTCATCTTCCACCCTCCATAAACTTGAGCTCGGCTGCCCATATCCTAACTCACACCGAGTCCCATTTACCCATCGCCCCTGTGCTCACTGACCTACATTGGCTCCTAGTCCAGCAACGCCTCGACTTCAAAATTCTCATCATCGTATTCAAATCCCTCCATGGCCTCACCCATCCCTATCTCTGTAACCTCCTCCAGCCCTAAAACCCTCCGAGAACTCTGTGTTCCTGCAACTCTGGGCTTTTGTGCCTCCCCCACTCTCTTCATCCCACCATTGGCAGCTATGCCTTCAGCCATGTAGGTCCTAAGCTCTCAAATTCTCTCACTAAACCTCCTAAACCTTTCTCTCCATCTCTCTCTGAATGATGAAATGGAACTGCAGATCGTGATACTCTGAAATAGCGTGAGTTGGTGCTGCTGAAAACAGAGGTCGAGAGCGTGCATGTGGCGGCGCATGGTGTTGAGCGTGGATCTCAGGAAGCAGCGAGAGCAGTGGTTCGAGGAACGCTGAATATCATGGAGATATCTGTAATCATGGTTGGATCTGAAACATGCGATCTCCTCTACATTGGGGAGACCAAACGCAGATTGGGTGATCGCTTTGATGAACACCTCTGTTCAGTCCACAAGCGTGACCCTGAGCTTCCGATCGCTTACCATTTTAATTCTTCGTCCCACTCTGACATCTCTGTCCTCGGCCTCCTACACTGTTCCAATGAAGCTCGAGTAGCAGCACCTCATCTTTCGGTAGGCACTTTACAGCTTTCCGGACTCAATATTGAGTTCAATAATTTTTTCTGACAGCAGGTTCTGGTTATGATTCTGCTGTTGCCATTTACACCTCCTCTAGACGCATCTTTTGTTTCTTTACTTGTTCCATTACCACCCACTTTTGCCTCGCACCATCATCCCTTTTGTCTTTTAGGGGGAGAAATTCGGTATAGCCCTGTTTGGGGCGCCATTAGCGGCCGTGCACAAAGTTTAGCGCCTGGTGCTAATTATCGCCTCCGACGGCAAACTTGTTTTTTATCGCCCCTGGAGGTGATTGGAGCGCTAAATCAGGTGCTACACACCTCTCTTAAGGCACTAAGGCCGAGGAGCGAGGCGCTACCTCAGAGGGCGGGCGCAGCGCAGGTGCTGCCAGTTAGTGATTGAACACAGACACACTGGCACTGGTCAGTTCTTAAAGGGGAGGGTCAATCTTGCTCTGCAGCCACACCCTGCTCACTGGAGCCTTGAATCTCGGCCTGGGCAGACCTGTGGCTAAATCTTGCAGCCAAAGACTATGGAGAGGGCCAGGGAGCGAGCACAGCGCTTCTGCGAGTGGGCCTTGAAGGCTCTGGTTGGCACGGTGGAGCGCAGAAGATCCATTCTGTACCCAGAGAGTGGCAGGAGGCCTTTGCCACGCGATTACAGAAGAGTGTGGAGGGAGGTGGCTCAGAG
The DNA here is from genome assembly GCF_052327205.1 of Somniosus microcephalus. Classification (NCBI taxonomy): domain Eukaryota; kingdom Metazoa; phylum Chordata; class Chondrichthyes; order Squaliformes; family Somniosidae; genus Somniosus; species Somniosus microcephalus. Next base: position 30,401,847 of record NC_140999.1, on the reverse strand, counting down.
AGTCACCTCAAGGAGCATGGTGCCTAGGACCCATCCCCAATGTAGGAAAAAGTTCAACGACCTCACTCGGGTCGTCAGGGTGAGTGCCTTTTTTCAAAACCTCTCCATCCCTCCATCTCAACCTCACTTTATGGCCAGAAGGTCTTAAAAGCCCCAATGCCCAACACTCATCCAACACCTATGGCCCTTTCATCAAACACACACACACATTCCACACTTTGCATACAATAAGGGCTATTCAACTATGGGAGGCACATCAGGCAAGACCATGGCTGCATACAGTAAGGGCTATTCAACTATGGGAGGCATTTCAGGCAAGACCATGGCTGTATATTTACTCAGACGCCGTCCTTTTTCTTGCAGGCCAAGCTGTCTCATAATAGGAGACAGCAGCAATGGACCGGTGGAGGGCGGCCTCAGCTGCAACCCCTCAGCGATCTTGAGGTGCGCGTCCACAGGATTGTGGCAAGCTGGGTGATTGGTTCCGTCGCCACTGGAGACGCCGACCCCGTTCTGGACAGCAATGGTAAGGTCATCACCTTTTTGTCCTCTCTCCTTCCACTTGTCCCTCACAACAGCAGCCTTTGACACTTTCAATCCAAATCACTAAATCGCTGCACTCATACCTCCCTTGCTGCCACCCTGTCCTCACGCTAAAGCCACTCTTGTACCTCCCTGCTTTCAGGTGGTGATTCACCAGGTGAGGAGACGGGCCCTCAAGCTGCCAGTGGGAGTGAAGCTGAAGGCGAGGAGGAAGAGGAAGCCGGAGCATCAGCGCCACCCTCTCCCGAGGAAGCCCATGCCCACACTGGGAACACGCCTTCCCTGGAGGGGAGCAGGGGGGAATGGTCTGATGAGGGTGAAGCTCCAGGACCCAGCGGGCTGCAGCAACACGATGGGGGTAGGGAAGCTCGGGGGCCTTCTTCCCAGAGGGAGAGTATGCCATCGAGTCCTGCTGCACTAGACGCAGAGGAGGAGCGGGTCCTCGCTGAAATGAGCGTCCAGGCGGAGCACAGGCACACTGAGCTCATGGCTGCAGTGGCAAGGGTGCCCAAATCCAATGAATCACTGGCAAGGAGTGTGGAGCACTTCGCTGTAGCACAGGCGGCTGCCATGCAAATGCTTAGTACTGCAATGCAGTCACTGGCTGCTCTCATGCAGACGCAGATTGAGGCCACGCGAGCACTGACTGCTGCCATCCTCGCTGGTTCAGACACATTTCCCCGGGGCTCTCACCACATCGCAGCAGGCCAGCAATCTGTGCTCCAGCAGATTGCTCCGGATGCTGAAGTGCTGCCCCGTGGGAGTGCCAGTGTGTCGGTCAAGCAGGGAGTTGCTGTCCTCTCTCAAGATGACAGCATTCCTGCTGCTACCACTGTCACTTCTCCACTGCACTTGCCACTGCCTGTAGGACAGACTGCTGCCGCCCATGCAGAGTTGGTGCAGTCTGCAGCCGGGCCCTCCAGGCGAGAGCTGGTCGAGGCCGTCCTTCAAGGGCATCTGCAGTGTCAGGTTGTGACAATCAGCAGCCTTCCACCAGCCTTGCTCCAGCCACTGGGGTCCCATTACGGAGGAGCTGCAGGGTGGGAAGGGGGGAATTTCGCAAGGGAAGCAGATCACCTTCGATAGGAAAAAAGTAGGAGGTGTGACAAAATGTTGTTGATTGTTTTATTAAAGGCCGAGGTTTGTGGTCAAATTTTTTAACTGTTTTGGACATTGTCTCCAGGTTGTGAGAGCCAGTTATGTTAATGACTTTTTTTGTGTTTCTTTCTATTAGTTTGTCCTGCGGAAATGAGACACACAGAGTTTGTAAAATAAATAAGTTTCTGTATTCAGAATGTACATGTTTGGTCTTTGCAATCATTGTTGCCTTGACTGGCTTAGGGGTTGCGGGATGGTTTAATTCAGGTTGTTTGAATGGCAGAAGCCATTTCCTCAGAAGGAGCCTAGAAGCGGCTTGCTATGAGCCTTTGACGGACGGCCCTTCCACTTTGTACATTGTGTGCCTCCTGATGTGCCTCAATGAATCCGAGACTCGACGTTAACGGAGCAAAGCAAGGCTTACTCAGAAAGTAATACACATTGGAGAAGTGTCTCTCATCCAGAGATCTGCTGTACTGCTGTGAGACACGCTGGGGCTTGCTTAAGTAGGGGCCAGGTATGGGCGGAGCCCTACACACAATACAATACAGGTAAGGAAATGAAACTGAAACTAAACTAAACACAGGGAATACAGTGCCTGATGAATGGCATATTTCATCACATTCACCCCTTCTACAGATTTAGTCTGTTCGGGGGTTTGATAGTCCTCTGTGACCGACGTAGCTGTTGTGGTGCCGCGGGTGTCGGCTGGGTGTCCCTGGTGGCCTCCTGGGTCTCTGCCGGGGGCGCCGCCAGGGTTGTTGAAGGGGTAGTTGGTGGGGGCACCGTTGGTCGATGTTCTTCCGGGGGTGGTGAAAGGATAGTGGGTGGGTAAGAATTGCTGTGATCATTGTTGCTGTTGTTGTTGTGGTTGTTGTCATTACCGGCTGGGGCAACGTCTTTTATGGACACGGTGTCCTCCCTTCCGTCGGCGTGCCGGACATACGCGTATTGGGGGTTGGCGTGGAGTAGGTGCACTGACTCCACGAGGGGGTCCGTCTTGTGGCCCCTCACATGCCTTCGTACAAATACCAGACCTGGGGTGGAGAGCCATGACGGCATGGATACGCCTGAGGTGGATTTCCGGGGAAAGACAAACATTCGTTCATGAGGCGTGGCATTAGTGGCAGTACACAATAGCGACCGTATCGAATGGAGCACATCTGGGAGGACTTCGTGCCAGCGGGAGATAGGGAGGCCCTTGGTCCTTAGAGCTAGAGTGACTGCTTTCCATACTGTCCCGTTCTCTCGCTCCACCTGGCCGTTACCCTGGGGGTTGTAGCTGGTGGTACGGCTCGTGGCGATCCCCCTGGACAGCATGTACTGGCGTAGCTCTTCACTCATGAAGGACGCCCCCCTATCCGTATGGATGTAGCTCGGCATACCGAACAGGCAGAACAGGCTGTTGAGGCATTTAATGACCGTGGCGCTGGTCATGTCTGGGCAGGGGAAGGCGAATGGGAAATGGGAGTATTCGTCCACAATGTTCAGGAAGTAAACATTGCGGTCGACCGACGGGAGGGGGCCCTTGAAATCTAAGCTGAGCCGCTCAAAGGGCCGTGTAGCTTTGAATAAGTGGGCTCTATCTGGGCGGTAGAACCGAGGCTTGCACTCAGCGCAAGTGCGGCAGTTCCTGGTCAGAGACCGAACTTCCTCAATCGAGTAGGGTAAGTTGCGGGACTTTATGAAGTGGAACAGCCGTGTGACCCCTGGGTGGCAGAGGTCATTGTAGAGGGTCTGTAGCCGATCCCCGGTGGCGCTGGCACACATCCCTCGTGAGAGGGCGTCGGGGGATTCGTTAAGGGCCCCTGGCCGGTAAATGATGTCATACTCGAAGGTGGAGAGCTCGATCCGCCACCTAAGAATCTTATCATTTTTAATCTTCCCCCTCTGTTTATTATTGAACATAAACGCTACCGACCGCTGGTCGGTAAGTAGGGTGAAGCGTTTGCCGGCTAGGTAGTGCCGCCAGTGGCGCACTGCCTCCACAATGGCTTGGGCCTCTTCCACGGAGGAGTGTCTGATCTCGGGCCCTTGGAGGGTCCTCGAGAAGAAAGCTACGGGCCGCCCCGCCTGGTTGAGGGTGGCCGCCAAGGCAAAGTCAGATGCATCACTTTCCACTTGAAAGGGAGTGTTCTCGTCCACTGCCTGTAGCGTGGCCCGCTCAATATCCCGCTTAATGCTTTTGAAGGCGGCGTGGGCCTCAGCAGAGAGCGGAAAAGAGGATGCTTTCAAGAGGGGGCGGGCTTTGTCGGAGTAGTTGGGGACCCATTGGGCATAATAAGAAAATAACCCCAGGCACCTTTTCAGGGCTTTGGGAGTGTTGGGCAGGGGGAGCTCCCGTAGGGGGCGCAATCGGTCGGGGTCTGGTCCGATTTCCCCATTCTCCACCACGCTGCCTCGTATGCAGAGGCGCGTGGTGTTGAAAATGCACTTGTCCTCGTTGTAAGTGAGATTGAGTTTTTGTGCGGTTTTCAGGAACCTCTCGAGGTTCGAGTCGTGACCCTCCTGGTTGTGACCGCAGATGGTGACGTTGTCGAGGTAGGGGAAGGTTGCCTGCAAGTGGTGGTCATCGACCATGCGGTCCATCTCCCTCTGGAAGACCGAGACCCCATTCGTCACCCCAAAGGGGACTCTGAGGAATTGGTAGAGGCGTCCGTTCGCCTTGAAGGCGGTGTACGGGCGGTCCTCTGGTCTGATAGGGAGCTGGTGGTACGCTGACTTGAGGTCGATGGTGGAGAACACCCAGTATTGGGCGATTTGGTTCACCATCTCGGATATGCGGGGTAGCGGGTAGGCGTCTAGCTGGGTGTATAGATTAACCGTCTGGCTATAATCTATCACCATCCGCTTCTTCTCGCTTACCCCTCACCACCACCACTTGGGCGCACCACGGGCTGTTGCTGCGTTCGATAATGCGCTCCTTCAGGAGCCTGTCTACCTCGGTTGCGATAAACCGCCTGTCCTCCCAGCTGTACCTCCTGCTTTTGGTCGCTATTGGCCGGCAGTTGGGAGTAAGGTTCGCGAATAGCGAAGGCGGCTTTACCTTCAGGGTAGCCAGACCGCACACTGTGAGGGGCGGCTGGGACCCACCGTAATTGAGCGTGATGCTTTGGTGGTGGCACTGGAAATCCAGGCCCAAGATCACGCTCGCACATAGATTCTTCATGATTAGTAATTTAAAATTATCGTATACAGTTCCGTTAACGGACAATTGTACCGCGCAGTAACCCATAATGGTCGATGTCTGGGTTTTATCAGCCATAGAGATGGTGCCCCGAACAGGGACCACCGTTAGAGAGAGTTGTTGTGCTAGTTCAGGGTGGATAAAACTCTCCGTGCTTCCACTGTCAATTAAACATTTAACCCCGCACCCGTTTACCTCGATGTCCACCATTGATTTGGATAGCGGATGCGGTCTGGTCTGGTCCACTGTGACCGATGCCACTGTAGGGCCCTGATCGAGACAAGATGGCGTCCACGCTGTCTGCTCACAAGATGGCGGACCCCACGAGGTCGGGCAAGATGGCGTCCAAGATGGCCGCTCCCACGGCGCACACGCGGTGGTGGCGGGTTTTCCAGCGGGGTTCCCTCTGCACACCTTCCCGAAGTGCCCCTTCTTACCGCACTTAAAGCAGGTGGTGCCTTTCGCCGGGCACAGGTTTCTGATGTGCTTCGGCTGCCCGCAGAAATAGCAGTTGGGGCCCCGACGCGTCGCGGCTGTCGTAGGGCTTCTGGGGGGAGAGCGGGGCCCCGACGGTGTCGGGCTGCCGGGCGGGGAAGATGCCTTCCAAGATGGCGGTGCCCTTGGTGCACACGTGGTGGCGTGGGCGGCGCGGGCCGAAGAGTAGGCGTCCGAGTTTCTCTGGGCCACATCCAGGGATCGCGCTGTGTCCACAGCCTGTTTCAGGTCCAATCCCGTTTTTTTCCAGTAGTCTCTGCCGGATGTAAGTGGAGCTGAGGCCTGTGATAAAGGCATCACGAACAAGCTCGTCAGTGTACACTGCGGCTTTTACATCTTGGCACTTGCAGTCTTTGCCAAGCGTTTTCAGGGTGAGTAGGAACTCATCCAGCGATTCCCCAGGTTGCTGTGTGCGAGTAGCGAGCAGATGCCTAGCGTACACCTCGTTCGTAGGCTGCTGGTAATGCGCCTTTAGGATGTCGCAGGCGGCCGGGTACGTGTCGGCATCTTGGATGAGGGTGTAAACCCGGTGGCTTACCCAATTCCGCAGGATTCCGAGTTTCATACTCTCAGCGTCCGTAGCGCCTGTGATGGCTACGGAATTGTCCAGGAAGAATTCCATACACTTAAACCAGTGTCCGAATCGCGCTGATGCGTCCGAAGCATGCGGGTCCAAATCCAAACATTCGGGTTTCAAGAGTTGGTCCATTGCGTTGAAAATTGAGTTAATAAAATTGATGTGCCTCAATGAATCCGAGACTCGACGTTAACGGAGCAAAGCAAGGCTTTTATTAACTCAGAAAGTAATACACATTGGAGAAGTATCTCTCATCCAGAGATCTGCTGTACTGCTGTGAGACACGCTGGGGCTTGCTTAAGTAGGGGCCAGGTATGGGCGGAGCCCTACACACAATACAATACAGGTAAGGAAATGAAACTGAAACTAAACTAAACACAGGGAATACAGTGCCTGATGAATGGCATATTTCATCACACCTCCCTCCCGCCTTGGTGCTGCTGATGATCATCCTCCTCATCTTCCTCCTCCTCTTCCTCCTCCTCCTCCTCTGCTGGTGCTCCAATGCCTGGTGGCATTGGCTGGGTCCTGAGGATTGCAAGGTTATGCAGCATGCAGCACACAACAACAAAGTGGGAGACTCGCTCAGACGAGTACTGAAGGGCTCCTCCAGAATGGTCCAGACAATGGAACCGTTGCTTGAGCACGCCGATTGTGTGCTCAACGATGTTCCTGGTAGCTTGATGGCTCTCGTTGTATCGCAGCTCAGCAGGGGTGTTGGGCGTACAGAGCGGTGTCATCAGCCAGGTGCACAGAGGATATCCCTTGTCACCGAGAAGCCAAACGCCTGGGTGATGTGGTGCCTGGAAAAGGTCTGCCACAGAAGTCTGGCGCAGGATGAAGGCATCGTGGCTGCTGCCAGGAAAGTGGGCATTGACAGCGAGTATCAGCTGTCTGTGGTCACAGACCAACTGAACGTTTAAGGAATGGAAGCCCTTTCGGTTGCGGAAATCCTCGGCATTCTCTTGCGGCGCACGCAAAGCCACATGCGTGCAGTCAATGGCGCCCTGCACCATGGGGAAGCCCGCTATCATCGTAAAGCCCATTGCGTGTTCTTGCTGCTTGTCCGGGGTCATGGGGAAAGAGATGTACTCTTGTCTCCTTTTAAAGAGGGCATTTGTGACCTGACGGATGCAGCAATGCACCGCGAACTGGGAGATATTGGCGACAGAGACGTCCTGCTCCTCAGTTGAGGCTGCAGATCTGGCTGAAGCAGGTGGCAGAGCTCGGTGACCACCTCCTTGCTGAAGCGCAGCCTTCGCAAACACTGCTCCTCAGACATATTAACGTAGGAGAACTGTTGGCGAAAAACCCTGGGAGGGTATGGTCTCCTGTACAGAGGCCTGTTGGCCCTCCTCCATCTGGCCATGATTGCCACTCTCTCTCTGCGTCTCTGTGCCCTCTGAATGTGATGGAGAAGGCCGACGCCCCCATCCATTGCAGCCCCCATAGTATCTAGGCAATCAAAGTTATGAAGGTCAAAAACCAAAGTACCTGCAAAGTTATGGTCAGAAGCCAAAATTACCTCAGACAGCATTGAATCAATGCAGAAGTCTCGCTTTCTCTCTTTGTCTCTCTCAAAATCTCTCTCTCTCTCAGAACGAGTGGTGCAAAAATGGCTACCACACAAAAGCCAGGAAGAGGCCCCCTTTAAATAGCGCCCCCCCAGCCCCACAGCGACTGGGAAGCGTCCCAGTCTACCTGTCGCTGGTTGCGCCAGGCAGGAAGGAGGGGGCACCACTCAATTTCCGTCCCGGGGCGTCACAAGGGCGTTGCACGCTCGAATTACGTCAAGATCTGCGTGCGCAGGAGATCGGGCGGTATTGTTTAGCGCCACCGCAAAATGTCCGGTCAATTTCGTGAGATGTGCAGATATCGCCGTGCCCGTGCACTAGTTGCTTTGCGCCCCATTAGCGCCCTCTTAAGGCGCTAACGGGAGGCACAAACCAGCTGAATTTTTCCCCCTGTCTCCTGCTTTCCACCCTATCACAGACCTTGGGCTGGATTTTGTCAATGGGGAGCTTTTGGAGGCGAGGCTCCCACTTGTTGGGTTTAGCCCCGCCTCCATCGACTTGTGGCCAACCCACGCTATTTTCCCTTGATTGACCTTGTTAAGCCCACCCACTCAATTAGAAAGCCTTCCTGACCAGAAAGCAGAAGGCTGCAGCTTTTGACAGTTCAGCGGCCATTCTGCTTTCTGTGCCGGTGAGCTGAGGGACTCCCGAGACCTGAAGGAAGGAAGCCTGCAGGAAGAAGTAAAGGTAAGTAAAACTTATTAAAACAATTTACACACACCTCACACACTTACCTCTGCGCACATGCACCCATTACTCACCTGCACACTGGATATCTCGGCCCCTCCGACTCCCGCAGACCAACGGCCCACCTCGCTGACCCTGGCGAGGTTCGGAGCCATTGGGAAGCCCACACTTCAGGGCTCAAAATAGGGATTAGCCAAAAAACTGCCTGTTAATTGGCATTAATCCCCTTCCTGCCTCGAGGAGGCAGGACCTGGCGCGGGTCGGCTACCCGCCTCCTGGCAAGATGGCATGGAGGCAGGTTGGGCACCCGCCCCCAAATTCTGCCATTTGCCCGGCAGTCCCGCCTCCAAACCCGCCTCCCCAGGGCTGGCAAAATCCAACCCCTTCCCTTTTGTTCTTTCCTCCCCTCCCCCTTTTCCCTGCCTCTGTACCTGCTTAAAACCTGTTACATCTCTAACTTTTTCCAGTTCTGATGAAAGGTCACTGACCTGAAACGTTAACTCTGTTTCTCTCTCCACAGATGCTGCCTGACCTGCTGAGTATTTCCAGCATTTTCTGTTTTTTACTCCTGCGTCACTCCTGTGGTTTTTCCAAACAGAGACAGTTTGAGGCGTCCGTATCCTCCACAGACTAGAAGGTCTCCTGCGGTTATGGCGGCAGCCTGAAAATAATTATGGAAAATAAGTTACTGCCAGATTTTAGAGTATTCCCCAACCCCCCCACAATCATTTTTGGGCCTCAGACCTTTCTGGCTGCTGTCTCCAATGACAGCCAGAAGGGCCTCTCAGGCCTGCAGGTACAGTTGTGTTTCCCTCATTCCAGCATAAGGGCCTTGCCAAGGCTTGGGCCTGTGCCAAGGAGTGCAACTCAGATATGCTGCAGCTGTTTGGGTGCCCATCGGGGACCCAGAGAGGCAAGTTGGCCTTGCTATTGCCAGGAGAGGAAAGGAAATTCAAATATAATAAAAACAAGCAAAATGTACGTGACCCAACATTGTGTGACTGGGCTTTGTGATTGGTGGGCAGTCTGTCTGAATTACTAATCGTGGGGTAATAGTCAGTGTGGTGTATGTAACCTGTTCCACCTTAAGAGAACTTAAGCCTGTTCCACCTTAAGAGATGTACTACTTTCTCTGGCTGCTGTATACGTAATACCGGTGGTGACCACCGGTATATAAGCACTGTGTAGTGATATTGTATTTAGTATAGTCCTGACCTCCAACTAGTAAAGACCTGTTGAAACTTTATTCTTGTAGTCTGTGTCAGTAATTAATCTTAATACAACTGGAACACACAGACTTAACAGTGGCGACGAGTCCGATTCTTACCCTGCGGCAGTTTATATCCACGGCGGCTTCGTCCACAGAACGGGCGTCGAAGAGAGGCATCCACCCTCATCACCCTGCTGGAAGACACGTCGCGCGGCAGGCATCGAGAACCCGGAGTGCAGAAGACATCCTGAACTCGAAGCCTCCATCAGCGGCAGTCAGCTATCTTCTTTCTACCTCGGTGGTGGGTAAGCCGGTCAGCGACGCGAGCAGAAAGTCGGCCGCGTTGGCTGTACAGACGGGGGAGGAAGACAGAGGAATAAGGGCGGTGAGATCGATCGCGACCGGAGATAAGGACCGGGCCACATTCAGGCCGAAAGGCGCAGCGCGGGGACATCGATCACAGCTGGTGATAAGGGCCGGGCCGCTTTCGGGCCAAAGAGGCGCAGCGTCTGGGGCGACTGAAGGCGTGAGAGCCGCAGTGAAGGCGAGTGCAGCCAGTGCTAATAACCGGGCTGCAAGAAGGGCTGCGAGGCGCGACATCAGGGAAGCGCGAATGCCCGAGGGAGCCGCGGTGAAGCGGAGACAGCGTCGGGGGAGTTACTAACCGCTGGGAAAGGGGAGCAGCAGCGGCACGCCAAACGCCATTGCAGCCAGTGGGTGAAGACCGCCAAGCGCGGGAAAACCGCCATTTTGTAGGCGGAGGACGAAGACAAGAGCGGGAAGCTGCCATCTTGGGATAAAATTTAAAAAAATAAAAAAATAAAATAAATTGCAACGATGCCTAAACATGGGAACATTAATACCTTTGATAGCGACATCGAAGATTGGGCCATGTATGTAGAACGCATACAAAATTATTGTAAAGCAAATAAAATCCCAGATGCAGAGAAAGCACTAACTTTATTAAACTTAATGGGTGCGAAGACATACGGGCAATTGAAACACCTTTTATCACCAGATGAACCGGCGGATAAGACGTTCGAGGAGATTGTTACTGTCCTGAAAAATCATCTAAACCCCACGCCGCTGATGCTAGCGGAACGATTTAAATTTTACAGCAGAAGGCAGCTGAAGGATGAAAGCTATGCTGAATATTTAATGGAATTGCGTAAGCTAGCAAAGTACTGTCAGTTTGGAACGGGACTAACAGACGCGCTAAGAGATAAATTTGTGTGTGGATTATTAAAAGAAGATACACAAAAGCGACTGCTCGAGGAGAATGAGCTGACGCTTGAGAAAGCGGTCACTATGGCAGCAGCACACGAAGCCGCAGCGAGAGGCACGGCAGTAATGCAGCTACGGTCACCGGAACTCAGTACAAATAAATTGGGTTTGAGTACTGTAAAATGTTATCGTTGTGGAAAGACAACACACGATCAGAACCAGTGTTGGTTTAAAAACCAAGAATGCAGAACGTGTGGCAGGCTTGGCCACATAGCTAAAGTATGCCGGTCAGGAAAGAAGACCAGCAACAAAAAGTCACCGCAAGGAAAATACATAAAGGTGCACAAGGTGACAAAGACCAGTTCGAACGAACAGAAGTCAGATTCAGACGCTAGCAGTAATGAACTGGGTAGCTTAAGAGTACACAACGTTGGTAAGGATGCAGATCTCCAGACAATTTGGGTCACTCTTCAGATAGCAGGAGTCCAAGTAAAGATGGAATTGGACATTGGATCGGCATTGACGGTCATGAATAAGAAAGATTACAAAAGGTTATTCCAACATATTCCCCTACGGGATACGGAGATTATATTGAAAACATACACGGGGCAAAGAGTGTACCCCATCGGAAAGATAGAGGTAAAAGTGGCCCACAAGGGCGAAGAAAGCCAAGTAATGGACTTATATGTGCTACCTGAAGGAGGTCCACCACTACTGGGACGGGAGTGGATTAGGAAAATGAATATGGACTGGCACTCCTTAAAAGCACTAACGGTAGATTCCGGGGAAACAGATGTCAAACCTAAACGATTGTCCAAAATATTGGATGATGCTAAAGAGGTGTTCCAGCAAGGACTGGGAACACTGAAAGGAATTACGGCAAACATCAAGATTGATGAACATGCACAACCAAAATTTTTCAAAGCCAGACCGGTACCCTATGCAATACGACCTACTGTAGAAGCGGAACTGGAAGCGCTAGAACGTTCAGGTGTACTGTCTAAGGTAGATTGGAGCGAGTGGGCTACGCCCATTGTTCCCGTTATGAAACGTCCTTCGAGCAACAAGCCAGGAGAACCAGGGAAGGTTCGCATCTGTGGAGATTTCAAGATCACCGTTAATCCGGTGCTTCACACGGTGCAGTATCTGCTTCCGCGGATTGAGGATATTTTTGCTTCGTTGTCTGGCGGGAAACACTTCACCAAGATAGACCTGGCGCAGGCGTACTTGCAGATGGAGGTTGAAGAAGAGCCACGCCAGTACCTCACGATCAACACGCATAGAGGGTTGTACCGGTATAATAGGCTGGTTTTTGGAGTGGCATCAGCTCCGGCAATTTGGCAGAGGGCCATGGAGCAGGTATTATAGGGAATTCCAGGCACACAATGTTACCTGGACGATATTCTGATTACAGGCGATGGTGATGAAGAACACCTCGCAAACTTGGAACTGGTGCTCAACAGACTGAAAGAGTATGGACTTCGAGTTAATCGGCAGAAATGTGAGTTCTTTCAGAAGCGGATCTCGTACTGTGGTCATGTCATTGACCGGGAGGGGCTTCATAAGTCTCCTGACAAGATAGAGGCAGTTGTAAAGGCTCCCGCTCCGGATAATGTCTCTCAGTTGAGGTCGTATCTGGGATTGATTAACTATTACCATAAGTTTCTACCGAATCTATCCACGGTACTGCACCCGCTGAACGCTCTTTTACAGAAGGGGGTACCATGGGAATGGAGCGAAAACTGTAAGAAGGCATTTCGCAAAAGCAAAGAATTGATCACCTCAGAGGAAGTGTTGGCTCACTTCAACCCGACACTGCCTATTCGGTTGGCTTGTGATGCTTCTCCATATGGTATTGGGGCAGTACTCTCACACAAGTTGCCAAATGGCACGGAAAGGCCAGTCGCGTTTGCATCCAGATCATTGACCTCCGCTGAGCGCAACTATGCGCAGATCGATAGGGAGGCTCTCAGCCTTGTATGGGGAGTGAAGAAGTTTAATCATTACCTGCAGGGCCAAAAATTCACACTTCTGACAGACCATCAGCCGTTGGTATCCATTTTTAACCCTAAGAAGGGTGTTTCGGTGATGACAGCACAGCGACTCCAGAGATGGTCCCTTTTCCTAGGGGCACATCAATATCAAATAGAATTCAAAGGTACAAAGCAGCATGGCAATGCTGATGGGCTGTCGCGCCTGCCACTACCTGAAGCAGAAGAGACGACGAAAGTTGACCCTGTTGAGTTATTTCATTCGACCATCATCGAGTGTTTACCAGTCACCAATGCAAGTATTGAAAGAGAAACCAGGAACGACCCGACACTGTCCCGAGTTTACGAGGTGACAGTGAAGGGATGGCCAACACATGGTGATCCTCTGTTACCGGCATTCTCGGCAAGGCGAGACCAGCTGTCCGTCTGCCATGGTACTTTGATGTACGGGACAAGAGTGATTATTCCTCCCAAGTTACGGGAAAGAGTTCTAAAGGAACTGCATGAAGGTCATCTGGGGGGAGTTAAGATGAAAAGTCTTGCTAGGGCTTATGTATGGTGGCCGGGCATTGACCAACAGATAGAGGAGTTGACAAAAAGCTGCGCTGGGTGCCAAAAAGTGCAAAATGCACCTCCGATCGCACCGCTACACCCATGGGAATGGCCTTCAGCCCCATGGCAACGCGTACATATTGACTTTGTTGGTCCATTCATGGACTCCATGTTCTTAATTGCGGTGGACGCACATTCCAAATGGCCGGAAGTGATCAAGATGAATACCACTACTTCAGAAAAGACAATTGCGGTGTTAAGAACAATATTCGCAAGGAACGGATTGCCAGAACAGATATGTTCGGACAACGGACCACAGTTCGTGTCGGAAGAATTCCAAAAATTCTTAAAGAAGAATGGGGTGAAACATTATACCTCTGCCCCATATCATCCGGCGACAAACGGGTTGGCCAAGAGATTTGTCCAAACATTCAAAAAGGCAATAAAGGCCATGAACGATGATCAGATTCCGTTACAACACAAGGTGGACAATTTCCTAATGGCATATCGAAACGCCGCTCATGCAGTGACTAACCAAAGTCCTGCCATGATGTTTTATAACAGGAGGTTGCGGTCCAGGTTGGACTTGTTAAAACCAAATGTGCGGAGGGAAGTGGAAAACAAACAGTTCCGGCATATTAATAACAAGTCCACTCGAAGTTTCGACGTAGGACAACCAGTGTTGGCAAGGGGCGATGGAAACGAAAAATGGCAGTCCGGAACAATTCGGGCCAGACAAGGACCTCTGATGTACACAGTAGATATTGGTAACAATGTGATAAGGCGTCATGCGGATCAACTGGTAGAATCAAGAGCAAGGGTCGAACCCATGGTTGCGACAGAGACAACTGTGGAAGACGTTAATGAACCTGAAGCATCTACCTCGGCAGGGACTGTACCTGATGATGACGTCCAATACATAGGAAACCAACAAGAAGAGTCACCTCAGCAACAAGAATCAGAGACCACTGAAAGGCGTTATCCAAACCGAATCAGAAGGCCTCCTGAGAGACTGAACCTTTGAACTGTTTATACCTGAAGTTATATATATGTATATATGTTATTATGTTATGTTAAATGGGGATATGACTGTTAAGCTAAAAAGGGAGGATTGTGGTGTATGTAACCTGTTCCACCTTAAGAGAACTTAAGCCTGTTCCACCTTAAGAGATGTACTACTTTCTCTGGCTGCTGTATACGTAATACCGGTGGTGACCACCGGTATATAAGTACTGTGTAGTGATGTTTTGAAGAAGGGTCAAACCCGAAACGTCAACTCAAATTTCTCTCCACGGATGTTGCCTGACTTGCTGAGTTTTTCCAGCATTTTCTGTTGTTATACTGTGTAGTGATATTGTATTTAGTATAGTCCTGACCTCCAACTAGTAAAGACCTGTTGAAACTTTATTCTTGTAGTCTGTGTCAGTAATTAATCTTAATACAACTGGAACACACAGACTTAACAGTCAGCACAGTCTAAATGCACATTTTGAATACACAAGCCAGCACATACACACTGCAGGCAGTTGGCTTCAGTAAGAGATTTGTGATTAGAAGCAGGATTCTGCAATGAAGTGGCCTGCAATTGTTAAGATTTCAAGTGCTGGTTTCACATTTGTTTATGTGAAGCAGTTTCCTGTCGGAGTGGAGACCAAGGTGGGTTCACAGCTGGGTGCATTTTTCTGTGTAAAAGGGGCTTTTTACTAACCAATTGCAGTAATTCACTGCTGGCTTCTCAGGTTGACCACATTACTTCCTGACTATGTTAGAAAAGCTAATTATCTAAGTAAAAGAAATCGAAACAGATTCTTAAAATCCTTCCAAGGAGTGTGAATTAAGTCCCTTCATGACTTTGAGGGTGACAGATTAATGATTGAGTTTCAAGTCAGCCCAGGGAGAAAGCTGACAAATGATAAAGTGATTATGTAAAGTCAGTAAAATCTCCCTTGGGTGATATGTTGCTGATCTCTGTTTAAAAGTGCTGACCTCATTTTGACAACGTAGCCAAAATGACAGGTTCTGATGGTTCTGTTTTCATATAATTTAAAATCAAAATTGCAAATCTAAACAATCCCATGGGCATTTTTGTTGTCTGTGGGTATGAACCAGGAATCACTGGCCCTGCAGAACAGCAATAGGAAAGTGCATTTGGGTTTCTGTTCCGGTGTTAAAACCAAGGCTCTATTCAAACCTGGAGCACAGTCAAGGTACCATCATGAAAGTGTGGGGGAGAGGGCATCAAACTCCCTGGAGGGAGGAATTGTCCATCCCAGAAAAAGTAGATCTTAAATTTATTGTTTTGTGCATTTTACACTGTTACCGTTTGCCTGCAGTGACTGCACTTAAAGTAATTTATTGGACATGAAAGTGCTTTGAGATGATGCTGACACATCTGATTATAAGGCTCTATATAAATGCATTTCTATCTTTCTTTTCTACCTTACCCCTTCATTCCTTTTGTCTCTCTTTTTCTCTCTCTCCATAGCTTTCTCTCCATACATAATTAGGAGGTCCAATCACAAATCTTTGAGCTTGATACACTAATGGTGCGTGTAACATCTTATTGCAGCACCGTCAATATTTGGAAATGTTAGAGGGAGACTTGTTGATTGAAAAGAGTGAGTCGGATCACAGATGCATTGTACTTATTTTTAAGAGTGCATTAAAATAGGTCACATTTTTTTAAGCCACAATGAATGGGGTTGGACATAGTTTTAGTAAATCTGCCTGTTGCACAGCAAGTAACAAACAAAAGTGTCAGAATATTCTATTAGTCCTGAAAATCAAAATGTGGCCACAATTCTATCTTGCTGCATCCTGCCTATGCTGCTGGAAATAGTAATCTTTCAACAGTGTAACTGAGGGCTCTTTTCACGGGATTAATTAACATCAGTCACCACTTGCAGTTTGAAACTTTGGCCGGAATTTTCTCATTGCCGAGCGTGCGGGTTTGGGGGTGGGTCGGCAGTAAAAATGCCGGAAATAGCGAGTGCGTCGGGAACCTGCTGTCATCCCGCCGCCTCATGCATTTAACTCGGGCGGCTTTGAAGGGGTGACACGGACCCGGTCGGGCGACCACATTGAAATCATTAAGTGCTTGTTTACAGATCTTTAAGAGTGATTTTAATGCCAGCTTCTGAGATTTACTGCAAGAGCACGGGATTCATGAAGATTGGATACCTCGCCTGTGAAGGGGAGGCGGAAGCTCAGTGGCTATTGGAGAGTTCATTCATTGAGAGCTGGGAAAAGCACATAAATACTGCAACATTGCACCTCATTACTTGCCTCAACAACAACAACAACTTGTATTTATATAGCGCCTTTAATGTAGTAAAATGTCCCAAGGCACTTCACAGGAGTGTTTATAAGACAAAAATTTGACACCAAGCCACATAAGGAGAAACTAGGGCAGATGAGGTAGGTTTTAAGGAGCGTCTTAAAGGAGGAAAAAGAGGTAGAGAGGTGGAGAGGTTTAGGGACGGAATACCAGAGCTTGGGGCCTAGGCAACAAAAGGCACAGCCACCAATGGCTGAGCCTCATGGAAAGGCTCTTGCTCTCTCCATTTTGTCCACAGATTTCGGTGTCTGCAGCTTGCAGGTCATGTTTGAAACCTCGAAAGCCATTCTTACCACATTGCTACTCACTATCGCAACATTGGAGGATTGTGCCTCTGATCTCCACTTTACCTGCCATCTATTACATCAGCATGGGTGCCGCTTATACTGTCTCACCTTGGTCCTCAGAATCGGACCAAGATGATCCCCACCACCAACAACACCAGCCACACCAGCAGCAGCAGTAACCACAACAGCAGCCTGCTCCTGAACAACCTGATGCACCACAGGAGAGAGGGGGGCACCACAGGGCTGCAGTGCGGCGGGGGCGATACTCCCAACACAGGGTATATAGGCAGAGGATGAGCTTCCTCAACATGACTGAGCAGCAGTGCTTCAGGAGGCTCAGGCTATCGGGCCGGGTCATCGCAGACATTTACAGCTTGCTGGAACAAGGCCTGCAACGCAGATGACCTGGTGGACATGCCTTACCAGTGGCTGTCAAAGTCACCAGCACCCTCAACTTCTTCGCCTCAGGCTCCCTCCAGGGATCTGCAGCAGACATTTACGAGATCTCACAGTCAGCTGCCCACAGATGCATCAGCCAGGTGACTGATGCCATGTTTCACAAGTCAGCCAATTATATCAACTTTGCCACTGATGAAGCCAGTGTTACTGAGCGGGCGCTTGGCTTTGCCGCTTGGCTGGCTCCCCACAGGTGCAGGGCGTCATCGACTGCACACATGTGGCCATGAAGGCCATGTCAACCGCAAGGGCTTCCACTCCCTCAATGTGCAACTCATCTGCAACCATAAAAATACCATCATGCATGTGTTCGCCAGATTCCCTGGCCACTGTCATGACTCTTCTGTGCTGCGCCAGTCCACCCTCCCTCAGCTCTTCACACCTCCAAACACACTTACTGGCTGGCTGCTTGGAGACAAGGGCTATCCACTGAAGACGTGGCTCATGACACCGCTGAGGATGCCAAGTACTGAGGCCAAGGAGCGCTATAATGAGAGTCACATGTCCACCAGATGTGTCATGGAGCAAGCAGTAGGCATGCTGAATATGTGCTTCAGATGCTTTGACAGATCTGGAGGAGCCCCTCAGTACGCACCAGCCAGGGTCTCCAGAATCATCATCGTCTGCTGAGCACTGCACAACATAGCGCAGCAGTGAGGATTGGAGCTGCAGGAGGAGCATGGCGCAGAGTGCACTGCCTCTTCAGAGGAGGAGGAGGAGGAAGAGGAGGAGGAACCTGAGGCGCAGATGGCACCAGCAGCAGCACACATTGCTGCCCGGGAGGCCCGAGATGACCTTACCATGGCCAGATTTACTTAACTTGCTCCAATGCAGCCACATGCCTGCCACATGCTGTACTGTTCCCCCCCTCAACAATACCATAAAGCATCCCTACAATGACCATTCCATTCCTCTCACCCAAAGTCCCAATGCTTGAGGTTAAATAATGTCTCACCATTCACTCCAAGTGACAAAGCCACTTTCAAGGTTTGAGGCAAAAATGGACAAGATCCAAAAGTGGTGCAAAGAAAACCATTTATGTGTGTCATCAAAACAACTGAAACTTACCACCAACATTTTTTGATACACCCACGTGCACACCCTTGTGCATCTACTTTTGTGTCATTTTTCTTTTCTGAGTGCTTCTACGAGGTGCAACCCCTGTGGCATTCCAGCCAGGCCCTTTTGGTCTCTTGGGGAAGGCTCTTGTGCCCGTCTGCTGGGAAGAGGACCTCCCTGCCTGCTCTTACTGCCTCGACCAGAATATGCAGTGAGGCATCTGTAAAGGGGGGTGCAGCCCTCTACCTTTGGGTATTTATATTTTTCACTTTGCACAATAACTCCAACCTTTCCAATGCTCCTTCCACACACCTTTACCAACCTTCAAATGAGTTGTGTGCAAGGCTGCTTTAAATATGGGCGCTGGAAATGAGTCATCGATGACGTCATCAAACCCGCACCCTATAATAGGGCCCAGAAATGCGCAAGGCTGGTTTAATTAGGGCCATTACGCTAAAGCCGCTCTGAGGAGCGGGCTGATCAAGACATCACGTTCCCGACCCGCTACACAGCCTGCACGCACCTGACCCGACCCAGAAGTAAAAATTCCGGCCTTTGTTAATAAAGGTCAAGAGAGACTCGGTATCCAGTGGGAAATAACAACAAGAGTCCTTATTAAATAATGGACAGCTGCTGGAATTCAGTGCGGACAGTGAAGAAGAGTGATGGACAAAGTCATCTAATGGGAGTGGACCGAGGGCATGGATGGGCCAGTGATATATTGATAGTATCAGCAGGGTTTTGATTTCCCTCTTACTGCTTCTGTCTCAGTCTCTTTATCTTAACTCGCTTCCTTGGCAGTAGATTCACTAATATTAAAAGCCTGTCATCAATTGAAAAAAGCTAATTGATGCACAGAAAAAATTATTTTGATGAGAATAGCTTTCCTGTGTTTCTGAGCAGTCACCCCTGCTTACCCTCTTCTTTCTCACTTCTATCAATATTACTTTGATGAGAAAGCTGTGTATCAGAACCCTGCCCTTACCAGAATCACTCTGAACCTTCGCACCCTGATAATAATACAATAATACTTATGCAGTCAATCAAAACAAAGCTATCCTGGTGTTTGCATCTATGGGTAAATCTCCCAGGACAGAGTCTTGCTTGATAGAGCATAGATCTTTGAATCAAGCATGAAGGTCAGCATGCTCAACTCACAGCACTCATGTTTTTTTAAAGATTAATTCTAATTATAATCACTAGAAAATAGGGAGTGGAAGAAAGGCATTAGGGTTAAAGTTAGGGTTAGGCTGACCTCTGCACCCAATTGTGTAATCTGTATACAGTAAACTCTTGTTTAAACGGCACTTAATCATCCGGAATTCTTTAACAACCGGCAAAATAGATAACCAGTAATCTTGCCAAATCCATCCATTTATCATTTTCCCAGGTCCAAGTTTCCCGCAGTGGCGGAGATAGTCAGTGGTTTTTTTTTTTGTGTTACAAATTGCCTACCTCTCTGTTATCCAGAATTTTTCATCAACTGGCACCATCCAGCAGCAGTGGCGGCAGTGCGGACCTGGGAGGAGTGGCGAGGTGGCAGTATAAAGTGAGCCCGAGGCGCAGGTAGGCCACACAGCAGCAGCAGCGGTGGCAGTGCGGACCTGGGAGGAGCGGCGAGGTGGCGGCGGCGATATAAAGTGAGCACCGGCAGAATTTTCAAAGAGTGACATCAGAAGTCAAAAGTGACATCGGCACAAGGGGAGGGAGCTGATTGAAGCCAGTGTCGGGAGGAGCAGAGAGCGGCGGTACAGTGAGTACTTAAGCTCACTTTTGCGGGCGTTTTACAGAGGCCGGTGTCGGGAGGAGCAAAGAGCGGTGGTACAGTGAGTACTTAAACTCACTTTCGTGGGCTTTTTTACAGAGGCCAGTATTGGGAGGAGCAGAGAGCGGCGGTACAGTGAGTACTTAAGCTCACTTTCGCGGGCTTTTTTATAGAGGGTTACCAATCTCACAGACCGGCGGCGGCGTTCCGAAGCCACGTCACGATTCAAAAAGTGACGTGGGCAAGAGTAAGCAGCTGATTGGGTGAGTACGGCCAGGTGAGTATTTATACTATTCTATAGTTTGTCAGTTAAGATTAATAGTCTATAAAATTTAGAAGGTCTTAATTTTTGTGGTTATAGTTTCTAAGGTCTCTGTTGTGTATCAGGGAGTGCTAGTAACCAAGGGCCCTTGAGTATATCATTTAATTGTAGTGTAATTAGTGGTATTGATTTGATTTAAATTAATTTGGATTAATTAAAGGGTAAGTCATGGCAGGGCAGCTCGGCCCCGTGGCATGCTCCTCCTGCGCTATGTGGAAAATCAGGGACACTTCCTGTGTCCCTGACGACCATGTTTGTGGGAAGTGTATCCAGCTGCAGCTACTGACAGACCGCATTGTGGCACTGGAGCTGCGAATGGATACATACTGGAGCATTCACGATGCTGAGGACATCGTGGATAGCACGTTTAGGGAGTTGGTCACACCGCAGGTAAAGGCTGCACAGGCAGGAAGGTAATGGGTGACCACCAGGCAGAGTAGTAGGTGCAAGCAGGTAGTGCAGGGATCCCCTGTGGCCATCCCCCTCTCAAACAGATATACCACTTTGGATATTGTTGAGGGAGATGGCTCATTAGGGGAAGGCAGCAGCAGCCAACTTCCTGGCACCAAGGGTGGTTCTGCTGCACAGGATGGGAGGAAAAAGACTGGGAGAGCTATAGTGATAGGGGATTCTATTGTAAGCGGAATAGATATGTGTTTCTGTGGCCACAAACGAGACTCCAGGATGGTATGTTGCCTCCCTGGTGCAAGGGTCAAGGATGTCTCGGGGCAGCTGCAGAACATTTTGGAAGGGGAGGGTGAACAGCCAGTTGTCATGGTGCATATAGGTACCAACGATATAGGTAAAAAATGGGATGAGGCCCTAAAAGCTGAATATAGGGAGTTAGGAGGTAAATTAAAAAATAGGACCTCAAAGGTAGTAATCTCAGGATTGCTACCAGTGCCACATGCTAGTCAGAGTAGAAATAGAAGGATATTTCAGATGAATACGTGGCTAGTGGAATGGTGCAAGGGGAAGGGATTCAAATTCCTGGGATATTGGAACCGGTTCTGGGGGAGGTGGGACCAGTACAAACTGGACGGTTTACACCTGGGCGGGGCCGGGACCGATGTCCTAGGGGGAGTGTTTGCTAGTGCTGTCGGGGAAGTTTAAACTATAATGGCAGGGGGTTGGGAACCTGTGCAGGGAGACAGAGGAAAGGGAAGCAAGGATAGAAACAAAAGATAGGAAGGAGAAAAGCAAAAGTGAAAGCCAGAGAAATCAAGGGTGTAAATCAAACAGGACTACAGTAAATAATAATTCTAAAAGGATAAAGAGTGTTAAAAAAACAAGCCTGAAGGCTTTGTGTCTTAATGCGAGGAGCATTCGTAATAAGGTGGATGAATTAGCTGTGCAAATAGATGTAAATGGATATGATGTAATTGGAATTATGGAGACATGGCTCCACGGTGACCAAGGCTGGGAATTCAACATCCAGGGGTATTCAATATTCAGGAAGGACAGGCAAAAAGGAAAAGGAGGTAGGGTAGCATTGCTGGTTAAAGAGGAGGTTAACACAATAGTAAGGAAGGATATTAGCTCTGATGATGTGGAATCTGTATGGGTAGAGCTGAGAAATACCAAGGGGCAGAAAACATTAGTGGGAGTTGTATACAGACCCCCAAAGAGTAATGCTGAGGTTGGGGATGGCATTAAATGGGAAATTAGAGATGCGTGCAATAAGGGCACAGCAGTTATCATGGGTGACTTTAATCTACATATAGATTGGGCAAACCAAATTAGTAACAATATTGTGGAGGAGGAATTCCTAGAGTGTTTCCTGGACCAATATGTCGAGGAACCAACTAGAGATTAGGCCATCTTAGATTGGGTATTATGTAATGCGAAAGGATTAATTAGCAATGTTGTCCTGTGAGGCCCTTGGGGAGGAGTGATCATAATATGGTAGAATTCTTCATTAAGATGGAGAGTGATGTAGTTAACTCAGAGACTAGCGTCCTGAATTTAAATAAAGGAAACTATGATGTTATGAGGCGGGAGTTGGCTAGGATGGATTGGGGAACGTTACTTAAACAGTAGATAGGCAATGGCAAACATTTAAAGATTGCATGGATGAACTACAGAATTTGTTCATCCCTGTTTGGCATAAAAATAAAACAAAAAAGGTGACTCAACTGTGGCGAACCAGGGAAATTAGGGATAGCATAATATCCAAGGAGAGGACATATAAATTGGCCAGAAAAAGCAGCAAAACTGAGGATTGGGCGCAGTTTAGGATTCAGTAAAGGAGGACAAAGAGATGAATTAAGAGGGGGGAAATAGAATATAAGAGTAAGCTTGCACGGAACATAAAATCTGACTGTAAAAACTTCTATAGATATGTGAAGAGAAAAAGATTGGTAAAGTCAAGCGTAGGTCCCTTGCAGTCAGAATCAGGGGAATTTATAATGGGGAACATAGAAATGGCTGACCAATTAAATATGTACTTTGTCTGTCTTCACAAAGGAGGACACAAATAACCTTCCAGAGATTTCGGGGAACATAGGGTCTAATGAGAGGGAGGAATTGAATGAAATCAGTATTTGTAGGGAAATGTTGTTAGGGAAATTGACGGGATTGAAGGCCGATAAATCCCCAGGGCCTGATAATCTACATCCTAGGGTACTTAAGGAAGTGGCCCTAGAAATAGTAGATGCATTGCTGGTCATCTTCCAAAATTCTATAGACTCTGGAACAGTTCCCATGGATTGGAGGGTAGCTAATGTAACCCCACTATTTAAAAAAGGTGGTAGAGAGAAAACAGGGAATTATAGACCGGTAAGCCTGACATCGGTAGTGGGGAAAATGCTACAGTCGATTATAAAAGATGTAATAGCAGAGCACTTGGAAAGCAGTGACAGGATCGGACAAATCAACATGGATTTACAAAAGGTAAATCATGCTTGACTAATCTACTGGAATTTTTTGAGGATGTAACTGGTAGAATAGATAAGGGTGTATTTGGACTTTCAGAAGGCTTTCGATAAGGTCCCGCATAAGAGATTGGCGTGCAAAGTTAAAGCACGTGGGATTGGGGGTAAGGTACTGACTTGGATAGAGAACTGGTTGGCAGACAGGAAGCAAAGAGTTGGAATAAACGGGTCTTTTTCCGAGTGGCAGGCAGTGACTAGTGGGGTACCACAAGGATCGGTGCTAGGACCCCAGCTATTCACAATATATATTAATGATCTAGACGAGGGAACTAGATGTAATATCTCCAAGTTTGCAGATGACACAAAGCTGGGTGGGCATGTGTGCTGTGAGGAGGATGCAGAGAAACTCAAGTATGATTTGGACAGGTTGGGTGATTGGGCAGATGCATGGCAGATGCAGTATAATGTGGATAAATGCGAGGTTATCCACTTTGGTGGCAAAACCAGGAAGATAGACTATTATCTGAACGGCAATAGATTGGGAAACGGGGAAGTGGAACGAGACCTGGGTGTCCTTGTGCCCCAGTCGCTGAAGGTAAGCATGCAGGTGCAGCAGGTGGTTAAGAAGGCAAATGGTATGTTGGCCTTCATAGCGAGAGGATTTGAGTACAGGAGCAAGGATGTCTTGCTGCAGTTGTACAGGGCCTTGGTGAGACCACACCTTGAGTATTGTGTGCAGTTTTGGTTGCCTTATCTGAGGAAGGATGTTCTTACCATGGAGGGAGTGCAGCGAAGATTCACCAGACTGATACCTGAGATGGCAGGAATGACGTATGAAGAGAGATTGAGTCGATTAGGCTTATATTCGCTGGAGTTTAGAAGAATGAGAGGGGATCTCATTGAAACTTATAAAATTCTAACAGGACTAGACAGACTAGATGCAGGAAGGATGGCGGGGGAGTCCAGAACCAGGGGTCACTGTCTAAGGATAAGAGGTTAGGATTGAGATGAGGAGGAATTTCTTCACCCAGAGAGTGGTGAACCTGTGGAATTCTCTACCACAGAAGGCAGTTGAGGCCAACTTATTAAATATATTCAAGAAGGAGTTAGATATATTTCTTAAGGCTAAAGGGATCAAGGGATATGGGGAGAAAGCAGGGACAGGGTACTGAGTTTGGATGATCAGCCATGATCTCATTAAATGGCGAAACAGGCTCGAGGGGCTGAATGGCCTACTCCTGCTCCTATCTTCTATGTTTCTATGTTTCTATGTCCCGTGGGTGCCAGATACGAAAGAGTTTACTGTACTGTGCCTGGGGCCCCATCTCATAAAATTTATCCTCTAAAGTCAGTGTCAGCCTGGAAATTCAGCATGAGCACGAGATACAATGAATGTACTGGGAACCATCTGAGAAGAAATCAAAACAGAAAGAGGTTATTCACAGTGGTCCTGTAGTGCCTCTGGGGGGGCATTCAGCAATTCTGCAGTTCTAGTGTGATGTACCTTCAATAACCACAAAACTAGAAGTTATAAACTTTAACAAGTTGGCTTTTAATCACTAAGATCAGAGCTAACATCTCAACACACTGACTGGCTCGCAGGAATGAGTCATAAAGATCCTGGGATCTTTATGTAAGAGAAGTCAGGGGTGGAGCCAAGAGCCAAGACCTGGAACATTCCAGGTTAGTCAGGAAAGAGGAAGTGAAACTATACACCGTGTGGGGGAGGGTAATATACATGAGTGCAAAACGGATACAGGCAAGACAAACACATTTCATTACATAGTGGGAGCCACACTTGATGGGAGAGGAGGTTAGAGCTGGGATTGTAACACTTTGAGCACGGCTCTTTGCTAGCAGTGCATGATCCACTTCTAATAGACACTAATTACTAGTTAGTCCTCCTTGTCTCTCTGTGCTGTTGCTCTAACCTACTATTCATTGTCATTCACTAGATAATTTTCTAACCATGGACTCTGAATAGGTGGAAAACTAGAACTCTGAAAGTTCCTTCATGCCTCTCTTTCTCATTCACACACACACACACACACACACACACTCAGCCCTTCTTTCCAAAATCCCAATGTCTTAATGGATCACTTTAACTTGTTCCAGAGCTGTACAATCCTGGAAACTTTCTGGCTGCTCTTTGGTACAGAGACAAATAGGTTCACTATCTAGTCTGCGTCTCCAGTTTGAGGGAAGTGAGACTGCCTAGGTTGGAGTGCACTGGACCAATTTAAAAACATATTTGTAAAATGAGTTTTAAAAGGTGGGCTGGTGGCACAGAGGTTTGGCACTCCAGTCTGCTGCACCTTGGAATGGGACGATGCAGGATTGTGGTGGTAATTCCCCATGTGTTGATTCCCTGGTCTCAACATTGCTGGGTGGAGGGTGGAGGAGGAAGGGAGGGAAAATGGGAGAGTCCTCCTGGAATTAAGCAGGTGAGTGGTGCAATTACAGAAATGAAAAAATGTGGAATAAAGAACAAAATGATTCCCAATTTCTCTCCTGAAAGCGATGACTCTAGCTGGGGTTCAATTCCACTGCCTTCTGGCACATCACCCAAGTGGCCATTATTTGTGCATGAGCCAAGTCTGTGAGGGCTGATTATACAGTCTTGTTGCAGTGATGGCAGGACCACTGCTTTTCACATGCAACATGTGCTACATGTGTATTGATCTGACCATACCTGAGTTCATGAACGTAAGAACATAAGAATTAGGAGCAGGAGTAGGCCATATGGCCCCCTCGAGCCTGCTCCACCATACAATAATATCATGGCTGATCTTCAACCTCAACTCCACTTTCCTGCCCGATCTCCATATCTCTTGATTCCCCTAGAGTCCAAAAATGTATCTATCTCAGCCTTGAATCCTCTGTTCTTCTTCAAATAATGTAATAGAATGTGATACTTTCACCTGAACAGGTAGACTGAGCCTTGGTTGAAGTCTCATCCAAAAGAGAACAAGGTATAATTTCCATGAGGATCACCAAACTCCTGCCTTAACTTCAGTGGAAGATCAACAGAAACCCCGGAGAAATGGTGTAAATTGCCGGCGGATGATCAGGAGAACCCCTGTGGAAATTGCTGGCAAGCACTTCTGACAATATAATACTCCCTCAGAACTGCACTGAAGTGCTAGACTAGATAATGGCCCAGTAATTTCTCTCCCAACGCGTGAGTACGGACGGGGTACTCACGCGTGTGCCTGGAGGAATTGCCGGTTTTCAGCATGCACAGCGCATGCGGGGAAAACTGGCATTTCCTCTCCTCTGACCCAAGGGGTTAAGAGGCTGAACGCGTGCGACTACACAGGCAGCGCGTGCGACTTGGATTTCCTTTATTTTTAGAGAGTTGCGCATGTGTAAAGGCCTCCGGTTTTTACGCATTGAAAAACCACACGTAAGTACTTAGTTTTACAGGTAAGTGGTCTATTAATACAATTTATAAAAAAAATTTCCACAGGTTTATTATTTTTAAAGAACTTACAGTAAGGTAAGTTTAGTTTTAGCCCCGATTTTTTATATAATAATTTTTTTCAAATTTTAAAATTATTGTTTAAAATAGTTTTTTACAGTTATTTGTGGTTCATTTAAGTAGTGCAATGTTTTTTTTAAAATTTTCTTTCAAGTTTAAGTAGTGTTTTGGGGCCAGGAGTTTTCATGAGTTTGACAGCTCTCACTATCAAACTCATGAATGAACTTTTGCAATCTCCCATTGGTTGCCCTGTGCTCACGTGATCCCAGCTGGCTCATCGCACTAAGTACGCCGCTGGGTCACGCACGCACAGCGTGGCAGGACCTCAAGCGGGCCAGTGAGAGGAAATGCAATGCGGGCCAGGATTGAAATGTCAGCGCGCCGGGTAAGTGCACATCGGGGGCTTGCACGCGCGGCAAGCTCCCGATCCTAATTTCAGGGCCAATGTACTCAAGTTCTGGAGAGTGAGGCTTGAACCCACAACCTTCTAACTCTAAGATAAGTGTGTTATCACTGAGGCAAGCCATTTTTTCTCTATGTTTGATAAGTTTACACTGTACTCGCTCATGTTTATTGAAAAGGCATCTTCTATTTTAGTTCGGAATTATTTATTCCAAAATAATTGAAAAGTGAATGCAGGATCTTTAAATGCCTGTCTGGTTATCCCTTTTACTTTATTTGTGATGAACAGTTTTGGCTTTACATTTGTTTTGCAATAATCTGAAGCCTGCTTTCTATGTTCTGTTACTGGCACTGTCACACCACTACGCAGTTTCTGCTTCATTGCCAAGAGCCTATCCCCTAGTTGAATCGAGTTAGTGTAACAGAAACATTTTGTTCCTTACTTATTGCCAGTTCTAGATTTTGTATAAAAGCCACGTGGTTCAGCAGTTCAAACTCAGCATTTGGCCAGACTATGATTCACAAACACATTCCTGGAGGTAACACAGAGGCTATTACTTTACACCAAGATTTTGAACTGGTACTGCAGTACATCAGCTATAGCTATAATACACGACTTCAGTCTATACATTGAATTCCCAATTAAGTTCAATGGAAGCCTATTCCCTTAAGCACAGTATACTAAGGGCCTCTGCTATTTAAATGCTTAATTTTGCAGTCTGTATACGGAATGCATGGTTTTAAAGAAAATTATTGTTCTCACTTAATCTGTGAAAATGTTAATTAGTAATATATTTAGCTAAATTAGTCAGTTAACCCTCTTTACTCATTGATGTAAGTTTTGCCCAACATGATAAGCTGTGATCTCCCGTCCTTTACAGAACCCGCCTGACTTTCATTCCGATGAAATCATTGGAATGAACATCGTGCAGGTTCTCTAATGGGCAGGCAATCCACTCCGCCAGATTACTGCCCAAGTGGTAATGACAAAAATCTACCCCAGTGTATTTTCAGAATTTTATTTATTTATTTCCATTTTGTCACCCTCCACTCGTGAAAGCACTGACACCTACCCCAGTATTGTTCCACAGATGTCTAGCTAGTGTGTGATGTGTTGACAGCCTATTCACCACGGGAGAATCACAGCCATGCCCAATCCTATCTCCAAACAAACCCATTTTCCAGCAGATATCATCATCGGGAGCAGGAATCCTGGCTGATTTTGTCTTTTCCTAATCCAGGAGTGCTGCAGTTTAGCACCCAACTGCTGCCCTGGATGCGATCAGTTAACTCAATGCCACACAGGGCACTCATTAGTGTTTCAAGCTCACAGAGTTTCAACCCATGTGTCAGCTTGTCAGTATTTTTTTTTAAGTTCCTTCACTGGGATTGGATGTTGTCAGCATCACGCATTAGATCAGGCTGGACTTAAGACTGCCAGAACCAATCAGTTAGATATTACATTCTCCTATCTGATTATACATGAACTTGAGGTAGAAAAGTTTTAGGATGAACTTAACTGGACTCCCTCATCCCTCCTGGTATACCTCCTCTGCATCCTCTCCAGGGACTTGACTTCCTTCCTAAAGTGCCCAGAATTGTACACAACCAGTGATTTGTAAAGGTTAAGCATGACTTCCTTGTTTGTGTATTCAATGCTCCTATTTACAAAGCCAAGTATCCCATATACTTTCTTAACTGTCTTATCAACTTGCCCTGCCACCTTCAAGGATTTGTAAATATGCACCCCCAGATCCCTCTGCTCTTGCAACCTCCCCTCAAAATAGTGCCATTTAGAATACACTGCCTCTCCATGTTGTTTCTCCCAAAGTGCTTCACTTCACACTTTTCCCCCATTAAATTGCATCTGTCATGTGTCTGCCCATGTCACCAGTCTGTCTATGTCCTCCTGAAGTCTGCTGCTATCCTGTTCACTGTTTACTATATTGGCAAGTTTTATATCACCTGCAAACTTTGAAATTGTACTCCTATACCCAAGTCAAAGATCATTTATATATATCAAGAAAAGCACTGGTCGTAATACCGACCCCTGGGGTACCTTCCCTTCAGTCAGAAAAACATCCGTTCACCACTACTCTCTGCCTCCTGTACCTCAGCCAATTACCAATGTCTCCAAGTTACCAATGTCCTTCTAATACCATGTCCTTCTAATACCATGTCCTTCTAATACCATGTCCTTCTAATACCATGTCCTTCTGATACCATTTCCCGATTAAGTCTGTTATGTGGTACTTTATCAAATGCCTTTTGATAGTTCATATATACAACATCTACTGCACTACCTTCATCAACCTTCTCTGTTATTTTATCAAAGAACTCAATCAGGTTACTCAGACACGATTTGCATTTAATAAATCTGTGCTGGATGACCCATATTAACCCATGCTTTTGCAAGTGAGAATTAATTTTGTCCTTGACAATGGTCCCTAGTAGTTTTCCCACCACTGTCGATGGACTGATTGGACTGTAGTTCCCAGGTTTATCCCTCTCCCACTTTTTGAACAGGGGTGTAACATTTGCAATCCTCCAGTCCTCTGGCACCATTCCCACATCCAAGGAGGATTGAAAGATTGTGGTCAGAGCTTCTTCTATCTCCATCCTAGCTTCCCTCAGCAACCTAGGATGCATCCCATCTGGACCAGGTGACTTGTTAACTTTGAGTGATGCCAATCTATTTAGTACCTCCTTTCTACCAATTTCATCCTATCCAATATCTCTACTCCTCCCTCCTCTGCAACATTAACTTCATCCTCTTCTTTTGTGAAGACAGCTGCAAAGTACTCATTCAGTACTCATTCTGGCTACTTTTCTGCAACAGCAGCCGGTGCCTGACCCTGAGGTCAGTGGCCAGCACTGTCAGCTGCAGACCTCTCATCGAAATGGCCTGGCCCACCAACTTCAGGCGCAGCTCGGCCTGGACAAGCATTTGCACCATTCCAGCCACCAGGCAGAAGGAGGCCAGGAAATTGGCCCCATTTTATATACATCAGATAAGTGGTGAAAAACTCTTAGCTTCCTTAAAGGAGCTTTTTAGGGCATGTCTAGCTGTTGTCTTATGTGAAGTTTCATTTTCTTCAACTGGTAAGAAGGATGTTCCCTGCATCTAGGCTTTATTTAAACATGAATGTCACTGCACTTAGAATTGCCAAGGCCTGGAAGCTGGTGTTGAGTTTTACTTTATTTTAAAAAATCACACATAGATCCCAATATTTAGAGTGTTATTAAATAAGAACATAAGAACATAAGAAATAGGAGCAGGAGTAGGTCACGGCCCCTCGAGCTTGCTCCACCATTCAATAAGATCATGGCTGATCTGATCTTGGCCTCAATTCCACTTTCCTGCCTGTTTCCCATAACCCTTGGCTCCCCTGTAGCTCAAATATCTGTCTATCACCACCTTGAATATATTCACTGACTCCGCCTCCACAGCTCTCTGGGATAGAGAATTCCAAAGATTCACGACCCTCTGAGAGAAGAAATTCCTCCTCATCTCCATCTTAAATGGGCGAGCCCTTATCCTGAAACTATGCCCCCTAGTTCTAGATTCCCCCACGAGTGGAAACATCCTCTCAGCAACTACCCTGTCAAGCCCCTTCAGAATCTTATATGTTTCAATAAGATCACCTCTCAGTCTTCTAAACTCCAACCTGCTCAACCTTTCCTCATAAGACAATCCTTTCATCTCAGGAATCAACCTAGTGAACCGTCTCTGAACTGCCTCCAATGCAAGTATATCCCTCCTTAAATAAGGTGTACTACTGTGATATATGACGTGGACCATTTTTGTGGATGGGTGTAGGGTCAATCATGTTCTGTAACTTTAAACGTTGGTTTTGGTTTATTGATATGTTTGCGGTGAAGGTCTGTTTGTCACTGCACAGTATCCAGGGAGAGAACTCGTGCCATCTGTATTAGTGCAGTCAACATCTACAGTGAAATGTGAGGTGTGACATTAATAATCAATAAGAAAATAATAAATTGCAAACTCCAAATTAAAGGCACTCAACATGAGAGAAGAAAATTCAACTCTCCATGCCTCTTCCTCCAAACCATGTTTTTGTGCACTTTCATTTTAAAAATTGATTATAGCATGTAATTGGCCCGGAATTTCCGTTCAGCGGTGAGGTGGAGGCGTTAGCTGCTGGCCCCGAAATATGCTCCGCATGGGGATCTCGCATGGAGAACTTCGGGTTTTCTGACCTTGAATGCAATTCAATGGAACTTAATGGAGATTCCCTTGTGCGAAGTACTGTGATGTCAACAGGCTGTCTAAGCAGCCAATCAAAACGCCGAATTCTCACAGACAGCGAACAAGGAAGTGGGTAAGCTCTTAAAATTCTAACTTTTGAAATAGTTAGAGAGAGCAAAAGAAAGATTGAGGCTCTCGAATGGGGAAAAGGCAAACTTGAAATAAAGATGAAAAAACTTTTTTAAAAAGTTACAAATTTTTTTTGGAAAGTTTCTTAAAAAATTTAATTCTTATTGAAATGGACATATTTTCACACTGCACAAAACTAAAATTAATTTTCCAGGCCCTTAACATTTGTTTACCAGTCAATATGCCAGTTACACCTAATCCCTTTGGGGCTAACTTTTAGTGGGGAATTTAACAGCGTGCTTACTGCAGAAGAGCTGAAGTTTTCATCAGTTTCAATGATTTACGGGATTTCACTGATTGTCGGCTCTGTGGAGGTGGGGTTGGGGGTGGGGGTGGGGGGCGCAGTAAGGGCACAGCGCAGCCAGTTTCGGAGCTGTCATTGACAGACCGCAACTTTGGGATTTCCAAATTCCGAAGTTGCGGTCAGTTTCAAAGACAGAATGACGGCGAATGCTGCCAGTTCGCCATCACCTCCAACCGCAAATTCTGGGCCATTATGTTTTATTTCCAGTATAAACATTTTTTTTTCGACAGGGTCACAAAAGCAATATGAACTGGAAATTACTGTTGGTGATAATAGCAAGGGCAATTCACGGCTTACTATTTCAACAGAGTCATTACAGCACAGAAGGAGGCCATTCGGCCCATCAAGTCCATGCCAGCACTCTGTAGAGCAATCCAGTCAGTCCTATTCTCCCTCTCTATCCCCATAGCCCTGCAAGTTTATTTCCCTCGTGCCTATTCAATTTCCTTTTGAAATCATTGATCGTCTCCGCTTCCACCACCCTCGTCGGCAGCGAGTCCAGGTCATTACCACTCACTGCGTAAAAAAGTTCTTCCTCACATTCCCCCTGTATTTCTTGTCCAAAATCTTAGTACAAGGACTAGGGGACATAGATTTATCAGCTAATGAGAACAGCCTTTCTCTGTCTACCTTATCCAAACCCATCATAATCTTGTATACCTCTATCAAATCTCCCCTCAACCTCCTTTGCTCCAAGGAGAACAACCCCAGCTTCTCCAACCTAATCTTGTAGCTACAATTCCTCATCCCTGGAACCATTCTGGTAAATCTCCTCTGCTCCCTGTCAAGGACCTTCACATCCTTCCTAAAGTGTGGTGACCAGAACTGGACGCAATACTCTAGTTGCGGCCTAACCAGCGCTTTATAAAGGTTTAGCATAACTTTCCTGCTTTTGTACTCAATACCTCTATTTATGAAGCCCAAGATCCCATATGCTTTGCTAACTACTCTCTTAATATGTCCTGCCACCTTCAAAGATCTATGCACATGAACCCCCAGGTCCTTCTGTCCCTGCACACTCTTAAATCTATATTGCCTCTCCCTATCGCTTCTGCCAAAATGCATCACCTCACACTTCTCTGTAAATGTTAACATGTTTATTTTAAACATGTTTGTGCCTCTGTTAAATAGAGGAACGTCATACAAACTTGGTGAGCATTCAATAGTTCTAGCCTTGTGTTTTAATGTTTTATAAACTATATAAGTGTCTGAGATGCACAGCAGGTAATCAGCATTTAAACAGGAAAACATAGGTTAATGCTTCAATGATATTACCCCAACTGTAACCCTCCCGAGATTATTTAAAAATAAAAATTGCTTATTTGAAATAGCTAAATCAGCATAACCTCAGTCCAGGTAATCTCTCTCCTGGCTCTCTTCTGCCATGATGTTTGCTTTGTAAATGTAGAATGCACTGCCGACTGGGATGATTGGTACATGTGACAAAAGGTTTCAGCTCACAAATTAACATGGTGTATCTGGGGTTAGATTCCCAGTGGAAGCAACTGGATCCTGTAAAGTTTTGTATTGAAATGCCTACAACTATTTTTATTTTTATATTTGAGATAGCTACAATCCTGCCAGGAAAAAAAATACTTTTGGTTTGCCAGGCAAGATTTCAGTAGGCTCCAAAATGTTGGAAAATGCAGCAGATAAATTGTCAAAAGTGAAAACTATCTCTGAGAAGACAAGCCCCAGAAGCCAGTACAGTAGAAGATAAATCTCCGGTTTCCAGCACTCACATCCCCTTCAGTTATTTCTAAATTCAGTACTGCTGCAAACTGCGTTTTTGTCTACTTAGGGGTTTTCCTCCTGCTATGCAAGTGCATGGAATGTTGGGTATACCTGCAGCTTAAGTTATGACAAGCCTGTGTCCCACTGCCCTTTCAGTCTAACTCCTTGGCTGGAGTTTTCCTTACCTTGATGGGTCCTGTGCGGGCGCTGTCTGTGGCAGGTCCCGACCCCGCTGCTGGCTCCATCCCACTGTAGAAAATGAACTAACCCTAATGGGGCCTATTAAGCCCGCTCAACGCACTACCCGGCCCAATTAGATGGAGCGAGTCTGGTGACGTCATTCATGACGCGTTTCAAGCCGGGATCCTTAAAGTGACCTTGGCACATTAAATTTTAAGTTTAATCTAACATAGTGGGTTGAATCTTTACTATACAATTATATAATAAAAGTTATATATGAGTGACAAAGAAATATTTAAAAATATTATCATTAAGTAATATGACTCCATCTAAAAATACAATCAAGAACATAATTTTTAAAAGTACATTAATTGTGAAGTTATTGGTGCTTTAGTCACAAATCTATAGACTTTTGTATCATTAACTGGTACAAATAAAAGATGTGTGTGTATAGGTAATACATAAAATTAAGCAGATTTTAAATGTAATTGTAAAGGGGTGGATTTACAATCTTATGCAAGTTCAGCGGAACAGCTGCGGAATCCCTGACAAACAGTGTAAGTGGTGCTTACAATGTGTTTTTGGGACTTCTGCAGCTCTTCCGTTGAAGTTAACAATGGACAAGTGATAGAAACTCCGCAGAAATTCACCCTAAAGTCTCAGCCTGAAAAATTAAATTAGTCATATTCAGGGACTGAAAGCAAATTGAACCAATGGAATGAGTGATGAGAATGAAATTGTTACAGTTGGTGATTTGATTTAATGTGTAACTGGGCAATCACAGTATACTGTGAGAAAAACCTAACCAGAAACAACACAAACATTTATTTAAATGGTAAATGTCATTTTTTATAGAGCAGATCAATTCACTGCAATTACTGTTGAGTTGGAAGGCAACAGCCGAGAATGGCCAGTGAAAAATGTATTTCCCTCACCATCCAGGGTAGCACTTACATCCCTTCAGGAATTTCTGAATTAACATTTACCAGTAGCTTTCCAAGTAGAACAAAATCTCCATCAATCTGTTAGCTGATGTAATCAACATATTTTTATTTTGGTTTGTTTTCCATGCTGTCAAGTAACATAAGAACATAAGAACATAAGAAATAGGAGCAGGAGTAGGCCAATCGGCCCCTCGAGCCTGCACCGCCATTCAATAAGATCATGGCTGATCTGATCCTAACCGCCAATCCACTATCACAGGACTATCTCCTGAATCTAACAGAATTAGATACACGAAACAAGAGCAGGATCAGGCTACACGGCCCCTGGGCCCGCTCCGCTACCCACAGGGCCATGACCGATCCGAACCTAGACTCATGTCCAAATTCCTGCCCGCTCCCCGTAACCCTTAATTCCCTTTTCTTCTAGGAAACTGTCTATTTCTGTTTTAAATTTATGTAATGATGTAGCTTCGACAGCTTTTTGGGGCAGCATATTCCATGGACCTACCACCCTCTGAGTGAAGTAGTTCCTCCTCATCTCAGTTTTGAAAGAGCAGCCCCTTATTCTAAGACTATGCCCCTTAGTTCTAGTTTCACCCATCATCGGGAACATCCTCCCCGCATCCACCCGATCCAACCCCTTCACAATCTTATATGTTTCAATAAGATCGCCTCTCATTCTTCTGAACTCCAATGAGTAGAGTCCCAATCTACTCAACCTCTCCTCATATGTCCATCCCCTCATCCCCGGGATTAACCGAGTGAACTTTCTTTGTACTGACTCGAGAGCAAGTATGTCTTTTCTTAAGTATGGACACCAAAACTGTATGCAGTATTCCAGGTGCGGTCTCACCAATACCTTGTACAACTGAAGCAATACCTCCCTATTTTTATATTCTATCCCCCTAGCAATGAAAGCCAACATTCCATTGGCCTTCTTAATCACTTGCTGCACCTGCATACTAACCTTTTGAGTTTCGTGCACCAGGACCCCCAGATCCCTTTGTACTTCAGTACTTTCCAGTTTCTTGCCATTAAGATAATAACTTGCTCTACGATTTTTCCTGCCAAAGTGCATAACCTCACACTTTCCAGTATTGTATTCCATCTGCCAAATCTCTGCCCACTTACTTAGCCTGTCTATGTCCCTTTGCAGGTTTTTTATGTCCTCCTCACTCACTACTTTCCCTCCCATCTTAGTATCATCTGCAAACTTTGATATGTTACACTTGGTCCCCTCCTCCAAATCGTTAATATAGATTGTAAAGAGTTGGGGACCCAGCACTGACCCCTGCGGAACACCACTGGTTACTGATTGCCAGTCTGAGAATGAACCATTTATCCCAACTCTCTGCTTTCTGTTAGATAGCCAATCCTCTATCCATGCCAGAATATTACCCCCAATCCCGTGATTTTTTATCTTAAGCAATAATATTTTGTGTGGCACCTTGTCAAATGCCTTTTGGAAGTCTAAATACACTACGTCCACTGGTTCACCTTTATCCACCCTATATGTTACTTCCTCAAAGAACTCCAGCAAATTTGTCAAACATGACTTCCCCTTCATAAAACCATGCTGACTTTGTCTTATTAAATTATGATTATCCAAATGTCCTGTTACTGTCTCCTTAATAATGGACTCCAAAATTTTACCTACCACAGATGTTAGGCTAACCAGTCTATAGTTTCCAGCCTTCTGTCTACTGCCCTTTTTAAATAAGGGTGTTACATTAGCAGTTTTCCAGTCTGCCGGGACCTTTGCTGAGTCCAGGGAGTTTTGGAAGATTATTACCAATGCATCCACAATCCCTACCGCCACTTCCCTCAAGACCCTAGGATGTAAGCCATCAGGTCCAGGTGATTTATCTGCCTTGAGTCCCATTATTTTACCGAGTACCACTTCCTTAGTGATTTTGATCGTGTTTATCTCCTCCCCCCCATAGCCCCCTGCTTGTCCAGTGTTGGGATATGCTTAGTGTCCTCTACTGTAAAGACTGATACAAAATATTCATTCAGTGTTTTTGCCATCTCCATATTTCCCACCATTAATTTCCCGGTCTCATCCTCTAAGGGACCATCTGGAGCAACGGCCATGGAACTCATGTCTCAGGTTGACAGATGTGGTTCCTGAGCTGCGTAAATCCCGTGGCCATGCAGAGAAAGGGAAAAAGGCTCTTAAGTGCCTGTAAAGTACCTCATAATGATTTCAGTTGGGTCCCCCGCCACTGCAGGTCGGGTCGGCTCCACGATGACAGACTCGCCTGGGGGAAAGGCACGTGAGAGCGAGATGACAGCGGGTTCCCGACCCGTTGTCAAAAAAACCACTTCCCCACCCGACCTGCCACCAATCGTGCCCACTACCACCACGGAAAATTCAGCCCCTTGTCTTCACGTGTCAATATTCAGGGTTGTTTTTGAGCTATCAGTTTTTTTTTGATGTCGTGCCAGTTTTTTGCTAGTTTCAAGGTTGGCATGTGTGTAATACAAGCGGGGAAATAGAATCTGAGGCCTTCTGCTCGGCCCGGTTCAATTACACGCTGACTTTACCAATTGAGCCGTTAGGTGAGTGCAAAGTATTCTTTTCAAACATAAATTTGATAGTGCAGACTTTCCTTCCTCCTCCCCCACCCTGGCGCTAGACAGAAGCGAAATACCTGAAGTTCGCTGCTGCTGTCCAACCCCAGGGTTTCCAGCACAGGCCTGCTCCGGTGTGAGAATAAAAATATATGTTTTGTATGTGTGATGGACTCGAGACTATTAATATAAGATGTATGTAATAAAGATAAATTTGATGTGTATGGATCTCCCCTGGGTAAGGCAACGGCATGAAACTTAACAAAGTAAACCTGCATAACAGGATAACCCCCCACAGAGACACCATCGAAACTCACCATCGAAACTCAAGAACCACTAAAAGGTGTCAACAAGCAATTAACTTAAGCAAGAAATGGCACCAGCCACTGCAGACAGACACATGTTCAAAGGAAAGCCAATCAAGAACTGCCATGAATCTAAGACCCAATCCTAGGGCCTTAGTAATAGACAATGGACTTAAAAAGATATAAAACAAGGAACCCAAAGGCTCTCTCTCTCTCTCTCTGGACGACCACGCGGAAGAACAAGAAGCCCTCCCTCTACAGACCAGACCAAGAAGCAAGGAAAAAGGCCACGTGCATTGCTTGACTCAGGGAGGTACCAGTCTGTGTAAATTACCTTACGTGTTGTAATTGAATAGAGTCCATAACTACCAGTAGGCTACTGTTTTGATGTGCATGAGTGTGTGTGTTTAATAAACTTGCATGAGTTTGTGCATTTAATAAACCTATTCCAAATAGTTTCAAAAGAATTGGTCTTGCTGTCAATTTAATGCCACTCGAAATAAAAAGCTTACACCAGGCGGGCCTTAATGTCTGCTGAGGCGACAGGAAAATGACGGGCAGCTTCAGACCTCTCAGACTTGCAGCTGCGTGTTGGGCCTCACACATCAGGATTTCCTGTTGTTGGAAATCATAAGAACATAAGACATAAGAACATAAGACGTAGGAGCAGGAGTAGGTCATTTGGCCCCTCGAGTCTGCTCCGCCATTCAATAAGATCATGGCTGATCTGATGTTGGCCTCAACCCCACTTCCCTGCCCACTCCCCATAACCCTTGACTCACTTACCATTCAAAAATCTGTCTATCTCCACCTTAAATATAGTCAATGACCCAGCCTCCACAGCTCTCTGGGGAAGAGAATTCCAAAGATTCACGAACTTCTGAGAAGAAATTCCTCCTCATCTCCATTTTAAATGGGTGACCCCCTTATTCAGAAATTATGCCCCCTAGTTCTAGATTCCCCCACGAGGGGAAACCTCCTCTCTGAATCTACCCTGTCAAGCCCCTTCAGAATCTTATATGTTTCAATAAGATCCCCTCTCATTCTTCTAAACTCCAATGAGTATAGGCCCAACCTGCTCAACCTTCGCCAGCCAGGAAGTCCTACTTCAATCTTCAACATCCTGGAGGGTTCTTGAAATGTAAACATAAGCTCTTACCTGAAGTCTTTGGCCTGTTGCTGGGACCTCACCACCCCCAACCTCCCTGACCTTCCAGCTGGCAGGATTTGCAGGCAGATCACAGCGTCATGTGTTCTGGGCACCTCTGCCCTGGGGTGCCAGCCAGCAATCCCATGGGAGAATGAGGCAGGAGGCCGGGAACAACCCTTCGTGGCAATCCGGCTCTCCGTCCCTTTTTTCCCTGACCTTTGACACCTGGGGAATTGGAGGACCGTGGGGCCCACAGGTCAGAAGAAGCCACCCTGATATTTCTTCCGCAGGACCCCATGCAGCAGCCATGTTAGGCAATCGAAAACACTGCATGAGAGGGCACGCCATCCAGAAAAGACAGTAGCTGTCAGAGCCAGCAGCCAGCAGATCATCTCTACCTTCCAGCTCATGAGGGGTCTCTGGTTTGGACAGTTATTTTTTAAGCCAATGGCTCCAAAATCCAAAACATGCTATTCAAGGTATAGGTTTCCCTGTTGCTGGACCACTCAGGCTTCTATTGACTAATATTTAACGGTTTTCTCTGAAGTTTTGTCTGGTGAGAATTCTGCTGTACACTTCCTGCTCTGCGGCTGTTCACTAAACCTTGGTGGCCAGAGAACTCAAATAACAAGCCCGCTGCAGCAGAAGCTTAAAGACCAGGAAGTGATGCACCAACAGTGATTCTGGGGAGGTTTCCAGTCATTAAAAACAGCCCCACAACCGTTTACACGTAGGTTTTGGATTTTCAATCAAAAATAATCAATAAAGTTCTCATTTCATTTAGATTGTAAATGCTATTTTAAAACAAGGCTCAAGTGACGTGTTTCAAACACCGCAGTAACATGAGAAGGAGCCGTGGTAGTATAACATCTACCAACTAGAGCGGTTGTAAATAGCTGTAAATTACTTTGGTTACCGGCACCAGCTCTTTGGTTGTGTCCCAGCTCAGCTTATTCCATGGAAGCTGGTAAGAAATCAGGCAACAGGCATCCCTGATGCTTTAGTGGGGAAATGCACTGCCTGGTGTGGCACTAAAGTTATACAGACACACTGTGTTGAATAACTGATCTCAGCTGGAGGCATTACAATTGGCCTTAGTGTCCCATGGGATACATGCAGGTACAGAAAGTAATTAGGAAGACTAGTGGAATGTTGACCTTTATTGCAAGGGGTATGGAGTACAAAAGTGGGGAAGTTTCGATGCAACTTTACAGGGCGCTGGTGAGACCGCACCTGGAGTACTGCGTACAATTTTGGTCTCGATATTTAAGGAAGGATATACTTGCATTGGAGGCAGTGCAGAGAAGATTCACTAGGTGTCGAGGAAATTAACTATCAGACGGAGACTTCGAGGTTCGCTTTAGGAATTTATTACGTGATATCACGGAGAGTCTGCAGCAGTCCCTACTGCTCACCAGCACTCTAAATTACTAATGTACAGTGCTCATAGTTATACAGCAAGGTAAACAACTTCATGTGATTAGCTTACATTACATTTCAACATATGGTTTCATAGGTTCCATTGTTCTCAAGAAACAGATTAACATGTTCACATTTTATCACCAGATGTCCTAAGCCAAAAGGTCAGCTTGACTTCATTATGGCAGTCAGCAGTTCTTTTAGTTTTAACTAGTTTAGTGTCCTTTGTTCAATTAGTAAAGTGGTCAAGTATCCCAGCATGCCTTAATGTTTAATACGTTTTCTCCCACAATTCCCTCGTTGATCTTTACTGATCAACACTGCTTTACGGCATTGTATTCAGTTCGTTTTCATAGGGAGGATAATATCCCTTTGGGAAAGGACGCATTTTTAGACAATCTTCTTCATCATAGTCATCCTGGTTTGCTCTTTTTCTTTCCTTTCTCTCCAGTACTTTCGTAGCTCTTTTTACAGATGCTACTGATTCTACTGTTTGCGCTAACAGATATCTCACTCTTATCCACATTATACAAATTAATATAAATAAAACTCCTGTCACTACACAAATTATAACCATCGGGTGAACAAACAATTCCAACATTGCGGATGCTTTAGGTGACCATCTTTTAAACACATCCCACCAGTGGTGTACCGTCAAATCTGTTATTTGCGTAGCTATTTGAATCAAACCTTGCTCATCATAATCCATCACTGCTTTTAAATGGTGCAGATCTCTTCCTCTTTTCACTAAGGCTTCTGCTATCTTTTCATTGTTTTTCAAAAATTTCGTCAGATTAGCCAAATTAACTGTAGGGGGGCATTTTCTATCCCCAATACAGTTCTTCTTTGCATTACCGTAGCCCATTTTGCCAACTGATATGTCTTGTTGGTATGTGGGTCAAACACAGTATAAACATCTTTTATGCAAGTGTTTAAAGGGGGCCTTTTCAAAATCCCGTCTACATATATAGGCCAGGCACTGCTAATACACAGATAGTTCTGGCCTATCTCATGCAAGGTAGTATCATTACAAGGTTTCAAATTCCAAATGCATGTACCTCTACTATGTTGTAATGAGCAAGGTTCATATATAGGGGTATGCAATGGGCATACTTTTCCAAACGGCCAATCTTGGTAATCCGAGGCATCGTGGGTCTTATTCCCCTGATCTATCCATTTACCATGAAATTCGGGATACCAAAAGTTTTCTCCAAACAGTTGGGGCAATACCAAGAACTGACACCAGGTTTTGGCTTTTGTCACATTTACCACTTTCATTGTAAAATTACATCCCTTAAGGTCACATTTAGTATGGCCTAGAAATTGGGTTTTGGCGCAGCGACGGCTTTAGCGCCGGAAGTTAGTGCCGGAGCTAAGTCGCGCTGGGCGGGCCAAAAATTCACTAGTTCTGCGCCCAAACGGCTGCCGGCGCTGCTGAAAGCTGTTTGCGCCTGAAAACTGGCGCTACGCGCTGAATTGCGGCGCTATTCCGGCGCTGCGGCGCCCGCTGCGGTGCGGCAGGTTCGGGAAGTGCAGGCCTCCTCCTTCCCTTAAGGAGGAGCTGCCTGCACCCGGCCGCGGCCCGCGAAAATCATTGTAAAAATGAGCCCGGCACCTCGGACAAGTGCCGGGCTTGCATCTGTCCCGGGGGGGGGGGGGGGAGAAGTCCGGGGAGGGAGCTGCGGCCAGGCGGCCGGCGGGAAAGCGGCCGGCCGCCGCGGGGCCTTTAATGCGCCGGCGCAAAGTCCAGTAAGGCACCTCTGCCAGAACGTTGCTTGCGGCTGCCACGGGCGAGGCGGCCGCAAGTCAATTTCGGAGTTCGGGCGGGTTACCATGGCAACCGGGACGCTGCGCACACCGATGACGTCATCGGTGCCGGCGCAGCGCTAACGGCCTAACGCCGATTTAGGGACCCACTCAATTTCCAAACTGGCCATAACTCCGGCGCTAGGCCCTCTAGCGCCTCAAAAGCGGCGCTAAGCCTACCGAATTTCTCTTCGATCAGGTTTTACTTCTAGATTATTTCCTTCAAATCCGAAAATTCTCATCCAACTAGGAGCATGTCCTGACATAGCGATTCGCTCTAGCTCAGCCCTCAGTGACTGCTTGGTAATTTCTTTAAACATACATTGAGTATGATTATTGACTTTCTCTTGTCCCTTTGCAACATTCTCTTGTTCCTTTCCTACCTTATTTACTTGCTTCCAACTCATTGTATCTGATATCCACTGTGTTAACATCGCTGCTGTCAGTCCATTGTCCCAAGCATTTCTTAATTTTATAGCATCTCCTGTCAGCCCTCCGACTTGCTGTATTTTATTCTGCAATGTTTCAATATCTATTGCATTAAGGGCTCCCATACCAGTGAGGTCTTCCTTCTATAAGAGTTGCATTCACGCATCCGTACGCCTGACCGTCTTTCAAATATATCGGTTGTTCCATGTCTCCGGTTCTTGTGTCATTTTTATACCATTTCCATAATTTAGTATAATTGTTTAGTATGTCAGTGTCATTCTCTATCCTACAACTTATGTTCACTCCTTTTTCCCATTTTATACTTAGAGTTATATTAGATCCTTGGCTAAATACTATTTTATCCATCCCAGATTTCATTTCGAACATCCCACAGGCTTCGCAATTAATCGTCCAATTAGCAATTACACAAATGGTGCCATTGTTACAAGTGTAAGTTCCCTGCGATTGGTTACTGTCTCTCGCCTTCCATCCTAACTGGCCTGCCCATTCTGTTTTTTCAGTAGGCAGGATGGTCCAGGCGGCTGTCCTTATTACACATAGGCCGATTATTATCATCTGGTTTAACATATTTCCTGATTTATCCTAGAAATCTTTAAATTTTCCTAATTATTGTTATACAGCATTAAATATAAACATATATAGCAATCCGAAAGTAATCAGTCCTTCCATGGAGTGCCAAATTATGGTGGGCACGGATCTTTTCCCGTTTCTGAAGTGGTGTCTGGTGCAGTATGTTTATACTCCACCTCCGGTGTTTCCTCCGGATGATGCAACCTGCACCTTGTAGCGTGTACCCAATCAGGTTTTTCTTTCAATTTGAGAGCTGTTCGAGTTGTAAGCAGCACCAAATATGGTCCTTTCCATCTAGGAGAAAAAGATTCTTTATTTAGCACTTTCACATAAACTTGATCTCCGGGTTTAAAGGGGTGCATGTTTCCTTCTGTGGGGCACGTCTGGGCCTGTCTCACTTTCTCATGTATTCTTCCTACTGTTTCACACATGGCCTGAGCATATTTTAATGATTTTTCATCATTCCAAATTAATGCCACCTTCTCTGGAGTCATGGGTGGGTGTGTGCCTGTTGTCATAGGCCGGCCCATCAAGATCTCATGTGGTGTCAGACCTGTGTTTCTATTTTTCTGATTTCTCAGGGCATACATTACTACTGGCACGGCATCCGACCATTGCAACCCATTTTGCTGGCATACTTTGGTTAGGGCGGCCTTGATTTCCCCATTCACTCTTTCCACTATTCCTGAGGATTGTGGCTGGTAAGGTATGTGCAATTTCCATTGAAATCCAAGGGCTTCAGTTAAGTTTTTTATCAGTTTGCTGGTGAAATGAGTTCCTCTGTCACTGTTTATTCCCATAGGTATTCCAAATCTAGGTATTATTTCTTTTAGCAGAATGCTTACTACTGTTCTGGCATCATCCCTCCTAGTGGGGTATGCCTCTACCCATCTGGAGAACATATCTACTATTACCAGTATGTACTTAAATCCTTTTACTGCGGGCATATGTACAAAATCTATCTGTAGATTCTCAAAGGGCAGCTCTGGTTGGGGTAGGTGATCAAAATTTGCGGGCGATTTCCCTCTATCGTTCTGCTGACATACTAAACACGTTCTGGCAACTTTTTCAATTGTTACCGTTATTCCTAGTGCATACCATTGTTGGGACAATGCATGTGCCATCCCTCCTTTGCCCATGTGAGCCTGTCCATGTGCCAGGCGAGACAGGGGCAAAAACAAACTTCGTGGGCAAACCACTCGGCCATCAGGATGCATCCATATATCATGATCTTGATAGCAACCTGCCTTACTCC
Organism: Somniosus microcephalus; assembly: GCF_052327205.1. Classification (NCBI taxonomy): domain Eukaryota; kingdom Metazoa; phylum Chordata; class Chondrichthyes; order Squaliformes; family Somniosidae; genus Somniosus; species Somniosus microcephalus. The sequence goes on along the minus strand of NC_140999.1, from coordinate 30,357,637 downwards.
AAGTACGTTTTTCTTGGACTGTTTCCTGACTTTGGGCCTGTCGTAGTAGATCAGCATCAATGCTACTAGGAAGTTCTGGAGGAAAGTTACTAACGGTATTTTTGGCGGCTTGAAGCTGTGGGGCCTGCCTCAGTGCGACCTCTTTAGCCGCACTATCAGCAAACCTATTTCCACACGAGACTTCATCACCTGCCATGGTGTGGGCCTCACATTTTAGTACTGCAATTTTACTTGGCAACTGAATAGCCTCCAACAAATTTAACACCATTTGCGCATGCTTAATAGATTTTCCTGAGGATGTAATAAAACCTCTGTTTTTCCATAATTGTCCAAAATCATGCACTACCCCAAATGCATAACGGGAGTCAGTATAGATATTGACGTTTTGATCTTTAGCCAAAATACAGGCTCTGGTTAATGCATATAGTTCAGCTGCTTGTGCAGATGTGCCAGGTGGCAACGCATAAGCTTCCAATAATTCATGAGGAGTCACCACCGCATAACCTGCTAATAGTTGATCATCACTAGGTCGATGCGAAGAACCATCCGTGAAGAGGATCAAGTCAGGATTATCAATAGGATCACTTAGCAAATCTGGCCTGGGTGTAGTGGTGGCTTCAACAGTTAACAAGCAGTCGTGTTCTGGTTCACCTGGATATTCTGTTGGTATTGGCACAAAGGTCGCCGGGTTGACAGCTGGTGATCGCTGGTAGGTATAATTAGAGTGTGACAAGAGGATTATCTCATACCCAGTCCTTCTTGCCGCCGTAAAGTGCTGAGTAGCTGCCGAATTTAATAATAGCAGCACTGCGTGGGGAACAATTACCACACAAGGGTGATCAAGCACAATAGGGATGGATTTTTCCACTATTGTGGCGGTTGCAGCAATGGCTCGTAAGCAGGCTGGCATGCCTCTCACTACGGCTGGTAAGGCTACAGAGTAATATGCTACAGGCCTTTTTCCTCCCCCATGTTCTTGTGCCAGTACTCCTGTTGCAAAGCCTTCTCTTTCATTGACGTATAACTGAAAAGGCTTATTATACTTAGGTAGTCCTAACACGGGAGCACTGACCATAGCTTTTTTAAGATCACTGAATGCCTTATCTCGTTCTGGCGTCCATTCGACTATGGGGGGGCTCTGTCTGCAGCGTAGCTGATCGTAAGACCGCATCCATTTCTCTGTAGTCATATATCCATTGTCTACAATAACCCACCATTCCCAGAAATGACAAAATGTCCTTCTTTGTTCGCGGGATCAGCACTCTATCCACTGCCCTTATTCTTTCCAGTCCCAATCTTCGCTGTCCATACTCCAACTGAAAACCCAAATACTGGACGGATGTTTGGCAAAACTGCAACTTCTCGGAGGGCACCCTGTGTCCCCTGCTAGCCAGATGCTGGAGCAATTTTATAGTATCTTCTTGGCAGTCTGGCCCCGTTCGGGAGGCAACCAAAAGGACATCTGCGTACTGGATTAAGATGGACTGATCCGATAATTTACATTCCTCCAAATCATTTTTAACCGCTGCCGCATACACCGCAGGACTTTCAGTATACCCCTGGGGCAACCTGGTCCAGGTATATTGCTGATTTTTATGGTGAACCAACATTCCCAGGCCTTTATCTCCAAAGAATAAATAAGGTGAAATCTGCAGCAATTCTGGCTGGTTTAGGTATGAGCAAACCAATTCTTGATAATTGGGTGTTTCTTTATGCGTGTACCATGCCGTACAATGGGTCCGTTTCTTTTCTCTACTGGTTTCAATTAGATATTGTAAATACTGCCCCTGAGGATCTTCCAATTCCTGCAAGGCTTTGTATACATTTTTTACCAATTGGCCATAAGGATTGCTATTCAGCTGCCAGCAGTACAAAATGGGGGCTCCTTCTACTTGCTTTTCCTCTATCATTAAATTCATTAGCTGATGAGTTTGTATTTGAGGCAGTTCCATGAACATGCCGTCTCGAGTGCAGTATATAACTGCTCCCAATTTACATAAAGCCTGTCTTCCCAACATAGGGAGAGGGGCGGTCTGAGAAATTATGAGGGTGTCTGTGACGGATTGCCCGTGCACTTGAATTTCGGTAGGTTTGGAGAGGGGTTCTAACATAGGGATACCGGCTACTCCCATGCTTACAACGTTAAATTGACTGGCGGGTATACCCACGGAGGGGGGTACAGAGGACATTGTTGCACCGGTATCGACCAGAAGGTCCAAATGGCTATTTCCTATCCATATTTACCAGAGCAGTAACTACGTCCGCCCAGGGCTGAGTCTGCCAATTTAGATTAATCATTTTAAAGGCTTGAGCTTGAATGGGTAACATGCAGTTTAGCAGTGTTTGTACTGCCAAAGGTCCATTGTCTGCTAACGGAACTCCCGCATGTTCCTCCCACTTGCTTTTAAATCGAGCTACAAAATCAGGAATTGTCTCCTCCTTTCTTTGCAGACATCGAGTGACTTCTCCTATGTCACTATGCTTCTTGGCTCCTCTCATTATAGCCTCTTTACCTTTATGTTCTAACCAGTGAGCAAAAGACTTATTTCCCTGGTCCAGTTGTACATCATCTTGTCGCCAATCTCCATTTTCTCCCGGGGGAACAGCAAATCCGTCCCTTAGGGTCGACCATGAGGACCCATACACACATTTTAGCAGCATTAGCACATCCCCAGGAAGAGGGCTGTAAATGGTACACATTTGTTCTAGCCAATTATGAAAGGCAGTGGGCTTCTTTAAGGGGTCTGGTGCCTCGGCTATCATAGCTCTAGCTTCCGCTGGGGACCATGGTTTTAACACTGCCACCTCTCCTATCATGACTCGAGGAAGTTGATGGGTAGTAGTGTCAGGTTCAAGCGCGCCTCTGTCTCTAGGGGCTGTTTCTTTTGTTTGTGACCTAGTTGTAGGTCCGTTACGTGAGGGTAGGTCGTGTACATTACTACCAGGCAGTGCAGCAGCTCCTGCTCCGAGTGCCTCTGCTGGAGGAGGAGGTTCAATTACGGGTTCATCTGCGGGTGGGGGTGGAGCTCCAGGCTGTGCCCCTGGTAGGGGTACAACTGGCTGTGGTGCCGCTAGACCTGCTGGATTGTATGGCGGCGGCGCCGGAAATCATGCCGGTTGCTGTCTTAGAGCAGCCGCTATCATTAGTCCCACTCAGGATCCCCTCCTTCACTTCTAGTAATTTCTTCCCATTCTTTTATTAAAGGTATTTTAAAACTTCCCCCATAAGGCCAATCTCCACCCAACCATCCATACAGATCACTACTAAAAGTTACCGCATACCGATCGTCTCCTGTTTCTTTTATTACAGTATCGGCTGGCGATCCCGGTGGAACAATGGGATCTCCTACCTTTTTTCGATGTTGTACGAGCTTTTTTATTCTGTCATTCGTTCTTTTACATATCTTGATTTTACCATTTGCAGCCTCCTGTTCTACCTTGCCTCGGGCTCCTTTCTTGGCAGGCTCGGACGAATCCGCTCGACTGCCATTATTTCCCATCTTCTCCTTACTCCTGTAACTTAGTTTTAAACTTACTGGTTATACAACCGCGGGTTATTTAATATACACAAAATACAATGAGCGTTCACCAGTTTTTCCATCCGCGAGTCTCGAAGTCAACCCTTTATTTTCTTTGTAGCTACTTAATTCGGTGCCATAGTCTTTTCTCTCTTCTCAGCAGTCTTGCCTCAGCCTGACGGGCTTCTTGGCTCAGCATGAGTCACCGGCCGGATAACTAGGCAACTGCGCGCCATCCCCCTTTCAGCTGGGACACGCTAGTTGCTCTCCCCCTTTCAGCTGGGAGGCACCGGGCACTTTCCTTTTATTTTTAGGAAAGTCCCTTTTTAAATTTCCTTTGTCTAATTGGAGCCTAAGCGGGCCAAGTGATATACAAGGTCGACGCTATACCCAACTTAGACCTTCTTAGTTCTTTTAGATCCCGTTGTTAGGGCTCCTGCACGACTACGCCAAATTCTGTCGAGGAAATTAACTATCAGACGGAGACTTCGAGGTTCGCTTTAGGAATTTATTACGTGATATCACGGAGAGTCTGCAGCAGTCCCTACTGCTCACCAGCACTCTAAATTACTAATGTACAGCGCTCATAGTTATACAGCAAGGTAAACAACTTCATGTGATTAGCTTACATTACATTTCAACATATGGTTTCATAGGTTCCATTGTTCTCAAGAAACAGATTAACATGTTCACATTTTATCACCAGATGTCCTAAGCCAAAAGGTCAGCTTGACTTCATTATGGCAGTCAGCAGTTCTTTTAGTTTTAACTAGTTTAGTGTCCTTTGTTCAATTAGTAAAGTGGTCAAGTATCCCAGCATGCCTTAATGTTTAATACGTTTTCTCCCACACTAGGTTGATTCCTGGGATGAAGGGGTTGACGTATGACGAAAGGTTGAGCAGGTTGGGCCTATACTCATTGGAGTTTAGAAGAATGAGAGGGGATCTTATTGAAACATGTAAGATTCAGAGGGGGATTGACAGGGTTGATGCTGAGAGGATGTTTCCCCCAGTGGGGGTATCTAGAACTAGGGGGCATAGTTTCAGAATAAGAGGTCGCCCATTTAAGATGGAGATGAGGAGGAATTTCTTCTCTCAGATCGTAATGAATCTTTGGAATTCTCTACCCCAGAGAGCTGTGGAGGCGGAGTCATTGAATATATTCAAGGCGGAGATTGACAGACACTTCAACGACAAGGGAGTCAAGGGGTTTGGGGAGAGAGCGGGAAAGTGGTGTTGAGGCCAAGATTGGCTCAGCCATGATCTTATTGAATGGCGGAGCAGGCTCGAGGGGCCGATTGGCCTACTCCTGCTCCTGTTTCTTATGTTCTTATAAGGAGAGTAAAAATCAGCCAGACTTCCCATTCCTCATTGGCATCCAGCGATCCCTTCTGGAAAGTTTTTTTCTCATGGATCATCAGTCTGGCCTGTGACATCCAATAGCCCTCCAGGATTCATTATCTAAGCTGATACATGAAAAATGTGCAAGGTACTTGAGGGTTGCCAGCTATTGATCTCCGCACAAGCATGAGTCATGAGGAGTAATTATGTAAGGAGAGGCTCCCAGGGTGGATTCTCCCTGGACGGGAGTGTAGGTCGTAGCTAGGACTAGAACGCTATAGGGCTGATGCTGTGACCTACGTACCCATCTCACAAAAGTATCTTTACTGCTTTCAAGTAAAAAACAGTGAAAAATTAGCACCAAGTTGCTTGCAGGTCTGCCTCCAAGAGATGTCATAGCCACAGGGCAGCCTCCTTTGTGAAATGGAGGCACCAGAGACAGGTATCTACTGAGATGTCCAGGAGGGTCTGTATGTGCCTGTTAAATAAATATGTACGTTGCATATGAGATAAGTTGCACCTGCCTTTATTTTCCCACCAAGACCTGCTCTTCTTCCTCCACATCTAGTGTTGTGTCCGTCAGTAGTAAGACACAGACTGCAGGAGAACGGTACAACAGGTGTTTACTCAACGTGGTTCACTCTGGAACTGAACTGTACAGATTACTACTCAGTGCTATATACAGGTGTGGTCACTGCCAGTACTACAGTATACATGAGCTGTAAAAAGTAGTTCCCCCCTTAAAGGTATATACATTACAATTCCTCCCCCTTTAGATTAACAGTACCATAACACTCATTTAACAATTAAATATCAAACTAATTACAATTAACACTTTTAACTTCTAATCCAGGGCAGGATCTCTATATTAGTGAACAGGTCCCACCATGGTGGGGTGACTATGTCCAATATGTCTTTCCCTATCTCTAAAGTCTTCTGCTCCAGTGTGTAAAAATGCTTCTGTGAAACTATAACGGCTTTTAAAATCTTGGTGAGGTGTTCGGGAAGAGGGGGAATGACATAAACAAAATGCATGACGAATCGCTGCAAGTCCGTGAAATTCTCTTTTACAGTGAGGTGAACAGTGGAAGGTACAGGAATGGGGACAATCCGTTGTTGTGCCACTTGAACATCAGCCCTGGGTTTAAAACAGAAGCTGCTGTCACTGACCGGAAACCACCCGTGCTGTCCGTGGCAGTAGTGAGGCGCTGCAGTGGTGACACAGTATGTCCCACCTCCGATATATGCCACCTGCGGGGGCACATGGTCCTTTGCCATTGCCTCCATGGTGCAATTTATCGGCTTTGCGCTAGCGGCTCTGAACCCGCACTGTGGTTTCGAAAAGGCATTCAAGTGCTGGGGACACAGGATGATGTGTGCTCCCCGGCTTCGACACCCCGAGAGGTCAGTGCCTGTCATCGTACGCTCCCATCTGATGACATAAGGCGGGACCACTGCGTAACGAATGTGCGCACCCCCCTGAATGACTCCAATGTTCTCCACCCTGTATACTGGGGCGGGCTTTGCTGCGGGACCCAACACCGGCATCCTTACCACTATTCCCATGATAGTGTGATTCGAGCGTCCGCAGTCCACTGGGACTGGGTACGCCTCTGCAGCTAGTCTGAGCTGGCACGGACTTAATGCGTTCTCGAAAGGGTGGAGCGCTTGCAAGTGCTTGTTGCTGATCCAGGATGGGACCAAACCTTGTTTTAAATCCTCCAGATTACTGCGGCCCTCGCCCAGTAACCACGCCCCGTATAGCACACAGGCCTCGTTCTGCGCAGCCTGATCGGACGCATTCCGATCCTCCCTAATGAGTGCATTTACCGTTCTAGCGTGTTTCTCCAGCTCAGCAATTATTTCCTTTAAGCGTAGTGTCATGGCCTGGTCCTCATGTAGCTCAGAACCCACTACCTTATTTTCGTTAGTCAGTATGTTCCTTAACTGGGCTTTTAAACCATTGATCTGTGTCTGCAGCTCCACGTTGTCTAGAGCGTTGACAACAGACGTCCCGGTGTTAAAAGCAGTGAAAATGTCATTTACAGTACCCCTTCTTTGCCTCCCTACCCGATCCAAAACTTCCTGTGGTGTGGTGTATAATTTGGCCTTGTCGATGTCGGCAAAGTCAAACTCGTAAAATTGTCTGAACATTCGGGTTAACAGGACCTGGTACAACTGTTCCGTCTCCTTGGGACACCACTCCGGCAATCGTACCTCAGTGAGGTTTAAAATCACTGAGGCCACCGCGTAGTGTACCCCTTGGTACAGCACCTGACCGGTGGGTACCAATACTAAACCGTTCCCGGGTCCCTTTGTGGCGGTGGGGCACCCTTCCTTCTGGGCTAGTGTTACCGGAATCGTGGGCAGGGGCTTGCGTGGGCGGGTGATGAGTTCAGTGGCGTTTACCGGAATCGGGGAGAATGGGGCTCCGCACGCCCGAGTGCTGACATCCCATCTCATCCCTTTCCCTTCATCCTGCCACTGCCTCTGGAAAAAGATGGATACGCCCTTGGGGCAAACACGTTTTGAACCCCACATACAGACATATATCCCTTCATCTGGTTCCCACCATTTGTCCCAACACACACGTAATTGTCCGTCAGTCCCCGTAATTGTCCGATGGGTATTGTTACCCAGTCGCTCCCACTCGATTGTAGAGTTCTTCATATTCTTTCCCAGCTTTCGGAGCCACCACCATCTACTTAGCGGTACGTTCCCATTACACACCAAACAGATCCTCTTTCCCACGGTAACGCTGACTCTGGGTGCAAGGATCCTCACCCGAGGGCACGATAAGAAGTCTCTTGGTAGGCAAAACCGAAATTGCTGGAGTATTCCGTAGAATTCGTCCCCAGCCATCCTGGCCATCTCCCTTGGTGGAAGTAGGTGGCGGTTTCCTCAACCTCTCGCTTCCCCGTCCCATCCGTTGCGATGGGGGCTGTGTCCCCGGAACACCCGAACACGATGACGTCCTTGGTGCGGCCTCGGTAGGCCAGCCCGCACCCGATCGCCGCGAGCGCTACGAGAATCCTTTCCATTGTATCCCTGGTTTCTGTAATCGATAAGATGATGTAGCCAGGCTCCCAATAGGTGCTGGCTTAATTAAACGGACACTGGGGTCCCCTGACCCCGCTTCCAAACAAACACACATACTGGGCAGACTCCGAAAACTACCTTTTTAAAACATCCCATCATCTTAAACTTTACATACCTTAAACTAACATTAAAATTACTTAAACTTAACATCATTACCTAAACCTATGTACAGCGCCGCCCTCCTTCGGGTGGCCTACCTAATTCCTGTGAGGGTTGCAGCGTGCCGCTCCCTGTGGTGGGGCTGCACTGACCTTCGGCTTTGATCCCCCGCAGCCTGTCGCTGCTGAACGGGAACCGTGCCTTTCCTGGGCTGCTCTGGACCGAGGTTGGGGGAAATAAGGAGAATTTGGCCAATGCTTTCTGGGCTGAGGCGTTCGAGTCGACCTACGAGGGGATGCCTTGGGCGAGGCTCCCAGGGCTGACGGACCGGGGGTCGGGACCTTCACCGTCACAGCCTGTGGTCCCACCACAGCTGCCGGCTCCGGCTCCCTTTCCTCAGGCTCTGCCCCCCCCGGGGCCGGGATCTGTGGCATCCGACTCCACCTCACCTGTCCCTACAGGTGGTGAGTCTCCGCCCCCAATCCCTACCTCCCCTAAGCTTGAGTCGAGGGCGGGATCTTCGTCCTCTGACTCTTCCTCCTCCGTGATCGGGTCAAAGGCGGGGTCGAGCTGTTCGGGCTCTTCCTCGTCCGAATCCCAAATTAGAGGGGAGACCTCCCACTCCATTGGGATGACTCCTCCCTTCACGCAGGCTACAGTTCCAGCCTGTGTGGTCTGTGACTCTGTCGCAGGCTGAGAATTTTTGTCCTCAGACTTGGCCCCTGTTGTTGGCCCTTGTGCACCCGGCTTAAACAGTTTACACTGGTCATGGACCATTTTAAAAACCCTTAGCTGACCCTCTAAACTGCCAGCCCTCGCTGTTAACCTGGCGTTCTCCTCCCTTAAAACCTGCTCAACTAACTTAGCCTCCGCAACCTGGCATCGCAGGTATTCCTCCATTTTACAGGAGGTCTCTCTTCCTGTGCATGTCTTTCTAGAGGACACAGGTCGACAGGCTGCGCTGGCTCTAGTCAATTGGGCACAACTGTCGGGGTTACGGGAACGACAAGGCCGGTGGTGACAGCTATTTTCCCCTGCGAAATCATCAGAGACCGCATTGTCTCTAAAATCGATTCAATCGCAGCGGGATCCACAACTGCACCAGCTCCTGGTGCTGGGGCAGGAGCTACGGTTTGGTTTTGGGCTGGTGCTGAGGGAGCTTTTCCCTTTAAATCCTTCCAGGGATTTTTACAGTCCCGGCGCCAGTGACCTTCCTTCCCACACCCGTAACAACTACTCTTGGCTTGGGGAGGGCGATTCCCCTCCTGATGCCATTCCTTTTTAGCAGGAGCTGCAGGCCTCGCCTCATGCACCTTTCCCTTTGAGGAAGGCACATCCCTACTCTTGTTGTTCCTGTAACCTATCGTGAGCTGATCAAGTACTACTTCTTCCGTGGAGCGGGGGTTAGTGGGGTCAAACCATGTTTTGGCCTGCTCCCTCACCTGTGGCAAGCAATTGGCGACCAGTCACCGGAGCCAATGAGCCTTTTGGTCATTATTCAGCCCGTTCCGGTCCGGCCTGCCCGGACAGCTACGCCGATATACTGGCCACAACCTTCCGGCGAAAACCCGTGGGGGTTCTCCCTCTAGCTGTACTGTCCTTTCCAATCGGAGGAACGGAGTCCCATCACCCTCCCCTATAATCTCCAGGATCTCGTCCCGTAACTCCTCATACGCCTTGTGCCCTCTCTTGTTCTCGTCAGGGAGACACTGGAGGAGCGAGCTGTCCAGGGAGAACAGCAGCATTTTGGACTGTTCAACCCCGTCGCAGTCATTAACTGCTGCGGTCTGCTCCACGTCCCTAAAATGGACGGAGGGATCTCCTGACTCGGAGAGTTTTGGGATGTGACTTATCATTTCCCTTAGCTGTCGTGCGCTATGGGGCATTATGATCTGATTCACGAGGGGTCCATCCTCGCTATCGTCGTTGCCCGGACCGAGCCTCCGGTGTCGAGTTGGACACATCGGCGCCGGCCCCGACTCTACCACCTGGGGTTGCTCTACCTCAAGAACCTCTGTGTCTGACTTCTCCGTTTCCTTCCCCAGAGTCCAAGACTCAGTATAGGCGGGAGGTGCCGAGGGCTCGGGGGTTGGTACCCAACTGCCTCTTGCGGAATTGGTCTTTTGGATTCCTTGGCTAACAGTAGCTGGCTCGCTGGTGGGTTTATGAGGCACACCAAGCCGTTTGCCTTTGCTAGGGCCGTTCTCAGGTCCTCTAGTTCCCTGTGGCAAGTGCTATGGTCGGTGTTCTCAGACCTATCCTCCATGACCATCTTATATGCTGCCCTAGCCCCCAAAATACTTTCCTCCTGTGTCGCTACCTGCTTAGCTAGGCGGAAACACCTATCTCTCATTCTACCTTCACTGGCCTTGGCCTCAACAACCTGACACTCCAAGTAATCTATCCTGGTCTCATGGCGGTGAGTTACGGATTGGCGTTCCTGATTCAGCGCGTTAAGCGATTGAATCAGTTTCTGACCTCCCGCAACCTTTTCCTCTACTTCTGTTAGTAGCCCTTTGATCTGGGCCGTCTGTGCTACAATGACCTGGTCCAAAAGCTGGACTTGCTTCTTGTAGCACATCAGCCAGACCGCCTTTTCTACCGATTTCTTATGCTCTTTGCTTTCTGTCCACTTGATGGCTGCGTCTAGCGGGCGCCTATCTCTCAATAGGTCAGATATCCACTGTTTTGTAAGGTTTACCTTCCCAAAAACATAATCGGCTATTCTCTCATCCATCACATTTTGTTTATTCAAACCTTGATCTAACACACTACATTCCTGCTGCCAAGGTCCTGCCGCGGTCGCCATCTCTGTAGGGGGTTTCTCTTGCTCATTCTGGTCTCCTACCAGGCTTCGTGCAATAATTACCCTTGAGTGGTTCGACCCACTCTTCCCTACGGTTCTAGACCTTGGACTTAGGTGCAGGGAACTGTAGTGCAGAGAAAAACTCAATAGACCAGGTTGAATAGCACGAAATGGATGCTTTTATTATTAAACAGTTTGCAGCATTATAAAATACATGTCATAAGCACAGATTAAAGTAACTACAAGCATGCACATATCTATAAACTTAACTCTATGGAAATGGGAAACACACGGCACATCGTAAAAGGGGAAACACATTACGATTACCCTTAACCCCCTCCCCTAGACCTAAACTAAGTTTCGACTTGAGGAACTCGGGATCATGCTCACCACTTTCAGATTCGCGAAAAAGGGGTTCGCAGCCTTTTTGACACAGCTTTCCGTTGTCACGTGGATTTGGAAACTTCTGGCGCAGCTCGTTTTCCTCTTGGTTCTCCTGCGATGAGGCTGCCGATACAGCCTTGGTGAGCGCTCGCCACGGATGAATCCATTACCGACGTTACTTTAAGAACTGGATGCACATGGGTGAATCCATTACCGATGTGATGTTGAGGCGCTGGAGTGCCGGGCCCTGAGTGTCCTCTTATACAGTCATAATGATTGTCCTTCTGAGGGTGTCTTCTTCTTCGGCCTGGGTCGTCGATGATCTCCCGACAAAAGTACCCGGGCCACCCTTGTCGTCTTCCCGTCGTGGCTGAGCCTTGCCTGGCCGAACACCGACCACGTTCCGAAACCGAAGTGCTGCCTTAACCGAAGAGTCGTAGAAGTTCCGAAGTGAAGCGTGAAGTGAGGCCTTTCGCATAGCGTTGAAGAAAATGAAAAACCGAAGTGAAGCGTCCCCTCCCTGATGGACCTTTCAATCCACAGTTATACCTTTTTGGGACAGTCTTATCTCCCGCCAAATCATAGTCCAGTCTTTGTAATATTTTTGGCGGGCAGAAATCTCTGCAGGGGCGCTTTGTCTTTGTAACGGGAGCCGGTGATAGCTTAACTGGCCTTCCTGGGCCGATAATGTTTTTTACTTTGTCACCGTAACTCAGTTCGTATATTGATCGGTCTGGAGATTGCCCTCGATGGCTGTTAAACGGTTTTCCTTTGTACAGTAAATGGGTTTAAGTGTTCATTCAATTGTCCGCCCATTTCTTGATGGGCCTCATCCTGTTACCCAAAACCGTCCTGTACTTAGAATCTAATTAGTATGTATGCTCAGTTCCATGAGTTTCGGTTTCCCGATACTGGCTTTCGCGGGCTTACTGTCCTCAATCCACAAGCCTGTCTGGCTTGCAGTAACAGAAATCAAATGGTTCCAGAAACTGATCACGAGGTCCGGCGGCCATTTTGTATGCCCTTTTATCAAAGGTTTTTCTGTACAAGCTTCTTTTGGTCAATAAACTGTCTTATTAACCCTATTTTCTTGCGTGATTAATTACTGAAAATTTCGAATCTTACAGGCGTGATAGCCCATCAGCGTTTCCATGCTGTTTCGTGCCCTTATACTCGATTTCATATTGGTGCGCCCCTAGAAAAAGGGACCATCTTTGCAGCCGTTGCGCAGTCATCACCGGAACGCCCTTCTTTGGATTAAAGATGGAGACAAGTGGTTGGTGGTCAGTCAGCAAGGTGAACTTCTGCCCGTGCAGATAGTGATTGAACTTTTTCACTCCCCACACTAGGCTGAGGGCCTCCCTGTCAATCTGGGCGTAGTTACGCTCGGCTGAGGTTAGTGACCGAGACGCAAAGGCTACTGGCCTCTCCGAGCCGTCCGGGAATTTGTGCGACAGCACCGCTCCAATGCCATAGGGTGATGCATCACACGCCAACCGAATTGGTAGTGCTGGGTTGAAATGAGCCAACACCTCTTTTGATGTGATCAATGCTTTGCTCTTCTGGACAGCTCGTTTACATTCGTCACTCCACTTCCATGGTACCCCCGTTTGCAGTAGGGTGTTCAGTGGGTGTAGCACAGTAGACAAATTCAGCAAGAACTTATGGTAGTAGTTCACCAGCCCGAGGAACGACCTCAGTTGTGACACATTTTCCGGTGCTGGAGCCTTGACTACTGCCTCAATCTTTTCAGGGGACTTATGTAACCCCTCTTTATCAATAACGTGGCCACAATACGAGATCTGCTTCTGGAAAAACTCGCATTTGTGGCGATTAGCTCGGAGCCCATATTCCTTCAATCTAGTGAGCACCTGTTCCAGGTTGGCGAGGTGATCACTGTCATTTTCGCCCATGACCAGGATGTCGTCCAAATAACACTGGGTCCCTGGAATCCCTTGCAGGACTTGTTCCATTGCCCTTTGCCAAATAGCCAGAGCTGATGATACCCCGAACACCAGCCGGTTGTATTGGTAGAGACCTTTATGAGTGTTGATCGTGAGGTACTGTTTCGAGGCTTCTTCTACCTCCATTTGCAGGTACGCCTGGGCCAGATCAATCTTAGTGAAGCGTTTCCCTCCAGATAGTGAGGCAAAAATATCTTCAATCCGCGGAAGTGGATATTGTACAGTGTGAAGGACTGGGTTCACTGTCACCTTAAAGTCCCCACAGATGCGAACCTTCTTTGGTTCCCCAGGCATATTACTCAACGACCTCTTCATTACAGGAACGATGGGTGTAGCCCACTCGCTCCAGTCCACTTTGGACAGTACTCCTGAACGTTCCAAACCTTCCAGCTCTGCTTCGACGGCTGGGCGGATCGCATAAGGTACCAGTCTGGTCTTAAAAAACTTTGGCCTTGCATTTTCCTCTATTTTGATCGTAGCTGTTATGCCTTTTAGTGTTCCGAGTCCCTGCTGGAACACTTCTTGTGCGTCAGTTAGCATTTTTGACAGTCGGCCAGGTGTGACGTCATCATCCTTTTTGGCATCTACAGTCAGTGCTTGTATGGAATGCCAATCTAGCTGTATCTTCCGGATCCATTCACGTCCTAGTAGTGGTGGTCCTCCATCTGGCAATACATATAGGTCCATTTTTGGTGTTTCCTTGCCGTTATATATAACGTTCACCCTTATTTTTCCTTTGGGGTAGACTTTTTGCCCCGTGTAGTTCTTCAAGATAATCTTTGTATCTCTCAAGGGTATATGTGAGAATAGCCGCTTGTAGTCCCTTCGGTTTATGACTGTTAGGGCTGATCCTGTGTCCGATTCCATTTTCACTTGGACTCCTGCTATCTTGAGCGTGACCCAGATAGTTTGGTGATCCTCCGTTTTGATCATATTATGTAGTTTCAGACAACCCAGCTCCTTGCTTCTGGAGTCTGTATCACTTTTCTGTTCGTCTGAACTACTCTCCGTCACCTTATGTACCTTCTTGTACTTCTCCTGTGGAGATTTCTTGCTGCTGGTTTTCTTTCCCGACCTGCAGACTCTTGCTATGTGTCCTACTTTTCCACACTGTCTGCACACTTTGTCCTTGAACCAGCAATCCTTATGGTCGTGTGTTGTTCTGCTGCAGCGATAGCACTTCACTGTTCCGTATGACATTTCATTTGTGCCATATTCTTGCGGTCTCTGTTGTATCTCTGCCACGCCCCGTGCTGCTGCTTCTTGTGATACTGCAATGCTGAAAGCCTTGACCAGCGTAATATCCTTTTCTGATAGAAGCCGTTTCTGGGTTCCTTCACTTTGAAGCCCACACACAAACTTGTCCCTTAAAGTATCTGCTAGTCCCGTTCCAAACTGGCAGTGTTTCGATAGCTTGCGCAGTTCCGTTAAATACTCAGCATTACTTTCATCTTTATGCTGGTTCCTTTTGTGAAACTTAAATCTTTCTGCTATCAGCAGCGGTGTGGGGTTTAAGTGGTCCTGTAGGATTGACACTATGTTTTCAAAATCCTTTTCTACTGGCTTCTCTGGGGTTACTAGGTTTCGTAGTAAGCCATACGCTTTTGCACCCATTGAATTCAACAATACCAGCGCTTTCTTGTCATCTGGCACTTCATTCGCCTTGCAGTATACTTCTATGCGTTCGACATATGTCGTCCAATTTTCAACTTCATTGTCGAACGCTGTGATACTGCCACTCTTCGGCATTTTTGGGTGTGGTTAGACTGGCTTAAAATGGCGTCTCCCGCGCTTTCCTTTCTTCCCCGCTGCGGCTTAAAATGGCGTCTCCCGCGCTTTCCTTTCTTCCCCGCTGACGCTGCTCGGCCCTTGCTGCGCTCTGCGCGTTTCCCTGCGCGCCACTCTGCCCCGTTGACACTGCTCGGCCCTTGAACACCAGCTGCGCTCTGCTCTCTCTCGCCTCTCTCCCCCGTTGACGCCGCTCAGTCCTGAACACCAGCTGCGCCCTGTGCGCTCTACCCTCTCTCTCTCCCCCGTTGACGCTGCTCGGCCTTTTTCTGTGCCGTCGGTCGGTTCTAGCCGCCGCTGTCCGGGAAGTGTCTGCGCAGTACCTGTTGCCAGCCCGTTGCGCTGGACCACCGTGACTGGAAAGCCAAGCCTGGCTCTCGACAGCCTCCCCTGCGATGCTCAATTCTCCACTGGATGACTGGGGGATTTCCCGTGGTCGACGCCCGTGCTTCTGGACTCGGCCTTCTTCCACTGTTCTCCAGGAGCGAATCCCTGGGAGGTGATGCAGAGTTGCAGGTAGGTTTGAATCTGCTCGTCGCCAATGTTAGATCCGTGTATCTTGTTGTTGTGTCCTTCAATAATCAGACAAGAGACTGCAGGGAACGATCAACAGGTGTTTACTGAATGAGGGTTACTCTAGAACTAACTGTACAGATCACTACTCAGGGTTTATATACAGGTGTGGTCACTGCCGGTACTACAGTATACAGGAGCTGTAAAAAGTAGTTCTCCCCTTAAAGGTACATACATTACAGTTTCAATGGGATCACCTCTCATTCTTCTAAACTCCAGAGAGTATAGGCCCATTCTACACAATCTCTCATCATAGGACAGCCCTCTCTTCCCAGGAATCAATCTAGTGAACCTTTGTTGCACCGCCTCCAAGGCAAGTATATCCTTCCTTAGATAAGGAGACCAAAACTGTGCACAGTACGCCAGGTGTGGTCTCACCAAGGCCCTGTATAATTGTAGCAAGACTTCCTTACTCTTATACTCCAACCCCCTTGCAATAAAGGCCAACATGCCATTTGCTTTCCTTATTGCTTGCTGTACCTGCATGCTAGTTTTCTGTGTTTCTTGCACGAGAACACCCAAATCTCTCTGAGCACCAACATTTGAAAGTTTCTAATCATTTAAAAAATATTCTGTTTTTCTATTTTTCTTACCAAATTGAATAACCTTACATTTTCCTACATTATACTCCATCTGCCACCTTACTGCCCACTCACTTATTCTATCTATATCCCTTTGCAGACTCTTTGTGTTCTCCTCACAGCTTACTGTCCCACCTAGCTTTATATCATCGGCAAACTTGGATACATTACACTCGATCCCTTCATCTAGGTCATTAATATAGATTGTAAATAGCTGAGGCCCCAACACCGATCCTTGCGGCACCCCACTAGTTACAGTCTGCCAACCTGAAAAAGATCCATTTATCCCTACTCTCTGTTTTCTGTCTGTTAACCAATCCTTTATCCATGCTACTATATTACCCCCAACCCCATGAGCCCGAATCTTGTGTAATAACTTTTTATGTGGCACCTTAACGAATGCCTTTTGGAAATCCAAATATACTACATCCTCTGGTTCCCCTTTATCTACCCTACTAGTTACATCCTCAAAAAACTCCAATAAATTTGTCAAACATGATTTCCTTTTCATAAAACAGTGTTGACTCTGCCTAATCATGTTATGATTTTCTAAGTGCCTTGATACCACTTCCTTAACAATGGATTCCAGCATTTTCCCAATGACTGATGTCAGGCTAACTGGCCTGTAGTTCCCTGTTTTCTCTCTCCCTCCTTTCTTGAATAGTGGTGTTACATTTGCGACCTTCCAATCCGCTAGGACCGTTCTAGAATCTAGGGAATTTTGGAAGATCAAAACCAATGCATCCACTATCTCTTCAGCCACCTCTTTTAGAACCTTAGGATGTAGGCCGTCAGGTCCAGGGGATTTGTCAGCTTTTAGTCCCATTAGTTTCCCTCGTACTTTTTCTCTACTTATATTAATTACGTTAAGTTCCTCACCCTCATTAGACCCTTGGTTCCCCACCATTTTTGGTATGCTTTTTGTGTCTGCTACTGTGAAGACAGATACAAAATATTTGTTTAACGTTTCTGCCATTTCCTTACTCCCCATAATAATTTCTCCTGTCTCAGCCTCTAAGGGCCCAATGTTTACTTTTGCTACTCTCTTCCTTTTTACATACTTGTAGAAGCTCTTACAATCTGCTTTTATATTTCTTGCTAATTTTCTATTCTATTTTTTCCCTTTTTATCAATTTTTTGGTCATCCTTTGCTGGTTTCTGAAACTCTCCCGATCCTTAGGCTTACTACAATTCTTCGCAACATTATAAGCTTCTTCTTTCAATCTAATGCTATCCTTAACTTCTTTAGTTAGCCACGGTTGGATCACTTTTCCCTTGGAGTTTTTGTTTCTAAATGGAATGTATTTTTGTTGAGAATTATGAAATATTTCTTTAAATGCTAGCCACTGCTTATCTACTGCCATACCTTTTAATCTATTTTTCCAATCTACCTTAGCCAACTCGCCCCTCATACCTGTGTAATTGGCTTTATTTAAGTTTAAGACTAGTTTTGGACTTAGGCAAGTCACTCTCAAACTTAATGTGAAATTCTATCATATTATGATCTCTCTGCCTCAGAGGATCCTTTACTATGAGATTGCTAATTAACCCTGTCTCATTACACAATACAAGATCTAAATTAGCCTGTTCCCTTGTTGGCTCCATGACATATTGCTCTAGGAAACTGTCCTGAATGCATTCCATGAACTCGTTCTCCTGACTACCTTTGCCAATTTGATTTGTCCAGTCTATATGAAGATTAAAGTCCCCCACAATTATTGCATTACCTTTGTTACAAGCTCCTACTATTCCTTGATTAATATTCTGTCCAACAGTATAGCTACTGTTAGGGGGCCTATATATTACTTCCACCAGTGTTTTCTGCCCCCTGTTATTCATTATCTCCACCCATACTGATTCTACTTCTTGACCTTCCGAGCCAAGATCCTTTCTCTCTACTGTCCTTATGTCATCCTTTAATATCAGGGCTACTTCCCTCCTTTTCCATTCTGCCTGTCTTTTCGAAATGTCAAGTATCCTGGAACATTTAGTTCCCAACCTTGGTCACCTTGCAACCACGTCTCTGTAATGCCTATTAGATCAAACCCATTTATCTCTCTTTGTGCCACTAGTTTGTCTATCTTGTTACTAATGCTTCGTGCATTCAGATAAAGAACCTTTAATTTAAATGTTTTACCATTATTCCCTGCTTTGACCTTATTCTCTGCTGCACTGCTACCTTTAAACTCTCCGGCCTAGAAATTCAGTTGTTAGCGCCAGCCGCTAGCGCCTTAGGAGGAGAAGTGGGGCGCGAAGCGGCTAGCGCCCGGGGGCGGTGCGATCTGCGCCTCTCGCGAACTTCAGTCAAGATTTAGCGGCGGCGCAAAACCGTAGCGCCCGCTCAGATCCTGACGTCATTTCATGGTGCAACGCGCTTGGTGTGCCCCGAACCGGAACTTCAGTGGCGCCCCCCCTTCTGTGCACCTGGCGCCCCCAGCGACTGGTTGAGTGAAACGGTTCCCAGTCGCTGTGGGGCGCGGGGGCACTATTTAAAGGGGACTCTTCCTCCATTCTTTGTGACAGCCATTTTGTTCCACTCCTTCTGTGTGAGAGAGAGATATTTGGAGAGAGACAAAGGGAGAGAGCTTTCTGCTTTGACTCAGCGCTCGCACAGGTACTTCTGGCTTCAGGCCAGAGCTTTGCAGTTGGATTTAACTTTCAGTGCTATAGCCTTGAGTCACCACATATAGTGGGGGCTGCAATGGGTGGAAACGTTGGCTTTCTGCATTGCATTCAAAGGGCTCAGAGACGCCAAGAGAGAGTGCCAGTCATGGCCAGATGGAGAAGGTCCAACAGGCGTCGACACAGGAGGCCTTACCCACCCAGGGTATACCACCAGCAGTTCTCATATCTGAACATGTCTGAGGAGCAGTGTGTTCAGAGGCAGCGATTCAGAAGGGAGGCGGTCACTGAGATCTGCCACCTGCTTCGCAGAGATCTGCAGCCACAGCTGAGGAGCAGGACGTCTCTGTCGGTGGCAGTGAAGGTGACAGTGGCTCTCAACTTCTATGCCACCAGCTCCTTCCAATCCGCTACTGGGGACATTGCCAATATCTCCCGGTTCGCGGTACATTGCTGCATCCGCCAGGTGACGAATGCCCTCTTCAGAAGGAGACATCAGTACAGCTCCTTCCCCATGACCCTGGACAAGCAGCACAAGCATGCAATGGAATTTGCAAGAATAGCGGGCTTCCCCATGGTCCAGGGCGCCATTGACTGCTTGCATGTGGCTTTGCGGGCACCTCTACAGAATGCCGAGGATTACCACAACTGGAAGGGCTACCATTCGCTCAACGTCCAGTTGGTGTGTGACCACAGGCAGCTCATACGAGCTGTCAATGCCCGCTTTCCAGGCAGCAGCCACGATGCCTTCATCCTGCGCCAGACTTCTGTGGCAGACATTTTCGAAGCCCCGGCTCACCCAGGAGGCTGGCTTCTCGGGGACAAGGACTATCCTTTGTGCACCTGGCTGATGACCCCGCTCCGTGCGCCCAGCACCCCTGCTGAAGAACGATACTGTTGTGTATGTAACCGTTTACCTTTAAGGGAACTATAGAATGTAACCGTTCGCCTTTAAGAGCACTACTTTAGGGTGGCACTATTTGTTGGCTCATGTATACTGTAATACCGATAGTGACCACACCAGTATATAAGGGTTGTGATACGTTAACTAGGGCAGATTCGCCCGAACCTCTGAATAGTAAAGACCTGTTTTATTTGTTAATCTTGGAGTCTGTGTATTATTTGCAATACAACCCACAGACTTAACAATGGCGACGAGGACGATCGTACCCTGCGGCAACAGTACTTCCTAAGCTACTAAGGAGCGTCGAAGTGAGGCAACCGCCTTCGTCGTGCTGCTGGGAGAACACACGAAGCTGCAGCAACAGACAGGAAGCAGACTAGCAACGAAAGTTCATCAGCAACAGGCACAACTACCCTTTTACCACGGTGCGGAGTGCGTCGATCAACTAACAAAAGAAAGCAACCGGCGACCGCAACGACTGTGAGTAGGGGAAAGTGTGGAAAATATCCGGAGGATAAGGGCAGTGACCACCACGGTCGAGGGGGTGAAAAAGGCCGGACAGCGACCGGGATCACAAGGCGCAGTGGCGATAAATAAATAAATAACTAAATAACCCGCGAAGAATCAGCCGCAGCCGGGGAGGAAAGGGCCGGACTGCGGGAGGTCGGGGAGAGGCGTTTGAATCCGCTGAGCGAGAGCCCGAGAGGGAGCGAGCAAGAGCCGCGCGAGCGGGTGAGCCAGAGCCCGAGAGGGAGCGAGCAAGAGCCGCTTCGAGCGGGAGGCGCTTCGCGAGCCAGCGATCGCACCAGCGATAAGGGCCGAGAGCCGCTTCGGGCGAGAGGCGCAGCGCGGGCCATCGATCGCATCCACTGATAAGGGCCGGGCCACTTTGAAGTGAGGGGCGCAGCCGGGCCATCGATCGCAATCCCTGATAAGGGCCGCACTCGGGCTGGTAGGGCAGAGTCGGCAGACACTGAAGGCGCGAGAGCCGCGGTGAACAGCGCGGGCCATCGATCGCGGCGGAGATAAGGGCCGCACTCGGACTGAAAGACAGCGTCGGGGGTCAGGTGAAGACCGTCAAGCGCGGGAAAACCGCCATTGAAGTGGGCGGGGAGAGCGAGAAGCACGGGAAAGCCGCCATTTTTCACGGGAAAACCGCTGGGGAAGAAGACAGAAGCGGGAAACCGCCATCTTAGAAAATTAATTAGAATTTTCAGAAAGGCTGGTGTGTTCTCAAGAAGAGAGGAAAAATAAGAATAAGTAAAGCAATACTTGTGTTGTTCTCAAGAAGAGAGGAAAAATAAGAATAAGTAAAGCAATACTTGTGGTGTTCTCAAGAAGAGAAGAAAATTAATAATAAGTAAAGAAATACTTGTACTGTTCTCGAAAAGAGAAGAAGATGCCTAAGCGAGGAAATATTAATGATTTTAATGCTGAAATAGAAGACTGGGCCACGTATGTGGAACGCATAGAAATATATTGCGTAGCCAACGAAATTGAGGATGACGACAAGGCAATAACTTTGTTAAATTCGATGGGAGCAAAAACATACGGGCTTTTGAAACATCTAATAGCACCAGTTAAACCAGTGGACCAGACCTTCGAAGAGATCATAGCAGTGCTGAAGGATCACTTGAACCCCACACCGTTGATGCTGGCTGAACGATTTAAATTTTACGCCAGAACCCAGAGGCAAGATGAAAGCAATGCGGAATACTTAGTCGAACTGCGTAAGCTAGCGAAATACTGCCAGTTTGGAGGAAATTTGACAGAGGCGCTGCGGGACAAGTTCGTATGCGGCTTGGCCAAAGAAGGAATGCAGAAGCGACTTCTGGAAGAAAACGACCTCACACTGGACAGGGCTGTCTTCATAGCTTCATCGCACGAAGCCGCAGCGAAAGGAACGGCGGAAATGCAGCTAAAGGCGGCGGCACTCGGGGTGGACCAAATTACTGCAAGCAATTCCAAATGCTACCGTTGTGGAAAGACAACGCACGACCAGAATCAGTGCTGGTTTAAGAACCAGGAGTGCAGGAAATGTGGCAAACTGGGTCACATCGCGAAGGTATGCAGGTCCGGAAAGAAGACCAACAAGCAAAGGAAGCCACCACCACAAGAAAAGTACAACAAGGTACATCAGGTGGCTGAAAAGAGTTCAGACGAACAAAATTCAGACTCAGACCCAAACAGCCAGGAGCTGGATAGTCTGAGAATCCACAATGTGGGTAAAGTGACTGATCTACAGACGATCTGGGTCACACTAAAAATAGCTGGAGTCCAAGTACGAATGGAGCTGGACACGGGATCAGCTGTATCAGTCATCAACCAAAAGGACTACCACCGGCTATTCTCTCACATACCCTTAAGAAATACCAAGTTTGTATTACAGACATACACGGGGCATAACGTATACCCCATGGGGAAAATAAGAGTCAAGGTGAGAGATAGGGGTAAAGTACACCCAAGAATGAATTTGTACGTACTACCTGAGGGAGGACCACCACTTCTAGGACGGGAGTGGATCAAGAAAATAGACATGGAATGGCACTACCTACAAGCAATGACGAGTGAGGACTCGGTGCAGACAAGCAGCTCAGACTCCGAGCCGGAAGACGATAAGTCCAGCTTACGTATGAAAAACAAGGTTAACATGAACTCACGGACTAAGGTTGGAAAATCGATGGCGTGCATAAAGACAGAGAATTCTGAGTCTGTTCAAGTTACAGACATATGCATTACGGAGGAACACCGGGCTCGAACTCAACGTTATTTCAAAGTACAACAACAATTAGAACAATTAAGTTACCGCCTCGTACAAGAGATGAAAACAATGAAAAAGTTCTATGACACCGAATGGGAGAGTCTGGAAAGACAACAGAACCTACTGGCTCAAGCAGAGAGCGACCATAGAGCCATCGTGACCAATTACCGATCACATCTCCCTTATGATGTTCAGGAGTTAGAATATTTGCATGATCTAGAGATACAGCAGAAGGGCAAACCACACTACACTGAGGATTTTGTTCTGCAATTAGAGACGGAGCTAGTGCAGGCAAGGTTAAGAGAAGTTGAATCGCAGTGTGCTCTTAAGGAGATGCAGAAACAAATCTTGGACATGGAAAAGAGAAACGCTTCTTTACCTGATGTGAATAATGTGGACATGTTGCGAGAGGGGATTATTGAGGCGAAACTGAAAGAAGCTAAGCAAAGGATGTTGGAACTTGAAATACAGAACCAAATCAGCAGAAATCAGCTATGTCGAGCAGAGAAGGAGTGCTATGGTCTACATGAGAAGGTGCAATATCTCTCAGCCCAGAATAAGGGGCTACTCACTCAGTTAAATGAGAGTAAACGGGAAATGGCTCAGATAGACTGCAAGAATAAAGAAGAATTGATGGCAGTGAGACTTCGAGAGGCAGATAGCATAGCAGCCTTGGCTGAACTCCAACAGGAAATTGCAAAAAAACCAATTGCAGAGGAATCTTCAGGAAGCCAGGATTTTATTCCAGTCCTTCTTTACGACTCCTTACAAGCAGAGTGTGAGAAGTTGAAAGAACAGTATGGACAGGCCCAGGCTACAATTCTGGAGGGGATTAACTCGGCAACCCCCGAAAAGCTAGCTTCAGTAGAAGCATATGAACAACTAAAGGTTGAACATGAGCAAGAAGTCCAAAGGCTGCAGGAAATGTTTGATGAGCTCCAGGCCAAGGCTGCCTCATCGGTAAAGATTCCATCCATAGATGAAACATTAGTGGTGGAAGAGGAGAGGGGGTTGGAGCTCTCAAGGGTTATGGAAATAGCTGAGGTTGCAACACAGACTGAGAAGATGGCAGCAGAGCAACCCTTGGATACCAAAAGTACGCTGACTCACGTCAATGTAGAACAACAGACCGCTGAAACAGCTGCTCCGGTAGAGGGATTGAATAGTCCGATCAATCAATCTCCAAAGGAAGTTGAAGTATTAAAATCACAAATGAGGTCATTAGTAAACGACTTGCTGAAAGCCCAGAAAAAGCTGGATGAAGAGGTACACATGAAGAAGTCTCTTCAGGAAAGATGTCTGGATTTGGAACAAGAGCTGGCTAACGTCCAGCTGGGTATGGAGGAAATAGACGACCCTCTCGCTGGCCTAGATCAGGACGACACCGAATATTACCATGACCTGGTGGACTACACCGAATATTGCGATGTCCTGGCCTGACCAGCTTGTAACTTCGACTCCCAAAGTGCAGAAATCATGGAGGAGCACCAAAAGTCTACGGAACATCAGGTGAAGCTGGCTCTACGACGGAAACAGGAGGCAGAGAAGGAGGAACTGCGCAGGCAGCTGGCAGCTGACAGTGGAGCCCAGAGAGTCTCCAAGAAGCAGAAAAGGAAAAGTCGAAACAGAAGATGACCCATCTGAACCATTATCACCTCTACCAGATCACACACGTGGTCCCTCCGAACGGAGCCAAATCAGTTCGGAAGTTCAAACTGTTAAATCCATGGAAGGACTATTGAATGAGTCACTTCAGCAATGTGAACTGTTTTCCGCAGAGACTGAATCTGTGATCTGTTTTGACATGAAGTTATATATGTTATTATGTTATGTTAAACATGAAGTTATATGACGTTGACTCCATCGAGAGTATATCTGTAAATTGTTATATGATGTTGACTCCATCGAGAGTATATCTGTAAACTGTTTATATGAAGTTGAAGATTGTATGTTTAAAGGGGATTCTGTAAGTAATAAGCTAAAAAGGGAGGAGTGTTGTGTATGTAACCGTTTACCTTTAAGGGAACTATAGAATGTAACCGTTCGCCTTTAAGAGCACTACTTTAGGGTGGCACTATTTGTTGGCTCATGTATACTGTAATACCGATAGTGACCACACCAGTATATAAGGGTTGTGATACGTTAACTAGGGCAGATTCGCCCGAACCTCTGAATAGTAAAGACCTGTTTTATTTGTTAATCTTGGAGTCTGTGTATTATTTGCAATACAACCCACAGACTTAACAGATACAATGACAGCCATCAAGCTACCAGGAACATCATTGAGCACACAATCGGCGTGCTCAAGCAACGGTTCCGCTGTCTGGACCGTTCCGGAGGAGCCCTACAGTACTCGCCTGAGCGAGTCTCCCATTTCGTTGCAGTGGGCTGCCTGCTGCACAACCTGGCTATCCTCAGGACTCAGCCACTGCCAGCAGACATTGGAGGACCACCAGAGGAGGAGGAGGAGGAGGAGCACCAGGACGGGAGGGCCATCCGTCGGCGGATTATTGCAACTCGGTTCTAGGCCCCCTCTCAGGGAATGTCTTGTGCCAATGAAAGAACATGAATGGAGCCACTCCGCAAACCCTCAGCCGGTCAAGGCAACAAATAGTTCAAAGTGCAAACATGGACAATCTGAATAAAGCAAATTTTTTATTTTACAAACTCTGTGCCCTTCCCGCATGACAAACAAATTCAGAGAAACCCCCCAAAAAACAGTCAGACACATAACTGGCTCTCACAACCTTGAGAAAATGAAAAAAACAGTTAAACAAAAATGTCCATGATTCTCGGCCTTCATATAAAAAACAAACACAACATTCTCGGCCTTCATATAAAAAACAAACACAACATTCTCGGCCTTCATATAAAAAACAAACACAACATTCTCAGCCGTCATATAAAAAAAAACACAACATTCTCGGCATTCATATAAAAAAACCATTTTGCCACACCTTCTACTTTTTCGCCTGCAAGGGTGATCCGCCTCGCTTCCGCGATTGGCCCCTTCCCACCCTGCAGCTCCTCCTCAATGGGAGCCCAGCGGCTGCAGCAAGGCTGGGGGAAGGCTGCTGAGGGTCAGATGGTGAGACGGCAGATGCCCTTAGGGGACGGCCTGGACCAGCTCTGGGCCTGGAGGGCCCGGCTTCTGACTGCTCCAACTCTGCTTGGGCGGCAGCAGTCTTTCCTATGGGTGGTGGCAGCTGCAGTGGAGGAGTGACAGTGTTGGCTGCAGGAATGCTGCCAACCCGACAGAGCACAGGCACTCCCTGGTCGGCCGAGACACTGGCACTTGCACGGGCCAGCACTGAAGCATGCGCAGCAATCTGCTGAAGCACAGACTGCTGGGCTGCTGCGGCGCGGCGAGGGCCCCGTCGATGCCTGGCCGATCCAGCGAGGGTGGCAGCAGTTAGTGCCCGTGTGGCCCTGGTCTGTGTCTGCATCACACCAGCCAGTGAATGCACGGCACGACTGAGCACTTGGCTGGAAGCCGCCTGTGATGCCGCGAAGTCCTGCAGACTCCTGGCCTGTGCTGCCCCGAATTCCTGAACACTTCTTGCCAGTGACTCTATGGAGTCAGGCATCCTTGCCACTGCAACCATGAGCTCACTGTGCCTGCGCTCAGCCTGGGTGCCCATTTCAGCAAGGAGCCGCACCTCCTCTGCGCTCACCGTAGCAGGACTGGAGGCCGCACTCACCCTCCGGGGAGAAGACCGCCGAGCTTCCCCACCCCTCCCGCATTGCTGCAGCCCGCTGGGCCCTGGAGCTTCACCCTCATCAGACCCTTCCCCCCTGCTCCCCTCCAGGGAAGACGTGTCCCCATCATGGCCACGGCTGAGGGTGGCACTGATGGGCCGGTTTCCTCTTCCTCCTCCTCGAATTCTGAATCAGACACAGTGCCAGCTTGAGGGCCCGCCTCCTCGCCTGGTGAATCAGCATCTGAAAGCAAGGAGGCACGGTGGCATAGTGGTTAGCACTGTTGCCTCACAGCGCCAGGGACCCGGGTTCAAATCTGGCCTCGGGCGACTGTCTGTGTGGAGTTTGCACATTCTCCCTGTGTCTGCGTGGGTTTCCTCCGGGTGCTCCGGTTTCCTCCCACAGTCCAAAGATGTGCAGGTTAGGTTGATTTGGCTGTGATAAATTGACCCTTAGTGTTAGGGGATTAAATACGTGGGGTTGCGGGGATGGGGTGGGATTTGTGTCGGTGCAGGCTCGATGGGCCGAAATGGCCTCTATCTGCACTGTAGATTCTGTGATTCTGTGATTCTGAGGAGTTGCTTTAGAGTGAGGACAGGGCGGCAGCGAGGGAGGCATGAGTTCGAGAGTGGCAAAGGATGCTGGTGTGAGGCAAAAGTGGAAAGAGAGAGGTCAAAAAGGTGATGACCTTACCATTGCTGTCCACAACAGGGTCGGCATCTCCAGTGGCGACGGGGCCAATCAGCCGGCCTCCCATAATCTGCTCCACTCGCTGCTCCAGGTCGCTGAGCTCTTTAAGGTCAGGACGGCCTCCCCCGGTCCGTTGCTGCTGCCTGCGATTGTGGGCCAGCTTGCCCTGCAAGAGAAAGGATGGCCTCTAAGTACACTGTCAAGCCCTGATCTTGCCTGCACTGCCTCCCATGGTGGAATAGCCCTGACAGTGTCAAGCCCTCATCTTGCCTGCACTGCCTCCCATGGTGGAATAGCCCTGACAGTTTCAAGCCCTCATCTTGCCTGCACTGCCTCCCATGGTGGAATAGCCCTGACAGTGTCAAGCCCTGATCTTGCCTGCACTGCCTCCCATGGTGGAATAGCCCTGACAGTGTCAAGCCCTCATCTTGCCTGCACTGCCTCCCATGGTGGAATAGCCCTGACAGTGTCAAGCCCTCATCTTGCCTGCACTGCCTCCCATGGTGGAATAGCCCTGACAGTGTCAAGCCCTGATCTTGCCTGCACTGCCTCTCATGGTGGAATAGCCCTGACAGTGTCAAGCCCTGATCTTGCCTGCACTGCCTCCCATGGTGGAATAGCCCTGACAGTGTCAAGCCCTGATCTTGCCTGCACTGCCTCCCATGGTGGAATAGCCCTGACAGTGTCAAGCCCTCATCTTGCCTGTACTGCCTCCCATGGTGGAATAGCCCTGACAGTGTCAAGCCCTGATCTTGCCTGCACAGCTTCCCATGGTGGAATAGCCCTGACAGTGTGTAAAGTGCTGAATGTGCAAGTGATTTTCATGAGAGTCCCATAGCTGTTGGATGAGGGCTTGGCATTGGGGCTTTCAGGTCCCTTTGGCCATAAAGTGAGGTGCACATGCAGGGATGAAGAGGATACTGGAAAGGGTACTCACCCTGACAACCTGAGTGAGGTTGCTGAACTTTTTTCTGCATTGCACTGGAGTCCTGGCAACCATGCTGTTGGAGGTCACCCTGTTTGCCACCTCCCTCCAGGCTTTTCTATACTCGCTGGGCAGCGGCCTCCTGCCACTATCAGGGAAGAGGACAGGTCGCCTGCGCTCCACTGCGCCAACCAGTAACTTCAGGGCACCCTCGCTGAAGCGCTGCACTCGCTCCCTAGCCTTATCCATAGTCCTGGGCGTTGAACTGGTGAAGCAGCTATGTTCAGGCCTTGATTCAGGGCTGCAGTGTGCAGGGCGTCGCAGCAAAACAAATCGACCCTCCCCCTTTAAAAGCTGACCGGCGCCAGCGTGTCTGCCTTCAAATCAGCAACTCGCCGCACCTGCGCTGGGCCCGCCCTCGGTGGT